>NC_135783.1:126341446-127833946 GCF_051106095.1 Pogona vitticeps
CTCCTGAAGTGTCACTTCCTGCTCAGCATGGACTCACCATTGTGAGAATCTGTCTGAATAGGAGTTGTACTGGTGTGTTTTAAAGATACTAAGAGGGTCCTAACAGTCTGCAGTCCTAACCAGTCAAGATGGCTAAGGGCTGGTTAAAATTATATAGAGTGAACTGAGGCTGTGCTTAATTCAAACCCTTCCCAGGCTAAGAATGTTGAAAATGATCTAACCCTGAGTCCAGCTTAACTTTACTGGTACAATGCCTATGAGGCCAAACTGAGCAGGGTTTGGATCTGGTATTACTCTGTTTTTTTTTTCTTCCCCACCTGTTTTTGGCTCTATTGCCAGTTGATCTCAACCAGCACAACAATTATGCCAGCAGATCCAGCTGTGCCCGCAGATCTGAGATTAGCAGGCACAAAGGCATTCTGCTGGCCCAAGGGCAGTTGTGCTAATAAAAGGACAGTTGTGCTGACACAAGAGGCTTCTGCCCATTCCAAACCCATTACCAGCAGCATTATTGGATTACACTGTAAATGACCCGAGAGCAGTGATGGCAAACCTATGGGAAGCATGCCACAGCTGGCATGCAGAGCCCTCTCTGTGGGCATGTGAGCCATAAGTCGCTGGATCTCTACCCCCAAGAGCCAAACCTGAGGAGGTGACTGCAGCCGCGGTGCTAGCGCCCTGACAGGTGGTGGGCCAGGATCCGGAGCAGCTGGTGCTGGTGGAGGTGGGCCAGCCGAGCTATAGGCAGTGGTGGGGTTGGGCACGACTGGAGGTGGATCTGGAGTGGGGTCTGGAGGCACCTCCGTGCCCGGGATTCCCCCTTCCACAACCACTTCTGCTTCCACCATCGCCACTTCCATTTCTGCCGCTGCCACCTGCCGGGTTTTCTCTCTCTCTCTCTCTCTCTCTCTCTCTCTGTGTTTGCATTATTTCCCTTGCCCTCTTCTCCTTTTCTTCCACTTCTTGAATATCTCTCACCACTCAGTACTGTATTATCATGCAATCTCCTCTCCACATTGTCCATCTCTCCACCTTAGTGAAGTGTACTAGCCCTAAGGTTAGTACAAATGGCTTATGGCTTTATAATTACATTTTAAAAATAGGGATTTTCAAAATGTAAGTCTTTTTCAAAGTGAATGCAGTCTATTATTCTGTACAATTACAAAGTCTGAAGGACATTCTGAAGAACAGATTAAGTAAAATGTTGCTATTAATCACCATGCATTTATTTATTTATTATATGTTCTACTTAGACATTCCATTCTCATACTGAATAAGTACCTAGGTGGGTGGGACTGTAGTATCCTTGCTCTCACCTGTTCTTCTTTCACAATGCTCTGCACAGAGGGTAGTTTTCTCAAGAGGAGAGCCTTTATTGTCTATGTAGTCTCTTTGCATGATGTGGAAGCCTGGAAACACTTTCATTTGTGGAGAGGAGTAGAAATGGTGGTGGAGAGATTGGCCTAGTGCACCCCTCTCTTCACTTATTTATTCGACACTGGAAGAAAAGAGCTGTATAGTAGAATGTATTATCACCACTTCTCAAAAACAAGAGTGGGAAACCAGTAGCCTTCCAGTTACTGGAGATTCCATCATGCTGGCCATTAGCAACATTGGCTGGGCTGGTGAAAATGGAAACGTAACACAAGAAATTCTTCGCCCACCCTTGTTTATTGGAAAAATAAGGGTGGTTTGCAGTTTCTCAAGCAGTTACAAGCTGTATTAAATCAATCAGAAATTGTGTTCCAACTCTTAACAGTGTAATATTATGCCTGTCTGTTCTGGCCCCAGTGAGACTCAGAACTGAGTTCTAATCTCCACTCCGCCATGTAAACTCACTGGGGAGGTGGCAGTGGTAAAACGGCACCTTAAATGTCCCAGATACCTTGAAAACCCTGTTAGGGTCCCCATGTGATTGGCTAGCACATAACAATAAACTATATATACGTTTGGAGACAGAAAGCAGAAAGAGAAAAGAGAGGCTACTATGCAATTAGAAGTGAAGTTGCAAAAAGCGCTAAAGTGATTTTCTTCAGACTTTGTTTTGCAGCTTCACATTGTAAATTAGTCTACTTTGGTTGGTGATTGGTCACCGGAAGAAAACCTGAGGCTGCATTTGCATGCTAATTAGGCAGATCAGTGGCTTTGAAAAAGGTATCTTTACAAGGATACTGTTTTGTCATCTTTTAAATGTAGAGCTGGCCATCTCACCTGGTTCTGCCCTGAGATAGTATGCATATGTACAAACTTTGCAATCTGTGGGGAAGATTTTAATAGGTTCCTAATTTAGGTTGTCCAGAACAAAATATTTAAACAGTGCAAATTGTACATAAGTAGTATTTCTCAAGCTCAATCTTCACTGGAGGATCTCTAATACTTTAAGTAATTCCCTCATTTGATATCCATTCTGTTCCCTTGATTTTATAAAGAAACAAATTGGAAGGCTGGATATTGATTTTGGCTCAGTTTGTGCGCTTGGTACTAGCATTTGTCACAATCCATTTTAAAGAAGCTAGCCAGAAATTGCATCAGCTTATTACCTAAGGACTATCTTACTATTACTATCTTGCTACCACCTGAACGAGTGCCATTCTATGTGTAATTATACTCATAATGCTATTTCTAATTGAATGTACTTCACAAACAGGATGGAAACATCTGTTATAAGGCTTCCCTCGATGAATAGCTGCCAGCTATAAAACCTAGGTGACTATAGGAAACCGTATGCTATTAGATTGTGAGAGCTCAATGGATGTGAGAAGGATATGGCAATCTAGTGACTGTGTTTAGCACTCTCACATGGAATGGACTAAAATCACAAGTAGAATACATACTTTGTTTTCTCATTAGGGATATATTGGAAATTTGATTCACATATAATTCCACTGAAAATTCTTTTATTTTAGCTTTTTACTTATTTTATGGATTTGCATTTGGTCAAAAACACATGTATTTCCAAGGTCAAAGTGCATTACAAGAAGATGGAAAGAATATGTTCAACAATAAGTATTTGGGAAAAAAATGTACAAAACCCACTGCATAGGTCTTTTTGGAAACCACACAAAGACAATTCAATTACTGGGGATATGAAGCTATTAATGTGACCATGTACTGTACTTGAAAAAAATTGCAATTTTTAAAAATTCCTGCCCCCTGGTTAAAAATTATCCACAGATCTGGGAACAGATAAACAGAACTGTCCGTTGTGAAATGTTTGTCTTTGTTAGTTCAAATTGTGCAGTAGCACAGTTATAACAGGTGACAGTGTCCTCAATATACTGCTCCACAGATTTTCCATGATTCACTTCAGTGGGAGCCTAATCTCTCTAACGGTTTCCTCACAGGAAGAATGAACTTGATTTATTTTTTTTATTGGTTCAAAGCTATATAGGTAGTTAAAAAATAACACAAGCTTCTGAAATACACATCTTTTATCACACATAGGTTTCCAAGAAAGAAAAATAGAAATAAATTAGTGTTGTGCTCTAGTCTACTACATGTTGCATGTTAGATTATTCAGGCAGTGTAGTATCATTTCAACAGAAATATAGCCAAGATGGAATATAAAGAAATAAACATCTGTTTAAAAGCAAGAACATCAAAACCTGACCATCTTTTTCTGAAGATAAATAAATTCTACAGTATATGGGTTGTGCTGGACCTTTTGTTATAGAGAATAGACTGATGGATTGGAACTCAGGAGCCCTGGATTTGATTCTCCGCTTGGCTGTGGAAACTCACTGGGGGATGTTTGAACTGGCTACTCCTTAAATGTATCACTTACCTTGAAAGTTCTATTAGGGTTGCTATAAGTCAGCTTTGCTTTTAAGGCAGGGGTCTCAAACTGTGGCCCTCCAGATGTTCTTAGCCTACAGCTCCCAGAAGCCTTCAGCACCACCTCTGCTGGCCAGGATTTCTGCGAGTTGAAGTCCAAGAACATCTGGAGGGCCACAGTTTGAGACCCCTGCTTTAAGGCATATAACAACATATGAGCTGTGCACAAGCTATCCACAGTTTTACATTACATTTTCATTTTAATAAAATGTAGCTTACATCCTATGTTTACTTGGCAATTCTTAATATAAGAAGGCAGCAATTTGCACTCTCAAACAGGTTAAAATGCTGCTTGCACTTTTATGCTGAAATAAATCTCCATATCTAAAACTTTTCTTAATGCCATTTTGATTTTCTTATGTTTCTAGCTAGAACATGTGGCTCCAACCTCCGTGGACCAAGTGGTATTATCACATCGCCAAATTATCCTGTTCAATATGAAGACAATGCACATTGTGTTTGGGTTATAACAACACTTGACCCAGAAAAGGTATGATTTCCATCTTTGTAGGTTTTCACATGATTTCATGGAATGAATTGAATATTGCTTTAAATAAGGCAAAAGGGACGTGGTGGCGCTGCGGGCTAAACCACAGAAGCCTGTGCTGCAGGGTCAGAAGACCAAGCAGTCGTAAGATCGAATCCACGTGACGGAGTGAGCGCCCATCGCTTGTCCCAGCTCCCGCCAACCTAGCGGTTCGAAAGCATGCAAATGCAAGTAGATAAATAGGGACCACCTTGGTGGGAAGGTAACAGCATTCCGTGTCTAAGTCGCACTGGCCATGTGACCACGGAAGATTGTCTTCGGACAAAACGCTGGCTCTATGGCTTGGAAATGAGGATGAGCACCGCCCCCTAGAGTTGAACACGACTGGATAAAAATTGTCAAGGGGAACCTTTACCCTTACCTTTAAATAAGGCACTGTTGTTGTTTTGAAATCTAATTACAACATGCTGATGCTGGTTGTTCTCTAGTGTTAATATGAATGAGCTACAGCAGTGTACATGAAAAATGAATAACAGTGATTGGAAAGTAAACAAGATTTAGAGTGTGTCTTGAGGATTTTGCTAATAAATATGTCCATTCGAAAAATCCACAGAACATTTATTTGTATATTATTCCATTTCTGCCCCTTGATGCACATGATAATTGTTGTTAATTTTAGTAGTAATTTAAGAATTTTGCATTACGCATTTGGCAATGTGGAACTTTCTGCTCCAGGTTTTTAGACTGCACAAGGAAATTATATATTGTATGCTTTGGTTTCAAGACTCCCCAAAGAAAGTACTTTTAATTCCAATAACAGAGCAATACAGTGGTGCCTCACTTAACAATTTTAATTGATTCCAAAAAAATCATCACTATGGGAAAACATCGCTAAGCGAAACGCGGTTTCCCATAGAAATGCATTGAAAACCGGATAATCTGTTCCAATGGGAACGGATTGCCGTCCTTAAGCGAAAATCACCATAGGAAACATCGCTAAGCGAAACGCGGTTCCCCAATTGAAATGCATTGAAACCTATTCAATGTATCTCAATGGGGGAAAAAATTACAACAAATTTAAAAAGAGTTGGAACAAAGTCAAATTAGTTTAACAAAGGGTTTATTAAGTGCGCTTATGATTTCAAGCATTCTAAACATTTTAAAACATTTTAAACATATAAAAAACAGCCAACACGAGGCTGTTAAAACCATTGTTAAGCGAAACAGGGGGACCCAAACTGTCATCGCTATGCGAAGCATGGTCCCAAATATTGCTATGCGAAAATCGCCCATAGGGAACATTGTTAAACGGAGCGCAAGATCTCTCAGAAAAAGCCATCGCTAAGTGAATTTGTTGTTAAACGAAGCACTCGTTAAGCAAGGCAACACTGTACTATTTTTATAAATCAGGATGTCTGCTAGTCACAGAATCCTTTTACAGTGGGCCCTCGACTTACGAACTTAATCCATTCTGGGAGGACGTTCGTACCTCGGAAAGTTCGTAAGTCAGCTTACCATTTCCAATAGAAAGGCATGGGAACAGAATTAATCCGTTCCAGCATTTAAAAAAAAAATTCAAAAATAAAAATAAAAAGAGCAAGTCCCATGTAGGGACTGCAAAACACACACACACACACACACAGCACAGAAACATAACCCCCCAGTCCAAAACCACCCTCCAAAACACACATAGAAAAGTTTTTTTAAAAAAGGACTTACCAGTCCGAAGCCTCCCAGCCCTTCGCTGACTCTGCACGGCCGGGGGCGAGTGGCCAGGTGCCCAGCCTGCTCTAGCCGCTCGGCCCTCCCCTGGCTCCACGCAGCTGGGGGTGAACGGCCAGGCACCTGGCCTGCACTAGCCGCCCGGTGCTCCGCTGGCTCCGCTGCCTTTGGAGCTTTCAAAGGGCTTCCTCAGATGTCGGGGAAAGCCCTTTGAAACCTCTGTAGGCACCGATCGTGGCAGCGAGGACCCCCAGGGAGGTCTCCCATGGTGGCGTGCAAGACCTGGGAGACCTCCCTGGGGGTCCCCGCTGCCGCGATGGGCAGCTTCGGAGCTCTCTGGAGCCAAAAAGGCAGGGAGAAAGCATGGGAAGTTCAAACTTCCCACGCTTTCTCCCTGCCTTTTTGGCTTCGTAACCGGCGGGCCAAAAGTAAGCCGGTTTTTCCTTGTTTGGAAAAGCAAGCTGGCTGGCCAGAGAGAGATCAGTTCCCTCCTTACACCAATGGTGAGTTCCCTTCAGGCCGGGCTGAGCTCAGCCCAGCACGAAGAGGACTCAGCATTGGGTGAAAGGAGGAAGCCAATCTCTCCCTGGCTAGCCAGCTTGCTTTTCCAAACAAGGAAAAACCGGCTTACTTTTGGCCCGCCGGTTACGAAGCCAAAAAGGCTGGGAGAAAGCGCGGGGAGTTCGAACTTCCCACACTTTCTCCCTGCCTTTTGGCTTTGGAGGTTTCAAAAGGCTTCCTCCGATGTCGGAGGAAGCCTTTTGAAAGCTCCAAAGGCAGGGAGGAAGGGCAGGAAATTCAGATTTCCCACCCTTTCTCCCTGCCTTTTGGGTTCGTAACCCGATCCACGTTCGCAAGTAGGGCTTACTACTTGCGATGAGATCGGGTTCGTAACCCGAAAAGTTTGCAAGTAGGGCTGTTCATAAGTCGAGGGCCCACTGTATAAACAGGTATTAACATTGTGAACATTGTGAATTAACATTCATGGTAATTATGTTGCACATATGGTAATTCTTCATCAGTGCCATGTTACAAGAGAGAAGATCAGCAAGATCAAAGCACTAAAGAAGCAATAATAACTTCATATACTAAAAAAAGGTGAAATTTTTCTCACATCAGTGTTTGGCATCCGTTAAAGGCAGAATAAAGTTGTGATTAGGACAAAAATGGTTTTACTTAAAATGTGATTCTATACAGTATTCATATGTTTTCTTCTGTGAAATTGTATAGTACATCAGTATTCAGTCTCACTGGCTCTAATCCTGTTCCAGTGGTATACAGCATAAAGTTATTGCTGCAGACGTTTGCATGTCTGAGTGCACAACTGGTTACACAACTGATAAAGCATGCTTGGTAATGCATGCACCTCCAGGACTGATTACTGGGTCTGATTTCCACCGTGGGGCAAATTTCACAGCCACTTGCACAACTTTAAGTTATACAGGCATAACTACACAACAGGATTTAGGCCAGGAAGGACATTGGCTTGTTTCTTTAACCTTCGTATAATGTAATAGGTAGCTAGAATGTGAACTTGTCAATTGTAAGAGAAGAAAGTTCTTACAAAATAGGAAATTAAAACGGGGGGGGGAGGATAAATGGGAAGCTGCACACTGGGATAGATAATGTAACTTTGCATGGAAGTGGTGATACAGTCAGGAAATTAAAAGACCATTTTTGGTACTCTCCTCTTTCACCCTCATTAAGAAGTTCTCAGGAGACAGATAAGGTGGTCAGGCACTCTAATTTATTTAAGAACTTGCCATAGTTTGCTGTGGTCCACACAGTCAAAGGCTTTTGCGTAGTCAATGAAGTGCAACTGTACGGTAGTTGGAGCGTTCTTTGGCACTGCCCTTCTTTGGGATTGGGATGTAGACTGATCTTTTCCAGTCCTCTGGCCACTGCTGAGGTTTCCAAACTTGCTGGCATATTGAATGTAGCATCTTAAAAGCATCATCTTTTAAGATTTTTTAAAAACATTTTATTAGTTTTTCAATCTATCTACATTGGTTTTTGCTTGTCAAACATCGTGTTACATACTTTGCTTACAATTATTTGTTTTTTACATCTCAGTGTCTTCCCGGTTGTCCCCCCAAATTCCAGACATCTTTCAGACATTCAAACCATTCATGTACATATTTTAGTATGTAGTATAACTATTACTATCATAATATTACTCTCATAGTGTAGAATATTCTCAAGGTCTTCTAATAACATTCTTATTGAAAGTGGTTCCAGATCCATGCCCCAGCTTTATATCTAGTTTAGTTTACCTAAAATGTAAACCCACCATATTACATCTTTACCCTGATTAGGGCTCCCTTATTTCAATTTAGTTCTCCTCTTTAATATAAAGGATATACCGGTTTACAATTTCCGATGTTAAATATATACATGTTTTTCAACATTAAGGGGCCCCTTCTTGTTTTCCCCTTTTTCATTTTTCTAAGTAATTCCCTCTCTCATTTCTCTTTTTTCACTTTGTGTTTCTGTGTCTCTAAGCATTCTGCCATCTTTCATCCCCTTTGAAACAATTTTGTGCATCTGATTTATATCCACTAGCTATTTATGCACTTGGTCTATTTTCAATAGGTCTTCCAGGCTTTTTGTTGTTGTTGTTAATTTTGCTGATTTTCTCTCCTTGTCTTCCCTTAATACTCTCTTCGGATCCAAGATTGACGTTGTTTCTCTTAGGTTTTCCCCAGCTCCTCTTTTGATTGGCATACATCATCCGGCACACTCTCATTTCCTTCTTCATTGTTCCCTGTCGCTTGTTGACTATAGTTCTTCAGATGTTGATTGAATAATTTTGCCTTTTGGTAATGCAATCTCACTATTTCTAGTATTGTTTGAAGGGTAGATTTTGTTTCATCCCAAAATTGTCCTTGTTGTGCCATTCTGTTCCAGCTACCCAAGCGCTTAAGCCAAAGATTTGAAGTCCCCAAGTCTCACAGTCCAGATCGATGATTGTATCTGTGTCCTAATTGATCCCTGGCAAATTGATGCCAGCTAAACAGGTATTCCAAGTTTCCAGAGTCATTTCAAAAAGTCCGCTTTGGCTAAATAGGCCTGAACCAAATTTAAAACCCCAAAGTACCAGGGTAGAATGCAATGGTTGTATCCATGGCCTGATGGCCTAATTCCCACAGGTTTACTAATTCCCAAGGCACAATTTTTTAAAAGTCCACTTTAGGGTTAATTTATCCAGCCAGGCATAAAAAAATCAAAAAGAAATAAACAGGTTTCCAAGCTTTAAGCAGCAGTAGCGTACTCAAGGTCACTGTCCTGGGCTTTATGCCAAAAGACTTCAGGTAGACAAAACAAAGTCCAGACTTATCAAGTATAACTTATGAGAAGATTTCTTAAGATTTATAATGCCAAATTATAATATTCTTAAAGTATATTTTAAATGTATTTGAATGAGTAGTTAATGTCCCATTAATCTTTAAATTATTTTCTTTGCATCAGCTATCCCTCTCTCCAGATTTTCTGCTGCTTTATGATTGCTGAGATTGATAGCAGGTTCTATTTCTGTATATAGGAATTGTCTTCTCCAGGGGTAATCATAAGCAATTAGTTGTAAAAATATATCTCACTCGATAGTAACACTGATGCCAGATAGCTCATTCTTGCTTCTCTTAGCTGGCTGCCGACGACTTGGAAGTGAGCCCAAGCTGCTTGTTTCTGCCCGTTGGCTGATTAGGGAGTTTCCTGGATCAAACAGGGATGACCGTTGTCCCCCCCCGTGATCAACATGCTTCCCCCCCAGTTCACCACCTCTTTGGGGTGGTTTCGACACCCTGGGGTGTCCCAAACAGGTCAGAATTCAGCCCAGGGGGCAGAGCTCTGTCCTCCTGCTGCTGTCTCGTCGCGACGTCAAGCCGGAAGTCCCATCTTTTAAGATTTTAAATAGTTCAACTGGAATGCCATCACCTCCACTGGCCTTGTTGTTGCTCTCCAGGATGTCTGGGCTCAAGGTCAGCAACCACACTATCTGGGTTGTCCAGATCTAGATCTTTCTGGTATAAGACTTGCACTTTACTCTCATGTAAATCTGCCAAATCAACAAGCATTCCTTTGACTACATCATTAAACATCTGTAGCTATTCCCACGACATTATATTTTCCTACTCAGTAGTAATGAGTTGTTCAAATTTGTTCTCTACTTTTTCAAAAGTATTTCCTTTTAATATTCTGCTTATTTTTGACTAACCACCAGTGTGCTTCCTTTGAGTCCTACTAAGGTATTTGCTGACTGCAGTTGCACTGAGTGGTTTCTTAGTGTTTTAACTGTTCACCAAAAAGCTACTTCAGTTATTTTTTCAGCCCCCAACTCTTTCCTAATGGCTCCATCTACTGTGTGCTGCAGGTGCTTTAATTTGCAGTTAATTCCTGAGGTACTTTCTCTTGTTTCTTGTTTTGTTTTTGACTTGCCCTCTTTTGATAATTTCTACAAGCTTAACTTTATTATTTGCTGTTCTTGTGTTTTTGAATAATTAAACTACATTCCCAGTATGTTTTAAACATGCCCTTCTGTCATCTGCTGTTTGGTTTGTTCCTCCTACCAAACTTGAGGGACTTTTGCTGTGTTCACCATTCTAGGCTAACTGCTTAGACTTCACTTTTTCATCTGCAGAAGGGCCAGGCATCATGTCAGTTTTGGTAGCTTACATTGTTTCTAATCTGTCAGGAGAATAAGTATTATAATAATACTTATTCTCCTGACAGATTAGAAACAATGTAAGCCCTCCGGACAGGCTAGTGTAGCTTCTTGGAGCTACAATAATTCTTTGTATAATAGCCTGTTTTGTAAAGGTGTGTCCTGTTTACAGGTTTCTGAAATCTGTACAGTGGGGTCTTGACTTAAGAACGGCTCGAGTTAAGAACATTTTGACTTAAGAACCACTCTCATAGGAAAATATTGACTTGACATACATACTTAGATTTGAGTTACGAACTGAAAAAAACCCACGTGGGAGGCAGGGAAAGTGCAAAATGTGAACTTTCAGTTAACTGTTGGCCAGTGAAAAGGGTGCCTGTCTGCTTCCTCACTCCTCCCAGCGTTTAGAGAGTGGATTGGGAGACAGTCTTCAGACTGCCTGGTATTGTACTGCCTGGACTGTATTTTCCCTGACTTCCCTGAACCTTTCTTGACCTAAGAAAAAAAGAAACAAAATATCCCCCTCTAGTGGTCGAAGGCGGAATAGCAGCTTCCCATTAGTTTCTATGGACGGAAAAGAGCAGATACGGATCAAATGGTTCTCAATGCATTCCTATGGGAAATGCAGATTTGACTTGAGAACTTTTTGACTTGAGAACCGCCTTCCAATACGGATTAAGTTCTCAAGTCAAGACCCCACTATACCTGCTGTCATAAATATATACAGAAACTAAAGATTTTGGGACAATTTAGTATTAGGACAGATAATATGCTCCTCCTTACCTTTTGATCAACATAGGTCATCTACAAAATAACATCTGTAGGCCACTTTCTGAAGCATATTTAAACTTCAATGTGGCCAAAATACCTACTTCTTCTTTTCTCTCTCTCTCTCAAATTAAAGAATTGCAAATTCTCCTCCTCCTCCTCCCCTTCTCTCTCTCTTCCCCTCATATTAAAGAATTGCAAGTTTGACTTCATACTATTGGACATTCTCCCCTAAGGTTTTCTATTTTTTAAAAATCTTTATTACCATCTTATATTCCATTCCTCATGCCAGATAAAGTTAGGCACATGTGTATTGGAACAAAGTTTAAGTTTGTATGGTCTCTGGTATTGGGCATACCTTGGAGATATATTTTATTATAATTAAACAGCAGAGGCAAATATGTGCCAGCTCATATACACTGTGGATATATTAATGTAACGGTTTCCATAATTCATGTATAGTCACCTCTGACTATGGGCAAAGATTTGTACTGAGTCGGTTTAGCTTAATGGTAATAATCGATTTTACATTTTCTTCAGAACACTGTCTGCATTCTGATCAACAGTGTTCTGAGTATGTTAATGTTTCAAAAGGTTTATTTTAAGCTATACTGGATTCTGATACAGCGATCAGGTGAAATCGTTTTACATTTACGTCAAGTTTGTAAACTGAAAAATAGTTTATTGGGGAGTGTATATATTCATTCTATTCATTAGGCTTTGAAGTAAAGCATCTTATACCTCAATAATGAAAAACAGAAATACATTCAATATTGCTGGATAAAATCTAATAAATATAGTTACTATTTTGGAACAACGTACTATTGTGTTCATATAGGAAGTAAAATACAGTACATATCCATGATGCACATGTGGTCACTGTAGATACCTGGGGGGGGGGGCATAATAACAGAGAATGTATTGAATGTCACATCTGAACAGAACTAACCTGGACATGCATTTTCACATGGACAATATTACTGAGATGCCCTGTGAATTTTGAATATAGAAATTATTCCAGCTTTATTTATTTATTTATTTATTTATTTATTTATTTATTTATTTATTTATTTAACTTAGATGCCACCCACTCTATCCAAAGGTCTCTGGGCGGCTTACAACAATTAAAATTCAATTAAAAGATAAAATGATTAAAATACAATTAAAATTGCCATCAGGACCCACAGTTGATGTTATTTCAATTAAAAGCCTTCTGGAACAGGAAGGTTTTGACCTGGCACTGAAATGTCATCAACATCGGCACCAGACGAATTTCATTCAGGAGGGCATTCCATAGTCTGGGGGCAGCTGCCGAGAAGGCCCTTTGTCTACAAGCCATCCCTCTTACCTCCTTGAGGGATGGCTCTTTCTTTAATGTGGTCTGTTCTCACTAAATAGAAACAAATACAAAAAAACAGGATGGAGTTGCAGGGCAAATGGTTTCTGAAACATTATCAAAGAGGAAAGCAAAAAAGTGATGATTGGAAGTATACCCACCCCTAAAGGTAGTTCCCTCTCAGACAGCATTGGGGGGGGGGAGTCTTTCATGTGTTATTCATGAACATGTTCCCTTCGGGTGTCCATGTACTTCTCAAAGTGTTCTCTGCCTCTGTCGCACAAAACAGGCTGCAGATCAAAAGTGTTCCACCAAAAGCTTCTCCTACCTGGGGATGGATGGAATAGATAAAAAACTGCAGTTTTCACCCTGTAATTGAAACTCTGTATTTACCACTTAGGTAAGAGGTATAACTAGACACATTCAGCTTTCTTGAGGTGGCATGGTTGAGTAGTATGTCTGGATAATCAGTTTACTAACAATTATGATAATTGCATTGTCATAATAAAAGAAGAAGTGAGAAGATGATAGAGCAGCTTGCCATCAGCCATTACTATTATGGATTATATTGATGGTAATAGTTTGCAGTTGACACATGGATGACATTCAAGATTTTCAAGTCATAAATTATCAGATTCAGAAGAGATACAGATGTCATCCATATGAATTAATAGCTGAGTTTGGTACCTGGCTGTGGAGCTAGAGGCCAGGACTTTGATTCCCCACTGTGTCTCCTAAAATAAGACAAAGTCACACAGTTCCAGAGAGCATCCAAAAGAAGGGAATGGAAAACCACTTCTGAGTACTCTGTAACTAGAAAATCCTCATAAAGGTTGGAATTAACTTGATGGCATGTAACTATTGTTGTTGTTGTTGTTGTTGTTGTTGTTGTTGTTGTTGTTGTTGTTGTTGTTGTTGTTGTTATTATTATTATTATTATTATTATTATTATTATTATTATTATATTGTTTACTTGGAAATATGAATTGCTGGATAACTCAGTGTTTTAGGTATCTGGCTCTGGAGCCAGAGGTTGGGAGTTCAATTACCCACAGTTCCTCCTTGACAGGGGCTGGACTCAATGATCCATAGGGTCCCTTTCAACTCTGTAGTTCTTAAGATGATGGTGATAAGACTGCAGCTAGTAGAAAGCCTTGGAGTAGGCCACATGTGCTTTTCTGATGCTGTGACTAACACACCTTGAAATTGTTTTTTTATGATAGTTAGCAGTTTAGTATGTCTTGAGTCGAGAGAGATTTCAAAAAAGACTAAAATTATGAAGCAATTGTACAAACTGATGCAAAAGTCTTAGTATGCTAGCAGCACATGATAAAAAAAATTACTTACTACCACCCGGTCGGCTTCAGGAAATTCTTTCAGGAGAATCCGCCACATACTATGAAATATTTTTCTATGCCCTGCTGAAATTTTCTATATGTGTGCATGCATGATAGAAAACGTTCAGAATATTGTAAACCCAGTTTCAAGAATTAGGCCAAATATGTTCTAAAAATGTAGTGATATTAAGGCCCTCCAACTCATGCAATTTATGTGTCATCTTGGATGTATTGATTCATGGAATGGTACAGAATACTGTGAGGCTGCTGTAGGGAGATTGTTGCTTAAACCATGTTGTGAAACCTTTTGTAGTTGTCCCGGTAATAATATCATCAAAGGTGACTGTCAGTAAGTAGGTTACCAATGTTTCTAGGTATAGCCTCTAATTCTCTTTGCAAATACAGAGTTAAATTTTCTGACCACGTTTGATCTCGACTATCAAAGCTCAAATGTGATATAGAAGAGAAAACATATGATGTTCTACACTAGGTATTGGTGACATCCAGTTTGTGGGGTGTACATACCTTGCCAAGTGTTTCTGCAGCAGTTCTTCCCAAAAATTCAACAACATGGCAATGTCAGGGGTAGAAAAATCAGTCCCCACCATTTAAAAGAGGCTACACATATATAAACACACATTTTTAGTTTAAATAAAAGTCATGTTCTGAGAAATATTCCAGAAGAACAATTCTCCGTTCAAATAAGTTTGTTTACCCATGAGGCTTGTTTTACAGTAGCCAAAATCCTGTTGCGTAATGTAATAAATCTCACTGGAGTAGGCCTGTTGAATCAATGGAGATTTAGTCAACACCTCTGTAAATTCCCTTGATTCAAATGTGCCTATTCTGTAATTTACTATGCTAAAGTCACAGATAGAGTAGGCCCATTTGAATCAGTGGAGCTTCTGGAGGCATTGACTACATTTCCATTGATTCAATGGGCCTACATTAGTTAATCAGCAATAGGATTTTGGCCAATGGAAATGATCTCTATTTTTTTACCTCTACTGGCACATTGCTGAATGGTATCATTGTTGCTGGAATGAGATTAGTGTGGTTGGTGATAGTTGCCAGTCAGTAACAATAAGCTCCCACAACCAGCAAAGTTGCCTGTTATTGTTCTGCACAGATAGTCATACAAGTGAAGATGGTCCTATTCATGTGATCTATTCCTCACCACTTTGTTTTTAACAGGAAACAATCCTGCCTTATCTTACTGGTCATTCTGCATATAGGACCAGTCGCACACAGCCAACCTCAGTAGTTTAATCAGAAAATTGTATTTTCTGCCTCAGTTAACCTTTTTCTTTGGGCAGTGGCAATCAGGCAAACCTTGGCCTGTTGAGAGCTGGTGCCTCTAAGAAAAAAGCAGAAAGAAGTTTGTAAAATGCACATTCTTTCACAGGATGATCGATCGTCTTTTAACTGAATAACAGGGCTCTATAAGTAGAAAACCCAAATTAAATTGTAACATTTTATTCACTTTGATTCTCTCAGCTAACAGTTTTCAGCCAATTAACAGGCTTTGAACACAATCATTGAATACATTCTCAGACTGTGTGACATTTCAAGATATTGGAAATTACAGCTTACATTAACAAAGGCTGTACACTCTTACAGAGAATACGGTCCTGCTGAATTCAGATAGCTTTACTAGGTGGTAAACATGCAAAGGATTGGATTTCACATGAATCAAATATTTTACTGTTGGAAAATAAAGTAAGCCAAATAATAGTTGCGCTTTTCACATACCATTCATTGTACAGTCAACTTACGGAAGAGGAGTTTGGGTTATACCCACTGACACCAGTTCCACTCCCCACATTTATGTATTTAAGTGCGAAGCCTACAGATGTTCAACATATCCCCCAAGATGTCATATATCTATAGGCTCTGTAAAAAAAGGTCCATGTTAAAACACAGGTCCAGTGGTCTACCGTTCTGCTCTCTAGGAATTGTTGTGTGAAGAATCCCACCCCGTTAAAAATATATTTTCACAAAAATTTAAATGAGATTAAAAGTCCATATTTAAAATTACATCTGGTGAATTAATTTCTTGATTATACTGTTGTACTGCTTCATTGATTACTATTGCGTATGTTTATGAAATAACCTCTGAATATTATAAGAAAATCATATTCTACTTGGTTTTTTCATATACTTGCTCTGAAAACGTAGCCTCTTGCTATTGTCTTGCAGTCAATAAGTACCCAACCAACATTCAGCTCAGCTAGTTATTGTATATAGGTCAACCTTGGTTATTTTTGTAGCTTGCTTTTAATCCGTTGATTGAGAGAGTGACACAGCAACAGGCAGAAAGGAACTACTAGATTTAAGAAAGTATTACATATTAATTTTATTGACAGATCTGCTTCAAAATTAGATAGAACAATTTGTAGCCAGAACCAGCCAGAGCTGGTATCTAGTTATGTCGTGGTGCGACAGGCAAGGGTGTTATTTCAACAGCTAATATACATGTGCAAACTATTATACAGACACTTATGAGAAGACATTGTGCAAATGTTTGTGAGTAATTGTATAACTGGATGTGCAACCAGATGGGCATGCTACATATTGTGAACAACTCCCAGTAAGCATGTTGGATTTAGGACAAAAGATCATGCCCCTCCTTTTTCTGACATTAAATAATTGAAATAGGAAAGTACATCAATGTATTTTCAAATTTTATTTCCATAAGGCAAATACAAACATAGTTTTGCCCCCCCCTTGCTATGTCAAGATTGTTGTTGTTTAGTCATTAAGTCGTGTCCGATTCCTCGTGACCCCGTGGAACAGAGCACGCCTGTCTTCCAGTGCCTCCCGGAGTTGGGTCAAATTCATGTTGGTAGCTTCGATTACACTGTCCAACCATCTCATCCTCTGTCGTCCCCTTCTCCTCTGTCCTCTTGCAAGAGGCAAGATAGCCTGTCTCAGTTCTGTTTGAAACATGCACTGGCATCCAAATATATATATATTTTTGAATCCCTATGAAAAATCACAATTGGCCCATTATGAATCACATGTATAGCATATTGATGTGCATTGATCTTAGAATTGCAGGGACCCTCTGGAATGATAATTGAGTCCAGCCCCTGTCAAGGAGGAACTCCCAACCTCTGGCTCTGCAGCCAGAGATGTAAACCACTGAGCTATCCAGCTGCAGCAAGCCACATTATTTATTTTATTTTATTTTAGAACCTTTTTTTTACCCTTACTTTTAGAAGACAGTTCTCTTGTTCACAGTCCTATTTGGTCATTGTTAAATGTCCTTGCTTGGTTGTAGGTACTGCCCTGGTCAGTTATTCAGATATCTTCTATCGTTCAACAAAAGAGAAGAAAAGGTTTGGGGAATTTTATGTTATGTCCCCCACCTGCTCTATAATGCCCAGCTTGATAAAGACTTCTGAACAGTCAATAGCTCACTTCTGTTTGTGAGATTTTTAATGGTCTAATAAAGGTATCGCCCGCTCCTGTATTTGGATTGTGTATAACAGCCACCTGGCTTTTTCCTTTTGTGGGTGTATAGGTGGGAGAATGTCCAGAATCCTATTCATATTTGTGTTGCGCTTGCTGTGGCGTGGCTCAGTGACATGTCAAATTATGCATCCAACTCTGCACCTGGGATACACCCTTGTGCCTTATTAATTATCTGCCATAAGGTCCTGAATGTTAAGATTTATCCTAAATCAATTAATACATTATATGGTAATCTAAGAGGGCTCTAAGAAGTTTGGAAAAGGACTTTGAGTGTAATATTAGAGATGTAGATTGGGAATAAAAAAAATCTTTTAAATGAATTTCAGCATCAGTAAGAGACCATTGCCTCAAAGTGCCACACTAATGGTATTATACTCTGCTCAAATTAAATTACAAAAATCTGGATGCAAATTGTTAAGAGAGGCTGCAAAGCAATTGGTATATATTTACATTCATAGTGGGACTGCCAGAATATTTGATTTTGGGTAAAGGTGTTTGATAAAATTGGAAATATAACATCACAAAGGACTGTCATGACTCCAGCATTGGGATTAATGTATTTTTGGATGCCAGTGCATTATTACATCACAAGGAGCTAATCACTTTTCAGTGCATATCAGCTAGACAAACAATTGTTCAGTCTTAGAAGGAGGCGGTGGAAGTTTCAGTAAATGAACATGGGAATCTAGAGTGCGGAGATTAGCATTCATAGAAAAACTCATTGCACAGTCACAATTAATGTACCAGAATTCCAACACAGACTCATTTTGTAAAAGTTGGCTCACTTTTCTTCAGTATTGTACTAATTATAGTGATTCTTTTAGCAATCTCCCAGCCTCTCATGTTGTCTTATGGAGATATGTGTTAACTTTATTTAGTAGTATCATCTAATGCATTCATTGTGGATGTTATTTTGGAGTATTAGATTGTTGTTTTTGTATAGTGCATTCTTATTTAAATACATTATATTTAAAAAATAGTTTCTGAGGCTGATGCAAATTAAGCACTAAATAGTGCTGACACTTTCCCCCTTATAATTGTCCTAATATTACATTAAGATAGTGGACAACCCTATATTAGTCACACTAAAGTCCTCAAAACAGAACAAATAAATACTTGCCAGGGCACAAGTATCTTTATTCATTTTGTTTCCCATGATTAATTTTTACTTGGACAACTATAAAACATTTCAATTTGGCCCTGGGTGCTGGAGTTATCTGAATGTTTTATCTCTAAAAGATGATAAATTGCCGAGGAGATAACTCAATTTGAATATTTCCGAATACTTATTAACATGACATCTGGTGCAGTCTTAACTAGAAGAAATGATTATGCTAAACAGCATCAAGATCTATTCTGAATACAAGGCTTTAGGAATGTTAAATATTTTTGCTCAAAGTATGCAGCTGTGGTAACAATGAATTATTCATTATATGCGTTTGGATGTTGTTCACTTCTAGTTACTCCTTTTTCCTTCTTTACACTAACTTCTTGGCTTCCAACTCTTCCAGTGGTGATTTACAACTCCCATCAGTTTCTTTCAGACATCCTTTGTGAATTTACCCCATATGGATAACATTCAAGTCACATCACTATCCCTTCACTCAAAATCCACTTATTCTGTGATGCATAAGAGAAAACTGCCAGGTGATAATGGCTAGATAAATGGGCCAGTGGAGAATTCTAAAAAGAGAGGCATGAAAGAAATGCTAATTTATTTAGAGCAAAATCTTTAACTGGCTCTAATAGCATCAGCTTATTTTTATTTATTTTTTTAAAAAAAATCTTGAAAGTGTAACACTGCAGGAATTCTGTAAATTTGGGATATGGCACTAGTACAAAAGCAAGAAAAGAAACCTCCAGGCATTTACATCAGAAATTAGTGTCAGCACCTAATTTAATGAATTCTCTCGGGTACAGAGTTAAACAGAAACATCCCTTTAAATATAAAAAGACACTTGGGGAGAGTATAATAAGATGGATGGCTTGGAGCCAAGAAATATATTCAACATCATGCCAAAGGAGCAGTACTAAGACTCAGGTTGTGTATGCTGATGGAGAGAATAAATATTCTACTGCGCACAAGACCAGCCATTTTCAGCCTTATTTTGGCTACAGCCATAAACACAATATGAAAGAAATATAGGCTGAATCAGGATTGTATAAGTCACACAACAAACCTTATAAGGTGATGTGTTAAGAATTGTTTCCAGTTTGTGGCTCCTTCAAATGTGCCACTCCCTCCCCCCCTAGGGGGCAACTGTGCCCCCCATTAAGAAGGGCTGCTTTAGACTGTCTTGACTACTCCCATTGATTGGTATTACCAACATTTAGGGTCCCTTTTACTATGTAAAATTTGGCATCCTTCCCCCCCCCCCCCGCTAGCAAGGCAGTCATGCTGCTGTGCAGAAATAGGGCTATTTCCTGGTGTTTTTAATTTTGGCTACAGAAGCACTTTATCCCACATTCATACACTGGATTTTGACTCTTCTTTACGTCCCTTCCCCTGGACTATCACTTTACACTTACCTTGGATGGTCTTCCAACCCTCCACAGCAGACTTCCAGGGGGCATAGAAGTGAAAGGAGACTTAACAACACTCTTCCAGTGAATTAGGCACATTCCCAAAATTAAGCACACATGCTCATTGCATACATGCACTCGCGCACGCACATATCTTTTGTGAGTTTTCCTTGTAGCAAGAACTTATCAATGTAAGGTAGCATTTAAGATGCCATGTGAAGTATTTCAACCTGCTGTGCCTCCTCATTCTGCTTGATATAAAGATGAGGCCCTAGAAGGCTCTAATTTATTTATTTATTTAAAATATTTATACCCTTCCTTCTTCCTCAAAGGGACCCAGTTACACCCAGCAAAATAAATCACACAGACTAATCTTGTGCAAGCAATTATTGTGTGTGTGTATGTGTTTGTGTGTGTGAACAAAAGTTGTAAAGCCCCAAAGAGATGATAATCTGTTTGCTGATAAATTCACATGGAGAGCAACATACGACCGTAATTCCCTAACGCAGAATAGTTTAGCTAAAGTCCTATCCAATTATGATGTCAGAAACACATTAAGTAGACTAATGTGTTTAGTTATCAGCCAATCTGTCTCTGACAGATGAAGATAAATTGCAATGCTACCATTAATTAGCAATAATTACAAGGTAGTTGGGTAGATTTAATCCCAAAAATAGTTTGGTTGTAAAACAAAGAGATATAAAATTAAAGACCAGGCAACCACCAGATAGGCGGGATACAAATAGAATAAATAAATAAATAAATTCCTTTGTAGACCTTTTTCTGAATCTCAGTGCCTTTGATACAGAACAGTGCGACGTACATGGAGGTTATTTCTCCATTTCTTTCTCTTTTTCCCCAACAGCACAAAAATAATGGATCCTACAAAGCATTATTTCTTATTCAGATTTCTTGAAAGGAAAGGAAACACTGAAGTTGGCTAGCTGGATTGCCACATTAGGGTGGCTTAAAGATTATTAACCAGATGGTACCTAATTTAAATTTTGCATTTGCTATGAACTAATTAATTGGCCCTGGAAAGGCACAGTCTCTCAGGGTCAAGACCTTATCGCAAGGATACACATGCATAATGGTTTCAGGTATTTTGTAGATAATGATGTGAAGTATGTTAAAGCATCATCCAAATGGTAACAGTAGGCAAGAAAGCATTCCAATCTGGTATTCCCTCTCTAGTGGTGACTAAATTAGAGTTCACCTAGACAGTAAAGTTATCCCTAGCTGGATCGGGCTAAACAGGGTTGCTTGAAAGTGCAATCTGGCATTTAGAATGACCCTTTTCATCTACACACAAGGATTGGATAATATAAAGTTACATGGAAGGAAGGAAGGAAGGAAGGAAGGAAGGAAGGAAGGAAGGAAGGAAGGAAGGAAGGAAATGATTCTTCTTTTTCAGTTAACCCCTCTGTGGGAACTGGATGGGAACTGGATTCTCCCCCCCCCCCCATTTATTGGTAAGTGACATTTCATTTCATTGGTTTGCCATCCAAGTGACTTAGCTCTGCATTGTTGTGGAAAGCAGCTACCAGTGTTTCTCAGGTTCAGTGCTACTGATCACACATCGTAGAAAAATGGAGCGATCCTATCCATGGTAAAAACAGTAGCTCTGTCAGATCACTACCCTAAAAATTGTGAATAGCCATGGAAAAGGGTCTGTGTTACAATTACCGACATGTAACGTAGTCACTGGAAAATAGATGGAAGCTGACTATGCCAAAAGCGGCCCAAAACATGAGATAACACGCCATCTGATTTCACTCTCAGTCTCTATAACATCCTGTTCCTATGACAGCGGATGATATTTGGAGGTCAGGATTGATGGCCCTTAGAGGTTGGCACTTCTGTACTGTCTATGGTGTTTCTCAGCAACAAGTCTCATGCTGGATATTGAGGGGCATCACTGGTGACTGTCTGTGCACTTCTGGGAAACAAGGTACAGTGGTGCCTCGCTTAATGGGCGCCCTGTTTAACGATGAAATTGCATACCGACGAACGTTTTGCAATCGCTTTTGCGATCGCATTGCAATGTTTTAAATGGGGAAAATCGCTTTGCTATGATCGGTACCCTGTTTCGCTTACCGATCATCGCAAAGCGATGATTTTTTAACAGCCGATCGGCAGTTCCAAAATGGCCACTGGGTAAAAAAAATGGCTACCTGCTGTTTTCTGGGACGGATTCCTCGCTTACCGGGCAGCGAAAATGGCCGCCGTATAGAGGATTTTCGCTTAAAGGTGAGTCTGAAGCCCATAGGAACGCATTGAAGGGGTTTCAGTGCATTCCTATGGGCTTTTTAATATTGCATAGCGATGAAATCGCTTCGTAGCGATTTTTGCTGCATCGATTATCGTCGCTATGCGAGGCACCACTGTATATCCCAATGATGGTAGAGCTGATGCAGGACATGAGTTCTTCTTTAGATGTCAAGAAGCCCTCTATTAACAGGGATTATGGTTCAATTTGGCCCTGACAAGAGCTGTTTTGTTATTCCTGGCTACTTGCAGGCTATTGTCAAAGTTGTAACAAGCATGCAGCATTATTCACAACATTTTGGGGGTAATGAAGGGACAATGAGGGGCATTTCAGGAGCCTTTTAAAAGCATACGAATTGTGAACATCATTAGTCTTTTTTATGTATAATGGATAACATTTACATATTACTTCGGAATGTTAATTTGGGATATCATTTTGTGGAGTTTGAGCCAACTTGGAGTGTTACTAAGTTATTTATTAAAAAGAAAAAAGAAAAAAAGTAACATTCGACTGCAGGTAACAAGGAACAAATTACTTTTCAGTCCTTTTCCTGTTTAGGTAACTCTGTGTTTTTTAATGTTAAGTAACAAGTAAACTTTTTTTTGCATTGCTTTTTCAAGACATAAGCTGTGACCTTAACCAACAAATACTTTGGGATTTATTCCATTTATAAAATGGATGAATTTGAATTAATTATTCCTGCCTGCAGGAGGCAACAGCTAAATCATATCTATCCCTTTTGGGGTGCAAACTGTCCACCCCACCCCACCCCACCCCACCCCAAAGTTTCTACCTTTTTTTGGCAGAAAGATGCAAAAGGTGCTTTCTTGTGTGGATTGGGGAGGGTGGCTTGTCTGTTTAGGAGGAGGAAGGAAATGTGGAAGGAGAAGCAGCAGCCTGGAGAAAAGAGTGGGGGAGTGGTGGGTGGGTGTGTAAAAATGAGGGCAAAAGAGGGACACACAGGCACATGCACACATACACAAACACAAGCATGGCCAGTAGTCACCTCTGTTCCTGCAAAGCCCCTTTCCACTAAGGTGCCACTTCTTTTTTTTAAGCCCCCATCCAGTATATGTGTGTGTGTGTGTGTGTGTGTGTGTGTGTGTGTGTGTGTGTGATTGATTGATTATTCATTCATTCATTCATTCATTCATTCATTCATTCATTCATTCATTCATTCATTCATTTAATCAACTTAAAAACTCTCTTGCGGGCAACAGAAACTGTGCAGGTTTGAGGAAAGCCATCTTAAGGCATTTCCTTTTAGCTGTCCCACCTACAGGTGCCTCCAATGGAAATGCAAGTAGAAGGCTTTTAAACAGCTCTACCTTAGTGGACACTTAGGAATATCCCATGTGACTTTGCAGGGATAGAAGGTGAGTTAATTTGCATTTCCCTTGCTGTGTTGTATGGATGCCTCTGAACAGCTGTCACAGAGTAGGTTTCTGGGTCTTTCTTAGGGGTCAGTCTAAGAGAGCTAGCTAGAATGTCATACCGCTCAATGAGGCACCTTTCTGGTTGCAGAGTCCCGCCATTTCTCATAGATCTGTTTTCAAGATCTATTTTAGACACCTAGTGGAGCTGTCAAAATTTATTTCTTGCTGGTTACTGAAGGAGCTGAGTTGTGCTGTCTACCTTCAGGTAGAACATAGTTCAAAGAATTAAGAGCAAGAGAGAAAGTCAGCTATTCAGAGGAGAAATATATAAAAATGACAGTCCAAAAAATAAAATTAGATTAATTAGAAATGACCCAAAGTGACTGTACTTCATGATTTGAAGTGGGTATTAGAAGGATGTATGAACAACTGTGAGGGAGAAGCGATTGATACATCCATCTGTAGGTGGATTCGCCCCTTGTATCCTAAAATAAAACCAACTTGGTGACCATCAATAAACCATTCACAGCAGTGAAGTACTGTAGTTGATGAGAGTATAAGGCATTTTACCTTGAAACTGTTGTCCAGATTGTGGCGACAAGTGATGCATCATTTAATCTGCTCTTCCCAATAATAAGATCCTGCTAGGAAAATAATGATTCCATCAGATATTTTTTATCACGCGTCTTTTTACCACCAGCTTCAAGTGACTAATTGTAACAGATGTGTTAAGTGTTTCTTGTATTAGGCCCATCTTTCACCATTCCCTTTTGCCATGTAGCTTAACTCAGCATTTCATTATATGCTCTTTCTAACCTTGTGGTCCCTGAAATAAATGCAGTGTAGAAAAGGTTGCAAAGATCCCCAACATCTTCTGCCTGCAGCAGTCATTTCAACCTCAACACCCTACATTTATTTAACGAGTCTTTTATATCCTTGCTCTGTTCTCTTGATTTGGGTCCATGAAGGATGAGGCTCCAATAAATTCTTAACAGTTTGGTCATAAAATGGGCAGCGGGGGTTGCCGAGCCTGTGGATTGTCTTACCGTTTTCCCCTGTGATACAATCACATCATCTGTGATTAATTTGATGATGGATACTAAGAGTTTCTGGGCTGATGCTTAATCAGACTACTCATATAAGAGACACTGCTGTGTCAGATGCTTAATGGGTGAGTTAAACAAATGTGCACATAGAAAGGGAAAGCAAGTTCTATCCACAGTGTGTGGTACTGTGGTTGTTATTAAGTTGGAATGGGAAAAATTATCTTCAGATATTTTTCTTGCTTGTTAGCTATACCTGTACACAGGGGTTTTAAACTCAATTTACCTGGGGGCCGCTAGAGGCAGAGTCTGGGTGAGGCTGGGCCGCATCAGATTTTCCGCCAAGCGGAGCAAGAGCCCAAGGGAGCCGCCCAGGAGTTTCCTTAGCTGACAGACAGGTGGGCTGGCTGGCAGGCTGCAGTTCTGGATGGAGGGTGCAAGAGGTGCTGTCTTGGGAGAGAGCCGGCGAGCGAGGCAAGGCTTTTTTTTACTCTTGACAGCAGAGGATGTGTGGGTGCTTTGGGGGGGCAGGCAAGGCGAGGGCCACAAACTATCATCTGGGGGGCCACAAATGGCCCCCGGGCCGCATGTTTGAGACCCCTGCTGTACTATATACACCCCACAACTCTGTTAATAGAACTTATAAACAACTACGTTTCTAAGGTTTTCCTGGGAAAATTATAGTCACATTCCAAATAAAGACCAATAAATCCTCTATGTATCAGGGAGCCCCTTATTATCTCCTCCATTCATATAAACCATAAAAGGATGCCAGACAGTTGCAAAAGAATCCAAATGTTTTATCCCTTTAGTTAGGTGTAGTTTGGGGATTAATTCTTCCTGCAATGCTACCTACCACACTATAGAGTACCATTCTGCAACTGATACTCCCTGCATGTTTTTTCCATCCTTTGACTGTAATCTGCCTTGCTGCTACTAGAAGATGGCCGTTAAGATTTTATATAAAATGAACTCATTTTGCCCTAAGAAAAGGGCAAGAATTGCTAATTTCTGGGATGCAGTAATCCACTGATTTGTAATTATATTTACAGTATTTCATTGAACATCTTTTCCCAAACCTGGTCTACTTTTTTGCATAATTTCTAGAGGTGTCGAAATGACCTCTTACACTGATGGCCTCTTTAGCACATAAGTAACATTGCCAAGTTGATATGTTAGAGCCAAAGTGGGATCAAATACATTTTTAAAAAGAATTTTCAATGCAGTCTCCCTAGCAATAACAAAAACCCCTTTATATAGAAATTTTGTAAACATTTTCTGACCACTTCTCTTCATTGATTTTAATATTCCAGTCATGTTCCCACATCTTCCACAGCCCCAGTGCAGAGCCTAGATCTCCTTCAATGAACAACAAATAAAGTTTTGACACTGCTCTTTTATTTATTTTAGCCCAAGAATGGAGGAGCTCTTTAATGGCCTGCTTCATGATGTCGGCTTGTCTAATAAAACCACTTATTTGATACCAAGTTAGCCGTGATATGCCCCATTCTCCAAAGTGGTCCTTCAGAAATCTCTAGGTAGAGTTAGTTGATTGGTGTAGAATGCTGCTAACTTAATGAGATTGATCAAAAACTGTAAGTATTAAAGCTATCTCATCACCTGAAAGAGGCCTGGATGACAGAGTATTGATATTAGAAGAGAGATAAATGGTTGAAACCTCTCCTTTCTTTGCTTCCACAGTTACATGGCAGGATATAAAGTGCTATCGACATTTTGAAGCTGACATGTTAAGGTTTTTTTCACATTTGGATTTGGATATGACTGTGCCACAGGGAATGGAGGGGGGAAGGAAGATGAGTACAGAAATATATGAATGCATATATTATTATAAGAAAAAAAATAATACTATTAAAAACAAACAACAACAACAAAAGACAACCATGTATTCTTGAAGGCTTTCACAGCTGGGATCTGATGGTTGTTGTGGGTTTTTCGGGCTCTTTGGCCGTGTTCTGAAGGTTGTTATTCCTGATGTTTAGCCACTCTCTGTGGCTGGCATCTTCAGAGAAACAGGAGTGGGAACTCTGTCCATGCTCTGTAACCATTCTGCAGACAACCATGCTTAGACAACTGATGGTGGGTATGTGTGTGGTGTGTACATGAGCATGAACACACCCAGCACATCTGCATATTAATGGTTCTCTTGGAAGTTCATTATGAGTATTAAAACATTATATGCTTGCACAAACCAATATGGCTACCTCTTCTAACACTACAACATTATTTGTGAGGATCTCTATGCGTAGCCATTCCTAGTGTGGTTTTTGATATCCCCTCACCCATGGAGAGCCCAGACACCCATATAGTCATCCAGCTGGATATGGCATTATATTGAGAATACATATACAGTAAGATTGTAATGCTGATTGTTATAGATATTTACCTGAATACAAAATTGTTAATAGAAAAAAAGTGGGTGGGGGGAGGAGGAGAAAAGGAAAAAGGCATTATGAAAACAATTCAGCCAAATCCTGTGCCATATGGTCTACCTATTAATACAAACAGATATTCAAGGAAAGCACAGCTGAATATATTTGAAGGGGCTGTGGGGACATGAACTACTTCGGATATAATGCAGTTTGTTGATACATTTACATGACTGTAGCAACTTGGGGGACAAACTGTAGACTTGGATATCTAGAATGCTTTTGATATGCATAATTTGGCTAAGGGAATTGTAGTGTATTGTCCCTGCCTTCAGGTCCAGCTTTCAAGCATTTTCATGCAAATATGCGGACCTGGAAATTGCATATTTTAAATAGAAAGCTGGTGCTTGTATGGTTTTAGGCTAAAACATTATGTATTTATAGTGCTGTTTGAAAATATCTCTTATATCAAAAAGCCCAGAATGCAATGGCAGTAGCTGATAGTTTTGAGCACAGCTACTCAGTCACACCTGGATAAAAATAGGAAAGAGCTATACTCTTTCTACTCATACTGGTAGGAGAATTTTTTTTCAATGAATACTTTTTTGGGTATCTTTGCAAATAAGTCAATGGCACAAGGCATGCTCAGAGGACTTTTTCGACAGTCATTTTGTTTGTTTGTGTGTGAAATACTACATACTAAGAAGAAATTCATTAGTTGATTTTGAGTTATAAATACACTACATAAAAAAATATTGGAACCCATTTAGGTTACTGGAGAGTAATGGTAGCAAATATTGTGGTTGTGGTACTGTTGTATATTTATGCTAGCATTAATTCCATCATTGTACATTTCAGCAGTGAATTGCCACAAGTTAAGAAGTCAGCATGGATATGACTTGAAACTAGTGCTATGAATTTGGCTGCAGCTTGGTCAGAAGTATGAAAAAACAGGAACTCTAGACTGAGTTTTTCCCACATGTAAATATAATACTATGTGAAGATGTGTGTTAAATGTGCCCCCAGTTCTTGTGCTACTTGGCAATGTTTGTGGCAGGATGATTCTAGGGTCAGGCTAGATAATTATATGAATGTATGAACACTTCTTTTATATGTATATACTTCTTTTTTGAATAAGTAAGGGTTGGGTATGCAGTTAGAGTAAGAATCGTGATGCTTAGTGAGAGTTAAAACCTTTCCACCCTGATGGAGTTCTGACGAAACATTATCCCAAGATGTTTTCTCTCAAGGGAAGCTGTTGTTGTGAGTGAGTGTGTGAGGTCTGTAAAATGTCAAGATTCAGGAAAGTCTTGGGGGGGGGGGCAGAATCCAGTAGCAAGGTCAGTTGTAATCTGAGTTTGTAGTGGAGGAATCTTTCCAGTGGGTTCTGCAGAAATGGAACACAGGTAAACAACCTAAGCAAGGAGCCCCATAGGCATGTTTGTTGCCATTAGCAAATCACCCAGACCTTGAGAGGGAGATTTATAGTGCTTCTCCCACATGCCTCTGGTCAACAGTCAGGACTTCTTAAAAGATGCATCTGTGCTTGGATCTGTTTTTGCTTCTCCTATGCTCTTAGTCTGCCATGCTCTCTTGGGCTGGGAGAGGTCAGACTCTCTTCATTTTAGCATTATTGCTAAAAATAAATAACTGAAAGAGATTTCTTCCAGGTTTGATAGAACTGATAGGGAACCTTAGAAGGATACAATCTTATATCTACTTACCTGGGAGAGACTGTGATTGAAATAAATAGTATTGCATTTACTTTTGAGCAGTCATGTATAGGATTATGCAGTACTAAACTTTGCACATGTCTGTGTTCTGTTTACATCTTCTCATAGCAGATCAACACATACCGTATTTTTTGCTCCATAAGACGCACCTCCAAATAAGATGCACCTCATTTTTAGGAGAGGAAAACCGGAAAAAAAATATTCTGGCAAATTCATAAGGCAGTAGCAATAGATAGATGTTGTCACATCAGTTACCTCAAACTTCTTGCAGTGTACAACACAGTGAGAGCTTTTGAACAATTTGTAGTTGGCAAAGTTATTCCAATAGCCACAGACAACAACACTACAATGCTTTATATCAACCACCAAGGAGGAACAAAATCCATGTCTTTCTTGCTACTAACAGTACAGTTTTGGGACTGGTGTATTCTCAAGCATGTCATTTCACAAGTCATACATGTACCAGAAGTGGAGAATCATGAAGCAGACTTCTACAGCAGGATGACACACAATGAGTGGGAATTACCATCTCAAGTTTTAACACTTATAATGAATTGTTATTGCACTGAAAAAGATGAATAAACAGATTATTGCTGGGTAGTCAATAAGAGCTATGATGAAGAAATCACCACCAGCACAGGTGTAAGCAAACAGCAAAGCATGCCTCACTTCCACTCCCTCCCTTCCTCCCTTCCTTCCTTACAGCAATAAGGTTTTGTCTCTCCATCATTCAGTTCTTTACTTTGCAGCATGCAGCATGTCCACAGAAAGTGTGCTTACTTTTATCAGCTTTTTGCAGCTGATCCTCCTGTTTCCTCCACTCTCTAATCATTTTTTCAGATGAGGAGGCCCAAAATGTCTCTGCACTATTCACTGTTTCCATATTCCTTAGCATATTTTACTACCTCTAGTTTAAAAGGAATGCTATATGCTAGCCTTTTCTGCTTTGCACTGGTAGAATGAGTTCCCATACTCTGCAAGAAAAATGTGCCCCTTATTCATCACCACATCTACTGCCTGCTTCCTTTTACAAATATAATCTCAAAGCAGCACAGAATCATAGAATAATGGAGCTGGAAGGGGCCTATAAGGCCATCAATTCCAACCCCTGGTTCAATGCAGGAATCCAAATCAGAGCAGATCTGACAGATGGTTGTCCAATTTTAGAGACTACAATAGGATAAAATACAGTAGCTGGGAATCACAATGAAAAGATAAAATCTACCAGCAATATTATAAAACAACAATGATTAAGAAAAACCAATAAAAACAGGGGGAGCGACACCATGCAGCTTTTGTTAACACAAAAATACTACTAAAATTTCTGTTTCCAATTGTGTGTGTGTACGTGTGAAATGCTATTTATGAAATGTTGGGTTCTTAAACCAATTTTCAAGATTTCAAAGCTTTACTTGGACATATTCAGATCTGTGATTCAGATCTGCCCTCTGCAATTCAAATTGCCTTGCTCCTGATGAGTCCATAAAAACTGTGGCAAGCTAATACACCAAATAAAACCTGTAGCCCTAGTGGTAATATATTAAGGAAAGGAGTGTTAGGTCCCTTTTGGTTTCCCTTTTGAACTTTATTCTGCATGTGCTCAGTGCCTTTTTAATCATTCTGTGCTTTTTTTCTCTCTTTTATTTATATCCCGCCTATCTAGTCAATAGACCACTCTAGGCGGCTCACAACAGGGGTACAACAATAACTAAAAACGAATTTACAAAGAAGAAAACTTTCAACCATGAAATTATACACTAAGAAAAAGAAAAAAGGAAAATCAGGATTAGCTAAGGGGGGGTGGGGGGGAAGGCCTGCCGAAACATCATTGTCTTTAATTGCTTTTTAAAAATACCCAGCGAGGGGGCCGCGCGAATGTCCGGGGGAAGGTTGTTCCAGAGGCGAGGAGCCACCGCCGAGAAGGCCCGACTTCTTGTCTTTTCCTTCCGGGCCTCCCTCGGCGTTAGGCTCCTCAACCTCACCTCCTGGCTCGCGCGAGTGACACGGGTAGAACTTGGTGGTAGAAGGCGTTCCGCCAAATATCGAGGCCCTAAACCATCAGAATGCTTCAGAATGCTTCAGAATGAAATTTGGCTAACAATACACATTAGCCTCCCCCCCCCCAGGTCCCTTAATGTTTTAAATATCTGCAAAATTACTTCTATTTAGGCTTAATTTATGGGGAAGTGATGCAGCTTACTACCAAGCTCTGAACTACAGACAGCTATATCTAGCCACCTTTTCCCCATCCAGCAGGCTCTCAGTAGTAATTTTATCTTCCCCTCGCCATTCTCAGGCCTATTAAACTTACTGCCAATTTTAGAAGCTTTTGTTTCTGTCTTCTCTCTCTCTCTCTCTCTCTCTCTCTCTGGTTCTCCACATGTCTGGTTGGTCACATGGTCTAACTTCTCTGCAGAAGGTGAAGGGAAAGAGACTCCTCCTTCCTGCTTTGCTTCTCCAATAGAGAAGCCAATTGGGTGATGCAAGCAGGCAGATATGCTAATATCTGTGCACTGAAGGATTGTGGTAGGAACATCCAGCCCCTGATGGGGGTCCTGCAGTGCACCCCAAAACACTGAGGAGCTCTCCTGGCCTCTTTTGGGATTGGGGCTGTGCAGCCCTGTTCTGATCAGGAGGTGCAGCCAGGAGTCACCATGCCTTTGGAGGGTAGGGCACACAAAGGGCCAGGAGGCTTAGGGGCCATTCAAACTCAAACCTGGCAGGGGAGATACCATTGTTGTAAAAGTGGTTTTCCCAGGCTAAGGCTCATCTATTGCACTTTGGATGAGCTGACCCCTGTGATTTCCCCAAACACAGGAAAATCAACTGCTTAAGTGGGGGACTGTGTTTCTGGTTTTTCTAGAATCATTCTTTCCCCTTTGGTCTTTGGCGGTTTTCATTGTTTGCTGCCATAGGCCTGTTTGCCTTGCTGGTTTTCCAGGTGGTCTGCAGGAAACAGATGCTGGAAAGCTAGCAGTGCAGAATGATGAGGTCCAAACAGCAAGCAGTCTCTGCCACCAGTTCAGAGGCCTCCCAGCATGGCAGTGGGAGGCTTTTGGGTGGTGGCGGCTGAATCCTGGGTTACTGCATTCACTTCATAAGACACATGTACTTTCCCTCTCACCTTTTTGGAGAGAAAAAGTGTGTCTTATGGAGCGAAAAATACGGTAATTTAAACCTTTTGCTTTCTGGTAATTTAAATCTTTTGCTTTCTAAACAAAAAATTACAAAATGTCATAAGTTCTGTTGCTTATCGAGGAATGGATATTCATGTCCTACTGTCACTACATAAGTATGACTTATTTGCAAAATGTACCAGCTCAGCTTTTGGAATATGGCTCCATTTATCTTAAAAATCATATTCTATTATGTAACAATCAGCTCTCTCAATGAAGATGTGTTCATGTGCAGCTTTCAAGGCCATAGCAAACTAACTCAATGCGACACATCACAGCCAATCTGATTACACATGATCTCTCTACCCTTGGCTTTATTGGGGTGATTCTTCCTCAAGCACTAGACATATTGGCCTGAAATAGACCTTGTCCAGGTGTTTTGATGGAAATTGCTCCAATAAATTTCGCCAGTCTCTGTGGCTGGCATCTTCAAAGGACAGGAGTTAGAACTCTGTCTGTGTTTTGGTGTAGTATGTGGGATAGTTGAGTATTTGTAGCTATGGGATCAGCGTTTTGTCCTTTTCAGGAGACTGGGTGATTATGGTGAGCAGGGTTTTTTGTTTTTGCTTTTGTTATGGGTGTATTGTTGTGATAAGGGGGAAAGATGATCTGTCACTGTGATTGATGGGTGTCATTAGCTAGTCTTTTGTGTGCAATGATCATCGGTCCTTGTGGCTGGGTAGAGTTTGTTGACCTTTTGCAGGCTGTATTTTTCAGTGCTAGGAGCCAGGCTTTGTTGAGCTCCCAACCCCAGATTTAGTCATATTTAACAGTAGACTAACATTTATGGGATGCGTTTTTTGTGATTAGGCCTACCTTTTAAGAATAAGTGGAAAATTCATCTAGGCAAATACAAAAAGTTGTTGGCATACTAGCTGAAACAAGTTTGGGAATAGACAATTAAAACAGTGTTTGGGATCCTGTTCGTGCAAGTCCATGCATATGAAGTTGATGAGATCAATGGCCGAGACCTTTTATCTTTAATTAAAAATGTCCTACTCCCTCTCTCTCAGGTTCTGAGGTTCCCTATGGATCCTTTTCAACCAGATAGATCTTTGGGGCCCTCAAGATGGCAGGGGAAGCCTTTCATATCCAAAAATCCCTGTTGATTGTCCTGATGTAAAAACTTACTTTCTAGAGGAGAGGGATTCCCCCCCCTTCCTTTCATAGTGGGACATTAAATGGCAAGGAGCATATAGCAATGCAAGAGATACTGGGGTGCTATTGTAATAGGTGCTATTACAGTGAAAGCTGTGTTCATGGTTAGAAGTACTCTTGTTTCTAGGAAGTTTTCTGAGAAAATATGTGCATTAAGGAGGGGGATTTGGTAGGAAGATACTGGCATTTGCAATGATGGACAGGGAGGGAGAAACAGAGCTAAGGGAAGCCTTGTGTCTGAGATCAAAGTCATGATCCTCGTGTCACCCTCTTGAAAGAGCTGAAAACAGGGTGAAAGAGCTGAAAACGACTGCAACTGACCATTTGCAGAAGAGATAAGGGGGAAAATGCAATCAAATGGATACATAGTTTGACATTATTGGTACAGTAATTGATTACTGATGTATTTTCATATTGATGCCTAAATCTTTTTTGTGATTGCTCAGTTCCTTAACAAGGTGATTTATCTGTAGCAGCAGTTCCATAATTCAGCTGTCCTTAAGGTAATTTTATATTGATGATCCATGTTTCCATCAGCTCAAATGATTGAACCATCTCAGTTCTCACATCTCCCCATTAATTTCAAAGTATGTCTCTTTTCTTGGAGCTCAGAGGAAATTTCACATTTGTTCTTGTCTGGGAGATATTGATTGGATCTCCTCTCCAGATTTCTCTCGTTGCTCTCAAAAACCAGCCACTGTTCATCATATTCGGTCTATCACTTTCCTCCTCTGCTTTCCTAGATAAATTCCAATAGCTGGGCATCACAGCTGGAGATCATGCAAAATAGACTTTAGTAGCTCTGAAATGTGCTGGATGAAAAAATAGACCCTCCCAGCAGCTTCTAGACTGGAAGTCTTAGTCCCAGAACATCTGGGAGCCACTGCTGTAACGTAACAGAAGAAACTGCATGAAACGGTACAGAATATACTGTACAAATAGAGAAATCACCTGCAAATTTGACTCCAGCAAAATCCTGTAAAAGGCAGATGTGCATATATGTATCAAATTACTGAAGGAAGGTATAGGGGAAAAATTATAAAGTTTTTATAAAACATTAACTTAAACAAAATTCTTCCCTATTCCTACAAACTTTGCCTTGGCTATTCATCCTTTTGTGACACCCATGATGGGAATGTCAGAGAAATATATAGAGAACTATGCATATGCTTTAAAAATTGGAATAATTGAACCGTGTAAAATAGGTAATATATGCACAAACGTTTGGGGAAGTGCTAAATTAGATAAAATGCATAAATGTGCAAACTAGCTAAAATATGTAAATGACGGCTTAGAATAAGAAGAAAATGAAAGTGGAAGACATATAGCAAAATCAAAACAGAGAGACTATCAAATCCCTAGGTGGTAGTTATTTGTTGAATTTTAAACTTGCAAAATTGATCAATTGTAGTTTTCTTTTTCAATTAAAAACCAGCACTCACCATCCTCAAATCTACTTCAAAGCAATTTGTTATACCATTTTCTGAGAATACACCATAAAAATTATACTGCCCTCTCATTTATTTGTTATATTGGTAGAATGGTACCAAGCCTTAAAATATGGTCAACTTTTCCTGGTGCATTTTATTTTCTATTTGGAATTTCTTCTTTCTCGTAGCATCTGTCTTCCTAAAACTTAGCTCATAGTAATGACATTTCTTCTCTCCAAGAGTGGAGCAGTGTAGTTGTCAAAACATAAATTCATTATTTTGTTACTGTATAAGGATTCAGTTACAATAATAAATAATAAACAACAACACAACCACATAATCTCAACAAGCCTATTGTCAGTTGACCTTTAGCTAGAGGTTTTTAAAGGCCAAGACCAGAATAGGTATCTCTTTGTACTTCCCTCATCAGTGCAGTTAGGCTGGCTTGATTAGAATTATAGGATGCCTGACAGATGGAAGCCCGCAGGAATATGTAGAGAGGGTTTCTGTTGCATTTTCTTTAAGTCTTTTGATCCTGTTAGAATTCAGCTCTGCGGTTTGGGGTACCTTTAGTCGTTGCCTTGTTGCATACATTCTGTTCTTTGTGAAGCTTATTTTCACACCTTTCTTGAGCCTTTTGTTGTCCTGTCTTCTTCTGTCCAGCTTCCATTATTCTGACTCATTTTGTTATTGCTTCCATAAGGCTCTCTCTCTCTCTCTCTCTCTCTCTCTCTCTCTCTCTCTCTCTCTCTCTTTCTTTCTTTCTTTCTTTCTCTCTCTCTCTCTGACTATATTTCACAGGAAGAGCAATCTTGGCTCCTGCAGATAGGAGGAGGAGGAGGTGAATTTTGCCAATTATCCTTTCTACATACAGCTTGTGCCATTCCCCAAACTCTATGGATAGTGCACTTTTTCAAATAGTATGAGTGTGAGAGGGTATGGAAGACTTGAAAAGGGTTCACAAATGGACCAGGGAGAACAGTATACTAATTTGTTCAACTTTGCGTTGGAACTGGCATATTTACCAATGGGTATGATACTTATATGCATGACAGCAGGGGGAAAAAGGTATGCAATGCCTCCTCCTTCTGCACTTACATGGACAGCAGACCAGAGAGATTTCAAAATGCTGAGTAGAGAAAGTGGATGGGATTTTAAGGTTTCGCATTGTGGAAACAGGGACATCCCCAAGACATTCTACTGCCTGGAACCCAACAGCGAAGTGTTTACTACACCACAATCAAATGCAGAGTATCCAGAGCCAGAGAAATTGTTTTGGCACATGAAACAGGATAATTCCAGGAGTACTTCTCCCTTTTCCTGGCAGGAAATATACAACACTTAAGTAAATAAGTATTTCTTGCTCTCATACATTTGCTGCCTGAAGCAGCTACCTCACTGCCCTGGGAATATGTGTGGCATGTGTGGGTGCCTGTAAATGCTTTTTGAAGCTCTGAAGGGCCTGTCAAGGCCCCTGGCTTCTGTTAAGCACCCTGCTCTTATAATAATTTACTCTCTCACACATTCACACACAGAGGTTCCTTCGTCTTCCATATCACCAAGTTCTGAGTGTGACAAACCCAGACCTACTGGGATCTGCCACACGTTAACTAAGCTGCCACCAACCATTCCCTATAAGAAGTCACACAGACCAGGGATGGATTTTCAACAAATAAAAGAATAAGGTTTATTTAAATACAACACACAGGGAAAATAAAATGATCAGGTGAATAAGATAAAGTAACGTGGCTTATTCTCATTCATACATGCATACAGTTTGGTTCACACAGAACCCTTAACTTGAAGCACAGACCCTGAACCTATCAGTTCTGGCTAACCAACAGACACCTGAACCTATCAGGTTGGTACTCTGACACACAGTAGTACCCTGTCTGACACACAGACTCCCACACCAGCTTCTTCTTCCCAGCTGCTGCTTCTTCACATCCCAGTGTCTCCCAAACTCTCCACACACGCATCACATATATATACAGTACAGCCCCTCCTCCTGATGTCCCGCCTTCCACTCCCCATAGGATGGAACTTTCCCTCCAAACCCATGACAGACAGGTAGCATCAGTGCTGTATGTAACACCTCCCCTCTTTATAAGTTGTTTTGTAGGGGGAAAGCTAAGGTGCTTTTTCCCAAAAAAACAACCTGGATAAAACACACAAAAACAGTTTTACATACAATATCATACTTACTTATACTTACATTCTAAGTTAACCATAGCAATTAGGCATTTAAACATTTACCATATACATTACATCAATTTACCTTTATTCATACAAACCAAGTTCAAAAAACAGGTACATTTAACTTTTTGTCATCAATATATATACATAGTCCATGTTTCTTTCGCCGTCTTCATTCTTCAGGTCTTCTTGACAAGGCGTCAGCAACACAGTTCACTGACCCTCTGACCACCTTCACTTCAAAGTCATAGTCCTGTAGGTTTAAAGCCCACCTCATAAGTTTGCTATTGTGGGTTTTCATTGTCTTTAACCATTGCAGTGGTGAATGGTCAGTGCACAGAACAAAATATCTTCCCCAGATGTAAGGCTTGGCCTTCTGGATCGCGTAGACTATGGCCAAACACTCCTTCTCCACGGTTGCCAAATGTCTCTCACCTTTTTGAAGTTTCCTACTCAGGTAGGACACTGGATGCTGGTCACCATTCTCATCCTCCTGGCACAGAACTGCTCCTACCCCGCTGTTAGACGCATCGGTGTAGATGATGAACTCCCGGTCGAAGTCTGGAGCCCGCAGCACTGGATAGTTGATGAGCGCCTGCTTCAACCTCTGGAACGCCTCCTCACAGTCGCTGGTCCACGGGATGCGGTCATCAGCCTTCTTCCTCGTCAGATCGGTCAGCGGAGCCGCAATCTCGCTAAACCTCGGGATGAACTTTCTGTAGTAGCCCACCAACCCAAGAAATGATTTGACTTTTTTCTTGGTGTTGGGTCTAGGCCAATCACGAACAGCTTCTATTTTGGCCTCCAGGGGTTTTATCACTCCTCCCCCTACCATGTGACCCAAGTATTCCATTTCTGGGCTACCCAGCTGCAGTTTGTTCTCTTTGCAGAGCCCAGGCCAAAGCACTTCCTCCCCTGGGTTAAAGTGCCTCTCCCCGGCTCTCTGGACACACCAGGCTTTCTTTCTGACCTTTTGAGCTTGCAGGGTCTCTGCTGCTAGCTCTAGGTTTCTCTTTAGGTCCTTCCTTAAAGAGTCTCTATATGTCACAACGTCTTGTGGGTCATCCTGGGTGATCTGCTCCCAATTTTGTTTGATCAAATCAAGGGGCCCTTTCACCCTTCTCCCAAATAAAAGTTCAAATGGACTGAACCCGGTGCTGGCTTGTGGCACTGATTGATAAGCAAACAAAAGGGATTGCAGCTTCTGGTCCCAATAGTTTGGATTCTCTGCCAAGTAAGCCCTAATCATGCGCATTAGAGTCCCATTGAACTTCTCAGTTAACCCATTACTTTCAGGATGATAAGCAGTGGTTTCCTTGTGCTTAATTCCACAGATTTGCCATAAGCATTTCATGAGCTTTGATGTGAACGATGCGCCCAAATCTGTGATTATCTCTGAGGCAAATCCCATCCTGGACATATACCCCACCAAGGCATCTGCCACTGTGTTAGTTTCAATGTTAGTCAAGGGTATGGCTTCAGGGTACCTTGTGGCATGGTCCACAATTGTGAGAATGAACCTGTTCCCCCTCTTTGTGGCCTTGGGCAAAGGTCCCACAATATCCACCCCTATGCATTTGAACGGAGTGTCAATCACAGGCAAAGGGCACAACTTTGCTTTGGTCCTATCGCGGCTATTCCCCTGCCTTTGACACACATCACATTGTTTACAGAACTCCCTGATCTGCTTCCCTATGTCAGGCCAGTAAAAATTCTGTGTGATTCTCTGCTGTGTTTTGTTCACCCCTAAGTGTGCAGCAAACATGTCAGAGTGCCCCCTTTGTAAGATCATGGGGCGATACTTTTCAGGTACCACTAGCTGACTTCTGATCCCATCTCCCCCTTTTGAGATATTCCTCAGGGTTTCTCTATATAAAATCCCCTTTTTCTCCAGAAATCTCACTGGGGTTTCAGGTGTTAGCTGGGCGTCAGTCACCTGTTCAAAACACTTTTGGAGAGTAGCGTCTGCCTTTTGCTCTTGTCCAAATCTGCTGTCTGTGGTTAAGGTTTCCACCACAGCTTCTGAACTCCCCTCTGCTTCCGTCTCTGGCTCATCATTACCCCCCTGAACTGTCCCCGTGGTGGCTTGTGAACGTGTAATCACTAGCACCCTCTTCACATGTTCAGCCAGGTCATTTCCCACGAGCACGGCTGCTGGCAGAGTCGATGAAATTGCTAGCCGCCAAACTCCCCTCCAGCCTTGAAAGTTGACAGGTACCTCCGCGACTGGTAGTGAGATTATCTGCCCCTCAATCCCTGCCACCTTCATGCTCTCATTTGGGATTATAAACTCCCTAGGAATAATATCTGGATGGCACAGGGTTACCTGGGAACAAGTGTCCCGCAGCCCCCTATACTGACGGTCAAGTATTCCTACGTCCACCCCTGCTGTCTCAAACAACTGAGAATCTGTTCTCACGAGCAAGCATCGCTTGACCTGCACAAGAGGACCACCTTCCTCAGCCTGATCAGCAGATGCAGCCGTTCCAGACTGAGCAGCCATGGCAACAGGCTCCCTCAGTGACAATGAGCCTTGCTCTTTCTGGACACAGAACACAGCTTTTGGCTTGGTTCCACTAGAATCCTGAGGCACCATTCCTTTTAGCTGCTTTAATTTCTCACACTCTGAGATTAGATGGCCCTTTCCCTGACAGAAATAACATTTTCTGGTGTATTTTGATTCTCTCTCATCTTGTTTTGGTTTTCCCTCCAAAATCTGAGGTCTTGGTTTCATGTCTGAGGGCTTCCCTTCACCATGGGCCCCTCCCCCTTGCTGGCTTTTCCCTGGTCCCTGAGAGTACTTGCTGTAGGTTTCTTTGGGTTTACCTACAGATTTCCCCTCACCCAAGGGCTTTCTTATTTGCGAAATAAAATCTGCGATCTCGGCAGCTTCCACCACAGATTTTGGTTTCCTTTCCCTCACCTGGAATTTCAATTCCCCATGCAGGACTGAATAGAACTGTTCCAGCGCTATCAAATCTTTAAGCTGTTGAAAGGTCTCTGTCCCCTCCTGCGATAGCCATTTCTCAAGCAGCCTCACCAATTGGGCCCCCACTTGGGTAAAAGTCTGCTCTGGTTTTTTGGTGAGGGATCTGAATCTTTGTCTCAGCTGTTCCGCATTTATCCCATGTCTTGCAAACACCAGTTTTTTAAACTCTGCAAAATCTTTCATCAGTTCCTCAGGCATCTCGGCATAGACCTCAGCCAGGCTACCACTGATTAAAGATCGCATGATGGTCATCTTCTCAGTTTCCCTCACTGAGAAGTCCACAAACGCTCTTTCCACTAAGGAAAAGAACACCTCAGGACAATCTCCCTTGTGGTACACAGGGAATTTCTTCAGGTCAGCTTTAGACAATTGGCCTCCCTCAGAATCCCTATTGTTATTATTGTTCTGGTTCATCAGTTCCAATTTTCTTAATTCAAACGCCATTTTCTCTCTCTCCAATGCCAATTCAAATTGTCTCTGTTTCTCCCTTTCCTCCCTTCTTTCTCTCTCTAATCTTTCCTCCATTTCCCTCACCCTCAGTTCATGCTGTTGGGCTAGGAGCAATTTTCTGAGTTCTGGGTTCTGCTCTCCTGTGCTGTCACCCTGCACTGAGCCAAATTCATCCTCAGAACCTTGGTCAACCTGGGGGTCTTTCACTTCACCCCTTTCTGCCATCTGGCTTCGAGTCAAGGGCATAATCCCCCCTCAGAACAGGCTGCTTTAAAAAGTCAAGCCTCAAAATAAAACGACCACTTTTTTTTTTCTTTTGCCTCAGAAGCAGCTTTCCCTATAGAATGCTGCTGTCCTTCAGCACTTAACTTGCAACTGTAGCAAGTTGGAGTCTACCCCCCTCTGCTGGGCCTCTCAGCAGGCAAGCTAGCTCACTTCTACTTTACAATTTTGCCTCAGCTTTTTTCCCGCCAAAACCAGGCTGCCTCAGAGCACTCTAATCTAGTCTCCCCAGTTGGCACGTTCTTCCACTAGTGCACCTCCCCGTGAGGTACACCTAGAAGATTACCTACGCGCCTCAGATTGTCCCTGACTAGACCCCCCTTGCTCTGGGCACACTTGCCAAGGCTTTGCTGGACCGCTGGACAACTGGACCAGTCGTATCCCACACGCTGGACACCAATCAATGTGACAAACCCAGACCTACTGGGATCTGCCACACGTTAACTAAGCTGCCACCAACCATTCCCTATAAGAAGTCACACAGACCAGGGATGGATTTTCAACAAATAAAAGAATAAGGTTTATTTAAATACAACACACAGGGAAAATAAAATGATCAGGTGAATAAGATAAAGTAACGTGGCTTATTCTCATTCATACATGCATACAGTTTGGTTCACACAGAACCCTTAACTTGAAGCACAGACCCTGAACCTATCAGTTCTGGCTAACCAACAGACACCTGAACCTATCAGGTTGGTACTCTGACACACAGTAGTACCCTGTCTGACACACAGACTCCCACACCAGCTTCTTCTTCCCAGCTGCTGCTTCTTCACATCCCAGTGTCTCCCAAACTCTCCACACACGCATCACATATATATACAGTACAGCCCCTCCTCCTGATGTCCCGCCTTCCACTCCCCATAGGATGGAACTTTCCCTCCAAACCCATGACAGACAGGTAGCATCAGTGCTGTATGTAACACTGAGGCGCAGACAAATGAATGCATGTACATAGAAAGATCATGAGGGACCACAGTAGGAGATGCTTGCTTACAGGGTGCATGGCTGGATTTACTCCCTCCGTGGCCCTTGCTTCAACAAAACTCACTTATTTTACTTTGCAGTTAAGATGATTTGGCATCACAAAAACAAGAAAACCCACCATCCAACTATCAAAGGCACCACCATTTCTCAATTCCAGGGATGGAGGAAAGAAAAGCAATGAAAAGAAAAGGAAAAAAAACCTGGCAGAATTTGGTCATTCCCAAAAGAAGGGCAAGCATGTCAGTAGCAAGTAGACACAGATCATTACTTTTCCACACAGGAAGAAATAGAAAACATCTCCTGGCTCTGTGACTTTGCAAAGAAGCAAATACCCTTTCTGCTATTTGTTTAAGATTCAGAAGGCCCATGGCAGGAGAAAGCGAAAGAGGATTTGCTTACCTGCTGTTGCAAATGCAACCGTGAAACAGGAGTCTCCCGAATGGATCTATATTCCAATTTCTGTCAGAGGTTTGAGAAGAGAAGAGGAGAGAACCGGATAGGGGCAGCTTTCTTTTCTCCAAAATCACACACCCTTCTGTATCTTCAGTTCCTGGCTTTTCTGCATCATGTTCTCTATTATCACCATCAGCCGTTATCATATTTTAATGCTTAGAAGGCAAGCATAATTTAGTTGGTGCCAAAATAAACAGACATGCTACAGTGTACACAGTGTTAATAATGATAAAGGTAATGGTAATGTGCCATCAAGTACAGTAGTCACTTTTCCCAGGGTTTTTTAGTTATTGAGTATATCCGGACAGTAAGAAGGCCCTTCCTCCCTACGAGCTTCACCTGCCATTCTCCTCCATTATTAGCATTCTTCCTCCAAAAAAACAGGACCAAGAAGGGAGAGGGAGGTGCAAGTCAGTGACTTTTGCATCATGTAGAGATAGTGTAGTAGTCTGTGTGGTGGGTGATCTCTATGGGATGCTTGAGTGTTACCCCCTGTTCTGATCTCAAAAATCATCTGAGGCCACTTGAGGAACTCTTAAAGATTTACAATTGAGCCTGGCTTGTTGGCTTCAAAGGAAGCTCTTTTAGGATTTTCTCTCACTTCTGGGATGATAGTGATGGCTTAATATTGTGGCTTCTCCTACCTGGTGGTTATTTCAGCATTCTAATGATACGATGGCATAGAACAGGACAGGCCTAGTACCAGAAGCGGAGAGAACGGAGAAATTGTGGCCCAGGTTCTCTGCCACTAAGGCGACAACCTCACCAGGTCTGGAAATGAAGACACCACGAGAATGTAAAACAAGATGTGAGAGTGGTGGACACCCCTGCCTTAGAAGGAAGGAAAGGGCGATCCGACCTTCCCCAAGATTCCTGAAGAGCGCTAGGCCCCAGTTGCCATTATGGCTCTCTATGTAAAGCCATTTGTTCAGCTCTAATACTCAAGTGCTGACTCCTTTTGCCACTCTAAAAACAAATAAGTCAGCTCTCCATAGTATTACAAATGATTTCTGTGCAACCAATGCACTCCTTTCTGCTTCATGCAGAGAAGGGTTACAAATGACTGGGCAAAACTGAAAGAAAGGCACCTCCTCCATTACATTACATTGCATTGCATATCCTTTTGAAATGTGGTCACTGCCAGTGGACACCACGCTTCCCGCAATAATACATTTTGTCATAATCATTGCGTGCATGTAGATCTAACATCCACATCTTTAATTTAATGCCCTGGATGGGGCTATGTGGACACTGTGGCTTTAGTGTTATTTAGATAGACATAAAGATCACAGGATGTGTTAATAACCGAACATTAAACTTTAGAGTGCAGATGCATTTTACAATAGAAAGCAGGAGAGTTTTTAGTGCTTTTCATTCTGTTTTCATTTGCATAGCTTTTTTTTAATAAGACCATTGTTTTTTTTCTAAACATGATTTCTAAGAAAAGGAAAGACAAGAAAAGAAACAAAACAGTATGAGAATTTAAAATATTTTTGTCTGTTGTTTGGCTTTGGGATATAATATATGTTTCCCATCCCCTCACACACACTTAAAACACACACACACACACACACACACACACATACAGAGAGAGAGAGAGAGAGAATCCATATTTCATTATTTTTCTGTTGTTTATACATGATACTTGAGATGATGCTCCTCATATTTTTGAAGACTATTTCTGTGTGATAAGCAAAGCTTCTTCCAACTAACAAAGCATATTGTTTTATGAGGTCTGTTTTTGAAGTTCTGTTTGTATGTTCAAACAAGCTAATACAACAAATAACACTGTGCAGTGGAGTTATTGTTCCTCTTTTTGCAGTTTTGGTCTGTGCATTTTTATCATTGTAAAAACATCACACCACCTTTGAAACTGGATACATATGTATTCTAAAGTTTGAGGGAATACAGTATCCCGATACAGCTTGTTTTGTTTCTGATAGCATCCTCCCCCAACACTCACTAGTTTTATGCCTTTAAGTGGTTTCATTTTTGATGTGCATATGTATATGTGTGTCTGTAGGGCTGTAACTAGAGAAGGGCAAGCAGAACTTTGCCCAAGGGTGCTAAAACTCAGAGAGGGATATAGTATTATGTGTGTCGTCTTGTGCCTTCAAGTCCGAACTGACTTATAGGGACCCTAACAGGGTTTTCAAGGCAAGTGAGATATTTAAGGAGTGTTTTTTTCCCCCAGTTTCTATTCCCCCAGTGAGTTTCCATGGCCAAATGAGGATCTGAACCCTGTTCTTGAGAGTCCTAGTCCATCACTCTATTCACTACGTCACCCTGGGAACCATTTTAAAAATCATTAAAAACTCGTAAATGTTCCTCTCCGTGGAAATCTTTAGTAAAAGGCAAAAGAGTTATATGACCTGAAGAGAAACAAGAGTACTGTGCTGATGAGTGTTAGTAAAATAAACATCAATACCTCCCAACCTGTTCACTTTCCTTTTTCTGAAAGCATAAAATCCTTTCAGAGTTCTCCTCCTCCTCCTTTTTTTTCTTGATGGGGTTCACGCCCATGACTCAGAGCAGAATGATTAGGAGACGGTGTCACTTGCCCCAGGTGCCAGAATGGCTAGTTATGGCTCTCTCTGCCTGTGCATATTTTGTATTTGCATCACCTTATGAACTGGGAAGGCCCTTCTTATGTTGACCAATTACACACTTGCCCATTATTTATTTATTTATTTATTTATTTATTTATTTATTTATTTATTTATTTATTTATTTATTTATTTATTTTTGCCCCGTCTTTCTCCTTGAAAGGACCCAAGGCGGCTATTTTTTGTTCTATTCGATTAGTTTCTTGTAATTGATGATGATGATGATGATGATGATGATGATGATGATGATGATGATGATGATGATGATGATGATGATGAGGTCATATAAATCTTTCAATATCACCTTCCAATTCTTCCTCCCGTTTTGGCTAAGTCAGACCTTGAATTTTTGGAGAACATCTGTCACCTTCATCACAAATTAATTGCAATGTTAGATTTATTTCCAAGTCATTACGATTAGAATGATACCCTTAATTTTTATCTATTCGTTTTCAAAAGGGTCCTCCTTGATTTTACTGTTGTGTGCTGTGCTTTGCATGAGCAGCTGTTTTATTGTAAGTTACGCTGCTAAACAAAAGTTAAACAATTTTTCTAGAAGTCAATAATTATAAATTGCAAAGTCTGCTTTAAAAGTAAGTCACATAATACTGCAGGGGGAAAACCCGCAGCCACTCTCTTCTTTGATTCTCTTTACATTTTAATGCAGCTTTTACTCAACATCTTCATTGCATATTCATTGCAGATAATGTTTAAGTGAACTGACAGGAACTCTTCTGTTTACCAGTGCAGACTGAATAGAGTTTGAATGAGGCCCCAGGATTATCCTATGTAATGTTCCGGCATACTGTTACATGGTCAGATAATTGCATATATTGTGTTAGGTGAAAGACCATGCAATTTTTAAAACAGTCACCTGGAATATACATTCCCTTTCACAACAAGTACACCTTTATCAAGGTCAAGAGAACATTTTCATCTACTCATACTGCTGGAGTTAAATAATGTAGGAACAGGGAAAGATAGAGTGGACTGTTGTGCACCATTAATAAGTTTTGTTCCTATTGTAGTTGAACTTTAGGGTTATTCTGGATATTACTACAAGGATGTAGAATCCACTGCATGGAGTATGGCTCTCATGCCACTGTGGTAAAAAGATCTGGGTTACTGGAAGAAGCCCTACATTTGGTCCTTTTCCTAATAGGTGGTCACTTACGTTTCACCCGAAAGGAGGGCATTCATCACAAAAAAGGATAACCAAAAAGGAGACTGATTTGCATAAAACTGTATATGCCTGTTTATATGTGAGAGCCAGTGTGGGTTAATGGATGGACTGTGATTCAGGAGACCTGGGTTCAAATCCCTGTTCAGCCACAGAAGTTTGCAGGTGTGTGCATGGCAGTGATAAGCTATTCTATTTATGAACATTTTTCATACGTAGAAAACCCTGTGAGAGTAATCACAAGTTGTAAGTGATCTGACAGCAAATAACTGAAAGAAATGTATGTGAACAGATGCAAAATTACAGATGACTTAAACAGAATTACAATGCATCTCACTTGAATGGAGAAATAGTGAACAAATAAGTTATATGTTTTTGAAGCCTGATATCCAGATGTTTACTATAGATGGGCAACTTCAGCCTCCTCTGTCTCCCTCCCTGTGGGCATTTCTCATTAAGTCTGATCTGGAATGGATAGCCCTTCAAACACAGGGCATCTTCAAAATGAAGTTCTTCAAGTGGATGACTGGCTTCCCTAAAACAGGACATGTAACAACCTTAGTTCTTATACCAGCATTGTCCTACTTTCCCAGAACAATGGTGCTGATTTAGAGCTTGGTCTCCTCTTCCCAGGAGGCCAGATTATCATCCCTGCCAATGATAGGTCTACCTTAGAGCATGACTCCAGGGGCTACTTCTGACGGTGGGAGAGGTCATTGCACCTCACTAGGTAGCTACCTCCTGCCTTAAGCTGGGCAGTCCTCAGCCAGTAAGGTGCTTCCTCGCCACGGTCTTTTAACCTCACGGGGTGCGTGGGGTGTAGGGTGAAAGCCAACAAACAGATCCATAACTCTGCACCATGCAACAATCATAAGAAAACTTCTGCCCTAAAGTTGGGCACCTGGAATGTTTGGACAATGGCCCCTGGCTTTTCTGATGACCTGCAGGAAATAGATGATGTGCGCAAGACAGCTGTCATCAACATGGAACTGAGTAGGTTGCAGATGGGCATTGTTGCCCTGCAAGAGACGAGATTGCGAGACATGGGATCTGTCAAAGAAAAAAAATGTCTCATTCTTCTGGCAGGGAAAACCATTGAATGAGACCAGGGAATATGGTGTTGGCTTTGCGGTTAGAAATACTCTGCTGAGATCCATTGTTCCACCTACTATGGTGAGTGAAAGAATCCTGTCTCTGCAGCTCCACTCATCAGCCGGACCGGTCACCCTCATTAGCGCATATGCACCAACACTGTCATCTACAACAGAAGTCAAAGACAAATTCTATGACGATCTGGCAGTTACTATGAAAAAAATCCCTGAGAGAGAGCCGCTGTTTATTCTTGGAGACTTTATTGCCAGAGTTGGTGCTGATCGCAATTCTTGGCCCACTTGTCTAGGCCTTTCTGGCATTGGGAAGATGAACGAAAATGGCCATCGGTTGCTGGAGTTTTGCTGTTACTATGGTGTTTGGGTCAGCAACACTTTCTGTAATACGAAGCTTCAACACAGAGTTTCCTAGAGACATCCAAGATTGAAGCATTGGCATCAGCTCGATTTGATCCACACTAGACACTCTAGCCTTCCTAGTATTACAATCACACACAGTTATCAGAGTGCTGATTGCGATACTGATCACTTTCTGGTGTGTAGTAGAATAAAACTGTGAACAAAGAGATTGTATCACACGAAAAAGGAAGGAAACACAAGTCATGGGCCAGGGCGTGGACTCACTTCCCTCCATTACCATCTCCACACAAGAATTGGAGGTTGTTCATGACTTTGTGTACCTTGGCTCAACGATCTCTGACACACTCTCTCTAGATGTTGAGCTGGATAAACGCATTGGCAAAGCAGCTACCATATTCTCTAGATTCACAAAGAGAGTATGGCTCAATAAGAAGCTGACAACATATAACAAGATCCATGTCTATAGAGCCTGTGTCCTGAGCACACTCCTGTACTGCAGTGAGTCCTGGACCCTTTGTGCACGGCAGGAGAGGAAGCTGAACATCTTCCATATATGTTGTCTCTGATGGATTTTTGGTATCACCAGCAGGACAAAGTTCCAAATAGAGTAATCCTAGAACGAGCTGAAATTTTTAGCATGTATACCTTACTGAAAAAGTGATGTCTACTTTGGCTTGGGCATGTCATGAAAATGGCTAACGGTCCAATTCCAAAAGATCTCCTGTACGGAGAATTAGCGCAGGGAAGTTGCCCCAGAGGGAGACCATAGCTGCGATACAAGGATATCTGCAAGCGGGATCTGAAGGCCTTAGGAATGGACCTCCACAGATGGGAAACCTTGACATCTGAGCGTTCAGCTTGGAGGCAGGCGGTGCATCATTGCCTCTCCCAATTTGAAGAGACACTTATCCAGCAGGCCGAGGCAAAGAGGCAGTCCTGAAACCAGCAAAATCAGGGAACTGGACGGGACAGATTGTATTTGTTTTCAGTGTGGAAGGGATTGTCACTCTTGAATTGGCCTCCTCAGCCACACTAGACACTGTTCCAAGTCCTCTATTCAGAGCATGTTACCATAGTCTCTCAAGACTGAAGGATGCCTTATCTGAAAATCTAATCTAATTGAAATCATCCTAAAGTCCCAAGGTGACATGGGCAGTGGGCAGAGGTTCAGGGGCTCCATTTGCACATTCAAAAGCACACTGGATCTAAATCAAAGTCCTTTCAATAAAAGAGTGACTCCAACCTCAGTTTTTGATGTTTTTAATGTAGTAGCATAAGTGGTGTGATGTCTTGTGACCAAATTGTTTATCTAAAGCCACAAGTTTTTTTATTTTTAAAAATAAGATTATTTGATCATTTAAAACAAAAACTCAATTTTAAAAATTTAAATTGTAATTTAAATTGTGATTTAAGTTGATTTTTTCCACCCTGGCTGATACCATTTGGATGCCCAACCTTAACAGACCCAGTTCAGTCCTGTGCAGGCCACTTCAATTGAGGCCATGTGGATAAACCGGTGGTTCCCACTGAGTGTGACAGATGCAGGTGGAGGGGCTGTAGTTGAAAGGTCAATTTACCTTTTACCTTTATACATAGAACCTCTTTCTTGGTCACTCATCAAACTACTATAGAACATGTTATCCATTTGTTATTAACTTTTGACATATTATTTGGAGCAGATTTTACCCAGTGACTTCTCTGTAATTGCATAAGTGATGTAGAACCCAAGGTTGGTTATTGAGGAGTGTGGATGAGCAAGTCCATGCTATTGTGTGGGTGCTTTGCTTCTCAAAGAAACAGGACATCAGTTTTGCACAGACATTTGTTTGAATTATAGATGCCTTATAAACACACACACACACACACACACACACACACACAGAGAGAGAGAGAGACCTTGGTTTGCTCTTGTCTGCAGCCCAGAAAATCTGTGGGGCCTGAAAATTTATCATCACTCTAGCTAGTGGAGGAAGAGAATCTGGGGGTGATTGAGCTGTCTGTGACACTAATTGCCCAGCATTTTCCTCAGCTGTAATGAACCCCTCTGGTTCCAGAAGTTCCTCTGCTTAACTCATGACAGATACATACTTGGAGGTCAAAGAGGACAGCAAGCAAACAACAGGAAGCAAACAAACAGGAAGAGGGAGCAGAGGTTTGCCTCAAGCCCAGAAAAAGATATGTTAGATGGTGCTGCCCATTCCCACTGAAACAACATTAAGTTGTGTGCAAGAAACTTACTGTACATAGTAAAAGAACTTACTGTACACATAAAGGAAACAGTGAACTAGCCTTCACTCAGAGTGGGAGGTGAGGAATCATAAGGAGGGTGTTATAAGGAGGTGTGATGACGGGGCGGGAGATGTAAATCCTTACTTGACATGTCCTCGCATCTGATCACAGGAAAAAAAGAACATCTTTGCGGTGGACCAAACGGTGAGACAAATGCTCATCTGATTGCACTCTAGGATTAGTGCACATATTTTCTTTTCTTTTATACAGTACAATATTTTCTGTAATATCTGTTTCCTCTTCCTTCTTAGAGCAATTTTGTCAATAATAAGAGGCCTCTTTTCTTGTCAGTGTTGCTGGTTTTGTGGAATTGAAAAATAGGCAAAACTGAATCTGTAACAAAGTTGCTATATTCAGCTTTATTATTGGTTTTTCTTTTTCTTTTTTATAAAAGGGGTTATAGAGCTATGGAGCTTTAAAAGTATAAAGTGGCAAGAGGAACTTATTAAATTATCAATTGATGTTTTATGATCAGATGATTTTAGCTGTGGCACTAGAGTTTGAGGATTACACTGTGGGTTTTCTGCAATTTTTATTCAACTTCACTGTCAGATCTTCTGGAAGGATTAATTCCCATTAATTTGTTTCCGAACTCCTGACATTTATGTATATTTCAAATTATTTTACGGGATTGTGCTTAGCATTTTACATCTGATATGTCTTTGGATGATGCACTAAAGTACCTTAAAAACCTTAATTCAGTTGCAAAATTCAGAATAGAACACCACCACCTCAAAAAAATTGGCTTTTATTGTAGCCACTGTCATTGATGTTCTTGTCATGGAGGAAGGGTTTCCCACTACCCCTTTTCTTCTGCAACCCCTTGTAGCTCTTGGAAAGCTATTAAAAGTCCCTGTTGAACAAAATGTAGCCCTTTTAACTGTTTACAAGATAATACTTGGTTGTTGGTCTGATTATGAGCTTGAAAATTCCTTCCTTTGTATACAATATGGTGTCATAAGTATTGAATCAATTATGGTTTTTCAAATTAATGGCGATCATCTCTTGCTGAAACAAAACTAAGTGATTGCATAGTAGAATTTTTATTTAGCAAGAGGAATATAAACAGTGGTTTCAATGGTATGTAGCTCGGCTTACTTTGTCCAGACTGGGTCCAGAATTTGCAGTCTATATCTGTATATAGTCACTGTAGTCTCTTAAGTGCTGTGTTACTAAAACAAGAACAACAACAACAAATGCATATCTTGATTGCTTGTATGGCACATTTATTCCTTACTATATTCTGTAATATTTGCTATCATTGGAAAGGGCACTTTAAAGTGGTTATATTTTCTAACCATCAAGGCATTATTGTCCAGGAGAGAAAAAGGTAGTCATGTGGTCCGTTCACAGAAACAAAAGTTATTCATTGAATGACACCTTTATTGGATTGTTAAAAGTTACAAACAAGGAGAACTTTCAAGTTCTTCCAGGACCCGTTACCATCAGACAAATATGGTTTATGGGGATTGAGGGGGGTGCTTCTTTTCTTACTTTCAAGACTGACATCTTTCCTGCACAGGATTCACCCAGAAAGGGCAGCAGAGACTCCAAACTGAACATGATTTTTCACAGTTCCTGTGCAGAATAGCATCTTTGCTGCTCAAGCTTTCTCAGCAAGGGCAGGGTTTCAACACAGGGCTTGTAAGTTTCCTGAGCAGAAGAGGAGGCAAAACCTGGCCATGGGAAGGAGAGGCACATGGTCAGGATTTTGGTTTTGTAAGAAGCCAGGAATTCTTGCTGGAGTTAGAAAGTAATAAACAAGACAAGTTTTCAGTTCTGGTAGGAGAATCATGGCATGGCAAGACTCAGAAAAGAGTCTCACAAAGAACTAGAAATTTTTTGAGTACTCACGTCCCCAGTATACAGCCTGCTTAAGAGTATTGTTTTGGGCGAAGGAGCAGGTGTGGATACAAAGGGGGGAAAGGGTTTTGTGGGAACGGGATGAATGAACGGAACATACGTCCAAAGGGATATATAGAGGAATGCTGGATGTGTAAGTGAAATAGACGAACAGTGAGCCTCTGATGGTGGGACAATTCCGGCTTTGCCCCCTCATCCCTCCCAATGCTAGCAGGTAGCTCTTAAAGGGAATAGATTTCTTAATAGAGAAACTATCATCTTATTCCTACATAAAGTGAAGTATCTCCCAATCCTTTTATAGGACTGAAGAAATTCTTAGATTTCTTGGTTACAAAGAGTTAATACATCTGGATATAGCAAGTATCATACTGTAGTGATATTCTTCTTTTCTTTTAAAATTATAAATAATTAATGCCTAAAACGAGTAATTTGATTCCCCCCCCCATTCATCACATCATTTTGAAAATTTTGGATAAACAATGATTTTGCTTTGTTAAACCCCAGTTTTCAAAGACAACTACTTTTCTCTATATTGACTTTTATAGAACGAAATCGTGTTGGGGCATAACGGAAATGGCATAATTCACGCTTGCAGTTTGCTGCTAATTTGTGGTTCCCTGCTTGGATTCCTGGTAATTGGCTATGTCACCTGACTGGTATGCAATGAGAAACCCAAGCAGGAAATATAATTAGTGGCATTTTGCCTTTGCAGGTTACACAATTTCCTTTCCACTAATGTAACTATGCAATGGGATTTGTGCTCTTATTTTATATATATATATATAGTGGTTATGAAAACAAACTTCCTGTCAAAATCTGAATTCTGTAAATACTGCTGTGGTGAGTAAGGTGACCATCCTGTGCAGGCTAAGTTGCAAGAACATCCCACTGAACATAACAAAACATGCATTGATTATGCATTGATGAAGATAGGAATACTGTATATTGCAAATACACTGCCAAGCATATACACTCCCAAATTGTATACCCACTAGTGTAAGTCCATCAGTGCAAATTTCAGCAGCAAATTGTCATTTCTAAAGAAGTTGGCATGGGCCTTTCTTATTGCACAGGAGTTGTATGGTTTGGTTCATGACAGCGGATACTAACTCTTGACCTGCAGCAGTTCTCCACTGAAATTTACACAACAAGCTTACACTGGTGTAATTTTTCATTTGGATTCTGGTCACTATATGATAAATAATTCTTGCAAAGCAAAAGCATACTCATGTATCCTATTGTTTTTTGAATAGGTGATAAAACTTGCCTTTGAAGAATTTGAATTGGAAAGAGGATATGACACCCTTACCGTAGGAGATGCGGGGAAAGTAGGAGATACAAGAACAGTGTTGTATGTGTAAGTACATAAGTTGATTCATTTCTCCATTCCTCTGTTTTGCTTGCTGGTTTGTTCCTTAGATAATGTGGTCTAAAGGACGGTGACCTCTCACAGTTGTCGACTCATTCTTCATGTGGCAAAGAACACCATGGTACCTCACCCCACACCCCAGATATAAAAATATGTTAGTGGAAATTGAACCTTATTTCAATACTGGTGAAGAGTCAGACCCTCCAGTGTACATGAGAAAAGCAGGCTAGCTTATAGAGATCACAAGACAGTTCATACAGTGCCTTCATCATATCTGTTCTTCATGTTTCAACATTTGCTAGCTGAGACATTTGTCTTCCTCTGCCCAAGGAGTTTGAAATAACTAGTTATAAATGCCACTAGCTACATACAATGAATTCCCTTTGCCAATAGCTACAGTGTAATTAAGTTATGATTGTAATTTAGCAAGTGGTAAATTCCCTCCCTTTGTTTTGTAACCATAACCTTTAATTACTTTTTATTTCTGTGGATATCAAGGGTGGAGAAGGATTCTCACATGCTTCATGGCCTGCTCTGTGCCTTTTGTTACTGTCTTGTGCTTTGTTGTTTTGAGGCAACAATGAAGTGAGTGGGAAGAGAATGTCTTTTGTACCACAGGCCACTGGTTTGTAGCATTCAAATGTTCCTTTGTGACCAGAATAGGATTATCGGCAACGATGTAGGCAGAGGTAGTGGTTGCTGAATTTTTATTGAGAAAACAACAGCATTCTCTCACTTCAGGAGAGGGACAAAAAGAGAGCAGGAGATCCACTGACATTCCCCCCATGTACCTCTGTAGACTTCTGTCTCCTGCTTCTCCTGTCTGCAGGCTGACGGGCTCAAGTGTTCCTGACCTTATTGTGAGCATGAGCAACCAGATGTGGCTTCACTTGCAGTCTGATGACAGCATTGGCTCACCTGGATTCAAAGCTGTTTACCAAGGTACTGTAAATCTCAGTTTTCATTTATAGTTGATCTAGTTGATCCTAACAAAGCTATTGCCCACTTGTGGATTTTGGATTCAGCTTTGTTCCCGTTGTTTGGAACAAACAAAAAAATAAGCTTACTCATGTAAGAGAACGCACTGGATGTGTTTTTGTTTGTTTGTTTCCATATTTGCCTACTGTCCTTTTTTAAATCACAGTTTTGTTTAGCCAAGGCCTACATTGCAAAGTATTCGCGAAGGCTTTCACGGCCGGGATCTAATGGTTGTTGTGGGTTTATTGGGCTCTTTGGCCATGTTCTGAAGGTTGTTCTTCCTGACATTTCGCCAGTCTCTGGACAGAGTTCCTACTCCAGTCCTCTGAAGATGCCGGCCACCGAGACTGGCGAAACATCAGGAAGAACAACCTTCAGAACACGGCCAAAGAGCCCAATAAACCCACAACAAACCTACATTGCAAAGTTTAAAGAAGTGGTTAATCTGAGGGATAACTGTGTTTTGATCCACATATTCTCCTGGGAAGGATGCACTGGGTTGGTTGGTTAAACCTACCCCTGTGTGAGGCACTTCTGTGAAGTTTTCACAGGTAAAGGCTGACAGGTTTCAACCCTGCTTACCTTAAGAGGAAATAAATAAATGTTCTGAAAATGAGACAATCATGTCTATCTTTTTATATTGACAGGTGAAATAATGTTATATTGTCTGGTGTTCAGGTTCATACATATGGGAAATGATTGCTTACGACAGTCCAAGATTCCTAAAGTTCACTTTTTCCCTTTTTTCATGCTATAGAAGTTCTGTTTACATAATTACTTGAATTATTATATTATAGATATACAGTATTTTTTTCCAGCATTCAAAGTAGAGGATTTTCTGCATGTGCTTACTGACATTTTCTTTTATTGTATACTGAAAATAAAGAATGTGCAGGTTCAATTTCAGGCATGCACAGATATTCTTCCTTTTGTTAAGGATTGGAGTTTTGAAGATTATAGCAGTAGCAGTGATGATGGTACCCTCCTCCTACTCCATCTTCACGTGAAAAAGTCCTTGCTTTCATGTCCCTGTACACTGTTAACTTGGTAAACAATTGGCCACAGCTTAGCGAAGCATCTACATATATTATCTCCCAACTGAAGACTGCTGTGTATGGGAGAGTAGAACCGATGTGGTCTTCTAGCATTATTTGAAACCATCCTGCTGCTCTGTCCCTTGAAGCTCATGCCTGAGCTTCTACTATAAATGCCATTTACTCAAGAGCTGTCTAGTTAAGCTTTGCTATGCTGCTGTCCTAGCAGCTTCCCTAAATGGCTAAGTAGTCACTCCTCAATCAGCCACAATGCATTAGGTAGTAAAAACATTGATGCAGCTATCCAAAATAAAAAGGCCATATAGAATCATGACAAATACCATTCACATTGCCATGTATGTTCGTCCAGGAAAGGCAAATAACATGGGAAAACTGAATTTGCCTTGGCATGGGGAGGAGCCTTCTCTATTCTTGCAAAATGGCCAAAATTGCCCTGGAAGTACCATAATATCTGGCCTTATAGATTCCCAACATGGAAGAAACTGCAGTGCCTACAGATATATGTAGAACTGCTCTTTTTGGGGGGAATGAATCATATGGAAGCAAGGGAGAGGGTCTGTGATCTTTGCTAGAATGCAGGTTCAGATCCGATGGAAAGTTCCACATAAGGGGCCTTACCCCTGTGGTTACATCACTCAGATGGATGTCCTTAATAGTGTGCTGATTCTAGGGTAAAACCCCTAGCGATTGTTTCATTTGGATGCACGCACACTGTTGGGGTATGTGAGCTGCAAAAATGTCTGTGGGTATGTCGGAAAAGAAGCTTTTACGAGCGTCCTATGGTTTCTTTGAGTTGTGGAGGATTTTGGAGAAAGGTTTGCTTGTAAAATATACACAGGAAAGCGTGCCATGGAAGACGGCCACCTTATTGATTCCAAGAAATTGCTTGCTAAAAAAAAAAGATGGAGAATGTGTGCACATGGAGCCCTAGATAACAGGTGTAAAGCCTGATAAGGCCGCACCTCACCTTTAAGGTAAGCGGAATTTGCCCTTTCAGGAGAAGCAAAGGGATAATCTACATTTGCTTAAAAGCAGAAATTCCCACAGGCATGCTGCTGTACCACTGAAAAGTTTTCTAACAAAGTTTTATACTACAAACACTGTATTTTAACAGTAGCCGTCTTGTATACTACAGCTAATCTTAATTTTGTGATATTTTCACGTCAGCATTGCATTTCTGCTATCTTTAAAACACTTATTTTTTTCTGGATAGTCTGAGTCGTCTGATCGTGTCCCGTATCATTTTTGCTGAACTCTAGGAAACATCATTTGGAGTATGTTAAAATATGCCTAATTATTTTCATTCACTTAAAAGGAAGTTTTTGTCCTATATTTGTTTCCTGAATTACTTCAAAAGAAAAGGATATGCTATTTAATAGCAACTAAGCTGGCTGGATAGCTCAGTGAGTTGGAGTGCCTGCTCACAGAGCCAGGCATTGGGAGTTTGCTTGTCCACTGTGCTTTCTGGGAGAAGAGTTAACCTGTGTAGCCTGGGAAAACTGCACAGTCCGAGAGTGGCCCCAGCAGACGGGAATGGTAAACATTTTTCTGAGTTCTTAACGCTTAGGAGTCAGGCTCGCCAGAAGTCAGAATTGACTCAACAGCACAGGATGCCAATGTATCTTTAAATGCAAGTGCCTGTTTCACCTGATACTAAATAGTGCGAACCCCAAATGGAAAAAAAAATGTTTACATTGCTGATTTCTGATGCTTGCAGATTTAGTTGGAAAGCAAGAGAGCCTAATGGTATAGGAATATATATTGTAAATACAATCATGGTCAAAAATATTGGCACCCTTGACTTTTCTTCTCTTTATTTTTTGTGTTGTTCCAACGCAAACCAAAGAAATGAACATGTGAGTACCAAAACATTTGCAACTGCAACAATTTTCTGAGATAAGGGTTGCATTTTCTGACAGAATTGCAAGGGTGCCAATATTTTTGGCCATTACTGCATTTGTTTATATTATAGACCAGGGGTCATCAACCCCCAGTCCGTGGCCTGGTGACGGTCCGTGGGCTTGCCAGAACTGGGCTGTGAATATGGCTCTCCCCCCAAACGCATGTGCGCAAGCGTAACATGGCCCCCGTGAGCATGACACACTCACTGCTAAGTGCAACACTCCCACTGCACTCACGCAGGGCCCCAAAAAGGTTAGGAACCACTGCTATAGACTACAAAGGTAAATAAGGACCAGAGCTTGAGGTAGGAGAAGTTTGAGAGAAATGCACAGATTTTGATAGGGCAGAGCTATCAGGGGCCCCCAGCTGAAATTTTGGCCTGGGGTGCTTCCCATTCCAGTCCATGAGATATTCCTGTTTCTACAAAACGTTTCTTTTGTCTAACTTGGTGACGCCAACTGCAGTGGTAATAACCACCATCCCTCTCTGCTCAGTCAAGGAAAGTTTTCAACTCCGTGATCCAAAGCATGGATCTCTCAGACACTTGTTAATGGCTTTAGGATTCAAATAGAGATTAAGGAAATGAGGCAAGCAGTTACTTTCCATGTCAGAGAATTAGCGTGTTATTTGTTTTGGTACACTTCCAGAGATGGTGCTTTCTGCATGTGAGCTGGAAATCCTGTTATAACAGAGCTCTGTTCCTGAGTATATATTGCAAGTGGGTGGGCCTGATCTTCTTTGGGACCCTCCTGGGACAAATGGGTAAAACTCCCCAGTTTTCCACACTAGGATTCCAGCGTAGATAAGTGCTCACTCTACAGTACAGATGAAGAAGCTAGCAGCTGCAGTTTTAAAGTAATTTGGCCTAGTTCCTCTCTCATTACCATGGGCTGGACCTGACCTTCTTGACCTTATGCCAGGCCTCCAGCTCCTTGCCAGGACCTCGGCTGCCATTGTAGGCAGATAGGCCCACCAGGATCCACCGACACAGAACAGAACTTACCACAGGAAATGACTGGGCCTGATTAAGGAGAAAGAACAAATCTCGGTTTTAGAAGATATGATACCTGTGAGGCCTGTGAGAACTTACCACAGGAAGCTCCACCCCAATATCTGGACCTAACCCGATCCTTTCATGTGTGTGATGGCTCTTCAAAAACAAATAGCTGCATCTACAGTGCCAAAAATGTGTTTCCAGGGTGGCTTCTTGAAAAATATGGCCTCACAGGTATCATATCTTCTAAAACCGAGATTTGTTCTTTCTCCTTAATCAGGCCCAGTCATTTCATTTGAGATGGGAGCTTTTTTGCGTGTGCTTTTTTTTTTTTTTTGCTTAAGGCTCATGTGTGATCTGCTGTCTGTGAGATGAAAATATTGACAGTTTTGAAACAAGTGGACAAACACAGGTATAATATGAGGTAGAAAAACATGCTATGATTAGGTCATAAACTGCATTAGAATTTCCTCAGATCTTAAAAAAAAATTGGACAGGTGTATAGATTTTTCCTTACCACTTAAAGACCTGCTGGATAGCTGAGTAGCTAAGGTCTCCCACTGTGGAGCCAGAGGCTGGGAGTTCAGTTCCTCACTGGGCCTCCTTGACAACGGCTGGATTCAATGATCCATAGGGTCCCTTCCGGCGCTGCAGTTCAAAGGTTGTTATTATTATTATTATAAAACAAAAATTTAAAAGCCTGTTGTAGTGAATATAAGTGAATCAGCTTTCAGCAAATTATAAATGCAATAATGTCATACAAGGAAAAAAATATACTGTTCTAGATAGTCTGACTACTTCTGTGAAATACGGACACACACACTTCTTTTTGAGCTGTCTAATTCTGAACGCATTGCACCTGTTGCTAAAACGTATTTCTGCAAACCATGTTTTGTGCAATTTGCCTTAGCTATTTAAGTAGCTATAGGGGGTAAATTAAAGTAGATTTCCATCGTGCTGTGCTGCTGTATAGCAAAAGCAAGCCTATTTTTAGAGGCACAGCTAAAGAATTCTTTGTCTAAGATGGCCCACATTTGCAACCTTTGCACATAAATTCATGTTTGACAGTGAAATGAGTTTTATTATATTTAGCTTTGTCTGCTTCCCAGTTTTAATAAGAATGATCAGAAAGCAATTTCACCTAATCTTTAACAAAATTATATTAACGTTTTAAAATTCTATCACTAGAATTTTGGGGGGAGGGGGATCAGTACAGCAATATCTGACTAGCTATCCTGTGCTGTCAAACTACATTCCCTAGATTCGAAATGGAAAAAAAGTTACAAAAACTCTTTGAGGCGTTGTTTAGGAATTCCTGCTTGCTGCTGCTTTTTTTTTTTTTTTTAAGGGGTTGCTCTTGATAACTATGGAGGTCCCTCCCAGTTGTACAGTTCTGTGATTTGATGCTTCTGTGAATTGCTCAAGGGAAGGTTTCACTTTTCCATCTTGTTTGCAATATAACCTGGCAGTCTATATTCCAAATAAATAATCCAGAAAATCCAAGATTGTAAAGCCTGTGATGATCAAGAGCTATTAACTTCAGTAGATTACAACCAGTATTTAACATCTGCTAATAATTATTTGGAGAGTTTGGATTGGGTGGGTGCAATGTTTAGCTTGGTCTACTGTTTGGTTTGCTTAATCCATTCTATCTTTAGAAAATTCTAGCAGTTAATTGATATGGTAATTAAAATGTTGAACTCATTTTTAGTTTTATTTGACTGGGCGTAACGTTTAGCTGAATTTCATTATTCCTTTCTCAGCTACGGTATGTCCCTTGCCCTGAGAAACATTTTGACTGTATTACAGCGTAATAGCCATGAGCAAATGTCTTCCATAGTTTCCTGATTTAATTGTAGTGACAATACGAGGTTTAGCTAGAATTAAGAGGGAAAGAAAAATAATAACAATTTCAGTTCTGTGTGTTTAAATTTGGAGAAACCCCCACCCCCTTTTACATTTTGTGTAACTTGTTTGGGAAATGGTTGTGTTGTGTGAGGATGTGTTGTGATAATCAATAGAAACACAAGGGGGAAGAAGAGTTTTTAGGGTTGGGAGCAGAACTAGCAATGAAAAGGATGCCAGCCATACGTTGGTTAAGATTCATTTAGAGAACCATGGAAAGCACCAAGCTGATATCCTGTACCAGTAGGGACCTGGACTAAGCTCTTACAACTTTTGTGATGAGACATTCTGCTGCAGACTATGTTCAAGGGACTGACACAAATATGCAAAGATTGGCCCTTGTCCGTAGACTCTTGTATTCCGTTGCTCATTTATTAATGTATTGTTTCCTTCATGAAATGGGGTTTGGTCAGGAAATCCTGAGGTGGAGAGCATAGCAGCTCCTTAAGAGGTTCTAACTCTGGCTTACTGCCCAATAAGATTCTCGGTTGGATGTAGTGTGTCTCAGACAGCAGACTAGCCCTTATATGGTGTCAGTAGATGCCAATAGATGCTACATCGCTTCTCAGGGCTTTCAAGTGCTCTTCCTTCTGGATCCATTCTCTGCCTGCTTTCAAGCCTCCACCATGAGTTTCACAGAATAAAAATGATGTAATAAATTAGTTCATTAATTTTACTCATCATCTACCTTCTTTCAGCTGGAGGGCCCAGAGCAGTGCACAACAGGAATATAAGAGAAATATACCTAAAAATATAAATTATAATATTAAATTGCCGTTAAAATAGATTATCGTATTAAAAGCAGGCATCAAATTAAAACAAATTGAAACCACTGCGAGAGAAGAACTATAACACAAACTATCAAAAGACCGTCCTCAGTAGCCGGTCATAGCCAGAGGCCTGTCCGAATAAGTGGATCTTTGCCCTTGGGAGAAGAGAGCTGGGAAAGAGCCGGTCTAGGTTCTCCCAGTCTGGTAGTTCCACAGTGTGGGATCAGCCATTAAAAAGACCCTCTCTGTAGCCAACACAAAATATTCCTGAGAGAAGTGTAGTGCTGAGAGCAAGGCAGCTCCCAAAGACCTTAAAATCGGGGGAGGCTCATATAGAGAAGGAGAGCCTTTTGGGCCCTACAGGTCTTTATGTGCCCCAAAACTGGCAGCCAGTGAAACGGTTCTAGTAAGAGATCTCTGTTCTCCCTGTAATGAGTTCTGGTTATTAGTCTGGCTACAGCATGTTGGGTTCCACTGAAGTTTCTGGACACTTTCTGAAGGCAGCTTGAAATAGTGCCTTTTACGTTAACCCAAGTGGATTGCATCTAAGACATGTGTCATCATAGAGAAATCAGACATTTACCAACCGGAAGATAGGCTTTAACTGTGTAAAACATACTCCCAATCACTACTGAAACTTGGCTGAAGAGTTGAATCTAGTAGCACATCTAAACTGTAAATCTGAGTTTTCAGGGGACATGAGAGCATCTGGTTTCAGTAGCAGACCAGATGAGGAAGAACAAATTGAGGCTTAATCAAGACAAGACAGAGATATTTCTGGTCAGTTAAAAGTCAGTTGAGGAAACAGGATCTGAGTCTGACCTAAAGATGAGGATCAATATGTTTGTCCTCATCTGGTCTGCCACTGAAACCTGATGCTGGTTTAGAACAGAAACAATTTCTTTGGATTTAGATGGAAAAGAGAGGTAGAATCGGGTTTTGTCAAGATATTAGTTGCACCAGGACAGCCTCTCCCAACAGTTTGAAGTATTTGTTGAATAGCAAGGAGGACAAGGCAGAATCTTGAGGGACCTCACAGGACAATGGCCAGGGTGTTGAACAGCTCCTTCTGAGATGACCTCTTGAGCTTTTGCAGAACAGCCCCTCCAAGTCTGCTAAAGAAGCAGTCCAGGAATGTGTTCAAAGCTGTTGAAAGGTCCAGGAATATATTTTTGCTCATTCAGTGTTGATTTAAATACAGCAGCAAAGCCAAATATTTCTGATCCAGTTTTCCAGTATAGTGGCACCCTTAGTCAGGAAGTTAGGCTTATTTAAAACAATATACAGTATCCTGTTTGATTGGCTTGCCCTTGTGACATAATAGTACTTTATTGTCTCATATAGACTTCCACATTTTTATTATTATTGTTGTTGTTTGTTTGTTTTGTGAATGACAGGTTTGCAGTAACTGTTGCTATAGCTTCAACCGTACTGGGAGGCAAAATCTCTGTATAAATAAGATAAAGGATAAAGTGTGTAATTCCTACCACCACTTTTATCATAAGGACAATTTAAAAGCAGTCTAACAAAATAAATAGACATATAATAACACTAGCTCAGAAGGATTATTCTTGGATTTCTAAAGTAAGTATTAAAGAGGGAGAATGAATGCTGGGCCTATATTTTGCATCCAATTCTATTATTTTCCTAATGTTGTAATGTAATTCTTGACCCACCCAAAAATTCTAAGATATTTCTTTCTTGGGCGTGTTTTGAGAAATATGTTTAGAAATACCTGTGTTCATAGGAAACATGCTCAAAAGCTTTCAACTAAATAAGCATTTAAGAGTAAGTTTCATGCAGTTTTAAGGACAAAACTGGCAAGTGTGAAATGGGGCGGGGGAAGCAAATAGCATTTTCATTCAGCATGAATTTATTGAGTGTACTTATTTGTCTTTCCATACTAATGTCTGATTGTACATCAGTCACTGTAAAGGTATGGGGAAGAAATAAATGAATAATTTATTAATAAATTAATAATTGAAAATATGGAAGAAGAGTAGCAAAATCTGCACATTTACCAATGTGTCAATTGAGCTGAGCACAGAGGGATAACTTCCATTCCTGGGACACGTATTTCTGAAACTCCTGACCATACGAAAAACAGGGTTTACATAGTTTTCAGTTTCTCCCATTCTTTGGGGAAAATAATTGTCTTGTAAATGACTCTATCAAAGTAAGACTCATCACAGCAACTGCTTTTTCCCCTTGAACAATATTATGTCAAATTTTTACAATAGCTTTTGAATTTTGTGATAGGTTTTCTTTTTTATTAGGAAGAGCAAGCAAGGAAAATTAGTTTGCCCTTCAGTCTCTGGAGCTTTCTGATGTGTGACACCTACATTCTGGTGATAAAAATCAAATACTAGACTTCAAATAAGCAGTACGTTAGCTTTTCATATTACTTCCCCTGTTCTCCTACTTTTTCATTTTCCAAATCATACTACTATTAGTAGCCAGGCTTTCAGAGAGCATGGCAGTGAATGATTTGACTAAATGAGATGGGTGACTGATACATCAGTACTTGTTCCCCAGGTCTGGATATTTTCATTAAGAATTTTCTCTCAGGAATTTCGCAAATGGATCTGTAGACAGTGATAAGTTGGTTAACATAATTTGAGGTTAGTGGATTTCTCAAGAAAAATTGACTCATAAAGAAAACAGTTTTGAATAGTTTTGAATACTTACTCCCTTGTTAAAAGAAGAGATGATGTAGGGCAATGGCTTAGATATAAAGTCTGATAGCATATATGTGTGAGCTGTAAAATATAACATGCCAGTCTTGTGATTAAATGATGAGAACATGTGTTTCCCACCCATGTAAGGGATCTTTGAACCATGGCGATAGTGCACTTTGACATGGGTTGGGTTCAAATTCACACAGAGCTATTTAACAGAGGATTTTTTGAGGGGGACACAGAAGGATTAAAATATACACAATGATTACATCCAGGAAGAGTGAAAAATACAGGAGAATAGCACAAAGGGCAAACAAATGTTTTTGTTGTTGTTTTGCTTCAGAAATATTATCAGCGAACATCAGCTTGAAGCAAAACTCCCAAGGGTGAGAGGAAAGAGGAGGGGAGCAGAAGCACAAAAGGAATAGCAATAAAAACCGCTCCCTAGAAAGGCACACACCAAAAGGGAGAAAATAGACAAGGGATCACCAATGCAAGTGGAGAGTGCTTATGAAGATAGACCCGGGGTGACAGAAATTATATCTCCTTAGTCTCATTAGCCTGTCTTGAAGCTGGGGAGCATGGGAACACAGATGGAGCAATGTAGGACATCTTAGGCAGAGGTCCCAAGAAACAACAGAACCAGGATTTCCTCTGTTTAATAATAGGCAACAGGATTATTGAACTAAATCCTGGACTCTGGGGAGTCAAAAAGCAATTCAGCTAGGCCTAGTCTCTGAGACACTTTGGGCCTTCTGTGAAGTCAGTTCCAAGGAAAATTGGTGCTCCCTCATAAAAACATTTTAAGGCTTCTTTAGGCAGAGATGGAATCAAGATGGAGGCCTGAACCGAAAGGATAAATATGGTCACTTCATGCTGCCATTGTAGCCATGATCTTGCATTTCCTTGCTTCGAAGACAGGGTGTGAAGGTCATCATACAGCAGGCATCCTAGATAGCTTCTAGAGCAGTGATGTGGGGCAGGAAACTGGATAGCATAGCACAATTATGCAGTAACTAGATGTGTCAGACAAAGATTCTCCTCAGCAATCTCCTCTGCAGCACTGAGTGAACAAATCCTTCTTTAATAGTCCACAGTCCTTTCTTAATTTCATCTGCATATTTTTACTTCCTTACTTTTTCTTCATCAAGAATTCTTGACTACTTTGTTATCATAAATGCTTTTATTAAGACCAGCTTAATTTCCGCACCAGTTGGCCAGTTATCTCTTGATCTTATTAATCATAATACTGAAAGAATTTGTGCTTCATCTTCACTTAATTGATAACCAATGAAGTCAAATCAAAATACAGCATAGAAATCTCAATATTGAGCTTGCCTTTGTGAAATATTGCATTGTTTAGATACTTATGTCTTGCTAAAATTTTCAGATGTTTGCATGCATAACATAAAAAAGGTATTTAGCTGATGTCTGGCAGACCTAAATTATTAGTCGGATCCCTGCTGTGTCCAGTCTGTACACTGTGTCATAGCAGACTACAGGTAACTGATGAAGTTCTAAGCTGTATCTCAGTTGTGTGTCTGGTCATGCACTCGTAACTGATACACAGCCTGGCGCCTTGTTAATTAGCTGCAGTTAGCCACAGCAAGTTCTGTAAATTTTATGCAAACACCACTAGGATTCTGGTCTTTGATTCTGATTCAATTCTAATTCTGGGAGATGTAGTCCGAAATGAGCAATGTTTCCAAAGTCTGAGAAAATCATGTTTCCGACACAGCAAACAGGCGGTGGTATTGGATGCCTTCTCCCTATCATAGGGATTTAGTACAATTTAGTACATTTCCTGCCACACTCCTCTCAAAATGTATCTCCCTGACTTTTAAGTGTCAACAAAAAACAACATAATTCAGGATGAGCCCATAAAGAATAGCTTAATTGTTTTATGCTGAAGAATTGCTTTGTAAGCCCTTGTTTAACTTCGTTGCTAGTTGCATTTGCCAGCTGTGATATTTAACAGTCCATCCCATCAACAGCTGTTAATTTCACATAGTGACAGCAATTGATTTGACACCAGAATGTCTCCACCTGTGGAGTACTGTATGCTCAAGAATAGTGCTTTACATCACTGTCTTCCTCCATTAATGAGTCAATAGATGCCAAGCTGACATTATTTATAGAAGAGGGGACCCCCCCCATGAGCCCTCATTACTAAAAAATGGAGAACTGCTTATTAAACAACCTACAGGAAGGAAACATGATGTACAGTTTCAGAGTTATTATCTATGGACCTACTATAGAAAATTGATTTGAAAGCTAACAAGTTCAGTTCCACTAGAACCAAAATCCTATACATTGCATATGCTGTCACGGGTACAAAACCATAAATTGCAATGGTGAGTTGCTGGTAATTAAGAAATTGATGCTTATATTCCTTTCCATGAGCCAATACATGCTATTGGTGTGCGAGAAGGAATGCCAGTGTCACCTTGACAGTGTTCACTGCTGCAATTCACGCTTTTGCACTTATGCCTCTGTATGTAAGTAATAGGGTTCTGTTCTCTGTGTAAAGAGGTGCGTGTTTAAACTAGCACAAGCCTGTGATATATCTGAAATTGAAACCTATTGCATTCAAATCCCCTGCGTTAATATTAATAAGCAAGTGAAATTGTGTTTCCTGGGAAGAATGATCCTCAAAGAAAGTCCTGTTCTGATATTTTCTGCAGTGGAAATTCATGCAATATTATATAGTAAAGACTTCTACATGCCAGAAAGGGTAATGAACTGCAATAAACAGGATGTTTGCAAAATTAGGACCTGCTGTGTAAGAAAATGATTGAGAAGATTGTGTCATTCTAGTGTACTAAATGATGCGTGTAAGTTTGAAAGAGCAAGGATTAGAGAGTTCACAATCTAAGACAAAGAAACATGCAGTGCAACCAGACCGTTTTAGGAAATAACAATAACAACAACAACAAAACGAACAAGCTGAAATAAGGAATTTAAAACTGTACATGGTATTCTTTTGAATGGATGCAAGTATAAGTGGTGCCTCGCTTAGCGATCGCTCTGTTGAGTGATGAAATCAATTAGCGATGGGGTTTTGGCCATCGCAAGAGTGATCGCTTTGCGATGATTGCGGGGAAGCGATAATGGCAAAGCGACCCTTTTTGAACAGCTGATCGGCGGTTTCAGAATGGCTGCCGGAAAAACAAAATGGCCACCCGCTGTGTGTCCTCGCTTTAGAGGCACCGAAAATGGCCACCCCATGGAGGATCTTCGCATAAGGTTAGTTTTGAAGCCCATAGGAATGCATTAAACACGTTTTAATGTGTTTCTATGGGCTTTTAGAAATCGCTTAGTGATTAAATCGCTTAGCAATGTTTTTCCTGGAACGGATTAACGTTGCTAAGCGAGGCACCACTGGGTTTTGTGTCAGTATTTCTGGTGCTAGTATGTTGTTGTTATGTGCCACCAAGTCACCTCCAATTCAACCTATGCATGAGCACTCTCCAAAATGCCCTGTCTTCAGCTGCCCTGCTCAGCTCTTGCAGACCCATGCCTGTGGGCTATTTTAGGGAATTAGTCCACATCATATTTGGTACTCTTCTTTTCCTTCTGCCTTCCACCTTTCTCAAAATTATTGTCTTTTCCAGGGAATCCTATCTTTGCATCATGTGCCCAAAATAGGACAGCCTCAGTTTCAACATTTTGGCCTCGAGAGATAGCTCAGGCTTGATTTGATCTAGGATCCAGTTGTTTATTTTTCTAACAATCCAGGGTATCTGCAAAACTCCCCTCTATTTCAAATGAATCATTCCCCATCCCCATCCCCACCCCCACCCCGTCAACTTTCTTAGCTGTCCAGCTTTCACACCCGTACATGGTGACTGGCAATACAAGAGTGTGGATGATCTTGGTCTTGGTCTCCAATGCCACATCCTTACACTTGTTGGGGTTTTTTTATAGTTCCTTCGTTGCTGCCCTTCGTGGTCCCAGTTTTTTTTAAAATTTCTTGGCTGCAGTCTCCCTTTCAATTGATGATTTGAACCAAGATATATGAAATATCTAACAATTTCTTCATTGTCAGTGTTGAAGCTGTGTAGTTCTTCTGTAGTCATGATGATTTACTTTCTTCTTTCACTTTCCCTAACAGTTGTTTGAAGACAAAAGTCAGTCGAAAGGCAGTTTGAGGAATAGGGATGCAGCCTGTGCTGGATAAGGTTACACTCTCCCTGAAAACACAGGTGCTTCACTTGTAGATGCTCCTGGATTCATCCCTGAGCCTGGATGCCCAGGTTTCAGCAGTGGCCAGCAGTCCATTTCCACAAAACTAGTGCACCAGCTATTTTTGTTTCTGAAAAGATCTGGTTTGGCCACTGTGACGTATGCCCTGGTTACTTGCCAGCTGGACTACGATAACATGCTCTATTTGGGGCTGGCGATTGAAGATGTTAAGAAACTTCACTGGGTTAAAAATGCAGCAATCAGTTTGGGGCTGGTTACAGAGATCACATAACCCCACTGTTACAGAAGGTCCATTGGCTACCGATCAGTTTCAGGACACAGTTCAAAGTGCTGGTTTTAGCTTATGAAACCCTAAATGGCCTGGGTCCAAGCTATCTCAAAGACCGTATCTTGTATTATGAGCGAGCTGGGGTTTTAAAAGCGTAAGAAGAGGCCTTTCTCTTGGTCCCACCACCTTCATGGGTGCGTCTGATGGGGACACAGGAGAGAGCCTTCTCTGTTGCTTCTCCCTCCCACAGGAGACCAGGCTGGCCCCATCTTTGCTATTCTTCTGCAAGCAGGCAAAGACCTTCCTTTTCAGGGAAACTTTCCCTCAGTAACTAGTCACCTGTGTGAGATTTTTTAAATAGATTGCATTTACTGCTTTGACTGGATTTTTAGTACTGCTTGTTTCCCATTGTTGTGTTTCCAATTCTTAGATTTGTGTTTGTTTTGGGTTTTTTTCTTTTTAATATTTGTATACCTTTGTTGTTAGCTTTCATGTTGCCTTTTGATGGTGTGAGCTGCCTCTTATTTATTTATTTATTTGTTTGTTTGTTTGTTTGTTTATTATTTATTTATTTATTTATTTATTTATTTATTTATTTATTTATTTATTTATTTATTTATTTATTGGACTTATATACCGCCCCATAGCGCTACAAGCACTCTCCGGGCGCTTTACAATTTAATTATACAGGCTACACATTGCCCCACCCCCAGCAAGCTGGGTACTCATTTTACCGACCTCGGAAGGATGGAAGGCTGAGTCAACCTTGAGCCGGCTACCTGGGATTTGAACCCCAGGTCGTGAGCACAGTTTTAGCTTCATGCTCATTGTTCTTAGCTTTAATTATTGGCTTTTAATTATGATAACCACCATTGTGTACTCACTGTTTTTAACCTTAAATATTGTTTTTCAATATTGTAAGCTGCTGTGAGTTGTTTTCAAAGATAAAAGCAGGGAAAAATATTTTAAATAAATAAAATAATCACATATATTGCTACTTTCTGCGAGTAAGATGTTGTCATCTGCATATCTTAGATTACTGATGTTTCTTCCACCAATTTTCACTCCTCCTTCACATGAATCCAGTCTGGCTTTCCCTTTTTGCGCAGATTGAATAGATAAGGGGATAAAATGCACCCTTGTCTGACATTTTTGCCTATAGGAAACCATTCTGCGTCTCCATATTATGTCTTAATGGTAGCTTCTTGTCCACAACACAAGTTATGCATCAGGACAATCAAGTGCTGAGGCACAGCCATTTTTTTTCAAAACAACTCATAGTCTTTCAGGATCGACACAATCAAATACTTTGCCATCGCCTATAAAGCATATATTGATCTTTTGAAATTCTTTAGTGCTCTCCAGTGGCCAGTGGTTATTTGCAATATGATCTTGAGTGCCTCTTCCTTTTTGAAATTCATCTTGGAAATCAGCTATTTCTTGCTCCATTTAAGGTAAAGGCCTTTCTTGCAAACCCTTGAACATATCTTTGCTTCTATGGGAAATTAAAGCAATGGTCCTATAGTTACTGCATTCCTTGGCGTATCTTTTCTTTGGATTTGGAATGTACAGTATATTGAGCATTTCCAGAAGAAGAAGAAAAGAAAGAACAATAGAACATCTTGTCAATTTTATTGCCACCCATTCTGCTGCACTGTAGTGAAATTTAGTTATAGAACTTGGTTGTGGTTGTTTGATTTTATAATAAATTTTTGTTTTTGTGAACCAAGAGTAGTGGGTTCCATCAGATGGGCAGTATAAATATCAAATAAAGAAATAGTATTAAATAGTATTACAAATATATTTCACAGAAAGACCAGAGATTTCTCCAGTCATGGCCAGTTCTATTTAGAGGGCAAAGAGTTCCATCAAGCTCTGTCCAAACTTTTTCCATCTCTCTCTCTCTCTCTCTCTCTCTCTCTGTGACTTTACAGATCCATTTTGTTAGCTTTGTTGAAGTCATCACACATCCAAAATGAGCCTGAAAGGGCAGAAAGGACCAAGAAGTATTCAGAACCTTGCAAAGTCATTGAGAGGCCCAGTGACCCAATGTTCATTTGAGCCTCTTCAGCTTGTTTGTTTTTCCAGTTAGAATGTTTTGTGTGACCCCTTTCCATGTATGGTCTGGGGAAAACAGCACCCAATCCCCAAAGCCTGCAACATTCTCTAGGAATTCCTAGATCCCTTTGTTACCTAATGGCATTGTTCAGGTTCTCTGAGGAAGCCGTGATCCTTCAGGATGAAGTATAGATGGCTTACTGAGATGGACATGTACCAGTGAGGGTTGGATGTGTGCTGGCATGGAAGGCCATGTGGCTCTCAGGTTCCAGTTGACCCACTTGCAACATCAGTGAGGAGGTTCAAACGCCTAAAGGCCATGAAGTGTGTGCTTTCCATTTTGTCAGTTATGTTTCTGTTTACTGAGAGTCAAGTTGGAAAGAGTTTTCCCTTCCTTAGTGGCTAGTTTGAAGAATCGTCTTGCTATCCTTTACGACTTGCTTAAGGCAGATGTTCTAACAGTGATGTTCTCAAGATTCTTCAAGATGCTTCAAAAACCTGCTTCAGGATAGGGAAATTAGAAAGAGTTCTGTCAAAATATTAGGGAGTACACGTAACGGAATCATCGGAATCCCTTGGAAGGCTCCATAATAGGACAAATACACATTCTTCTAGAGGCATACAGTTGCATTCTTTATTGGTGATTAACATATTGATAGTAGTGGCTGCCTTGGATCCTTTTCAGGAGAAAGGCAGAGTAAAGATATTTCAAACAAACAAACAGTGAGAAGTGTGTGAAATCTGGTCTGCTAGATTTCTGATGTTGGTGTGCAGAGTGAGAAGTGAAATGTGGAACTCCAGAGGTGCTTCTGAATAATTTAGACAATGATAAAAGTGAGCATGAACAATGGTACTCTCATATACCGGTATTCTGGGCAATAAAAGAGATAGGAGTAGTGTATAAAATTTCACCCTGTAGACTCCTATCATGTGTTCATGGGATACTGTTTTATTTTGGTATACAAAGAAACAGAAAAGAAAGCTGTAACAACAAGTATTTTTCCTGAAACAGTTGAGATGTCAGATGCCCTATTTGCTGCTTACTTCTGGGTTTTGACAAACATCTCAGTGTTAATCAGCTTCCAGAGGGAAAGTTCGGGTAGTCAGGCACTGGATAAACAAAGGCAGTTCTGTTGAAAAATGGCTGCTCTGGCCAATTGCTATTTCTAAGTGGCCGCAGGAGAGCAAATTGCAGATCTCCAGGAGGAATGGCTAATGTGAAATAGTTTGGTTAGAACTAATAGCAATGTTTTTTTTTAATTGCTAATATCACGTTCATACTTCAGGCAGACCCACTGAAAACAAGGCAACTTAAGTTAGTCATGACTGACTGAAGTCCCTTTGGTTTTAGGGAGTTGACTTTAAGCAAAATGAAATCTGGATCTATTCTTTCAGTGGTTCTGTCCATTTGTGCCTAAATAAAGGCAACAATTTCTTGTCTCACTGCAAGTGTTATAGCAATACCACTCACTACTGCTGTCGCAAATTGCTGCTATACCTATTTTCTATATACAGAAGTACTTATTTAATTGTCAGAAATGTAATTTCTGCATTTTATTACCTTTTAGCTACCTTTTGAAATCAGTATTTCATTGCCAGTTTGTAACCTCTTGTTCACTCTCTTGTTCTGTGTATGAGTATGTGTATATGTTTGTGCGGTTCGGTAACAACTTAGCATTTTTAGTTACCTTTGTCCAAAAAGAATGAATGTCTTAATCTTTTTGTTTCCACAGAACTCTTTTTTGTGTTGATACTTCAGCTGGCTTTTGCTTCTCTATCCATCTTCAGAAGGAAAATCAGGGCATATAACAGCCATACCCACTAGCATTTGCTTTTCAGCTGCTGCGTGTTTAATTTTTATAGAATATTTTCCCTTCTGTCTGTGATTCAGCAAGGTCAGTCCACGCATGGAATAAGATTCTGTGCAGTATCTAGCAGCACATAGTTTGCTTGGCAGTATCTTCCCTTGCGTTTCTGGCCTGAAAAGAAAAGTATGCTGCTTATATTTTATTTTATTTATTTATTGTTTGACTTTTACCCCGCCCGTATAGACAGAGTCTACTTGGGGCGGCTTACAAACAGTTATAAAACATCATAAAAGATAATCATATAAAGTCATCATTACAACTATCAAAATATATCATAAAACAATCACATGATTAAATCAATAAATTTAAAAGTTCAGGATGGAGAAAAAAAAAGAGAACTAAAGAGAAAAGGAAATCAGGTGTTATCTGGAGGGAAGGCCTGCCTAAAGAGCCAAGTCTTTAAATGACTCTTAAAAACACCCAGCGAGGGTGCCAGGGTGTTCCATAGTCAAGGGGCCACTGGCAAGAAGGTCCGGTTTCTTGTTCTTTCTTTCCTGGCCTCTCTCGACATTAGGCCCCTCAGCCATCCTTCCTAGCTAAAACGGGTGACTCGGGTAGATCTGTATACCGCTCCATAGCGCTTCAAGCACCCTTTGGGTGGTTTATTATGCAGGCTACACACTACCCCCCCCAAGCAAGCTGGGTACTCATTTTACTGACCTCAGAAGGATAGAAGGCTGAATCAACCTTGAGTTGGCTAACCAGGATTGAACCCCGGGTCATGAGCACAGTTTTGGCTGCAGTACAGTGGTTTAATCACTGCGCCACATGCTCTTCATGAAGCAAGGAGATGGTCCAGTTAGCATACTACAACTCTTTATGTGCAAATACTATTTTAATAGTCTTGTAGAGACAGGCCAATAGAATGTATTCTTGTATTGGCCTTGCTAGTCTTGTCCCTTCAGATCCTTTAAACATATGAACATTATACTGAATACATCTGGAGATGTGAACTGATTCCATTTTTGTCCTTTTTAATGCTTGGAAATCTTACCTATGCCAGTGTCCCTGAATCCAAAGATGGAACAGATGTCTGTTTAATTTGTATACTGCACGTTTGTGTGTTAGTGTGTGTGTACACATGTATGTGGATACTGACTTGTAATGACTCTTCAAGTTTTCTAGGTGTAGAGAATACTCAAAAGTGGTTTATCATTCCCTTCTACTGGATTTGTCCAGGAACTGTGCAGTTTGCCCAAGGCTACACAGGCTGACTTTTCTCCTGGGAGGTACAGGAAAGCGGATTCCCAACTTTTGGTTCTGTATACCTAAAAATGCACTGAGTGGTCCAGCTATGTTTGTTTATATTTTCATGCTAACACACTTCCATGATGGAGTCAGTGGCTGTGCTCCTAAATCCGCTCCCCACCCCTGCAGACACAAGGGCAAGCCTAGTAATTTTGCTGTGAGGGGCAAAATTCTCCGTCCTATCTCCACACCAAATCTTGCCCGCCAGGAGGCTTCTACTTTTTATATTATGGGATTCACTGCACAACAATTGCAGTGGTGTCCTGTGTGAATGGCTGTACTGATACTTTTTCTGGCAAGCTGCCTTGTGTTGCTTCCACCAGTGATGTTGTTTGCCTGCATGTCCTTTTATTTAAGAAAATAAATACATTAGCAAATGGAGTGTCAGTGTGTTGGAAAATTTATGTCATCAGCCTCTGCACTTCACTTATTTGTGGATCCTTCCCCAAGGGGGTGCTACTTCCCCTGAGCCCTTTCATGTTTTCCTCTTGGGTACCTCATGGTAAAACTGCAGTGAAAACGACACCTGACTACGGGTTTCTCTGCTGCAAGAGGCACATGCACAGCAGAGAAACTCATACCCATCAAGGAAATGTTGCTGAAACATTGATGTAACAAAATTAGGTGTTTTTTTTATAAAAAGAGAGAAAAGGGGGGTTCCAGAGACATAAACAACCCAGAGGGAAATATTCCAGTATCGAAGTGTAGCCGGTCATATCACATCAAATTTAGGGAAATGCTGCAATAATTCAAACACATGTCAGAACGCACACCTTGGAATATAAGTCACGTGACTGCAAAGCACAGCTGTCCAGGGAGTGAAAGACATGAGAAAATAAGGGTACATTTTGCTGGTGTGACCATGGCCTTAGAGCAATGGTCCCCGACCGTGGGCCTCCAGATGTTCTTGGACTACAACTCCCAGAAGCCTTCACCACCACCTCTGCTGGCCAGGATTTCTGTGAGTTGAAGTCCAAGAACATCTGGAGGCCCAAGGTTGGGGGCCACTGCATTAGAGGATATAGAAAAGGCTATGTGGCCCACAAAGCTGTAGACTCCAATTCCTCTTTTTCTCTCACTGCCCTCAGTATTTCCTGTCGATGCACTTGTCTCATTCTGCCTAAAGGTAGGCTGGCCCTACTCTCATATACAGAGATTAAATGTAACATGTGAGAAGTGCTGCCTTTTTTCATTCATTTTCAGATATTCATAGTCACACTAACTCAAATGGCAGAGATGGATTATTTTTCACAAATGTGCTGCTCCAAACAGTATGAAGTTTTAATTGTATTACAAAAGTTTGTTATAGGTATGCTGCATTTTGTCTATCATACGTTTTTACTGTTTAATACATCATAAAGGCTGATTATTCCAAATTCTCCAGACTTTGAACTCAATGCCTGTTATGTATAGTATTGTTTCTATTCTTTCCTATTTGTAACTCTTACATTTTCCTTCAAAACTGCCATGATTCTTTCCTTTAAAGGAAAACACAGTGGTGGAAAAGGACTTTCATTAAATTCAAACATGTTATGATAATCTCATTGCAGTTTGTGGGAGAGTTTAATCTTGTCATTTTATTTACACTGAGACGATAATAAGCCCCCAAAGATGGTAAATATTGCTGGTTTACAAACAAGATAAAAAGGTCTTTTTGCCTGAACCGTCAGGCAGAGTATATGAAAAGCTGGAAACAATTGAATTTATGTTAATATTCATGGCATACCAGAGGAAGCTGATTTTAAATCTGAACTGCAGAACTCTGAGCACATCCTCCAACTTCACGCAGTTCACACAGTTCTAATCACTGAGATCAAAAGAAGCCTGAGGTTGAATGAGTACAGAAGATAATCCTAGAGGGGATGAAGTTTGTATTGCCAGTTTAAGTAGGTTAGCAAAACAACAGACCCCAGGTTGGTTTCCACCCTTACTATTTTGATATTCTTCATTCCAGCAGTCTTTCATGCTAGCTGTGGCTTTAATGCGAAAAAATAAAAAAGTAAAAATGAAATTTTGCCCGAAACAAGAGCAAGTGAAACCTTATCAGTTTGGACAGAAAGAAAATGTTTCTTTTTCAGCTTCCTTTCCTTGTCATGGAGGAAGCCTAGTTTAAATTTAATCTCATCAGTGACTGGAAAAGGAAAAGTGGGAAACAGTTACTTGTCTAGGGATATCCATACATTTGTATCTAAACTGGGATATGCAATGCCCATGGGATACACAAAAATTCACTTGCATTCCCAGACTGTGAAGAAGCGGTTCCTAATCTTGTTTGTTCACAAACGACTCCTGCTGAGTTCAGTGGTACTTACTCTGTTTGCAGAGCTGCAAGGAGATAGAAATCCCTCACCATGTAATTGATTCTATTGTCTAACTGCTCTTATTGTTAAAGGAGTTTTCTTAATGTTCAGCCAAGGTCCATCCTCCTGTAAATTAATCCCCTTGGATCTAGTCTTCTCCTCCGGAACTGGCAAGACAAGTTTTTAATCTCTTTGTAACTGCTTTCCAATATTTGAATAGTGCTCCCACATCTCCTCTGGGTTTTCAGCCCAAATATATCTAGTCCCATCAGTATTTATTCACAGTAGTTACTTTCCAAACTGTCTTGATTGTCCTTCTTTGGACCTGTTTCAGCCCATCTACTTTCCCCCCAGGGAACTGGATGCAGTACTGCAGATGAGAGGAGACTAAGGCAGAGTAAAGTGGAACCATTATTTCCTGTGTTTGGGAAACTCTGTATCTTGTTTATATCACCAAAAGTCTTATCTGCCTTCTCTGCAGTCATATCACATTTTCTGCCTTACGTTCTGCTTTCAATCAACAGTGTACAGCAGGACTGCGCTATAAGATTATTTGGTATATATCGTATAGTATCTACTGAGATTTTGCTAGCATGGCATCATTGTGGTCCATAAGGGATTCATGTTCCCTTCCTAGACAGAATCACTGAGTGGGAACTTATCACACAGCTCCAGGCACTCTTGATTGTAACCAGTTTTTATAAAATAATTACAATGGGGGTTAATGCCTTGATTTTTGAGCAGTGTTAATTAACACAGAGTATGGTGTCCGTTTGTAGCAACTGTCTAGTTTTGGGGGGGGGAGGTCACTCTGTATTTGTTCTATTTGGATTTTGTTATACACATGGATGGTCGCCTCCCAAATCTGATGCTTAGAAGGAAATACTTCTTGGCCCTATGAGCAATATTCAGACTTATCTCTCATTTTGTTTTAACAACAACATGAAGCCATTGAGTCAAATTTCTCAGAGTCTGGAATTCAATAAAGCAGCTTTCCTGTCATTTTCAGTTTCAACAGGTTTTAGCCTGTAGATATGTTAAATCATTGGCTGACTTTGGCAATGGATTGGAAAAAGGCCAATAAGCTGAATCTCAGTCTGTACAAGACAAGTGATGCTAAGCAGGTGGTTCTTGTGACTGGATGATGGATACTTAAGGTGTTCTGGATGGGACTGCAGTCACCTTAAAAGAGCAAGTTCCTGGTTTGGGAATTCTCCTTTTATTATTATGTGAGGCACTAATGACTCAAGTAGTACAGAGTACTTTATAGTAATTTTGGCCAGTGACCCATCTATATCACTTCACAAATTGGTTCACTGAATCTGGACTCCAAGTTAGATTACCCCAGTGTGCGGTGTGGAGGACTGCCTTTGAAAATTATTTAGAAAATGCAATAAGTACAGAAGGCAGAGACCAGACTGAGGGTAGGATATAGAAAGTAAGCGTTTTGGTCAACAGCTTGACTGCTGATGCCAAGATCTTTCCAGGCTTAACAGAGAGTGCTAGTTGAACCCATATAAAACTTTGTTTAGCTCAGGATCTCAACGTCTGATGAAATGCCTCCTGAATCATGAATGTACCCATATTCTGAGGGCAAATGAGAACAACATCTGAGGCCTTTCTCAGAGTACTTCATCTTAGAGGAGCTTGGAAGGTGGTGACAAAGAAGAGGGCATTTTTTGTTGTTGTCCATCTGTCTATGGAATGCTTTTTTTCAGTAAGACCTACCTGGCCCCATTGTAACCACCCTTTCAGCAACAGGTTACAATGTTCCTCTGTTCCCAGACATTGAATAATAACAATTTTTGTGAGCTGTCAAGTCAATTCTGACTTGTGGTAACACTTTCAAAATAGGATGTGGGACAACTCCCCCCCCCCCCCGATTGCACCAATGGATTATCCATATGATTTGTTAAGGGAGGTGTAGTTTTACATAATTGGATACTGCTTTCATGGCTTGCACTTTTAATTTTCATGGATTGTAATAGAGGAAGATGCTTTGAGTCTTTTAAAGGAAAAAAAACCTAATACATTGAAATAATCATGAAGATAATAACTTATCAAGAACAACCAAAATTCTGTAAAGACAAGAAACTGAGAGTTTAATTTGGAAAGCACTTGCCCATTGTCAGGGTGAAATAACCTGTGGGCAGGGGCTTGGTGACTATACACAGTGCCTATTTTAATCCTTTGATGTCTTGTGTATGCATTTATTATTCCTGCTGTAGAAATAGAGAAAGGTGGCTGTGGTGATCCTGGAATTCCATCCTATGGGAAGAGGACTGGCAGTAGTTTTCAGCATGGAGATACACTGACTTTTGAATGCCAAGCAGCCTTTGAACTTGTGGGAGAGAGAATGATCACATGTCAACAGAATAACCAGTGGTCGGGCAATAAACCCAGTTGCGTTTGTAAGTTCCAGTATGCTTTTGTTTTTAAATCAATTTATGGACTTCTGTTTGTTTCTTTTCCTGACCTTTTACAAACAGTATGTGCTAGGTCATTTATCAGTGCTGGCAGCACTTGAAGCATCCCCTTTGCTTATGGAAAATACCCCCCCCCCCCGGTGCTTCTTTGTGGGATATAACTCCTGGTTCCTGCTCTTGAGTCCTTTTTCCCCTCTACTTTTTAAAATCTTCATTATGGAATCTTCTTAATGAAAATACACTTAACAGAATGGGCACATCCAATATGGTACATCTCTGGAGGTCTAAAGAGAAATAGCAAAATTCCTTACTAACTTTGTTGTGAATTTTTGGAATAACCATTCTGTTGCACATACTGCTTGCCATGGTAATAGGATGTTGGTTTTCATAGTTTGTTTAAAATACAAGCATTTCTGCACAAAATATGAAACTTTCTGTTCAAAATACGAGGGTTGGGTTTTTTCCCCACATAAATGTGTTCCCTGGTTTTTCCCCCCACAAAAAATACGCCCGTAGAAAATGAGCAAATCATTTCCTGTCTTACTCTGTGGGGAGAACACCTTTGAAATGCTTCGTTCTTGCCTGTCAGAATGGCATGAGTGAAGATTTGCATTCCCATTCTTAACTGTAAGGATGCTGTTCCTTCAGTTACTGCTACAGCCCCTTGATACATCAATAACTGCCTCACATATATCCTTTCTAACAGTGGAACACAAATTAAATATGGAGGACTCAACCCACAGTTCACAGACTCATATTTACTTCTAGCGGAAGTGATGAGGAATGGAGGAGGAGGTGATTTTTTTTCATTGATATTCTTTGCCCGTTCTTGATGTTCCCTCTCACCATCTCCCATACATTTTGTGGAAGAACCTTCAAACCTTGTGTAACAAATGGGGGGCACAGACAGGGGCTACAGGGGAAGGGAAAATTAGTAAAAATCTCCTCCTGCATTCTCCACATGGATGGGCTTGCTGAATCAAGGAGCCTCCTGTCAGCTGAGGGACACCATGGGATGCAACCCATAATAGTTATGTAATTTCTTTTCCTTAACCCTTGAGTTACCTTCTTCCAGGAAGAGATCCTTAAAATCTTAGCGTAGCAGATAAATTTAGGCTTCTTTTTAACAAAATAATCTGTACTGTTGCATGCAAGGAATTTCAAGGAAGCAGCTCCATGATAACACAGAGTTTGGAAGAAGCATCAAATGACTAGTTATTTGTTCTTTTTAAACAACAAATGTTTTGCTATGTTGAATTTTGATTGTAGCTGAGTAAGGAATTGCTTCACCCTTTTTGCAGTATTACTGTACCATTATATTTTGGGGAGGTGGCCTCCTTAAATGGTGAGTGACAAATATTACAGGGTTCAAGTGCTACCTTGTATTGTGCTTGGTGCCACTCAAAGGAAAACATCTTGATATTTTAAAAGTTAAAACACACTGTTTTTCTCACTTTTGAAAACTGGAAATGAAATATATGCTTTTAATTTATTTATTTATTTATTTATTGGACTTATATACCGCCCCATAGCGCTACAAGCACTCTCTGGGCGGTTTACAATTTTAATTATACAGGCTACACATTGTGCTAACCCAGTATTTTAGGAATACAGCTTTAACTAATTACCTTTGAAAAAGCTTCCAAAGCTCTGCAAATGAGTCAGTCACTGTGCAAACTTTATTTTTGATGTGGAGTATGATCCAGACAGAATTTATGACCTTTCATAGAAAAAAAATATGGATGCAGTAAAGTTCCTCAAATGGTTTTATATTTCCATTATGTGCATTGTTCAAAATGTTTCACTTTCTCTTTTTGTAGTTTCATGTTTCTTCAACTTCACAACACCTTCAGGAATTATTCTTTCACCAAACTACCCTGAGGAATATGGAAACAACATGAATTGTGTTTGGCTCATTATTTCTGAACCAGGGAGCAGAATACATCTTATTTTCAATGACTTTGATGTAGAGCCCCAGTTTGATTATCTGACAGTGAAGGATGATGGGATTTCTGACTTACCCGCTCTGGGTACTTTTTCTGGAAATGATGTGCCTTCCCAAATTGCTAGCAACGGGCACATAGTGCGTCTTGAATTTCAGTCAGATCATTCTACGACCGGAAGAGGCTTCAATATAACTTACACTAGTAAGTAGCCACCTTATGATTTTTCTACTGAGTATTAATGGTTATGAGGCAACCAAAGAGAAGCACTTCTACAATGTTAGCTTCGAAGAAAAAAAAATACATGCTTAATGTATCCACTGATGGTGCTAGAGATCAAAAGTGCCTGAGTCTGCTGGATCATGCTTATCATTTGAATTCTTATCACTGGGATTTCAGAGGAGGAATGGCTTTTGTGTGTTTGTGTGTTATTTCTTTTTCTTGAATTTAAAAATTTAACATAGCTCCCAAAGGACGTTTGTAACTGTGGTTATGTTGAAGAGCCTCACTAAATCAGATCAGATCAGGGGATCCATGTAGCCAAGCATACTAATTCAACCAGAACCTATCCAGATATTTCAGTTAAACACGTAAGAAATGTGCAGAGACAACAGTGCTCTTTTGGCAACAGTTTCTCTTACAGCATGTATTTAGAAGTTGTTGGACTGTAAAATTCTGATGCCACAATCTTAGGCAGACAAACCTGACAGTGAATCTCATTTTTGAACAAAATTTGCTGTTCAAAATATTGATACTGCATACCATCTGATGATGCTGAATAAACAATGCCACATACAGTATGTAAACAAAGGTTATGGACTTGTAAAAATGGTTGTTTCCCTCCTTCAGGCGGGGGCCTCTATTTCAAGGGTGAGGAAGTTATGGGTGAGGTCAAAAGAATTTCCTACTTCAAAGTAGTGTGTAATTCTCTCCCATCTTTTCAACATCCTGTATACACAAATGCTCAACCAATAACCCTGAATACAAAAAGTCTTATCTATGCTGATGACTTAGCTCTGTCAGCTCCAGTGGCAATTTCAAATATGTGGAATGTCTGTTTACCTCACCATTAGACGCTCTTGAAATATACTGTAGGGACCATCAACTAAAACCTAATCTCTTAAAAACTCAGGTTTGTGCTTTTTACATAAGAAAACACGGAAATTGCAAGTAGCTTGGAGAGAGTGCCCAACTAGAGCATTGTAACTCTCCAGAATATTTAGATGTTACATTGGACCAGACATTGGCATATTGAAAACACTATTAAAACATCAAGCATAAAGTCACTGCCAGGAATAGCCTATTAAGATAACTTTCTGGAATGAACTGGTCGGGGTTCACCCCTTGGAACCAACTGAGCAGCTAGTGCCAGGGTGTAATGCTGGATAGGATGTGTGGAAGTCTCTGAATAGATTACAGAGTGATGTTGGACAATGTAAGAACAGTGTAGGGACAATTAAGAGAAAAGGAGATATTCACCTGCTGGAGTAGCAATATGTGAATGTGGAGAAACCCAAATTATCTGACATCTCTATCAATATTCATTATATCTTGAAATGTGCATAGAAAAAGATCTTGCGGGGAGATCTGATATAGTTCAATTTTGGTCAGAAGTATTTATTTATTTTTGATTATAATCAGTCATAGATCGTTGTATTTTATGTGTATCCTTGTTTGATCTTTTTAATTTTTCTAATGGGTTGTAAGTGATTATTAGTAAAATCCTTCTGCAATGCTCTGACACTAATGTAAAAAAACACAAACCAAACAAACAGAATTTGCTCCACATAAAGCATGTACTTCACGCATGGTGGAAGTAGATTGAACATTTTCTGAATGCCAGGATTTTGTTGTCAGGTCAGTGAATGAGTCTACCAACTAGTCCAGTAAATCAGAATTTTTCTAGTGCAAATAACCTGAGGGGAGAGATTTTGTTTAAGCCCAAAACAAGGGAGGAAAAGGTTATATTCGTCCTTACTGTGATCTCAGGAATTACTAACATCCAGGGACCTCTGGGTAGTGTGGGCAGCATATAAATAAAATAAAACAAAACAAACAAACAAACAAACTTCCAATTCAATGTTTTCCAAGCATTCATTCATTTCCAATTCAAAACTTTAATGTTTCCTACTCAGGGATGGAGATGGGATACTGAATACTGATCTCAGTCATTTGGTTTGGTTGGAACGCAGGCCTTGTCACTGACATGTTCAGCATGCACAACAAGGCTGAATGTGGGTAGTTAAACCAATCAAGGAAAACCTGGAAGGCCAGACACAGGCCAGTTAGACAGATTAGTTCTTTTCTGTCGAGTCTAATTTTTGGAGTTTTTAAAATTAACTAATTATACATAAAAACATTATGTATAATATGGAAAAAAATGTAAAATGCAAACCTTAAAAAACTAATAATACAAAACAACAAAAACAATTATACAAAGCATGTGCCCCCCCGCAATTTGGGGGACCATTCTGAGATGTAATGGATTTTTCTTCTTCCCTTTATGGAACCCATTCCCCTTCCAAAATTGCATTGACTCTTGTGAAGGTACACATCCATTCCCCTTTATTATTGCAAAATCAATAAGCTCTCCCCAAATATCTGGAAAATATTCTTATTTATCATTCCTTTCTTTACTTTAATATTACACATTAATTTATCATTAACAGTTATCCTTCAAACCGCTTTATGCCATTCATTGAATTGAAAACCATACCTCATTTACCTATCATTAATTTTGCCACTCTTAATAAATCTGAAATTAATTCTTTAATTGTTCAGTTAGATTGTTCCTTATCCAGTATTGATAAAAATGATATTTTAGGGCCTGCCTCTGAATTTAATATTGCATTTATTTCCTTGAAAACCAGTTGCCAAAACTTAAATATATTCTCACATTCCCACCACATTATTATATCTATCTTCTGACATCCTCTTCAGCACAACATAGAATAATTAATATCTATTTAATTTCACTGAAGTTAAATACCATTTCCAAAGGACTGTATAAGACATTTCCTTTATCTTTACAGACATTGATTTTAATATTCTTGTATCTCATATTTCATTCCAAACCTCGGCACTTTTTTCTTCTCCCATATTGTATTCCCATAATATTTTAAGATAATCCTGTTGAGCCCCTGTTTCCAATAATATTTTATAAATTGTATTTATTATCCCTTTCTTGGCATTATTTTCACCTGCATTTTCCATTTCTTCAAGTCTAATAAAATGACCAGAATTCTGTTGTGAATTTAGGTTGGCGTAAATGTAATTGGTTAAATGGCGGCAGCGATTTGCAGATAATTCCAAATTGCTACTTGCATTCCTGTGTGTATGCCAGTTTGCACTTACGCTGGTATAAATCCTCAATAGGGATTTATGGCCCGTGCATGTCAACTTCTTAAAATCAGACCTCAAAAAACATTCCAGAATCACTAATTTGGACTATCCGTTTTATTTTCCTTCAATCCGTAGCATTTGGTCAAAACGAGTGCCATGATCCAGGAATTCCCATAAATGGAAGACGCTTTGGAGACAGGTTCCTTCTAGGAAGTTCTGTATCTTTTCACTGTGATGATGGCTTTGTGAAAACCCAAGGTTCCGAGACCATAACTTGTATTATGCAGGACGGAAATGTCGTGTGGAGTTCCACGGTCCCCCGCTGTGAAGGTAAGGATCTGACTTTTCTATCACTTTCCATAACCTGCAGCCACACAGGGATCACATAACCTTTCTGTTACAGCAGCTCCACTGGCTGCCAATCCATTTCCAGGTACAATTCAGAGTGCTGGTTTTAACCTATAAAACCCTAAATGGCTTGGGTCCAAGCTATCTCAAAAGACCGCATCTGCTTCTGTGAGCCTGCTCAGGCATTAAGATCATCAGGGGAGGCCTTTCTCTCAGCCCCACCACCCTCACAGCTGCGCTTGGTGGGGACACAGGAAGGGGGCTTCTCTGTTGTTGCTGCTCCCAGATTTGGTACTCCCTTCCGCAGGAGGCCAGGCTGGCCCCACCTTTGCTGTCCTTCACAAGCAGATGAAGACCTTTCTCTCCAGGCAAGCTTTCCCTTAGTGACTGGCTGCCTGACCGAGGTTTTTTAATGGATGGTTGTGCCTTATTGCTTTTTTTTTTAGTGTGGTATTTGTTTGATCTTTTTAGTAGTTGTATACTTACTGTTTTTAACTCTAAATATTGTATTTTAATAATGTAAGCCTCCATGGATCCTTTTTAAGGAGAAAGGTGGAGTAAGAATATTTTCAATAAGTAAATAAATTTTGTTTGCACATTTACTTTACAGTTACTCTGGATGTAATTTTCCTCCTCAGAGTTGTATTTACAGAATGCTTTCCCTTGAGAAGCTTTCCAGGGGCTTCCCTTGTTGTCCTTGAGGTTCCAGGGGAATATATTTTTATTTTGTGGTCTTGCAGAATTCCATCTTATCTGTCATGCTGTTTTGCATCTACTTGAAACTACAGAGTGATTCCATCCAAAGACTTAGGCTGCTGTGCCATGGATATGAAAATGTTGCTCCAGCTGACTTTTAGATAGAAAATCTTATGTCTGGATGTATTTATTTTCCCTTATATCTGCTTGTCCTGGAAGATCTGTCAGGCATTCCCCTGTTTCCTGCCAATTGGGAGGTCCGTGTTTAATGTCCATTTTCCTTGGGGTAGTTAAGAGACAAGTCTCTGTGACTATGCTTAACTGTGGCTGTCTTTGGATGTTCCATAAAAGTGGAAGACGAGAAAGTGTGTATTGATTAATACTGGAGTTTGTGTATCTCTCCACTTTGATAGTTGTACATATTCTGAAATCTGTTGGATGCGAAAAATAGGGTGGCATTTGCCAAGCTTCTTCTCTTGCTTCCATGTAATGTCCCAAACTACCTTTTGGGAGACTTTTGTTCTACTTTAAAAAAAACCCCCACAAACACCACTACATAAACATTTTTAAAAGGGAGTTCAATGTGTTAGTCTGTGGCAGTAAAATCAAGGCATCTTGTGGCACCCTAAAGACTAATGTATTTTATTTGGCATAGGTTCTAAAAGACCGCAGACCATGTCATCAAATACATAAGTAGGCACAGATTTATACACATGCTTCATGGGGTGGGATGTAAGTGCATTTGGATGTAAAAGATATAAACACTAATAATTTTTAAAGGTAAGTAAATACCATGCGATCCAATCCGTGTCCACATGTTTGTTGTACATATTGCGGCCAACCTGCCTTGAGAAAGTGGCCTGAACCTTGGGTTTGTGCAACTGTATTTATGTTTATAAACTGGGAGAGGGACTACAAATGGAGAAAACAAGGAGCTTCAATGCCACCACTGTGTCTGCAAAAAGTCAACCAGCAAAGTTCTTTCAAGCAGTCAAGGGCTACAACAAGCCCCACCCCCAAGAACAAGATGCTGATCACTCAACAACTTGTTGTGAGTGTGTTTGTGTGTGTGTATGGGAAGCATGGAGACAAAAAGCAAGGTAATAAATTTTATTTAAGTCTGCTAGAAAAAGGGAAAACAGGACATTTCTAGTAAAATAACAAACTGCTAAAACTATATATTTATTCTAAGAAGTAGGCTTACAAATCATACCAAAAGGCAGTAAAAGCAAGAAGGGTGGTGGCAGCTAGAATAACTGATGCTGCAAAAGCAATTAACCCCTTTCGTTCAACCTTACCAAGAAGAGAAACTAAAGTCATTAGCCAACCCAAACAGTGATAAGTTTAAAACCACCAATCAGTTTGTCAGACACACCAGTTAACACACAGGATTGACTCTAAGCTAGGTCATACTTCCAAGTGAGATCTACTCCAGTAAAAGCAAATACATTAACCCTATAGTGATTGAATTTAGATCTCCCCATATCCCAATGGTGAGGAATTTGCATGACACTTTGCAAACAACATTAGTTAGATCTACTCTGACTTTAATGTCTTTTGAATTTAAATTTGGCCTCTTCTTGTCCTGTGATAATGGATATGTTTCAGTTTGTGAAGTTTGAGGATGTGGACAGGATCCATGGAGAGGTGAAAGCTTCTATATGTGTTTTGGATCCTTGCCCTTTAGTTGACTCACAGAATGTGGAATGCTCCTATGAGCACAATATATTGCTGCCTGCGTGGGCACCATAATCTAGAAATGAAAGTATGTTAAAGTGTAGCCTAAACATATCCACCCTGCTGAATAAGATTCAGTTCACAGGAAGTGGATCAATAGCTAAAAGTTGCTCTGCTTCAGTGAGGAGAAATCTATAAATTCTTTGCATCCATTAATGCTTCTGCAATTATCTGAGTTGATTTAAATCAGGTTCTAAAAAATAGTGCTGGAAAGGTGCCCTTTTTGCCTTCTCTATTTCCAGTTCTTTTCCTCCTCCTCATCCAACATGTTGTAAGCTTGTAGCAATTAACAAATATGTATTCTCGAAGGCTTTCAAGAAGGCTTTCCTGACGTTTCGCCAGTCTCTGTGGCCGGCATCTTCAGAGGAATAGGAGTAGGAACTCTGTCGATAACAAATACGTATTCTCGAAGGCGAAATGTTAGGAAGAACAACCTTCAGAACACGGCCAAAGAGCCTGAAAAGCCCACAACAACCAATTAACAAATACTTTGAGTGACCTAACATTTGCTTTATGCTGAAGAATTTGACTTCAATAGGTTTAATCTTGTGGGAATTTAGATGCTCTTTTACTTACCAGCTGGTGTATTGTCCATGAGTTTATATGTAATGCATTTAACAGAGAACATAAATATTTATAAAGTGATGCCCTACTTCTTCTGGGAGAATGATATAGTAAAGCTACTGTCTCAGTCTCTTAATTTATTAATTTGTTTAACTGAAAATTATTTTTGGTTGCCTTCAACTCTCTTAAGAGTGACAAACAATCTCTCAAAAAGGCTGGTTCAGAAGCCACAGGATTTAAATACCATGAATTTTATGAATGTGTTTAAAAAACGTTGTACCTTTTTCTGGGGAGCTTAGGATGGCAGTGTGCAAAGTGCATTTCATCCTTTTTTATCATTTTATTTGTATAGTACCCATGTACAAGGTGAATTATCTGACTGGTTCATCCAGTAGATACCAAGCCATTAATGGCTGACCGACAGTGTCCTGCTTGTGAGGCAGAATGAGACAACTGCAGTAAGTCAAAGAGTATTCCTCCCTGCTTCCCCCAGAAACATTTCCATTTCTTCTTGGAAAGCAGAGCTGCTTATACTACAGGGATTGTTCTGCACATCGACTATCCTGCTGTTTTTTATCCAGCGAAACACAGTTGCCAATTAATAGCCTGTTGGTATGAGGAATGGGAAGTTGATGACGCCTTGCCCTTCATCTCAGTCGACAAAATGTCTTGGGCTGAGTCTACTGAGTAAGGATTTGGGGCAGAAGTGTCTATGATGCAAATCTAGCATTTATTATCCCACACTGGCTTATACAGGATTACTGGTCATTTCTATGTTGCCATCCAATAATTCTCTCTCTGAATTATAGTATGGCTTGTTTGAGACTTTAGTATCATTATATGCTTGTATTTTTATCTTCCAGCTCCTTGTGGTGGCCATTTGACAGCATCTAGTGGAGTCATCTTACCCCCAGGATGGCCAGGGTACTACAAAGACTCATTAAACTGTGAATGGGTAATTGAGGCAAGGCAAGGACACTCCATTAAGATCACCTTTAATAAGTGAGTACATGGACAACCTCTGAACACGAAGAACACTCACAATAGAATCTAGCAGTTGTGTGGAATGCTCATATTATCCCTACCCAGGCTTTGCCATCAAAATTTACCATACATGGAAGGGAATGCTCACTGCTTTCCCTCCTTGTTTTCGTTTCTACACGGAGGAAGTGATGTGTCTGCAGAGGAAAGATTCCTGATTTAGTGTTTTTCTCAGGTTTCTTCCTCATGTGTGGAAAATACAGACAAGCAAGAACCTCTTCTCTGCATATGCGTAGCTTGCCAACTATAGAAAGCAACAATGGAGAGGGGAGGGGTTAGGTGATTCCCTCAAAATGAGGTGAGTTTCTGTGAAAGTACAGCATGGATTGAGCTGATGTTGATAATAATTTGCTATTTCTAGAGTGGCTCCCCCTGCTGTTTCCAAGAGAACAGTTATCTATTTGGAGAAGAGAAGAGGGAGCAGAATCATAGACTACTCTTAAGGTGTAGCTTTGGTGTGATCAGCCTTTCAAAGGCCCTCTAATGTTCTTATTTCCTTACTTTAACTTCTCTTGTTTTCTTTCTACTTGCTACTTGTTATACACATTGTACTCCTCTTTTGGTTCATTTCATATGGCCCCCATATCAGGTTGTCAGACCATTTATTTAGATATAAAAAAGCAGTTTAAGGTATAAGAAAGAGAATGTACAAGAGCTGATGTGCAGATAATGTATAAGTACATGCCCCAAGCATTTTCCGTTTCAAGGCATGGGAATCTATATGCCTTCCCTCTCAGTTGAGTACAAGCTGAATTTGGACCATGAGAACAAAACAATTTCCACAAGGAGGTTACCCGTTTTCTTTGCACCAGCTAAAGAGAATATAACAAACTACAATTTTTTTTTTTGAAATCGCCAGAACCCTCCATCAGTCTTACTATTGCAGAAAGGACGGGTGGGTGGATATTTCGCATTCTGTTATTGGCATTTAGTGTCGTTTGCATATATATTGCCATCAGATCATTGAAAGAAACCTTAAGAGAACATCAAATTATTTTGCAGCATTGATTACTAATAATACAGTGTGTCAATCATTCCATTATTAACCAGAATCAATTCATATTATTCCAGATGGCCAATCTGCCCCATAATTACCTCCAGAAGTAACCAGTTAAAATAATGTGAAATGTTAATCATTACGTGAAACAATCTTGAAAGTGCAATTAGCACTTAACTTTTTAAAAATAATTACTTGTTCCAAAATGAATTGGGGGCAACAAATGCATATTTGGCAAATAATTTTCAAGCTCTTTTGTGTGCTGTTTTAACAAAACCCGCAAATAAACAATCGGGCATGGCATTATTTCCCTCTTGCTTTCAGTTGTCTTCAGTAACAGGAACAGTCTTACTGTGTTGCCTTGGCTCAGCTGAACAGATTTATTTTCTTTTGTCAGGACTTCTTCAAGGCATTTGGCTTCCAGAAGTGCTGTTCTCTATTAGATATGAACACAGGTCTTTTGCTGTTATAGTTCTTCCTTTGACACCAAACAAATCAGCTCTGCAGCTGAGTTACAAGATGCCTTACTCTTTTAATACAACCCTTCCTCCTCCACACACGTATACACACACACACATCTGGTTCAAAAGGTTTGGGATCTTGCACAGCGAGAGTGTTCTGTTTCTACTTAAATGCTTTCTGTGTTGTCTTTGTTAAGAGGAGGGAGAAAAGTGCTTGACATACAACCTGCAGCAAAAAGGTTCATATTTCTCTGTTGAAAAAGCCATCAGGTGTCTCTCCAAATATTTTGATGGAATTCGACTGCATTGAACATGATCTAAAATGGTAGCCAAACCACAGGGCTGTGAAACCCGAGTGCATATGTTGCAGAAACAATATTTGGAGAACGATTTTATGGTCAGTCAATATTTGTTGACTCTAAACATACCTCAGTGGTTTAAGTATCTGACTGCAGAGCCCAGAGGTTGGGAGTTTGATTCCCCACTGTGCCTCCTTGACAGGGGCTGGATTTGATGATCCATAGGGTCCCTTCCAGCTTTGCAGTTTAAAGATTATTATTAAAACTTAACAAGGTAAGTATATCTCAGATTCTCAGTCATCCAGGTGTGATTATCTGAAAGTTGAGTCATGGCAACTGGGCGTCTTTCTTCTTAGGTTGAAATCATCCCAGCAGCTTCTGCAGTCTGAGGAGAGCTGGTAGGGGATCCCTGATAGATCCTCCACATTAGTTTCACTCCCCTCTGGTCTGAATAGGCTCCTTAGGAAGATGAAGCACTGGGGGGGTGAGTGATAATCCTTTGGGTCCCTTGTTGAGAGAAATGCGGCATATAAATAAAACTAACAAACAACAACAACAACAACAGCCCGATTTTGCTACCCACACCACCTATCCAATGGAGACCTTGGTTTCTGGCAGGGCATCTGGCTTCCAGCCCTACTCAGCAAAGATGCTGGTGGCGCAAGCACCAAAAGAAATAGAGACAACAGCAAGAAGGGCTGCATACCCCTGGATGCTGGTGAGCAGCTGGCCTTATTATCCTTCACAGTAGGACATAGGATGGTTCAGGGCCATACTGAAGATCTGATGCCAGCAACAGACTATAGGCAGTCTGATCCCAGTGATGGGAATTTGGAGTTGGGAAGAGACTGGGCTTGATGGGGGCTACTGGAGGTAACTCAACTCCATGGAGGACTGGCAGAGAGGGATGCTACTGGTGTCCTCCTTTCTCTTCTGCCCCCTTCCCCTACTTTAATAAAGCCAAGTTTAAGTAGCTTTGAAAGTTTACTTCATGGAGACCATGTCTGAGGAGAAGCTCACTGCAACCCTTGCCTTGAGTGGAGTGACAGCACTCACAGAATTATTTTCAACAAGCACCCTGTAGTGTTTGGTCTGGTACAGGATCAAGCCTTTCTCCCGGGTTCTGCGTGAAGCTTTCTTGTGCTGTAATTGGGCCAGTCTTTTCAGTGCATTCTTGTGGGTGGCTCAATATGGCCTCTATCTGCTGCCTGGGACCTCTGCTATGGATACAGAAGGTAATTCATGCTGGACTTACGAAACTGCCTTATACCAAATCACAGGAAAGAAGAGGACTAAAAATCATCCACATCAAGGAAGTCAAGAGAGAAACACGAAATGCTTGAAGCTGTATACCTAGTTCATTTTTTAATAAAAGAAACCCAGCATGTTTCAGTCAACTGTATGTTCTAAAATCTTTTTTGAGGGTCCTTAAAATATGCTGCACCAAGTACTCTGGAGTATACTTCTCATTTTCTATCCAAAATTAACAGGCTGAAATACATTGGATTCTTTAATATGTATAAACATTGGATAAAATATATTCTGGTATTTTAGGGCACACTTTTCTGTTTCCTGCTTTACTGAATCAAGCCTTTTGTCCATCAGTCACAATAGTGAGATTTGTATGGTGTCGCTGGCAGGAACTCTCCAAAGTTTCGGGGACCCACACCTCCTGCTTCATCACTCCCATTGTCCCTTGCCCCCTTTGCTTCCATATATCATTTGGATGGAGCAGACTTCATGGGTTATCCTTTTTCTTTTTCCTGCCAATGGTTAACTACTAAGAAGGAGGAAGCTAATGACCTAGGTGTACCATGTGATACCCAGTTACCATTAGGGACCTCACCTGTATTCCCAGGCAGTGTGATTATAGTTGTTTCAACATTGAATTAACATGTGATGCATTTTGTTTCTGTTTCTCCAGATTCCAAACAGAGGTAAATTATGACACACTGGAAGTAAGAGATGGGTCAACTAGCTCATCTCCATTAATTGGAGAATACCATGGTACCCAAGCACCACAATTCCTTATTAGTACCGGCAATTACATGTACCTGCTGTTCACTACAGATAACAGTCGTTCAAGCATTGGCTTCTTAATCCACTATGAGAGTGAGTTTCCCCTCTCTGCAACTGACACAAGTTAATGACTAAATAGAAATGTTGTGCATAATGAAAGGCCTGTAGCATGATGCCTTGTGAATCAATGAGGGAAAATATACAATGCCTTATAAAGCCTCTGTTAGAACTAGAGCTTGTTATGTGTTCTTTAGATTGTCATTTGTCCTATTGTTTTAGATCACATTGAATTATACTGGAACAATGAATTGTAAATACAGTATGTTTTCCCAGTGGTGGCAATTCTCTCCTCCTCCTCCTCCTCCTCTTTTACTGGTCCATATTTTTTGGGCAGGAAGTTGGTACAGAAAGCTGAGGATCATAAGTAAGGGCTGGGAGCCTTTGGGTCATGTTGTCCATCACTAACATCAGGGCTTGGGAGTCAAGTCACTGCAGTTAAAATGGTACCAAACTTGGTGTAAAGGTGTAGTGTGGACATTAGTTCAAATCATTTGAAAATGTGTGTAACCACACAATTCAACAAAACTGAAAAGATCATGCCACTATTGATCTAGCTCTCACGCCACGTCTAACTTCTTAAAAGTGATGCTTTGGTAGGGTATCATTTCGAAGATTGCTATGTATGCTTAGCAGTAAGACCAAGCTTTGAATAAACCACCTTGATATTACGGAGATTGGTAGTTGCGCAGCAGACATCAGCACTTTTTTTTGCAGGAACAGAAACTAAGTTAGAGCTTTGAAAGGGCTAAAAGTTATTTATTGTGGGTGGAAAAAATAAAACCTATAGCAAGGAGTGAGAGGAGTTTTATTGAGTTTTATTGATGACAGCGATGCTTTTATTTGAAAAACTGTATTTTCAGATACATAAAACTTGGCAACATGTTATACTGTTCATAGACATTGTAATTCCATCAGCTGCAACATCTGGTTTTCTTTAGTTGGAATTGCTGTAGTGAGATTCAAGGCTCGAGTGACATCATAATACTCCTCTTTTTGCATTCGGGTTGGCATAATTGAAATGGAATTTAAAATTTTCAACTACACGATGTACAGCTAAGCTTGCAGTTTTTTTTTCAACCAGGAAGTGGTTTTTATGAAACACCTACTTTGGAATTGTTTATTTTAAATTGATTCTGGTCACACTTTTGAAAACTCATTTTGGCATGTGTAATCTCCTGTTCTGGAGTAAATAGTGTCTGTGGGGGTGTGAAGGGTTTTCCAAGTTTTGGGTGTCAAATATAATGGGTTTTGGAGTGCAGTATACCGTACTCTACCACCCAAACACTTCCTTTTTTTCCTATCTGTTTCTATTTTAGTGCTGCATCGATCTAGCATTATGCCATTTCAAAGCTTACAGTATGTAGAAAGAAAAGAAACAGGGGTCCCTGTAGTTTTATTGAAATATCTAGCCAGGCAACAATCAGTTATTTTGGAGGAATGGTTTGAACAGCATTTTCAGAATGTCCAGTAGTGAGACTGCCCTCATATCGGAAGTTTACAAGAATTGACATGCCCTCCAATATTCTTTCTGCCATTCATCAGTATTCTGTTGGTGTCTCTGATTTGTATCTTTCCTTACAAAATGACTCTCCCTCAAGGCATTTCAATTAAAAAAAATGAGAGAAAGATGATTAAACATGTTTCAGCCAGGAAAAGTCATGGAGAAGAGGAGAGTGGCCACTTAAGCATCACCAAAAATGATAGCATGCATCACCTGAAAGGAGGACTGCTCTTCAAATGGAAGGCCAGGCTTTCTTTTAAAAGGACATATAGCCACCCACCTTGCTTGATGGGCAGTTTGGCCTTGCTGTTCTTGAAGACTGTTCTTTGCCCCAGATAGCCCCTGATCAATCACTGGACAGAAAGTCCCACTGTTCTGGGAAAGCCTCTCGTGTACATTCTGCAAACCTCCTAGCCTACACAACAAGGTCCTGGCAATATATCCTGGCTCCTTAGGAAGCCCTTCCTTTCCTCAGTGTCCTCCCAACTTCAAGGAAAACTGAAAGAGACTGAGATCAAAGGCAGGGAAAACTTATAAGCCCCTCTGTCCCCTGTCCCAACATTTGCCCCAGGACAACTCTTCCAAATTGTGTCATGAGGTATTGCTGCCTCTTCTGGAGGCAAACAACTCCCAGCCTGCCATACCCCAGGAGGCTCATGTTCCTCCAGGACTAAGACCTGAAGTGAGGCAAGGATTCAGTCAACTGGGCCACTCCCTCTATCTTTTCTCCTCACAAGCATTCCATGTATAAACTGAAAAATACAAAGATACAGGGGGAAATCAAGGAGGAAAGGGAAGAAAATAAATCACCATTAACTTCAGGTATATTTTTCTTAGTATACATTCCCCTTCTTATTTTTGTCTACCGTATTTTTTTATCAGTCTTTCTGTGTTGTAGGCAATGTGCCTTTTTTTAAAAAAAACCAAAAACCAGAAATACTGCTCATTGCTTATCTCTTTTCAAAGCTGTCTTTCCAAACTGAGGGAATACTGTGCTTTATTTGGAGTTCAATATATTGCACTGCATTTCTGAAATGTTTATCTGACTTCTGTTCAGGTGTTACATTAGAATCAGACTCCTGTCTTGACCCAGGAATTCCTGTGAATGGCCATCGTCATGGTAATAATTTCAGCATCCGATCTACAGTCACTTTTAGCTGTGACCCTGGTTATACGCTGAGTGATGATGAACCACTTGTATGTGAAAGAAACCACCAGTGGAACCATGCACTACCTAGCTGTGACGGTGTGTACTTTATTACATACTTTTATTTATAACATATGCAATGTTGCCCCTCTGCTGATTTTCCACACCAATAAAGGAAGGCACAGGAAGAAATGCAGTTCCTCCTCTCATGTATGTTGCTGTACTTGCTACCTTGAAATGGTGGTTTGGGGAAGGCATTTAAAAACAAAGCAGAATACATATGTGTGCTAGGTCTATCAGTTTCTGTAAAGGATATAACATTTAGGTCCTAAGTATCTTGGTTTTCAAGAGGGAACCCTTTGACTGGTGCAGCTTCTCCCACAGTTCAGCAGTCTGATGAAAGTCCCTAAGCTAGCCAAAGCCTGCTGAAGGTCTGCATTCTGCAGGCTTTAGCCAGCATCATAAAAATGCATCTTTGTTAGCCCATTGGGACTTCCCCTTTCCTCTGCCTCACCCCTGTGACCCGAATACCATGTATGCCTGTAACTCCAAGGTCTGTTCCTGATGGTCTCCAATCCTCCAGAACAGATTTAATTGGGCATAGGGTGGGAGCAGGGAAGGGAGAAATATGTCTGCTGTCAATGTTTGTTACACTGGTACACTGTTACACTGATACAACTCTGTCCCACTCCACACACTAGGCAGAAGCTTGTTTTAAAAAAACACATGTATGCTATGGTAATTGCTTACCAGTTTCTTTTCTTACAGTGATTTTGAAGCCAGGGCATGATCAGTTGCATGAAGGAGAGTCCACTGAAGAAGGGACAAAGCCATAGAATCACTGTGTTGGAAAGGACCATTGAGTCCATGTCCCTACTCAGAGTATGCTTGCCCTTCTGTAAGCACACCAGTTAGCATGTTTTCCCAAAAATAAGACAGGGACTTATATTAATTTTTGCTCCAAAAAACGCATTAGGGCTTATTTTCAGGGGATGTTTTATTTTTTTCCCATGTACAACAGTCTGCATTTATTCAAATACAGTCATGTCATCTTCTTCTGGTTGCTGCACAATGGTGGAGGGCAGGGTTTCACTTCACTGGTGCTTATTTTTGGGGTAGGGCTTATATTACGAGCATCCTGTAAGGTCATGCCAGGGCTTTTTTTCAGGTTAGGTCTTATTTTCAGGAAAACAGGGTAGTAAGACTGTGGCCTAAATTTTTAAAGGCACAAACAATTTCCTGAGGAAGTCTTTGAAACTTAGGTTGTAGACTCAGAAGAGCACATACTATGGACCCAGAATAAACTCATATTGAATGTCTGAATATTGTAGAATGTATCCACTGATGAATGATGAGAGATTTTATGAGGAACTGCATGTGAGTGATTAAGACTAAACCTCCTTTTTAGAATTCTGGACAACTGCTGCCATATAGATTTCAATCAAATAGAGGATGACATTTTTTGCTCGGATTGATATTTCTTAGTGTCAAACTGTACTGTGACATAGCCTTGAGACTGTTTCATCAATACATTGCATTTTTCTTCCACTGTATTTATAGTCCATAAGATTGCAAAGCTTTATTGTATAATGCTTTTACAACAGTTCTGAAAATTGCTGTTGTATTTGTTATGAGGTTTAAGTGTACAGTGGTGCCTCGCTTAACGAGCGCTTCTTTTAACGACGAATTCGCTTAGCGATGGCTTTTTCTGAGCAATCTTGCGCTCCGTTTAACGATGTTCCCTATGGGCGATTTTCGCATAACGATGTTTGGGATCATGCTTCACATAGCAATGACAGTTTGGGTCCCCCTGTTTTGCATAACGATGGTTTTGACAACCTCATGTTGGCTGTTTTTTATATGTTTAAAAATGTTTTAAAAATCTTTAGAATGCTTGAAATCATAAGTGCACTTAATAAACCCTTTGTTAAACTAATTTGACTTTGTTCTGACTCTTTTTAAATTTGATGTAATTTCCCCCCCCCCTTGAGATGCATTGAATAGGTTTCAATGCATTTCAATTGGGGAACCGCGTTTCGCTTAGCGATGTTTCCTATGGCAATTTTCGCTTAAGGACGGCAGTCCGTTCCCATTGGAATAGATTATGCATTTCAATGCATTTCTGTGGGAAACCGCGTTTCGCTTAGTGATGTTTTCCCATAGCGATGATTTTTTTGGAACCAATTAAAATCGTTAAGCGAGGCACCACTGTATATAATTTAGGCTGTCCAGGGTTTTGTTTTGTTTTTTAATCTCCACACTCTGGCTCTTTAAAAACACTTACACTTAAAAACCTGACCACAATGAGATAGACAGAGCGGTAGACAAACCAGTGGCTCGCTCCTTTATCTTGGTCATCATGGGATCTTTTCCTATTACTGCCTCTGCCATGCCAAGCTTCAGTTAATGCGCTCATCACATAATGCCTAAGAAGTGGGGCAGGCCTCAGTGCCGTTCCAGTTTCAACGGTTGGCCGCAAGGCTAACAAACAAGCCCCCCCTTTTTTTGCCTGTGTTCTGGGAATTTGGGGAAAGAGTGAGAAAGATGCACATGCTTGCACCGATCCTTTGTGAAAGCAGTCAGTCTGAAAGAGCTGTTTTCTGGTGTATTGTCAGAATTCAGGATGAGAATTCATATTTTTACATGCTGAGTTCATATTATTCTCATCTGTGCTGTGTGTGTTCTGTGCTGTCAAGTCAAAACTGACTTACAGTGATCCTAATAGGGCTTTGAGGATAAATGATATATTTAAGCAATGTTTTTTTCTACGAGTTTCACTCCCCCAGTGAATTTCTGTGGCCAAATGGAGATCCAAACCTTGGTCTCCAGAGCCCTCGTCCATTACACTGCACCACCCTGGGAATCCACACTACCGCTACTAATTTATTATATTTATTTGTATTATTATACCTGGTTTAGTCCTCTCAGTTAAAATGCCACATTTAATAATATTCATAATATATATATTTAGTGTATTTGAACATTTACAGACATGTGGAGAGGCAACGTAAGAGATACACCAAATGATGTTTTCAGAACAGTCTAATTTTGCCCTTTTTATATAATGTAGGCATTTAAAGAAAAAAAAGTCGGGACAAACAAACATTTAAGGAGTCATACTGTGACAAAATGTTTAATTACATGAAAAAAGTTCCTTTTTATGTCCTAGTGTAATGTATCCCTCTAATCTCCACAAATGCTGAACTTTGCAAGAATTAATATATATTTAGGGAAAATATATGTGTGTCTTTCTCCACTTGGAAACAAAAGATAGGAAGAGATTTTAACAAAGTATTGCAGAAGTGTATCTGTCAAACAACCCATCATCAGAGAATTGGCTTTATTTTTTTAAGCCTTAAGCCTTGCTCAGACAATCAGGGATCACACTGTCATATGCTTCAGAGAATATATGAAGTCTCTGCTCTTGTTATCCTTCATATGTGTTAATTTTACAGTTTATACCTTTTGGGATCTTTTGAAGACTGGTTCTTTCTCCCAATTAATCTCCCCAGCCGCTAGAGCACCATTTGTTCAATAGAGTCTGCATTTGATGATCTTCTGGCCTGTTTTTCTCTTATTATCTCTTTTGAGACATACTCTTGTCAGAATCTTTACTGTCAGGTTGCCAAGGAGACAAGGCATTCACTGGCAGTTCCGAGTAGGCCTTAATGCAGACGTACATGTATTTTCAATCTTAATACTATCACTACTTCTAATCAGTTCATTTGCTGTGATGATGTTTACAACTTCTCTATTTCAGCAGGGACCTATTATGCAAAGCATAAACTATGCAATGTGTGCATTAAAAAACACATATTTCTGCTAAATACAACAGCATTGGTTAGAGTCTGTTTGTAACGTGCCTGTACCAGGCTAAAGGGTTTAATGATGCTCTTCATTATAAATGGAGTAGCAGAACATTGATAACTTCAGTGGGTCCAAAACGCAGTAGCCCAATTGGAAACTGGGGATGGCCACAGGGATCACATAACCTCCCTGTTACAGCAGCTGCAGTGGCTGCCAATCTGTTTCTGGGCAAAATTAAAGGGCTGGTTCTAATCCTGGGTCCAAGCTATTTCAAGGACTGCATCTCCCTTTATGAGCCTGCCCAAGTGTTAAGATCATCAGGACAGGCCTTACTCTCAGTCCCACCCACCTTCACAGGTGTGTTTGGTGGGGACATGGGAGAGAGCCTTCTCTGTTGCTTCTTCCGGACTTTGGAACTCCCTCCCACTGGAGTCTGGTTTGGTCCCATCTTTGCTGTGCAGGTGAAGATATTTTTCTGCAGGCAGGTTTCCCCAAGTGACTGGCTGCCTTGGGATGGGTGGGTTTAAGTGGATTATTGTACCTGACTGCTTTGATTGTCTTTTGCTTTTGCTTAGGTTTTTAGTATGGTATTTGTTTGGTCCTTGAAATATTTGTATGCTTACTATTGTAACTTTCAAGACTGTCTTTTAATTGTGTAAGCTTCCTTGGGTCCATTTTAAGGAAAAAGGCGAGATAAAATATTTTAAATAGATACATAATAAATAACCCCCCCCCCCCTCTCTACTTAGCTCTCTGTGGTGGCTATATTCACGGGAGAAGTGGAACTGTTCTCTCACCAGGCTTTCCTGATTTTTATCCAAATTCCTTAAACTGCACATGGACAATTGAAGTTTCTCATGGCAAAGGTAAGAATGTCATATAATTTTAAAATGGTTCAAGGTAGCTAAGGTCAAAGTTCTTTATATAGACAGAGGAATGCAAAAACAAAATAACTCATCTACAACTAATGTCAAAGAAGAAAGAAAGAGTAACATGGCTATCTAAACTGCTTGAGGGAGAACAAATATGAAAATGAAGGTAAAAGTTACTGTCCTAACCAAGGATGTGAAAAAATGTTAGAATTTCTTGACTTTGTTGATTTAGGCTGATTTATTAAGACACCTCAAAAATGATTTTGAAAACCTTTCAGCTCTCAGTTTCGAATTTCAGTGCTATTTTTCTTGAGAGTTAGACACAGAGCTGTTTCCCACCCCACCCCCCATAAATGACTCTGCAGTTTGCACAAAATATTTGCATAACTAGTGCCCAGTGTCCCCTTTGAAGCAAAACAGATGCAGACAGCAAACACAGGAAAGCTGGCAGATCATTGAGAATGAGGTCGACAACACATTCAAGGTTTAAAATGGTTTTATATCTATGAACCTGAGAGGATATTGTTCTGATGAGATGCACAGTTTTTGCTGATTTTAAGCAAAATTAGCAAAAAGAAATAATTCTAGATGGACAGAAATAAGAGGAGCAGAAGATGTCATGCAGGAGAAGTATGTTGTGATCCCCTGGCCTTATAAAAATCTATCCTTTTTTATAAAAAAATTAAATAGGTCCAGTTTAGTACCCACCTTTTCTCTCTCCCTCTGCATTTGATCCCTATGTATTTTTTCCTTTCTTTTTCATTTCACCCCTTATGCTTTGGCCAAATGTGCATTTCAGTGGAGGTCAATTCTCATGGCTTCTTTGTAGCTCCCCTTATTGAAATTCTTCTGAAATTTGGAACCTTAAACATGCATTTATAGTCTGCTCAAAGTTAAAAACCAAAGTTGGCCATTGCTTCTGTGTCCTTGGAGATAAGAAAACATTTAGACTTAGTGTAATATTTGTCATTCCTATATGTCAATATTGGTCACTTCTAAAATCTGTCACACTTCTCCCTCTGCTGCTTTTTAAACCTACAATCTGTAAAAAGGTCCCTTCTGTTAACAAAGCTAAGGTCTTCTTGGACTCTGACCAATATTATTCATTAAAATGTTATGCTTGCCTGTTAATGTTCCCCTGTCTCTAGCTATTACAATAGTTCTATATGGGGGGGGGGATTTAATACCTCCATTTAATATATTCTTGATTAAGTGTAGCATTTTATCTCAATACACTGTGGTGTGTGCATTTAGATGACTTGAAGCACTTGAATGATGAAGTAGAATCTTAAAAGCAAAGTCTTTTTTGATTCCTTGTTTCTGAACTTTTGAGATGTGCTCTCTTCCTCCCCCATCCCTTTTTCATACTATTTATTTTTCTGTTTGCTTCCTTGAGCGATTCCAAAATGAAAATCCACACACAGTTGTGTGGATTCAAAACTAAAGGCATCTAGAAAACAAAAACTTCATGCATGATCAAGCTTTGGGAGTAATGTATGCATCAGACAAATTCTATTTTGATTTATGCACTGAATTAAATACAGTGCTGGTGCCATAATACATCTACCTGTCTCTCGTCACAACTTTGTTGGAATGATGGGAATACTTGGATTCTGTTAAATATTTTACTTATGATTCTGTTCTTCTTTACCTCAGTTGCACACAGTGGTTTGAACCAAAGTGTGTCTTTCCATTCATGATGAACGGAAATGGTCATTACAGATGTTCAGAGGGCTGTTTTCAACTAAGTAGAACACTGTATGAAGAAAGTGACCCCATGTCTACCAAATTATGTTTGTGGAAACTCATAGGTTTGAGTTTCTTAAGCCTTTCTATCACCTACTATAGTTTATTTATTACAACTTGTATCATTCTTGTTCACTACATTTCTCATGCAAAGTTCATAACACTGAACTTTGCATGAGAAATGCAAGAGAATACAGAACAACACTGTATTCATGTTTTTCCCTCCATTCCTTTTTTTAAAGGATCAATGCTATAGTCTTATAGTATGTTCTTAAAGGTTGAGTAGGGATGAGAAGATCTTCTAAGATGTCCCCAGATTGGTTCTGTGCACCAATGTACCTATGCTGTTGCCTGCTGAGCATCCTGCAACATATATATGCCATGTATATTGCTTATCCAGATTCTTGTGATGTAATAGGTGGAAAAGCTTTTGAAATGAAGAAAGAGGGCACATGCAGTAAGGCAGAGACTATTAATCTAAAGAGGAGCTTGGGTTTCAACAGACCACCATGTGTTAACCTTCTAAAAGAGAGGGATCCCAGTCATACATTTATTTATCGATTGCTTGTAACAAATGAAGTTGCATTTAAAAAATTGGGTTTCTGATGACCCTTTGACTTTTGGCTGTTGCAAGCAGCCAGACACAGGTGATAATTGTAAGGTACCGTTGGCATGGTTAGACTAATAACTTTTGACAGCAAAAATCCTGCCCAGAGAATAAGAATCTTGTTGCCAATGGTATTTCTTCAGATCGTGGTTCTGGAAACATGAACTCTGCTGGATTCTATAACTCTTTGATTGTTTTCTCCCCTGATTTTAATACCAAATGCACTGAAGGCCCGGGCTGGATTCACATAGTGAATAGTAATAGCAAATACTTTTTGTCTTCTCTGCTGTCGGATTATCCACAAAGTGCTGCTGTGAGAAGGAATTGTTGACAGTTAATCAGTTGTAATAGAGGGTCAAATGTTTTATCTGTCTTCTAAGAACAGGCACCGCTTCTTACTAATTAACTAATTTTTAGCTTAAAACACAGCTGCGCCTTAGAACCTCTAACTACAGACAGTCTTCTGTTTCCTCTGCTGCTTTATACAAATATGCCGTATTCATTCACCACAGCAGTGGTACAAGCTGAACACTATGTATTCAAAGTCGTGTGGAGTTTAAGACTTCATGCAAGCATGATTTGGTTCCATAGAACTCTTACTCTTATTAAGTGTTTTAGTTAGAATTAACCTTGCTCAGTTCTTCTGTCAGCATGAATTGAGACCCTAATTTTCCAAGATCCTGACTCACTAGGAGACATCTTCCCCCCATGGATAGCAGAAGCTCTCCACTTCAGACTCTGTACACTGGGAAAAATCAAGTGGTGCTGGAGTGCTCTCCTCTATCTGTGGTGACTTTTGAAATAGAGAGAAAATGTCTGAATAGAGATATAGTTTCCATCTGCTCATGAGATTTATTTTTCTGCTTAAGGGAAGTGGGGGACAGTAGGAGCTTGCAAGACTAAAGCCCAACTGGGTTTTCATTGTCTTAATCTTGCCTGCAGACATTTGAACAGAGGTACTTGCTTATGTGACATCTCTGCTTGAGTTATCACAGACAGCCTTGTATGAAGGACAGTTGAAAATGTGATGCATGTTCACGCTGGGCTGATGGAAGTTGATAGGGAAGCCTGGCTGCCCTCATTGTGTATGATTATCGGTGATTTTGTTCAGGGGGGATCCAGATTGCCATTTGTTTGCTGCTGAGCAACCCAAAATGTTGTTATTTCCCTCTTTTCCAAGGTGTACAGCTAATCTTCCACACCTTTCACCTGGAGAGCTCTCATGACTATTTGCTCATCACTGAAGATGGCAGCTTCACAGAACCTGTGGCCAGATTAACTGGATCTGTTTTGCCTCCTACCATTAAAGCTGGACTCTTTGGAAACTTCACAGCACAACTTCGGTTTATCTCTGATTTTTCCATTTCCTATGAAGGCTTTAATATAACATTTTCAGGTAAAGATGTGGGGTTGGATGCATGACTTACCAATTACCAGGATTTGTACAACTGTTAAAATCTACACTATGACTTCAGAAAGAAAATTAGTAAAAATTGCTATAGCATAGAAATAATATGGACAATATTTTAAAATATATTTAAGTCGATATTTTATATAAAGTAATCCTAGTTTGCTTTTCTGCATTTCCCCAATATCTTTATCTTTATATCTGTTTTCACAATAAACTTTTTAATGAGGTATTTCCAGGAAATTTTCTGAAAAAAAATTACTGTGCTGTACAATTTTATTTTTATGATAACTCATTGTTTGTATCACTACCAATGCTATTATTTTGATGAAGGTATTGCTTTTTAATGAGAATATTATTTAGAATTTATGACATATTTGAAGTGCTTTCCACTTGCATTCATCCAGGGCAAAGGGAGGAACCATATCTATCAATAATAGCATTAAAAAGAAGCTAAATATAGTTCTTAATGTAACCTTTATGATGACTTTGAAGCACTAGATGTTCTTGGAGCCGGGGCATCGTATAGTTGAGCTTCCACTGTCTTTCAAACCCAAGCAAAAGTGCTTAGGAAACAGTTTTGTTTATTTATTATTATTTATTTTATTTATATGCATCTTTCCTCTGCAATCTGAAGCCGGTTGGCTTGCAGTCCAGATTAAAATCATAGAAGCTGAGAATACCGGGAAAAAAATCATGAACTTCAGATGACAATTAAATTGCATTTTATTATATTACTAAAATGCAATTAAAATCAAAACACTTTTAAAATTGCTTGATTAAAAATACTAATATTCATTTGCCTTAAAGCAATGCAAACCAGCACATCAAATACATTCTTATGAGCTGAGGCTTACTATTCAGTACTCATTTGTTTCCAGCCTTAAACTAATCCTGTGTACTTTTATGTGGGTGCAAGTGCCTCTGACCACAGTGAGACTTGTTTCCATAGGAATTCTGCAGTATATTTGCTAGCAGTGCTAGCTGTCAAACTCCAAGTGTTGTAGCTCTATAGAGATTCTGAAATCCAGCACAAACAGTGAAAAACAGCTGCCCCACAATTGTGAAAGGCCTATACCTAAGCTATCCTCAGTTCCACATTTTCCTTAACTGATCATGCCAAGAAAATATGAAAGCAAGCAGACAGGGAGCTTCACACAGTGCTTGTGTTATTTTGATAACCAGTAAAACCCTCATGTAGTTACATGAAGAGGGTTTTGTTCGTGTTCGCTTCTCCCGGTCTTCTGTGCCAAAGTCTACTCAAGATGGCTTAAAATGTTAAAGGTGTGTTTGGGGGGGGGGCAAAGGGCATGTGCTGTCTGCCAGCTACATGTGGATGCCCCATCCCCCCCCATCCCCACCAAGTGGGCACAAAATTACACACACAGCATTGGTGTACCCACTCAGACTATTTGTGCCTCCACCTCGGGTGGTTCACAGGAAGGGATCTCTTGGGGGTATTGCAAGATGACACCTACACGTTTCATGAAATCTGAAAAATGAAGAAAAAATACATGATCGTTGAGGTGATCTGGTTTGTGATCTATGAACATCCAAATTATCTGATCTGTGATATATGAATAGACATACAAGTTCTAAAGCTATTGGTGGAAACCAGGTTATAGCTAGTCCTGTGCCCAGTTTGTCTGAGCTTCTGAAGACAGAAGGGCATTCCTTAAAAATATGTACAGTTGGGGGTTTGTCTTTTGCATTTTCTTTTACGCCCTAGTATGTTGCTGCTTTGCCTTTGGATTCTGGCTCAAATGGATAGTCTTACGTGAGTCAACAGCTTCTCCTTCTTCAGGCTCTCACTTTGGGGAAGCGGGGGTGGAATTAAACAAACAACTGAGGGCTGGGGTTCACACTCTTCTATCATCATGTCTCTGTGTGTTTACATAATGAGTGAGTAGGGCAAATGAGTATGGGGATGCTTTTATACTAGGGTATGTGGTTTGTAATACAAAAGATCTATGGTTGAGAAAGTAAGTGGCTGGCAAAATTGAATGGGAAAGGGACTAAAATTTATAGGTAGCTCAGAAGGAGGGTAAAAGGGTTTGGAGCAACAGTGAAATCATCTACAACAGAAAGAGTGACTTGAGTAAAATGACACTGCTATCAAGTGAGAAAACAAATGCAACTTTCCCCCAGGATGATTGCAGTTTATTTACTTACTAGATTTGTATCCCACTTTTCCACTAAAAGTAGCATTTAAGATAACTAATATAATCACTAAAACAAAAGATGAAGTGCATTATTAAAAGTGAATGAAAGAAGGAAAGTATGAAAAGCAACAATCCATAAATAGTGGAACCTCAGTTGCCAGAATTAAAAAATAAATGAATCTGTCGAGATATTTCATCCATCTCCAGTTGTTCTTCTTTGCAGGGAATCCAGTTAAAGGTTTTGTTTTGTTTTGTTCTATACACATACCTCTGCTTTCCCCCATAGAAAAGAGACGGAGTGTCTCCCCCAGCCCCTGGTTATGCCCTTCAGATCTGCTCTGGCAAGCTGTCTCACTCGCCAACAGTAGGAAACTTGGTGCCTCTGGAAAGACGGCAGGCAGGGCACGAAGGCAATATGCTGAGAAAGTCCTGAAACAGGGTGCTGTTTTTGGAGCACACTAATGTTATTCTTCAAAATAGATAGTGTTTACTGAAACAGGATGGTTTTGAATTGAATATGAGCTGCAATTGGAGTTCGTTTTGGTCTCAGTTAAAATGAACTGGCAGAAGTGATAGAAAAAAAATATTTGCGATATATATATCGCAAATAGAAAATGCTGTATTAAGCATGCAAAGCAAAGCAATCTCTTTGCATTTCTGATCCTCCATATATATGCTCTTCTTGGACTTTTCTTCTTTATAAAAGCTATTTTTCTTTGACTACAAAGTCACAGTACTGCTAAGTTTATTCTTCAGTTCCTCTGCAGGGGAAAAAAAGTATATCCTGCAGGGGTTACTTTGACTTAGCATTGGACTTCACTTTCAAAGACTGCAGTTCCTGGACGCAGTAAGATGAGTTTGTACATGCAAATTAATTTGTGTTGAATTGTAGAAATGGCTAGTGCTAAAACAGGGTATATTTTCCCCCTGCTCCTATTCCATGTCTTGCACACAGATCCTGCACACTGTTCAGTAATGGTAAGAGGTCCTTGGGTAAGGCATTGGAATAGTTTGCTGGGGCCATGTCAGACTTTTTTATGTTATTGTTTCAACTCACAGCAGATTCTAATCCCTGGTTGAGATGCTGACACAACAATTGCCATCTTGACAAGTATTCTAGCAGAAGTAAGGCATGAGATGAATGCCAAACAAGAGCAGTGAACAGAGCAAAGAGTAACGAGAAGGCAGACTTCTGGATGGCTGTCCTGTAGCTATCAGGGTAGTAGGCAAAATCTTCCAAAGTTATAGAAGAACTTATGGGCATGAAATCAATCAAACGATCTATACCCACTTTACTTAAGCAGTGGTTTTTAGCATTAAGTATGTTCCCTTCCATTTCCACATTAATCTGCATTTGTTTTTTTAAAAAATGCTCACACAATATTTATTTTTAGTTTGGATTTAGTTTTGGACCTGAAGTGAATCAGGTCCAGATCCAAATCTCTCAATCAGGTCTTCAACAGAGGGTTCTCTCACAGCCCTAATAAAACCAGGATGTAAATTAATGCTGTAATTCAGACAGATCTCCACTGACATTTGTGTGTCACCAAGGTGTGGAACAGAAAAAAAACTGTACACTTTTCTTGAAGGCAGGGAAGGTATTTCTGCTTAAAGCTGAGCTCAGTAAATCAAGCTGAGCTGATCGGCATCTGTCTTCACACCAAATGTAGGGCAGATACCTCTTTGGGGCTCTCATTTTCCAGAAGGGAATTTTGAAGGAACCACAGCAAACATGACTGTCAAGAGATGAAATTCTTAGGAAACTGAAAACCAACAAGTTAACAGGTCCAGATGGCATTCAGCTAAGTATTCTTACCTAAATGCAAACTTGCAGTTCTTTTAACAAAAGTTTGTAGCATGTCCATAACAGCAGTCTCTGCACCAGAAAGGTGGAAAGTTCAAAATTTAGTACTAGTGTTTAATGGATCAAGGAAATTACAGGCTAGTTAGGTAAATGTGTGTCTCAGCTAAATGGATAGAGAACAATTATCAAATATAGAATTATCAGATTTTTAGAAGGATAATTCTTGTTTAAGATGAATTAGGATGGTTGGCAAGCCTTCTTTGGAAGTCACCACATTGGCTAATTATCACTCAGTTTCATGGTTGGTAAGTGCTGTTGAGAAAGTATAGACCAGAACAGGAATATAGCTATATATTGCTCTTAGAGATTTCACTTGGAAACAAAATTGGCTGGATTAGGGTCATTTCCAGTTATGCAGGATGATATGATGGAGGAGTGTTTAATTCACAAAAGCTTGGATTATTGTGTCAGCATCTTTTGGAGGGGGGGATGTCTATAAAGGTATCACCTATTTTTACATTTCCATAAGGAAAAAGACACCATCTTGCCTTAGGATGCTTCCAATATACCTGTACAAATGTGACGTAGATTTGTACTAGATAACTTTAAGAGAAAGTGTAATCCTTTTGAGATTTGTTTTCATTTGGTTTTTGGCATCTGACCTTGCCTCAGCAAAGTACATACTGCAACAGAGAGGCAAATAATATTTTCAAAAATTGTCAGCATCTCAATTTCTTCTTGATTACTTGTTCTGTTTTGAAGAGTCCCATGACAGATGTTAGAAACTGACAGTGAAGAGAACTATTGGTGATTCAGTGAACAGCAGAAATAATGTGCTATAACAGAAGTGTTATTTCTGAGAATGCCTCTTTGCAGCAAGGCAGAGTTTCAGTATGTTTTAAAGAGGCATTGGTAAGTCCTTGGTGAAAAAGACTTCTTTGAAACTCACCGCATTGGATATTTATCACCCAGTTTCACCATACTATTCTTGGGAAAGACACTGGAGCATTTGGTGAATTATGAGCTCTAGGTTTCCCGGATGAGACAAATTGCCTGAATCTGTTTCAGTTTAGCTTGAGACCTAGTGCTCCAATGATCAAGAGGACTTTATGGATGATCTGCTGTGAGAAGTGAACAGAGGAAGTTTTTCTTTGATGGTTCTGCAGGACCTCTTGACATGACACCATCAACTATGATATCTTTCTGGGTTGCCTTTCAGAGATGGGACTCTGAGATATTGTTTTATATGGTAGCTTCAGCCCTTCATGGAATGTTGAGTTCATAAAATGCTGCTGGGGGATTCCAGTTCAAAACCATGTAAGGTCCCTTGGGAATTATCTTGTCCCATAGACAGACAGACAGACAGACAGACAGACAGACAGACAGACAGACAGACAGACAGACAGACAGACAGACAGATAACCTTCAAACCCTCTTATAAACAGATAAAAATGATTATATATATGGATGTCATATTTGGCAGAGACTTTAAACTAGCAGACAATATTTTTAATTTATTTAATATATATCCCACCTTTGTCCCAATACTGACACCAAGAAGGGGCTCAATATACTTTTTTTTCCTAAATAAAAATACATAATTAAAACATGGTAATAAGATATGATATGAATATACAATTAAACAGATTATCATAACAAATACATCTTATGTCTTCTTCCAGTCTTGGAACCCCAGCTCTAAGGCCAGTCTACACATTATAATACTGTGTTTTCGTTACCTCATACTTCATGTTTTAAATGTCGTGAGGAAGGTGGGCATTTTCTGGTCATTATTCTACATTAGTAACTATGAATGGGATTTTATTTATTTATTTATTTATTTGTTTGTTTGTTTATTAATTATACCACCCATCTGGCTAAGGCATAGTTTGATGTTCATTGTGGGGATGCAGAATGCTAATGTAAACCTTGAAATCATGCAGAGTTGGTTTATTGCAGTAGTTAGCTCGGCCTTAAGGATGTGCAAGTCAATAGTTCAGGTAAGTATTAGAACATGTACACATTTTAACCAGCTGTTTTAGGGTGATGATCTCTTGTTGGGTAGTGCTGGGAAGGGGTGAAGTTATGTAGTCATCTTATACAATTAAAAAACACACACCTGGATTTCTTCTGTTTCTTTCCATGTGTTGCCTGAAGAATATGACCTGGAACCCTGTGACGATCCTGGTGTTCCTGCCTTCAGTCGAAGAATAGGATTTCATTTTGGTGTTGGGGATTCTTTGACGTTTTCTTGCTTCCCAGGATATCGTTTAGAAGGTGCAAACAAGCTCACCTGCCTGGGTGGTGGCCGCCGTGTATGGAGTGCACCTCTGCCAAGGTGTGTGGGTAGGTGGTCCCATGCTTTCATTTCATTCATCAGTTTTGTAATAACACATGAGGGAAACAAAAAGAGGATAGTAAATAAAGCCCAAGATGGGCAGGGGGAGAAATGAAATCATGTAAGTTAAATGTTTGTGTGTGTGTGTGTGTGTGTGTGCGTGCACACGCACGCACGCGCGCACACACACACACAGAGAGAGAGAGAGAGAGAGAGAGAGAGAGAGAGAGAGAGAGAGTACAACCCCTGTATTCGCACAAGATTGGTTCCAAACTTCCTCATGCATGATCTCTGGCTCCCCTATTAGCTGTTTTTGATAAGTTCCTATTTAGAAATATACCGTATATGCAGTATGGGATTCTTCTTTTAATATTTTTTTTATATTTTAAGACCCTGATAAGTGAATCAGGGGATATTGATCCCACCGATAGGGGAGTTCTACTGTAGTTTTGCGTCTCTTTTTTTGAGATGTTCGAAGTAATAAAAGGAGCATTAGTTATTTTTGAAATTAAGTGCTTAATTAAATTAACACATTTCACTACCAATTTATAGAAAGAACTGCATTTCTTAACTGAAATTGTCAAGAGTTGACTAGTATCAAAGGGATGGCAGCCTGCAATGGTGTAGATTAATTTTTTTATTTAGTGCAAATGGGATTTGGATGTTTGATTCTGGACCCACCAGCCAAAACACAGTGGCCATTAGGTCGGAAATGCAACAGAATATACTGCATGGGAAATAGTTTATAGTTCACTTAAGTGTGTGGAGACCTAATCTTCTGCTGTCTTTAACAGGAAAACCGAGAACTATAGGTTACTATGAATGCTAATTATACATAGCAGTCCTATTGTCTAGTATTGTATTTTCAATCTTCAGTCACATATATTCCTCGCAGAAGATCTTTTAAAAAGCAGATTTCATTTTATATTAATTATTATTTGCGATAGTAAAAATATTTAAAAATAATATAGATTACAACAGAAATTCATACGGTTTTAGAGCACATCTTGAAAATTGGATTTTTTAAGAAATGCATGATGTACATGTTTTGTGGGATTTAACAAACACTGTAAATGGTTTCAAATAGATAAGTGCTATTTACAGAATTTTTTAGTTTGCAATGGATGTAAAATTTTGCCTGTTTTTGTTTTCTCAAAACAATGTTTTTCAAACATTTTCTCCTTCTGGGCAAAAGTTCAAACATTTCTGTGCATTTTTCACTTTTTATGACTGTAAGGAAAAAAAACACGAACATGGTTTTCATGTAAAAATCAGTTTTGCATAAAACGCATGTCACACAAAACTTTTTCATTTTGTGCAAAATATGTAGATTTTTGTACAGAATACATTTTCTTTTGCAAATATTGGTGCTGACAAAAAAGAAAAGTCCTGGTCTTTTGTTCTCATGGGAGCAAATAAGCTCACAACGGTAGACATTTTTTTCCCAGTAAGATGCCTCAATGTATCGGGTCACCCTTTTTGATTACATCCCTTTTTTATCACCCTTTTTGATCACATTTGCAAATATTTATTTCATCCTCATCTTGCAGTTTGGAGTATACTTATCAGTGACTGAATGGTTAACCCAGAGATCATAATGTGATATCTGCCACTTTTCAACATCATAGGTCAGGGGTCAGGGAACTTTTTTAACTTTTACCCCCTAAAAAATTGATATATGCCGACATTACTACATGCATCTCAGTCTCGTGTGGCCAGTCGAGCGCCAACACCAAAGCCTCGCTGCCCATGCCTGGGCCTCCTCCTCCTCTTATTTATTTATTTATTTATTTTATTTATTCAATTTATATGCCGCCCAAACTACCCAGAGGTCTCTGGGCAGCTTACAATAATTAATCCAATGGTGAGGCCACCTCCTGCTCTGGCACCAGCGGCTGCTTGCTGGGGTGCCCGTGTTGGGCCTCGGCGTCAGGGCTCCTGTGGGCCTTGCTGCCGAAGCACTGCGACAGCTGCAGCATGGAAGGCGAGAGGCTCCGCCAGGCCTGGCCGGCTGGCACGGAGGCACTGCTAAAGGAAGCCACACAGTCAGGCGAGTGCTGCTGCCGCCTGATGGGCTCCTCTGGGAGTGGGGACAGGCCATGGGGCATCGCCATCATCCTGGCGCTGGGAGGCTGAGCCTGGCCCAGGCTGCCGTCATGGCCGTGCCTGCCCCCCTCCACCGTGATCCACCTCTCCAGGCACTGGAAGGAGAGGTTCCTCCTGGCTTGGGTGCTTGGGCCACTCGCCCTGGCCTCGCCCTCCGCCATGGCTGGTCCTGCCACCACCACCTTGGCTGCCGTATGCTGCCAGCTGGGGCCTGTCGCTGGCTGGTATCCGCCATGGCTCGGTTGCAGCTGGGGCGGAGAAGGGGGCAGGTAGGGAGTGATCAGGAAGCTGGGGATCCCCCTCCAGGCAGAGGAGGAGGAGGAAAAGGAGGTTAGGGTCACTTCCTCATTACCCCAGGATTTTCATTTTTACCCCATTTGGGGTAATTTACCCCTGTTCCCTGACCACTGCCATAGGTGAATGTCAATTGTGGCTTGAGTATGCCAAAAGATATTAACATGAAGATGTGTATGTGCTGGTCTCGGAATCAAGACTGCAGACCTTATTGGTGTGCTTTTGGGGTGGTTTTTCTGAGGAAACAACAGACTTCTTGTGGAACTGTCAATTTATTCGTAAATGGGCCCAACCATTGCAAGGATCTAATCACAAAACTCTTTACAAACTGAAGCACAAACTGTCAAACAGAACAAATTTACCCCAGTATTGTATTGTTGGTTGGAACAAATTAGCCAGCCTCGTTTTTACACTGTTTGTATGTTGTTGTTTTTTAAAGCAACTGGTCTTATGTAAATTTTGGTATAAAAAGCATCCGCTTCGCTGCCATCTGGTTTATGGGTTCTTATGGTCAGGAGCCAAGGGTTTTTACTGCTTTGCTCTTGGCATTTGAAGCGCACATGGGGGAGGGATGTCCCTGTCCTCAGTGTGCTTGGATATTGACGCGACACACTGAAGTGGCTTTATAGCATTAACTGCAGACCAAACCATCATTGGCTGAATAACAGAGCAATTAAAGATATTTTTACCTGAGGTGGTTTGAAAAAAAAAAAAACTCCCATTATTAATCTTTGTGTTTATAAAGATTATTAAGTAAATAAAACACATCTGTCTTATGGGACTTCCGTTTAAATGAAGGATGTTCTTTCCATTGTGTATACTTCTGTGAGCAGTTTCTACTTCCCACCAAGCAGCTCAGATAACTGGCTCCAGCACATACATTGTTAGGAGTGTTGTGGTTCCTCAGAGTAATTTTTCCTCAAGGTATCATTTTTGCAATGTTGTTTTCCTTTTATTTCCAAGACCGTGTTCTGAACTACCCTTCAAATAAGCTAAAGACTAGCACCTTATTTGCCACCTCTCACTGAAGAGATTGCTCCATTACTTTCACCTTATTAAAACTTTTAATGAGTTTTTAAATGTGGTTTATCTAGATATTATTGAGCTCTATGGCATAATTGCTGTGCCAGTTAAGGAAAATCAGAGTATTGCATTGCAACTATACGTGAAACATAACAAATTTTGAGTGTTATGTTCAGTTATGGAGAAGAGAACAGAGACACCAAGGAGCATGGGAACTGAAGTTGCCATGCTTTTCTATCCTTTGGTGCAGTACAGGCAGAAGGAGAAGAAAGGGGTCATTAACAGTCATCTGTTGAGATAGCACATTGCCAGAACATGATGCTTCGTCTTACATGCAACATCAGGAAAATGTCAGAATTTCATTTTGGAAGCAAGGAGCCTATGGTAGTTCAGAGCAGACAAGCAAAACTGATGTATTATGATGTGCAAATTTCAAGATAGATGAAAAAAACATCAATAACTGTGTTAAGAAGCCTAATTATTGACAGAATATACAACAAGTATTGGTTTCCAAATAGTTTATCCTAAAACAAATGTTGACAACGCTTAAAGATTAGAACATGGAAAATTCCTTGGGAAATTTCAGATATGAAATGCATCCTATTTTCAGGGGATATGGAATCTTATCTCTGCTGCCTGTTTAGGAATCTAAATATGGGACTCTGGTTATATCCAAATAAACAAGGATTGTGAATTAGGAACATTCCATGATATGTAGTTTGTTTAAGAATATTGAATTGCTGGGGAGCAAAACCCCTGGATTGTCTTCTGCTTTCAGGTAGGCAGGTCCCAATAACAGGGTCTAGCATTCCTACATTGCTACCAACAAAATCATACACAGCCACACACAGAAGGAAAATCCAAAACCAGTGTCAGAAAACAAAAGCAAGATTCAGCAAACATTGTTTTACCAGTCCAATTCAATAGAGCAGGCAACCAACAACAGTCCAGAGGCTGAAGCTAGGTTAGTACGAACTCAAAATGAGGCAAGAGAATTGCAATACATAGTCAAATATGGTCTTAAAAACTGCAAGACAAAGCTGCAGAATATACATAATGAGCCCTCTGAATTCACATTAAATCTTTGCACTTACCGTGTTTCCCCGAAAATAAGCCTTAGTTAAATGAAACTCTGCCCTCCGTCAGGGACTCACCAGGATTCCCCCCAAGCCCTCAAGAGAAACTTAAAACTTCTTCCCTTCCTCTCCCACTTCCCTCGCTCGCAGAGGGGGTGGACAGCCAGGGACTTGAACCTTGGCTCCTAAATTCCCAATGGCTTTTGGGGCTTGCGCCTCTGCAGTGTGTTCGCTTTCCCCCCTTCCAGCTTGCGCCCAGGTGAGGCTAACAAAGCACAAGGTTGGAGGTGAGGAGAGGTGATTTTGGAGCTCTGGCCCCCGCCAGCCAGTCAGCCCCCACCCTGCCTTTATTTTCCCCCTCCACTCTTTCTCCTAACGTAACTCTTTTAACCCGCCTCTTGTTTGGCTCCCTCTTCGGTGCAGCTGGCAGGGCCACGTGTTAACGCAGCTGCCGCCTTATCCTCAACTGGGCTTGCGGGCTTTGGGACCCCGCCCCCTTCCACACCAACGCCTCCCCCTTCACTGCTGTTGTTGTTTCCCACAAAACAAACCCAGCGCCCACCAGGCCCAATGGGAGCCTCAACCCAGGCATCGCCACTGGAGGAACCCAAGCCACTACCGTGGAGCCTCCTGGCAGTGGCGGAGGTAACCCTGGAGGAAGTGGCACCAGGTGCATTTAAAGAATGGGAAGGTGAATGGGAATAAATTAATAATAAATAAATAAAATAAATGATGGTAATTGACTAAATGTAGATTGTTGTTCTTGAAAAAAATAAAACATCCCCCGAAAATAAGCCCTAATGCGTTTTTTGGAGCAAAAATTAATACAAGACCCTGTCTTATTTTTGGGGAAACACAGTAGAAAACTAATGTCAGTTAAAATTATTACAACCTAACCTGCTTTTGGATATCCTAATTTTTTTATTGATCTATAGGCCAGAATTTGGAAAGTACAACCCCACACTTGCAGTGTGAAAAGCAACTGTTTCAGTGCCCCAAGAAATATATAGACAGTTACAAGTACAGTGGTGCCCCGCATAGCGATGTTAATCCATTCCAGGATTAACGTCGCTAATTGGATTCGTCACTATGCGGGGGGGGGGGAACCCACAGAGTGTAATGCGTTCCTATGGGGTGAAAACTCACCGCTATGCAAAGATTCCCCCATCCGGCCGCCATTTTCACCACCCGGTAAGCAAGGGCAGGGCGCAAAAACGGAGCGGGCGGCCATTTTTCTTCCGGCGGCCATTTTGGAACCGCCGATCAACTGTTTTTAGAACATCGCAATGCGAACATTGGTAAGCGAAACGCTTACCGATCATCGCAATGCGATGTTTTGCCATTCAAAAAACGCGTCACTATGCGGATTCTTCGTTAAACGGTGCGCTTGTTAAGCGAGGCACTACTGTATTTACTGAGGCATAGGATATTTTAGCTTGCGCCAGCCTAATACAAGGATAAGTTACAAAGGAAACTGTTTTTATACTTTAAAGAAGAAAAGCTATTTTGCATAGGAAGAGAAAAATGTTATAGGATTTTCTTCTTAGCAGTCTAAATAATGGTCTGAATAATAGATACACAATGTGGTGTAATGGCTAGAGTGATGGACTAGGATTCAGGAGGTTTGGGTTTGAATCCCCACACAGTCATGGAAACTCACTGGGGATGTGAAACTAGTAAAACCAATCCTTACCTCAGATTTCTCACATACCTTGAAAGCCTCACATACCTTCATATATAATTTAATATTGTAGTTTAAGTACATTTAAATTTAATATAGTGATAATGAAGTTAGCATGGTTGTGCCAAACTCAGTTTAAGTATAAAATTTGATAATATTGAAAGTATATTTTAAAAAATAGTGGATCATTTTTGTCTTGCTATGTGGTAGATACAGCATGTTAAGAAGTCCACCAGAAAACTGGTCAGAGGACTTATATTCAGTATTGAGAGCAGAGGATTTTTTAAATCAGAAATTCAAATTAAATGAGTTCTGCCATGAGAGGAGTGGACCTTTATAATGCCTTTTTCATATACCTGGCATTTGGAACAAGGTTTTTGTTCAGTTTAGATAGCCCTTTTCATTATTTTTTTAATAAAATACTCCACAAATAAACATTCATATAAGAATACATAACAGTTCATGCAATAAATTTTAAGACTGAACAACATTCATCTCATAGGACAAAATATTAATTTCCAACAGGCCATTTGAAATTCTTTTATTACGATCAACAGATCAGATAATAACAGGGCATTAAACACAAACAGTGTGTCCAAGAACCCTTAAAAAAACTGTGAGTGAAGACTTTAACATTTATTCTGAAGGAGTTAAGCTCAGCTTTTGTGAATAACAATAAGCATCTGTCAAAAAACGTGCACTGAAACTCTGAAGGAATATGTGGAGGAAAGCTTGCCTTATGTTGACTTTGCATTACATGTGTGTCTGGCCCATGCTAGTGCACACTGCTTGCCCATTGCTTTTGTGTAAGTGAGTAAAACAGGCCTGGAAGTGAGAGTCTAGAGGTTAGACTCAGGATCTATCATGCCCGTTAAGAGCCTTCTTCAGAAGAGGACCAAGAGTTATGACTGTGAGTGATTCTAAGAAACTATCTGAGCCACTGATCCAGGAGGAGCCTGGGTCTGTAGGAAAGATGGTTGATTGACCATCTCTTCCAGATGGAGAGAACTCTGCGGCAGAGTCAACAGAATTGGTCCCATACTCCAATGAGCAGCAACAAAGTGAGATTCCTTAACCCTTTTATGTCTCTTTCTCACCACTCTATCTAGTAGCAAAGTGAATATGGAAAAGATGGCTGCTGAGCAGAGGGGAAAACACAACAACTCATCTTGGCCTGTATTTCACAGTGAGCAAAGCCATAGACTTCCCTGGCCGGTGCATAAAGGGATGGTTATGCCAATGACTATCAGGAGTGCGACCCTGGAAACAGCTCTGCCATCCCACTGAATGCTGCAGCGTCTCAACCTTACTCTCCCTCTGGCCACACATATTAAGACCAAAAAAGAGAGCATACAGTAGCCCAATGTATTTCCCGAAACAATAGATTTCTTGGTGTATAGTTTTGTCCTAGCCTTTTCCCCCTCTAACCTGAAGCCTCCCCTCCCCCCAGTGATGTGGACATGGAAAGAGGTGGTGGTGAGGGACCCAGTATAAATTTATGCAGCAAAGTATTCTGTGTGGTATTAGTAGGCATCATGCCCTATTCCATAGACCTCTGTTGTGATTTCCCTCCCTCATTTCTAATTGTTTACATACCAAAAATATTTGTTCTACCTATACATATGTTGGAGGAATCCTTGGAAGGCACATGAGATACAGTTTCCAAACCTCTGATCTTATCCCAATTTCAAAGTTGAAAGACTAAAAAAAAAAGAGAATTTAACCCTGCCTTTGACTTTAACAGAACTACTCCTAGAGCCCTTCATGGCTGGCTTAAACAAAGATACGTAGGTCTAGGTCAGTTCAACTGTTCCGTTTCTGCAGTTCCTACCTTGCATTATGAAAGCCAGCGCCTACTGAGATGCTTCAGATTTCCGAGGTTTCAACAATTTTAAAAATAGATGGCTTTGAATTTCATTGGTCCTAGGAATCCATCCTTTGAAAATGAATGAGCCATGACTTTGATGGGGATTTTGAACTACTAAGCAATAATTTAATTCTAATATCATATTTCCAGCGAGCAGACCAATTCATTCACAATAGAAGTCTCTTTTGATGTTGGATTTTATGAATCACCGCTTTTTTAAAAACTAAAAAAAAATATCCAAATCACATCAAAAGCAGCATGCACTCTCTGTTTGATAAGAATGAAGTGGATCTCTTTTCAGTCTAACTCAGGAATATCATGCTGGCTCTCCCCCCCCCACACCCCCCGATATTCTTTAAGACCACAGAATAATTTCAAAGGTATTAGCAGACACTCCTCTATGGTCTCTGCAAAATATTTCTAAAGGCAGATCTGTCTTTGTCCTTCTGGATGCTCAGAACCTTTCATTTAGTTTTATTTTAACAAAATATTAGCACACCGTTTCTGACTACTGAATAAAATCCCCTACTGGTTTTGTGTATTTTTAGTCTGTTTACTTTATCTTTTAACTTTTCAAGAAGCTTTGCAAATGTTCTTGTCCCTTTTGGACTCAAAATACCTCCTTCCCATTAGTAATGTAAAAAAGAAAAAGAAAAGAATTTCCTTTTGAATATAAAACATGTTTTACTTCTAGCTGCAATATCTGAGATAAAAAATAGTGTTTGGCCATATCTCCTTAAAATTGGGCTAATGTATGATTCTGCTTGATATAACTGGTGACGTGTCAGCTTTAATCTTTGGAAATGTGAGCTTAAGAAATAGAATAGTTTTCCCGGAATAAGGGAATAGATCATATTTGGGATTTTTCCCCCTGGGTGTATCTGTGTGGATGTTCTTATGCCTGTGTGTTCATTGCTTTTTTCAGTAGGTAAGATCCTGAAGTATGGTGTAATAGATGAGAACTAAAAGTGGGGTAAAAAAAACATCCAAAACATGCGTGAAGAAATTCAGTGCTGTAGAAAGAAGGGGGAAATGCCTGTGTATACACAACATGAGACTTGCAGTTATGCATATATATATGTGTGTGTGTGTTTTGCATAGAAGCCACAGGAAGCCATTAAAAGTAGTTTCCCATGGCTTCTATAATCCAAGATGTATTTTGCAAAAGTTCCACATGCTAAATTGCTTCTATAAAACAGAGCCATACAATTTGGACACTAACCAAATCTCAACGGAGAGGCTAACCCTCACAAATGTACAAATTGAATTAGAATTACTAGGATTTCAAACCTAATGAGAATTATTACATTGTCAAATCAACTTTTTAAAAAGTGATGTTGTCATGGTATTTTGGGCATGCTGCCGCAAGTCCAGGAACCCCAGAAACACATAAATCAGGTAATTCTTGAGAAATAAAAGTTTGATGCTTTTTAATCCTAGAGCCACTGGTAGCAGAACTTTGTATTCAGACATCAGCTGTCAATTTAGGAAGAAACATCTGTTCCAGTCAACTACTCCTTTGTAAAGAGTTGTAAAATGAAACTTTAAAATTAGAACTGAGAATTAATAGTGAGGGGTTTAAGAAAATATGCCAACTTGCTTGAAGTTATTAGAAAGCAACTGCAACAATGTTGTAATTGCACAAATGGGCACCATGTTAGCAGTGTTGTTACACCAGCGGGCTGCTGGTCTGCTTTTGGAAATGCACCTAGACAATTACTAATATTGTCTGCTATTTGTCAGTTTGTTTTCTTTCTCTTTTTTCGTAGATTATGAACTGTACCATTACAAAAACGCTTTCCCACCTTCTCCTTTCTCAGTTTAGGAAAAGTGAACAAATCGATTCATGAGGTGGTATCAATTCAACAATGGCCGTTCTCATTTAAATATATGAAAGCATAAATCTAATTAGGAAGCCTGTATTAAAGGGGGTTGCTCTGAGATATTAAATAATAAAATTGAAAATAACCTAAAGTTCCCTGGAGAGGGGACAGAGAAATATAAAGAATGGCCCACTGTGGAGTTTGCCTTCATTGCTATCTCACTGGTGATGCCCCATGAAGGAGCAAAAGGAGACAGTCAGTAGCATACCATGGGCAGACAGAACGAACATCTTCACCAACCCTTGTTTCTACACCATGCCACCCAGAAGAGGAGCAATCCTACCCTAGTACTTGAGCTGTCAAACATATTTTCCCTATCCTTGGAATCAATGGGAAGGGGAGATGGAAAGGAAGTTTAACACTTAAATATGAGACAAAGTGAGGGCTTGGGGAAGATCCTTGCCACATCTTCAGTATCCATCCAGTAGGAGTGAAGAAATTAGCCATTCCTCTACCATAGACTCCCCCTTCCCAACCTCCATAGGACAGCTCTGTTGCTGAAATAAAGCACCAATAAGTGTTCAGACTTTTTCTCTGCCCTCCCCACTTCTCTCTCTGTTTCTTATCTGGAAATAAGAAGGCTGCATCAGTGATCTTCCTTGATGAAAATACACCTAACTTTTCACATTGCCCTTGTCAAAAGGAATATGTATAGTAGGTAGCATAATCAAATGACCGCAGGTTAGAAATTATTCATTGTGGAAGTAAAATAATGGTAGGCAGTAATCCAGGGTGGCCAAATTGGATCATCTCATATTTTAAACACATTACCCCCAAAATAATGTAAGTGGACTGAGGCTATTGATACAGGCTGTTATATGTAGTTTGTTTTAAGAACTTCTCTTGGGAAGCTTCAATGAACTCTGCTATTGTTTGCCATTAGGCATTTCCTTAAGAACTTAGCAGTGAAAACTCTCTTTATTATTTTGTTGGCATGTGTACCCAGGGCACAGGTTGTGAAGAGACCGTTCTCTATGAACATATGTTGTCTTTATCTTTCTATGTAGAACTCTTTGTATAATTTCACTGGTAAATATAGAGGCAGCCCCACACTTTGCAATGCAGTGGAACTGAAAATGCAACTGAAGGGAGGGGATCTGAGATGAAGGGAAACTATGAAAAGGGATCCAGATTCAAGGATTCAGTTAATCTTGATCCATAGTTTGAGCGTTCGTTGGAACCAGGAACATTGTTCAGATATGACTAGTAAGTTGTTGCTCTATATACATTTTTCAGGTGATCAAGTGAAGAAGTAGCATACTTTTCTGCTCATGCATTAGCACAAAGGATTTTGTAATCTGGGGAGCAATCATAATATTTAAAGTTCTATTGAACAAAAAAGTAATCCTTCCTCATTTTTTTTTTAAAAAAAGGCCTTTTGTTTTCTTTAGCTGAATGTGGAGCAAGCGTGTCCGGCAATGAAGGAACACTGCTGTCACCAAATTTTCCATCTAATTATGACAACAACCATGAATGCATCTATAAAATTGAAACGGAACCTGGGAAAGGCATCCACCTGAGAGCAAGGACTTTCCAGCTCCATGAAGGAGATACAGCTAAGGTACATCTTAACATTCTGCCTGCAAACAAATAACAAAAGAAGTCCCACCCGACCCTGTTTCTATATAGTAGTGAATTCATGAATTCATAGTTACATGGTGGGACTGCCGTATCTGCGGGATCGGTACCCACGGTTTCATATATCTGTTGCCTGAAAACAATAATAAAATAAATAGAATAAAATAAACAAAACCCAGAAAAACACATTCCAAAGGTTTATTACCAGGACCAGCCACTAGATGCAGCCAGGTCCTATTTTATATACAAGTGTCTTAATGGAAATGCACTTGTGGCCTTATGTCTCCGAACCTTTGGGTGAAATGGAGAAGCCACACTTGTGGGGGAAAGGCAGCAGGGAGTCCACAGTTGCTGGCTTCAGGAAAGCCTTCCTTGTGAACAGGAGAGCAGGAAACCAAGTCCTTTGGTAAGACGGGGGCAGAGGTCCCCCTCTCCACCATACAGAGACACCAAAGGAAATGGAAGTAAGTGCTTCATTTGTCCACTCTTCCTGGCATCTTCAGGAGGGGGGCTTGGAACCAATCCCCTGCAGATTCCACAGTCCTACTGTACTTGAAAAAAATATCCTATTAATATGCATAGTACATTTCAGACGTTGGACTGATATGAGAAATGTCAGGTGAATTGAAGCTGTGCATCTCCACTGAGTTTAAATCAATGGAGAAGGACATTTGTAGACTTCTTCTTGCTGGCTTGTTCCATATTTGGATTAGCTTTACATGCCACATTGGTTTCTGAACAACTGAGGCTAACAATTTATAGGCAGTCTCATCTGAAATCCCCACAGCCCTCTAAATGTCAGGAGTGTTTAATACTTGACTCACAATTCTAACCAGGGAAGGACTAGAGGCTTTTGATACCTTCTCTGTTGTTTTTTGACATCCTTGCCCCCCTTCAGGCCTCTAGCATGCCATGAGTTCATGCTCTTTGTCAGACAAGTATGAGCCAGAGGTTTAGGAAGGAGGGGAAGGACCGTGGATTGTCAGGAATGGTAGGGTGTAGGTAATCTACATGCCCATTAAAATCATGAGAGAACTAGATATCTGTCTCCTGATACCCCTCCCCTGCATCTGCCATTTTAAGGTACAGTACTTTCCTTTTAAACCTGGAGATTATACAACCCCATCATGGCTTGTAACCTGTGATGGACTTTTCATTAAACTTACCAATTGACTTTGGTTTTTTTTGGTGGAATCAGAAGGATTCATGCACTGTGGAATCTTGACTTTTAAACAGATATGTCAGGTTGGTTTGTTTCAAGAATAATTTAGCAAAATTTCATATTCAAAACAGAAAATAACCGCGTTTTTTGAAAAAGAAATGTGGACAAAAAAAGAAATTGAGGCCCCAGTCACATGAGGGAAATGTTCTATAGTTATCCTCCACTTAGATCATGGCCTTTTAAAAAAAATTCCGGTCACACAACAATCAGTCAAGATCAAAATATTTGCCCAGCCAGCAGTGTAACTGCAATTCATTTTCCACTTCCTGAGAGGCTTACGCTATTTTGTCCCTCAGTTGTACTGGTGCATTCCTTACCTGAATTGCCTGTGTGGCACAATCTGCCCCACTTCTTTTCAGAATTGAAGCCAGGAAAGTGGTCACCATTATTGTGACACTCATATTTTTTAAAAATTATTTTTCATGGTCAGTACATCAATATGTCGGTCAAATTATGTCGGAGAGCAATTTGAGCAATTGCTGCAGAAATGGCAGATTAAGCTGAAAGGCAGAGGAGATGGTGGGGGAGGTAGATGGACCAATGCGATTCTGCAGGAGCAGCCAGCGCAACAGAGGACATGCTCCCAAACAGAAACACTTTCCCGATATATCGATGTATGAATAAATTTTAAATATATATAAATCAAGGGACTGAATTGCCCCTTGAAGCAAGAGAGAAAATAAACTGGTACCATGGTGTAGCCGGCCATAATGATTCATATAGGAGGATATAAATCGTTACTGCTAAAAGTTCTTGGGACGTTCTCCGCGGTATATATACCACATAACTGAGAATCAGTACAGGAGAGGTCTGGAAAGTATTGGAAGAACTAAGGAACATTTCCCTTGTATGACCAGGGCCTGGGTCAATGTAGTCAACCAGGCAATAGGTAGTAGAGATGTTTTGCCTGGTTACCCACAGCTTTTATGATTCCCGAATCTTCTGACTCGAGAAAACGTATCAGAATATTTTGAAAGAAAACAGATTTAGAACTTCATTGTTGAATTTAAGTAGAATTTTAAAATATGCATTATGAATCCATACAAATTTTCATGTTTATATAGATTTTTTAAAAAAGTTTATAACCCCAAAAGGAAATGTATTAGAAAGTGAAGCACATTGCAATACATCATAAACAGTAAGCGCACTATAATACATAATGATGGAGAGGGAGTAAAAATGTTTGATATAGTCAGCCACAAAATGCTTTCACCCACTAAGAATGTCCTTTTAAAATCTTACCCGCTTAAGTGAGGATGCTAGAATGAGGAAGGGTTCTTCACATGTATAAACAGTATAGGAGTACTATGTATCCATATGTTTATCCCCCTTATCCCTATGTTTTTTTACTCATTCTTTACAAAATGTGACAAAAATTGTAGTTGTTCACAATAATTTCTTACTCCCAAGCAGGCTGGTTCCAGGGTAAAAACCTTTGGCAGGCGGAGCATGTACATCAACAGGCAGGCCTGGACAGAAGAGTCCAGAATAGGGGGTCAAAATGCAAAGCAGCGGTCTAACAGACAGTTCTGTCAGGCAGGCAGGTGAACAAGGTGCAGAAGATCCATCCAGAGTCAAAGTCCAAGAACAATACAGGGCCAAGCCAGGCCAGTTGCAGGCATCTGGCCAGGTGCCAGAGGAGTTCAACTGCAGGATTTGGCTCGATCTGCCTAGAAAGAAGATTATTCCCCCAAGGAGACCCCCCTACTCTTTATTCCTGAACCAATCACTTTTCCTAGGAGCTTCCAGCTGTGCTTGTGCCTTCGTTCTCTCTTCCTATCCTGGCAAAGGACTGCCTTCACCTGGGGTTTTAGGTTTGTTCGATCCCTGAGCATCCAGGGTCTTGGGGGCAGCAAGGATTCTTTATCCATGTTGGGTTTGGGGGATTTGCTTGGCTGGAGGTCTCATCCAGTGAGGCCACAATGGGTAATCACACCATTGAGTGTCAACTACTAATCCAGTAACCTGTTTGCCCATTTTGTGCACAAAAACAGCTGTTGCACATGTGACTGGGCTTATTTTTATTGTAGCAGTTGTTGATTGCACACCATCTAGTAGGCACACAAGCCAACTGGTGGTTTAAAACCAGTCCATTGTACACTGTAGTAAACAGGACCTGCACATTGATGAACATGAATAAGGGGTTCTGGTCAAACAGAAATTGTTTTAATGTGATTTGGATATCTCATTTTAAGTGTGGAACCCTCAAGTAAATTGTGTTTCATGGCACTGCCTGTTCATTTAAGTTCTAAGAAAACAATAGGCATATCACATTGATTTTTTTCTTTATTTCTCCAACTGCACAGCTATATGTTTCAAGTCATACATATTTTTTCTCCAACTGCACATTTTTTGCAAACTGCATGCTAATAATAACTCTTTTTCCTGTCGAAAGAAGAAGAAGGATTATGGGTTCAGAATCACCTGATAGTGGTGTCAAATCAGATAGCTGGTTCTTTCTTTTTATCTGAAAAGTCTTCTCACACTCTTCTGTTCATAATTCAGTCCAGGTTTAAGTTTTCTCCCTCCAGATGGAAGGGGCAGAAGGAGAGGCAGATGACATATGTCTTGTTTAGGCAGGCAATTGTTTTATGAGTGTGTATTGAGTGTGTCATCTACAGCATCTGCCTTTTTTGTTATTATATTGTTGCTATTTTGGAATTTTACTGTGTTTCTGATTTCTTTGGTGTTAGCTTTTAAAGTAGTGTGTAAATACCAGAAAAGAGGATATACCTTTATTAAAAACAAATAAGCACAGGTAAAATAATATTTTGAACATTAAAGTAATATTTTGTCGATTAACTTTTTAAAAACTATTCTCATTTCACAAAGAAAATATATACTATTAAGCACATATATATAATGATACAAAACCACTCTACAGTGCATTCAAATAAATCTGTTCTCCATTTTATAAAAATATAATGTTCCAGGTACAGCCAAATTAAAAGCAGCTATATTAAAAGCAGTTATATTAAAAGCAATTATAATTGGTTTACTGTAGTAGTCCAAGCAATAATGCAGAAAAGATTTCAAATGCCCCATACCATTGCTTTATCTTGTTTGTTGATAGAGTTAGTTTATTGCTATTGTTACTGTTTTCAAGTTTGTTAATATATGGGAAGGATTAGACTTTTTTTCAGTTTACAAATTCCTTTAAGCAATTCCTTCTTTTGGAAAGCAAGGCAAGACAAGACAAAGTAAATAGATGTTCAGCTCTCATGCTGTTGCTAAAAGTCACTAAACAAACAATCACAAGCCTCATAGTTTTGTATTAAAGTTAAAAATGTGAAGGCCCCTGTATTGGCATGCAAACATATATTTGCAATCTCTCTGGTGCTTCAGGCTTATTATGCTGGCACCAACATCTATGGTATAATATACTTAGTTTTCTGACATGGTACTTACACAGAAATTTCACCAATTTTAATATCCAGCCCAGTAGAGCCATTTATCCTGCCACAAAGAGGAAATCCTTAAAATATGTCAGTCTAAAGCAACGAAGTACCCCATGTGGCGTAGTGGGTAGAGTAATGGATTAGGAGTCTGGAAATCCAGGCTCGAATCCCTACTTGGCCATGAAAACTCATTGAAAGATTGTGAAACTTACAAAACCACTCCTCAAATATCCCACTTACCTTGAAAGCCCTTTTAGGTTGCTATAAAGTGGTTCTGATTTGACAGCACATAACTAATTACCGTACTAAAGCAACAAAAACATCAGTGACTTGCCTCAGAAAGAAGCATTTGGAGTGCTGACTTTCAGTGACTTACATAGGAGCATGTTGAGGGCAAAACAATATGGGAACTTGGGGTGATGCTCTGGGAAAAAACGGGTATTACTGAAACATCAAGGTCAGTGTAAACTTGGTCCTTTTATTCTGGTTGTTCCTAGAACTGTTCAGAAATATTTTTCTGAAGTGACTTGGACCATTACAAAAGCATTTCAGAAATCAACAATATTAAAAGTGAATTCAAAGTTTCCCAGCGCAGTATTGTGAACTAAACTTAAACCAGTGCACCCTTTGTTTGGGAACGGGAGGGAGCTCAGCTTCCTGTATAGTGGTGTCAAATGGTGCAGTTCTTGTTTTTATTAAACATGATATGAAGAGAAATGGGGGGGGGGAGAAATCACCTCAGTCTTTAACTCTGGAATAAAAGGTGACAGACTAGCTTTGCTGCTTCACGACTCATTTTTTAAATACATTTAGTCAGAAAGGGAATGGAGTGGGGGGGGAGTTCTTTTTGGCCTCTGATTGGTGTTTCCAAAAGGGGCACCTTGACGGAAATGTCTCAAACCTTTTCAGCCTTTGTTAAGTGGATTGTAAAAAGGGAAGGGAATCTGAGGTGACACAATGCCTTGGAACTGAGCCATGAAGATATATTAATTTTTGTTCTGTATAAGCTTCACAGAACTTTAGAAAACAAAGAGTGGCAAGAATGTAGTGTATTTTGGTCTTCCATCCAGATAACTTGCTCACCAATAGGTTCTGGGCAGAGCAAAGGGTAAATTCCCCCCAATAATCCACCACCACCACCACCACCACCACCACCACCATCATCATCATCATCATCATCATCATCACCACCACCACCACCACCACCACCACCACCACCACCACCATCATCATCATCATCATCATCATCATCATCATCATCATCATCATCATCATCATCATCATCATCATCATCATTATTATTATTATTATTATTATTATTATTATTATTATTATTATTATTATTATTATTATTATTATTATTATAAAATCTGTCTTCTAATAGGAAGTCTGGATGATTGGAAACCTGTTCCATAAGACTGTTCTTTTAAAAAGTGTTTAAGTATTTAAGCTCCAATTTAATGTAAAAATTTTGGTTTATGTTTTTTTATTTTAAAGGTCTATGATGGGAAAGACAGCTCGTCTCGCCTCTTGGGAACCTTTACAAAAAATGAATTGGTAGGGCTCGTTCTCAATAGCACATCCAACCACTTATGGATAGAATTTAATTCTAATGGATCAGACACAGACCAAGGATTTCAGCTCACATATACAAGTAAGTAACCCTCATGGTGGGGATTTCTGATAGGAGAAACAAAAAAAGGAAGTATGTTACTTAGCTAGCCTGATAATACAAAATCCTTTGGATTAGTTCTTACTACCTACTGTGTTTATTAGATTGCATTTTAATTCCTTTCACTGTTGGAAAGGAGGGAATTTCAGACATAGTGCTTAAAAGCAGTGTTTTCAACTTCAGGGTGTTATTTTGTGATCACAACCGTAGGGATAAATAAAGAAGGCATTGTGATAAATAATAAAGCTTACAGAATTGGATGTTCAGGTGGTTACTGTTGTAGCGTTTGGCTGGCAATGGATGCTTTGGTATTTTCATTGATAGAACTAACTGGTCTCATATGTTGCTAATCTATGTGGTAAAACACTGGAAACAGTACAGATCAGGGAGGATTCAACAAATCACCATTTATCTCTGGAGACAGAAGGCTTAGCTATAATAAAAAAAAAATCTTACAAAGGCGTGTTCTTTAGGAAGACAGTCCAGCTCCTTGGAGATCAGAAATTAATTTTTATCCTCCTCTTCCTTCAAACAACTCAGTTTATTGTATAAGGGAAATATGTATGTATACAACATTGCAACAACCTTGTGGGACAGGTAAACATAAACAATAATGACCGGTCCTAAATAATCTGAAAAGCTTTGTGTCTGAAAGGATTTTCTCATTACTCTTTTTCAACCTTTGTGCCTGGCCTTTCTAATTGCTGGGTGTGTAGTGCCAGGGGTAGATGTTCCTCAGAAAAAGTGCATCCTCATCTAGATCAAGAAAACCAGCTTTAAAAACAAGTTTAACAAGACAAAAACAAAATGACACATTTCCCACTGCAGTTGCATCTGACAGCACCTTTAACATTCCGTGTTTCGTCCTGATAGCTTTACGCTGGTGGCTAAGCAGGTCTAGAAAAATCAAATACAATTAACAGCTAATATTTCACACTGCAAAGGTCCTGTTGCTCTCCAAATGACTAGCATGGTATTAATCAGTGTTACAAATCTCAAAACTTTATGTTTGCCTTTGGTTCACTAACTGCTACCTCTCATTAGAAGGAAGAGCATGTTGTTTTCTGAGAAGTCCATGTTTCTCCCAAGGTTACTGTTCCCAATATACGTTAACACTGTCACAAGAATGGGGCCATTTGGAACACAATAACAACATCAGCATTAGCATCAGCAACAACAAAATGCCTCTTATGTATCTTCAGATTAAGAAAACTGTTATTGCTTTAACATAGATCTCTAGTTGGCTTCATTCTCTTTCAAGTTCTCCAGGCTGCTTAAGTGTAGTAACTGAAGTGTGATGCTTGTACTTTGACTGACAATTAGACCTCTTCATGCAGTGGGATGTGGTGGCACTGCGGGTTAAACCGCAGAAGCCTCTGTGCTGCAAGGTCAGAAGACCTGCAGCCGTAACATCGAATCCACGCGACGGAGTGAGCTCCTGTCACTTGTCCCAGCTCCTGCCAACCTAGCAGTTCGAAACCATGTAAAAATGCAAGTAGATAAATAGGTACCACCTCAGTGGGAAGGTAATGGCATTCTGTGTCTAGTCTTGCTGGCCATGTGACCATGGAAACTGTCTTCGGACAAACGCTGGCTCTAGGGCTTGGAGATGGGGATGAGCACCATGCCCCAGAGTTGGACATGACTGGACTAAATGTCAAATATAAAGAGGTCATATTCACACATTCCCTCTTCATGGAACTTACTTGGTGGAAAACAAGACAGATATTACTTTTCTAGAAAGGCGGGGTTCTTTTTGTCCCTGCAGTATTTTGAAATTGAAACCAGCTGTGGACTATAGGAATAGGTATTGGAAGAAAGCAGATGCAGAGTTTATTATGCTCTGGCCTTATAAGATGTTCAGGCTGTTTTTGAAAACACAAGATGCATGTCTTTTTTCAGTTTATCTCTTGCAAAGAATTTGAAATCATCATGCCGTAAACAAATAAGGAGCTGCATAATAACTATCCCAATGTGTGTGTGGTTTTTTTTTTTTTTTTTTTTTTTTTTTTTTTTTTTTGCATTTGGTTTCCCATTGCGTAGTGTCTTGCTATTTCTGTATCAGTGTTCTGTTTGGCATGTGATCATTTGCTGCACATGTGTTCCTACTGGGTATCATTATGTTTGTGACTCCCTTCCAAATATTCTTTTGTACTTCTTGTCTATGCATCTGTTTTCCCAACTTCACTGTTGGAGCCCTGCTTCGTCACAACACATCTAAATCTTGCTATTTCATGCTTAATCTGAATATACTTCCAGTATGAGTGTACTCCTACATACTCTCTTTTGCAGTAACAATTAATCATGACAAGAAGTCAATAAAACTATGTCAAAACCATGATTGATTTGGGGCAGTCAAGACCCCAGTGCCCGGTTCTGGCCTCAAGTTATGTTTGTGATGATAATAATAATAATAATTTTACACAGCTGGGAGGGACCATATGGATTGTTAAGTCCAGCTCCTGTCAAGGACGCACAGTGGGGAATCAAACTTCCTACCTCTGACTTCACAGCCAGGTTACTTAAGAATTATGTGTGCATACCTTTTTTTTATATGTTCCCTCACAGTTGTCCATGATGGAATGAAAGCATAGTGTTATCACAACTTATCATAACATACTTCTTCTCCCTCTCATCACATTTAAAGGGTGTGAATGTGCCATGTGCTAACACACATGGATTCTGGTGGCTGTGTGTGTGGCTTTGTCCACTGAGTCTCTTAACACAGTCAAATGGGAAAGGCAGACATTGCAATTAAGCTCAGAAAGTTGTAAGACCAAACCATAGTGAGGATAGTAAGACTGAGAATCATTATGGAAGGGACATGCATGATGTGGCTGTAGGAACTACAAGAGAAAGAAACCAGCATACACTTGGAAGCAGTGTGATAATGACCAGTGTCTATTTTCTCTTACTGAATCCCTGAGACTTCTCTTCATCCATCTCGAATAGAAGCAGTCTGACTGGCGTTGTAAGTGACCATTTTGCCTTCCTTCAATCTTACTGTATAAAGCAGTATTTAACTATCACACACATTGGCTAAATCCTGTTGCACTGCTACACACTAGGTGTAATTTTTTGGAGAGAGAATTTCTTGAATATACTTTATTCCTCTCCATTTGTGTGAGAGAAGAGTAAACAGCACATTTTATTTTATTTTATTTTAAATGTTTGTGTTGTAATTGACTCAGCATGTACAGAAGTTCAACCTTCAGGTGTGTGGAAGTGCCTTAACTATGTGGGAAGAAACTGTGATTTTTCACAGATTTGGGGATTGTAATACCCAGTGGGTAGAGTCATAGACCAGGACATAGAAAGACTGGGTTTGATTCCTCCCCTCAGCCATGGAAACTCACTGGGGGTGTGGCTCTGGTAAAGCTACTACTTAAATGTGTTATGCACCTTGAGGACCTTATTAGGGTCACTATAAATCATTTGTGACCTGACAGAACATAAGAGCAACAAACTGTGTAAACAAATGTAAGCTTCACAAGGTAGATTAGAACTACCTTAATATGTCGTAATTTTAAGAATTTTCATGAGTGTATTGACCACTTTCTTCATAATTCAAAGGTGCTCATTTTTTTCCAAAAGGAAACCAGAATCTGAAGCCCAAATTGCTCATGTAGATTCCCCTAGCCTCCCCTCAAATAGGGCAGGTATTTGGCTACTGAGTGTTATTCCCTTGGATCAAAACATATAAAGCCTGCTTTAGTTCTGTGACTGCAGTATTTCTATAATTTCTTGGCTATCCCTCCCCAATTAGAGCTTGCCTTGCCATAACACCTGTAGTTGCTGTGTGGAAAGGATGATATAGCCTCAGGCATCCCTTCAGTGGGTGCAGTTCAGCCTAGCTTTAAAGTGCTCAAACCAGCAGGAAGGATTTGTTACTGAAGAATAAGGTACTACTGTTCTCTGCTGCCTGACTAGCTGCTCTTAACTTCAAAAATGTCAGTCAGAAGAGCCTAATATACCAGGCACCAAGCAATAAGAAACACAGGGACAGAATATGTGTGAACAGGGGGAAAAAATGGAAAAAAAAATCTTTCCTTGTGTCAGAAGCACCACAGTACAATTAGTAAATACAGTGGTGCATCGACTTATGGACTTAATTGGTTCCGGAACTTCAAATGGTTGTAAGCCAAAGTACCATTTCCCATAGGAGTGCATTGAAATGCAATTAATCCATTCCGGCCGAAGAAAAAAATTACCCTCCCCCCCAAAAAACGAAAACACTGCAAGACCCATCGGAAACGTGATTAATCCATTATGGCCATATGGAAAATAAAAAATAAAATAAAGAAAAGCAAACAAACTGTGCCAAGACTCTTCAGAAATGCAAAAAAAAGCAAAGCAGAAAGCAAACAAACCATGCAAGACCCATCGGAAATGCGATTAATCCGTTCTGGCTGAAGGGAAAATAAAAAATAATTTTAAAAAAGCAAACAAACCGTGCAAGACCCTTTGGAAATGAAAAAAAAAGCAAAGCAGAAAGCAAACAAACTGTGCAAGACCCTTTGGAAATGCAAAAAAAAGCAAAGCAAAAAGCAAACAAACCCCACAAGACCCATCGGAAATGGGGAAAAACCAAAAAACAAAGAAACCCTGCAAGACCCATCACAGCATAGAAACATAATCCCACCACCCCACCCCAAAACCACACTACAAAACCCACCCAGAACAGTTTTTAGAAAGTAGAAAGCAGCACCTTACCTTACCAGGCAGTCCGAAGCCACCTCCGATCGCACTCACTCTAACCGTTGGGGCAAAAGAGCTACAAAGAAGCAGCCTCTTCACCTACCAATGGTTAGCAATTTGAATTCCCCGCCTTTTTCCCTGCCTTTTTCTGTTCGTAACTCAAAGCTCTGGCTGCAAGTTGAAGCAAAATTTTGCGGCTGGAGCTGGTCATAACTCAAAATGGTTGTATGTTGGGACATTCTTAAGTCGAGGCATCACTGTATATCAGATAATTTTCAATCAATGGGGTAGCGAACATCAAGTCCTCCATGGTACATTTTGAGGGGCATAGGGTACACTGTTGTAGGTTGAAGTTACCCATCCTTCTTCACACTCAGAAGGGACTACATCAGTGAAAAAGGCTCGTTTTCTTAGGTTCACCTTGGCTTTGCCAACTCCAGTCTGTAACATTGGTCTGTGGAAACAATAATGTACATAAACACTTTTGCATTACAAGTGACACAGTCTGTGAAGCTGTATACAAAAAACTCAGAGAATAAATCTATTGCAGGTGGAGCTTTATGGGTGCCTAAATGTATTGTTGGACCACAACACCCCTTAGCTCTGGAAAGAAGTGGTGAGGAGTGAGAGGAAATGCAGTGATACTGTATGGTGGTAAGATAGCTGAAACACAGCTCTGTACATTTGTTCTTATACAGTTGTGTTCAAAATTATTCAGCCCCCACTGAAATTGAATGTTTTGGCCATTTTGACATTGATTTTGATCATTCAGTCATCTTGCTTACATTTACATGAAAGAGGCACTTGTAGGTCAGAGAAATATAACCTTAAGTTTATAATGAAATAACCACAAATGTCTTTTCTGTGCTCACATCATTATTAGTTTTTATTCAACCCCCAAGTGACATTCAATCTTAGTACTTAGTACAACATCCTTTTACAGTTATAACAGCTTTTAAACGTGAAGCATAGCTTGACACAAGTGTCTTGCAGCGATCTACGGGTATCTTCGCCCATTCTTCATGGGCAAAAGCCTCCAGTTCAGTCAAATTCTTAGGCTTGCGCACTGCAACTGCTTTCTTTAAGTCCCACCAGAGGTTCTCAATCGGATTTAAGTCTGGTGACTGCGATGGCCACTCCAAAATGTTCCAGCCTTTCCTCTGCAACCATGCTCTAGTGGACTTGGAGGTATGCTTGGGATCATTGTCCTGTTGAAAGGTCCAACGTCTCCCAAGCCTCAGGTGTGTGACGGACTGCATCACATTTTCATCCAATATCTCCTGGTACTGAAGAGAATTCATGGTACCTTGTACACGCTGAAGCTTCCCTGTACCTGCAGAAGCAAAACAGCCCCAAAGCATTATTGACCCTCCGCCATGCTTCACAGTAGGCAAGGTGTTCTTTTCGTCATATGCCTTGTTCTTCCTCCTCCAAACATAGCGTTGATCCATGGGCCCAAACAGTTCTAATTTTGTTTCATCAGTCCACAGAACACTATCCCACAACTTTTGTGGTTTGCCCACATGACTTTTGGCATACTGCAGTCGACTCTTCTTATTCTTGGGAGACAGCAAGGGGGTGCGCCTGGGGGTTCTGGCATGGAGACCTTCATTACGCAGTGTGCGCCTTATTGTCTGAGCTGAAACTTCTATACCCACATCTGACAAATCTTTTTTCAGTTCCTCAGCAGTCACACGGGGACTTTTCACCACTCTACGCTTTAGGTAGCGCACAGCAGTCGAAGTCAGCATCTTCTTTCTTCCACGACCAGGTAGCATTTCAACAGTGCCCTTTGCCTTGAATTTGTGAATGATGCTTCCTATGGTGTCTCTTGGTATGTTTAACTTCTTTGCAATCTTCTTATAGCCATTGCCCTTCCTGTGAAGACAAATCACCTCTTCTCTTGTCTTCCTGGACCATTCTCTTGACTTCACCATGTTTGTAACCACACCAGTAAATGTCTAGAAGGAGCTGAGTATCACAGTCATTTTAAAGCTGCCTAATTGGTGCTTATTATGCTTGATTGGTGCTCGGTGACATCCACAGGTGTTTTCAATACCTGATCAAAAACACCTGAATGAACCTCTCTTCTTCAGAGTGGTAGTCTTTAAGGGGTTGAATAATTGTGGCAATGAAGAAACCACAAAAGAAACATTTACTACTGTATTACATAAACAATTGATGTTATTTTAGTTGCATTTGGTTCTTTAAAACGTCCTTGTAGGATTTCATTCTGAATACAATTCCAAATGTACACTATAGTCCCTAAACCCCTTTACAGCATTGGGGGTTGAATAATTTTGAACACAACTGTAGTTAATGGCTCAAATATGAGGAATTACATGTAACCAAGATAAATAAATACCAGCCAGAATCCAATGTGATTTTTCTGTTCACACAACCAGCAGGATTTGGGATGGTGGTGATGATGGAGGAGGAATTCTCCACACTTCCTGCTGCCTCTTCTGCACCCCAAGGACTTGCCTCTCGGGCATTCCCAGCTCTCAGGAACAGAGCTGTCGCCTTGCAGAAAGCTTCAAGGAGTGGGAAGAGAAGAACTCTTGAAACTACCGGGAGTATAAGAATTAGCCCACAGCTTCCATTTGTCATCAGAGAATAGACCTGTGTGTTGTGCAAAAAACAAACAAACACATCTTAGATAACCTGATATTCTTTTGGGGTTTGACTACACAATCTCTCCCCTTTGCTGTACTGGGAAGATGATTCCGAGTGAAAGGACACTTCATGAAATGGAAGCACTTGTACAGTGCTATTGATTGGGAAACTGGGTGTTTAATCTCTGGGCATACACCCAAGAGAGAGATCTAAGAGGTATGCTTGGCTATTTCCGACTTGCCAAGAACTTTTTGGACTTTACATCCAAGAGCAAGTACTATGTACTTTTTGGACAGTGTAAACTCTTCACACTGGTACCAACCTGATGAAGTGGTGTTTTAGTTCATGAACGCTCATGAATTGTATGATTTTTTTTAGTGGTCTATAAAGGTATCATCTATGTTTGCATTTGTATTTTATTTTGTTTGGACCACATGGCTAACTCTTACTTTGATTGATGTTTAGAAACTCCTATACCTATCTCTGTAGGGAAGAGATACATAATACGGGCCCTCTTGCCATTTGTGGATTAGGACATGACTTAGAAATTATTTCGAAAGTATTGTCATTTGCCTTCAATCATGCACGGTAGCAAGCATGTACCAGCATGTTTGCTCAGCTGAACCAGGTTTGGTCTAAATGTAGATGGATGAGTACATGGAGGCACTGTTTGCTGTAGAATACCAACAGTAAGCAACATGCATCAGTGCATATATGCTCAACACCAACATAGCTGTGCTATAATCTGTGGGCACTAAGAAACACAAAAGTTACAGATTTTATTTCACAAGATATAGTGACACCAAAGAAAAGCTTAGTTTATTAGCCATAGCCGTAGGCTGACAGTTTATGAGAACAAGCAGATAGAGAACGCAGGTTTGCAAAATGAGGAGCAGGGAGACAGCTGTGGTAATGTACAATTCTGAGGATTGCAAAGGGTTTGGGGGGAAATGGAAAACGTGCACATTTGAAAACTGAACAAACACATATTTTTCAATAAGAACATTGCTGCACTGGAACAATGGCTGAAATTGTCTTGTGCAGTAAGAATTAGAGACAGATTGCTGTAAGCTAAGAAATCTCTGTAGACGTTACTTGTTGCACACTGAGTCATATTTCTTACCATATGGAAATTTGCATCTGAAAGTTATGCCTTTTGCATAATCACTCAACAGGATTTGGGCAGGTTTGTGCTAAAATAGACACATCTGAAAATGAAGCAAACGAAAAACAATAATTCACGCTAATTTCCAAACAATGGAAATAGCATGGGAAAAACACAAGTGGCCATATTTGTGTTCTTCCTTTTGTTGGCCTGATTTCTCACACATGAAAGACTATTTTGCTAATGTCTCTTGAACATTAGGATGATACAGTTCTAACGGTGGGTTATCTTAGGTGCACAGTTTGCTCCTAAATTTATGTTATCTCCCAGGACAAGGGGACACTCAAGACAAGGTCCTAGGCCTTCAAAAATGCCTAGAAAACCGATATGCCTGATGTAGATCATCAATAATTGTTATGCCGCTCAGTCATTATTTATAACCACTGCAATTTTGTTTTTAATATTTGCTTCTGAGTCAGAAAAGTAGAGTCCAAATGTATATTCTCCAACTTTAGATGAAGAATGGAAAGCATACTCATTACCTCATTCCCATCGCTAATGAAAAATATTAAGCCTTGTAAGATTCCTTGCCTCCAGAATATAATGAGACAATGAGCTCTTCCTCTCACTTAAGACCTCTGTCTCTCCCTTCAAATCTCTGTAATTTGGACGAAATGCCTCTAATGTTCCTTTTGGAAAAAATAGCATATAAACACATGCTCAACCAGCAAAGAAGGACTGACCAATTGTTAAAACATATCAACAACCCATTTAATCCATCAAATGGTTTAAAAAGGCAGCAGTAATGCTGTTTTCACCGGTTTAATTCACATAATTATGAGAATTGTGCAACTTTGTGACAAAACAGACAATTTTGCACACAAGTGGTGTTTTCTTGCACAAATATCTTTCTTGCCAATATGAGAACAGTATCAAAAGTGCCAGGAAGTTTCTCACCAAGAATATTGTAGTAATTCCTTGTTCTTGTCCATGAGAACAAGACAAGTAAGAATTTACATCTCCAGTTTAGATCCCTAAAAGTAAATAATTGACAGTATATGTCCAGGATTGTACTTAGGATCTGAGGCATACAAGTATTGTAGACGTTGTAATGATGAACTCACTCTTTGCTGCTGCTTCTTTGTAAATTGTAAGAGCATCTCTTGCAGAAAATGTGCTCTGTGTAAATTTTAAACACAATATTTGGGAACAGCTATGCTGTTACTGCAAATTCTATGGTGATACTCCACCAATATAATTAAATAGCCTTTGGAAAAGTGAATTTAAAAGAAAAGTACTCATAGGTTTTGCCTTCAGGGTGTTGATAAGAGATTAGAACTGCCCTAAGGAGCAGTTTATCTAGCTTCTCCAATTGGAGGGGGGGGGGCTAATCTTAAACACACTCCCTAGGATGCCATAAATTTCTTTAATTCTTTACTCATTGAATATATATATATACTGCCATTGGGTCCAGTAAATTGAGATCCAGTATAATCTACTTGAACATGTTAATCCTGCTTTCTAATTAAGAAGCAAAACTAGATCAGAAGCAATGTAACCCTAAGAAGCGTATCTCTGTAAATGCCAGCAAAAGTGCAACTATCATATCCTTAAGATATAATTTCAAGACTCATGTAAAACAATGCATGCTTTGCTAATCCTCTGGCACTATCTCAGTTACTTTTCTTGGCTCAAAGGTATGATTATGTGGGTCACAACAGGGCAAAGAGTTTACAGAGAAGACACATTGCTTCTGCACATTTAACCAGCCTTTTCCAAGCACTCCATCTTGAGCAACTGTGCATAGGGGGGATTGGTCTTTAAGATGACAGTGGCAGACCTTTCCTTTAACCTTGTAAATATAACAGATTATATTTACCAAGAAAAACTGAAGGCAGTGGATTACTACAAAGAGGAAAAAGAAGCCTAAATGGTTACATCAGTCCAAGCAGAGAAAATTACTTAAAGCAGTAATAATGGAGAGAATATTTTGAAAACAACAGAAACAAACACTGAAGATAAGAAATAAGAATTTGAAAATAAACAAACCACAAACGTCTCAATCTACGCACTACTATGCACCTTTACCTCTCATGTGCTTGTAACTGCACTGACTGTTCAACGTGTCTTAGGCACCATGGCATCCAGGACTTCAATTGTTCATCATGTCCACCTCCAAATGAGGTCACTTCAGGCATGATTTCTTGCCTCATACAACTCAATGACAGATCGGTCACATACCACACTGGGAATCACTCCAATTCACGTGGTGGAGTTCCATTCAAAACTTATAGATGGAGCAGCTTTTTCAACAACCACACCCACAGATACAGGTTACCACAGATGCATGCCTCAGTGGATGGGGTGTACACTGTCAGTCACTCCAGATTCACACCCTATGGTCACAAAGAGATGTGTAGTCTAAGAAGCAGGAGATGTTTTTCTGGAACTCTCTGGCTTTCTCCATAGTCCAGTGCAGGTTAGCAATTCAGTCTCTATTTCCTCTGCCCTTTGGAAATCCAGCTTGTACTTCTGAACGTTCTCGGTCCACATACTGCTGAAGCCTGCCTTGGAGGATTTTGAGCATAACCTTGCTAGCATGTGAAATGAGTCCAATTGTACGGTAGTTGGAGCATGCTTTGGCACTGCCCTTCTTTGGGATTGGGATGTAGACTGATCTTTTCCAATCCTCTGGCCACTGCTGAGTTTTCCAAACTTGCTGGCATATTCAGTGTAGCACCTTAACAGTGTCATCTTTGAAGAACTGGAATGCCATTGCCTCCACTGGCCTTGTTGTTAGCCATGCTTTCTAAGGCGCACTTGGCTTCATTCTCCAGGATGTCTGGCTCAAGGTTAGCAACCACTTTATCTGGGTTGTCCAGGATATCCAGATCTTTCTGGTATAATTCCCCTGTGTATTCTTGACACCTCTTCTTGATGTCTTGTGCTCCTGTGAGGTCCCTACCATTGTTGTCCTTCATCATGTCCCTCTTTGCACAAAATGTTCCTTTAATATCTCCAGTTTTCTTGAACAAATCTCTGGTTTTTCCCTTTCCATTATTTTCCTCTGTTTCTTTTCACTGTTCATTTAAGAAAGCCCTCTTGTCTTTCCTTGCTATTCTTTGGAACTCTGCATTCCATTTTCTGTAACTTTCCCTCTCTCCCTTGCATTTTGTTTCCCTTCTCTTTTCTGCTAATTGTAAGGCCTCATTGGGCAGTCACTTTGTTTTCTTGCATTTCCTTTTCTTTGGGATGGTTTTTGTTGCTGCCTCCTGTACAATGTTATGAGCCTCCATCCATAGATCTCCAGGCACTCTGTCCACCAAATCGAGTTCCTTAAATCTGTTCTTCACTTTCATTGTGTATTCATAAGGGATTTGGTTTAGATTATACTTTACTAACCCAGTGTTTTTTTCCTACTCTCTTCAGTTGAAGCTTGATTTTTGCTATAAGAAGCTGATGATCAGAGCCACCATCAGCTCCAGGTCTTGTTTTTGCTGACTGTATAGTGCTTCTCCATCTTTGGCTGCAGAGAACATAATCAATTTGATTTTGGTATTGCCTATCTGGTGATGTCCATATGTAGAGTCGCCTCTTGTGTTTTTGGAAAAGAGTGTTTGTGATGACCAGCTTGTTCTCTTGACAAAACGCTATTAGCCTTTGCCCTGCTTCGTTTTGAACTCCAAGACCAAACTTACCTGTTGTTCCTTTTATCTCTTGACTCCCCACTTTAGCATTCCAATCCCCTATAATGACAAGAACACCTTTCTTTGGTGTCAGTTGTAAGTCTTCATAGAAATGGTCAATTTCAGCCTCTTCAGCATTGGTGGTTGGTGCATAAACTTGGATTACTGTGATGTTGAAAGGTCTGCCTTGGATTCGTATTGAAATCATTCTATCATTTTTGAGATTGTATCCCAGTACAGCTTTTCCCACTCTTTTGTTGACTATGGAGGCTACTACATTTCTTCTAGAGGATTCTTGCCCACAATAGTAAATATGATAATCATCGGAATTGAATTGGCCATTCCCGTCCATTTTAGTTCACTGACGCCCAGCATGTCAATGTTGATTCTTACCATCTCCTCTTTGACCACATCCAGCTTCCCAAGGTTCATAGATCTTACATTCCAGGTTCCTATGCAGTATTTTTCTTTGCAGCTTCAGACTTTCCTTTCACTTCCAGGTACGTCCACAGCTGAGTGTCCTTTCGGCTTTGGTCGAACCACTTCATTAGTTCTGGACCTACTTGTCCTTGTCCTCCGGTCTTCCTCAGTAGCATGTTGGACACCTTCCGACCTGAGGGGCTCATCTTCCAGCGTCATATCTTTTAGTCTTTTGTTTCTGTCCATGGAGTTTTCTTGGCAATGATACTGGAGTGGCTTCCCGGTTCCTGCTCCAGGTGGATCCCATTTAGTCAGAACTCTCCACTATGACCTGTTCATCTTGGGTATCCCTGCATGGCATAGCCCATAGCTTCTCTGAATTACTCAAGCCCCTTCACCAAGACAAGGCAGGAATCCATGAAGGGGACTTGCCTTGATACTATTCAGTATTATAGCTATATACACAGATTTTTAAGATGGTTTATTAAAGAAATAGCCCTTTCCCCTTAGTATTTTCTAATTAAATCTCACTATGTAATCATATATTTTACTGATTAGTAAGACTATTTTCAAGTGGATTTTTCTTGCATGAGAAAAAATGTGCTCTTAACTCTGTTATTAATTATCATTTATGTGAGAATGGTTATATTACCTTGATATAGTTGTCAAGAGCTTACAGAGAATATGTAAAGAACAAACAAGTAATAGGTATAGAAGGTGAACAATTATGCAGGTGGTTCTGTTCATCCAAGGAGAGGTTGATTGATTAAAACAGCAGCCTTCTTCTGTCCCAAGCCACATGCCAACTATTTTTAAAATTAAGTAATATTTCAAGAACAGCTTAAATTATGGTTTTTTTTTTTTAAATTAACATCCGTTAGGGTTTTGGCAACAGTAGAAATACACAGAGTTATTGAAGACACTTTACCAGTTCTTGTGTTGCAAGACAGTTGTATTTACACGTATTTACAGTTATATACAGGCAGGTATCTTAACAGTACAGCAGGAACTCTTTATACAAACTGGCAGCATGCGTGGCAGCAAGTGATAGTGGAGGAAGAGAAAGAAGCAAAGACACAATCCACTTATATACATGTACATGGCATATTTGGTCCAATCAGAAAACAGATGACTTCATGCTTTGCACCTGGTCTTCTTCTGGTTTCAAGTCATTACATCATGTCCAGAGTGATTCAGCACTCTCACATCTGTGCACAATGGCAGCTCGTTAATGAAACACATATACAGGTTCAGGCTTATAAAATTTCTATATTCTGACAACATCATGCTAAGCACACCAGAGTTCTTGAGTGTACTAAAACAGTTATTTGAATGTCCAGAAGTACCTGTTAGGCTAGAGTTTGAAACATTGAAACATACATGGAATCAGTTTAAAATAGCACACATTCCAGAACTGGTGACAGTTCTGTTTTTGAGATGATTGAGTGATAGAATGCTATATCAAGAGGTCCCCAATTGCTCAACAATTTTCCAACTATTTTTTTGAGTGTAAGAAAGTTGAGAGAAAAGTTTTAAGTGTTTTGTGGAGAAACAAAAGGTAAAATGAATCAACCAAACCAAGCTAATCCTTGCTCCTTATCTCTCAAAAGTTTTCCATCATCATCTTCATATGTTTCTTGCTGAGAGAAAAAGAAGCAAGCTAGGTTCAAAATAGTAAACCATGTAAGAAGGTATGTAAAGAACTCATTGTTAAGCTCTCCAATGGCTGAAATAGTTTTAGAAGAGGTAGCCATGTTAGTCTGTGCTAGCATAACAGGCAAAAACAAAAGAAAAATGAATAATAATTCTGTTTTGTTTTGTAAAAGAAATAATTTTGTTTTATCTTTTGCTTTTGCCTGATATGGCTGAGATAAGCTCTCTTAACATGGAAACTGTAAAAAAAATTTCAAGCCCCAATGAGTGATGTAAACATTGGCCCTTGTTTGCCAAGGGATAATGGATTCACTTGTATTTGTGGAACCAGAAGATGTGGACAGGATCCTCAGAAAAGTAAGAGCCTATGCTGAATCCTTGCCTTTCTTAGGTCATAAGAGAAGCCTGGGGGACTAGCTAGGTGAGAAAATACTCTTTTACAGCAAAAAGAAGGCCCTCCCTCCCTAAAAGATACGATGGAACAACCATTGCTGAAAAAGCCCTTTCTGAACTGCATAGATATCTGCTATTCTGCAGTTTTCTGGGCAAGATAAAGTACATGATTGCTTCTCAGCTCCAGGAATTCCTGGAGGAAATAAATTACTGTATTTTTCCATGTATAAAATGACACTTTTTCCTTAAATCATCAGAGGAAAAATTGAGGATCGTCTTATACATGGAAGGAAGTGGAGGCAGATGTGAAAGAGCAGCCGTGCTCAGCCACCTCACGGCTCCCCATTGACTGCTGCCGTTTCCACCAGATCGCTTCCTCCAGTGCCACTCCCAGGCTCCCTTCGAGCAGGGGACTGGGCGGCGATGTGAGCTGAAGGTGAGCCCCGACAGTGGCGCTGGAGGAGGCGATTGGGCAGTGGTGACAGCAGTCAATGGGCAGACGTGCTGCCGCCTGATTGCCTCCTCCAGCGTCACTGCTCGGGCTCACCGCCAGCTCACATCACTCCATTGTACCCTGCCCGAAGGGAGCCTGTGAATGGCACTGGAGGAGAGAATTGGGTGGAAGTGGCAGCAGGAGGTGGAGGCCTGATCACCACTGCCTGATCACCTCCTCCAGTGCCACTCGCAGGCTCCCTTCGGGCAAAGGACTAGGCAGTGATGTGAGCTGAAGGTGAGCCCCAGCAGTGGCACTGGAGGCGGTGATTGGGCAGCAGCAGCAGGAGGTGGAGGTGAAGGAGCAGCCATGCTCTGCCACCTCTCGTGGCTGCCCATTAACTACTGTCGCCACTGCCCAATCACCTCCTCCAGCACCACTGGATAGAGTGATGGACTAGGACTAAGGAGGCTTGGTTATGAATCCCTGCTGAGCCATGAAAACTCATAGGGCATATGGAACTGGTTAAACCACTCCTTAAATATTTCACTTACCTTGAAAGCTCTGTCAGGGTCATAAGAAGTCAGTTCTGACGTGATGGCATGTAACAAGAACCTTCTCCTGGGTGGTCTCTGTAGGGTGACTCAGAGGTATTGCTAACAATGGCTTTGGTCTTTCTGGAAGGTGGTGCTGGGGACTTCTCTTCCACACCTTGACCTCTAAATGATTTCTCAGAGTGTACTGTAATCCTGTCAGCCATAAAGTTTAAAATATATACGATATATACAATATACTAAGAGAGGTTTCCAGGGTTTTAAAATTCAGTGCCACAGGAATGTTGAGGACAACCAACTCTGTCTCTCCTGTTTAGCTACCTACAAGGAGGCTGTTTAGCGAAGAAAGCTAAACTGGTATCTGATGGTGATAATAGATGAGGGAGAATTATTTAATCCAGACAAGAGAAAGGTGCTCCTGGTCAGTCAAAAGGCAGACATGGAAGTGGGAATTCAATCTGGATTGGACTGGGTGATGCTTATGTTTGCAGTTGAGATGTATGCCTGAATTCAGCCCTAAGCCTGGGTATTCAGGTTGCAACAGTGGTTAGGTGGGCATTTCCACATTTAAAGGTAAATGTGCCACTGCACCTGTTCCTTGACAGGTCTGATCTCATTGCAGCTGCATGCATCTTAGTTATATCCCACTGGGATTATTGTAAGACACCATGTTGGGCTGTGTTTGGAGCCTTCAGCTGGCCCAAACTGCATGGGCCATGCTTTTGACTCGACCTGGTTACATAGAGTATATAACTTCCACATTTCAAAATCTCTACTGGCAACTAGTCCATTTCTAGAACCAGTCAAACTGCTGGTTATACTATAAATAATTTAGGTCCAAGTTATCTGAAGGGCTTCATCTCACTCATTCCCAAAGTTTCATGTAGTTTTAAGATCTTCAAGAAAAGCCATTATTTTGGTCCCACCCTTTTTACAGGGACTTGTAGAACTTTCTTCCATGGCAGGCTCAGGGACCTCTCTCCCTACTGTCCTTCTGCCACCAGGCAATGGCCTTCCTCTTCAGGCAAGCATGTGGCATCTGAAGAGGCTGCAGAAAACGGCCATTTTCATGGGGGATGCTGAACTTTTCCTTAAGTATCTTTCTAAAAAAATGTGCTGTTTTTAATGTTTAAAAAAACATTTTCATTAACGACATTCAAACAATACATTGCATTTTTAATATTAGAATTTTATTTGGCATTTGTTAATTTGTGTTTTTCCTCACCCTCGTTTTGTAAGCTGCTTTGATTCCTGAATTGGGAGAAAGATGGGATAGAAATGAAATGAATGGAAAAAATAAATAAGACAGAGACGGAGAATGTCAAAAAGAAAGAAAGAAAGAAAGAAAGAAAGAAAGAAAAAAGAAAGAAAAGAAAGAAAAAGGAGTAGGGGGAAAGGAGAATGACACATTATGACAGTTAAAAAAACCTGCAATAATATTGTAAACCTTCAGGCTTTATTTACTGAAAATATGTGTCTTTGTCTGTGTACATGTGTGCATGCATATGTGTGAAAGAGGAGAAGGCGGAAAGGAATATAATTCTAATGCCAGAAGGACTTAAACTGTTATGTTCTCTGCCGTCAGACTACATAACACTTCACCTCAGGTAAAAAGTCTGGTCAGATTAGAGTTTAGAATATACTGACAGAAACCTTAACATTCATTCTTTTTTGCTTGCAAATGCCCTGATAGAGGCAAAAGAATTAGACTTAAAATAAGCAGTGCATTTTTTGTGAGGCACTTGATCAGTTCTGACACACAGCGAGGGTAAAGAGTCTTATTGTGTGGTCGGTGTTCATGTACATTTACTTTATTGCCCCTTTACCTGAACTCTGTTCTTCCATGTTTATAGCCCCCAAAGGTATTTTGTCATTTGGCAGTGCAGAAATACAGCTCATTTTGACATTTCTGCAGAGCAGGATGTCCTTTTGAGAAGAGACTGAATAGTGTGATGAGAGGACACAACGGAAATATTTGTTCTATAAAAGTCATTATTTTGTCTCACTTGGATATTTTCTTTACTTTTATTCTGTATGAACTGAAAGCATCAAACGTTTGCTCACTAGAACTCCTTGTATAAGGGATGATTCTTGAAATATATCTGCTTGAGTTCTCTTTTCATAGTCATATCTTGTCTTAAGTCACAACAATATGGCACAAAAGGAGCAGAGGATGAGCCTTGATCAGAGAGGAAGACAGTTTAAATTTGTTTCTGTTTCTGCACAACCCATTTTCTTATCCTTTTGTTGGTTCATGCCAGGTTGTGGGATTTAATTTTTTTTATCTCACAAGAAAATGTGTGTATACTACTTTCACATTTGAAAAGAACTGGTACACAACCCTTGTGTGTGTTTTAGCACTAACTAAAGTGTGTTTCTGTGTTGTGTTGTATCTTTCAATTCTATTTATTTGTAGCTGCAATGATAACCTAGGTTCAGGGGTGGCCTGTGACAAACCCAGACCTACTGGGATATGCCACACGTTAACTAAGCTGCCACCAACCATTCCCTATAAGAAGTCACACAGACCAGGGATGGATTTTTAACACATAAAAGAACAAGGTTTATTAAATAACACACAGGGAAAAATAAAATGATTAGGTGAATAAGATACAGTAACGTGGCTTAGTCTCATTCATACATGCACACAGTTTGGTTCACACAGAACACTTAACTTGAAGCACAGACCCTGAACCTATCAGTTCTGGCTAACCATACAGACACCTGAACCTATCAGGTTGGTACTGACTGACACACAGTAGTACCCTGTCTGACACACAGACTCCCACACCAGCTTCTTCTTCCCAGCTGCTGCTTCGTCTCTTCTCTCTTCACACAAGCTCCACATATATATACAGTACAGCCCCTCCTCCTGATGTCCCGCCTTCCACTCCCCATAGGATGGAACTTTCCCTCCAAACCCATGACAGACAGGTAACATCAGTGCTGTATGTAACACCTCCCCTCTTTATAAGTTGTTTTGTAGGGGGAAAGCTAACGTGCTTTTTCCCAAAAAAACAACCTGAATCCAAAACATACAAAAACATTTATACATACAATATCATACTTACTTATACTTACATTCTAAGTTAACCATATCAATTAGGCATTTAAACATTTACCATATACATTACATCAAGTTACCTTTATTCATACAAACCAAGTTCAGGAAAAAACAGGTACATTTAACCTTTGGTCACCAACATATATACATAGTCCATGTTTCTTTCGCCGTCTTCATTCTTCAGGTCTTCTTGACAAGGCGTCAGCAACACAGTTCACTGACCCTCTGACCACCTTCACTTCAAAGTCATAGTCTTGCAAGTTTAAAGCCCACCTCATAAGTTTACTATTGTGGGTTTTCATTGTCTTTAACCATTGCAGTGGTGAATGGTCAGTGCACAGAATAAAATGTCTTCCCCAGATGTAAGGCTTGGCCTTCTGGATCGCGTAGACTATGGCCAGGCACTCCTTTTCCACGGCTGCCAAATGTCTCTCACCTTTCTGGAGCTTCCTACTCAGGTAGGACACTGGATGCTGGTCACCATTCTCATCCTCCTGGCAAAGAACTGCTCCTACCCCGCTGTTAGACGCATCGGTGTAGATGATGAACTCCCGGTCGAAGTCTGGAGCACGCAGCACTGGATAGTTGATGAGCGCCTGCTTCAACCTCTGGAACGCCGCCTCACAGTCGCTGGTCCACGGGATGCGGTCATCAGCCTTCTTCCTCGTCAGATCGGTCAGCGGAGCCGCAATCTCGCTAAACCTCGGGATGAACTTTCTGTAGTAGCCCACCAACCCAAGAAATGATTTGACTTTTTTCTTGGTGTTGGGTCTGGGCCAATCACGAACTGCTTCTATTTTGGCCTCTAGGGGTTTTATCACTCCTCCCCCTACTATGTGACCCAAGTATTTTATTTCTGGGCTACCCAGCTGCAGTTTGTTCTCTCTGCAGAGCCTAGGCCACAGCACTTCCCCCCCTGGGTCAAAGTGCCTCTCCCTGGCTTCCTGGTCATCCCAAACTTTCTTTCTGACCTTTTGAGCTTGCAGGGTCTCTGCTGCTAGCTCTAGGTTTCTCTTTAGGTCTTTCCTTAAAGAGTCTATATATGTCACAACGTCTTGTGGGTCATCCTGGGTGATCTGCTCCCAATTTTGTTTGATCAAATCAAGGGGCCCTTTCACCCTTCTCCCAAATAAAAGTTCAAACGGACTGAACCCGGTACTGGCTTGTGGCACTGATCGATAAGCAAACAAAAGGGATTGCAGCTTCTGGTCCCAATTGTTTGGATTCTCTGCCAAGTAAGCCCTAATCATGCGCATTAGAGTCCCATTGAACTTCTCAGTTAACCCATTACTTTCAGGGTGATAGGCAGTGGTTTCCTTGTGCTTAATTCCACAGATTTGCCATAACCGTTTCATGAGCTTTGATGTGAACGATGCGCCCAAATCTGTGATTATTTCTGAGGCAAATCCCATCCTGGACATATACCCCACCAAGGCATCTGCCACTGTGTTAGTTTCAATGTTAGTCAAGGGTATGGCTTCAGGGTACCTCGTGGCATGGTCCACAATGGTGAGAATGAACCTGTTCCCCCTCTTTGTGGCCTTGGGCAAAGGTCCCACAATATCCACCCCTATGCATTTGAACGGAGTGTCAATCACAGGCAAAGGGCACAACTTTGCTTTGGTCCTGTCGCGGCTATTCCCCTGCCTTTGACACACATCACATTGTTTACAGAACTCCCTGATCTGCTTCCCTATTTCAGGCCAGTAAAAATTCTGTGTGATTCTCTGCTGTGTTTTGTTCACCCCTAAGTGCGCAGCAAACATGTCAGAGTGCCCCCTTTGTAAGATCATGGGGCGATACTTTTCAGGTACCACTAGCTGACTTCGGATCCCATCTCCCCCTTTTGAGATATTCCTCAGGGTCTCTCTATATAAAATCCCCTTTTTCTCCAGAAATCTCACTGGGGTTTCAGGTGTTAGCTGAGCGTCAGTCACCTGTTCAAAACACTTTTGGAGAGTGGCGTCTGCCTTTTGCTCTTGGCCAAATCGGCTGTCTGTGGTTAAGGTTTCCACCACAGCTTCTGAGCTCCCCTCTGCTTCCGCCTCTGGCTCATCATTACCCCCCTGAACTGTCCCCGTGGTGGCTTGTGAACGTGTAATCACTAGCACCCGTTTCACATGTTCAGCCAGGTCATTTCCCACGAGCACGGCTGCTGGCAGAGTCGATGAAATCGCTAGCCGCCAAACTCCCCTCCAGCCTTGAAAGTTCACAGGTACCTCCGCTACTGGCAGTGAGATCACCTGCCCCTCAATCCCTGCCACCTTCATGCTCTCATTTGGGATTATATATTCCCTAGGAATAATATCTGGATGGCACAGGGTCACCTGGGAACAAGTGTCCTGCAGCCCCCGATACTGATGGTCAAGTATTAATACGTCCACCCCTGCTGTCTCAAACAACTGAGAATCTGTTCTCACGAGCAAGCATCGCTTGACCTCCACAAGAGGACCATTTTCCTCAGCCTGATCAGCAGATGTAACTGTTCCAGATTGAGTAGCCATGGCAACAGGCTCCCTCAGTGACAATGAGCCTTGCTCTTTCTGGACACAGAACACAGCTTTTGGCTTGGTTCCACTCAAATCCTGAGGCACAATTCCTTTTAGCTGCTTTAATTTCTCACACTCTGAGATTAGATGGCCCTTTCCCTGACAGAAATAACATTTTCTGCTATATTTTGAGTCTTTCTCATCTTGTTTTGGTTTTCCCTCCAAAATCTGAGGTCTTGGTTTCATGTCTGAGGGCTTCCCTTCACCATGGGCCCCTCCCCCTTGCTGGTTTTTCCCTGGTCCCTGAGAGTACTTGCTGTAGGTTTCTTTAGGTTTCCCCATCGATTTCCCCTCACCCAAGGGCTTTCTTATTTGGGAAATAAAATCTGCGATCTCGGCTGCTTCTGCCACAGATTTCGGTTTCCTTTCCCTCACCTGGAATTTCAGTTCCCCATGCAGGACTGAATAGAACTGTTCCAGCGCTATCAAGTCTTTGAGCTGCTGAAAGGTCTCTGTCCCCTCCTGAGATAGCCATTTCTCTAGCAGCCTCACCAATTGGGCCCCCATTTGGGTAAAAGTCTGCTCTGGTTTCTTGGTGATTGACCTGAATCTTTGCCTCAGCTGTTCCGCATTTATCCCATGTCTTGCAAACACCAGTTTTTTAAACTCTGCAAAATCTTTCATCAGTTCCTGTGGCATCTCTGAATAAACTTCAGCAAGGCTGCCACTGATTAAAGATCGCATGATGGTCATCTTCTCAGTTTCCCTCACTGAGAAGTCCACAAACGCTCTTTCCACTAAGGAAAAGAACACCTCAGGACAATCTCCCTTGTGGTACACAGGGAATTTCTTCAGGTCAGCTTTAGACAATTGGCCTCCCTCAGAATCCCTATTGTTATTATTGTTCTGATTCATCAGTTCCAGTTTTCTTAATTCAAACGCCATTTTCTCTCTCTGCAATTCCAATTCAAATTGTCTTTGCCTCTCCCTTTCCTCCCTTCTTTCTCTCTCTAATCTTTCTTCTCTTTCCCTTTCCTCCATTTCAAATTGCCTCATCCTCAGTTCATGCTGTTGGGCTAGGAGCAATTTTCTGAGTTCTGGGTTCTGCTCTCCTGTGCTGTCACCCTGCACTGAGCCAAATTCATCCTCAGAACCTTGGTCAACCTGGGGGTCTTTCACTTCACCCATTTCTGCCATTTGGCTTCGAGTCAAGGGCATAATCCCCCCCCCCCAGAACAGGCTGCTTTCAAAAGTCAAGCCTCAAAATAAAGCGACCACTTTTTTTTTTCTTTTGCCTCAGAACCAGCCTTCTCTATAGATTGCTGCTGTTCTTCAGCACTAACTTGCAACAGTTGCGAGCTAGAGTCTACCCCCCTCGGCTAGGCCTCTCAGCAGGCAGGCTAAATCACTTCTACTTTACAATTTTGCCTCAGCTTTTTCCCGCCAAAACAGAATGCCTCAGAGCTCCCTAATCTAGCCCCCAATCTGAGGTTACACGTTCTTCTACTAGTGCACCTCCCCGTGAGGCACACCTAGAAGATTACCTACGCGCTCTCAGATTGTCCCTGACTAGACCCCCCTTGCTCTGGGCACACTTGCCAAGGCTTTGCTGGACCACTGGACAACTGGACCAGTCGTATCCCACACGCTGGACACCAATCAATGTGACAAACCCAGACCTACTGGGATATGCCACACGTTAACTAAGCTGCCACCAACCATTCCCTATAAGAAGTCACACAGACCAGGGATGGATTTTTAACACATAAAAGAACAAGGTTTATTAAATAACACACAGGGAAAAATAAAATGATTAGGTGAATAAGATACAGTAACGTGGCTTAGTCTCATTCATACATGCACACAGTTTGGTTCACACAGAACACTTAACTTGAAGCACAGACCCTGAACCTATCAGTTCTGGCTAACCATACAGACACCTGAACCTATCAGGTTGGTACTGACTGACACACAGTAGTACCCTGTCTGACACACAGACTCCCACACCAGCTTCTTCTTCCCAGCTGCTGCTTCGTCTCTTCTCTCTTCACACAAGCTCCACATATATATACAGTACAGCCCCTCCTCCTGATGTCCCGCCTTCCACTCCCCATAGGATGGAACTTTCCCTCCAAACCCATGACAGACAGGTAACATCAGTGCTGTATGTAACATGGCCCTCTCTAGCCACTGGGCCACATTACACTGCTTCTCTTGGGGCAGGTGAACCCAGGAGAGTCAGCTGAGATGAAGACTATAGCCAGCCTGATGCCAGTGTCTTTTAACACTCCAACCTTCTCAGACTTGGTAGTGCTTCGGGGAGTCCAAAAATCCAGGTGGCTAGGCATTTTTGACCAATATGCCCACCATGCCACCACACCTACAAAACACTAACACTCTTATTAGCTGGTTACTGCAAGACCTGGTTTTAATACCACAAATCTTTTGAGCCGAAACCTGAGACAGTTGAAGAGATTTTTATATACTTAAGACTTTTTATATATTTAAAGGTGTTAAAAAGACAAAAATCAAAATGCTTCAAAAGTTTTCAAAAGCAATTGGAGCAAAAATACAGTTGTGACAAAGCTAAGATAATCATGAAAACACACCAGAAAATAACAAAGGTAATTCAGTCTACCTAATGCTCATACATAAGCATAGCATCATTCCGAAGCATACATAGAATGCATCCTCCCAAGCATAGCACAGCAAGACAGCAGCTGAGCTTAGCTTCTCCTGAGAGGTAAGCTAAAACAAATAAAGTAACTTCTGAAATACTTTTTATACATTAAGGTTCCAGATTGTCTACCAATCTGGCTGTGAGTTCCCTCAGTGGTTCAGAAACACCAGAAAAAGTTCTGCTCCTTCTTCATACATCTGAAATCCTCTTCTACTTAGTGTGGTACCAGGGAGAAAGCCAACTTGGCCTTGAAGGTCTTTCTCAGAAGAGATAGACTGCAGGTGTTACTCCCTCTTTGTTGCTGGGCAGATACTGGCCCCCACTTTCTCAGCCAGCTTTTCACAGAGAAGCGTGAACTTTCAAAATGATTTCCATGTTTCCCAATTTCTCAGTTTCTTCACAGTAGCCATCTGCATCTTTGAAACATTTGCATGGCTTCTCTGAAGCTCAGCAGTTGCCTGGCAAATGTGCAGATGCTGAAGATAAATGTGCCTCTTCTTACAGCAAGTTGTGGGAGGGCATTAAATGGATAATTCTTTGAAAAATTCAATGCCATTGAAATTTTTTTCCATCCTAGGACACAGACCCAAACGCATGAGTTCCTTTCCTCTCAGTGGAAGAAGTGGACTTGTCCATGAAAGTTCATAGTAACATATAGCAGTTATTCTTTAAGGTGTCACAACTTTTTGGTCTTTATTCTTTTATTTTTGTTTTGTTTTTGCCTCACATGCTAGCACGAACTAACACAGCTACCTCTGCCAAAACTTCCTCACTCCATAGTCATTGCCACTTGGCACCAGAGAGGCATGAGAGCTAAACGAGGACAGGGAAGAGTGTGCCACACCTAAACTATCTTCGTGGTGATGACCAATTCTGTTAGAGGGTTTCCCCTCCTGTACTAAAGAAACTGTTGCTTTTTTATAAGTCATCTGCCATGTTCCTGCTAAAGAAGTACTCCTTTGATGAGGACCCAAAAGCCCTCAAAAGCAGATTCTTTAGGACCTAAGAAAATGGGTGTTCAGGAGGAGCTGGGTCCCTTGAGAGGAAGGCTAAGGACTCTGCCTCTTTATACAAAAGGGATTCTGCAACAGAATTAGAATCTGGGGTGCTTTAAAAGGCAGGACAGAATGGTCTTGCCGAGAAATAATTAAACCCTGCAGCAGAGACTTCCTCAAGAGTAAGCAACTCTAGCGGTAGTACCTCTGTTCTTCTGTCAGCCTTCAACTAGTTTCAGATCTGAATGGCTGGGAGTTGCCAGCGTCTGCATATAGGAGCAGTGCATAGAGACATTATTAGGAACATCATGTCTTTTTTGGCCATCTCAACTCTGTTTCTATTAAACCTTTGGCTCTCTTGATTGTTCAGACTTCACTTGTTCACACATCCCATTTCTCTGTATCCTATACAGTGGACCCTCTACTTACGGAATTAATCCGTATTGGAACGGTGGCTGCAAGTCGAAAAGTCTGTAGGTCGAATCTCCATTGACCTACAATGCATTGAAAACCAATTAATCCCATAACTGGCAGTTTTTATTCTATTTTTGTTCCATTTTGGTTTTTTTCTGGTCTGTAAGTCGATTCTCTGGCTGCAAGTCGAATCTAAATTTTGCAGCCAGAGAAGTCTGTAACTCGAAAAGTCTGGAAGTCGAGCCATCTGTAAGTCGAGGGTCCACTGTATTTCTGCAATAAACAACCCATTAGGCTTTTATGTGTTGTGAACTTGGCTCGGCTTATAGGATTCAGTTCCTTTGCTGCTTTCTTATCTACTGTACTTTTTTTCCTACCTCAGTTTGTGGCTAGACCTTGGCATGGCTACCAGATTAATTTTGTATCCATTCCTTGTGGGGAATTCCAGCCTAGTGTGGGCTGTGTCACACTGTGCATGAAACACACGTCTGGAATCAGAACAATGTTGTTGTTTTTTAATTAAAGAATGAGGAGATAACTGGAGTATAAGAGAAAAAGTAAGTGAAGCGGCAAGCCTTCCTTTCTCTGACAAAATGTAAAGGGTCTTAAGAAACTCTGAAAGTAATATTTCAGAAGTCACGTTTCACTGTCAACAAAACTAACTTTCCCAAACTCAGGATCATGGTCAGTATTCAAAGAACAGGCAATGGAGAATTGCTATACGGTGACCATATTTTGGAGTGCAGCTTCCAGAAACCTTGGTCAGCACAGCTGAATGCTTCTGGGAACTGTTGGCCAGTACTGATCCAGTAAGGAATTCTGTTCCCACACTGGCCAATGGGCAGTGAGAGGGATGGGGGAGTCCCCTGTGATCAGCTTTCTCTCATCCTGGGCTACACAAGGGCACTACTATTCCTATTCTGTCCCCTGGGATCCCCTGCTCCACCAGTAACAAGGGCTGCCTAGGTAAGACAGGGTCCCCTTATAAGAGGAATGGATGAGGCTGATACATCACTTTGGACTGCTAAAGATGAATTAATATCAATAGAGAGCTAATGCAATTCATTCACAGCATTGTGATTTAGCATTTTGGTCGTACAGTCTTCAGCCTTAGTGTACTTTTCTCACATTTCCCAACTTCTTTTTGAGGAGAAGATGACATTACAGAACAGCTGACTAAAGTAAGTGCTAGTTTGCAAGACTGTTTAAGAGTAACAGTGGTGATTTAACTTTTAATTCAGCTTTTGGAATTTGAAATACCTTTCTGCTCACTTGTCCTCTGTAAAGAGATTATCATCTAAGTATATTGTTAAAGGTCACCTTTTTTCTGAGAGCCAAATGCATTCATTTTATTGCATTATCATTCAATAATATTCTTTTTCTATGGCAAGGTGGAATTCTAAAGATATGCAGGTCTGTGATTATAGATTTAGGCCTCTGGGCAGCCCACTTACATTAAACCTTTTAAACATGGTTGTGTTGATAAGTGGTGATACTTTTCCCCACTAACAGGCAGATTTGACAGGCAGTTGCCTCTGGTTTTGACATGCAGTATATCACCACCTATGGAATAAAATTCCTCCTCCTTGTGCACAGCATTTCTCATAGTGAACAGCTTAATAATATCACTTAATAACATTCAAATTCGAGTTGCCTTCTACTCTGTTGATGGCTTTTCTGAGGGTGTGTGTGATGTTTGTGTCAAACCACCCGCACCAATAAACAATTTCATCACAATCAATATCTGTTCCTGTAAGTTCCCAAAAAGATCAGATCGCAGTCACAGATCATGCATCGAGAAATGACTGCTTATTTTCTGATGTGGTTGCTTTGGTTCCAGTTCGAAAAGCACACAAAATGGACCCATATGTACAGCATCACATTTGACTTTATGTTTAAAAAGAGCAATTCTGATGTGCTGCATTAGAAATGGCTTCTGAACCTTCTTCCCTCATCATCTCACCACAACAGATTCAGATATTGAATGCACATATCTTGCATTCAAGTGCTGCTTCCACTCATGTATAAATAGAGTTGCTGTATTCCAGTTTTCTAACTGGGTGGCCAGCTGAAGATTCATATATGGTGCACATCTAATATGGTTAGACTTATTTTCATACAATTGATTTTGTAAATTAAGCACATTGATTATCCCCCTCCCTATGTTTTAGCCTTGACATTGTTGAGTAACTCAGATGCAGGACAGCCTGTGTGTAGTTGAGTAGCTAGAAAGCTGGATTTGTAACAAGTAGTGCTTGGAACATTAGATTTAAAAAAATGTTGCAAGAATGTAACATGAAAAAGGGTGGGCTATTGTTTTACATATGTTGCTATGTAAACAATACAGATAAACTCATAATATTTTAGCAGGTCATTGTACAATAGTCTGACTGTAAATATAAACCTAGACAAACCTAGTCTCAGATATCTTGCTATTTCATCCAATGCTGTTAGTGAGATCATGGTGACTAGCTTCTATTGCATCCAATTTCATTCAAAAGCACTGTCCACAATTGCAAATAAACGTCACGTCCTCTTCTCCCTCCTCCTGCTGTCATCCCAAATCTTCCTTTCTGCATGGTAGTATGTAGCTAAGATTTCTGGAAGTCCAGTCAAATTTATAATAACAGAGGGTGGAAATCTCTCTCTCTCTCTCTCTATCTCTCGGACTACAGTTCCCATAATTCACCAGTCAGCATTCATTCCTAGGGGTTCATTTCTTTTTATGCGGGAAGTTCTAATCAGATTTGAGCAGTATGCAAACAAGCTAGAACAGAGGTCTCAAACTCAATTTACCTGGGGGCCGCTGGAGGCAGAGTCTGGGTGAGGCTGGGCTGCATCAGATTTTCTGTCAAGTGGAGCAAGAGCCTGAGGAAACCACCCAGGAGTTTCCATAGCCCAACTGGAGCTCCGAGGAGGAGTAGGGGTGTGCAAGCCCTTGTTGCCAGCCACAACCCCCTCCGGCTCCTTCTTCACTACCACCAGCAGCAGCAGGAGGACAAAGAAGCGGAGAAGAGAGGGAGTGGCAGTGACTGCCTAGCGGGGGGGGAAGGAGGGCATGACTTACATTTTTTTAAAAACCCTCAGAGAATTTGCCTTGCCAAAGGAGAAAAGCCCCCACCAGTACCTGTGAAATTAAACAGAACGGGGGGGCTCACAGGGGCATGCGAGCACGCACGCATGCACACACGGAGGTCCAGCAACCTTCCTCTGAGGGCCCCCCTCAAAAAAAGGTGCACTCAGTAGCAGCAGCTACCCCCATCACGACAGAGGAGCAAACTTTGTGAGGCGAGCCCAGGCAGCTCCAGAGCTGAGGCGGCTGAAGCAGGATGAAGAGGAGGAGGAGGAGGCAGCAATGCCAGGTGCTGAGGCGGCCGCTGGCCAGGCTAGTGCTGGGGGTGCCGAGAGGAAGAGAGCCAGAGAGCCGCTTCCCCAGAAGACGGGCCGGGAGTGAGCTCTGCTCTCAGGCATCGCTCAGCGGTGGCTCAGGCACTCGGGGAAAAGGGCCGGCAGCACGCCTCACTTGCCAGCTCTCCCCCAAGACAGCGTCTCTTGCACCCTCCATCCAGAACTGCACCCTGCCAATTGAAAAACAGGCGGGCTGGCTGGCAAGCTGCAGTTCTGGATGGAGGGTGCAAGAGGCACTGTCTTGGGAGAGAACCGGTGAGTGAGGTGAGGCTTTTTTTGACTCTTGACAGCTGAAGACGCGTGGGTGCTTGGGGGGGGGCAGGCAAGGCGGGAGCCACAAACTATCATCCGGTGGGCCGCAAATGGCCCACAGGACGCATGTTTGAGACCCCTGAGCTAGAACTAAATGTTCCCACAACTATAACGTTTACTCGTTTACCTCAGCTTACACATCTAGAAGAGCATGCCAAGATTAGCACTCTTTTGCTAGTCACACTGAAAGGTTTATTTCTGGTATAACAATTGGCTGAAGCCATGATAGCATGTTTTTCTTCTATAAGACCTAGAGATTAACTCTTTTTTTTAAAAAAAATGACAACTGGGAATCTCAACAAGTTGACACTCTAAAAAGAGGCTGGTTGGTTCTGCCTAGAACATGGCTAAAACCCAGTCGACAAGATGATATGGCAAACGTATGTACTGAAGTGTCAGAAGTGGTACAGGTGTGTCTGACTGGCAAGCAGGAAGAGAATTCTAGCTATCCTTCTGCACATAACGAGAGGCTCATGGAGAGTACAATATGATTCATATTCCCTCTCAAAACACACAGGAACTTTCATTGCCCTCTATGCCATCATATACTATAATCATAATGCATTCTAAATTACATTTCCTCATTCTTTTTCATGTTCCTGTAGCTTCACTACTTGAAACAGTATTTGAAACAGATAAATTCAAAGTCATAGGAAAAAACACCATGATAGGGACTGAGGGAACGAATAAAATCCTGACCGAAGCTATTTTGATACTTTCCCTGACTATTCTAAAATATTTAATACCGACAATCGGTTAGAGAATCTTCTCAGTTACTGGTGATGAAACAAAATGATGAATTGTTTGTGCACCTCAGCACAGGATCCAATTAACTTACAAGGTTTTTTCCCCCCACTTGTATTTTGCCTTTTTTGCAGGCTTCGACTTAGTGAAGTGCGAAGATCCTGGAACACCAAATTATGGCTATAAGATCCGTGATGAAGGACATTACACAGATACTGTAATTTTATACAGCTGCAACCCAGGCTACATGATGCATGGCAGTAGTATTATTACCTGCCTAAGTGGAGACAGAAGAGTTTGGGATAAACCCTTGCCTACGTGTATAGGTATAACCTGAAAATAATGCAAGTTTGGGATTATTAATGTAATACCTTTCTTTGTGGGTTGTTGATTATTACTTTATTGGATACATGTTTTGAAATAACATGTCATTTATTTTCAGTTTTTTTTAAAAAAAACATTTAAAGTATGGATATATAAATTATCCAAGAACAATTTTGGTAGTCTTACTGGAACTCCTTTCTTCATGTTTCTGTGTTGTTGCCTGTGAGTATTGATTTTAACATTTATGTCAAATTTTGCTTTAGGTGAGCATAATACATCCTAGGGGTTATGGGTTCCAGCCCATAAGATTTTTCTCAGACCCTTCGGCTTTGCATCTGAAAATTCTTTATGTATTTTGCCTGTACAGAAATCACCAGTTTCAACATTAGTTCCTAGACAAGAAATTGGGTTGGGGAGTAGATGCTTTGGGGGAAACCAAGGATGGAGTCCAGAAACCACTCAGAATTTGTCATCCATGAATAAATGGAGACGTGAAAATGAAAATAGTCATTCGGTTTCAGGCCTTCCACATCTATTTATTTCCTATATGGATCATAGGACAAAATTCCCCAGACAAACACAGTTCTGAAATGCCCAGACTGTTGAAGAATCCGTCTGGACCTCAAAACTGGCCTGTCTGAAATTAGTAATTAAGAAAAACATCGTTTACCCTTGTTTTTGGATTAAATTCCAGAACCACATAGGATCTTTCTTTCTTTCTGTCCTTTTATGACTTGAACAGTTTTCCTTCAGGAAGTCTAGTGCCCTTGCCCCTACTCTGGGTGGTTTCCAGCAATAAAATAAAGATACAGGAAACAGCCAAATCCCACCCAAGCTTGTATTAACTCTACTATTATTTCAGAAATGATTAATTTATGATCCCAAAATGTAGGACAGACGGTACAGAACAGGATAGATCAACTTTGTTGTTGTTTAGTCGTTTAGTCGTGTCCGACTCTTCATGACCCCATGGACCAGAGAACGCCAGGCCCTCCTATCTTCTACTGCCTCCCGGAGTTGTGTCAAATTCATGTTGGTTGCTTCACAGACACTGTCCAGCCATCTCATCCTCGGTCGTCCCCTTCTCCTCTTGCCTTCACACTTTCCCAACATCAAAGTCTTTTCCAGGGAGTCTTCTCTTCTCATGAGATGGCCAAAGTATTGGAGCCTCAGCTTCAGGATCTGTCCCTCCAGTGAACACTCAGGGTTGATTTCCTTTAGAATGGATAGGTTTGTTCTCCTTGCAGTCCAGGGGACTTTCAAGAGTCTCCTCCAGCACCACAATTCAAAAGCATCAATTCTTCGGTGGTCAGCTTTCTTTATGGTCCAGCTCTCACTTCCGTACATCACTACAGGGAAAACCATAGCTTTGACTATTCGGATTTTTGTTGGCAAGGTGATGTCTCTGCTTTTTAAGATGCTGTCTAGGTTTGTCATCGCTTTCCTCCCAAGAAGCAGGCGTCTTTTAATTTCGGGGCTGCTATCACCATCTGCAGTGAATCATGGAGCCCAAGAAAGTGAAATCTGTCACTGCCTCCATATCTTCCCTTTCTGTTTGCCAGGAGGTAATGGGACCAGTGGCCATGATCTTAGTTTTTTTGATGTTGAGCTTCAGACCATTTTTTGCACTCTCCTCTTTCACCCTCATTACAAGGTTCCTTAATTCTTCCTCACTTTCTGCCATCAGAGTGGTATCATCTGCATATCGGAGGTTGTTGATATTTCTTCCGGCAATCTTAATTCCGGCTCGGGATTCCTCCAGTTCAGCCTTTCGCATGAAGTATTCTGCATATAAGTTAAATAAGCAGGGGGACAATATACAACCTTGTCGTACTCCTTTCCCAATTTTGAACCAATCATTTGTTCCATATCCAGTTCTAACTGTTGCTTCCTGTCCCACATATAGGTTTCTCAGGAGGTAGATAAGGTAGATAAGGTAACCAGACAGTCCCATTTCTTTAAGGACTTCCCCTAGTTTGCTGTGGTCCACACAGTCAAAGGCTTTTGCATAGTCAATGAAGCAGAAGTAGATGTTTTTCTGGAACTCTCTGGTTTTCTCCATAATCCAGCGCATATTAGCAATTTGGTCCCTAGTTCCTCTGCCCCTTCGAAATCCAGCTTGTACTTCTGGGAGTTCTCAGTCCACATACTGCTGAAGCCTGCCTTGGAGGATTTTGAGCATAACCTTGCTAGTGTGGGAAATAAGTGCAATTGTACAGTAGTTGGAGCATTCTTTGGCACTGCCTTTCTTTGGGATTGAGATGTAGACTGATCTTTTCCAGTCCTCTGGCCACTGTTGAGTTTTCCAAACTTGCTGGCATATTGAATGTAGCACTTTAACAGCGTCATCTTTTAAGATTTTAAATCACTCTCCAGGATGTCTGGCTTTAGGTCATCAACCACACTATCTGAGTCATGGTAAAGATCAACTTTACCATGCTCAATAAATTTTGGTACGTGAACAATGAACATGTGCCAAAATTCGGTCCAGGAAGCTGTTGCTCTTATGCACTCTTGCTTAGTTGTAGTAATAAGATAATACTGTGTTACTTTTGTTTTCCTGCTCCTTTGTAGATTGGATTCCCCCCCAAAGCAAACAGACTGATTGAAAGCTCTTTTAATTCCCTCTTTGAATTGGCAGTCTAATAGATGTTTACGTCATTGAAAACAAAAGGAGCATCCATAGGATTTTTCTTTATCTCTTCCATTACATTTGAATTACCATTTAACATTCCAGATGTCTGCATGTAACTTTCAGATAAAATCAAGCTTCTGTAAAGTTATTCTAAGTTCATAGCGACTGTCATGGCACTCATCAGTGACATCAGTTATAAACAATCAGATTCTATTAAAACAGCAAATTATACAGAATACTGTCACACCCTAATTTGCTGAGCAATTAAAACTCCTGGAGTGCATGTGTTTACTGAGGGTTTCGCTGTCTTTTTAAAGCAGTAAGAGTCTGGCTGAGCAGCCTATGGGCTGTATGCCAGCCCCAACAGGTACCCCAGAGCCTATCCATAAAAGTGTAAAACGAAAACAGATTGTTTCTACTCTATCTCTATTAATTTTTGCATCTGGGGCCTTAGGGGATTTCCATGGCCCTCTCCCCTCCAATTTTTTTTAAATGGTCTGAAGCTGCTTTGTTATTCATAGAAAGAGAGATGATATAGCAATATAGATACTCACACATTAAAAGAATGAAAAAAAATATTTCCAAAACCTGTATGGCCTACAGTGGAAGCTAGAGAAAACATTTGGGCCTGTGTACTCTGAGGTTGCCCATATCTGTAACAGGAGCTTACAGTAATTGATTGGTATGTTGATTATTTACACACATACAGGGATTCATAGCATTAATCTTGACACGCCTCCTTCCCCCATTTACTTTCTAAGAGGCCTGTGATGCTTCTAGAATGCCCAGTGAGGTATTGCACTTCCAGTACCACCTTGTTTGTGGACCACACTAAAGGTTATAGGTAGCTTGTCATCAGAGGTAACTGATGATCAGGGGTAATTTTTATTTATTTATTTATTTATTGAATTTATATCCCGCCTATCTAGTCAGTTATGACCACTCTAGGTGATGTAAACTAACTCAAGCTGATTCCTTTAAATTTTTTAGATCTTTGGGGAAGGTGGGGGGAGAGAAGAAAAGACAACCCTTCTTCCCTCATAGTCCTGTTGCATCCGTGAGGATCTCACCATGCAGCTAATGTCCAAAACTGTAGAGATACTGTCAAGCTAAAATTGCCCAGCAGGTTCAACCCATTCTACTACTCTAAGCCATCTCTTTTCAGAACCGTGGTACCCGTGATTCTGAAAAGGTTTAGTCAACAGGGTCATTCACCTTCTGTTATTACAGTATTACATACAACTTTTTCATAAGTGAATGTGCCTGGCATGTCTCTCTAAACATTGTATCTTTTTTTTTCATTTTCAGCTGAATGTGGTGGACGAATTCATGCTGCTACTTCAGGGCGCATTTTGTCTCCAGGTTACCCTGCTCCTTATGACAATAATCTACATTGCAATTGGATTATAGAAGCAGAACCAGGGAGAACAATTAGGTAGGTGTTTTACCTCAGCTATTAGATACAGTCCCAAAGTCATAGCATTGTGTGTTCAACTAACAACTGTGTGTTACTATTTAACTGTCGCATAGTGATCCCATACCTGCTGCCTTCCTAAGTGATTAAGTTGCAAGATGGCAAAATAATTTTGCCATAATAATACCCCATAATTTTCCCCACTAAAAATCAAGTGTATTAGTGTTAGTGTATAATATATTAAAGAAAGCAGTGGAACCAAATGGACAGATATTTTGGTGTGCATACTTACTGCTTAGTAAGCTTCCCTGAAATCACTGAGACTTATTTCTGAGTAAACATCCTTAGGATTATGCTGCAAATTAATGTGTCAGGAGAGAAACCGTCCAGGGGAAAAGCAACTATTATTGCTGTTAAATATCAGTACTGGGGCTTTCATTTTGCTCTTAGTTGTATGAGAAAAGGAGATCATGTTTTATCTCCTTGCATAAAGTCTTAAACCACTATCTATCTATCTATCTATCTATCTATCTATCTATCTATCTATCTATCTATCTATCTATCTATCTATCTATCTATCTATCTATCTATCTATCTATCTATCTATCTATCTATCTATCTATCTATCTATCTATCTACTTATTTATTTATTTATTTATTTATTTATTTATAGCCTAGCCTACCCTATGTCATAGGATCTCAACATGGGTTACAAAACTGTGTGAAACAATTTTAAAACATAGGTTATGTATATAATTTAAAATGAAGCCCCAAATTTGAGCACTCAAACATCAAAAATGCACTTGCTCATAGGAGATCTGCCTTTAGCCACACTGACAAAAGTAAATGCTAGTCCCACTGCTATTAAAAATCATAGAAACATGTTAGAAAGAGGGTAGTTTTTCATAATGTAGATTGTGAACCATTAGAAATCTTGTTTTCACTGCAAGGCAACTTCCCATTGTTTTGGTGGAAGAAAGATGAATGAATTAGATACCATTCTAGTTGGAGTGGTGAAATGTTAAAACATATCTGTATAGATGCAAACTCTAAATCTAAACTAGTGCAGAAAAATCATGATTCATTATACTCTTCAATAATGTATTCCATCCTCTAATTTTAAGTATTTAATATTTTTACATAAATAGGTTAAACTTTAACTGAAAGAGAAACATGCTTGAAAAATATTTCCCTTATACATATTCAGAGAAATTCATAACATTTTCCACACTATTTCATATTCTTCCAAGAAAGAGGAAGATAAATGTATTCCCCCAACACCAGACCAAAAGACACTCACTCAATCACAAGTGAATTCAGTGCTCCATTTGCATTTTAATAGGAACTGCAAATGTGAAATTAATATAGAATGAAATAAGAAATTACAAACAGCTATCTGTAGCTAGAAAACAGATTTAATATTTACTTATTAACAGGCATCAGAGTCAGTATTTATTATAGCAAGTGGGAAAACAGCTCCCATCGTTGACCGCTTTAGATTAAAAGTAGAAAGTGTTTCACATCACACATAATTTTAATGTCTTTAAAATGTGGATTGTGATGTATTCAGCGTGAAAGTTGTGACAACACTTATTTAGCTTTCTCTTGCAGTCAGCATCTGTCTCCAAATTTGATATAAAGTTAGAGCTATGAACATGATACTTATTGTCAGCCTTCAGGTATGTTCAGGTCTCCATATTCTGACTTCCAGTGTAACAGATTAGCATTACATGACCTAATGTGAATCCCAAAGTCCGGTTCACATCTGACTATGAATATCTAATCTTAAGAAACACCTTTCAATATGAGAGATTGTACTGACAAGGCCATAGGAGCAGAACTGATAAATATTTCTTTTGGGCTCACTCTCTCCTTCAGATTAATGCAGCAGTCTCTGACACTATACATTTCTTCTGAAATGAGATGTGAAAGAACGATTAATTTTCAGTAAATTAATCTAATGGATGCTGCCAGCCTTTTCAGTGGAGAAGGATGGGATTCAAGCTGTTTTCAGCCAGTTTAGCCCACCACTGTGTTCTTTGGATTACGTTTAATGTTCCTGGACACCCCATCAACTGTATCTTATGTGCCCATACCTGGGAACAAGCCCCATGGAATCCAATGAGACATATATTTGAGCAGACGTGTGTTCAATTATGCTATTAATATGATACTGGTAACACTCCTGGACAACTATTGTGAAGCGGTGGGCAGATTGGATAGGTGCTTTTCCAGCAGCAAGGGGTGTGTTCATTCTTGGGGGTCGCAATTGTTCCTGAGGCTCCAGTTATGCCAGCAGAAGACTTCACAAATGTTCTGTCATCAATAAGGTTCCTGCTAGTGGTAGATTCCTCAAAATGAAGTATTAAGGGCGTGGGGAAATGGGTGGACACAGGCAGCCTTGGGTCAGCTGGGATCTTTGGTACACCACAGATGACCCAAGACCGTCTCTCAAAATATCAGCCTATAGCTGGTGTAACTATTTTATTGAGGATAGCCACATAAAAGGGGAAACAGGGTTCCTGTGTTTTCAGAGGTTGTGTAGAATGGAATTTTAGTTAGTAGAACTTGCGTGATAAACAAACCTGCTGGCATTACACTTCCACACAACCATTAAAGATTGGACACTATAAAGCTGACGTTTAAACCTGATTATTAAGTCTTACCTGCTGAAGCTACTTGGACATTGCCTAAACACTGGGTCCAGTCAATGCAAGCAGGCATGATCTATGCCAGTCCTGTAATACCTTGGTTTGCACACACATCCTTCTTCATTCTGTCACATCCCCACTGCATGTAATAAAATTTAAATGTAAAACAGGCTCCATATATTGTGGGGCAACTGAAGTGCATAATTCACCAAAGTGGCTGTGCCAAGATGACCATGACCAGGAAAGGCAAAAAACAGACCAACCCCTTGACTGTCATTTGACTGTCCTGAAGAAATTCTTCCTGGCCTTTAAAGATGTTTCAGCCAGGCATCTGTGTTTAATGTCCTTGAGCATTTGCCTGGTACATTCCTGGCAGAAAAGGAATGGGAAAGCGGATTGTTCTGCCAGCAGAGCCAGAGGGAGACAGTGTTTCCTTCTTCAGATGGTGGGAGGGAAGGGAGGGAAATCTCATAAAATAGAAAGATTTCACGCAATTTGGAGAGCTGATGTCACACAACATGCTGTGAGATGTGCCTAGCCTTCCAAGGTGATGCTGGGCCACCACCTTCCCTCTGGCTGTCTAGTAAGCTGTTTAGAGATGAGCAAACATTTTCACTTCACAAAAAGAGGTAGGTGGGGAGTCTTGTGGCACCCTTACAATGAGATATATTTTTAACATGGTCTTTCAGTGGATTAAAGTCCACTTCCTCAAGTATGCATCTGAGAAACACATCTGAGAAACATGCCACAGGACTAGAAAACACTTTAGGAAAAAAAAATATTATATTTCTGTTGATCCAGGCTAATTGGCTGGGGAGAGGGGTCCACGTAGAATTGTACTGTCAGTCTCCATTTCAGAGGCACCAGATGTCCGCATGGAAAACAAAAAGCAAAGTTAGCTTCTAGCAAGAATAGAATATTGACAGCAGCTCTTTTTTCATTGTTGTTGGGTTTGGTCATAATTTATTACATTGTTTTAATTTTATCAAGTCACAATACAGTAAATAAGTGCACTTACGCTCATTTACTTTATTATGATTTTTATTCTATGCATTCTTCTTTCTGTCTGGTTAACTATCTTGAACTGTTAGTTTTTAATCTGGACCTTTTCTTTAACACCCAAGTAGGAAGGGTAGCCAAGAGTGGCATATATCATGTGTTATTCTTTCATTTGCAGTCTGCATTTTATTGTTTTTGACACTGAGGTGGCTCATGACATCCTAAAAGTGTGGGACGGTCCTGTTGAGAGCAGTATTCTACTTAAAGAATGGAGTGGCTCTGCCCTTCCGGAGGACATTTATAGCACATTCAACTCGCTGACCTTACAATTTGACAGTGATTTCTTCATCAGCAAATCCGGCTTTTCTATACAGTACTCAAGTAGGTGAATTTTGTATTGTCCTTATGTACCATCAACATTTGACTTTTAATTATTATTTTTTCCTGAAAGCTTCTTTGGTATGTCCTTCTGGAATCTGGATCCTGATTGGAATGCATAATCTACTGAATGCATGTATTGTATTAGCTAACCTTAAACATTGTTTCTAAAAGAATGGAAGTAATAATCTCATTTATATACTTGTGTATCTTGGATAATGTTAGTTGACATTTGTACTTAAGAAAAAGTGAAGGCTTTTTAAAGTCCAACTGCAAAATCAACTAGAGTAGACTAATTGCATCAGCTCTGGATGGTAAGTCAACATGTGTATAAATCCCATTGATTTAGTGGGTCTGCTCTAGTTAGGATTAGCAATGGGATCCAAGGCTTAGTTTCAAAAAGAGCTGATATTGTTTTCCCCTTGCTTTTCTAAATTATTATTACTATTAAAAAATGGGAGATACAAATGAAGCTAATAAATCAGACAAAAAGCCATTCTGCTTTAATTCCATTTTGCGATTGTTTGGATTTAAGAATACTGTATATTGGTATGTGTTTTTCCTAATGGCAATATATAGATCTACATGGATGGGGGAGGAGGGAGGGAGAGAGGCCTTACTAACAAAGGCTTCTCCTCACTATTGGTTGTAGACAAGTGCATCCACCCAACTGCAAAAGCATCTCTACCTAGGTTTCCTGAGACAGACATGGGTGGAGTATTCCAGCATCAGTTGCTGCTTATCTAGAAAGCTTTGGAGACTGAAGATTTCAGTTTATGTTTGATGCTACAGCTACAGCCTCCAGTGTTTAATATCAGCTGTAAGACATGTTATTCCCAGGCTGTCCTTCCTGTGTGAGAAAGAGAGGTGGAAAGAGTGATGGTTTCTGCCACTGCTCGGCTTAGGGGCTCTGAACCCTCTACTGACTGAAATCCTTGCCATTTATCATACTTCCTGGAGGGCATGACATGCTCTCTATGGCAAAGTGGCATTTTTCATATAGAATTCATGTAAATATAAAGATTCAACTGAATAGTCTTAGAAATTGTTTTACTTATGCTCCTTGCCAAACATTAGCAGTTTAATGTTATCAGTTTAATGTTAGAACTCGCAAATGTACGTAGATTAATATGTGTCAGAATAGCCCCTAGTTTGATATGCACAAATGCCTTCAACATTGCACAGCATCCAGAGTTGGAGACATTGTACCACCTGATATGAGTACAGCTATAGTTGCTGTCACCTCATGCTGCTTTATATCCTCATTGCCCAATAAGGGAGGCATGTGAATATTCCATGTCTCTTTGATGGACTGTCCCAGAGGTATCCCTGCAACTTTGATCCTAACCACCCCTGCCCTACTTCAAATCAACTGTACATCTGTGTGCTGATTGGTGAGACCACTTAGGGACGGAAGATGGTGTTGCCGGTTTTGAACATGGAGAGTTAAAAATAACTGCATATTTTACATATATGTAATACATAGGAAGTGCCAGTGCTATATACTGGACAGACTGCCATGCTAGGATTTGGGAGACCCGGGTTCAAACCCCTGCTTGGACATGGAAACCACTGGGGGTGGCAATGGTAAAACCAGCCCTTAAACATCTCATATACCTTGGGAACACTGTTAGAATCACCATAGGTCAAGTAAGACTTCACACCACTTATCATGTAAACAAACATATCTAAAGACAGACAGACCAAAAGCTTATTCTGGACCCATAAGGGGCACATAAGTGTAAAAGCACTTTCCCATCACGCCTCCAAGCCACTGCTATTCAGAAGCCTCCAGGAGCTAATACAAACTTAGGATGCATGATTATTAGCCTTTAATAATCTTTTCCTCCACGAAAGTGCCAGCAAAATATGTGTAGAAATGTTAAACATGCCCCATGATTAAGGAAAGCCATGTGCAACTACTCAGGATTTCCATTCCCTGAACTGATTCCTTTGTGAATGCTTTCATCTCAGGCTTGTAAACTACAATAAGAAAAGCTACAAATGGCATATTTTTCCTAGTTTTTATCCACCCAAGAAAGAAAGGTGCCAGCCAGGTGGGCAAGGAGTCAGTCTGTTGGCCCTGATGAACATGTTTTTGGCAATTCAGTCATTTCTGCAGCAACCCTGGGATAAAACCTTTTAAAAAAAAATTGTTGGGCTGCTTAAGTAATTCATCTGCTTCAGTATCACAGGAATCTCTCCGCAACAGTGAGATCTGTATGAGTTGAACAGAGCATATTGGCCCTACATTCAAGAGAAAAATCCTTGCTCATTGACAGCTTCAGCCAGTACAGGAAAAATGCAGACAGGTTTATTAAAGTGTCCAATCAGAGCTTTGTGTTATTTTGATTCATTGAATTAATAGCACTCTGACTGGCCTCTGTAAGAGCTGCTTAACACATGCTCTTCAAATTGAAAACTACATCCGTTATGAGACATGATACTCATGCATTACCACCGGGCCATAATGAATGAGGTAGGAAGATGCTGGCTTTGCTTATATTGTTCCTGCACCTATATATTAATTTTGAAGTGCCATGGAATAGTGTATCCAAAGCAGCTACAAACAGTTTGTGTGCAGTTGTTTAATTTTGCAAACTTTTATGTGAATAATTTTTGTGATGTGGATTTTATTTCTTTGTTTTGTGTTGGAAAAAGTTGGCATTTGGTCATATTTGAAGCATGAGGAAAACATCAGATGAGGTTTATTTCTTTCTAAGGTTGACATTTTTTCAGACACACATTTATGCTCTTTATGGTATTTGTATTTATAGTACATACATACATATAATTATTTTGTGCCTTCCATTAGGTATATCAGCAGAGATGACAAACTGGAGGAATGCAAATGTCTTATGCTCACATAATGTCTGGAGCCTATCCGGGGTCCATTGTCTTGCCAGCTCAGCACAGCATGTAAAACACCACAAGGACACAAACTGACTAGTGTGATTATGTTAATTGTAATCAGCCTAACACTTTTCATTAAAACTTAATTACCATTTAATCAAGCATAAAAGGATACAAAATGGAGTTCAGCGCACATCCCTGACCTTTACTCTGCAGTGTTAACGATATTTAAAATAGTTATTAGAAACTTGGGGTAGCTGACAAACGTCAGCTGTCAAGCCACTGAAATATTGGGAGGTGCAAGTAGGTAGAGAATGGAATGCCTATTAACTGAATAGCACATTTCTTTTCGTCACAGAAGACCTCTGCTCTTGGAGTCTCTAAGCTCATATTAGTTGATTCGTAACAGGGGCACTAGCAGGCAAGTGTTTCTGATCTTCTCATCTTGCTGCCTAGATGCCCCCTCTCCAATTTCTTGACAGTCAGGAAGAGAAAAATAATACGGCTAAACTGTTCGTTCTTCTACAGTTATACCATATAACTTGGGCACTTTGTATTCATTTCCCTGGTGGTCCAATCGCACCCAATCCCGTCCCCCGGAACTAGCTTGACCACTTCATGGGCTCCCTGTGATACTCAACTCCATCGTCTTCTTTGTCACACCAATCCCAGAAGGAGCCCAGCTGGCCCTTCCCCACCTCCCTGCACAGCCAAACACTTCAGAGCAGAGGTGGGAGCATAAGTCTTTCCACTCAGCCGATTAGTGGTCAATTGTGCAGGGCAGGGGAAGGGCCAGCTGGGCTGCTTCTGGGATCAGAATGGCAATGATGATGATGGAGTTGAGTGCCCCGTGGAGCCCTGTAAGTGGTCTGGCCAGTTCTGGGGAGAGGGATTGGGTGGAAAATGAATACGAAGTGCCCACATCTAATCACCTTTATAACAAGGTGTTTAATGTTCTTTCAGCAATTAGCCTTTCTCACACAGATGTAGTCTCAGCATACAGGGGATCCTTCATATGTTTATTTTCTCTTATCTCTCTTTGTGTACAGTCTTAGTCATTCTCACCAAATAGTCTTACAGATGCCTCTGATTTCGACACAGGCCTCTTCCTTCCTTCTTTAGCTAGTTTGGCCTCTGTAAAGCCTATGGGATATAATAGTCGTTTTGAATAATTACTGTGGAGTGAACATGTATGTGTGTATGTATTTCAACCTTATCCAAATAGTCAGAGCTGTAGCAGAGAACCAGATACGTGTTTCTGGAGATGCTTCCTTTTCAAATGGATCTTTACAATGGTACATACTGTACCTGAGTTTGTTAATTTGAGAGAGAGAGAGAGAGAGAGAATATTTGCTGGTATCATAGCAAATTACCATGCCAGTGGTGTACCTTAGGCTGGCTTTTCCATGCCAGAAGTAATAGCCGCACAGGGCTCAGAAGAGAAATTCAGCACCTGTTCAGCATTCTGTAATGGGCCAGGTATCTTTCCGTAATGGCAAAATTACCACCAGTGATTAAGAGGCTACGTTTAAAACCAGTAGAAGCACTGAACAGCCTGTACAGGAGTGAGGCTTTAGTTGATAGCCTTTGCACCAGCTAACCAACTGGTCACAAAATGGCATATTTGAAAGCATTCATTAGAGGGATGTGAAAACTGAGCCGAAAAAGAATAAAGAGAGCACATTCTCAAGTTCATTGGACTGGACTAGCACCTTGGGAGCCACAGCTACTGCTATTGCACAGCAGGATGCGGCCTCTCACTCCTCTAGGATGATCATGAGCATTACTGCTTGCACATGGAGCACATTTGTCAGTTTCAAGAGCCACAGGACACGGTCTGGCAAAAAGACTGTTTCAGCAGCAGCACCTGCCTCTGCCTCTGCCCTGTTGGTTTCCCACCACCAGGATACAGGGAGGTGCCTCTGGACTGTGGTGGCCTAAGCTATGTCCCCCTGCCAAAAGGGTTTGTAGAGTGATTTCTTTCTCTCAAGGGGGTTTATTTCAATGGAAACAAAGTGCAAGGTTAGTATTCCCCCTTCACTCATGTTTGTTTTGCAGCTATTCCGTTTGTGGCCGGTGCAAGTGGGCCTCGGTGCAAATTGTGACTGGCCCCATTCCCTAGCATGTCTGTCTGTCTGTTTTTGAAAGCAACACTGTTCTGACAGTTTCAGGTTGAGCAGATTCCTACTGGCAGGAAGTTGGTTTAACCCTTTCCAAGATAGCCAGGTGTTCAGAAGCCCCGTCTCTAAGCTGGTTTCTTTCTACAGGAGTAAAGGACACATAGACCCAATTTGTGTGTGTGTGTGTGTGTGTGTGTGTGTGTGTGTGTGTGTGTGTGTGTGTGTGTGTGTGTGTGTGTGTGTGTGAGTGAGTGAGTGAGTGAGTGAGTGAGTGAGAGAGAGAGAGAGAGAGAGAGAGAGAGAGAGAGAGAGAGAGAGAGAAATCATGGAGCCACAGTAATTTTAAGCTTGTATGTAAGACTGCAGGTATTTGAATACCAGTGCAGCTATAATGTCAGTTCACATGCTCATAGATAGAACCATACTACTATCCTATGCAGAAGGCCATGCCTCATGAATTTCAGGAGGCCAAATCCAAAGTCCTTGCTAGAGTAGATCCATTTAAATTAATGTCACTCCTAACCATTTCAGTCAGTCTATTCCAGGAAGGATTAATACTCAAATTCTTAAACCAGGAGTTGTCCTTCTTTTGGACAATTTGTGGAATTGGTGTAATAGTGTGATTTGTGCGTGAATTGTGCAGTGTTGTGTAATTTATGCACAGCTGTGCAAAAAGGTCCATTACAAAAGCTGCACACAATCAAGTGGTTAAAACAAAACTCAGAAGCACCATCTTCACTAATGTGAGAACTCTGTCAAGGGCATCAGGAAATTTCTGAAGAGAAGAAAGAGGAGAGTGCTGAAGAGAAGAGTTGCAGCTCCTCAGCCCTTCATAGGACAACAACACAAGTAAAGATTTACATCCCTACTTCTGACATGCATAGGATGTACTGAGTAAAGTCCTTCAAAATACCAAGGTTAAAATACAGTGTTTTCAGCGTGCTTGCTTACAATGTTATAGATTAATAACTTACTGTATCTCTTCTCGTGAATTACTATGCAAAGCATCTAGTGTACTGCCAAGCTGCCAAGCTCAACAAATATTACATGCATCATAATAGCTGCCATCCAGGACTGTTCTGCCTAGCCCAGTATATATACTTGTCAAGCCCTGAATGCTGCAAACATATGCCTCTATGGCCCCATTGGCTATGCCACTGCAATAGTGCAAGGCACATGGCACATATTTAGAGTTCTGAAAGAGAGTACCAGTGGCATCTAAAGCCTTTTTTGATATGCAAAAATGAGCACGATTTCCACAAGAAGTTGCACAAGTGGGCAGCTGCTGGCAAAAGAGTAATTGTACTGGCAGAGATTTTTACTCCTGTGATGTTGTGTTCATTTTGATCACTGAGTTCAGGAACATCCTCCCAAGGTAAGCAGAAGTAGGATGGCAACCTGAATTTCCCAGGATTGTATTAAGTATTAAAGTGTGTAACAGTTAAGATACAAACTACCATAATATGTGATTGTCACAATATGTGCTGTGACAGCGTGCCACAGACTTAGCATGGAGGACAGTTCCAGCCAGGAAGGATACTGACTTGGTTCCTGCATAAGTATCAACACCAGCATAACATAATAGACTATTGCTGGAATTTCAATCACTAGATGAATTATGTCTGAAAGAAACAGGCAGAGCATGGATCATGGTTCAGGCATCTGGCTGAGGAGCCAGAGTTTGGGATTTCAATTCCCTACTGAGACTCCTCAATGGACTGGACTTGATGATCCATTGAGGCCCTTCCAGATCTGTTGTTCTAAAATGTAGATGATGTCAATGATGATGATTTTATCCTTTAGAGTGTTAACAATTAAAAATGGAGAAGCAGCATTTGGACTTCCTCATGTATTCTTTTGAGCTGTTCTCCCAGAAGCATTTAAGGTCTGAAGGATGGGTAATACTATGTGAGACCGTGTTCTGAACTACTCTGGCATTGTTTCCCTGATTCCCCAGTATGTTCAGAACCTTAGAAGAGGCATGAGAAAATGAGTGCCTGCTTAATATTACTGCAGTGTTCCTTGAAAATTAATTTTATACACCTCTGTGTATATATGGGAGAACTGAAGCAGTGGAAAAAGACAATCTTGTGTTTTCAATATGATGACGTCTACGATGATAGAGTTTCTGTAGCTGTAACTAGTTGGGATCCTGTCTTGTCCCAGTAATGATATCAAACAAAAGACATTAAGAAAAAATGTATTGCAGTCATAATTATAATCACAAACACACATACGCAATGTCAGTAACAATTCTACTGTCACTTGCCAATCACTGTAATGCTTCTGACAACATGCCGCAATGACCCACATGTATAGGGAGTAGGGAATATTAATCTGAAGTGATTGCCCCAAGGGTTTAACCAAAACCACCATACTCTTCCTCCAAAGATACACAGTAGAAGGACACTGTAAATAACAGTGTTAACGTTTGCATCAGAAACGCTACAGTTTTAGCTCAGTGATCAAGCGGAACCATAACATTTAGGACTTCCTCAAACTAGGTATTAAAATCCCATACCAGCCCCTAAGTCAGCAGAATGAATTGCTTGCTAGAGAAACAGCTTGAGTGGTACCAATCTGGAAGAAACACTGTTCCTGTCACAGTATTTCCCTTCCTCAGTGGCTGAGCATTTGGAGAGAAGCCCCTAGCATTACAGAACCTTGCAACCAGCTCTCCACAAGACATTTCAACCCTACTGCAGAAGATATCAAACCAGACAATGGGACTACCAACTTTCAGGAAGTTCTCCACCACCACAAAAAAGAAAAAAACAAAACAAAACCCAAGCTCAAATGTCTGTGTGTTGCTCTGCCTCTCTAAATGCTAGTTAGAATTCAGAAGCCCAATTTGGCCCTCCCAGGTCAACTGTAAGACATAGGTTCTGGGGGGAATGGTGGCTTTTGCTGGACAATCGTCCGCTCTCTGAGAGTATTTCCCGTACCCTCCTCTAAGCTGCAGGTATCAGAGAGTTACAGTTCTGTGGATCTCTGATGCCTAAGTAGTCCCAAACCTTCAAGACATGTAGAAATACATGTAAAGGGAAATAACAATCTCTAATGAAAGAAGGAAATCAAATTTCAGGAAGTAAATACATTGTGGAGTTCTTTAGTAAAGGTGATTAAAGCACAGAACTACCATTTTAAACAAAATATATTGAAAATTAATAAAATAATTCAAATATATTCTGAGGACAAGTTTTCTACAACAAAAAGCAAAGCATTCACCCAAATATTTGAGGCAGCCTGAAAGAATACTGAGTGCCTTCTCTCTGCCATTCTCTGGGCTGCTTCAGTACCTACCACTTCTTTGCAGCATTTATCCTGAACTAGGAGAAGAGGAACAGAACTAAATTCATAATTCTCAAAGGCCGTTTCTAAGAGAGGGGAAAAAAGAATAATCTGCCTTTCAAAAATTCCGATGGGAGTCACTCAGACACAGTTCTGTAGGGAAGAAATTTTAAAGAAAGGGTTGCATCATTAAAAGGGGGGAAAGCCTCAGTCACTCCCTAGTTCAGCAAACCAAAGGTCTCTAAGCAGGCCTTATCCACTTATCTTAATTTGTGCGGGAATGCATATGGGAGAAGGAATTCTTTCAGATAACCTGAATTCATTTTGTTTATGGCTGAGGGCCTCCAATCTGCTACTCTCCATCTCTCTGCTGTGGCGTGCATTTAAGTACTGAGTGTGATTATGATTATGAGGCCCATGGGCTTGAGAAGCTTTTTAAGAAAATAACTGTGGTGAATGGATATAGCCCAGCACTTTGGTTTGAAGTACTCTCAGCTGCCCCTCAAATAAAACATATAAGCTGAAGTTGATGAGAGCCTCTTTGGAATTTACAGGGGACATTGGGAATTTGGGGAGCTGTGTAATTTGCCTGTAGGTTTGGCATGCTGGTGTTACGTTTCTGTGGGGTGTTTTTAATTTATTTACTAGTATTTGGTGCTGGTGGTCACCAAAAAGCCTAAGCAGCTTGGAGTCATACGATCTGAAGGATGTCTACACCTGTATGAACCCAGATAAGCTCAAAGACAGACCATTTTCATTCAGGCAGGATTTTGGCAACTGACTGGTTGCTGAGCAAAGCATTTCTTAAATCAGGAGCATGGTGATAATGATAATGCTGTCAATGTGTTTTAGCTTGCATTTTTTTTACTTTAGATATATTTTAGTGCCTGAGCATACTCTGGCTTCAAATGATATTCTTGTTACAGAACACCTTTGAGTTCCCTTGTAAGGAGAAAGATTTAGAGCCATTAAATAAACAAATTATCTCCGTTACCTTTTTTAAAGTTATCCAAAGATTTAAGAAAATAATGTTAATAATGTGTATCAAAAAAAATCCCCTGTTCCAAAATATATACTTTATTCTTCAGTTGAAAGCAGTAGTGTTCCTTATAAATCTTTGCTCTCAGCACTTACCATTTGTACATTGTAATGCTAAATAGTTAGAAATTGTACCATGGTGTGAGGGCTGATGAACAGAAATTATATGAAAAATTCCATAAGAAACTCTGAATGCTTTTTAATGAGCTGCACAATTCAGTGAAAAAATATCTGACAGTGATAACTGCTAACAATGGTATTCTTTAAAATATGTGATTACACCATAATAATTGTGCTTTGGCAAAAGGCAAAATGGATCAAGCCTCCGTATCTTGGCAAGGTCACAAAGGGATCTGACAGCAACCTGGGGGTTAACATCTGAATGCTTCATCTGAAGATTTATTGTAATGGCTGAATACTGCAAGTACCATTGCAGTAACATTGGGACATAATAATTATGTCAGAGGAATATGTTTGTCAAAATAAAATTAGTGACATTTAGCGAGTCGCTCAGAGTGGCATTAATGTGGTATCACCAATAAACTACATATTTTGAAATTGGTGGTACCCACTGATTTGTGAAGGCTGGAAAGAAAACTTTTATGCCATTGTTATTTATGCTCAGATTGCAAATAGACTTGCTTTCATACCCTTCTTGTCCACATTTCATTAGTTCCTTCATATACAATTTCTTAGTTAAGGGAACCTGCAGTTGAATTGTTAAAATTAGTTCATAATGAACTGTGAAGTGTCTAGGTTCTTACTACAGTACTTAGGCCAGGTTTACATTCTAAAGCAGGTCTCAGGTGTGAAGGAAGAGCAAGTGTTATCACTCTCACTCTCTCAGACTGGTCACTGGAAGTTCCACATGGCACCTCATGGTAATGAACTATCCGAGGATCTGAAAAAGCGAATTGTTGCTCTACATCAAGATGGCCTAGGCTATAAGAAGACTGCCAAAACCCTGAAACTGAGCTGCATTACTTTGGCCAAGACCATACAGCAGTTTAACAGGACAGGTTCCACTCAGAACAGGCCTCGCCATGGTCAACCAAAGAAGTTGAGTACCAGTGCTCAGCATCATATCCAGAGGTTGCCTTTGGGAAATAGACATATGAGTGCTGCCAGCATTGCTGCAAGGGTTGAAATGGTGGGGGATCAGCTTGTCAGTGCTCAGACCATACACCACACACTGCATCAAATTGGTCTCCAGGGCTGTTATCCCAGAAAAAAGCTTCTTCTAAAGATGGTGCACAAGAAAGCCCGCATACGGTTTGCTGCAGACAAGCAGGCTAAGGACATGGATTTCTGGAACCATGTCCTGTGGTCCGATGAGACCAGGATCAATTTATTTGGTTCAGATGGTGTCAAGCGTGTGTGGCGGCAACCAGGTGAGGAGTACAAAGACAAGCGTGTCATGCCTACAGTCAAGCATGGTGGTGGGAGAGTCATGATCCCCTCCCTTTGGAGACTGGGATGCAGGGCAGTATTTCAACATGATAAAAACCCCAAACACACGTCCAAAACGACCACTGCCTTGTTGAAGAAGCTGGGGTTAAAGGTGATGGACTGGCCAAGCATGTTTCCAGACCTAAACCCTATTGAGCATCTGTGGGGCATCCTGAAATGGAAGGTGGAGGTCTGCAAGGTCTCTAACATCCACCAGCTCTGTGATGTCGTCATGGAGGAGTGAAAGAGGACTCCGGTGGCAACCTGTGAAGCTCTGGTGAACTCTATGCCCAAGAGGGTTAAGGCAGTGCTGGAAAATAATGGTGAACACACAAAATATTGACACTTTGTGCCCAATTTGGACATTTTCGCTTAGGGGGTGTACTCACTTTTATTGCCAGCAGTTTAGACATTAATGGCTGTGTGTTGCATTATTTTGAGGGGAGAGCACATTTACACTGTTATACAAGCTGTATACTCACTGCTTTACATTGTAGCCAAGCATCATTTCTTCAGTGTTGTCACATGAAAAGATACACTAAAATATTTATGAAATGTGAGGAGGTGTACTCACTTCTGTGATATACTGTATGTGCTCAGTTCCAAAGCTCATGTCTTCATCAATGTGACCAGCAATGTTAGTGTGTTTACATTGTTAAGTGTAACAGCAAGACAGCAGAGATGAGAAGAAGAGAGGTTTGAAGGACATGAGCAGCAAGCAAGTAATAGAACAGAGGTGTGAGTGAGATGTGAAAAGGCAGAGGAGATCAGAAGAGAGTGGTGAACATTTGTTATTTGCATACTTGTGCATTATGTTTGACTCTGGATTAGCTGTGCAAGGAAAGGAGTGAGTGGAAGATTTCTAAACCCTTGTTAACTTTGTGGTTGAGTCTGGACAGATGGGCACCAAAAGGGCTCTGGGTAGCCCTTAATGTCCCCCCAAAGCATTCTTCAAGATTTAGGGGATCCTTATGAATAGAGTGGGCTGCAGAGTAGTGGAGAGGAGAGGGTATTCCTAACAATGGAATGCAGTGATTTTCTAGATTTTAGATTCCTAGATTACTACTAAGTAGCTGGATTTCACTCTCTTGAAGTAAGCTGTATATTGTATTTTCAAGGATTGCCTCCTTCCTAGTCTATGCCACATGACAAAAATAATAACTTGGTGGGTGATATCCTATCCTGTTTTCTTAGGCTGCAGTCAGTTTTTTAAAAAAAATAATAATTTGGGATAAGGTAAGGGATACAAGGGGTAATGGGGGATATGGGGGACAAAGGAGGGGGAGGAAAAACACATTCACTCTATTTTTGATAAGATAAGAACTTCTAGAAACTGTCAAACTTATAAATGGAATGAAAAGAACTTGAGTATGTGTGTGTGTTTTTTTAAAAAAATTCAAGCATGATAGAAAGCAAAACTGACAAACTGATCTATTTCTACTCAAACCTCTCAGGGAATCAAAGAATGTTAACTGCATTGTTATATTTGCCCTGCTTCTTTCAACAACTGCCTAAATGTGGAGGCTTGACAGCTGAAGTAGAAAAGAAACTGAAATAAAATTTTAGTTTGCTCGGTAGATTAGCTTGAATACCAAATGCAAGCTATAATATTTTTAGAATGCCATCTCTCCCCACATTTAAAGAAAATTGGAGGGAAATCAGTTTGAACATGATGTATCACGGGGACAATTTCCTAAAGAAACAACCATATAAACCCCTTTCCTAACACATACTCAAATGATATACCTAAAAGAAATACACCTGTTCCAACATTTGCAATGACAGATAAAGGTTTTCAACATTCAGCATCTGTTTTTAAATTTTCTTCACTTTCTTTTCTTATTTGCAGCATCGGTGGCATCAACCTGCAATGATCCTGGCACCCCACAGAATGGCAGCAGATACGGAGACAGCAGAGAACCCGGAGATACCATAACCTTCCAGTGTGACCCTGGGTATCAGCTCCAAGGACAGGATAAAATTACTTGCGTACAGCTCAATAATCGGTTCTTTTGGCAGCCCGATGCACCTACATGCATAGGTATTGAGCCTCAAATGATGGGCAGCTCCCTGGTTTTAAACTAAGATGCATTACGTTCTGCTGCTATTGGCGTGCATCATTTTGGAAGGATAATGCTGCTTTGATACATCAGACATTGCTGCTTCGCATTTGTGTGCACGTCCTGGGTGTCTGTACTGAGAAGTCCTAAAAATTGTGGGTTTTACCTTAAATAATCTTAATATCAAGGTTGTTTTTGTCTAGTTCACCAAAACCAGGTCTATCCTAGATGTATCTACTGGCAAAATATGCTCTTGTGCTTTAAGTACACTTCATTTAATTTGCAATTATGCATCACTGTTTATGCATCAATATCATAAGCAAAAGGAAGTGAGAAAATGTCATCTGTTGACAGATCCCAATAATACTTCAGTCTTTTTAAGTGTAGTAGAAACAAGAGCTGCAATGTTTGATCAATTACATTAATTCTTTTTTAAAATAAATTGACTTCAAAAATGTCCCCAATTAATTGGGCAGCAGGTTCACAAATATATTTATGAAAATCGTGCTAATAAATAAGTGCCATTTAAAAAGAAGCAGTCTTTCTTCTCCTTTATGCAAAAGGATGACCTTTTCTGAAGTGATGCCTGGTTGAAATACACGCCAATGTTTTAAAAAAACAACAACCAGATAGACATATATTTTTGTATGTGTAATGTTACACAAATTTAAACAATATTTTATTTCAACTAGACTATAAAACTGTTTTTAAAATGGTCTTAATATAAATGGGAAGATCTTGGATGTTTTTGTTTTAGGGATTTTTTGAGGGGTGGGTAGGAAAAACAATTCTTACTTCGTTTACGGGGATGCAATGCAGTCGTCACCATTGTGCTTAAGGCAGTAGTCTTTACACACTATTAACAGAAACACCTGCACTATGTGATAGTCTAGAAACTAAGACTTTGCTTGGTATTGCAATATCTTGTTCAGTCTGAGAAGATAAGGTTTGTGCTGGGCCACTTTTGGCATAACATTTGAACTACAGAGGACATGGTGGCGCTGTGGGCTAAACCGCAGAAGCCTGTGCTGCAGGGTTAGAAGACCAAGCAGTTGTAAGATCGAATCCACGCGACGGAGTGAGCTCCCGTCACTTGTCCCAGCTCCCGCCAACCTAGCCGTTTGAAAGCATGCAAATGTGAGTACAGTGGGGTCTCTACTTAAGAACTTAATCCGTATTGGAAGGTGGTTCTCAAGTTGAAAAGTTCTTATGTTGAATCTGCATTTCCCATAGGAATGCATTGAAAACCATTTAATCCGTATCTACTCTTTTCCGTCCATAGAAACTACAGTGGAACCTCTACTTCAGAACTTAATCCGTTTTGGAATGGTGTTCTTAAGTTGAAACGTTCTTAAATTGAAGCAAAATTTCCCATAGGAATGGACTGAAAACCAATTAATCCGTTCTGGCTGTTTTTTTGTTATGTAGAGGTGCGTTCGTACATTGAAGCATTAGTTCCCATAGGAACTAATGCAAAGCTGGTTAATAAGTACTAGGGGGAGAATTTTTTTTTAACCTAAGATGACCTAAGGTTAAAAAAAGAGCAGGAAAGGGTTTTTTTTCCCTGTTCTTATCTTGGATTTCTGTTCTCAAGTAGAAGCAAAATTTAGCAAATGGAGCTGTTCTTAAGTTGGATTGTTCTTAAGTAGAGACGTTCTTAAGTAGAGACCCCACTGTAGATAAATAGGGACCACCTCAGTGGGAAGGTAAAAGCGTTCCGTGTCTAAGTTGCACTGGCCATGTGACCACGGAAGATTGTCTTCGGACAAACGCTGGCTCTATGGCTTGGGAACGGGGATGAGCACCGCCCCCTAGAGTCGAACACGACTGGACAAAAATTGTCAAGGGGAACCTTTACCTTTACCTTTACCTTGAATTACAGTAGACGATGTTCACATTTCTGTTGCAGGCTTGGGAAAAGGTGGCTGTCATACAGAGCAGCAAGACTGTATCATCTGAGGAAAATCAGTAAAACCCAGGAGAAGCTAGAGATCTCAGTCTTTCATGACAGACACTTTGGGTAAACAACTCATGGGTTTCCAGTCGTATCAATACATATTTATTGTTTTTTAAAAAAGTCCAAGCTGTTGATAGCAATATCCTGCATCATCTTCATCAGGGAAGGCCTATTGCCATTAAAAAGCTTGGACTTTTTAAACAATAAATATGCATTGACACGACTAGAAACCCATGAGTTGTTTACACCAGGAGTATCTGTCTGGTAAATTTTCACAAGAATGTGAACTGTTCTTTTGGCAACAGAAGTTCACATATGGGACAGGCTTGCCAGTGGTGCAAGGGAACAAACAAAACTTAAGTCCGAATTAGCTGTAACTTTAATTGCAGTAAGGTAATTAATATGCATTATTTAGCAAACTGTATAAGAGCTTGGGGAAGCCAGAGCATCCTGCATATTTCAGGGAGGTAGAGAAAGGAGCTTTAACTCTTTTTCTTCCGGCCATTGTCCTGACAAATATTTTCTCTCAGACACTATTATTTGTGTTTGAGGGAAGCATCCACTGGAGCCAGTGAGAGCAATGATCCATCACATCTAGTTTTGCCGTTATGCAAGCGCTGGATGTTTAACAACTAAGAACAGTTTTAACCGTTTTGTTTTTCTTGCTGCATGTTTTCATTTGGTTTTGTATTTAATACAGATGTTGATTTATGGAAGCATTATTGTGAAGTAGCATGTGCAACCCTTTATGGGTTTTGCAGTTTGAAATCTACTTTCTTTTATGCACCAACTCAAAACTTCAGCCATTCTATAAAGACATGACAAAGCACAACAGCCCAAAACCTTTTACCTGGTTACAATGGTGTAGCAGGAGTGGTGTGGCTTTTGGAGGCAAATTGCTCCATGTTAAGAAATCACTGTAGACATTGTCAGTTGCAAACTGAGTTGTTTGAGTCTGTGTACAATTGATAATATCTATGGCAGTTTCCTAACTTGGGTCAGTTTGCCTACAGAAATTTTGCCATTTTGCTTAGCTATCACAAGAGGCTTTTGGCCATTGTTTGAAATTCTCACAAATAAGCTCTTACAGGCTGCAAATGGTTGGTATTTAATAGCTATTTTTCGTTAGCATTCTCTGAATGTGCTATTGACAATAATGTATTTGCTGCATCTCCATTTATGGCATCCTTGACATGTGTTTTTATCTCAGACTAAGTCATCAGAAGATGTGAAAATATTGTGAGTCTTCACCAGAGTATAAACTAAGTAGGAGCTATGTTGTTTTCACTAGAGTAGAATCTGTGTAGGAGCTCTGTTATAGCTTAAACTATTTTTTTTTTAAAAAATAACAAGTCTGGATTGATTACTATTGTTATTTCAATTAGAATTATAGTTCTATATCATTGTTAACAAGCCCTCTAATTTTAAGTGCATTGTTGCAGATTTAGCTGCCTGCCTGCTGACAAGGAATTGTGTGATTGTTTCCCTCTTAGTAGCTGGATATTTGGATCAGAGAACATTGATTGCAGACAAGAGAAAATGCATTATTTGCTTTCTTTCTTGTGCAAAGACAGATAGGAAGAAGATGAAGGACAATTCTGGATCATGAATGATTATTTATACAGAATCTCTACATTCCTGAAGGAATTTGTTGGATATAACCCTGATATATTATTAGGAAATTCTCAAGAGGCCTTACAGAAAATTGTGGATCTACAGGATATTTATTACATACACAACACTGATTTTATTTATTTATTTATTTATTTATTTATTTATTTATTTATTTATTTATTTATTTATTTATTTATTTTATATGCTGCCCACTCTACCCAGAGGTCTCTGGGCGGCTTACAATAATTAAAATTCAATACAATAAAATGATTAAAATACAATTAAAATACAATTAAAATACAATTAAAATTGCCATCATCAGGACCCACAGTTGTTATTTCAATTAAAAGCCTTCTGGAACAGGAAGGTTTTGACCTGGCACCGAAATGTCATCAACGTCGGCGCCAGATGAATTTCAGTTGGGAGGGCGTTCCATAGTCTGGGGGCAGCTGCCGAGAAGGCCCTTTGTCTACAAGCCATCCCTCTTACCTCTTTGAGGGATGGCACTTTCAAAAGGGCCCCCTGGCTAGATCTTAACTGCCGGGTAGGCTCATATGGAAGGAGGCGGTCCTTCAAGTATCCAGGGCCCAAGCCATTTAGGGCTTTATATGTCAAAACAAGCACTTTGAATTGGGCCCGGGCAGCAACTGGTAACCAATGTAAATTGAACAGAATCGGCTTGATGTGATCTCTAGCGGCTCCACCACTCACCAGCCGCGCACCTCGATTCTGGACCAGTTGCAGTCGCCGGACCATCTTCAAAGGCAGCCCCACGTAGAGCGCATTGCAATAATCTATATGAGATGTTACCAGTGCGTGTGTAACTGTCATGAGACTCCGCTCGTCCAGGTAGGGCCGTAGCTGGTATAATTTCCGCAGCTGAAGGAAGGTGCCACTGGCCACCGAGTCCACCTGGGCTTCCAAAGTTAGACTGGGGTCCAGGAGCACCCCCAGGCTGCGGACCCTGTCCCTTAGGGGGAGTGTAACCCCATTCAGGGCAGGGAAATGGCCCTCCAACCTGTCCGGCGAAGCACCTACTAACAGCACTTCCATCTTGTCTGGATTGAGTTTCAATTTATTAACCCTCATCCAGTCCATTATCAGGTCCAGACACAAGTTCAGCACAGAAACCGCCTCACCTGGATTGGTGGAAAACGAGAGGTAGAGCTGAGTGTCATCAGCATATTGCTGACTCCTCAGCCCAAACCTCCTGATGACCTCTCCCAGCGGTTTCATGTAGATGTTAAACAGCATGGGGGACAGTATCGAGCCCTGAGGAACCCCATGACATAAATGCCATGGGGCAGAGCAACTGCCCCCCAGCACCACCCTCTGGACACGGTCAGCTAGGAAGGAGAGGAACCACTGTAAAACAGTGCCTCCAACTCCTAACCCAGCCAGCCTATCCAGAAGGACACCATGGCCGATGGTGTCGAAAGCCGCTGAGAGGTCCAGGAGCATCAACAGGGTCACACCCCCCATCTCTCTCCCGACAAAGGTCATCATACAGGGCGACCAAGGCAGTCTCTGTACCAAAACCCGGCCTGAAATCTGATTGAAATGGATCCAGAAAATCCGTTTCATCCAGCAGCACCTGGAGTTGCCCACCCACAACCCGCTCCAACACCTTGCCCAAATAAGGGAGGTTCGCCACTGGTCGGTAGTTAACCACCAGCCTTGGGTCCAGGTTAGGCTTTTTAAGGAGTGGTCGAATTGCTGCCTCTTTCAAGGCGGTAGGGACCACTCCCTCTCTCAAAGAGTCATTCACGGCCTCCTGGACCCAGGTGCGAACTCCCCTGGCAGAACTTCCAATTAGCCAAGATGGGCAAGGGTCGAGCAGCGCGGTGGTAGAACGGACAGATCCAAGCACCTTGTCCACATCCTCGGGTCTCAACAATTGAAACTCATCCATTAAAGTTTGACCTAAGCACGGCACACTGGACACATCTTCCGATTTTGCAGTAACAGTGGAGTCCAGCCCACTGCGAATCTGAGCGATTTTTTCCTCAAAATGAATAGCAAACTCGTCACAGCGAGCTGATGAGCAGTCCGGGACCTCTACCAGATTTCCCGGTTGAAGAAGATCCCGGACCACCCGAAACAGCTCTGCTGGACGACATTCTGAGGAAGCAATGCGGCTGGAGAAATATTGCCATTTCACCAGCCGTATTGCCACGAAATAGGCCCGATAATGGGCTCTAAGTCGTGTTCGATTGGATTCCCAGCAGGACTTCCTCCACCTGCGCTCCATAGCATGTACATTATGGAAGTCATTTTCTAGGGAGGTTTGAACATTCACATTTGGTTTAAAGAGTGAAAGTGTGTAGGATTAAAAATACCTATCACACTTTAAAAATACATTTGAATTCCCTATGTCTCATTTTGCTCCTCCTTCACCAGTACCAGAGCTCTGATTTTATACCTCTGTGGTGGTGCGCTTTCCTTTGGGCAGGAAATGTTTTTATACTGTGTAGGATTTGAAGTGGAATTCTCCATTTGTACTCTGGAGTGCTACAGACAATGCTACTCATTCAGGATTCTACATGTGTGTTCTTCACATGAAAACTAAGCCTAAGGCAGCTTAAGCACTGGAGGATGAATATCTGTGTACACACACACACACACAGAGAGAGAGAGAGAGAGAGAGAGAGAGAGAGAGAGAGAGAGAGAGAGAGAGAAGAACTACAAATATTCCTTTATAGGTATAGATTTTATTGTTCCTGGGATAATTAACGTGTGTTAACTGCAAAGAAGGTACTACAGATTTATGTGTAGATGTAAAAACCATTGATCCTAAATTAATGTAGCAATTGTCAGTATTCAGCATGACAAATGATTACTTTTACTTTTCCATCTTATGTGTTTCGTAACAGCGGCATGTGGCGGAAATCTTACAGGCCCAGCAGGTGTTATTTTATCACCAAACTACCCACAACCATATCCTCCTGGGAAGGAATGTGACTGGAGAATAAAAGTAAACCCGGATTTTGTCATTGCCTTGATATTCAAAAGGTACCATTTCTAGAACCATGGCTTCCTTGTACAATGCGCTTTTAAAGAAAAAAAGTGTTGCCACATTCAAAAATTACATCATTTATCACTTCGCACCATTTGTAATTACTTTTTTTTCCTAGCTATGCCCTGCAGCCTGCATTCAATGCATTCTGTATCAGTGCTTCACGATAATGTGAAACTAAATAAGAACTTTTTAAAAGCCCTGAAGTATCCAGCAATGAATCCATGGAATCCTGTTTCTGAACACCAGGCAGCTTTCCCCAGTTCCTAGTGCCCACATTGCTGGAATGCTAGAGGGCTACCTGTTCCTTTGCCTTTTCCTATGCTCCGGCTTAGTCGACAATAATTTTAGACGGCTATGGTTTGTTCAAAACTGGGGGAAGAGAATGTAAGCTCAGCTTGTGTATTTTAACATAGCCCCCCCCCCCCAAAATATATTTCCCTGCAGAATTCAGACATTGTTGTCTTGCCCTGTTCCCCTCTCCATTCAAGGTCTGGGACTCGGAGGCATTCTGGCTTTGAACACAGGTTCCTTGTATGTTAAATTTAAGGTGGGGGGGTAGCCATGCTGGCTCATGGTCTAATCCAGTGCTTGTAGCTTTTTTTTTTTAGTTCTTACCTGCAATCAGTGATAAGAAAAAATAGGTTATTTAAGCTTTGAAAAACCATGTGTGGGACGCAGCTGTGTATTTTGCAGACATCTTGCAAAGTCTGCATGCAGTTCAGCGGTGCACTCTGTGGACTGTATACTTTTTTTATGCCAGATTTAAAAGTGGGTGCAATTTCGAAATGCTAAGAAATGCAGCTAACCCTGGTAACTAGACACTGACCCCCACACACTGCTCTGGGGTCTATTTCCATGTCCAGCCTACATGAAATGCAAACAGAATGTGAACCAGAAGACCCACACCAAAATGGTGTGTGGAAGCCAAAAAGGTTTCTTCACACTGTCCCCACCCCCCCAATAAGTCCTGGTAGACATATCCTCAGTGCTGAATGAGGATAGTATGTCTGAGGTAGCAGCCATCAGCAAAAGCACTTTTGGTCTCTGTCATGGATTTTCTGCTTGTCAACATGGCTCTTCATTTCTAGCGTTCTGATAGAGACAAAAATTATCTCTTCTGTGAATGGATCAAGCTAAATTCCTCCTTCTTGTCAATGTAGTCCATCTCAACATAGTGAAGCACCTCTGTCAGTAATTTTAAAGTCTGCCAAGACTCTTTGCCTCCAGCTGAGAATGAGAGAAAGAGCTCTTTTTTTTTCTCCCTTCAAGGTCTGTTATTTGCATAAAAAATTCACATAAATACAGCAAGCTAAGAAGGACTGGCTAACGGTTAAGAAAAGTTCAAAACAGCCATCTAGTGTGTTAGTTGTCAAGTAAAGCAGCAGTGAGCCTAGTTATAATCATTATAATCTTAGAACTGCAGTTTGAAACAGTTTTGTGCAAGAGAGAGAGAGAGTCTTTAGTGCAAAGCATTGTTTCTCACAGCAAGATGTCTGCAGAGTGATAGGAATTTCCTTTCCATCCTCACTGGCAAGGAGAAGAATGAAATTCTCATAATTTTAATCTTCATTCTTATTCGTGCCTACATGGATGAGACAAAAGAGGATTGAGGTTTCCGCTCTGCTCACTCACTCTCCTTTATTCCTAATATTATTAATGTACACCATGCCTCCTTTAAGTAGCCCCACATCAGGACCTTTATGGGGAAGGTGCCCTACTTCATTGAATATTTTGGTTTAACAGGCCGTTGTTTTTTCTTCTTAATGTAAGGGAATATATTGTTCTGTGGTGTTTTACATCTACTTCCTCCTCTTGCATATTAACTTGATAATGTCGTGCAAAATGTAAGAGAACATGAAAAAGCAAATTATGGCATAGACAAGGAGCTGGACATCTGACTATATATGTGTTTTCGAAAATGATTCTTGTTCAGTTCCATGGGTTTTACTCCGAGTTATATGAATCTAGGATTGTACTGTAAAATAATTTAAAAAATTACCTTGGTAAAGCTAAAATTAGAACAAAGGAAGAAACACCACCTCCAGTGCTAACCAGATGTTTATAAGAAAACAGAAAGTACTCAAATAAATACAGATGAATATGCATGCATTTTAAATATGCAGAAGGAATGCTATTAAGCTGAAGTATTAGCCCCACCAACTGTATTTTATCTAGACATAAAATCTGGACACCATACTCTTTACTGCTCAGGTGTTTCTCTGCACTAACAAAAGGGATTTCTGCTTTCTCTTCACTAAAGAAGGGGAAAAGGCTGAAATCAAAACAGAACAATACGAATGTGTGTAGCATTTGCAAATAAATTACAGAATAATAAACTAACTTTACAATCTGTGGGTGTTTTGGATTTTGGGATAAAAAAAGTCCTTTTGAGTGTATCACAAGTGTTAGGTAACAGAATATTATGTCATTAACTTCTTTTCCTCAGAAAGCAGCAAACAGTTTATGTTCTTGGATCTTTATTTCAGCTTCAGCATGGAACCCAGTTATGATTTTTTGCACATTTATGAAGGAGGAGATTCCAACAGCCCTCTAATTGGCAGTTTTCAAGGCTCCCAAGCTCCTGAAAGAATAGAGAGCAGTGGTAATAGCTTGTTTCTGGCATTTCGTAGTGATGCTTCTGTTGGTATGTCAGGATTTGCCATTGAATATAAAGGTAAATTGAATACAGCATATATCACAATATGTATTGCAAAAGCAAGCTTTTTCCCCCTCCCCATCTGGTTCTAAGCTGACATATAGTGAAAAGAATAATTTTGTGATAAATATATACAGATGATTTTGTTCAGCTCATTAGATGGTTCAACTGTATTTGGTCTCATAGATGCCAAACAACTGAGGCAGCAGGTTCAGAATTGCCACCTCATCAGAAAGAGAATAAGCTGTGCATCTCAAGCTCTCCTGTACCACTTTAATTGTGCAAGTTATCATTGGAAAGGCATTTAACAAAAATTGAAACACAACTATATTTTCTGTATCAATTTTGTGTGTGTTGTTGTCACCTAATACCAGGAAAGCTGCTGATTATTTTCTGTGCTCTCTAGGCCCATCATGAGAGTCAGACTGTTTTGGAAGGGACAGGTCATTGCTTTGGACTACTCCTTGACTCTGGGCATGGCCCCTCAATGGTAGTGATGGTGAGGAGACTTGAATCATTTTTGGACTACAGTGCCCAGAAGTCTGCTGGAATTATCCAAACCAGAATTCTGGAGACTTTAGCCCTTCTCCCAAGCCATCTTAGGTGTTTAATATAAATACAGTGGACCCTTGACTTACAGACGGCTTGACTTACAGACTTTTTGAGTTACAGACGTCTCTGGCCACAAAATTTAGGTTTGACTTGCAGACTGAGATTTGACTTACAGACCAGAAAAAAACCAAAATGGAACAAAAACGGCCTGTTACGGGATTAATCGGTTTTCAATGCACTGTAGGTCAATGGAGACTTGACTTACAGACTTTTTGACTTGAGAACCGCCTTCCAATACGGATTAAGTTCTCAAGTCAAGACCCCACTGTAATAAATGCCGCATAGATGATTTTTTAAAAAATCCCTGCATTGCTGAGTTCTGAAGCTGTTTGGCAAAAAGGGAACTGGCTGTGTACAGTTAAGCTTTGTGGCAGCCCTTTCAATGTCTGTTGTGCAAATTTTCCACTCTAGTGGCATATTTCATTTTCAAAACATACTGTATTATGATTTAAAAAAAATAACAGCCAAATTATGTATAGATTGGATGGAGGATGTGTTTCCCAAAACCCTACAGAAGTTACAAATTTTACCTGCTGCCAATAGATTTCACTGGATATGCTACTGATCTTTCGGGCATAAAATATTTGTTCATTCTATTACTCTTTCAGGCAAATTACTACATTTTACATGCATAGCACAAAATGAATTTTACTCACTTGGATATAGTCACTGAGGACAGACATACAGCCTTTCCAGAGATAACACATTAGCCATGGAGGGGACGCTGATCCCCCATTGTGGACCTGTGGCTGCCATCATTTCTAACAATGCCAATTAGGGCTGGTGGACATCTGTCAAAATCATCTGGAGGGTCAGATGTTGCCCATTCCGGATAGCAACAAACTAATGTGTAACCAAAGCAGGGGATATATACTGGATGAAGAAACTCTGTAAGAGCAGTGATTAAAGAACCAGATCAATTTTTGAACACACTGAACCAAAAAACTAACTCAAAGGATATTTGTATCAAATTACAAGTAACACAAAGTAAAGCAACAAAAGATGCTAAATTCTTCCTCTTTTTTACAAGTTCTTGCACCTGTAGGATTTACATTATTTCATTATTCACCTGAGATGTGAAATAATCTTGCAAAATTCCTTGTTGTGAAAACAATGGGCTGCCTTCACATACCAAGATAGCATGTTGAGAAATTTTTGACTCCTGAGAGATTCCTTGCCTTCTGTGCAAGAGCAAGGCAAAGAGCCCCTTTTAAAGTTGAGATTTCTGCAGTGTGCATAACATGTATCTGTACAAAACTAATGTATTTTCTGATTGTGAAGCAAACCACACACAGAGCAAGCAAAAAGGAACTAGCTTTGCAAAGAGGTACAAACGGTCCTTCTGAATTAACTTGCTGAATAAACAATACGAACTTATACTTAAATGGGTATTTTCACAATCAATAGTGGGGTTTACAGGGTTTCATTGTTTTGCACCCTAATTGTACACTTGCCATTGGTTGCTTCAGAAGTGCTATTTTGTTATTTTAAAATTGACCTCCCCCATCTGGGACTTTTCCCCAGATGGCCTACAAATTCCATGATACTATTATATTTGTGAGGAATGCTGGTTTTAATGTGAAGCCTATTAGGTAGAGGAAGGATGAACATCCTAACAGAGGATCTCATTTCTCCAACCATAGAGATACATTCTTGCATGTTTAGGCTAACTCTATACAGAACCTATAACATTTAACTCAGGTTGATGGGGCCATTAGTTTTGTACATGCTTGAACGGCTACCACAGTACCTCAGGTCACAGTTGGATGTGGAAATAGATTTGTTGAGGTACTGAGGTTGGGTTTCCACCTCTGATTTATTTATTTATTTATTTTTGTCGTACTTCTTTCTTATAACATGATACTCAGGAGTAGATGTACCAATTGAACTTGACTGGTTCAGAAGACCGAGAAGTTTATTTCACCAGCATTCACTCCTCAATGAAGAGAATGGGGGGGAAGCATTTGTAACAATGACAGATAAAGCCGGTGAATATGAGAGAGAGAAAATTGGTAGCTTCAGCTATCCATACCCTTGGTTGTCTGGAGGCTTGGCATTATGCACTGCTTTTTAATGCCAATAGTCTGAGGTTTGGAGAGTGTTGGGCCCTGCTGAGCTCAGAGGCAGGGAAGTGCAAAGGTGTAATTGAATCACAATATTTTATGCAGATATAGGTGTCTTTGCCTTTGGTGGAGAGCCATTTGTACCCTGTTGCTCTCCCTCTTTTACTTTCACACAATAATAATAGGGAGTGATAAAAAGTGCTACAGTGGAAAGCAATTATTATGAAATTGTCCTAATTCCTACACTTTATCCTTTTATAGCCTGTGGATTGGCATCACTAATGACTTAACTCTCCTTTTCTGTTTAATTAGAAAAACCACGGGAAGCTTGTTTTGATCCTGGCAACATAATGAATGGAACTAGGATTGGAACGGACTTTAAACTCGGATCAAGTATTACTTACCAGTGTGATTCTGGATACAAAATTCTTAATCCTTCCACAATCACGTGTGTGATTGGTGTTGATGGAAAACCTGCATGGAACAGAGTCTTGCCATCTTGTAACGGTATGTATTAAATTTGAGAATATTCTCTTTTTATCTCCTTGTGTTCCAAAAATTAGTCCTAACAGAATGTGGAATGTAAATGTAGGTGCTTTTGGAAGAACTACACTCACCACAGTTCCTTGCTTCATGGCACGTTATTAGCCAGTATAATAGCAGTTGAAGAGGAGAAAAGAAACCCCTTTCCTCTTTTCCTCTCTTTTCTTCCCATGGCAAAATGTTGCTACTGTTCCTATTTAGCAAAATTGCCCTTTGGGAGTGGGAATGATCATGGGGCAGACTTAAGGTGAAATTCTCCAGAGCTCATGGATTGGATTGTGGCATTTATCCAAGTTTTCCATCCTCTGTGCCCCAATCCTTGAAAAATTCTTGAGACTTTCATTTTCCCTGCAGCACATGCTTTCCGTGCAGAAATCCCCAAATTTAATCCTTTCCAGGGACTTTTTACAAACAGTTCTAGCTAGTGTGAATAATTAGTGTCAATTATTTCTCTTAATAATTCACAACATTTGCGATTCCTAGGCCCAGGCTGTGAGCACTGCTGCCTCCATCCGCAGAGGAACTGATGGCCTGGGGGAGTCTCCTGTCAATAATTCCATTGGCTTCAGGCTGCTGGTTAAAATGATTTTCATCATGTAAAGTGCTTTTAACAGTGGTTCCCTATCACAGCCCTCCCACACCCCCAGTTCCATCACTTTTCCTTTGGCAACAGTCATTTCAGTACTGGCCTCAATTTTAATCACTGAGGCCAGTGAAGTCTTGGCAAAGAAACAAGCCCAGTTGCATTTCAGCTTACCTCCTTTTTCTCTCCTGCTGGCACTTGCACTGCCAGGATCTCATCTGTGCCATGTAGGTGTGGATGCCATGAATCCGGTTAGGCATCTTGGGCACCAGGGAGCTAGGGGCACAGGAATTGGATCTAGTGCTGGTATGAATGCCACCCCTCTTCCTTGGGCCTAGACTCTCAACAGTAACAAACTGGGCTCTGGAGCTGGAGTGGATGCATCCCTCATCCCGGCCCTCTGCCTCAGAACACCAGGAAACTGTCCAAGGACTCCTGCCATGGATAGTCCATGGGCTCCACAGCACACAATGGGCTCTAGCTCCTCTGATGCTGAGCCTCAGGTCTCTTCCTTTTTTGCTGACTCCTCTCTGGGCCTTCTTCCTCACCTTTCTTTAATCCCTCTTCTATGCCAGTGCTGCTCACTATCCCTTCCCTATTGACACCATGCTTCCCTTCTCGCTGTCTGCTTTGGACCTCAGAAAAGCCCAGCCATTGGGGGAGGTATGTGTGGATAGGGCAAATAAATTTTATTTATTTATTTATTTATTTATTTATTTATTTATTTATTTATTTATTTATTTATTTATTTATTTATTTATTTATTTATTTATTTATTTATTTATTTATTTATTTATTTATTTGCCCTGCCTTCCTCCTTGAAAAAGGACCCAAGGCACCTTACAAAAAATGAAAGACAATATTTAAAGTTGATAACAATGAGTAAACAGAGGTTAACGTAATTAAAAAGAGATACTTAAAACTATGAAAAATGAATAAAGAACCATCTTACATCATTAATGGGAAATACAAAGAGAAAGATCAATAAGTATACATTTTTTTTAAAAAAATGGCTTGTTTGATCCAGTTTATGTATATTTTCAAAGTTTGTGATGTACTTAGTTCTTTAAAAGTGCACAGAGATTGTTACTGAATCAGCTTTCATCCCACAGGCAATTTGTCACCAGTGATGATGAATTTCTGCAAATTTTCTAAATAAGCATTGTCACGCTATTCAAGCAAATTGAATTAGAATTTTTTTCAAGATTTGATGCCACATAGTGGAGTTCTAAAATAAATACTGTTTTCTTGAATGTGTTCATAGATGATTGGATATATTTGTTGTTGTTAAGTCATTAAGTCGTGTCTGACTCTTCATGACCCCATGAACCACTGCCTCCCGGAATTGGGTCAAATTCATGTTGGTTGTTTAGGTGACACTGTCCAACCATCTCATCTTCTGTTGTCCCCTTCTCCTCTTGCCTTCACACTTTCCCAACATCAGAGTCTTTTCCAGGGAGTCTTCTCTTCTTATGAGATTGCCAAAGTATTGGAGCCTCAGCTTCAGGATTTGTCCTTCCCTTGAGCACTCAGGGTTGATTTCCTTTAGAATGGATAGGTCTGTTCTCATTGCTGTCCAGGGGGTTCTCAAGAGCATCAATTCTTTGGCAGTCAGCCTTTTTTAGGGTCCAGCTCTGACTTCCATACATCGCTGCTGGAAAAACCATAGCTTTGACTATGCGGACCTTTGTTGGCATGGTGATGTCTCTGCTTTTTAAGATACTGTCTAGATTTGTCATCGCTTTCCTCCCAAGAGGCAGGAGTTTTTTAATTTTGTGGCTGCTGTCACCATCTGCAGTGATTATGGAGCCCAAGAAAGTAAAATCTGTCACTACCTCCATATCTTCCCCTTCTATTTGCCAGGAGGTGATGGGACCAGTGGCCATGATCTTAGTTTTTTGGATGTTGAGGTTCAGACCATTTTTGCACTGTCCTCTTTCACCCTCATTAAGAGTTTCATTAATTCCACCTCACTTTCTGTATTTTGAGCATAACCTTGCTGGCGTGTGAAATGAGTGCAATTATACGGTAGCATACTTTGACACTGCCCTTCTTTGGGATGAGGATGTAGACTTATATTTTCCAATCCTCTGGCCACTACTGAGTTTTCCAAACTTGATTGCATATTGAGTGTAGCACCTTAACAGTGTCATATTTGAAGATTTTAAATAGTTCAACTGGAATGCTATCACCTCCACTGGCCTTTTTGTTAGCTATGCTTTCTAAGGTCCACTTGACTTCACTCTCCAGGATATCTGGCTCAAGGTCAGCAACCACACTATCTGAATGGTTCGGAACATCCAAATCTTTCTGGTATAATTTGTCTGTGTATTCTTGTCACGTCTTCTTGATGTCTTCTGCTTCTGTTAGGTCCCTATCATTTTTGTACTTTATCATGTCCATCTTTGCATGAAATGTTCCTTTAACATCTCCAATGTTCTTGAACAGATCTTTGGTTTTTCCCTTTCTATTCTTTTCCTCTATTTCTTTGCACTGTTCGTTTAAGAAGACCCCCTTGTCTCTCCTTGCTATTCTTTGGAACTCTGCATTCAATTTTCCGTAACTTTCTCTATCTCCATTGTATTTTGTTTCCCTTCTCTTCTCTGGTATTTGTAATGCCTCGTTGGACAGCAACGTTGCTTTCTTGCATTTCCTTTTCTTTGGGATGGTTTTTGTTGCTGCCTCCTGTACAATGTTGTGAGCCGCCATCCATAGTTCTCCAGGCACTCTGTCCACCAAATCTAGTTCCTTAAATCTGTCCTTCACTTCCACTGTGTATTCATAAGGGATTTGGTTTATATTATACCTGACTAGCCCAATTTTTCCTACTTTCTTCAGTTTAAGCTTGAGTTTTGCTATGAGAAGCTGATGAGAAGCGTCACAATCAGCTCCAGGTCTTGTTTTTGCTGGCTGTATAGAGTTTCTTTATCTTTGGCTGCAGAGAACATAATCCATCCAGCTGGTGATGTCTCAAAGATAAAACTACGTAATTGTGTAACTAGGATTTCCCAACTAAATAGTCAACAGACATTCCAAAAGGACATGCAACATGAGTGACAGATGACCTAGAGCAGAATGGGGAAGTTGGCAGAAATGTGGTGGGAGGAATGCTGTGTGTAACATGCAACATAGCTATTTCACACATCCTCTCTTTGAATCCCATTCCTGAGCTTTGCTCAAGGGGTGGGTGATAGCATGTTTGTAAGTTGCTGTTGAGAGTCAATGAAGTGTGTGTGTAGCACAGAAGTGACAAATTAGTACATGTTGCTAGAGAAGAACATAAATTAGTAGAAGTGCTGCAGGATTCATATAAGGCATATAAATTTTGGTCTGGCATACCATTATGGGGAAAGATGTTCCTTCAATAACTGTGGGAGTTATTTGAATTCTGCTGATAATCTCAGTCTAAATGATTGTTTCCTTAATGCTTTTGGAGAAAAGCCTACTAAACAGTTTTACAGCTGTTTCTACTCTCAAACATTTTGTGAGTTCAAGTCTCTGGGGGTATGGTAAATGTTGGGTTTTCTTCTTCCAGAGCAAAAATCTTGAAAATAGGTGTTCTGTTTGAGCAAAAACTTTGCACATCACTTTTGCAAATCATTTTTTAGGGCATTTGACAATTTGACAAACTGTCCACTACTAATCTGTCGCATCTTTTACAAAAACCCATCTAAATGAAAGGCCATCAGCCCATCTTGTTGCAGTTAATTCCCTAAGTTGATTATAAATTTCATGAGAAAATACTGTGATTTGGTTGCTGTGAACCTATGGCCAATCAGTTTCCTTGGGAAACTCTGAGAGAGAGAAACAGAGAAATATCTCAACTTACAAATCTCTAACATGTTCCCAGAAGTCATAGAATCATAGAATGATAGAAATGTAGAGCTGGAAGAGATTGCGAGGCTCACTGAGTCTAACCTCCTGCCAAAGGAGGAAAGACACAGCAATGGTATAAAGATATCTGAAACCACAGATCATTAATTCAGTTGATTCAGATTGACCTACTCTACAGTTACTTGCATTCTTCTTTGTATTTGTGATGTCCAACACAATATAACATATTCTTCATGTGTGAATACCATACATTTGTATGATACCACTGTGCTATTTGCTCTTTTATTTTAAACCTTCTTTCTAATAATTCTAACCTCCAATTTTCCTTTTCCTTGCCACAGCACACTGAACTGATATTTTCAATAAGCTTCCCACCATGACCTAAAGATCTCTTTCTTGAGTAGTGACAGCTAATTTAGACCCCATCAGTGTGTGTATGTCTGGTTGAAGTGCACCAGTTTGCACTTATATTGAATCTCATCTGTCACTCTATTACCCAACCAGCCATGGTTTTGAATATATGTTTGGTGCACTTCGTGGTCCGTTTGGGATTGTTGTATCCTGAATAATTAGGTGTGACCTGCCAATATGGCTACTTCACTAGCCACTCCAATTGTTCATCAATTAACATTATTAATAGTGTTCTCCAAACAGATCTTAAAGGATTCCCTCTTAAAGGATTCCCAGTCTTTGCATACTGGCATTGTAAAAACAGTCCATTTATTGATTTTTACCCTCTGCTTCCCTGGTATTGCTTGCTTTTTCGCAACAGCAAATCCATAAGAAAGCAATGGCTTATCCTGTGATTTCTAAGCAGTTCTCTCTTATCCAGTTTTTACATCAGGCTGTGGTCCCAAGTCCAAAACAATTCTTTTGTTTAAATTGCATGTACTTTAGTTTTCAGTATTCTAATATGTGGTTCATTGAAAGATACCCAAACTGCTGAGTAGAATGTGCTATAGCAAAGATATTTTAAAGAGCTTGTATTGTGCATGACATACCTTTGCTCTGACTAAGCAACAGCAGCACCTTAACTTGGAAACTAATGGGGGTTTCCTAGCAGAAGGGATGCCATTGACTACACCAGGCAAAAAAGGGTAATTCCTACATCACGCTTGGTTGATGTAGAGATGAGGTTTCCCCTCTAAACCATCATTGACATTAATTTTGTCTCCATAAGAGGTTTTGAAGGGGCAGTGGCAAGTTAGTAGGAAGGATAGAAGAATACTTGTTAAAAGTCTTAATAATCATCAGTATTGATAGCCCCAACACGAGACACCTCAATGAATTTTTTAAAAATTCTTCAACATTCCCTGTAGCCAGCTGAAAATGAGATAAACAACTTTCCCCATCTCCTAGGTCAGTAATTTGCTTACATGTTTCTAGTGTTCTCTCTTTTTGAGAAGTACAGCACAGAACAAGCACAGAAATATTGCCAATGTACTCCATCAAATTCCTAAATGTAACCTCAGTCATGCCAATATGGAACAATTTGTGCAATTTGCTCAAAACTAGGAAATTTTGTGCAGAAATCAGTGAATTGGCAATATAAAAGGAGACAGCTAAGGATTTACTTCTCCAGGAAGGTTCACTGAGCAGCACCACTGATGTTGTCTTTCAGAGTCAGGCAGAAGACTTTAAGAAAATATTAGTAAGGCATCTTAAACATCAGTTATTGTACACTGGAAAAGACAGTTCTGCTGGGAAATGTTGAAGGTAGCAGGAAAGGAAGACCAAATATGAGATGGATTGATTCCATAAATAAAGTGTTGGTCTTGTTTTGTAAGACCAGAACAGGCTGTTAACAATAGAAGCTTTCAGAGGTTACCAATTCATGGGATCCTCATAAGTAGGAAGTGACTTGATGACATATACCAACAATAAATGAAGTTGTTACTACATTATAGATTCTAAACAGTTACAATGCACATAGTATATGGCTACACTAAGTGATGCACTGCAGGCTGCATGCAGTTCTATAGCACATCATGTTGAGAGCCAATATAGTGTTGGTGGTTAGGTTATTGGACGCCAACTCAGGAGGTGGCAGCTGAAATTCTCCACTCAGCCATGAAGTTAATGGGTGACACTGTGTAGTCTCAAAGTCTCAGCATGGCTTACCTCACAGGCCCATGGTGAGAAGACAGTAGGGAGGGCAAGAGTCATGCATGTTGCTTTGATATCATTGAAAGGGGGGCTGGGCATACTCGCAACAAGTCTTTGTCGTTACTGTCACTGTCCCTTCCTAAGCTGAGATTTTTAATATTTATCATTGTAGCTCAACCTCTAGTTGCCAATAAGCATCCTAGCTCAAAAAGTCATGGTTCTGGAATTTAAAAGTCCTAAATATATTTGATCCTGTTGATCTATAAGTCTTGAGGAACACTTTTGGTTACAAGGTCTTTGCCATTTTTGTCATTCTTAAGCTAAGCCTTTCTCTGCGCCATGCTGGTTCTGTAGATGAGCAAACATGACAGTATAGAGAGGAGAGGCACTTATACATTACCTTTCAGTATCTGATTGAGCTGCAGGTTGCCACCGTCTGGAGTCATGCAAGAACATGCTTGATTCCTCAGCATAGTCAAGGTGGTATTTCTAGCTTTCACAAGGAGGCTAGCTTTCTAGCTTTCTGAGCAATGCTTCACCTGAATATTTCACCTGATATTTCATCTTCAAATAAAGACTGCATTATTCAGGAGGATCCTTTTGAGTCTCTGATCAGTTCGTTTTACTGTGCCTAAATTCTATTCTGCTATTATAATGATGTTTTATCATGTTCTAGGCCTAGTACACAGAAGGTGGCAATGGTCAGCCTCTGCTGAACTTTCTTTACCATGAAAACCATGATGAGACAATCCAGAATGGCTTTTTAGATATAGCTCATTCACGGGATCAACATAAGTGGGAGGCAACTTAACAGCATATAGCAAAAATGACCTTATGGATGTTGCTTTTGGAGGTAGAGCTTCCAGATGATGCAACAGGAAGTGTAACTTTGATATTAGATGGATTGATAGATCAATAGACAAAAGTTTGTTTGGTACCATAATTTACCGTATTTTTTGCTCCATAAGATGCACCGGACCTTAAGATGCACATAATTTTTAGAGGAGGAAAATATATTCTGAACCAAATAGTGTAATAAAATATTTAATAAACTATAACAGAATAACATTTGAACCATGTAAAGTGAACAGCAGTCAACAGTGGCATTAAGAACCATTACCACTGTCATTAACAAATGGAGAAACTTAAAGCTTTGTGTACTCTAGTTTATATATCATAAATTTCTGTACCATAAATTTAATTCAAGTACATATAGACCATTATCAGCAAGTGATAAGACCTATACCACGCTACCTATATTTTACATTTCCTTTCATCCACCTCCTCCCCATGCTTATAGAAATGTCTCAATGACAGATGAGATTGTTGTGCAACTGTGCCCAGCTACAGCTCAAGCCTATATTAAGTTAGAAATGGTTTGTCTGATTTGGCACTGCATTGAGAGGTCCCTTTTAATTGTGTGGAGGATAAATAGTGGAATTAAACTATTTAACAGCTGGTTTTCCTTATTTACTTTAGGTTATGTAAAAGAACAGCAACGCAAAGCTTAACCCATTCACCAGCAGTAGCACATGCTCAGCATAAGACCAAATCTCAGGTTTCTGACATAATTGAACATTTATAGCATGCAAGGCACAACAGGTTAGGCCACACAAAGCCAAAAAAAAAAAAAACTGAATACAAACTATAGTAGCTGAAATCAGGAAGCAGTTACTGTAATCCAGTTAGAAGTCACGAGGCACAGTTAGTTTCCTTGCTGCAACACCCTTTGGAAATACATTCTCTATTAGATGCCCAGAACTAGTTGAAAAGTTTGCAAGTTGAATCCAGATTTCCCATAGAAATGCATTTAAAATTAATTAATGCATTTTTATGGGGGAGAAAACGTCAGAAACTTTTTAGAACTTAAAAGAAAGTCACTTACCAGGTACTGTAGACTGAGCCCGGCTCTTCACAGTGCCTTGGTAGACCCCAGAACAGTCAAAAAAGAGCCCCAAACAGCTAAAAGCCAGCAGGCAGCCGGCAGCCATTTTGTGCTCTTCTCTGCTCCTGCCCCCTCTCCTCTCCCCACCTAACAGCTGATCGGCGCTGGTCTGAAACGCTTCCCAGGCAAGCAGGTTTCAACTCAAACGAGCACCTTTTCACCCAAACAGGGTTTAACCCAAAACAAGCAGCTTTTAAAGAAAAACAAGCTGATTTTTAAGGCAAGCATGCATGTTTCTACACAAGCAGGTTTCAACTCAAACGGAGCACCTTTTCACCCAAGCATGGTTTAACCCAAAACGAGCAGCTTTTAAACTAAATTTTACATTTTAAAATGACAATACCAGGCAGTCCCAGGTCTCTCTCCCAGCTCTCTAACTGCTTGGACTAGCAAGGAAGCAGACAAGCAGCCTCTTCACTAACTGAAAGTTTGAATTTCCCCGCTTTCCCTGCCTTCCCCGCATATTAGGTATGCTAATATCTGTGCACTGGAGGATTGTGGGAGGAACATTCCAGCCCCTGATGGGGGTCCTGTGGGGCACCCCAAAACACTGAGAAGGTTTCTTGGCCTCTTTCAGGACTGGGGCTGTGCAGCCCTGTTCTGATCAGGAGGTGCAGCCGGGGGGCTCACCATGTCTTTGGGGGATAGGGCAGAGAAAGGGGAAGAATTTTCAGGGGCCATTCCAATTTATACCTGGCAGGAGAGATGCCATTATTGTAAAAGTGGTTTTCCCAGGGTAAGTCTTATCTATTGCACTTTGGATGTGCTGACCCCTATGATTTCCCCAAATGTAGGAAAGTCAACTGCCTAAGTGGGGAACTGTGTTTGTGGTTTCTCCTGGTTTTTCTAGAATCACTCTTTCCCCCCCCTTTTGATCCTTGCCTATTCTCATTGCCTACTGCTATTGGCCTTGCTGGTTTTCCAGGTAGGCTGCAGGAAGCAGATCCTAGAAAGCCAGCAGTGCAGAATGGTGAGGTCCAAACAACAACAAGCAGTCTCTGGCGCCAGTTCAGAGGCCTCCCAGCATAGCAGTGGGAGGCTTCTGAGTGGTGGTGGCTGAACCCTTTTTTAAAAACTGTATTTACGCCATAAGAAGCACATACTTTCTCCCCCACTATTTGGGGGGGGGGGAAGTGTGTCTTATGGAGCGAAAAATACGGTACTCAATTACATTTACAGTGGCAGAAATCTCCAATTGGATTTTGGTCGTAGGTACCGAATGATATAAGTGTTTGAATACAAATTTTCAGTAGGGAAAATCACCAGAATATGAATTTTCAATGCAGTCCTGTATCCAAAATGCAAAGAACATGACAAAACCCAAATTATGCCTTTTAAATTCTCACTGATTACTGTGGTGGTATTAAGTGCAAACATTTTTGAAATCAGGGTGACGTAGAATACTTAAAATTGATTACATTGTACGTACATTTTAAAAAGAAATGCTCCCGGCCTCTTGACTATGAAAAAGGTAGAAATTTTGCATGACCATTTACAGATGACAGACTGCTGGAGTGCTGGTGTTGAAATCTCAGCACTGAGGAGTTATTTGTGCTATGTCAGCAATGTGTATTTTCTTTTGTGTAGATTTCGGTCTACATAATCATGTGAAAAAACTGAACAATGTAAACTAACCATCAGCATGTATGGTCAGTCATGGATATTATCTGGATCATTCTGGAATTTATATGATCCTATATTTCTTTTTTTCATATATATATAAAATACAGCAAACAGGGTAGAAAAAAAACTAAGGTAGAAATTAGTTTATGATCAATTTGTACCATTACTTGGAATAGCAGTGATGTGAAGATTACAACTACATTATTCTTGAATTCAGACTTGCCTTTTTGTTGTAGAATGTGTCTATAGTTTTGGCTGATAATTCATTCTTAATAAATATTAACGCTGCATTCTAATCACACTACATGAGAGTAAATATGTATAGATTGTCGTGCTGGTAATTTAAATGTGCTGAATTCTTTTTGAGTAACATTTTCCTTTCCATTAAATGTGTATATGTTTCCCCCCCCCCCAGCTCCCTGTGGAGGCCAGTATTCTGGATCAGAGGGAGTGGTTTTGTCACCAAATTACCCTCAAAACTACTCTATTGGCCAAACCTGTGAATATTCAATTACTGTTCCTAAAGAGTTTGGTAAGTCCTCTACTCGACCTTCGCTGACTTCAGGATATTTTGTTTTGTTTTTAAATCTGGTTTTGTTATCTATGTAAAAGTTGTTGAAAAAAAAATCCCAAAACAAATATGTAATTGTGACGAATGAAGAGGTACGCATTCTATGGTGGTTCTGAATATTTTTAGGAACATGTTTTTCATATTGTTTTGCTAGAATCATGTCAAGGCTTTGGAATTATGAAGTAGTAGAGCGAGTGGAGTTAACCGTAGCAGATACCAATTATCCTAGAACATAAACTGATGATACCAGCTATCATTTGGGAATAAACATTCATTAGTTTATGCACCATATAGCAACGGCAAAATGCAATGTAGCTACTTGACATCCGTGCCCACAAGTAGCATGCAAGGTTGAGTCAAGGGAGGGCTATCACGCAAAGTTCTAAGTATGCCTGCGTGGAATGTGCTCCTGGGGTGATCATATAAAGGACATCTTAACGAATAATGAAAAACATCTTCAACTTCTCCTGATCCACATATACAAAGTCTTTGATCAAAAGGGACCTTTTCATATCTTCCTACTAATATACAGTAGCTGTTGGCATACACTGAAAGCACAGAGCTGTGAACACTTTTCTTAGAGGGGCTGAGGTTAAATTAACAAAATAATTCTCCAAACAAAACGATGTTTTATACAAGGGGATCCAGCAGGAATAGGACATTTCTGAGATGGCACGGAGGTCCTGCCTCTTAGAATAAAGACAGATTTTTTTCCTTTAATCAGATGCTTAGCTCTGTTTGAAACAAAAGTAGGAAGGGAGTCTGTGTCAATACCATAGTTCTGCAGAATGGGTCTAACTAAATTCATCCAAGATTTTTGAGATGGATTCTGGAGCTGTTCTGTGTAGCACTTCTTAGGAAGGCGAGAATCATTCATGCTGGCCAATTTCAGCCAATACTTGGCCAGCACAATATGAGAATGTGTTTCAATTGGAATTAGTCCTACTTTGGCCCTTAGATGTGCTGAAGGTGTGCTATAGGGGACAGTTAGAAGATCAAATAAAAGCATTTTGAATCAATTCTTCAATGTAAGTTTTTGTATATCCTCATATCTCTGCCCCATATGTTATTTGGGGTACTCTTTTCTTGGCAAATACCTCAACTGCAGGGGCTACCAACCTCCTGCCATGGGTTCTGATAAACCACAAAAGAGACTGAGAGGACTGAGATGCTTTCAGGTTAGTTGCTTTCAGATGGTATTTCATGAAAGTTGGGCATTGAAACAAAGGCCAAAATATCTAAAATTGCATAACTGTTCACTGGGTTTGCCATCAAGCTTCCATGTATGGAGTTTCCTCTTCTTTCCAAAAACCACAACTATAGTTTTGGTGTAACTGATGGTGAGATGTTCTCTCGCACAGAATTTGCTCAAATTGGTCGAGTCTTCGCATACCAACTAATGTTGTGGAGACCATTGCAATATCATCTGCATATAGAAGGACTGAGAGCTTGACATCCCTAACTATGAGTGGAAAAAAAATCTAGATCACTCAATTCTTGAACTATGTTGTTAATATAGAAATTAAAGAGAAAAGTGACCAACAGGCAGCCCTGACAGACTCCTCTTTCTGTTGGAATTGACTCTGACAGCAGGCCATTTCCCCTAAGCCTTACCCTGAGGCTGGTGTTTGAGTGAAGTATCTCAATTAAGAAGAACAGCCTCCTATCTATGTTGGTACCAGAATGTTTTTGCCGCAGATGGACTCTTGTCTATGAGGTTGAAGGCTGAACTGAAATCTACAAAGGCAACATACAGTTCCTTTAAATAAATAAATAAATAAATAAATAAACAAACAAATAAATAAATAAATAAATAAATAAATAAATAAATTCTTACCTAACTGAGAGTTTTTTTGTATTAAATGGTGGAGTACAAAACATTGGTCTAAAGTGGATTTTCCCTTTTGGAATCCTGCTTATTCTTCTACTATTACTGAGTTTTCAGCAGCTCAGTGCTCTAATTTGCGCAGTAAATATTTGGAGTATAGTTTGGAGACTACATTGAGAAGGCTGATTGGTCTAAAATTGTTTGGGTCAGCTTTAGAGTCTATTTTGTGAATAGGGATAATTATGGTTACATCCCAGCCCTGAGGTATTTTCCCATGCTGGTTTATGTATGTAAACATTATAGCAAGCACTGCACACCACCAGAAGGTATTTGACTTAAACAACTCTCTTGGGAGCATATCTTCATCAGGAGCTTTGTTACTGGGCAAAGAGCTGATCAAATCATTTATTTCATCTGGAGTTACTGGGTCCCAGTCAGGGCAAAATAAAAGAGAGAGCAGAGCCATACTAAAGGATGGTTCTGGTTTAGTCCCAGAAATGGTTTGACTATAAAGAGCTGAGAAGTGGACTTCCATTGTGAGGAGATTATTTGACTGTCTAAGGCTCTGTAATAACTATTGGTTCCCTTTGATACTAAAGACCAAAACCCGGCCATATCTCTTTCCAAAGCTGCTGCACCTAACTATCCAAGATTTCCTTTGGTGTTCTTCCTTCTTCTGCTGAAGCAGGATTTTATACTCTCTGCAGAGCTGAACATAGAAAGAATTTTTTTTCTAATGAATCCTCTAGCCTCAGTCTCCTTATTGCTCCTGCCAGGATATGTTTCTGAGTGGCACACTGGGCATCAAACCATCCCTGATACCATTTTCTGTCTGTGCAAGCAGGCTTAGAAGAAGATATAAAAAAGGTCTAATAATTTTAACAACTTCATCAAAATTTTCCCAAGGGTTGGAGGAAATAAAGAATTGTTCGCTTAAAAATAAGAGCTTGGGAGACATTAGAAATAAATTTATCTCTTGAAAATTTCTGGTCCATTGCAAACTCCTCTCTCCATGAACTATCACATTGTCCTTTCATGGCATTATCGTTAATGATTTTGTAATTGATAAGTTGAATTGGCATATGATCGCTCTCAGGCCTACTAAGAACTTTAAAATTTTCAAAGTATGGCAATACTGAATGTGAAAGAACCATGTAATCTATCACGCTTTTGCCCTTTGGGCCAATAAATATGTATAGACTTGAGTCTGGGTATACCTCTGTCCCATTATTTAGGTATCAATAGATGCTATAATTGCAGATACTGCCATGAAGCTGAAGTTGGCAGATCAGTAAAATACTTGACCGTACTCCTTGGGTCAACAGCCTTCAATGTTCAGAAACTCCTTTTACAATGAAAGCAAATTTGCCTGGATGAATCATGGTTGCACCAAAGCACACTTTTTCTACCAAGGAGTGGGGTTCAAAGTGTACCTTGGGCTATGGTGCCTAATTGGATAGCTTGACAACCCTCCTGCCTTGGACTTTTACTTGATCTCCAGCTTTCAAGTAGTCTATTGGTTTCAGGCATATAACCTGTTGGCTTTTTCAGATCCTTAAAGTGTTCTGACAGTAAGTGAAATAAGTCTTCCATTCTTAATCTAAATTGCTCCATCTTCAGCACTACTCTCTCACTGGAGCAAATGGACCAATTCACTCTTTCTTCTTGTCTTCAAACTATGAAGGGCAGATGCCAATTTTATAGGCAGAATTTCTGTATCTGGGTTAGAATGGATGGTTTGGTGTTGATTGAGTTCAGGTGGTTTTAATCTTTGTTTTCATTTCATTTTTCTGTGAAAATTTAGGGGGATGGCTACAGGTATCTGGTATCTGGGAATGTCACTTCATTCCATTTGAGTTGGAACATCCCTGGAGTTGTTATACAAACGGAAATAAATAAGATTTGTTTTATGGTCACTTAAGGAAGAAGTGCTAAGTTTCTCTAGTTTCTGACTCCCCAAGAAGTGTTTCTTTTAACAAAAAATGTGTTTAAAAAGGGCTGTGATTGAACCAAAATTCTTGTCTTGAAAAAATAAATAGGAGGGAGAAATATAGCTGATGGAACTGGCAAAACAATTATTTATTTTTGTTCCTGTTTAGAAATAAGCACACACACTCAACACATCAGAGTGCTTTTTTGCCTCCTGAGACTGAGTAAATACAATTTCACAGTAGGTAAATGCAGTACTGTCAATGAGGGAATTAGCAAAATTCAATCAGCTAACACATTTCAATGATTCATTGTCTTATTTCACTAACCCCACTATGTATCATGGGGAACATTACATTATTTTTTGCCTGAGTATGGGTTTTTGGTGACTTTAGACCAGAGGTAATACATGAAAAAAGAGATATCTACAGCATTATAATTCCCTGTAGGTAAAACTACATTTTGTTTTTGTTTTTTTCCAAAATTTCTTGATTGCTATAGGCATTGGAAAAAGACTGGTGCATTGGGGGCATTTAAATAAGAAATCACTGAACATCCAGAATTATTAGTCTCCTGAGCTATCAATGGCAATAAAAGCCTATTGGAATTTTATACAGATTATACATGTGGGAGTGTGGTGGTGGTGGTCAATACCCTAAAGTCTGCGTTACAAATGCTACCTCTTGTCTTTACCTTGCAGTCAAGTGTATATATAATTTCTTTGCATCACAGTAACAGTAACTTGTTCTCTGACACCATCACCACAATTACCTATACATATTTCTTTACATTTTGGTACATTTTTGAAGAAAATGTGCGTCTGTGCCACCATTTTATTATCTAAAAGAAAATTACATTTTGGTTAAATGAAAGTTTTCTCCTATTTTTTTCTAGACAGGATTATTTCCACCATCATCTCAAAAATATATGTACAACAACCACAAAGCTAACACATGTTGTACAAATGTAGTATTAGAAAGCAAAAAAGCAAAAAGTGTCCTTCTTATATACCGCCCCATAGCGCTTCAAGCACTCACTGGGCGGTTTACAAGTTAATTATGCAGGCTACGCATTGTCGTCCCTCCCAGCAAGCTGGGTACTCATTTTACCAACCTTGGAAGGATAGAAGGTTGAGTTAACTTTGAGCCAGCTACCCAGGATTGAACCCCGGGTCATGAGCACAGTTTTAGCTGCAGTACAGCAATTTAACCACAGTGCCACAAGGCTCTTTTGCCTTGTGGCCATATTCTGCCCAGTGCTGAGGTCAATAATCAAAATAATGAAGTGGTGAAAGTTCTGTTGTGTAATTATGCTGGCAAAAGGGAAGTCTCATAGCTAGTAGCAGCAACTTGCAACTACAGTGGTGCCTCGCTTAACGATTTTAATTGGTTCCAAAAAATTCATCACTATGGGAAAACATCGCTAAGCGAAACACGTTTTCCCATAGAGATGCATTGAAAACTAGATAATCCGTTCCAATGGGAATGGATTGCTGTCCTTAAGCGAAAATCGCCATAGGAAATATCACTAAGCAAAACACGGTTCCCCCATTGGAATGCATTGAAACCTTTTCAATGCATTTCAATGGGGGGGAAAATCACCAAAAATTCAAAAAGAGTCAGAACGAAGCCAAATTTGGGTAACAAAGGGTTTATTAAGTGCACTAACGATTTCAAGCACTCTAAACCCTTTTAAAACAGTTTAACACCTTTTAAAAATAGCAAAAATGGAGTTGTCAAAAACATCACTAAGCAAAACAGGGGGACCTAAATTATCATCGCTAAGCGAAGCAAGGTCCCGAACATCGCTATGCAAAATTCCCCCATTGGAAACATCGCTAAACGGAGTGCAAGATCGCTCCAAAAACCTCATCGCTAAGCAAATACATTGTTAAATGAGGCAATCGCTAAGCAAGGCACCACTGTAATTAGATAGTCTCCACTTGGAATCCTGATTGCACACTAAGGCACCCAGCTGGCACCCAGTGAGGAATCCAAGGGAGGATTCATTCATTAATGGCAACCTGCAGCTGCACGTTACACCATATCTTTTATGCTGGTATAACTCTGTAACAGGATTTTGGCCAATGTATACTCATAAAGAGCAGAGAAGGAGCACAGCAACATAAATGTTAGTCTTCAGGTGCAGGGTAATTCAGGTCTGCTAGATTTGTAGAAGTGAGTGGAAGCCAGTTGTTCAGCTAGTAAGGGTTCTGGTGGGGGTTTCAAGCATGGACAAAAGAGCTGGCCTCCTTGATCACTCCATTTTGGAATATGAGATGCAAAGACCTAACATGGGATGTCTAGGATGAACCTCACTGACCACAAAGCGGGACTGTCAAATGCCACACATAGTGTTGCTTTTAGTGTTTTTTGGCTGCGTGCATGTGGAGTGGGACTTAGAATAGCACAGGTATTCTTGGACCTACCTTGAAACATTTTCTGTGCTTTAGACCTTTCGTATGTTTAAAAGGGCAGGAAAAACATCACCCACTGCCTTTGTTTCATACACGTGAAATGGTGCGCAACCTGAAAATGAAACAGAAATTCATTAATTAGCAACAATATGCTAGTACCAGTGATACCGTGTTTCTCCGATAATAAGACACTGTCTTATTATTTTTTGGGTACAGAAAAACACCAGAGGGCTTATTTTCAGGGGAGGGCTTATTTTAATGAACATTAACAGCAATTTTAATAAACAGGTATGGTAAATGTGAACAAAAAAAATGTGCCTTTATTCAATAATGATCATGTCATCTTCTTCAACAACATCGTCATAAGTGTCCATATCCTGAATTCTGTCCTGGATGTCTTGCGCTTCCATTTCCTTCAGAAGAAGTGGACCCAATCTGTCATGTCCAGCAATATAGCTCTCTTTAAATGAACATGTCTTGTCCAGGTAACCTGCTCGTAGTGCCTTGGCGACACAGCTGTCAGTAATTTTATCCCATGACTTCTTCACCCAAGTCACGACTTCTTGCAGACGGGGCTTCACAAAGTTTCCACGCTGATTTCTTTCCATTCTATTTTCAATGTAGTCATTGACTTCCATGCGCAAATGGTCCTTGAATGGCTTGTTTATTGCAATATCAAGGGTCTGGAGATAGGCAGTCATTCCTGCAGGAATCATTACTTGATCTATTCTTCTCTCTGCAAGGAAGTTCTTCATTTCTTTAGCGCGGTGAGTGCTGGCTGAATCCCAGACTATCAGACCTCTTTGGTTACCTCGCATAACAAGTGGCAGCATTAAATCAACCCACTTTCTTATAACGGCTTGTGTACACCAGGCTTTTTCGGTTTCAAGAACATAAATGCCTGACACACATTCAATCTTATCTTTCTTGCCCTTACTGATGATTAGAGGTGTGGCTTTCTTTCCGTCCAAACGAATTGCCAAAACACAGGTGACCCGTGCACTTTCATAGCCAGTGGTGGGAATGTAGATTGATGTTGCACCCCTGTGATGAATTGTTGTTTGAGATCCTTGTCCCATAAACACTGCAGTTTCATCCATAGCAAACATATTGCAGGTTTGGTACTTGGAAAGATCGGTCATATCAATAAAGGACTTGTATGCAAGTGCACGTTTAATAACTTCAGCATCTTCCAGCTTAAACATTGTTGTTGATCTTCTTAGCGACAGTTCATACCGTTGAAGGAAACCGTCCAACCAGCGGTGTGATGCTTTGAATCCTTCTGAGACCATCTCAAACTCTGGTGCCATTGAAAGGGCAAATGCTTGAATATCAGCCCTGCGCACAACCAAGGCCTTTGCTCTCCTGTCAGCAATCCATTCACCAATGAGGTTCTCCAAGTCAGGATATAAGGGCTGCCGACCTGATCCATACCTGCGCTTTTTCCCTTTTCCATCATCCACCTGTTGAATGAGGTTATTATAATCTGCTCTCCATTTTCTGACCATTCGAAGATCCAAAAGTTTTTCTTTACAGAAAACTGCAAGATTCTTGCCATGTGACTCCTCCACAATTGCTTTCTTGTACTCAACAGTATAGCTCTTCCTTTTTGTACTCATGTCTGGGGGTCAAAACAGACAGAATACCAGTAATAAAATTATGATCATCAGTCCTTCTTTTCACTCCATCATTCCCCTCAATAATGTTTTAACCCCATCATGCTCCCTGAGTGCCCCTTTTACCCTCCATCATGCCCCTTCACTCCTGCTTACATACCGGGTTTTTATGTTGTCCTGCCTCAGCGGCAGGCGAGCCTCAGCCACCCTCGACGAGTGCAAGGGGACTGGCGTTTCCTCTTCCTCAAAGGGAAGCTGCAGCAATTTCCTGCTTTCCCAACACCCCCCTTCAGATAATGAACTACGGTAGGAATATCAAAGCAGGAGGGGCAGTTGAGAGGGAAAGCAGTTCACCTGCACAAAACCATCACGGAGAAGAGGCAATTCCCTCCGTCCCTCTCCCCCAGTCCTCAAGCCCCGGTGTAGTTGTCTCGTCTGCTTTGGCCACAGTAGCCCCGTTTCTGACTTTCAAAATGGCTGCGCCCAGCATTTTCCCGCCCTCGGTGAGTGAGGGGAGGGCGCAGGGGCGCTGTGCTCAGCCATTTCGGCTGTTCCAGCCGCGGTCTCGCTGTGGCCGAGGTGGCCGCGCGCAGTGTTTTGCCACCCTTGTTAAGCAAGGGGAGGGCGCGGGGACGCTGTGCTCCGCCATTTCGGCTGTTCCGGCAGCCATTTTAGACCCGCCGAACAGCTGATCTGCGGTCTTGCTGAGGCCGAAATGGCTGCGCCCAGCATTTTCCCGCCCTTGGTGAGCGAGGGGAGGGCGCGGGGGTGCTGTGCTCGGCCATTTCGGCTGTTCCAGCCGCGGTCTCGCTGCGGCCGAGGTGGCCACGCGCAGTGTTTTGCCACCCTTGGTAAGCAAGGGGAGGGTGCGGGGACGCTGTGCTCCGCCATTTCGGCTGTTCCGGCAGCCATTTTAGACCCGCCGAACAGCTGATCTGCGGTCTTGCTGAGGCCGAAATGGCTGCGCCCAGCATTTTCCCGCCCTCGGTGAGCGAGGGGAGGGCGCGGGGGTGCTGTGCTCGGCCATTTCGGCTGTTCCAGCCGCGGTCTCGCTGCGGCCGAGGTGGCCGCGCGCAGTGTTTTGCCACCCTTGGTAAGCAAGGGGAGGGTGCGGGGACGCTGTGCTCGGCCATTTCAGCTGTTCCAGCCGCGGTCTCACTGTGGCCGAGATGGCGAAAATAATCTCAACAGGGCTTATTTTCGGGGGAGGGCTTATTTTAGAGGAATCGTATAAAGTAAGGGGAGGGCTTACTTTCGGGATAGGTCTTATTATCGGAGAAACACGGTATCAGTCCTGTTGCACGGGTGGAGCTATGGGACAAGACACTGGCCACTGTCTCTAGCATCCTTTCCCTTTGAGAAACAAAGCACGCAAGGTAAGTGACATATTAAAGGATTAGTGCCTTCAGTCTTCAGCAAATATATTTACATTCTTGCAAGTGCTTCTATTTCATTCTAGCATTTTTCTGCTGACTTTTGAAGTAAAGTGAAACCATAGGCTTGTAACTACATTCATCACAGTTGGTTATTTTCTAGTTAAGTAGTACTAAGGTGCACAAAATCAACAGATCTTGTAGATGGCCTCAGTAAATAAAGGCCAGAAGAACGCAAACAATTTTTTTTGTTCAGCACATGTGGATTTTTCTTGCTTTATATTGAATGAACCTTTTCCCTTTCAACTTACTGTATTTTACAGTGGTGTTTGGACAGTTTGCCTATTTCCAAACAGCTTTAAATGATGTGGTAGAATTATTTGATGGAGAACATCCGCAAGCTAGACTTCTGAGTTCACTTTCTGGATCTCACTCAGGTAAATACTATTTTATAGAAAATAACACTAATCTGGTTAAGTGAAGAAAATTCAGTTTTATCAATGGGCAGTCTTAGATTCCACTCAAGGTTTGCAGACCTTAAAAAAAACTTTAGATACAAGTGCTGAGGAAAATTCCCAGCAGCTTGTTGAAGACTATAGCCCTGTTCAGTCATTAGCAATTTGGGTTGGTAATTGGCTCAAGCAGGAAAAAAATAATCAAATCCCATTTTCCAGAATTATAATCTCTGGTCAAATTGAGGAGAAAAGTTTCCCTTAACAATGAATAGCCTCCATGGGGCCAGAAATGCAGCGATGTTGATCACTGATTCACTGATAAGAAAACCCCTCTTCTTTGGAAAGGCATCTCCCACATAGGGAGGATGATCAGATATTGTGATGGCGGAGGCAGGGCTAGATCATTCTCCCTGCTCACATGATTAGCCACCTAATGACAGAATAGGGCTTAAGTTTCTCATTAGCTGCTGACTGACAGTTGAGGCACATTGGGATGGGAATAGAAGAGAATATAGTGAAAGAGAGCATGATGTCCTGACTGAAAGGGTGAATGGGAACACTCTCTCTTTTTTGCCAGTCACCCTTGTAACAGTTCTAAAACCAACTGAACTAATTTGGGAGGCCAGGCAATGTAAATATTTTTTTTTTTGCAAGCAGTACTAGAAGTTTGCACAGAATAAGTTGTTTTCTACATCCTGGAAATATTTGCTGGGAAACAGTACACAGCTTCAAGTTTGAGTTATTGAGCTTCCTGTTGTACTGGCCAGAATCTAATTGGTGTTTAAATAGGTTTTGTTTAACTTGCACAATTAATTGTGGCTGACTGATGAGATCTCAGGGTTCCTCTTGGTCATGTGCTTGGTCACACACACGTCTACACAAGTATCTGAGCTCCTTATCAATCAAGGGTAATTGGCTGCAGCAGGTTACATAAATGGCAGTAGAATATCAGCCATTTTTTTTTCAAAAATTTAAACAAGATCCTATATTAAGAAAATAATCTTGCCCAAACGTTAGGTTTCAATATTTTTTTCTAGTATGTATTGAAAATAATCTGGTAATTACTGTATTTATGATTTCCTTTCTTAAAATTCCAATATACAGGAGAGACATTGCCTTTAGCCACTTCAAATCAGATTCTCTTGAGGTTTAGTGCCAAGAGTGGTGCATCTGCCAGAGGCTTCCATTTTGTCTATCAAGGTATCTCTCTTCTTACTTTCCTGTGTTTTATCCATGCGTTTGTTGCCACCAAACATAATTATTGTAGGAGGTAGGGCTTCGGAATGCAGTAAGTGTCATGGAACTATTCCATATGTTTTATGGTGCCATTACCGCACTCCTTGCTGTCATCCTTTTCCTCTAAAAATTTATTTCTTTTCTTACCGATCGTATATCTTGTATCCATAAGGTTGGGCTGACTTCAGTGTGGCATGTGTAAAATGGTTTTTGAACCATATAAGGGATTCTTATATACTGTACTCAAATCAGGAATTCATCATTCAAGGAAGCTGCTGTGGCATATAAACATTACAGACAAGGGCACTTAGACAGGAGTTTAAATAAGATGCACATGGAACATTACATGCACATACCACTACATTTCACATACTTGATGTTTGTAAAAAACGAACAAATAAACAAACCTGAGAGTGTTGTATTCTAAGTTCTCGGAATAATTGATCATAATTACCCTGTTTCCCCGAAAATAAGACCCAACCTGAAAATAAGCCCTACTATGGTTTTTCAGGATGCTCGTAATATAAGTCCTATCCCCAAAATAAGCCCTAGTTAAGTGAAACCCCACCCTCCACCATTATGCAGCAACCAGAAGAAGACATGACTGTATTTGAATAAATGTAGATGGTTGTACCTGAAAAAAATAAAACATCCCCTGAAAATAAGCCCTAATGCGTTTTTTGGAACAAAAATTAATATAAGACCCTGTCTTATTTTCAGGGAAGCATGGTATGTGTCGTCAAGTTGATTCCAATGTATGGTAACCCTCCCAGGGTTTTTGAGGTATAACATGCTCATACGTGATTGACCAGTCTCTTTTCTTCTGGGACGGTGCAGCTTGCCTAAGTTTGCACAAAGAGCCAAAACAAGAATTGAAATAAAATGTGTCCTAGATTTCACAGATTTTCTATTGTGTTTGCTGTTTTTCAAGTATTAGCATAATAGCCAATGAATTTGGCTAACAATATCTGCTGAATTTTGAAATGCTGTTTTCATTTTTTAAAAAATGCAGGAAGACGTGCATTTAAATATGTACTTTTGTATGCATTTTCCTTTAAATACACATTTTGAACCATAATTTATTTCAACAGGCTGATTTTCTTTTTTAAAAACATTCTTCTCTCTCTCTCTCTCTCTCTCTCTCTTCCTCTCTCTAAACCTCTGATGTATGAGACCTTTTTTATGTAGCCTCTGAGGAAATGAACCTTAGATGTTTTGCTTGGAAAAAAAGGATACTGCCTCTGCCATTAGCCCTGCTTAGAAGTGCAGATACTTCAAATAACTGTGTGCGAAGAGGAAGCGCTCTAGCCCCACGTACCTTTATGTCATTCTGCACTCTGAAAACAGAGTGAAAAACAGCTTGAAAAATAGCAAAGGTTCTTTTCGCAATCCCAAACTTTTCTTGGGCTTAAGTTCAATTCGGTGTTATTTGAAACGGTTTTGTTTTGTTTAACTTGAAATCATTATTTCAGGATTCTCAGATGAATGCAGTGTGGCAAAAGGCAATACTAACTACCATGTTCCTTTTGTGTTTTGCCCCAATTATATTAATCCAGATACTCTCAGTAGGACAACCAATCTCATCCTCCTGTATTTCTATATGTTTTTGACATATGGTACAGTGCTACTTCACCTCCCTTTCTATTCTATTCGTACCGAAGGTTGGGACCCACTGGTTTATATGTTTGGGCATATATGTATGTTGGACTTGTTTACATTTTCCCATCACTACAATTAGGATGTCAGATTATTTTGTCTAACAGAAAAGGATGGAATTCGAGAAATAGGGAATGGACTTCTCAGCATCTCAGATATTAATCAAATAAGCGAGCTTGTTTTATTTATCTCTGGAGATCCTCCTGACTATTTTAGTTTCCATTTCTCGAAGATAAATGCAGTATGATCCCTACTTGTTAGAAGATTTAGCCAGGGTGATGCAGTTTGTGGCATTTAATTAGATTTAATAAATATGCTCTCGCAATTTGAGGATTTTCAATCTTCTTCTGAAATATAGAAACAGATTTCCCAGGACTATCTGACGGCTAATATTAAAATACCTCTGAGAGCAACATCCACCTTCTTGAATGAACACTCTAATCTGGCCTGCAAAATCAATCATTTTATTTATCACCCAGTATTCCAGCCTGACCCTATTCTATGTTCACTTTTCCACTAGGCTGATTTCTATTTTGTTTCATAACACTAAAAGATGAAGAATAATTGCTATAAAAAAGCACTTGGGTCTCCAATATCATTGAAGAAAACTAGCTTGTCAAGCTTTTATTTTAAAAGGATTATAGGAGGCAAAAGATGACTACGGCAAATGTGATCGCATAGTCTAAGCAAAACCAGGACAAGATTATGTAGATTTCTGGCTTTGGGTTTTGATATAGTGCTATTTTCCCCCAGTGCCATTTTTTCAAGAATATATTTCTTCTTGTCTTGCATAAGCTGCCTGCCTTCTCCTGATGATTGCATTTCTCAGTATTCCATACTTCACAAAAAGCAAGGTTAGCCTTAGCTGTGCCAATGTCTACAAACTCTCCTAAAAAATAAAGTTCTAATATTCTGTAATCTTAAAGTTAAATATCTTACATTACCAGCATAATGCTGTTTGAAAGGAATTGTTAGTCCTTGGGGTGACTACCCAGAACAAGACAGCTGGAGATGGCCTGCTCACATTGACCTTTCATTATATGTGGCCACTTGGCTTTCAACCAGTCCAAAATGGCACTATATATATATATCAAATCTCCACAGGTTTCAAATTTCTAGGTGTTCGATAAAATCGACTTCCAACTCCTCTTACATTTTCCCCCCTCCGATGGTTCTCAATGAAGTTCTCTCTTGCTGAAGACAGAAACAATATTCAGAGAGACCCATTGCACATTCTTCAAGTTTCTTTGGTCTTCATCGTTGACCTTGCAAGCAAAAGTACACCCGGCAGTCTTGTGTTTCTCTGCTCTTGCTCGTGTGTTTCCTGCTTCAGTTACTTAAAAAAAAAAAAAAGGAACCAAATGCCCAAGATGGGAAGTTTTATTATTAACTTATTGCCTGCACAGAACTTTGTTAAATTTTCCAACCAGATCAAGAGGAGAACCAAAGAACATCAGACCAAACATCTATGTAGTTGAAATAGACATTGGCCAAAATATTATTGGCAAATTACATGTGTGTAAATTAAAATGCAGCTAAATGTGTTTAGGTATCTGGCTGCTGAGCCAGAGGTGGAGGGTTGAATTACCTACTGTGCCTCCAGTGAGCAGAGCCAGCCTGTGTGACCTTGGAGAAGCAGCACAGACCTAGGGTGCTTCCAGAAGAAAGGAATGGTACACCACACTACATCTGAGTATTCTTTGTCTGGAAAACCCTGAAAATGGTTGTCATAAGACAGAGGTGACTTGATGGCACCTGATTATTATATAAATTAAAATGTGTACTTCAATGTGGCAAATTGCCACTAACGAATCATGGGTCATGCTACTAAGAATGCACCTTTTGAGAAGTCAAGTATGCATACTGTAATTCAGACTCTGAAAGTAAGTAGTGGTTTGCCACAGTGACTTGTGCAATTTAATTTATGCACACATAAAGCAGGATTTGGGGCAATGTCTGATATTTCACTGAAGCATACAGCATTATTGACACTCTCAAGGAATTCTAAAGGGGTAGTAAGAGAGGACTTACCTCTTTGCAAAAGCCATATAGATTTTTTTTGTTTTATATGCCTGATTATATTTTAGCTATATTGTCTACCTAGAACAGACATTATGTTTATTTATCCATAGTTCCCTTGAATAAACCCTTAGTTTGTCACCTTGTATGTCTGTCACACCCTGAAGTTTATAAAAAGCTATAATTTGTTTTGTTTGTATTCACTTAAAAAATAAAAACCACCACCACCACCATCAAAACCAGCCTGTTGGAAATGTGGGCGTACAATCTCATCCAGATTTCCATGGAAGCAAATGGCACTGGACTGTTAATCCTGTACACAAAGAAATCAGAAATCACATTTTATATATTTGTAGTGACATTTTATATCTTTCTAATCATCTTTTGACTACAAATTTCAAAATGTAGTCAGGAACTTTTTTAAAAAAATCATCAGATGCCATTACTTACTCTTCTTGTAGCCTAGCTTACTTGTTGAATGCCTAGTCTCGATGTTTCATCCCCCCTTGCTTTCTCTGCGCATTAGCTAGTGTATGGACTGGTGCGTGGATCCTATACTAGCATTTTACCAGATGGGGCATTGTCTGCGGCCACCAGGGCACTTCTTCATGCAAATATAGCAAAGGGTAGGTGGCAGGCTGCCCTTTGCCCACCCCTCTGTAAGGGAACAAATTTAGTTTACATGACTTTATGGGATTCTACATGGAGCAAGGCTGTGTATGAAAGCCAATACATTGTGATATGTTCAATGCATTTCTCATGTTACCCTCTTCTCTCCCTGTCCATGCAGCGGTTCCACGAACAAGCGATACACAATGCAGCTCCATCCCAGAGCCAAGATACGGCCGGAGGATTGGCTCTGAATTTTCAGCAGGTTCTGTTGTCCGCTTTGAATGTAGCCCTGGCTATCTCCTTCAAGGCTCCAAAGCTATTCGATGCCAATCTGTGCCCAATGCTTTAGCCCAGTGGAACGACACGGTGCCTAGCTGTGTGGGTAAGGCTTATTACATTTAGGTCATCTGTTTCTGTACCAGAATTTAAGAACCCTATTTGTTTCATCAAGTATTATTAAACACTTTAATTCCCTCTTCGTTGATTAATACCAGCCATGTCCAATTTAAAAGTATAATTTGTCATTTCAGAAGTAATTGAGTACCAGCTGGTTTGTAGGCAGTATGGTATTTCACATAATAAGTTATCAGTTTAACAAGGCTGATGCGTGTTTTGCTGAATATTTATTGGCAAAAAGACTGCCTCTAAAACCATAAGTATAATATGGAACATAACATGAACCTCAGGAAATCACCCTCATATTAATTAATTGGGCTTTTCCTGAAACATCCTTCACAGCAAATTTATAACTGATGCAATTTAGAAAGTGCTGTTCTTGTGTAACCTTCCTAATATTTCAGTCCAGCATGAATCAAAATAGGATTATCCAAATGATGCAGTTTTGTATGAGGCATTCTGCACAGAAACGGTGTTTACCATTTCAGGTTCTTTTGTACTTATGAATAGCTCTCTCCACTGGAGTTGTGCATTGCAGTTATTTATAATACTGATAAGGACTTTGTGCCTTTAGGGAGAAGAAAATATGAGCTTTAGAACTTATAATAACTATAGTATATTATACTCAGACACATAACAATTTCTAACATAGTTTCACAATGAGGAAAGAAGGTCCATTCAATGAGAACCATGCCATTTTCCCCCCTCTTGAAACTCTCCTAGATATGGGTGTTAGATCTTGGTCCTCTGTCTGGTTCCTAAGTGACATAAAGAGAATTAATGCTGACAATAATTGCATGGGCACGCCTGATGAGCAAGCATGGTCCACCCCCTGTTTGCAAATGCAGAGATGTAGCTGCAGAATGTCTTAGAGCTTTGGATCAGTTTCAGTGATCACACACTCTGGAACCAACCCAATCCAGAGTGATTCTACCCATACCAGAAAAGCTAGAATATAGAGAAAGAGCCTCAGTGGCTCTTTCTTTATGTACAGCTTTCTAGACAAACAGTATGTAAACAGTATTTGGGGGCCATGTATAAATATACAAATGTTCACTATGCAAGCTCACTTTTATCCCTGAAGAAGTGGACTTGTCCACAAAAGCTCATATTAAAATATAGCAATTAGTCTTTAATGTGCCACAATTTTTTTTCCTTCTTTATGTCTTTATTATTTTATTCTTTTTTTTCTGCTCTGCTTTCTTTCTTGCCTGATACACTTGCACAAAGTAGCACAGCTGCCTCTTCTAAAATTTGAAACCTCCTGAATGTAAAATGCCATTCTCATGATTTGACAGTCATTATCAGAAAGAGAAATTGAATGTCTATCATTTTGTTTATACATTTAGAGGCTTTCTAAATAGCATACTGAGTAGCGTGCTGTCTTTCTTCTATAGACTGATTATTCCTGGAATGATAGAAATATGATTTTATCCCTATTCCCCTATGTTCTTCATTAAGTGTATTTTTGGCTTTGTCATAATCTCGGATTCAATTTTATTTCAGTGCCGTGCAGTCGGAATTTCACTGAACGGAGGGGTACTATATTGTCTCCAGGCTATCCTGAACCTTATGGTAACAGCTTGAATTGTGTGTGGAAAATCATAGTGACAGAGGGATCAGGTATTCAGGCAAGTCCCTATTTTTCCAACAGTGGAATATTAAGTGCTTGACAATAGTGGGAATAAGTTGGCTATTGACTGATTATTCCTGCTCTGGTCCCTAGCCAAATCTGAAGGATGCAACTGGCTTTTCACTGTCTCTGGTGGATAGAAGCAATCATTGGCTGATGTGCAGTGCAGAGTTCTGGTGGAGCTTAGAGACATATTCTCCTGCCTCACACAGAGGACAACAGCACTTCGGGCTAAGCCACTTGCTAAAATGCAGTTTCACTAAAAGATCATGAGTTAAAAGAACCTGTTTGAGAATTTCCTTTCTGTGAACCAAAATAACAAATTAAGCAAAGCAAGAGCATCATTTGCTGGATGCTAACAGAATCAACAACCAGTGCTTCAATTAACACCAGTGGTGTTTTGAGTAAAGATGATGGAATGAAGCCATGAAGTTTTTAAGGACTTTGATCTCTTATCTGCCCTCTCCATTTAAAGTATCTGAAGAATACAAATGGGCACTTAAGTATCTACTTGGAACGGATATGTACGGCCGCTTCATAAGCGCTATAACATGGAAAGGAAGAAAGAAAACCTGAAACAGGATTCATTTAACTAGTTTCTACATTAATTTATATCCACTATTGAGCCCTCAGAGCTTCTGGTGTTATAAATTTGAACAAACATGTTAATGAAAAATAAACCTCATAAGAAACTCTTCTAAAATGATTTCCCTCAATCATGGATTGCTTGTCAATGAACTCTTAGTAGCGTTTAGAGCTACCAATCAAACTGTGCAGCTATTTTATCTTTCCTAGGAATGCATGAATATAAAATTTAAGTTTGTTGCAATTCCCTGATTTTGACACAAAGGCTATTCTGAACAAGAGGCACATTGAAGTGTGAGGTTTTTTCCCATTACAAGACGTTCAGAATTTTTCAGTGCATATTTTTCTAACCATGTGTGTTGTTGTGTGTATTTCTATGCTTTCCCCCTTCTTTGATTAAAATCATTTCAGGTGCTTTTAAAAATACAGACTTTTGTGTGTATTTTTAAAATGCATGCCTCATTGAGCACATGTTTTTGGTGCATCTATCATATTGCAACCTCATGGATCTCTAATTTTAAATTGCATTAGATCTGAGTTCAGATTCAGACTGCTTTTTGTCTGAACCCAACAATGTCACAGAGAGAACAAAGGCTCCCGTGTGGCTCCTAAGAGTAGCTCCTAAACTCAGGAAAACCTCCTCAAATAAGCAATATTTTGGACAGATTTCCCCTTACAGGCTCAAATCGCTAATGAGAATTCTACCTCTAAGCTTGCCTGCCCCCAAATGGGCATATTATTAAAATGATGGTGTTTTCCACTGCACAACAAAAATGAAAACAAAATATTTATTTGGTTTCGTCTGTGTTTTGAACTATTTTACAACACATCCTTGCTGATGGAATCTGCTGGTAGAAATGTTCTGAATAAGGTCTGGCAGGGAGAGAGCCTCTCCCCAAAAAAGGGTTGGAGAGGAGATAGATCAAGGGAAGAGCTTAGTTATGACAAATCTCCAGCTTAGCAGGGACAGTCACAGTGCTGGTAAAACTAATTATGCTACAGTTGGGCTATGTAGTTTGTGATATCCCTAGACTTGGAGGGGTTGGATTCAACATTACCTCAGCTGGCCTAGCATTAGGCAAGTTGGCTTTCAGCCATCTTGGTTAGTTAGGGATGTCCCTTTAACTATCATTTACTTAAAAAAATATTTTGAGCTCATGTAGTTAGCCCAGTTTTTAATCATTTTTGTAACACGTTAGTGTCCATTCTCAGTAGGAGTTTGTTTGTTTGTTTGTTTGTTTTCAAATGTCATTGTATAATTAGGACCATGCATAATATTCTGAAGTACATTGTGTGTGGTTTATATAATCAAGTTTGCCATCGAACTTTGTTGTTTGCCTTTCCCATCTCTATATATGAAAACTATATATGTAACTATCTTGCTTAATGAACACTCAGTGATGTTGTTTTTACAGATCCAGGTCATAAGTTTTGCCACTGAACATAACTGGGATTCTCTTGAAATCTATGATGGTGGTGACATGACAGCACCAAGACTTGGGAGCTTTTCAGGTATTTAGAAATCCACGTTGTCAGAATGTTAAAGCAGCAAACTGAAGCCTCACTCTGAGTGTCTGTGCACGATAACTTACTCTTCACTAACACTTCAGACATATGTCTGAAACTATTTTAAATGAAGTGGCATTGTAAGTATTTTAAGTACTTTACAAGTACTGCCTTTGAAAGCAGCAGGAGAATCTTTAGCAGTATCCGCTTGAGATTGTTTACAATTGTGGTTTGGGATAACATCTGACGTGCAGGTGGTCATGTTGAGAGTCTCCATAGCCACATCTCAGGGGACGTTGAAGGGGAGCCCAAAAACATGTGCCTGTGTTGGTAGATGTTTATGGATATGGGGGTGGGGATGGAACCCCTTGTTTGGCAAATATGATTCTAAACTAAAAATGGAAGCTGAAAAATTACAGTGCTCAGCACATTTGAGTATAAGGTCTGTTGTGGTTCTCCTAACTAGAGATGAGGATGAGGATGGGAACAATGTTTTTCACAAATAATACTTACACAAATAATTCAAACTGCCGAAAATGAGGATGCCTGTCACGTGGCATGAACATTTGAGAATTATTAGAGAGGTGTTTTTCATGTGTGTGCTTTTTAACTTTTCAGTCATTTGTTCTATGCTCTGTGTGCTTGGGTGCTTTGCTTCTCAAAGGGAGGTAGAGTAATTGTGTGAAGAGACAGCAGGCAAAAATTACGGAGACTTCGATGAGGAGAAATAAAGCTCTTTGTCTCCATCTTGCCTGAAAATGAGGATTCTCAACAGAGATTGAATGTTCCTTCTTGTGCTGTTTCATCAAGTCAGCACACTCTGAAGTATTCTTTACATCCCTACTATATGTTCACAGACTTATACCCAGAGCAAAAGGTAGCAGTCGCATAGTTTGACACACAGTTTCTTATGATCAGCTGACAGGCATAGAGAGTGAGACAACAGGGCTAGAAAGGTAATAAATATTCACAAAGTAGTTGTTGTGGGTTTTTCAGGCTCTTTGGCTGTGTTCTGAAGGTTGTTCTTCCAAGGAAGAACAACCTTCAGAACACGGCCAAAGAGCCCGAAAAACCCACAACAACCATTAGATCCCAGCCGTGAAAGCCTTCGTGAATACATTCACAAAATACTTTTGACTCCAGACATCTCAGTGAAGAATTTCAAACTCTATAGTAGCATTGCTTTATTTCTCTCTCTCATTGAGGTCTCCATAATTTTGCTCAGGGTCTCTGTGCAAAACTAGTGTTGTTTCTCTTTGAGAAGCAAGCACCAAATCCACTTGCTGTTGGATTTTAAAAAAAACAGCCCTCTGACTATCCCCTTCCTTGTTAATCTATTAAAGCCCATTGGCCTTAAGGACAATTCATGTGGGCAACATGTTGATTTTTGAAAATGTGGCTTGCAGACATCCATGAAAAATCAGCAGATGGTGAATCTGCAATACAAGCTCCCTGCAAGCAACTTGCACTTCAGATTCATGTTGTTTCAAAAAATGTAGCAGATTTGATAGGCAGGGCAGATTACCCATGGTTGCTTCCACATTTCCATGGTAAGTTAGGTGCCAGAATCATACATAAAAGATTGTGCCTGAACAGTTCCAACATTTCTGAAAGTCAACTTTTCAGCTTTGCAATGGATTGCTTTATATCTTTATTTATTTATTTGCATTTGGGGGGTATTTTTAAGCCCATCCTGGGTATGAGAGAAAATAATCAAATCCTATAGATTTTCTGTATTTGAAGGATACTCCTGATAAAATGAACAGGACTATTAAAGAGGGAAATATGGACCAATATTCAGTTGTATTTAGATATTTAGGTATAAGGGGGGGAGCCTGCTAGCCCCAGAACTGCCTTAAGTCAGATATCTCATCTACAAGTGGAGGACAAGAAGAGTGCGTCCATTATTTACAGATGCTTTTTCCCCCTGATTCAGCATTCTGGAAAATCAGTGTTTTGAATATTGTGGAGAGAAACTCTATCCACAGATGTCACTTTCCTTTCAGAAGATCATTCTTCATATGAGGAGAACACCAGAATTGACCATATAGGGGTGATGGTTTTGAGTGGACATTTATTCTTGGATATCTATTATTCACACTTCTACAACACCTCAGTTGGGCGTATACACCTGTGACTTCATGTAATTCCATGTTCTGAGATAAAATACGCAGTCCAGATGTCATCTGAAAATTTGCAAGTGTATGGGACAAGATGTACTGGAGCAGTATTAATGCTCTGTAAAGTTAGTCTGGGAAATGTGCAGTCCAGTCCCGTGTAGTAAAAACGTTTGAGCTCAGTAGAGTTGACTTGCCTCACATCCTATATGTACTGTATGGTTTAAGTAGATTGTATGTTTTAAGTTGTTTCTTTGAAAGCTACTATATACCTAGATGTTGTAATAAATTATAATTATGCTATATTTTTGGCAGGTACTACAGTACCAGCTTTGTTGAATAGCACCTCCAATCAACTTTATTTGCATTTTCACTCTGATATTAGTGTGGCTGCTGCTGGTTTTCACCTGGAATACAAAAGTAAGAGTTATTGATTTTGGAAGTATAGTACTTCGTTAGCACCTTGTTTGAAAGGCCTAACTCATGTAATGATGTCTAAGATCCCTCTGTTTATTTTTATCTATTTATGTAATGATCCCCACTGCTGTGATATGCGTCAAAATCTGTTTTATGTTTCTACCACACTATCTATCTGCCTATCCAAGGGGTATTTGTGTGTGTGTGTGGTGAGATGCCCTGCCGCACATGTACACACATGAATCTATGACAGAAGGTGAAAATAGTTTTTACGAGACGGAGGAGGAAATTGGCAGAAAAGGGAAAAGAAACTTTTAACAAATATTCACCACTGCAAGGTAGCGAAGTCATTCACAGACACATAACATTGGCAATGGATGGTATAATCTCTTAAGAATGTGCTTTCACAAACATCAAATGTTGATCAGATTAATAATTCTACAAACAATTATATGATACAGTACATGGTTCTTCCACAAAGTATGTGGAAGTGCTTAGGAATACCGTGTTGCAAAGATGAAAATCTGAATAAAAGGAATAATGTGGGATATGTACCGTGTTATCTCTCTCCCTCTTTGTTTCAAGGGTACCTTTAAGTCATAATTGAAAATAAAGGTTACAACATATTGAAAGGCAGTAAAAAGTTTAAAGTATATTGCAATATGTTATTACATGTGAAGTACTGAAATGCTAATTATTCATGTTTCTTTTCTTTTGTTTCTCTTCGGGGATCATGGCTGGTTGTTTTTATCTCCATGTAATTGTATCAGGAAGCTAGTGTATTTTGTCTTCAAAATGATTCTCATTTCTTTTACTTTTTTTTCCTATTATGAGTTTTAAATAAGTGCTAGATCTTTTGTTTAGAAAACCCAGGGGGATAACATATATAAATTCTCCAGGTGGTGAAATGCTTTCTTTGCTGAATAATATTGGGATGGCAGAATCTTTGATCTCTTCTGAGAAATTTCTGTGTTACTCCATAACAAACAATGGCCAGAATCTTGTTTGTTTCTACTGTACATGTAACCATCTGTTTTTTTTATGTAGTTCTCTTCCCCTGTCCTTTAATTGCCCAGGGAGGCTTTCACTACTTCCCAGTTCGCAGTTCAAGTTTATCGTATTAGCTAAAAGCCGTCACACTTGTTTAAAATACAGATATGGTCAAATAAAATCATGATAAAATGAAAGACATATAAAATAATAAGAGACCCTTCATATCTGGGAATCTCCCACACAATTGATAACAGTGGCTTTCAGAAAATTAGCTCGAATATTTCTGGCCGCTTTTGCAAACAGCGCTGTTCTAGATGTAACATAAGGGTCACAATCCAAGAGTAACTTGACCACCTTTATCTGAGGGCTTTCCTCCTGTAGAGCAGCCAAGATGTTACCCAGGAGCTTTTCTTGGGGGTTCTGATATAGCTGACAGTAGAGTAAATAATGGAGAACATCCTCTATCTCACCTGCTCTGCAGGTACACAGCCTTAGATATTTAAAGGTAAAAGGTAAAGGTTCCCCTTGACAGTTTTTGTCCAGTCGTGTTCGACTCTAGGGGGTGGTGCCCATCCCCGTTTCCAAGCCACAGAGCCAGCGTTTTTGTCCGAAGACAATCTTCCGTGGTCACATGGCCAGTGCGACTTAGACACGGAACGCTGTTACCTTCCTACCGAGGTGGTCCCTATTTGCATGCTTTCGAACCGCTAGGTTGGTGGGAGCTGGGACAAGCAACGTGCACTCACTCCGTCGCGTGGATTCGATCTTACAACTGCTTGGTCTTCTGACCCTGCAGCACAGGCTTCTGTTTAGGAACACTCACATACCTGCCATTGTAAATAAATAAATAAATCTAGGACAGTGGTTGGCATGGTTTGGAAGCGGAGTTCTGTGAAAGCAGTTCTCAAGGAGGCAAAAATAAGTGTATGTAATTATTGTGCCCTTGAGTGGTTTGTTTTTCGCAGATGGTACCAGTGAGAGAAACCTGAAGAGTGAATTAAGGCCAGGTCCTGGACGTTATCCAATTTATAGAGCCAATCTCTCAACATTCTTTTACTACTTCCTCCTGCAAGTGGAAGTATTGTTGACTTGAAATGGTCTAATCTCCAGCTGGCACAACCACAAACCATGGAAAGTTATGCCCCTGAAGGCATTATGCCCTGTGTTCTCCAGCAGGATTCTTGCTTGGTATTGTTGCTCCAGATCATGGAAATAATTAGCTAAGCAGGGAGAGCTGGGAGGAGCTGGCAACAAACCCATGTCTTTATTCAATGATGTAACAGTGATCTTAAACAATATTAAAATATGATCCATGGTGGTGACCAAAATTACCCATCTATTATTAGGCAGAGATGTTGCTAAATCGTTCTGGAAGTGGGGCTGAAATTCTCAAATAGTTGGTAGGATATTTGGGCAGGTAAATTCGCAAAGAAAACTTTGAGGGGGAAAAATGTTCTGATAAACTTTGCCCCAGCTGTAAGAATTCGACATAAGCTGGCTAGAATTTAGATATTAAATTGGCAGGAATTCATTCTCCATGATTTGATTACTGAGGAACATATTGTGCTTTCCCTTTACATACCAGCATTCATGTCCTTCTCATATTTTTAAAAAAATTGATGTAGACTAGTGTCCTCTGTGCATAAGCAAGTACGGCAGTCAATCATTCATATTAACTAGAAGTAGGCATTAGAATGGCAGCTCTCAGCTTTAAATGTGATTACGAAAATGAATTATCAGCTTGATAAATGGCTTGGCAAAGGTATAATTCCCCAAAGATCCCTGCCTTTGACTACTCAAACATTATGTTGTCTTGTAGAAGGGCAATAAAAAATTTCTCGAAACTGAGCCTTATTAGAGGATGCCGATTAAGCCATCAAATATTCCCTTAACGTTGATATTCATCTCCTTTTAACAAGCAGTTGCATACAAGCGAATATACCAATAAGCATAAATGAAAATACTTATAATTGGGATAATCACTTTTCTAGAATATTAATGCAGACTAAGTGCAGATTTTTGGAAAGGCCAGATTTCCAGCTGATGATAAATATTCAGAAGCAGCCTCAGCCACAGGGTATCTTTATTCTGAGTCAATTTTGCTTTTTATTCTCTCTCTCTCTCTCTCTCTCTCTCTCTCTCTCTCTCTCTCTCTCTCTCTCTCTCTGTACTATATGTACACAAAGCTTCTTGCCATTTATTTGAAAAAGAGCAATTTTCTGATGATGCCAGCTGAGTTTGTCTCTTTTTAGTTGGTTTGAAGATATGGCTTAAGGGGCCGTTACTTATGACAAATTTGAGAAATACCTGCAGATATTGTACTATGGAAATGGTCTAACCGACCTAATTGCTAATATGGGAAGCTACTGTTGATGCCACCTGTTATTCTCAAGGCTAGGCCAAACCTCTTAACCAGTTCAGATGTAACATGGCAACACAGATAAACACTACATGAAAGTTCTCCATAAGAAAGAAGTAGCTATTGCAATGTATAACAAAGGGCACCAATTTAGCTTTAAAGTGAGGTTAGACAAATTCCTGGATGATAAAGCTACTCTGCTACTGTTCCGTTAGCCGCTTGCTGTTATCACATAGGCAACATGATTCTGAATTGCTGAGGAAGAACAACAAAAGTGTGCTCCCCAGCATATAGTATTTTTGTACAGTTTTTTCTTATATGCACAAGTATATAACTCTCCCACAACATAATACATTATCACAATGACTGAAATCTTTTGGCACTGCTCCACGTGTTCACATTGATGATATTGTTAACCATGGCCTATTATCTCTAATTAAAACTGTCTAATTTCACCCCCAAGTTCCCAGGAATCCAAGATTCCTTAGGGATCTGTTTCATCCTGAGAGAACTGTGTGTTGCCTCAGGACTGGGGGGTGGGGAGGAGTCTTTAATGTCTGAAAATCACCACCGTCACTGCCCCTCCCTGTCCTATTCTGAGGCCTCCAAAGGCTTTCCCAAGATGAAAGGGATCCCTAGGGAACCTCAGAGGGCAGAATTAGTAACTTTTAATTTACAATAAATAGCTGTGGCTGATGACATCACACACGCCAATAGAAAATGTTTGGAAAAGCATGGAATTCACAGCACTGTGCATAATTTGGGGGGATGCAAATGACTTGAATTCACATTAAAATGTGAATAGAACAAAATTCTCTCTGTCTCTACTCAAGAGGCTGCTGTTCAAAGGCAGTGATCCCTTGGGCCTGTGATGCTGAGCACTAAACAGATACAAAACTGTGTTGAATTGGTACGCAGAAGGCATAACGTCTGGAAGTGACATGCCATAAGTTAAGGAATCTCTGTAAGATATTGGCCAAAATTCTGTTGCTTAGCGTAATAAACCACACTAGATTAAGCCTATTGAATCGATGTAGGTTCAGTGAGTCAGCCCCTCTATAAGTTCCATTGGTCTGTATGGATCTACTCTAACTGTAAATTACTTTGGCACAATAAGCCACTGTTAGAGTAGGTCCATTTGAATCAGTGGAACTTACTGAAGTGCTGACTCACCAAATCCCCATTGACTGAGTGGACCAAATCTAATGTGATTTGTTACACTAAGCAATAGGATTTCCGCCATTTTCTGCTGCATGCCGAGTTACACAATATTGCCTACTTACAGCAATTTGCTTTGAAAACCTACACCTTTTTTATAATTGCACAATAGGATTCTGAGCAACATGACCTTATCCCTGGGTGGATGTTGACATGGGATGTTGAAGAGACCATTAGGCATCCTGATCACGATAAGGGGAGTCCAACGTCATTCACAGGCAGTGAAATCTTTATAGTCAAGCTATTTACAAGGAGCTCCTTAAAACTGTGGGCAATTTTTTCAATCCTTCTCCACCATATAGTCTAGTCTCTTAGTCACACCAGGCATCACTAATCCTCAAGCATACACAGAAAGATAAATATTTCACAGTATAATCTTTCCTTCTTTCAAGTTCTCGGCCCCCTGCCACAGTCTTGTAAACTGTCTCTGTTGTATCCTTTCTTCTCAGTTGAGTTGAAGTTGGTGTGACCTTTGTAGTTGTGGCGTGGCCAGTTGTAGCTGGTAGGACTCCCATCAATTTACAGTAGGCTCATGCCTTTCTGACATGAACGAGAACACTTGACCCTTGTTGTTTTGAAAACCACTAGTTCCAGTGGAGGAAGAGTGATCAGTTAAAAAGGACCTGGCAAAGCAGATCTAAACTTGTGGGCTGTCAGTCTTCCTTGCCCACTCTAGGGTGTCAGCCCACTTATTGGCTGCACTCTCCTCTTTTCTGCCTCACTTGAGCTCTTTGCCTCCACCTCTATCTCTCTCTCTTTTTCTCTCTCTAGTTCTTTGTGGCCTCTGTGAATTCTAGTTCTTTGTGGCCTCTGGGTAATCCGTGCATTTGTGGAGCCTCGGTAGAGCTTCTGCGGTAGCAAAACAAAAAACAACAACAAAAAACCCAGAACACATTAGTGTAGACCCCTCCCCTCAGTATATGTACCTTGGCGCCAAGACTCTCCCTTCAGTTTCTTTCAACCGCCACATTAAGAGCCCCGTATCAATCCCTTTTGTGAGTTTTTCCTATAGTGAAAGAGAGTTTCTTCTTGATTCCTTTAAATACTTCAAGATTTGTTAGTTTTTTTTTTTAAAGAAGTTTTTTCTTTGTGGCTACGGCCTTACAGTCCTTTTTTTCTGTTTTCCTTATTTTCATGGCCCCCGTGGGCTCATTTAAACATTGCAGGAACTGTGAGAACAAGATCCCGCTCTCTGATGGCCACGCTAAATGTCTTTTCTGTCTTGGTGAGGCCCACCAAACCTCTTCGTTCCCACACTGTAAGAATTTTAAACGTGGGGTTCTCTGCAGTCGCCTTTCTAGACTTAATCTTCGGCTTTGGGAACAATCCCTCCAGCTTACAAAATCTATGGCTCAGCCTGCCTGTAAGTCCACCTCACAAGCTAAGGCCATGGATAAAGCCATTTCAGAGATGGCGAAACAGCGTCCTTCAGCCACACCAACATGCTCCGATGCCCCTTCAACATCGTCTGCTAAAGGGCACAAAGCTGAAGTCATCAACATCGAAAACGATCACCAAAAGGAAGCTGCTCACCAATGCATCTTCAGCTCAGGAACCCTTGCCACGGGGAAAAAAACCTAAATCTTCAAAGGTGAAATCCCCAAGGGTTACTTATCCACAGCTCCCAGAATCCAGGGATCTAATATGCATAGTTTAACCCTTGGATGAAAAAGTGCTTCCATCTCATCAACCATATCAACAATCCCCAGAATGGGAGGAGCAAGTGGACCAACTCACATCCTCACCAGCTAGCCCTCAACAATCTGGCTCTCCAAGCGAGCCCTCCTTGGCTGCTTCACCCAATATGCAAGGAGTTGAAATGCAACCTGATACTGTGGCCTACTCCACCGACAACACTACCATGATGTACTATATCCTCAAATAAGGTGGCACCCACTCTCCAAGCCTTCTGTATCTCGCTGTCAACCTATGGTAAGGGTGCCTGTCACATCATATCTGCCTCACAGCAATACATATAGCCGGCTAAGACAACAATCTGGCAGATTAGGAATCCCAAGCTCACAAACGGGAACTCCACCAATCCATCTTCCTCCTCCTCTACACACGATGGGGCACATCTGCCATTGACCTTTTTGCCTCCCAGGCAAATCAGAAATGCAAACATCACTGCTCCCGTGCAGGAGTAGGCAAGCACTCCCGCGGCGACGTATTCATAGGCCGTTGGCCCAGGATTCTTACTTACCTGTTTCCATCGTTCCCGCTCCTCCACAAAATCGTAGTTTGGTTCCAACAAGACAAAACCCAATGCAATTTTGATAGCTCCATGGTGGCCACGACAACCCTGGTTCCAAGTTCTCCATCCATTGTCATCCAACATCAATCACCTGCCCCGCCTGCCTCACCTGCTCACGGCGAACAAAAATCAAATTCTCCACCCAGACCTACCTGCCCTTCATCTGGCAGCATGGAAGATTCTGCCTCCCTGTTGAGTGTCCTTCATCAGGCGAAGAAACCCTCAACCAGGAGAGCTTATTTGTACAAATAGAAGAAATTCCAGTCTTTTACTGCAGCGTCTGCACTACAATCGGTCAATCCCTCCCTTTCCACCATTCTTCATTTGTTATTTCATCTGAAAACCAAAGGCCCCTCCCTTTCTTCCTTGAGGGTTTATCTTGCTGCAATAGTCTCTTATCAGCCGCCAACCTCTTCAGCATCACAGTTCTTGATACCCTAGTCTGAAGCATTTCCTTAAGGGTTTGTCACACATGTGCCCAGATGTGCACCCACCCCCACCTCAATGTTCTTTGACGGTGGTACTGCAACAAAGTACTAAGGCTCCATTTGAGCCCTTAGCATCAGCTGATCTTAGACTACTCATCTTTAAGACAGTGTTCCTTGTTGGTATCACACCTGCTTGTCATGCTAGTGAAGTTGCAACTCTTATCTCCAGTTTTATCCAGATAAGATTAAACTGTTTGTAGATATCTCTTTTCTACCCAAGGTTGTCTCGCAGTTTCATCTGTTCCAACTGTTGCTTCTCCCATCCTCTTTTCCCTCACCATCTACTTCTCAGGAGAGAATCCTTCATACTCTAGAGATTTCAGAAGGGCTCTAGCATTTTATTTAGCCCGCATGCAACCCTTTCAACGTTTAGCTCGACTCTTCGTCAGGTACCAACTCCCTACAAAGGGTCTTCAAATGAGTTCTCAGAGAATTTCTAAATGGGTTGCTTCCGCCATTCACCTGGCATACAAGCTTTCTCAACTGCCAGCTCCTCAACTTATTCACCCTCATTCTGCTAGGGAAGAGGCAACATCTATGGCATTTCTTCATGGCCATCCACATTCATCAAGCAGTACAGATTGAATGTTCGGCAAAAATCTGATGGAGCCTTAGGATGTGCCGTGCTATCCTCTACCTTGGCGTGACACCCTCCTCTGGGTAAGACAGCTTGTTAGTGCCCAGCTGCTGCTACCTCCAAAGTACAGCACACTGGTGCTGAGGTTTCTGAGTTTCACAACAGATTTTACTGAAGCTGTGCATATACTCTCAAGTGCTCCGTCTTGCCACCTGCAGCCTGCATTCCTTCTTTTTGCCTCCTCTAACAGAACCTGTATTGTAGAGACTTACTTTAAATTCTGTGTGCATGTCAGTGGAAGTGCCGCAAACACTGCTACTTCTTCATAAATAATTATAAATAATATCAGCTATTAGTTATAAAACAGTGTCTAATTGCAATAAATGTTTTTTAATAACTAGACTATTATTTACTTCCATTTATGATCAATTATTGTAATGCAGGTTAAAGGAATGAAAAATTAATAGCACAACTGCTAAAGTACAGTATTTTAAAGAAGTGAAAAGACCCAGCTTCACCTGAGTTAGAAATCAGTTAGTTCCATGCCTAGAGTGGTCTTTTAGACCAGATGGGAGGGTTATAAATCAAATAAATAAATAAATAAATAAATACTCAGTCTGGTCTTTGTTTATCCCACTGAAAGATTTCCCACTCAAAGCACTATTTTTAGGGTTGCTTTTTATCAGGGCATCATAACTTTTATTTTATTTTTTAAATTCTTTGCATGGAATGCAGAGTGCACAGCCTGGAACCTGCACAGTGTTCAATGTTTTGCACAGTTTCCCTGGAAGGAGCAGGGTGTCAAACTGCAGATTGGCTGTCTGGCAGGAAATGAACTGCACCGAACCACTGAACCAGCAGTTCATGCCCATCCCTAGAACCCTTTGGGGGTTCAAAGTTAGGGAGGGAGAACTGGTAAAAAATGCTTCCCATAAAGGAAGATCAAAGAGGTCATAGGGATGGAGGAGCTCAGGGAGGAGCCACTGCAAATAATGATGTTTATTAATACAATTTAAAAGGACAGCTGCTCCAGATTAAACTGTTATATCCCACCTGTTTTATAGCCTGATGATTCATTCCTCATCTAATGACTGAAGCTTATATTTTCTGTTGAAATGATTCATTTTGGCTTTGTTTTAACCTATTAAATGTTATGGTCATGGTTTCATTGCTATGACTTGTGAATTTAGTGCAGCCATGTGTGGATTGAATAATCAAGATATTTTGATTTTCATTATGTTTGTAGCTGAAACATTACAGTCCTAAATACATGTACTGGAAAGCAACAGGAGTCGTATCTAGTGAAAATTCTTAACAGCAGGGTGCTAGACAGCACTATCTCTTTCTTTCTTTTTCAGATTGCTACAGCTATTTCTCTAGAACCCAATAGCTTTTTAACCTTACTGTTCAAGCAAAGTAACTGTAGTGTGGGAGGATGATAATGATATTGCGGAGCAGCTGGCTGCACAGAAAGTGGTCCAGTATATACAGCAACATCAACTTTCTATGAGAAATGCTGTGTGGTTTTGTGTTTTGAAGATTGTAGGTGATTCTGTGAGAAAAGGCGAAGGGAGAAATAGTAATTGTGGGTCATTTCTGAAGTGTCTATCTTATTGTGAACAACTTGCATCTCTGCTTGTTCCTTCTCTGAGCAGAGTTTTTCTTGTCATGGGAACCATTTTTGTTCATACTGTCTTCTTCTTTCCATTGTAGTAGATGATGGGCAGGTGTGGTGTGGGCTGTATGTTGTGTTTGACTTTGAACAGAAGCAGGATATGCATGAATCTGCATGTAGTTGGCACAGAGCTTTGGGAGGACCTCTTAAATCTACCTCTGCTCCTCATTTTAGTCAGTCCTGACTGAGTGCAATGTAGCTCAAGTACAGCCTAGCTTCTTGTGAGCTAAGTCAGATTTTATCTATCTATCTATCTATCTATCTATCTATCTATCTATCTATCTATCTATCTATCTATCTATCTATCTATCTATCTATCTATCTATCTATCTATCTATCTATCTATCTGTCTGTCTGTCTGTCTGTCTGTCTGTCTGTCTGTCTGTCTGTCTGTCTGTCTGTCTGTCTGTCTGTCTATCTATCTATCTATCTATGACTTACTTTCTTACTTACTTACTTACTTACTTAATTACTTACTTACTTATTATTTGCTCATCAAACCACTAGATGCATGATACTGCTTTTGTTTGCTTGCTTTTTCTCTACTTGTATAGCTGCCTGAGTTGGATCTGCCGTGAAGCATTCTGCTTTTGAATACGAAAGGGCAGTTAGTCACCAATGCAGGCAGAAAAAATAAGCCATAGTGATTAATTGTCACCTGAAGTCAGGTGGAGGGTGAAAGAGGATTTGTAAGGCTTTGGGAACACAGCATCCTCAAGGCCATGGAGGAATGGGAAAAGAAACCATTCTGGATTTTACTGTTGTGTGCTCTGAATCTTATGTTATATATGTGGGTGCACACCCGCCCCTGTGCGCATGCACACACACACACACACACACACAAATACCACCTCTATTAGTGCCGAAGGAAATACTGTCTATTGCATTCAGTAGGGATGTGATGAATTCTTGTTAAAATTAATTACAAATATGCAAGCTTTATTGCTTAAAACCATAGGTCACCACAATATGTCATCAACAACACAAAACTTAGATGGCACTCACACCACACATTTACATATGAATATAAAGTGACATAGCATCCCTCCTTCTTTTAAGACTTTTGATGTTTGGCATGTATATATCTTTGCTGCCAAAGCAAATTTTGCTGCCTGATATGTAGTAGTTTCTTAGCAGGACTATTTTATTAGCAAAGACCTGAACTATAAGAGTAACCTAATTTCCCTTGTGTGCTCTGGAAACATCAAAAGAAAATGAGGGGAATTAGAGGATTTCAGGTTAATTGCATTCAGATGATGTCTCCATGAAAGCTGGGCACTGAAATAAAAGCCAAGATGTACAAAATTTCATAACTGCTCAATGGTTTTTATCATCAAGCTTCCATGTGTGGTTTTTTCCCTCTTCTTTCCAAAGGCTACTATTTTGGTCTTGGCATAATTGATAACCAGGTGTTCTCTTACAGAGAAATTTGCACAGTTTAGCCAAAAGTCCTCCCGTGCCAACTCGTGTAGGGGAGACCATTTCAATATCATCTGCATATAAAAGGACTGAAAGCTTGACATCCCAGAGAGAAGGTGGGAAGAATTTGAGGCCACTCAATTCCGGCGCAATGTTATAATAGAGAAATTAAAAAGAAAGGAGGACAATAAGCATTCCTGCTGTACTCCTCTATCTGTCAGTGTCGCCTCTGACAGCAGTCTGTTTGCCTCCGTCCTTGCCCTAAGATTGGTGTTTGAGTGAAACATATGGATTAAAAATAACAGCCTTGTGTCAATTTTGGTGTCAGGACGTTTTCACCACAAGGTGATCTCTGTTTATAAGGTCAAAAGCTGAATGGTAGTCCTCAAAGGTGACATAAAGCTCCTTCTTACACAGTTGAGAATACTTTTGTGTCAAATGATGAAGCACAAAACATTGATCTGCAGTCGATTTCCCCTTTTGGAACTTTGCCTCTCCTTCTGTTATTACTGAGTTCACAGCAGCCTAACACTCGAATTTACCCAGCAAATATTTATATGCTAAATAGAGAATCTAGTCTATAATCTCCAAACCATATTCTAGACTACATTGATGAGACTGACAGCCTTGAAGTTATTTGGATCAGCTTTTGAGCCTCTTTTGTGGATAGGGATGATAATGCTTACTCCCCAGCCCTAAGGCATTTTCCTATGCTAGTTTATATAGGTAAAGATTGTAGCAAGCGCTGCACACCACCAGGTGGTATTTGAGTGGAGCAGTTCTGAGAGTGTATCTTCTCCAAGGACTTTGTTAATAGGCAAAGAGGTAATCAGATTATTTATCTCATCAGGAGTGACTGGGTCTCCAGTCAGGGCAGGATGAGGGGGAAGTGAAAAAGTCCTAATTCCCCTTGACATTAATGATCAAAACCTACCTGTATCTGTTTCTAAGACTACCAAGCCTAGCTCTGACCAATATTTCCTTCCACACTCTTCCTTTTTCTGATGTAGGTTTTTATACTATCTACACAGTTGGATGTAAGAAGATAAATTTTCTAGTCAACCCTGTTGTCTCAGTGCCCTTATTTTTATTTATATGATTGTTTAAATTTTGTCACATGTTTATATGTAAACTACCCAGAGTAGTGGTTCACTAAATTGGGTGGTATACTGACTGACTGACTGACTGACTGACTGACTATTATTCCTGCCAGAATACATATCTGGTGGTGCACTGAGCATCAAACCATCCTTGATAACATTGTGTGCCTGTGTATGCAAGCACAGAAGTGATCATTAGAGATCTAATTCTTTGAATGTGTTTTCAAAGAATTGTTTCTTTTTTGCAATTATCATGTGCAAGAATGCAACAAACAGCCCTGCCTTAAGGATGTTCCTTCCTTAACCGAAGCACTAGTTTTGATGTATAAGATAATTGTATGATATCTCAGAATATGTGACCAATTGTCTTTTGAAATGGAAATGAATGAATGATAATAGCTTAGTGACTTATTTTATAGACATCAAAGCTCAGTTCTTTTCAGACTGCAGATGGAACCTAAGACTGGTTAGTAAAGACAGATACTGTATGCTCGTCATTTTTTCGAATTTGAATGAAATCTCACATCCATAACTGCTGTGTTTCTCTTAAGTCATAAAGGTTTGCAATGCAAAGCAATCACTTCATTGTAAGACTCTATATGACACAAAATACCCATTCTTTCAAAAATGAATAGACATTGTATTGTAGCTGTTTGCTACTAAAACGATGCTGTCTTCATTGCTAGTTTTGATTGACAGCTATTGTTTTATGTAAGAAATCAACCATAACATCAGATTATTTTTTATCGCAAGGAATCATTAGCTACAGAAAGGCCCATTTAGATTAATGAAAGAATTAATTAAATGCTTGAGTCAAAGGAGAAACGAACGCTGCAATAGATTCATTAAAGTTAATCTCCAATTTTCTTCGGTCAAAATAAAAACAGAATTATCTTACTGATCAGATGATGAAGAGCTTGCACAGGACAAACTGATTTTACCTCCAGATTTATAGGGTAGGTTCCCCCCTCTTTTAAATCTGCCTCTACTGTAGTTAAGTTAGTTCAATAAAAAAAAACCTTGCCATGCCTAATTTCAGCAGTGCTTAACTCCTGTAGACCTTTTAGTTTGTGATCAAACATTTGAAGTAGTTTCACTATGCTTGGATGTAGTATGACAACTATTATTTCTAGTTACATCAAATTTTGAGATTTCTTCTTGACAGGGATTTCTTTCAGGAGGAACATAAACAGTGCTGGAATTTCCCTCCAAGCTGAGAGGGGATAAAGAATAAGGGCCACATAATGCTCTGCTGACTGTTGCAGCCAGCAAAGAAGAAGAAGCAGCCTTGTGGATAATTCTGAGATTGCTATTACAGATGGTGAATCATGTGGGGTCAGAACCCATTAAAAACCCACAGGTCATTGTTAACTACACAGTTTTGTAAACGAAACTGATATTGTGTGCTTCACTTCTCTATCCTGATATTGCACACCCTCTTAAAATCGCACAGCCTGTGTAGAAGGAACTCTTAGTCTTGGTACGTTTTAGAGTATTTGAATGTGAACCATTTGCAGCTTCCAGACAAGACTGAAGCTCTTTCTTCTGTAAATTTTCCTGTAGTTTAGGAGATTTCCAGATGGTTCAGAACGTTATTACCTTTTCTGTCAGATTTGCGGTTGGGGTACTGGTGTAGCTAGCCTGCTACTTGATGGGCAAGTATTATCGATGCAAGAAATATCATGGGGAGCATGCTACCTGTCTGTATTGAGTCCCCCTCTCTAAACAACAACAACAACAACAACAATAACAATCTTGCAACTGCAGAGCTGGAAGGGACTCTAGGGACCATTGACTCGAGCCCCTGTCAAGGAGGCACAGTGGGGCATCGAACCCCCAGCCTCTGGCTCCACAGCCACTTACCTAAACCATTAAGCTATAATGTTTGGACCCTGACCATCTGAAGGCTGAGGATCAGGTCTTCATGGTGGCAGTGCTGAGACAACAGCACATGCTTTCTAAAGAAATCTACTTGCCTCCACCTTTCACTGGGCAACTGCATTTTCCAACTAACATTTTAAAATGGTCCTTTAAAACAGGGATTTCAATTAGCTCTGCCTCTAAATGCCTGCCCCAACATCTTTAAACAGAAACAAGGGTGACGGAGGTTCTACAGCATTTATGATGAAGAAGACCGTCATTTGCAGAAATTATGAAAGCAACGAGTACATGTTTTAAGAGGTTGCTGGGGGGTTGGCATGCTTAATTTCCCCTTGTTTCAAACATTGAAACAAAGATATGGATCCACAATAGAACATTAGACAGCGTAGCTGCACTGTGCTTGAGAATGGAACCTCTAAAACCCTTTGGAGCATCTTTTCATAACACTGAAGAGTGCCATCATTTCTTCCTACAATGCCCTGAAAACAACAGTACATTTTCACATGGCGATGCTGGTGGGGGTTTTGGAATCCCCATTCCACATCATTTCCCCCAAGATGATCTCCTCTGCCTCCTCCTGATCTTCAGTAAAATGCCTTCCAAAGATACCAGTCACTTCCATGAAAGTTTTTGCATATACCTATTTTGTGCAGAGCACGTGTTAACTTCTGCTATTGTCTGTACTGTTTTCAAATTATTAGTGCAGTTTTGTTTCCACTTTAATATGAGGTTGGGATAATTTTTCGGGGACCTAATGGTGTTATAAATTAAACATTAAAAATATTTGACCATATTTTTCATTTCCGTTTCTGATATTTATCTGTTACTTCCAGTAGAGTTCAAAACACTTTAAAAAGAGGCTAATGAGCACTGCTTTTGTCAGAATAAGTGCCTGTGTTAGAGAGAAGAATCCATAATTCTTGCATGTCAGTGGTGGATGTTACACATGCATGGTGTCTTGCGCATATAGATCATCTCCCTCCATTGAAAGCAAGAGGGAAATTTGTCTAACAGCGCAGTCCAAACTCAAGCTGGCTGGAACAAGTTCGAAATGGGTAGAAACATCTTCTGCCAGCTGATCTTGAATCCACTGACACAACAGGATCTGCCAGCACAATTGTTGTACAGGCTGAGACATGGCAGCAGAAAAGCAAAACAATGTACAGAGGAGGGACGGAATAGAATAATAGCTGTGTTACACCTGATCCTTTTCAGCAGATTCCCAGCCCTGTCCTGCACAAGGTTAGGCTGGGGTTAGGTTAGTCCTGAGTGATTTGCAACATATTCTGGGAGGGGTTTGGACTGAGCACAGCGTCAGCTGCCTTAGAGTCCACCCATCCAGTCCTCAGCCATCTTGGCTTGCACCCTAAGTAAGAAGTTGTTCAGGTACAAAGAACTCTCAACTGGAGGGCACAGTTTCAGAATGATAAGGATTGACAACAATCTCCCCTAATTTAATATAGAAATAATATCATGTGCTATATGCTGCAATATACCTTTGCAGTATACCCAACCATTTCTAAAGGACCAGCAATCTAGGTATGCTGGGAGTAGCTAAATATCCATAACCCTGGCTCACACACATACAGAAAAACATTCACACACCTTCTGTATTTTCATTCCAATGTCTGTTAACTTCCTGCAATAGAAAATCTGGAGAAAATACATTATGTACACATTGAAAAGAAAATCATGATTGATCTTCATGCTTTATCTGAAAACAGTGACTACACAGGATGTCCAGAAGGAAATCTTGCTTCCTGTTGAATTAAAGTGAACAAAACTCACATGCAAAGATTTTTGAAAGTTACATGTTCCAGCTACAGTTCTGGTCAAAGTAACTTGGAGGTAATTCATTACAAATAATTTAGTTACCTATAACTGGTTACTTTTGCAGTAGCAAGAATATTACTAATACCACTTCAAAAGTAATGCAACAAATAGGTGCAAAGTTTTGGGAGAATGTAACAAATAGCATTTTTTGGATGTATTCGAAAGTCAGTTTTAAAGGGCATTTTAAGGCAGGCCATTTTAGAAGCACTTTGACTGCAATTTTTCAACTGCTATGGCACTATCTTATCAATTCTTAGCAGAGATGGGAAAGGTTACTTTTTAATATATAACATAAGTTTCAGAATCCCATTCCACACCATTATAATGTATCTTTGTATTTAGGGGCACAGTGTCAGAATGGTCCAGTGAGAAAAAGTGGGGGATATTTTTGTATATTTTTCTGACGTGCTGGTGTAACAGTGATGCGGCATGCTAATAATGTGTGTTGCGTAACACAATTTTGTGAACAAAGCAGTTACTAGGAGAATAACAATCTGGCAGCGGCAAACGAATGAATAGCATATTTCTTTAAGAAATAACATTCAAAGATCTGGTTCTAGTTGCTTTGAAGAAAAGCCTGCTGTGCTGTGGAAAGCCCCATTTAGCTTGGAGTTCATCCAGATCCAGTACACACTTCTAATACATGTACAAGCATTCATTTTTTGAAAAATGAGAAGCATAGCTTCCCCCACCCACCCACCCCTGGATTGGATCAAATTGTCTGGGGAATTTTATATTTGTTAGTTCAACGCTGCCATGCCATGAATACTGATGCACTTTCAGAAATCTTAACAAGATTATAGTGAGCTTCCTTGTCACTGATGGCAGTGATGCCTGGAGAATATTGGAGGTCACTGTAATGACGTCCAGGGATGAGTGTCTTGTGCTGCAGCTGGAAAGGCAAAAGTATTTAACATGTAGGAACTTGGATGAGAACACTATGAGAGTTATCATTATTGTCATTAATGAGTTTTATGTCCTATGCCAAAAGAGCTAGGTGACCTGTGAAGAGCAAGCAGTAAGCACTTTCCTGTACAGGGGAGGCACGCTACCCTTGAAAACAGTACTTGCTGTTCATAAGTCGTGAATGAGACCTGCCATATGTAAAACATATAGCCTACATAATTCCTTATCTAGCTCTGCACCAAGTCTATTTCAATTTTAACTAATTTTATGTCCTAATTCGCCTTGCAGTCTGACTTGATAAAGTAACTTTCTAGCCAACATCCCCTTGCCTTCTTATGCTAGGGTAACACAAATGGCATACCTTTCAGCGGCAAATTGTGTTACTGTATTCTTCCATCTATAAGGTACCCCGTGTATAAGATCGCCCCCCCCCACTTTTCTAACCCCAAATTGAGAAAACTTGCTTTGAGTATTCGGTCTCTGGGCTCAGAACACTCGGACATTACGAGTCCCTGTTGAATCTGAGTACTGCCTACAGACTCCACCTTCAACAAGGTGTGTTCCAACTGGTTTGTACAGCATCAGCTGACATCAGTTACATAAGGCTTGTGAGAGGCAAGGTATGGGCTGTTTTGTTCTCTCCTCAGCTTGCTTCCATGTACAGTATAAGATGACACTCAATTTTTAGTCTAAAGATTTTAGACAAAATTATCATCTTATATATGGAAAAATATGGTAAGTTAAGAAATCACTATACACAGTATCAGTTGCATACAAAGTTGTGTGATTCAGCATGCAACTGATGTCCAAGCAATTTCTTAACTTATGACAATTTGCCTCCAAACATTATGCTATTTGCATAGCCAGGCGGGAGGATTTTGATCAGTATTATTTATTTATTTATTTATTTATTTATTTATTTATTTATTTATTTTATCTCCCGCCTATCTGGTCAAGCGAGGACCACTCTAGGTGGCTAACAATCTTAAAATAATACAGTAAAAATGTAAATAAACAGTTCTAAATCATAACAACACTAAATTACGATGCACAAACACAAAACATATAACAGTAAGGGGGAAAGAAAGAGGTCATGAGTTATGTGATGGGAAGGTCTGCCGAAACATCCAAGTATGTCTTATTGAAAAGATTTCAAAGTGGTAGCTGTTAAGAGATTGGGAAAATGAGAGCTCATGGTTTCTGTTGCTGTTCCGGAAAACTGGCCTTATAGTTCATGTTTAGGATGAACTGACTGAGGTGAGGCTGGGGAATGCCTACAGGTAATTCGAAGGCAGCACACAGTTGTGTCTTATATTTGTGAGAAAGGAAGCTTCAAGGCTGGACTGATCTCACTCCTTGATACAGAATTATCAGAATGGCTTCCACTGAGTGAAGGCAGGGGGCAAGAAGTTACTCTCTTCTTCCTGAAAGTTCGGGGAAATTTGACACCTGTTTGGCAGATCTTATGAAAGAGTCTGGAAACGGGCATTTTTGGGTACAAAAATGGAGATAGAAATTACTTAGTTTAACCTAGCTATCTCTTAGGAGAATGCTATGCTCATCTACTCCTTTGCTATACAACATACACTGTGTATATGTTCTGAGGATATGCTGAAGCCATGCCAAGATGTAAGCATTAGCATAGGTTAGCTAGCTTTCTTATTTTCTTGTGGAATTGTGCTGTAAATGTTCTTGCCTCAATGATTTGATTGCTTGTTTTGTTCTATGTACCTTTGACTGTTCTCCAACTGTTAAAACTGCTTTGACGTTCTGCTCTTTTTGATTCTACACCATTTTTAATAAAATGTTTACAGTTGTTTGGTTATTTTGGAACTGAGAAGTTGATGACACTAAAACCAGGCTTGCCTCGACGGTCTACCAGGATCCTGTGACTTTTGCGGGGGTTTTTTTTGGGGGGGGGGAATTCTTGCAGGGTTGGTATAAGAGCCAAAGCACTTAAGCTTGTTAAAGTTTTGGTAACTCTCTGGAAGTACTGCTTAGTCAGCGTGGACTAAGGTGTTGGGAAGATACTGGCCAGGAAGATTTTCCCCAGCCATCAGCACATTTGACCCTCCTGGATTTTGCCTACACCAGTACAGGCAGGGCAGTGTAGTTGAGTGGTTGTTGTGGGACTTTCTGACCTGGGTAACCGTGACAGTTAGCCACATTAGTCTGTGCAAGCATATCAGACATATCAGACAAGAAAAATGAAACAAAAAGAGAGAGAGAAACATGTTGTGGCCCCTTAAAGACTTAGACATTCATGTACACATATATTCATCCTCACCTATGCACATGTGCATATATCTGAAGTATGAATATTTTTAGCAAATCCAATGTGAACAAATAAATGTACAGACTATTATAATGTTGTTTTTGAGAGCTCATTTTACCCAGTGGTGAGCAAATAAAATGTAACATTTCATTATATATATATAATAATAATAATACTGTATATAATTAAAAAGCAATATGATTTTTTAATACATTCTTGTTCCCTTTTGTCCTTTATTTCATTTTAGCTGTAGGTCTTGCTGCTTGCCCAGAACCTGTAATTCCTAGCAATGGATTCAAAATGGGCGATAGATATATGGTGAATGATGTTTTGTCATTTCAGTGTGAGCCAGGTTACACACTACAGGTACACATGTCCTCTTTCCTAATGTCCTATATGTGTGCATTTTCTTCACTTACTGTGTTTCTTAGTAATGAAATGGGTATTGTAATATTAGAATATCTTCTGCTGAGCTGGTATCTATCTGTCTAAAGAAAGAAAGCTAAATACAGAAGAACCATGTCAGCTTTTAACTACAGTCAAATCTTTATCTCACAGAATACTAGAAGAACTTGTTTAAGTTCACTGGTTTAAGTACCTGGCTATAGATCCAGAGGCTGGGAGTTCAATCCCCCACTATGCCCTCCTTTACAGGGGCTGGGCCCTATGATCTGTTCTAGCTCTGCAGTTCTAAGATGGTGGTGATGAAGATTTATTCATTTTGTGGTTTACAGAAGAAGCCAGGCCACTAACTGATAGTTATTTTTGCATTCTGTCTACTAAAGAAAATAAAACAACCTGGGAATGACTGTGTATTAAAACTGCATTAAGACCACCATATTGCTTTTCACATTGTCTACTAGAGGTGATGCCAGGAATTGAGACTGGTCCTTTGCCTGTAAAATATCTGCTCTCGGTCTGAATTATAACTCCTCTCCAGATGCTAGGCTAATACTGCAGTACCACCCTTGGATGTGTGGGAATTAACCCCACTGTGCCTCTGAGCTGAAATCTGTACAATTGCAATGACAAGGACAGGATTTTTTTTTTCTTGCTGGAAAACTGTAATGTTAGAAAGCTTTGCCAGCTCCTATGCATATACCTTCCTATTTGCTTTTCAAGGAAAACTTGGAAGGTATGGTTTCATCTGACCTTGACAGGGATTTTCCCCTTCCCTCGATTTTTTTTCTTCATTTATTAATTCTGATTGCTCTCAGAATTTTATTTTTCCTTTATTGTTTCTTCCACAAAGCAAATACATACATAATAGGAAAAGTTGTATTGCAGTCTTACAGTTTTGCCTGCTTAGTGAAGTTAGCTTCTTCAGCACAAAAAGCATTAATATTACAAACTCAAACATTTATATATCTATTATTGAGCCAGTAAAAAGAAAAGAAAGATGTATCTAATAAGACTTTCCCCCACCCATCTGTAGTGTTGCTTTACTTGGCAATGATTGCTACATTATGATAATGTAAGACTATATTAATGCAATCTTTATTTAGAAATAAATTGATTACTTTTAAGTAGATATCAGTACAAAAATATATCTGAGTGTAGATTTTGTGCTAAAATTATCGCTGCCAAAAGCTAGTATGGAAACTGAAACAATCAATTGCTGAAACCTGCAGGGGAGGTCTGAAGATGTCAAAAATTTCAGTGAATTTCCCATCAGAGAGCACTGACAGTCAGCTGTTGTGCACCTGTATGTGTCTTATAGCTACCACCGTAGAGTGGGAACTCGGGCAATGGATGGACTGACTATGAAAACCAGCAGAATAAATAACTCAGATGTTGCCCATAAGTATGAATATAAAATATAACCATAGATAAGATCAGTGCAAGCCAAAGGGGAAGAGTTAGGAATGGCATTACAAAATAAATAACACATCTCTTCAAAATAAATCTGAAGGAATATTATTTGCAGTGCACTGCTATGTGCTTTCTTACATTGCAGTAAAGAAATCTCTATACTATTTAGTTCTACAGAGGTAGAAAAGTGCACAGCTGACTCTAGTCATGGAAATATCCTGTGAACACCTGTCAGGAGAATATATTTCTAGTCCCAGCATTGACAGCTCATAGAATAGACTCTTCAGCATCTTCTTTTAAATCTGACATTGTATTTTTAGACTGTATGTTTGAGGCTGAAATCCTGCTGCTTACTGCAGTAGGTTGCACTAGTGTAGGGTTGTTGAATCAGTAGGGATTTGTTAAAATAATTCTCCATCAATTCCATTGATACAAATGGGCCTGCTCTTAGCATAGTACGTCACAACAAGACTTAACCCAGTGGAACTTATGAAGATGTTGAATTACCAAATCCTCTCTGATTCAGTGGGCTTACTGTAATGCAACTTACTCCGCTAAACTATAGGATTTCAACTGTAATGTTAATAATCCTGAGAAGCTTGTTGAATGACAGGATTAAATAAGCTAAATAGGCAGGTAGATGAATAAATGGCTAGAGAGATCAATAGAATTATAGTATATACAATGTCAGAATACAGTTTGTTGGAACAATTTCCTTGCCAGGAAAGTTTACAATGTTTGGTACTTTCCGGCTGAATCTCAATTGTGGCTGAAACAATATACACATCTAGGCTAAGTTAGATTCAGTTTAATAGGGTTTATTTGTGAGGAGGCATATGCCGAACAACTTGATAAATTAGGTGAATCTAGCTCTCGTTTAAAGTAATGGAATAAATTAGTCATACCTAAACTTATGTCCTAACTAAAAAGAAGAAAAATCAGTGTGGTCCTTATATACAATCCTAACACAGTGGTGGATGACACACTTGTAGGTCCATTAGGACAGTGGTTCTTAACCTTTTTGAAAGAAACGCCCCCTTGAGCTATCGCCCCCCTCCCCGCGGTGATGATATCTTTCTTATTTATTTATTTATTTATTTATTTATTTATTTATTTATTTATTTATTTATTTATTTATTTATTTATTTATTTATTTATTTATTTATTTATTTGTGACACTTAAATCCAATGACCCCTGAAAACAAAATTCAATTGTAAGAAAATGAAATGCCTCCCAAAAGTAACATTTTATGATTTAGTTGCAAGTGAATTTTAAGACACAAAAAGAAATATAAAAAGGGCATAAAACAAACTGCAATGCAGGAACTAAAAATTTCAAGACGAAAACTCTGAAACTAAATTAAGATTGGAGGAAAATATCTATTCATGCACACTGTAAAAAGGCTGCAGCCATCTTCACAGGTTTGGCTTGCTCCAGGGCCCCCCTACCGCCCCCCTTCTGCTCCAGCACCCCCACGCCGCCCCTTTTCGTTCTACCGCCCCCCTGAAAAATGAAATCGCCCCCTGGGGGGCATTATCGCCCACGTTAAGAACCACTGCATTAGGATTTCACAAACAGGCAAGCTCTTGAACCCTACTTGTTCATCAAGCTGAGCATTATAGAACTGAAAGTCAGAGTGGGGAAGTGCAGAAGAAACAAAAAAGTCCTCAAAATAATCACACACACATTTACCGATGTGAATTAAATGCAAGATAAAAAGATTAAAGAACCCAAACCATCACACTTGCAGAGAAAATATATGTTCTCCCCCTTGAGCAATTTGTACTTGCAAGGAACACCATGGCGAGGAGCTCCTCAACACACACACACAGAGAGAGAGAGAGAGAGAGAGAGAGTTTGGGGCAGAGTTACTCAGCACAAGCCTATTCATTAGTTTGTTGAATTTATTCTTGCTAGGGATCGTACCAGCATCAAATTCCAATAATTCTATGGAGGAAGACTTAACTTTTAAGGGTCAAGTGAACACACCCATTTGTATGTACAGTATCTAAGACATTATGGCACATTCATGTTTTGCACAATCCATTCTCCAGCAGATTCTTTGCCTTTCTACAATGAACCATTTGGTAATGCAACTGAGAATGTTAATGAGAATGTTAACACTGCTCTGTAAACCTACACAATCACTGAGTTCAGAACAGTGCTTCTGAAACAATTTCTTAAGACATGTGGCACAACTCATTTCCCATTTTTAAAGGAATTCTAATTATTGCAATAGTCTTTTGTTTAACCTTAATTAGAAAACTGTCATGGGTAGTAAAGTGCAGGGGAGATTAATTGGCAAAAGGATTTTATTAGCAACACTGGTGTTTTCTTTTTCTTTTTCTTTTTAGAAACATTGTGTTCAATTGCCAAGGGAAAACTAAGGAAACAGAGGATAATGATGCACAATTATTTGATCTGATTTCTTTTTTTTCTCCTTTTTCTTTTTAATCCTAGGGACGTTCTCATATATCTTGTATGCCAGGAACAGTTCGCCGTTGGAATTATCCTTCTCCTCTCTGTATCGGTACGTATGCAAAGCAAAAAGTGTGGATCTTATATAACACCCTATAGTACTTAAAGCACTCTCTGGGTGGTTTACAATTTAATTATGCAATTATACATGTTGCCCCCACACACACACACTTTGGTAAATTGAGATCGGTAAATTCAGCTATGTACTCAATTTGCACACAACGGGTAAATGTCAGGTTGGACTAGTAATAGTTTATTTTCCCATGCAGACAAATGCATCTTGGTTATCACTTTCACATACATACTTTTTTATTTAAAAGATACATTAATCTAGCATTTGTGGACATATATTCAGAAGCGCAACAATACGTTTTGTTACTCATGGTTGTTTGGAACTGTGTTAAACAAGATAATATATTCTTGTTTTCACATTGAATATTATCTGCATTCTTGATTGTTTTAAGTTGTAAGTACTAAGGATAGTTGTTCACATGTTACCTCTGGGATTCTGTTACAGCAGATTTCAGAGGGGGTTCATGCCATCCTATGACATAGACATCATCAGTCAAAGAGCAGACCTGATTTGCTAAGGCAGTGCTTAAACTGAGCATGATGTGGATAATATAAGAAAAACAGAGTTGATGGGTTGGTGTGAGCACCATGTATGTTCCATAGCATTTGAATGGGATAGGCTGTGATGTGGAGGGTCTGAGAGGAAGCCACTATCTGTGAGTGGAAACTTATGTTTATGGAAAGTACTTCTATCTGTTTTCAAAAAATTACCTTTGCCTGCATGGTACCCTATGGCATACCCCAGGTGTTCAGAACTGGGTCTTCTAAATCAGTGGTCCCCAACCTTGGGCCTCCAGATGTTCTTGGACTATAACTGCCAGAAGCCTTCACCACCATCCCTGCTGTCCAGGATTTCTGGGAATTGAAGGCCAAGAATATCTGGAGGCCCAAGGTTGGGGACCACTGCTCTAAATCATCGGGAAGGATGTGGGAAGGTTTCAGAGATTACCAGGAAGCACAGAAGATTAAGTAACCTGCTAGCCTTTTTATCTTGTCCTATATTTTCCCTTTTCCCCAGATTTAAGGCCAAGAGGTTTACTGAACCTCAGGTAGACAACTTTTCGTGGCTAATGGACCGTGTTCACTTAGAAGGTTACATGTCTGTGTGTGTAGGTCTGCTATGTTATAGAATTCTTTGCCAGTCTGACTTACATGAATGCATTTACACAAGTACAATTATTCAGTCAGATTCTGGCTGTAATATGTTCAGATAATGCATCATGATTCATTTTTTCCACCTTAACCAAACATTTTAGTCTAGATTTTTATCTGGTGGAGGGTTATCTAACAATGACATTTTCTAAAATGAAGAGCATCCACAGAAATATGTTGGCGGTGCTATCTTATCTTAGTTATTCAGGTATTCCCCCCCCCCCCTTGACCATAGAAAACAAACAAGGCAGACCCTCCACATCGTTGCAGAACTCTCTCCAGCCTGCCAGCTGCTTTTCTGTTTCAAGAATATGATTCTCAAGTGCATTCTGAGTCTGGAAATGTAGCTGGCAAGTTGTAGAAAGTCTCCAGATATTTTGTGGAGCCACACTGATGTCTTGTTCTTTTCAAGTGTCAAAGAAATCATTGCAAGCCCTGGTCAACATTACCTGGTTTCCATCTCTGCAAGGCTGGACTTCACATTTTAGCTGGACTTCTTCACATTTGAATGGGCGATCCTGCAAAACAGCCATGTTTGCGTCTGCCCCAACCCCTTTAAATATATGTTAGTGGCTAGAAAAGATTTCTAAGCTGGTTAGAAGTTAATTTAAAATTTAAAGAATAATACAAAAATTAGAAAGAACAAGTTTGAAACTACTCTCATAATGTTTTAATCATAGTACTCATTAAATTATTCTTAAAAATAAGCCAACAGAAATGTACAATTTCCTGCCTACCAGTATAATTTGTAGATGATTGTTATGTAATGATAGCCTGAGGCTGATAGAGTATGTGCTTCCTTGCCTTTTTATATACTTACAAACTTGTGTTTAGTGTTATTAGTGATTGTCTCATGAGTAGAAACTTCTATATGTGGACATATAGATTTATTTTAGCTTTGGAGGTTTCTGCATTCATTGCACATAAAAAAAAGGCATTGACAGCGTTGCCAGCTCAAGTTAGTGACCTAGAAATCTTCATACAGGAGCTTGCTGTGTAGAGTTGAGGGCATGCAGAAGTCTCTGCTGGTATGGGTTTATGGGTTTACATTATTGAAGTGACTTGAAGGTTGCTTAGACAATTCTTTGCTGGGTAACACTTAAGCATTAAGTAAACGTCATTGGTTTTTATTTTATATTCCACAGCTAAATGTGGTGGTACACTGACAAACATGGCGGGGGTGATCCTGAGTCCAGGTTTTCCAGGAAACTACCCTAGTAACCTAGGCTGTACATGGAAGATACTGTTGCCTGTTGGATATGGTAAGGATCCTAATGGACGAATAATTTAGATTTTACATATATAATAATATATATAAGACTGTGTGCTACTAAGTCAAACTCTGAATTATGGCAGCCCTTTCCAGGATTTTCTAGATAGAGTGTACTCAGAAATGGTTTAACATATATATTTTCAGTTTACCTGGGACCTTTCTGACTTCAAAAATCACAACTGCCTTATTGTGTTCCCCCCCCCCCCAATTAGTTTCCCCAAATGGCATTGGGAATGTTTGTGCCATGATGACCAACAGAACTTTAACAGTAGTATGGAATTTTTTTTAGAATTCCTATTGGTATGTGCTGCTTTCTCTAGCGAACACAATTTTTATTAAAATGTAAAAACAACCTTTTTCCATATTATCCCTTGTAGGGGACTGGTTTCTGTGCAGGAGTCCTCTGCTGCCCTTTCCTCAGGTTCTGTCAGCAATTTTCCCAAGCCTGCAGACCAATTTTAGGCATCCTTCAGTCTCGAGAGACTATGGTAATGTGCTCTGTATGGAGGACTTGGAACAGCGTCTAGTGTGGCTGAGAATGCCAGTTCGAGAGTGACAATCCCTTCCACACTGAAGACAAATACAATCTGTACCTCGTGCACAAATGAGCTGTAGCAGGCCCGATGTTTGAAAAGAAAATTAGTAAAAATCCAACTACTTTAACCTACTGACAGAACTGAAGCCATCAGTGAAATTGGGAATGAGGCAGAGTCCTCTCTATTCATTGCCCCTGGTGTGCCCTAAGAATGTGCTTTGGATAAGTGACAGGTCTGGGGTGGCTGCAGAAAAGGAGAAGAATTTTCAGTTTAGGGATCTGAAACCCTGAGTCTCCATTTCATGGTGCTTCTCTGACTCTAACCTATATTTCCTGCTGCCCTTGTTTCTTATGTGATTTTTGAGTTTGGGGTCTGTTTCAAGGAAATGTATTTTTAATGTATTTTTTAAAATCTGTATTATTATTTGCACACTTTACCTAATTAATGAATTTTTCCCAATTGGCTAAAGCATGTTTCTGTGATTTTTTTCAAATGTGTGCTATAACAATGTGTGCCATGTTTTGTGCCCACTGAAGCTTTTCTGAAGCTTTCTCTGAGGCGTCCCATAAGCCTCACATGGGCATGGATTCCTGAGGGGAGTTGTGTTTCTCCTTGCAGTAAGTCTGGCAAGGCATGAAAATGGTACCTTCATTGAGGCTCTTGAATCCAATGAAATTCTTCAGTCTCTAGTCCAGTGGATTTTTCTCATTGTTGCCTTTAGATGAAGCATTATTTATGAGATCTGTCAGCCTTGTTCTGAATAATGGAGACTGATATGATGGTGTGAGATAAAACCTCAAACACCCCATTTCATTAGCTATGTCCTTTCTTAGTCCTCTAATGAGACACCATGTCATTTACTTTGCATTTCCCCCCCCCCTTCTTCCTCCAGTATGTTTACGGGTAATCCGTACATTATGCATGAAGGGTGAATAATAAGCCTAGATTGAGCAGTCCTTATCCAAATAATTCCATGGGTAGCTTGAACTTGTTTATAACCATCTTATACTCATTAAGAGACATGCTCCTGTGACTTCAAGGAAAACATCTTACAATGAACAATAATTAGGATGACGTGATGGTCGTGGTTAAGTGTTGTATAAAGGAATAGTAGAAAACTGGAATAAAATTGAAAAGGAGATTTCCTGTTGTAAAGAATGATGGTGGATTTTGAGATTTAGTTAATTCCAGTTGCCTGTTGTTAAAAACGAGGTATTCATTTATTTTCCATATTAACAGCTTTATTTCATTTCATGGATTTATGTAACATTATGTACTAAGTAACGATGATACTCTTTGCTAAGCTAATTAGTTAAGTTGGCTATAATAAATCCTGCTATAATGCCCTGTTCTTAATAATTAAGTTTTTCAAATGTCTTGCTTATCAGTTAGGGATTTGTATGCAGTTTTGACATTAATTAATTTATGGAAACATTATTTGGTATGGTTATAAAAGTAACCTCTGTTGCAAGATGGTTTTTTTATGGACTATAAAATCATGGATCTGTTGACAGTTAGTGAGATCCAGTTTTTAAATGTGGAGGCTTGGATTATAACTTCCATACTGTAAAGTTATTTAGGGTATGATCACGCAGGAAAATAGAAAGGATTTTGGACTGCTGATGGAGATGTCCAGTGCGATGATCACACCATTTGTGGGAAATTTGCCCTCCAGCCTGACCCCAAGCTGGACGTAGGGCTTTGATCCAGCTGTAGGGCTACTGCTTTTTTGGGTGGACTGATTTCTTAGCAGACAGAAGGGAAATTCCTGCAAAGTGATCCTTTCCCATGTGATCAGGCATGCCCACAGTTTTGTTCATGGAACAGGGTTTGTGTATCTCCCCCTTATTCCTGCACACACCTCCAAATATCTGTTTTTGGTGATTTGTAGCCTAGCTAGAACGTTGTATTCACTGGAGTGGAGGACTGCAGTGGGCCGAATCAAGTTATAAGGCCCTTCCTGTAGCATAAATATATACTGTTACCTCGACTTACCAGAAGGAGTCCAATGGTGCTTCCCTGAACAGGATGCTGTAATTGCCCAGGGGATGCCCAAATGTGTCCACACTCCTCACATTCTTCCAGGGGACAGCAGCGCCTTCTATGACCCCTGTCCGCTCATGCAAAGGCACCATGGTATTGTGCCCTTTCCCCCAATCTCCAAAATATATTGAACATCTTACAAATGTATCACTTTCCACTCAGACATGTTTTTGTTTTGTTTTGTTAGCAGTCTTGGGAAATGTGGAAATAGGCTGTTTGTATGGAAGAGCAAATCCAAGAAATTGTAACTCAAAAACAGATTGGGGTGTGCATCCTGAAATAAATGCCACTTGGCTGCAAACCCCAACAGGAACACAATGGAAAGCCACATAACCACAGGGGGACATTTCACTGGTGTGACTGCAGCCTGAGTTTCTTTTGCATGAACTCGAAAAGCACACCGAATCAAGGCATGGCTACACAGACATTTGTCCCAGCTTGATGTGGACTTCTCTGTACTGCAACCTGGCATTTAAATAGCTTTTGCCTTCTACCCAGAAATGTTCAGTTATCCTGGAAAGTGCATTTCAGGCGTCCAAACATCATAGTCTCCCATCTCCCTCACCCTTATCACCACCCTCATACCATATGCTTTCATGGCTATTCATATCCTTTATTAAAAATGTTTAGTGGGGAAAGTGCTGAACTGACATAACATGGCAAGCATTTAAATATATCAGTTCAGCGCTGTTATCTATGTGCTTTGGTGCTAAAATAGGAGAAGAAATAATTTTAAAAATACCATTTACGGATTTCATTGAAGTTGTAGTCCTTACCCGTGTGAGCAGAAGGGAGGCAAAAGGAGCAGGATTCTGTCCCACTCTGCACATCATCAGTCACGTCCTCTGGACTGCTCAAAGAACAGATATAGGAGATCACATGAGCCCAAAGCAAGATGAAATAATGTGACTGGAAATGGCACAAAACAACTCAAGCCATGCTGACTGAACAAAGCATACTGCCTACTCATGCCAGAAGATTGGATCTATTTTCGATTAGTGCAAATGGTGTGTAGTTGATGGAACAGTTATCCAAAAGAACAGTGAGGAACACAGCTCAGACAGCGGGACAAATACTTAACTATTCATTTCCTTATTTAGAACTCACCCTGCATGGGCCCAGAAGAAGACAGGACTGTAGGGCAAAGTTTATGATGTATGTAAATCTACTTAGCACATACTGGAAATGAAACTGGGGGAGCAGGTAGGTTTACGAAGCTGGAGTCTCGGACTCCAAAGGGGGGTGGGGTTAGTTTTAGGGGTTAGTCCTATTTCCTTTTCTTTTTTCTCTTTCTTTGTTTTCTTGTCTCTATTTGCTTTGTCTGCATCTCTGTGTGAATAAAAATAAAAAAAATTAAAAAAACAATATGGAAAAAAAAAGAACTCAGCCTGCTGTATCTCAGAAAGAAAGTGTTAAACTTGTCATACAGTTTCCGGACTAACAATTTGTCAGATACTTCTCACATCCTCCATGTGAAAGGCAACACATTATAGGTGTAAAAGAATTAACCAGAGAGGAGGTTCATAGATGACAAATGGAAGTGGTTTCCACAAAAATACCTCCTTTACAATTTTTTGAGTTCAGAATCTAACAAAACTTTATGAAATAGAGAAGTTAGAAAAAATGGAAATGAGAAATCAGAAAACCAGGTTGAGTGTTAAAAAATGAATATTCAGTTGCGTAACAGAAACTGCTTAAATATTCTTATTCAACAAAACAAAACTGCATTTCTAATTTTATATCTGATGATCATATACTGTACATATATATATAATATTATTTAGATGTGTACACCATAGAGAAGTGAACCATACAACATCTTTATCTCAGTGAAAAATGAAGGCAGGGAATCTCTCTTTCATCCTTGCAGGGAAATTTCCCTGCAGGCTTTTTCTTTTGCTTTTTTTTTTTTCATTGGATGGCTCAGAAGCTTTGGGATCATTTTCTTCTGGGAGAAACACAAGTTGTGCAGGATTGTGCAAATGGCATATTTTCCCCCTGCAGGATTCACCAGAAAGAGTGTTACACAGTGTGAAAGAGTGTTACAATGGGTGCAGAATTTGTCAGTTTCCTGTATAGAAACGGTGAAAAGTAGGGGAAAGGGGGACACTACTGAGGTAAACACACACACACACACACACACACACACACACACACACACACACAGACAGACACAGACACACACATAAACAGACAGACAGACAGACAGACACACACACACACAGACACACACACACACACACACAGACACACACACACACACACACACACACACACACACACACACACACACACACACACGTATCTGTCACATTCACTGCAGAGGGCTGTGGAAGAAGATGCCTCTTGCTATTAAGAGACTATTTTCTGTTTTTCAAAGAAGCCAATTGAATATAGTGTTTAAAAATAAAATTAAAAGTTGCCAGCTTGGAATGCAGGGAGAATCATATAGTTAAAGTTAAAAGTTTGCTTTTACCCTGCAGCTTTTAAACTAATTAATGAATTAGTCCAGTTAAAAAGTTAGTTTCTGTGGCATATTTTTGGTACGTTATATTGTGATCCTGAATGTAAAATATAATTCCTAAGCATATTTTCTTATTATTGTTGTGTTTCCATACAGGGGCACATATACAATTTCTGAACTTCTCCACTGAAGCTAACCATGACTTCCTTGAAATTCAGAATGGCCTTTATCACACGAGTTCCATGATTGGCCAGTTCAGTGGAACAGACCTCCCACCTTCGTTATTAAGCACAACGCATGAAACCCTCATCCACTTTTATAGCGATCACTCAGAAAATAGACAAGGATTTAAACTCACATATCAAGGTGAGCATCAATGAGAGAACTGAACTATCAACAACTTCAATAAGAAAAACCACAGCATTCTTCCTCCTGATTTTGGCTGAATATTATGAGCATTCTTTGAGCTTTTTAGGTTTATGCATTTTTACAAAGCATTTTTAAATTCTGGAAGTTGTTCAGTTGGAGTGTATTTTATGTTCTCAGATCATGTTTGTTCTGACGAGCGGCAAGTACACATTCCAACTAAATATATTTATGATATCTTGTTAGAGGATTATTGAAAACACTCACCCTAGAATTATTTTGTAAATGTTTTATTTGTTATAATAGAAGTTTTATGTCTTCTAGTACATGTCTCAGAATTTTCACCACTTGAAATAGGTTTCTTTAATACAGTATTTTCCTTTAGCAATGCACTTAAGGCCCATTAAGTGGCAGAAAAACAAACTGCAATGCTATTCAGGAATAAGCCACAGTGAATACAATGGGGCATACTCCCATGTATAAGTTTGCTGCCTTTCCTTGGAGCCTTTCTCTGTATTGTCATCAGTAGACACATGAATGAAGAACATCTCAAGAGCTAAACACGCCATTGGGGAAAAGGTGTTGAATAGAAATAAATGCAACAATATCGCTGAGGACCTAGTAGTCCCCTTTCCAGAGCATGACACTCTGCCTGAAAGCTGTCACAGACTGCCAATTTAGATGGCCGCCTATATTCAGCTCTTTGCATGTACGATGCTGTTTTTCCATTGAGGTGAATGGGCATCCTTGCAAGCAAGAATGAGCAGGGCAGTCTGCATCTCCCTAGTCTATATGGAATGGTTAGATCCTTCAGGAGAGCTGTTGATCAGCCTGCATTGCCAGACACCTCTGTCAATGCCTTCTGGTGGCACGAATGAGGAGCCTGGCATCAATTAAGTTCTCATTGGCACTTTGAAAAACACAACAAAATAATAGCCGAAATGGACATTTTATCAGAAATCATGAAGGACTATCCCTTGCAAAAGGCAACAGAAAGATGGGATCTATTTAACAAGTGGACAGAATCAACAGGCAGCTTGTGAACAGTACCTATTGAAAGGAGAACTGAATCTAGAAGGCAGAAAAGAGTAAATAGAATAATTTAAAATCTGGATATGGCAATAGGTATAGAATGGATGAAAGTATGTTATTGTCTCCCCTCTTCCTCATCAATCCCAATTCCCTTTTCCTTTCTGTTATCCCTTATAAAAAATAAAAAGCACAAAAAAAAGAAAGAAAAAGAAAAACACAACAAAATAGAGGGAAAAGCCTTCCATTGATTTATCTAATAGGTGGATGGTTTGCATTGTACTGTGACACTACAGAGCATTGATTTGTAAGAATGGAGGTGAATTTTCAAGCTCTGAACATGATTTATATATTATAGACCTAATTAACAAGTCATGAAGCTGTCCATAAATCTCGTAGCACTTTTTTTTTTTTGGTCACAGCACTGATTTATAAGTCACATTGTTCAGCTGATTTATATGCCCTGTCCTCCATTCATATGCCTTTACAGAGGTCAAAACTGTGATTGGGTGATGCGCCTGTCCTAATATATACCACTACTAGGTGAACGCTGAATGAATTGAGGGTAATTAGGAGCAGAGAACAGGAACTGAGACACCAAGTGAATATGTTCTTGTTACGGAACAAGGAACAATAACGGCAAACCCTGGGCATTATGTAATGATAAAGACATTTTTAAAATAGTGTTTATTAAATTCATCAGCTACTCCCCAAAGGCAGAAGGGACCCCAAAGCAGTTTACAAAAAAAGAACAAAAACATAGTATATAATGTCCTTTAAAATTACAGAGAGACCAATCCTTGCCTTAAAAGTCATGTACAGAACAAACCCCATCTCCTTCCATCCAGCATAAGAGTGAACCCTAAAAGCCAAGCCATAATACTAATTCAATGTGTGGGAAAGAGAAACCTCTTTAACATGTTTCAGCAGAGGAACTGCCTTGGGGATCACTTGCCATCATCATTAAGAGGTTACGGAAGAAAAGGCCCATTCTCTTGTTACTTCATTTTCCTTGTCTCTTGGTGGTGGTGGGGGCACAGGGGAAAGAGTTTCAGATGATGAAATCGGAATCTAGGCAGGATCATGGTGCTAGAGGTAGTCCGTGAGATACTGAGGTGCTGAGTCATGTAGGGTGAAAGGCAGCAGTTTAATATACGCTCAGGGACTAACCAATAGCCAGTGTAAGTAGGTCAGAAATGAAGTTTTACAACTTGAACACCTAGGTCTGGTCAGAAGCCTGTCTACTGCATTCTGCATTAGCTGCAGCTGGGGACAGCCAAAATAACACAAAACAACTTCCCAGAATTCATAGATGTTTCTCCTGAGTTCTCTTAGTATAACACCTGATCATCATCTCTTCTCCTTTGCTCATGAACAGGTTTTCTTTGTTTTATATTGGAGAAAGTTTGGCCCCTAAAACAAATCCTGCCTGCCAAGACATGTCAGATTCTGTGATGTTCAGAGGTATTCCCAGTCAGTTTAGTTCTAAGATGAAGGGGGAAAGGACTGGCCTGAGGAGGGATGAGATGTAATCCACTGGGCCTCACATATTCCTCCCTTTTCTACTTCTTCAAGAATATTCTGTAACCTCCACTTTTATTGGAGGGACCAAACTGGCCATTCGTACTGGCCATGTGACCACGGAAGATTGTCTTCGGACAAACGCTGGCTCTATGGCTTGGAAACGGGGATGAGCACCGCCCCCTAGAGTCGAACACGACTGTACAAAAAATTGTCAAGGGGAACCTTTACCTTTTTAAACTGGCCATTCATCTTAGACCTTTCAGGTGTCAATCGCTCTTCTTTGATTTTAGTGTGACAAAAACAGACACGACCTCACAGGAGGAATTCTTGCAAGGAAGGGAGATGCACATTTTCAACCCGAAAAAAGAAGGAGAACCAGATGAGAATTCCGTTGACCTCAAATATAAATTTCCACCCTTAGCAACAGTTTCTGACATTTTCAAAGGTAGTTAGGCAGAACAGGCATTAAAGTAATCTGATCTTGACATTTCCAGAGTATAGGCCACTGAAGCCAAGCTACCATCTTTAAGATAGTTGTCATAGTTGGGTCACCAGCTGACGCTGGTAGAAGGCACAGTGATTGTTCAAGAGTAACACCAAGGTGTGTACCTACATCTTCAAGGTACGTGTGGTCCTATGTAAAATTAGTTGCACCCTAGCCTTCTGGACCAAGGGATCACACTCTGGTCCTATTGCTATCTTCATCAGGTACGTCAGGCCCCACAACACAGACACTCTCTAGGCAATGGAAGGAACATCCGTCAAAGGCAGACAGCTTTACAAATCAGCCTGTATGCCATGATGTGGAGCCCTCAGTGGCCTGTGGTTTCCTACATGCAAATAATACACTCTTCTACAGGCATTTTCCTCTCAATGTGGCCAGTGGAAGGAGGACCAAAGGGGATATGTCTGTGGTCATTGTGCAGCTCCATTTTCCCCCGAGTTTTGGCTTTCACTGTGATTACAACTGCATTTTTACCTATAAAGACTTAAACGGCTTGGGTCCAAGCTATCTCAAAGACCATTTCTCCCTTTATGAGCCTACCCAGGTTTTAAGATAATCAGGGGAGGCCTTTCTCTCAGTCCCACCATCTTCACAGGTGTGTTTGGTGGGGACACCAAGAGGGCCTTCTGTGTTGCTGCTCCCAGACTCAGGACCTTCCTCCTATTGGAGGCCAGGCTGGCTCCATCTTTGCTGTCCTTCCATAAAAGGGGCAAAGACTTTTCTCTTCAGGCAGGCCTTCTCATAGTGACTGGCTATGTAAAGCAGCAGGGTCCCTAAAATGGAACGGTTGAGTGTTTTCTTGTTTTTAATATGTATTTAGAACTGTTTTCATCTAGTAGATTTACTATTGTACACAAATGGTGATTCGTGGTTCTTATGATTACCCATGAAGAAGTGAGATTTACCCACAAATGTTTGCATATTGTATATTTTTTAATTTATTTTTTATTAGAGTTCCCTAAAGGCTATTGCCTACTCTTGCATTTATATTTTGTCTCAGCCACATGGCTTCCCCCCCCTTTTTTTTCTAATTTCAAAAGAATCATGTGTTGCATGCTGAAGTAGTATCTAGAACTATCCTGCTTCTACTGGTTGAAAAAAACATTATGGAATAGGGAGCGTTTCATCTAACAGAGCATAGTTAAGCTTGTTTTTTAAACCACAAGATGGAGAGAGATGGCTAAACATTAGAAGAGGTGATTATTTAGGTCTACAGACATATAACCAGGAACTTTTTGTGCCTCCTTTCATTTGCAAATTAACTTGCTTTGCTTTCTGATTGTGATTGGAAGGAAAACGTAGCCTTTGTTTGCAAATAGAATTGCTCAGAGACAAAGGTCTGCTGAATCCCACCTTTGGAACACTACCAGATTTCAACTTCTTAGAGAGGTGGGCTATATGTAACATGTAGTTTGGTCCTCACAAGGCTTGTGAATGTTCTCGCATAGCTAACGATGACATTTACCTTTTATCTCCTTTTCAAGCTTTGGGGCTTCCCAGAGGTATCTAGCTGATCACTGTGTGACCAAAATAATGGACAAGGCAGTTTTTGTTTTTTGGTCTGATCAAATTAATTTCCTTGTTTTTATTGTTCAAAATCTCTCATGACAATGCTGTTTTGTCCTCTATGTAGATATCTTAACGACTCTACCATGAAATTGGAGATACATGCTTATTTTCTCAGTTGACTTTTATTTGTCCTCTTATTCTATATGCTTGAGTTACCTCGTATAAATCTAGCAATTTCCAGGAAATCTTGTTAATTTTGTGGTGATGGAAGGGAGGAAAATACTGCATTTCACTATTTTCTGTTTTTCCCTCCTCTCCAGCATATGAATTACAGAACTGTCCAGATCCTCCTCCTTTTTTCAATGGCTACATAATCAATTCAGATTACAGTGTGGGTCAATCGGTCTCTTTCGAGTGCTATCCTGGATATGTATTGATTGGTCATTCTGTTCTCACTTGTCACCACGGGATCAATAGGAACTGGAACTACCCTTTTCCAAAGTGTGAAGGTACCTTTTGCTGCCGCAACATTTTCTGTGTTTTTAATCCAAGCATCTTCCCCTCATTATCTCTATAAGGAAGAAGAAGAGGTCGCAGTCATAGAAAATGTAATAGCAAGCGTTAGCTATTGTTTGCCAGTTGAGATATTTTGATCCCTCAGCACCACCAATTTCTTATTTTGCTCAGCAAATCAAGGTCTTTCTCTCCAAAGTGGTTTAGCCTATATATATTGATCTCCACCACACCTCATACATTAACATTAGATCCATGAAGTGTACCCAGAGAAAGATCCATGTGCAACATGGATCACAAATGGAACAAGCACTTGTCACCATCCCTGGCAGTAAAACCACCATTATCACAAAGTGAATAACAAAGGCTTGCCCTTTTATGACACCGCCTAACTCTACGTAATGGTAGAGCTGTACCTACACAGCAGCAGACATCTCCGTTCCTGGAGAGGGGCAAAAGAAGCTTTCTGAAAGCTAAGATCAATGATGGTTGGCTGATTCAACCTGCATATACTGTACATCCCATTCTCCTCACTAAAAAAATAAATTGCAACATGAGTAGAAGAGGCTTTCTTAGTGCAAGGTGCAAAGACCTTGACACAACTGGCAAATCACTGTCCAGCTTCCACGAGCTCCTTTGATGGCTCTGTAGGGGCTTTCCAAGAAGGACAAACTGCCATCAAATGCTTGGAGTGAGGGTGAGGTTGAAAATATTAACACAGCAGACTTTCCCTCCCATATGCTGCCAGATCGGTAGGTAGGTCGAAGACAGCAGAGGAAGGCGTGGGGAAGGATTTTGAAAGGGGGTGGGAGTGGATGAGAGGGAAGGAGAAAGAATGGTGTTCTCTCCAGCTTGGGTGCTTTAAAGTGTAGGGATCATAATCCTTTCCTTGTACGCAAAATGAGCATTAAGAACCATCTGAGTTGATTACACAAGACTGGAAAGTATTATTATTTTTTAACTATTATTGCTTTAAATATGGTGCAGAACTGCCATAATTTTGCATACTAATAATGGACTCAGAGGTCAAATTAAGGAATGCACTGGGTGAACAGTGTCTGTTAATTCATCAAAAGGTGGACAGGGCCATTGGTTTAATTCTATGCCACTGAGGTAGTATGTGCTTAAATATTCTCTCTACTATTTTGTCTCCTATGTTTCCTCACAAATAGCAGGGTGAGAATGCAGTTTATCTTAGGAAAATGGCACAGGGCTAGGAGTGGTAATAGTAGTAGAAGCAGCAGTAGTGGTAATACCAGTGGGAGCAGGTTTGTATGCAGATGTGGGCGATGAAATGCATCATGAGCATGTGTTTGCCTCTTTCTGATCCAAACCCAAGGGCCGTGCACAGACTCTTTTAAAGAATGCTGAAATCCCAAGGTTCAACTGTTTGGAAGAGGGTGTAGTCTGCTTATGTCAGTTGTCTGCTCCCTTTCTCCACTGAAGGCTGATCTACAGGATGTGAGCAGTTTTCAAAGAACTTCTATGCAACTGCTTCTTTGTTTTGGAGCTGCTACATTTAATTGATTGCTTGCAATAATTATTCAAATAACCTTCATAGTGTATAGCATTGGACAGCCTGTCCTTAATGCACCTGCATCTATAAATTTAGAAGCTTAAACTGAGCAGCCTAATTTGTATTTTAAATCTAGTTTATAACTCAGATGCTTACATTTCGGTCCTGTGCCTCTGAATTACCTCAAATTACTTTCGAAATTTCACACATTATACATGGAGCAAAAGAGTAAATTGTTATGTGCCATGGCTAGAATTCAAATTAATTATATTGAAATGCTGTAATTAAAATAACTTTCTAACATCCAAAAATGGATATCTTTGGAAAAAAGCAAAACAACATAAATGACCAATATCATCTCACTTTGTCATGCAAAGAAGCCAGATGGGAACCTGGAAAATTAAATTGCATCATGCTTAAACATCCACATAAAAAAGCAACCAAATATATATAATGAAGTGCAATGTCTACTTAGCTGTCAGTAGTGGTTATAGTAATTATTTGCAATGATTTTTTTTTCATTCTGTGAATGGAATAATTCACAGATTCCTTCCTTGGTTTAAATGAATTGATAGACTTCATTTGAAATACTCTTAATCTACTTATTGTCACTTAAATCCAGCTTTCCCCATATATGCATTTAAAGGCTTAAGATGCTGCCTCTTTGAATATCCAGAGAGAAGAGACATATATCTCAGGTTTATTCAGAAAACAGCAAATGAGTCTCAAACAATCACTAAGGCCAAACTCATCTCAAATGACATCTCAAAATGGCATATGGGCAATTTGCAAGTTTTTATATCACTCATCTGGCAGCCAAGGCTACTCTGGGCGGTTTACAAAAACAGAAGAGAACAATAACATAAAAGACAAAGAAAATTGGTAATGATCAAACAAAATATAAGAACTGCTAAAAACAAACTACACTAAGAAATCACAATGAAAGCATAATAAAGTAAAATAAAAGCGGATCTTATCCACCCCTGTTCTAAATCATCCCTACATGGCACCCAGCCTACCATCATTTACGGCTTAGAGAAAGCGGTTGCGTTCTCTCAAGCTATCTATGAAATATAGGGGCAAACCTTTTTTTAACACCGATTATTAAAGTTGAGTACATTTATATGGTTGATTTTAATGTGTTTATTCATATTTTATCTACCCTTCATTCTTATTCTTTTCTATTGTTTTAATATTGTATCAGTGCTAGCCAAGATAGTTTGCTTTATTTGAATTATTACATCTTAAAACCCAAGACAAATTGCCATTTTGTCCTTAATTAGGCAGCCTACTGCTTAACATTTCCTTTCTTCTTTTCCCCAGCTCCTTGTGGCTATAATGTGACATCTCAAAATGGCACCGTTTACTCCCCTGGATTTCCAGATGAATATCCGAATTCAAAAGATTGTTCATGGCTAATTACTGTACCTCAGGGCCATGGAATCTATATCAATTTCACTTTACTCCAAACAGAACCAGTGAATGACTACATTGCAGTTTGGTATGTTAATGTTTTATCATGGTATAGAATAATCTTTCTTTGATCTGCATTTTTCTCCATCTGTCTGTAATAACAATCGCAAAACAGTTCGGTATTTGAGTGTGGATAAGAAACACATGATAAACCCAGTGTGGTGTAGTGCAGTGGTCCCCAACCTTGGGCCTCCAGATTTTCTTGGACTACAGCTCCCAGAAACCTTCACCACCACCTCTGCTGGCCAGGATTTCTGGGAGTTGAAGTCCAAGAACATCTGGAGGCCCAAGGTTGGGGACCACTGGTGTAGTGGATAAGAGTGATGGACTAAGACTCTGGAGACCAGGGTTCAGATCTCCACTTGGCCATGGAAGCTCACTTGGGGGTGGGGGTGGGATTGTGAAACTGCTAAAACCACTCCTTAATATCTTACTTACCTTGAAAACCCTGTTAGGGTTGCTATATGTTAGTTCTGACTCGAGGGCACAGAACAATGATATCAAGAGAGAAATGTGTGCTTTATTAGCAAGTCCTCAAACTAATATTGAGACATAGAGACGTTTCAGATACATCTTGCGTGAGAAAGCTAGCTTTCTCTGTAACAGGGAATTGAAAGATGAGGCTCCATTTGGGTTGGGAAACTTTTTCTACATGAATTTTCATCTGTTGTGAGGATTGATATTGTATCACTGTGCAGGAGTGAAGCATCACGTCAGTAATTGGTACCATTAGTGTGATCACAACAACCAATGTCGTTCATCTTTTCTGTCATAGTCCGTTCCTGTTTGGCATCCAGTGCTTACAGATAATCATGAGTGGACATGGGAAAGCAAGTTTAATCTATACAAGACAATGGTGCTTCTTGTTAGGAGAGCCATGGGTTCAAGGACAGGAAACTGGTGCCAGACGAGGTGGCACAAACGTTGAAAAGTAGTGTCTCTTGTTTTGGAGTGCTTCTCAACTTCACCTTTTAACCGTGTCTAGTGGTTGTGGCCAGGTGTGCCCTCTCCCAGCAGATCTGGCCACAGCCCTCATTGTATTACATCCCAAGTAGTGTCATGCACTATCTTGGCAACCAGGTTTCTCATTGGATATATTTGTTGGAAGTGTGTGACTCCCTTGTTGAAGTGATTGCACTGGCTTCTGGTTTGTTTCTGGATCCAAAGAGGGCCTTCAAAGCCTTTCACGTTTCAGAGCGAAAATATCATCTCCAGTATGAGCCTGCCTGATAAATCAACACTGTCCCTTTCCTTTTTATTGTTGGTATCATTTTCAGTTCATTGCTCTTTTTAATTCATTGTTAGTCACATTAACACATCTTGGGGGTGTGTGTGTTTGTAATGGGATGGCGATGATGATAATGATGATTTCCTCCTTCCCCCCCTTGAGTTGTATTTGGAATCACAGTGAAGCACAGTGTCTGTACCTTGTTTGAACTATGAGAGAGTTGCCACAATGTAGTCCCTTCCGCAGGGATAACATTTGAAGAGAAGTAATTGCGCCATTTATTGGTTGTGGTTTTAGAAGAGGTAGCTGTGTGAATCTCTGCTAGAGCATCAGGCCGGAAACAAAAGAAAAAATTAAAATAAAATAAAGGAGACAGTGTTGTGGCACCTTAAAGACTAGCTGCTATATTTGAATGTGAGCCTTTGTGGATTAAAATTCCACTTCCTCAGACGTAAGAGTTACTTTGTGAGTGAGCTCTACTATCTGAAGCCTTTCTCGACTGTTCCATTTTCACTCCCCCATTGACTGGATAGAAGTAGAGTATAAATTCAAAGATCTGTTCATTGCATAACTTTGTAGGGTAAACCAGACATGATTAGAATTCTACTGTACAACACACCATGTTTTGTCACATTAGCAATTTAAATTAACAATGCATTCAGTTGTGAGAGGAGCCAGTGGGGCGGTGACAATCCCAGAGAAATGTTTTGCCAGCCATATGCCAACCCAAATGCTGAGTCCTAGAAATGCCACTGCCGTTTAGACACCTCTGCTTGGGAAAACATACTGAATTTTTCAGGCTCCTCTTTTCTCACAGTACAATTTCTGAGGAAGATTAAATGGCACACTGGCTAGTTAGCCTGCCTTTGAACAACATAGTGCCCTTTTCTTGAGTTAGTACCAAAAGGATTAAAAGAACTGTGAAGGTCTTTTGCACTAAAAGCTGTCAGTCTTTTTGTAGATAAAGAACTCTCCTTCAAAGTAACATCTTAATATCTGTTCCACCAAAGATATCTCACTGACCACTCTAGCTCTCTTGTTATTTTAAAGGCGGCAGTAAGATTCAGTTAATATTTTCAAGAGGGCTAGCAAAATCCCAAGTGTCTGGCGGCCCAGATGTTTCGTAACATGAAGCTGCAGCAAGTTATGTAAACCTTATACAAAGCTGAAATATTTCTCCTGACTTCATTTGGCAATGTACAGCATGGAGTTTAATCATAAATAATCATCTTAGAACTTCTGAGCTAGAAAGGACTCTATGGATTCCCGAGTTCAGCTGTTGTCAAGGGGGCACAGTGGAGAATTGAACTCATAATTTCTGGCTCCACAGACACATACCTAAAACGCTGAGCTATATGGCAGTTAAGACAGGACAGAAGTGCTCCTGGTCAGTCAGAAAGCAGATCAAGGAACAGGGTTGCAGCCTGTGCTGGATGGGGTTCGACTCCCTCTGAAAACACAAGTGCGCAGCCTGGGGGTGCTCCTGGAGTTGTCTCTGAGCCTAGATGTCTGGGTTTCAGCAGTGCGCCAGTTGTGCCCATTCCTAGAGAGGTCTGGTTGGGCCATAGTGACATTTGCCTTAGTTACATTCTGGCTGGATTACTGTAATGCACTCTGTGTGGGGCTGCCTATGGAAAGTGTCCAGAAATTTCATCCAAAATGGAGCAACCAGATTGCTGGCTGGGATGAGTTACAAGGATCATATAGCTCCCCATTACAGCTCCACTGGCTGCCCATCCATTTCTGGGCACAGTTCAAAGTGCTGGTTCTAACTTATAAAGCCCTAAACCTCTTGAGTCCAAGCTATCTCAAGCACCATGGCTCCCATAATGAGCCTGCTCAGGTGTTAGGCTAATGAGTAGAGACCTTTCTCTCAGTCCCACCATCTCCACAAGTGCATTTGGTGGGGGCATGGGAGAGGACCTTCTCTGTTGCTGCTCTCAGACTTTGGAACTCTTTCCCACAGGAGGTCAGAGTGGCCTCATTTTTTTGGTCCATCAACAAGCAGGCAAAGACGTTTCTCTTCATGCAAGCTTTCCCTCAGTGACTGACTGCATGAATGAGATTTTTAAATTGCTGGTGTACCGTTCTGCTTTAAATGTGTTTTTGATATTTCTTTTGTTTATCATTTCTTATAGTGGATTTTGTTTGATCCTTTTTAATATTTGTATACTTACTTTTTTTAGCTTTAAATATTGTCTTTTAATGACACAAACCACCCGGAGTCCTCTTTAAGAAGAAAGATGGGGTAAAAATATTTTAAAGAAATTAATATAAAATAAATAAATAAGAGAATCATAGAATTATAGAATAATGAAATTGGAAGGAGCCTATAAAGCCATCGAATCCAAACCTCTGCTCAATGCAGGAATCCAAATCAAAGGATATTTATCAGGTGATTTCTCTTGAAATTTAGACAACCATTGTTGGAGTGTTGAAGCACCCACCACCTCTCGAGGTAATTGATTCCATTGCTGTACTGCTCTAACAGTTAGATATTCTATCGAAATCTGGCTTTCTATAACTTGACCCCATTGTTGAGTGTCCTGCACTCTGGAATAATCGAGAACAGATCCTGCCTCTCCTCTGTATGACAGCCTTTCAAGTGTTTGAAAAGTGCTATCATGTTTCCTCTCAGTCTTCTCAAGGTTAAACATGCCCAGTTCTTTCAGTCTTTCCTCATAGGGCGTGATTTCCAACCCCATGATTATCCTTGTCGCCCTCCTCTGAACTTGTTCCAATTTATCAGCATCCTTCTTGAAATGTGGTGTCTAGAACTGGATACAGTACAGAAAATGAAGCCTAATCAGTGCTGAATAGAGGGGAACAAGTACCTTGCAGAATATGGAGACTATACTCATCGTCGTCGTTTAGTCGTGTCCGACTCTTCGTAACCCCATGGACCAGAGCACGCCAGGCCCTCCTATCTTCCACTGCCTCCCGGAGTTGTGTCAAATTCATGTTGGTTGCTTTGATGACATTGTCCAATCATCTCATCCTCTATCGCCTCCTTCTCCTCTTGCCTTCACACTTTCCTAACATCAAGGTCTTTTCCAAGGAGTCTTCTCATGAGATGGCCAAAGTACTGGAGCCTCAGCTTCAGGATCTGTCCTTCCAGTGAGCACTCAGGGTTGATTTCCTTCAAAATGGATAGGTTTGTTCTCCTTGCAGTCCAGGGGACTCTCAAGAGCCTCCTCCAGCACCACAATTCAAAGGCATCAATTCTTCGGCGGTCAGCTTTCTTTATGGTCCAGCTCTCACTTCCATACATCACAATAGGAAAAACCATAGCTTTGACTATTCGGACTTTTGTTGGCAAGGTGATGTCTCTGCTTTTTAGGATGCCATCAAGGTTTGTCATCGCTTTCCTCCCAAGAAGCAAGTGTCTTTTAATTTTGTGGTTGCTGTCTCCATCAGCATTGATCATGGAGCCCAAGAAAGTAAAATCTGTCACTGCCTCCGTATCTTCCCCTTCTATTTGCCAGGAGCTGATGGGACCAGTGGCCATGATCTTAGTTTTTTTGATGTTGAGTTTCAGGCCATTTTTTGCACTCTCCTCTTTCACCCTCATTACAAGGTTCATTAGTTCCTCATCACTTTCTGCCATCAGAGTGGTATCATCTGCATATCGGCGGTTGTTGATATTTCTTCCGGCAATCTTAATTCTTGTTTGGGATTCCTCCAGTCCAGCCTTCCGCATGATGTATTCTGCATATAAGTTAAATAAGCCGGGGGACAATATACAGCCTTGTCGTACTCCTTTCCCAATTTTGAACCAATCAGTTGTTCCATATCCAGTTCTAACTGTTGCTTCCTGTAACATACAGCCCTGTTCTCACCTGTCCGTCACAGCTGGGCAGTGGACCATCAGCCAATGAGGGGACGGAGGGTGGTGCAGAAGGGGGAGGAGCTGGAATATATATATAGGGGTGTGTGATGTGTGAGAGATGGAGAAATTGATAGATTGAGAGACTGAGAGTTAGTGATTAACATGTTAGTAGGCCTGTGAGCCAAATAGTCAGTGAGGGAAAAGCCTGTGTGTGCTGTAGTGAAGTAGAAACCGTGATTTACAACTTGATTATTTACCTGTGATTTACTCCTTTAATTTTGTAAAAATTAATAAACAAGTTTGTTTCGAAGAAACACTTGTCCTTTTTAAAATATTGAATAATCTTTGGTGGCAGCAGTTGAAGAAAAGTAGTGAGCACTCCTGGAGGCCTGAGTTGGCAGAGGCTTCAGAGTGGCCCGCTACACTTCCTGTCCCACATATAGGTTTCTCAGGAGATAGATAAGGTGGTCAGGCACTCCCATTTCTTTAAGAACTTGCCATAGTTTGCTGTGATCCACACAGTCAAAGGCTTTTGCATAGTCAATGAAGCAGAAGTAAATATTTTTCTGGAACTTTCTAGCTTTCTCCATAATCCAGCGCATGTTAGCAATTTGGTCTCTAGTTCCTCTGCCTCTTCGGAATCCAGCTTGTACTTCTGGGAGTTCTCGGTCCACATACTGCTGAAGCCTACCTTGTAGGATTTTGAGCATAACCTTGCTAGCGTGTGAAATGAATGCAATTGTATGGTAGTTGGAGCATTCTTTGGCACTGCCCTTCTTTGGTATTGGGATGTAGACTGATCTTTTCCAATCCTCTGGCCACTGATGAATTTTCCAAACTTGCTGGCATATTGAATGTAGCACTTTAACAGCATCATCTTTCAGGATTTTAAATAGTTAAACTGGAATGCCATCACCTCCACTGGCCTTGTTGTTAGCCAGGCTTTCTAAGGCCCACTTGACTTCACTGTCCAGGATGTCTGGCTCAAGGTCAGCAACTACATTGTCTGGGTTGTCCGGGATATCCAAATCTTTCTGATATAATTCCTCTGTGTATTCTTGCCACCTTTTCTTGATGTCTTCTGCTTCTGTTAGGTCCCTTCCATTTTTGTCCTTTATCATGTCCATCTTCGCACAAAATGTTCCTCTAATATCTCCAATTTTCCTGAACAGATCACTGGTTTTTCCTTTTCTGTTGTTTTCCTCTATTTCTTTGCATTGTTCATTTAAGAAGGCCCTCTTGTCTCTTCTTGCTATTCTTTGGAAGTCTGCATTCAATTTTCTATAACTTTCCCTATCTCCCCTGCATTTTGTTTCTCTTCTCCTCTCTATTTCTAAGGCCTCGTTGGACAGCCACTTTGCTTTCTTGCATTTCCTTTTCTTTGGCATGGTTTTTGTTGCTGCCTCCTATACAATGTTACGAGCCTCCATCCAAAGTTCTTCAGGCACTCTGTCCACCAAATCTAGTTCCTTAAATCTGTTCTTCACTTCCACTGTGTATTCATAAGGGATTTGGTTTAGATTATATCTGAGGAGCCCAGTGGTTTTTCCTACTCTCTTCAGTTTAAGCTTGAATTTAGCTATGAGAAGCTGATGATCAGAGCCACAATCAGCTCCAGGTCTTGTTTTTGCTGACTGTATAGAGCTTCTCCATCTTTGGCTGCAGAGAATATAATCAATCTCATTTGGATATTGCCCGTCTGGTGATTTCCATGTGTAGAGTCACCTCTTGTGTTGTTGGAAAAGAGTGTTTGTGATGACCAACTTGTTCTCTTGACAAATCTCTATTAGCCTTTGCACTGCTTCGTTTTGAACTCCAAGGCCAAACTTTCCTGTTGTTCCTTTTATCTCTTGAGTCCCTACTTTAGCATTCCAGTCCCCTAGAATGAGAAGAAGATCTTTCTTTGGTGTCAGTTCTAGAAGGTGCTGTAAATCTTCATAAAATTGTTCAATTTCAGTCTCCTCAGCAATGGTGGTTGGTGCATAAACTTGGATTATTGTGATGTTGAAAGGTCTGCCTTGGATTCATATTGACATCATTCTATCATTTTTGAGATTATATCCCATTACAGCTTTTCCCACTCTTTTGTTGACTATGAGGGCTACTCCATTCCTTTTATGGGCTTCTTGCCCACAATAGTAGATATGATAATCATCTGAGTTGAATTCACCCATTCCTGTCCATTTTAGTTCACTGATGCCCAGGATGTCAATGTTTATTCTTGCCATCTCCTGTTTGACCACCTCCAGCTTCCCAAGGTTCATAGATCTTACATTCCAGGTTCCTATGCAATAATTTTCTTTGCAGCATTGGACTTTCCTTTCACTTCCAGGCACGTCCACAGCTGAGTGTCCTTTCGGCTTTGTCCCAACCACTTCATTAGCTCTGGAGTTACTTGTACTTTCCTCCGCTCTTCTTCAGTAGCATGTTGGATGCCTTTCGACCTGAGGGGCCCATCTTCCAGTGTCATATCTTTTAGCCTTTTGTTTCTGATCATGGGGCGTTCTTGGCAAAGATACTGGAGTGTCTTGCCAGTTCCTGCTCCAGGTGGAGACTATACTAATGCAGCCTAAAATAGCATTTACCTTTTTTTTTGTAGCCACATCACGCTGTTGGCTCATATTCAGCTTGTGGTCTACAATGACTCCAGGGTCCTTTTCGCTCATAGTATTGCTGAGCCAGATAAGCTCCATCTTGTAACTGTGTGGTTGGTTTCTTTTTCCTAGGTGCTGTACTTTGCACTTATCCTTATTGGATTTCATTCTGCTGTTCTCAGCCCAGTCCTCCAGCCTATCCAGATCATTTTGAATTTTATTTCTGGCTTCCAGGGTATTAGCTATTCCATCCAATTTTGTGTCATCTTGATAGGCTCAAGAACTGGGCTTAAAACAACATGGAATTCAATGGGAATAAATGCAAAGTTCTATACCTAGGAAAAAGAAACCAAATGCATAGTTGCAAGAAGGGGGGGGGTACTTGACTCAGCAATAAAACATGTGAGATGGATCTTGGGATTACCATAGATCAAAGGCTGAATATAAGCCAACAATATGATGCAGCTACAAAAAAGGCAAATGCTCTTTCAGGCGGCATTAAAATCAGGCAAAATACTAGTTCTCCTCTACAGCGGACCCTCTACTTACGGAATTAATCCATATTGGAACGGTGGCTGCAGGTCGAAAAGTCTGACCTACAATGCACTGAAAACCGATTAATCCGTAACCGGTCATTTTTGTTCCATTTTCGTTTCATTTTTTTTTTTTTCTGGTCTGTAGGTCGATTCTCTGGCTGCAAGTCGAACCTAAATTTTGCAGTGATTAATGAAGCAAGAGAGCAATCTACTCATTGGAATTTACCACAGTTATGGCACTCCTCCTTTACTCATATTATTAGGTTGAAAATAAATCAGATAGCAAGATTAGCCCTTTCTTAGCTTGAAGCATCCCAGTTCTTTTCCCTGGCCCCATAGCAGACCAAACCGTTGAAATGGAAACACTTAGGGAGAACTAGAAATGAACATTTCTATGAAAGGATTGGGAGCAAAGACCTGAAATTGAAAACAATCTTAGTTGAGGCACTCTGGTCCTTAATTTTGACTGTACCTTCTGATATGGGGTGAAGATATTATGCCACATTTAATTGATTATACGACTTGCATTTTTGTAGTGTAAATACATTAGCCTTGTCCTCACAAAGGGCCAAGACAGAATCCTTCCTGAGCAAATGTACCAGGGGAATATTTTCCCCATTGCTTTCCCTGGACTCCTCTTGTGAAGTGGGCATGCTGAATTAACCAGAAATTTACCGACACAGAAAAACTTGGCATTGTATCTGGAGGCAGACTTTGGCTGTAGAAGCCAAGCAGGATGAACAAGACAAGGGCACACCAACACAGTTGCTTGTAAATGATAAACTAAGATTCTGAGGACCCTTGGCTAAGCATTTTGTGAGAACACAGGCAGCACATGATGCAGTAGAAAAAACATTGAACAACTTAACCATGTCCTTGTCTTGAAAATACGTGGTCAACTGGCAGAAAATGTTTTGCTTTTCTTTACTAAATGTAAATATGTATTTCACATGTGTTTCTTCTATGGAGATGCAAGCATGATATTAAGTCAGAGCTTCACAGTGAATAATGTCGTGAGAAACTGTCCATAGATGATGGAATAATCTGTGTGCCTCTGTGTGACATTGTCATGAAGAAGGACCTCAAGTGATTTGAAGCAAAACTGTACAGTATCTTACTGACTCTTAATATAAATGTTACTTGCCCAGATTTCTCAACCTTCTCTAAAAGGTCAACTTTCACATTAGGATAAGTGTTCTTAATTGCCTGCATAGATGTGAATACAAATGAATTGCTATTTTACACTTCTTAGGATTAACCTCCCTTTTTGAAGATTTTAGGCTCCCATCAGGAGACAACAGAGTGAGTTTAAACCTTACTTGTACGCTTTTCCTGACACTGGTTTCTTTTCTTGGTCCCTAGGGATGGCCCAGACCAAAATTCACCTCAGCTGGGAGTATTCAGTGGGAATACAGCCCTTGAGACAGCTTACAGTTCAAGCAGTCAAGTCCTGCTCAAGTTTCACAGTGATTTCTCCACTGGAGGATTCTTTGTTCTCAATTTTCACGGTCAGTTCACTTCTTCTCATCTTACAAATTGTGCATGTGTGTGTGAGAGAGAGATACAGAGCGGAAGCATGTGGAGCTTTAGAAGGGTATTTTCTCCCTACTGATGTTAAAATAAATTAAATTGGTTTAATTGGCATGATATTTTCATTTAATAAAACCTCCAGAGTATCAGTCTTTATTATCCACTGCAAAATGAGTGTTAAATATTTAATATTGAGTTACTTAGTTTTTAATATTTTAATGGAAAAACTCTGGCCCACTTAACCCAGGCCATCCACTCTTCAGTAAGTCTTAAGGACTGTTTTTGGTATTATAGGAATTACAGTGGTGTTCTGCTCTCTCAGCGAGAATCGTGCAACGGCTCAGCCATGGGGCATTTTCTCTCTTAGAGCACTGAAGCAACTACAGGGTTTGTTGTAGGGATGGGAAAAAATATTTCTGAAATTCCTTGTTCTCATCAGTCTGTCCTGTCCTGCCATGATAAGAATGTAGAGCCATGCAAGATTTCTCACCTGGAGCCCTGAGTGAGACAAAGACCTCTTTTTCTCCCTTCAGGATCTCTGTAATCTCCATAAAACATTTCTAGCATCCTTCCTCTTTCAGAAATGATGGACACATGACTAGCTAGCCTAGGTCTATGGGCTGATGGTCAAGAAAGGCACCAGTGACACATCTGGCACTCCAGATCTTAAGGAAAACTGTGGCCATTCTAGTTCTGGACAATTTGCTCACTTTGTGCAATTCACAGATTGTGCAGCTTTGCAGAAAACCCCAACCCACCAATTCCTCACTGTCCTTGTCAGCAAGGAGGAGAATATTATTATGAGGGATTCTGTCCTAGTCTAGAAATATATAACTACAGAGAAATGTTAGAAATAAGAAACCCCAAAAGGGAAAGATTAAACAACAAGGTACTTTGAATGAGATGGCATGACTTTCTTCTGGATTCCTTGGGTTGTAGCCTTTTTACCTGATGGAGGAAACAACTTTAATTTTGAGGAGATTAGCCAGAGGATACGCAGTGTGGTGTAATAGGCAGAGTAATGGACTAGGATTCAGGAGGCCAGCAATTGAATCCCCACTCAGCTATGGAAGCTCACTGGGGGAGTGGAACTGGTAAAAGCACTTCTTCAGTATCTCTCTTACCTTGAAAGACCTATTAGGGTCTTATTTGACAGTGCATACAATAAAGCCAAATCTTTAGCTGCAAAAATAATTGAATCACAAGAAGGAGAAGATGAAGGAGAGTCGTGTTTATGATGCACAGGGCAATTCTACTTTTTCACAAAATGCTTTTGAGGGTGGGGGTTTCTCTTCCCTCCCCTGCCCTCACAAACAGTGGCGGTGTGATCAATAAGTAAGACGTTGTACTGCTGTTGTCTCCTAATGTCATATTTCCTGCAATAAAACCAGCTGACCCAGCAGTTATGCAACAGCCGCTGGTATTGCTGTGGCCAAATGGAGTGGTTTCAACAACTCTTAGTGACCATAGGTCTGAGTAGCCATAGGCATGCAATATTCTCTTCAAGGCTTGGGCATTTCACGATTGTTTGGCCCAAAAAGGAGCAATCGCAGTTGTTGCACGACACATGGGCTGTGTGGTCCCTGCATTTTGTGGCATCTGATAGATGTCTGGGAGATGGGTGGGATGCTAGTGGGATGGGTGGCATCTTTCATCATTCAAGGTTTCAAATACAAATATAATGTAGAGGATGGAAATACCAGTGGTGCCTCGCACAACAGGTGCCTCACACAACGATGAATTCACACAACGATGCCTTTTTCTGTTAAATTTGCCGCCTCACACAGCGATGTTTCCTATGGGGGATTTTCACACAACGATGTCTCTTTTTCGTTCCTGTAAAAGTGTCTTACAATGTTTGGAAGCCGTTTTAAATGCTTGCAATGGTTAGCCCACCTCCTGAAACCTATGCAATCTGATTTTGGTGTTGTTCTGACACTTTGTTAATTTATGGTAATTTTTTGTTTTCTCCATTGAAAACCATTGAATGGTCTGTCTAATGGTTTCCAATGGAGAAAACAAAAAATCATCATAAATTAACGAAGTGTCAGAACAACACCAAAATCAGTTTGCATAGGGTTCAGGAGGTGGGCGAACCAGTGCAAGCATTTAAAACAGCTTCCAAACATTGTAAGACACTTTTACAGGAGCGAAAAGGGAGATCGGGAAGAGCTTTAAAAGGCAAACAGAGATCAAAGAGCCCTTTCCTGATCTCCCTTTTCACTCCTGTAAAAGTGTCTTACAATGTTTGGAAGCTGTTTTAAATGCTTGCACTGGTTAGCCCACTTCCTGAAACCTATGCAAATTGATTTTGGTGTTGTTCTGACACTTCGTTAATTTTTGGTGATTTTTTGAATTTTCTCAATTGGAAACCATTAGACAGACCATTCAATGGGGATTTTCACTCAGCGATGGCAATCCGTTCCAATTGGAACGGATTAACCAGTTTTCAATGCATTCCTATGGGAAATGGTGTTTCACAGAACGATGTTTCACACAACGTTGATTTTTTTGGAACCAATTAACATTGTTATGTGAGGCACCACTGTACTGTAAAGCTTTTGACTTTTAGTTTTTATTTGTGCAAAGGTGGAAAGAGTAGCTGCATGGCTCCAGTTGGGAATTTAGACCCATATAATCAATGAACAATGAAGCAGAATGTTCTCTTGAGTTCCATGTCCCCCGTATTGCTGTGGATGTCAAATCCACTACAGACCGCTTATAATAGGTCTTGTTCTAAGAAACGTGCTAATGCAGTTTTGATTTTAATTTTGTAGCATATCAGCTTAAGAAGTGCCAGCCTCCACCAGCAGTTCCACAAGCTGAGTTGTTTACAGAAGATGATGATTTTGAAATAGGTGATAATTCTTATGTTGATATACCTGGATATTTGTGTTTTCTTTTGTTTTCTGCCTAATATGTGAGACTATACTTTATTTTAAATTGTAGTCAATACCAGTAGTATAGTAGTAACATACAACTAGTATTAAGGGATCCCATACATTTAAGTATGAATGTTGGAAGCCCTCCAGTGAAAGATTTTGGGTGATGTGGACAGAATTATTATCCTTATAAATAAGGGAAGAGGAGAATTATTTTCATATTTTAATGCAAACTTACATACGGTAAGTTGCATTTTGTTGACAGGCACACAAGCCAAAACAGTTTTACTTCAATGTTTATACTTTTTCAAATGTAACTATTAAGTTCTCTTATCAGAAAATGCCTAGAAAAATGCATGCAGTGGGGGAAAGTGCAAAAAAAAATGCATGTATAGGTGAAAATAATGGCTAAAATCCAACAGTAAGTCACAATTAGAGTAAGCCCATTGAATCAATGGTACTTATGGAAGAATTGACTTATTAAATCCCCACTAATTCAATGGGCCCACTCTAGCTGCAATTTACTACTGGATTTCTGCTAATGTATAACATGGCATTACATTAGGAGAAATTGCTTGCAAAAAATGTATACTAGGAAAAGCTATGTGCAAAGTGTGTGCGCTAAGAGAAATGTATGAATGTGTATAAATATTTTTACAGAAAAAATAAAGTAGAATGAATGGAGTGGAATTATGCTAGGAAAAGTAGAAATCAGCCAGCAAAAACATGGTAGTTGCTGCAATAAATTGAATCTAATTAGCACAATGCCAGTTGTGTGCCTGCTTGTACAACCAGGCATGTGACCAGCACCTTTTTTTATTACACTCAGTTAACCATCACAACATCCATGGTTTTGATTACATATACATAAAATATTAACAGGATTTGACTTTCATTTTGCAACAGTGTGCTGATTAAAGTGCCATTTAGTAAATCAAAACAGAAATCTCTAATACCAGCTAGTTGCACAATGCACTTCCATACTGTTCAATTATTTCCAATAAATGTGTATTCAAGAAGAAAGAGAAATATCTTACAACAACATCCTAATGAAAACATGTAGGAACTGGAGATATGTTAGTGGCTTGGGAAGAAGCATATGTGACTAGTTATAGTGTTTCCCAGCCTTAGGGCCCCAGAAATTTTTAAACTCTAATGCCCATCTTCTTTGACTATTGATATTGCTATATGGGGACCATGGGGACTGTAGTCCAACAACAACAAGATTGGTAAGAATTCCGGTTGGCAGAATGGCAAGATCCATCAGCTGAATCCAAATGAAAAATAGTCCCTTAGGGACCAGGTGTGTATTTAAATCTAAGGAGCAAGGCATCTCAGAGCACAAACTCAGGCCATTAATTAGTTTTCATTACCACTGCCAAATGTTTAAGGTGTATGTATGGCTGTGTTGGTTTACTGTAATAAAATCAACCAACAGTCTTATGACATCTTGAAGACTAACAAGTTTCATGTGGTATAAGTTTTTCCCTCCACTGTAGCCCACAGTGTTTTTCAGATACCTGACATGGTCAGCTGCAATCTGTAAAATATTATACCAAATAAAATGTGTTAATCTTCAAAGTGCCACAAGACTCTTTGTAGGGTTTGCAGAACCAGAAGCTGCTTGGAGGTTAAATTATAAAAGGTGGGATACTAAATTATAAACATATGTATGGACATATAAAACTGAAATATATGCTTTTCAGGAGACTTTGCGAAATACAGGTGTAATCCTGGCTATACCCTCGTTGGAAATGACATGATGTTCTGTAAATTAAAAGCACAACTCCAGTTTGAGGGCTCTCCACCATTTTGTGAAGGTAGGTATCTGTTGACTGACAGAATTACCAATAGTGTTTTCATTTGTTACATTTCATGTTTAATATTTGTTTTAAATCAAGCAAGTGAAAAGTATGAAAAATTATGACAAAACATTGACATTTGTTTTCTCTGTGAAACCCTTAATCATTTTGAAGTTTTTGAAGTCCAAAATAAATGGGTTGTGTAAAGGTATAGCTGCAGTAATTTTCTAATATAAATCTTTTAATGAAAATGCCTCTCTTCTTTTATCAAAAAGAGAGTATATTTATGTTTGTGGACTGCAAAAGAATGTATATGCAGAAAAGCAATTCTAGCAACTAGATAAAAGGGAAAAAAAGCAACTCTTGTTTACCACCATGACTTTTTGCCTTAACCTTTGGGTATACTAAGATATTAATATGTGGAAATCCAGAGGCTGTTTTCCCCATGACAAAATTTCTGTGATTTTAGAGTAAACACCAGATAGACCAAAATGCTGTTACCATGGTACATTGTACAAATGTCAAAACTAAAATACTATAATACAAAAGTTAATCGGTAATATGAAATAATTTCGATTTCCCCAGGGATGGCAGATTTCTTTGTTTTGAAGGGCTTGCACTCTCAATAAGATGTGCTAACATAATATTAGAGAGCAGCAGGTTAAGGAAAAGAACACACATATGCATTTCTGATTCAGGTGAAAGATAAACAGGCTTTGTTTGTAGAGGGAGTAGTAAAAGATGGAGACAAACATCAAGTTCTCATTACCTTGGTATGTGTGCCAGTGCTCCACTTTGCATTTAAGTTCTTTTCAAAACCTAGCTGCTCATTTCCACGCTCTAAATTGGGACGCTCTGTAAGCGGACCACCACATGTGCAAAGAGCAGAACCCTCGCTGTGGTATTTGATTAGGAAAACCAGGACAAGGGCATGGCAAGGCAAAGGGGCACAGCATGACAAGGATCTGTGCTCAGGCCTTTTTGAACGTCTGGATCTTCTGTGCCATGGCAGCAGCTTCATGAGTGTGTGAGGTGGCAACACAAGCAGGCGTTGTAGAGGATTTAGGCCATGTATTTAGAGGTGGCATTGCCTCAACTGGTAAAAGATGCCTGTTTTTCCACAGCAAATATTTTGTCTCACCTCCACATATTGCATTTCATTGAGTTCCTTTACTGGAATGGATTATTGAAACATAAACCCAAGAGTAATTGGCCCATCAGTTTAGTGAGGCGTGCATCTCTGAGGAAATCTCATCCTTTGAGTGGAAGCATGAAATATGACCACCACCACCTCAACATCTACTTTGACTCTGAGCCACGAAAGGGAATTAGTTGCCATCTCTTCTTCTCTTCATCCCAGCCACAACTCTGCAGTCATATTGTGGATCTGCAGGCTGTGGGGAAGTAAAACAAGAGCAATCCAGGTAGAGCACCTTATCAAAGACACCTGGGTCTGTAGAGAAAAGTTTCTTATTCTGCTTCTCTTTCCACACCTACATATATGCCTTGTAGTGTTTGTTTCCTTTACTATTAAATGTTCTTTTGATAGATTGTGCAAGATTCTCAAATCCATGGCAGGCATTTTTGCTTTCCTAGCCCTCCTAGACTCCAGTCTGCCTCCCAAAACAGCCTCAGTTCTTGGTGGCATGGTTGATTAACAAGCAGTTCATATTCCTGAGCTCTGCTAGTGAGTTGTTTGCTCGTTAAAAACTCTTTGTCTTCTTGGTAACAGATCCCTGAAGAACAGACATTCTTGTGTTTTCAAGATACTAATGCATGCTACAAAACAGGCTAACTGGGTATCACAAAGGTCTACTTAATTGCCTACTTACTTACTTACTGGATACACATAATAAAGTCCCCTGAAAGATTATCGGGCTGTTAAATAGGATGTGCATAAAACCAGCAGCCCCGCCCCACTCCTTGGGACTGATTCTGCGTATCATCCATTTGATGATATGGCTTGATGTGCTCCCGACCATTATCTTACACTCCTGTCTTTTAGAGGAAGTGCTGTGGGACCTGGGAGCACTTGGATACACAAAGTGCAACAGTTCATTTCATACAGATGTTACAGAGCCTGACATTCCAGCCGAAAAAAATAAATGCACAAAGGACAGTAAACTTGGTCTCTGGAATTTCTTTATCAATCGTGAGATTTCATTTTTGACTCAGAAAAACCTTCAGACCATCAGTAGTACTAAAACATCTCATTTGTCAAAATCAAGTAGCCATTCAAACACCAAATCAGAGACAGCTCACAAGATCTGCTTTGCTGAAGAAAAGGTTTAGGGACAGACTACAGCCAGGCATGTCCACTATACTTGCTAACAATCGGTTGTGTTTACTGATTTGAGCTCTTCTCAACATTATTGGCAGTACGGGCTACTGATAGCTTGAATGACTGTCAAAGATCATGTAATATTTTAGAATTACTGTGTTCCCTAATTACTTGGTGGCTAAAACTGTGATGTATTCAGAAGAACTTTCTCTGGAGAGGAATTAGAAACTGTTAGCAAGAGGTCTAAAGTGAACTGGTGGAAGAGCACAGATCTGTCATTCTTGGCACACACAAATGCATAAGGGAATCAGGCAGGACAAGCCAGGCCACAGCTAGGAAGTGAGATTTCTCTCTAGACCAATTGTAGGGGGAATTGTGCCTGCCCTGAGCTTGAGGGACACAAACCAGGTAAACAAACCACTAAACAATGACAGATGAAGTAATGCATGGCACATTCTAACCTCTTCTCATGCAGCTAGAGCTAGCAGATTACACAGGAAAGCTGTGAGCCTTCTAAACAAACTTCAAGGAGAACTAAGGGTAATGATGAGTCATACATTGAATGCCATGAAACTGGGAGGGATATTAAGCCAGACATTTGTGCCATTTGTTCATGTATACTCCATGCTGTGCATGATTTTATCGTATTTATTTTACTTCGGTTTTCCATTCTTCTCAATTTCTACGCATTCAGATACAAGTCTGACACCCTTGAGGGCTGAAAGCTAGGTGCGTGGCAGAGAGGCTAGACTATATACTTATACTTTCTTTCTTGCTTCCCCCACCCACCCAAAAAAGGTTTTGAATTACTGTGTAGAGATCAGCATGAAACACTTTGGGCCGGGTCATCTTAAGTTATCAATTTAGGGTTGCCCGCCCACCCTGCTGACTCTCCCATTCACCAGCCGATGTGCGCTGCTCATTCTCTTCTCCAAGGTTGCATTGATAGTAGGAATGGGCAACTCCCAAGGGTCCCTATGCTATGTTTGCCAGGCACCTGCATTTTTTTAATGGCCTAGGGCAGTAGAATACATAAAAATGTTGAATGGCACTTCTCTAGAACCTCTGGGGTCTGATCTATAATTGGCGGGACAGTTTCCCTCCACCCCCCGTCCTGAACTGTACTGGTGTAGTCAAGGCTGGAATTAGACTGTGCCAAACCCTATCTTACTATAATCATATATATATTATTATGTCAGGGATTATTTCTGTATTTTGCACTTCAGATGTGTGCATGAATGCCTACATGCCAGTAACATGCCACACCTACATCTGATTACAACTGTACCCAACAGTGTAAAGCAGGGTAGGTAATCATTTGTCATCTACAATTTCGACTGCAACTCCCAGAATCCCCCACCAGTGGCTAGGGCTTATAGGAGATGCAACCCATCAAGATCCAGAATACCACACATCCACAGTCGCGGGTAGGGAGCAGGATTAGGCAACTTAACAGGGTCAAGGTCCTATATTATGCCCTAGACTTTGTATGTGCAAAATCTGTTGCACAGCAAACAAAACAAAACCAGAAGCGACTAGAAGTCCACTTTGAGTTTCAAAAAAGGGAAATTTTGGAATATTGAACAGGAGACAGGTCCCTGTAACTTATGGACATGGGAAGCCACCATTCCTGAAAGTTGTCAAAAGCTACTTGGAAGTTGCCAGGGGAGGACTGAGGGATGTAAAAGTTTTATGGGTGCCTAGGGCCCTAGAGTTGCCCTTTGCTCATCACCAGTGTAAAGGAAAGACAAAGGGCTTGACTGAGCTGAATGCCAATTTTGTACTGCTGCAAATTGCACAAAAACAGACATCCCTCTGCATAAACATGGATGCAAAAATGGAATAATGAGGATTCTTAATACATTGACTCCACTTAGGGAAAGACATAGTAATAGAGATGGGCTCAAAGCACTTTGTGCTGGGTCATCTAAAGTCACTGGTGCAGCACCACAGGACCCACGTGCTCCCTCCCCTCCCTGCCAGCTCCACCACTTGCCAGCCAATGTCTGCTACTCAGTCCCTCCCTGTCATGTGATCCTTCAGTCCCAGGAGACTGGAGAAGGGAAGCCGGTGCTCCTGCCAGGACTGGGAGAGCATGCAAAGCAATGCAAATGAGTAAGGATAAGCTAAAATCTAGAAAACTCTGCCAGCCCCAGTTCCAGAATTAATTTTAAAAAATCTCCTAGTTCACCAGTATTCAAGGGAAATAAGAGTAGAGGATGATTCAGTTTAGTAAATGCCATAAAGGAGGAGGAGGAAGAAAATGCAGTCTTCTTTAACCTGTCCGCAGGTTCAGACAGTGTTCCCAAGAGTCCAAAGCAGTTCAACCTGTCCTGGGCCATGAAGAGTCAGACCAGAAACAGGAGTTTGATGAAGCCAGACAGGGCTCTGCTGGGTGTTTCCCAGCGTTAATGGGCCTGCATTTTGCATTAAACCCTGTGAACATTCGTAGAGGTGTTACTGCAGAGTGGCTGGAATGCGGACAGCACTTCTGTCTGCCTTTTTAGCTGTCAAAAAGAATAAACTGCTTGGGCCCAATGTTTGAGATTTTTGCTAAACGATGATCATAACAGTATAAAACCCATGAAAGATAATAGGAGTTGAAAGTTCCCTGGAAGAATAAATAATGAATTAGACTCCTCAGCATGCCTGTGCCTTAGACAAAAGTTTCCAGTTATGATGAATGGATTCATAGGTATTCCTCGTTTTTATCTTTTAATCCCTGATAGCACCAGCAGCAAATATTTAACATTCTTTTTCTTTTTTTAATTATTCTCTATCACTTCATTGAAAAATATTCCAGGAACATGAGGCTAACCAGAATACTCGCTTTAAGCTGGCACAGATAATCACATAATGGTAAAGGTTCCTCTGTATTGAGGACTTGCTTCTGATACATGCTTAGTATCGCTATAATATTTGTTTTTTTAAACCTCTCAACTGATTTGTAGACCTTTCCTTGTTTTGTACACAGAATATGCTCATAGATGGATTGTACTTCAACGTGATATAAATTTCACAACCATATTGCAGCTAGTTTGTTATACCTGTAAAAATGTAAAGAAAATATATGAAAGCATTAAATTTCCCTACCTCACCTCACATTTTCCCCCCTAATAGCACAATGCCCAGCACAGGAAGTCCGAACAGATTCATCTGGAGTTATCCTCAGCCCAGGTTATCCGGGCAGCTATCCCAATTCACAAACATGTGCCTGGACTCTTAAAGTTGAACCAAACTATAATATCTCTATCTTTGTGGAAACATTCCAAAGTGAGAAACAGTTTGATGAGCTGGAAATCTTTGATGGTAAGAAGAATTTTATTTGTTGCATGAATGTAGAGGAAACTAAGCTATTGACACACCATGTTCTTTTAGTGCTGGTAGAATGGGAGACATATTTCACATGCTTTCATCTCTACAAAATGTGGTTTCTTTTGAAATGGTTGTTCTCATTATTTAAGATAATAGATGAAGACCTTCACAAGTGAACAGGTTTAGGAAAGATAGGAAATTAATCTTCATGGCCAAGACATCCAGTTCAGTGCTTCCTCCCCAATCCAGCCATTTCTCATTCAGTGGTAGCCTAGCTTTCTCCCAGACATACTACTGTAGTTTTCTGTCTGCAAAGAGACATTGCCTTTTTTCCTTGGAGGACATTTCAGTCACATGGGCCCTTATCGCTAGTCTGAAGTGCTGTAGGATTAGGGCAGCCACCTCAGTGAGAACCTTTATGTTCAATTTAGAATAAGGACCAAACAGAAAGCTTCACAGAAATTGCAGGTATTGAAGAAGTGTTTAAAGGAACAGAGGACAATGTGTAGCAATGGAGAGATCATCTTTATCCATTTCACCTCAGGTGAGCCATTAAGCCAATTTTTCATGTGGATTTTCCACTCAGTTTCTCCCCCTTCTTCATGATGACATCACGAATACAGTACATTTTAAATAAAACACCAATTAAAAATAACTTATAATATGATCTTACTGCTTGCTAGTCTTTCTTTTTTTAAAACAGATACAAGCTGTCTGAAACACTGAGAAAGCATGACAGGTCTCACCTAAGGCAATACATGTTGCAAATGACATGATGCAGAAAAAGATGAAGTTTTTTCCCCCCAATGTACTATGTGGCTGGAAAACACAGCGCATAATTTCCAGAGACATCAACAGATGTGAGTTGCAACATGAGTTGCGTAGAGCTGAAGCCATGCTTTCTGGTTGTTCCAGAAAGTTACTTATCTGCGAAGAAGAAGAAATAAGGTTAGCAAACCCTCAAACCAACCCATGTGTGTGTCCAAATTCAGAGTTATGGATTTTTCCCCCCAGAAATGTGGATCAGGTGACCCACTTTGGAATTCAGACTCACTGTATTCCTCAGTCATTCCTGCTACTGTACTATATTTTCAGTTGCATCATGATGGCAGCACATTTCTCCCCCCCCCCAAATATACTTTAATATATAATAGTAAATACTCACACATAGAAATTGATTGCTTCATCATAATAGAGAGGTGGGAATTTAAACATCTCATAAAATGATTAATTAAAGACTATTTTTTTGGCTTTTATATGTTGTTGTATTTTCTAAAGGTTCAACTCGACAGAGCCCTTTGTTGGTGGCTTTGAGTGGAAATCACACTGGACAACTTAACTACACAAGCAAATCCAATCAGCTGTATCTGCGCTGGTCAGCTGACCATGCAACCAATAAGAAAGGTTTCAAGATACGTTATTCAGGTTAGTAGCAACCATTCCATGTTAGAAAAATTGAATAATTTGCTGGTGTGGACCAGGGTGATAAAACTCATGCTCTTCCTGGAAAAGATTCCTGAGTGGATAATAGACCTATAAAATACATCTGAATCTATGCTACTCACAGAATAAAATTCTAGCGTCACCTGACTAATAGTTTGCCTTTGTATGTCAACTTAATGTGCCAGATGTATCTTATAATATTTATTGTATTACTTTGTTTTTGAAGTTGTATAGACAGATGATAGCACATTCGCTAGCAGCTAGTCATTTACAGTGCCTAATGGGAAACAATGCACACTCACATGGCTGTTAATCCTCTCCAAACCAACAGGATATGCTTTTGAGTAACTCTGTTGATGGTAGAAGTAGCAACCTTCCTGCAAAATTTGCCATTAAATCCTGGCTTCTGATGTCTGAGTGTGTCAGTAATTTGATAACTGCTCAACTTTCAGTATATCCAGGATAACCAGAAAGCTACTGGTTCTACCCACCAATAGGACTGTTTCTATAATAATGCAAGATTGCACCCATCATTGATATACTGATTAACTGGCTGCATGAATTTACTTGGGCATTTGATCCCCACAAAAACTCTGCTGCTGATCATGCCTTCCAAAGAAGAGAAGGATGCCGACCTCTAGCTGTGTTCAGAAATGAACAGTTCTGGATAACAGTGCACATATTGTTTCCCATTCCTTTCCACAAAGTCCCACCACCCCAATACCAGGGCGGTCTGCAGTCATGTCATTCCACCAAGTCAAAGCCACTCACTGCCTCCCAATGGGATATCCAGAATGTCAGGTAGATTGGCCCAGAAGGAAGTGCCCTTCTTTGACCATCTGATGCCCTCACTGCTCCCAGGGTGTGACTTAAAATATATCAGCAAATGTAGTGAACTTCGCCTGAATTACAAACCTGTTAGTTCCACCCAGACTCCTAGTGTTCTGTCTCTCTTCTTCCCTGGAACAACTTTTCCCCACACTGGGTTTTTAAGTCTCTCTCTACATTAGTGTAGACAAAATTAGAAGTTCCCATTTAGAAATGTGGACAATATTTTCATATGTGTTATGTGATGTGATGTTATATTTGTAGCCTTCCTTTCTCTTCCATAGGACCTCAAGTGGCTTAATATTGAAACATACAGTATTAAAAGCTTAAAAACTATAAATTCTTAGTGTTTAAAAAGAATTAAACAGATATAATGTGAAAACTGGTAGGTAAAAACAGTTCTAAAAGCACATTAAAATCAACAAAACCACAACAGCTTCATTTTTTTAAAAAAAAACTGCTTTCAAAATTGCAATCTTCCAACAATTGCAGTTAAAAGAACAATAGTTTCAGCCTAGAATGGTTGAAGGAATATGCATGTGATACCATATTATTACCCATGCCAATTTAAAAAAATTCTTTACCATATACATTGTTATAAACAGCTACAGAAGACAGACTCCCTAGTAGATAGACTTTAGATAAATGATGTAATTCATAGTCAAGGAATACCACAGTTTATATGGCATCCGTAAAAGGAGAATGAGCCAAATGCCCCTGTTGGGCACTTTAAAAAGCTAATTATTAGTGGACCCATTGAGATTGTGGGGCACCCAGTTCTGAGATACAGAAAATCTGAATGACCCATGCCCAGGAGAAAATATTTTCAGATTTAACTCATGATCTACTGAAAAAAAATGGCTTGCATGCATTTTACTAAACAGATGACATTTCCCCTGCTTCTTTCAGAAAATAAGAAATATTAACATATCTTTATGACTACAGAGAATTAGTAGAGGAGATGCACAGTATTTGCCAAAACTGTTAGCCTCGAACTGCAAACCAAGGCTTTTGTAGAGTACAAATACCTATTAACTGTGTACATGAGATAGGCACCTCTGGAGAACAGTCCGCGATAAGCTTTGTCCAAAATCACTGAAAGGCTGCATAGTTGTCTCTAGGCATGTAACTTTCACAACTGATACAAGAAAGATGGTCAGCATGAAACAGAAGTAACAGCAAGTGGCAGAGCAAGCAGTTGGGCCTGAATCTTAATGAGGGGAGGCAGCAGCATGAGAAAGCAGGGAAGAAACCAAGGGCTCAACAAGGCAATTGATGCTGTGGCAGCTGTGAGTGAGCCAGCAGGCTGCCACCCAGCTATCAACCTCTTGTAATGATTTCCTGCCTCCCTGTTTCCATCCTTGTTCCTCCCACCATGACTTAGTTCAGGGTTTGGCAAAAAGGAGACCTCCAGATGGTTTTGTAAATTTCACGCAAGTTTTCTTCTGTGACAGTTCCTGAAATGGAAAGTATTATAGAACAATGCTCCATTTCATCACTGCTGTTACAGATGGAAACATAGTAGGTATGGACTGTGGCATGTCTAAGAAGAAGAAAAATTCTGTATCCGTGGACGGATGAGTACCATTTTATTTAAATAACTTTTTTATATCTACACTGACCACCTCACACTTAATATTGTCTGTATTAAATCTGTCCAACAGAAGTCCTCCAGTAGTTCAAACTTGGATATTTCCAAGTCACACCTGTAGGTGCCAGGGTTTGTACTGAGACCTGCTAAGTCTCAATCTATGCTGTCCTGTGGAGTTATAAACCCTCTCAAGGGGTGTACAGTATTCAGGGCTGCTTCTTTCCACTCAGTACAAGTACAAATTTGATACTCAGGGTTCCATGAAACACCCTCTTCTGTGTTTTGGTCTCTCAAGTGGCTAAGACAAGTTTGAAAATATGTATATAGTATATGAAGTAAAATCCTAAAAACCAGAAGAGGTCGTCCAGGCCTTAGTTACTTCCCACCTTTGCTATCGCAATGTGGTGGGAAGTAACTAAGGCCTGTGATTCATTGATCTTTGTTTCTCAATTATCTCATCTTGATAATCTATATATGCATCTGTTAGTAGGTTTTATTATTATGTATGTTATTGTATTTTATTGTATTGTATTTTATCACTCACGTAAGCTGCCCCAAGTAGACTTTGTCTAGAGGGGTGGGGTATAAGTCCAAATAAAGTAAAAAAGTAAAAAAAAGAGTGCTGCCTTCAGGACTTCCTCTGGTCCAAAGTTGGAAACAATGATCATCATAATAGTTTGCTGAGTCACAGTAAAGTATAAAGTTTTAGACAAGATGTAACACATGCAATTTATTCAGCACACACATTCTGGCATTTCTTGCCGCAGAATTTGTACCTTCTGCCAGGATATGGATTTATGAATCTTATTCTAATGTGATCAGAAGGTCGTCATTCTGCAACTCTCGATGCTTTTAGATGACCCCGTACTCATTTCTATCAGGCTCTTGCCCGGGATATAGGGGCTGCTTTGCTCCTCATTGGCGCATGACATACATTAGAGACTGGGAGGGTGGAGTGCAGCTATTACTTCTCCTGGACTGAGCTTGCCTTTTGATACCACCAACCATGGTGCCTTTCTGGACTGCCAGGCTGGGTTGAGCATTGGGACTCCTTCTGCAGAATCTTATCTAGAAGTTGATGGGTCACAATTTGACACTATTGAGTTTTGCTGCATGGTACCCCACCCGGTTCTGTGCCATCCCACCTGTTTTTAATACCTCTGTGAAGCATTTGGGAGAGAGAATTCTACACTGTGATGTAAAGTGTCACCAAAAGACAGATGGTATCCAGCTCGTTGCACCTTGTTACTTGCCATCAAAGAAATAGTCAATATCCTTGAATTCTTTCTGGACTCCATAATGGGATGGATGGGAGTGAACAAGCTGAAATTAAAATGTTGCTAAGACAGAGTTCCTATTGGTCAATATAAAGTCTAATTCGGGGAATGGGATTCAGCTTCTTCTAAAAGGTGCTGCACTTCCTTTGACTCATCAGGTCCATAGTCTTGTAGTATTCGTTGGCTTTGCACTGGTCGTGATCTCTGAGGTGGCAGTACCAATAAGAAGTGCTTTTGCACCACTCTACTGAGTGTGCCAGCTATGCTCTTTCTTATGTCAACTGGACTTGGTAACAGTCATCCATGCCTTAGTTGTTTCCTATCTTTGCTATCACAATGTGCTGTATGTGGTCCTGCCTTCAATGAGTGCTGAGGAAATTTAGCTGGTCCTGTATGCAGCAGTTACGTTGCTCACTCATACATGATAGCAAGCTCATATTATGGTATTGAAATTGTGGTATCTTTCAATGTGTCATGCATGCATGCATGCTTTTACAATAGAAACTGTATGTATGTATGTATGTATGTATGTATGTATGTATGTATGTATGTATGTATGTATGTATGTATGTATGTATGTATGTATGTATGTATGTATGTATGTATGTATGTATGTATGTATGTATGTATGTATGTATGTATGTATGTATGTATGGAGTATATCTGAGTTCAGTGTGATTTAATAAGTGAGTAGGTTATCAGGATAGGAATTTTGGTTAATCTATCCAAAAATGCAGCATTTTTCCAATAAATGTTCATGGGGGCAGAATGGGGTCATGAGCTACCAACAGAAAATTACCAGACTGAATGTCATATGTTTGTCTGAAAGTTTGGCTGTGCTACTATTAACATATGACACAAGAAGCCAAGGAGATGAACAAGAGAGAGTGTATTTTTTTTAAGTTTTCCCTCAGGCTGTTTACAGTATTTCTTTGACAGTTGTCCTATGTAGTCAGTGTCACTTCGTTATGCAGGCAGTTTCTGTGCTTTTTTTCTAGAGATGGAGGGAAATGCAAAGACAAAACAGCATTGCAGTCATGCCAATGTTGTCAGTTAAAGGTTAAGTTCTGGATATTTTTATTGAGAGCTTGCCTAATTCTGGGGGAGGGGCTGGATGTTCCCTATATTTTCTGTAAAAATGATACCTTTAAAAATTCATGGGTTTTATTCTAGTTACGTCTAATCCTATACACAGTGATCTGGGAATAGTTTTTGCAGAATTTAATAGAAATTGCAACTAGACCAACATGAAAAGTACTGCACTTTACATTTTGAAAGTATCATTATAAAAAAGATATCCTTAGAAAGAGCCCTTATGTGTGAACATGGAATAAACGCAATGTTTTCTGTTCAAAAATCAGGTTTTGAGGGGGGGGGGGACTATCAATTCAACAATTAATAATAGAGTATTGTAACATACCGTTTTAATGCATTTGTAAAAAAAAAAAGTCCTTCCTTCCTTCCTATGCTCTATCTCTCTCTTGCTGTCTCTTTCACTGGCTTATTCTCTTTCCTGTCTTTCAATCATGGAGTAATTAACAAAAACAGTTAATGAAGCTTAATACTAGGGGTGCACTGATAGGGACCAGTTCCATGATCTATCGTGGATCCCTGAAACTGCAGATGTGAAAGAACCCTATATACACCATACAAGGGGGTGGTACAAAGGCCAGAAGGCGGTCCCCTTGTATGTTGTATATAAGATTTATGGGGAGCATACTATACTAACGTCTGTATACTGATGATATCCCAGACATTAAAGCATGAAATCATTTAGACTTGTTTCTTTCTGAAAGATTCTGTTTTATCTCTTTTAAGGACATCTGAGAAGATTTCATTGATTAACTGGGTACTAATTAGATGGGTTTCTCCCCTCCCCTTCCAATGTCATTGTAATGTCACTGTATCTTCTTAACTATTATGCATGCAGTTTAAAAAATCCACAGAGTGACTTCTGGAGTATCTTCTGATCCCACAAGAAGCTCGTTGTATTAAGAGTTAGCAGAAGGCTTAAGGTTAAAGTTGGGTTGAGGCCGATATTTCTTACGCCCACTGAGAATGCCAGTACCCCCTTCCCATGCAACTAATCTAATTACAACTAGAATGTGACATTTCTGCTACTCAACATCATGGCTTGCAGAAACTGCAGACAGGCAAAAACTGAGACTATTTTTTTTTGTCTCAAAATATTATATTGGTTGATGAACAAATAAATGTACTCCATTGGCAAAAAGCGATAGATCTGCTGGGACTTTTTTTTTTGTTCCAGCTCTTTTATGCTTACAAAGGAAACTGTACATGGTGAGTGGCTGAAAAACTGGGAACACAGGTTATAAACCTTCAGGTAATAGCTTTATAAAATATCTGCATTGTAGATCTAGTTCTGAAACCAAACGTAGCTCATACTTTGGCAAGAAGCAGTAAGGACAACATTCACCTTTGTGCAGCAGGAGCTCTATCTTGTTCCCTCATGTGCTCTCAAAATATGTTCCAGATGCTTTCAAACTCAAGAAAGCTATGATTGGGCACAAAAGGAGGATAGGATTCCCCTTCTCTCCTTTCCCCTCATGGATGGACATAATTAGATTTCTCATTAGCAGCTACTGCAGCATATAGGATCAGTCTATGGCTTGTTAAATACAAGTATAGCTGATTTTTGTACTAGATATGGTACAAAAAAGGGAAAAAAATTAAAGCAACCCCTCATTGGCTGGAGTTATTCCAAAAAACGTTATTTATTTTCATCAGAAATAAAAACTGAAGACACAGAAGTCTAAACATTCCGTGCATGTTGTATATAATGAGAAATAATAGCTTATGGATCTCCCTTTTAAAGGATGCATAACCAACCTTGTAAGAGATGACCCTTAGAAAGGCCTTGAAAACTCATTTATTTTATTTATGACTGAGTTGTTTTATTAAGAATGCTGCTTTAAAATGTTTGCCCGATTATTTGTTGTGACCATATTATTTAGGCTGCATAATATTTCAAAGGCTATGCTATGAGGGTAGCATGTCCTTTTAATAATTTTTGCACAGGCATCACAATATTTTTCTGAAGTTCCTTCTAAATGGTTGTTGCAGGTTTTTCAGGCTGTTTGGCCATGCTTTGGAGGTTTTTCTTCCTAATGTTTCTCCAGTCTCTGTGGCCGGCATGTGATGAAACATTAGGAAGAAAAACCTCCAGAACACGGCCGAACAGCCTGAAAAATGTACAACAACCATCAGATCCCAGCTGAGAAAGCCTTTGAGAATACATTCCTTCTAAATGTTGTCTTTTTAGATTCCTTAAAGAGCAAGGCCCTAATGCTGTAGAACTTAGCCCATGTGTATAGATAGATTATGAGACCAAGGCAGACCTTTCAACATCACAATAATCCAAGTTTATGCAACAAGCACCGATGCTGAAGAGGCTGAAATTGACCAATTCTATGAAGACTTACAACACCTTCTAGAACTGACACCAAAGAAAGATGTTCTTCTTATTATAGGGGATTGGAATGCTAAAGTAGGGAGTCAAGAGATAAAAGGAACAACAGACAAGTTTGGCCTTGGAGTTCACAACGAAGCAGGGCAAAGGCTAATAGAGTTTTGTCAAGAGAACAAGGTGGCCATCACAAACACTCTTTTCCAACAACACAAGAGGTGACTCTACACATGGACATAACCAGATGGGCAATACCGAAATCAGATTGATTATATTCTCTGCAGCCAAAGATGGAAAAGCTCTATACAGTCAGCAAAAACCAGACCTGGAGCTGATTGTGGCTCTGATCATCAGCTTCTCAAAGCAAAATTCAAGCTTAAACTGAAGAAAGTAGGAAAAACCACTGGGCTAGTCAGGTATAATATAAACCAAATCCCTTATGAATACACAGTGGAAGTGAAGAACAGATTTAAGGAACTAGATTTGGTGGACAGAGTGCCTGAAGAACTATGGATGGAGGCTCGTGACACTGTACAGGAGGCAGCAACAAAAAACATCCCAAAGAAAAGGAAATGCAAGAAAGCAAAGTGGCTGTCCAACGAGGCCTTACAATTAGCAGAGAAGAGAAGGGAAACAAAATGCAAGGGAGATAGGGAAAGTTACAGAAAATTGAATGCAAACTTCCAAAGGATAGCAAGGAGAGACAAGAGGGCCTTCTTAAACGAATAGTGCAAAGAAACAGAGGAAAAGAATAGAAAGGGAAAAACTAGAGATCTGTTCAAGAAAATTGGAGATATTAAAGGAACATTTTGTGCAAAGATGGACATAATAAAGGACAAAAACGGTAGGGACCTAACAGAAGAAGAAGACATCGAGAAGAAGTGGCAAGAATACACAGAGGATTATACCAGAAAGATCTGGATGTCCAGGACAACGCAGATCATGTGGTTGCTGACCTTGAGCCAGACATCCTGGAGAGTGAAGTCAAGTGGGCCTTAGAAAGCCTGGCTAACAACAAGGCCAGTGAAGGTGATGGCATTCCAGTGGAACTATTTAAAATCTTAAAAGATGATGCTGTTAAGGTGCTACACTCAATATGTCATCAAGTTTGGAAAAGATCAGTCTACATTCCAATCCCAAAGAAGGGCAGTGCCAAAGAATGCTCCAACTACGTAGAAGTTAATGTGATAGCTTCTTCTCTTGAAGAACATGTGCACTGAAACCATCTTTAGATGCATCTGCTTGTATGTTTAGCTGTTGCTTTGGATCAAAGAACCTGGAGTGGGGCTGTTGCAATTTGCTGTCCAATGTTTGTTGCTGCCTTGGATCCCATTTCTAGGCAGTATCCTTTCATAAGAGAGCTTGTAGGGGTGCTGTCAGGATTGACTCATCGGGGATGTAGAAACAAAGATCCCTTGACCGCCCTTACCCTCTGTTGGTGGGTGCATCTCAATTCTGGTTTGTATTTTCTTACCAGGTTGAAATATGAGCCATATACTTGGCTTCATCAACTATAAATTATACTTTGCTTGACTGAATTCCACATCTTTCTCATGGGCCCTATCTAGGATTTGTTTAAGGATCATGTTCTGTTCTGCTTTTGTTGATGCTTTTATAGCAGTATCATCTGATTCGATATTAAGGATATCACAGAAGTAGAGATGGGCATGGACCATCATGAACCTCCAGAAAAACAAACAAGTTCGCAGCTGATTTTTCTCGATTTTTTGCCTGGGGCCCCTGCCTGCTCCTGTCGCCTTCGCTGCTACCACTGTCATGGGCACATGCTTAGAGGCAACAGCCAGTTTCTTTCAGGGATGCCGGGCCCACTACCTCTGAGAATGGTATCTGTGGTGGTGGCAGCAGAAGCAGGTATGCAGAGCTGATGGGGGCAGTGGGAGAGGGGTGGGCAGGTATCCCCTTTTGCCAAAACAAACAAAATGCCAAAGTGGAAAAAAATTTGGCCGTTTGTTTTGCTTCAACAAAACGGGGTTCCCAAACTGGATGAGTGTGCTCAGTTCTATAGGGTTTGTCATCCAGTTTGACTTGCTAGTAACCATCTTCCCTATATAGAATAGGGGTTTTTTGTTTGTTTGTTTTGCCAGTGAGGTGGCTTAGTGACCCTGGAGATGACTTTAACCTTTCCAGATGGTCCATGACCTTCTTGAGTGCAGGTATTGTAACATAAGGGATTTTGGACTACTTATGTATCATCTTAGTTTACATAACTGTGGTAGATGTTCACATTCATTAAATAAAAATCAGGCCATTCTTTCAGAACACCGTCTTTGATGGTCAACACAGTAAATGACATTCTGTGCACTCTCCTAACCACGTCAAGAGCTACACGGGCAGGTTTTGGGGGCAAGGGGCATTCCTCATCTCCTGTAATGTAGAACTTATATGTGGCTTCGTAATAGTCAGATTTGCAACGTACTGTGATTGCTTCTCTGGATTTCATTTTGGACTTTTGAAGACCTTCCAAAACCATGTTTGCTGCACACTTATGGGCAAAGTAGAAACTATGATCTCAGGTTACCATATCACATTAATATGTAGCTAGCATCTCCTAGATTTCAGGTGTTATATTGATGACCACAAACAGTGAGTCTGGGCACTTTTCTTATTAGGAGCAAAATGCTGCTGCTTTTTTCAAATCATTGTGCCTTCATATTTCTATTATGTAGTTCTTAATGCAGGGCATGCTTTATGCTTAAGAATGTAACTATGGCTCATGCAAAAATGGCCCTATGCTCAAGACCTGTCTGGTGAGACTCCAGCCTTCCCTGAAGACCTTGGGGCTTCATAACCTGCAAAAGTTTGTTTTTTCTTCTCAGGACCTGCATGCACAGTTCAGGAGCTTGTGTGTGGGCCTGCAGCTCTGCAAGTGTCTGTTGGCTGAACAAGCTGAAGACCAGCACAGTTTAGAACATTTTCCTTCATTCCTCGCTGGACATTTTTAAGAAACAACTAAAAACATTGATGTATAGGCAGGCTTTCCCAACAGAAAACTCCTGACGATTTTTCTTTTCTTATATCTTTCTTTGATTTCTATCTTAGTCTAGGTGCAATGTTTTAAAATTATATTGTTTCTTTTATTGTAAGCCGCCTAGAGTGGGCTAATATGTCCAGATAGGCGGGATAGAAATAAAATAAATAAATAAAAATAAATAAATTGTAACCAGGAATGCTAAAGAGCAGTTTGATCCTAACCATCAGGGATGTTGGCAAGTTTTTTGGGACCAAGTTCCAAGCCCCAAGTCTGAGTCTTGAGTCTCTTGCTTCCTGAAGTGGGGGGGTTTCATGGTTTGAGACAGCGGGCCTGGAAGGGAAGCCAAGGCACTCCTCTGCACTGGCACCAGGGAGGCATCACCTGGCTCCTGCAAGGGAAGCTGGGCCTCTATGCATGTACTAATGTATCCGCTGGGTGGCGGATGTGTGGGTGGAGGCAGCAGCCGGCTCCTGGAAGGGAAGCAGGATCTGCTGCCTATGAAGATGGTAGCGACTGTGGTGGCAGGTAGGGAGGCGCATAGGAACTCAACAAGGTGACTTGTACAAATGGGTCTGAGTCACAAGTTAAGTAGCAAGTCCCCCCAGAAACCCCCAAGTCGAGTGCGAGTCAAGTCGCAAGTTGTGAGTCCCCATCTCTGCGAATCATAAGGTCCTTTGCTGCTCCAACCTGACCACCTTAAGCTTTCTGTCTCAACTGGTTAACAATCCTATCAATTCCCTTGTGGCACAGTAGTTAAACTGCAGCCAAAACTGTGCTCATGACCTGGGATTCAATCCCAGGTAGCCAGCTCAAGGTTCACTCAGCCTTCCATCCTTCTGAGGTTGGTAAAATGAGTACCCAGCTCTCATTTCCTCCCGTTCTGTCCCAAATGGCCAGTGAAGACCAAATCAGAAAGACTGCATTTTACATTGTACATCATCAAGTACAGGCCTTCTGTAAAAAATACTTCAGTCTCGATCTTAGATGCACACCCACTCTGACACATCTGGAATTTGTTTCCTACTTTCTGTAGATCTAGAGGATATACTGTGTGACATGAGTTGAGGTTCGGCGTCCATAAGGCCAGAGAGAATGAATAAACAGTATACCCTCAAAACTTTATTTGAAGTAGGTACCGAGCAGGAATGTTAAAGCAAGACCTGTTAGAAAAGAAGACTGACTTCGCAAATAAAGAGAACCACACACCCTCTCTCCAAGGCCAGGAAGTTGCTGTTATTATTTGAGCCAGTCGCTTAAAGAGATGGTCCTGAATGCTAAAGCACCAGAAGTGATGGGTTATAGCCCCATAATACCCTATTCACGTATTAGAAGATTCTAGTTATTAGCATATTTAGCATGCCCGGCCCTTTGTCTTTGCTTTCCATGTGACTTTGGATAAAACCTGTCACTGTATATGAATGGAACTGCAAGTAGGACATCGCTCTGGGCCTTGAGAAGTGCTCTCCTAGAAAAGCCCACTGCCGTGCATTCATGAAAGTTGGATAATGAATAAACAGAATGCCTTCAAAACTTGATTTGAAGTAGGTACTGAGCAGAAACATGGTACAGCTAGGACATGCTGCGGAAGTAGGCTGAGTTCACCAACAGATCTCCAAAGAAGCACAGACACCCCTCTCACTAAGGCCTTTTCATGAGGCTTCAGATATTTGTCATGGCACTTCTGTTATGGAAATGTAAACATTAACATGACAGTAGGTCAACATATTTAAATTCATCCGTCTCTACTAATTTCTGTTGTACATCATTAATGGTCACACACAATAAAGAGCAAATTGCATTACATGTGCGAAACTGTCCTGCTACTTCTATGCAAATGAAAATGGTAAGAATAACGTTCGTGAGCTGACTATAATTTTCTAGCATTTCCTTTGTGGATTCTAGTTGTGAGGAAACAGCTTGAGTTCATGGTCTTCCTGGTCATAACCATGCCACACATTTTACTTGACGACTATTAATCTATTTCTTTTATTTCTTTTTACTTCGTTCCTGTATAGCTCCATACTGCAGTTTAAACCATGTTGTGAACAATGGTGGGATTATAAATAAAACCAAGGGCACAGTTGGCAGTATAGTTCACTATTACTGTAAACCTGGCTACAGGATGATTGGCCATAGCAATGCTACTTGCAGACGTCACCCAAATGGCATGTATCAGTGGGACGCCCCTCTTCCTCTCTGCCAAGGTAAGGCTTTTAAATTTCTTTTTATTTTGTGACCCTATGGCTCATTATATCTCCATGCTTTGTAGGAGTTGAGGACATTCTGGCCCACAAATATGGCTACGTAGAAACAATCACACAATACATCACTGCAATCTTCCCTTGGCAGATATACTGGGCTAAATTCAGATATGCTGACAAAAGTAGCTAAATTCTGTGCTGCTGCAATCAAAATCCGTGAAGGAAAGGTTCCACCTAAAGCACAGCTGTAGAATCTGTAAATTTGTGTATACCAATTTGATATAATGATCACACAGGCTCTATGAGCTTCAAAGTAACAATTTTGGCATTCTATGCAAGCTGTAATAGCCCATAGATAAGGCCTATGATGGGGGGGGGGTAGGAGATATTTAGTAAGATGTATATATGTATATAGATGTTTTTAGTGCTTTGGTGTTTTTAGTGTTTTAATGTTTTTAGATTGTTTTTATGTCTCCTAATTTAAATAATGTATCTTTTGCTGGTCAATGATCGTAATAAAACATTTGTTATTATTACTGCAATCTTCAGGTATAGATTGGAACGCCTCCACCTAATTTTGCTTGTTTTGTTGTAAACAAAAAAATGGTTAATTTTGAAAATGTATACAAAGAAGAAAACTGTTTCCAGAACAGCAGTTCCTGCTGAAACGGCATGTGGCCTCGTTGTTTAAAAAAGAAGTTTGCCTCTTTAGCCATGAGAAATATAGGAAGAGTAACATATAAAATTGTTTTCGCATTCTCTCTCTCTCTCTCTCTCTCTCTCTGTGTACACACACACACACACACACACACACACACACACACACACACACACACACACACACACACACACACACACACACACACACACACACACACACACACACACACACACACACACACACACACACGGACAAAAGCTGGCTAGATAGCTCATTTGATTTGGTGACTGGCTGTGGAGCTAGAGGCTGGGAATTCAATTCCCCACTGTACTTCCTGTGTGAGTGACATACAGAAAGGCTAGCATCCTGTTGGCTAAATGCAGTGTGAAGGGGAAATTGCATTTTGAGAGAGTGGGCACATGATAAGGAATCTGCTGGAGCATGAGGTGGGATGCTTATATGATTTCTTTTTTATTATGCTTTTAGCCAACAGGTTACTAGGCTAAGAATATGAAGGCATATTTATTTATTTATTTATTTATTTATTTATTTATTTATTTATTTATTTATTTATTTATTTATTTGACTTATATACCGCCCATCTAGAACATGTCTACTCTGGGTGTTTATACAAAAACCAAAAATACAGATATAATAAACGAAAGCATAAATACATTAAAAGATGGGGCCCAATTTTACTACAAGAGTAAAAAATAAATAAAATAAAAACTAAGTGATGACTGTTGGGAAGGCTTGCCTGTAGAGCCAGGTATTTAGTTCACTCTTGAAGGCCCTCAGCATGGGGGACGGGTGGATCTTTAATGGTAAATTGTTCCAGAGATGAGGGGCCACTGCCAATAAGGCCAGGTTTTTAGTTTTTTATCTTTGGGCCTCTCTTGGCATTAGGCCTCTCAACTGCTCAGCCTGGCTGGAACTAGGTGTAAGAAGGCACTCTGTCAGGTATCGAGGCCCTAAACCATTTAGAACTTTATATGTAATAGTCAGCACCTTGAAACTGATGCAGAAGCGAATAGGTAAGCAGTGTAAGGTGGCCAGGATAGGGGAAATATGATGGAATCTTTTCACCTCTGTTAATAGCCTGGCCGTCGTGTTCTGGACCATTTGAAGCTTCTGCATCAGTCTCAAAGGAAGCCCCATGTAGAGAGCATTACAGTAGTCTATTCTTGAGACTATGAGTGCATGGATCAGTGTGGTGAGAGCCCCCGTGTTTAGGTAGGGACGCAGCTGTGTGATCCGCTGAAGATGTAAATGGGCAGACCAAACCACGGACACTACCTGAGTCTCCATGGTAAGTGTCAGGTCAAGATGAACCCCCAGACTGTGAACCACACTCTCTGTTGTTAAGAGTCGCCCCCCCAAAGAGATGATGTTTCCCAAACCATTGACATCAGGGCACCAAACTGCAAGAATTCCGTCTTATCCAGGTTCAACCTCGGTCCATTCGAGTGTATCCATTGCAGAACGGTCCCCAGGCAGCACTCAAGAGATGGAATGGCATCCACTGCAGATGGACAAAAGGAGATGTAGAGCTGAAGTGTCATCAGCATACTGGTGACATGAGGCTCCAGACCCCTGGATGACCCATTCCAGTGGCCTCAAATAGATATTAAACAGCATTGAGGAACCACAGGGCCAATACATTCTCCCCAAGATGGACTCTGAGGAAACTCTCTAAGAAGGACCAGAGCCAAGCAAGAGCAAGGCCACCAATCCCCAACTCGGAGGATACCATGGTCAACTGTATCAGTGGTGGCTCAGATATCGAGGACAACTAACAAGGACATCTTGACCCTGTGGGCCTCCCTCGATAGGTCATCAAGCAGGGTGACCAGTGCCATTTCCATGCCATGGTGCGGCCTGAAGCCCGACTGAAATAGATCCAGAGCATAGCAACTGCACTGCTCAATTCAGGTGTTCCACACACTTTATAAGATATCTTGTTTTGAAATCCTTGCAAGATAGTCCACTAATTATTTCTTCTCATAGCAAAGATGGACAACTAGACTAGGTGTTTTGTTTAAGGTTACCTAGTGAGTTTGTGGCAATGGTAGCATTTGAATTAGTATTTGCTAGAGATGTAGTTTCACAGTTGCTGAGATTCTAGGAGAGTTGTCTTAGAATGATGAGGCATCTCCTTGGGGATTCTCCAGCCCTCTTGAGAGATCCCAGCTGTTGGTCTAAGAAACCAAGCTTTTTTCTTCTTTGTAGTTTTCACAATATGTGTGAAATAGATTGGTGTAAACCTCTTGTCTCCTTATAAACCTATTGTCTTTTCTCTTTGTGATGGTAAACACATAGACATTGGGAGCAGAATGGGACAAGCTGATTGACCCCAAAGACACCAACAGCCTATCAGTGCTACTATTTTTACTAGGTTACACAACAAGGCAACATCTATCACATTTCTCCAGCACTCATTTTACAAATATACATAAAACTATTAGCATTAATTCACAAATTTTCTCCAAAGTCGAGGAGAACAGCCACAGCTATGTTTGAGGAGTTATCTTTTACTGCAAGAGGACAAAACCAATTCAGAGTGATGATGATGATGATAACCTTTGAACTGCAGAGCTGGAAGGGACCCTATGGATCATCCAGTCCAGCCCCTGTCAAAGAAGCACAGTGGGAAATTGAACCCCCAGCTTCTGGCTCTGCAGCCAAAGATCAAAACCACTGAGCTAGCTATCGAGCAGTTTCTGTAGTAATTAACTGGATTATACCTCATTTTCGTTCAATTATGGCCAAAGCACAGATTTTTAAAGGTGCATTTTTTTTTGGTTGTTCAGAGAATTCTTAAACAAAAACAGCTTAGCCTCTAGGAAAATAAACAAATTTTCCTTGAAACTAATTAGTATCAGAGATGTTTAGTTACTTAACTAAATGCTTAGGTCATCTTTTAACATGTCTTTGTCATAGTTTTCCCCCAAAGAAACCCTTTCATTATATCTGAAGTACCAATATATCTGGCACCCCAAGTGCATTAAAATTAGTGACGGGGATCTAATCTGTCTGTGTTCATTATTTTAACAAATTGAATAGTTTCTTTCCATTTCCATCCTATGGGTTTCGGTTTTCGTAAGAACACATCTGTAGCTTGGGTTAAACTGGGTAGGTCAAGATGGTGTGTTTCATTTCCCATCTTGTCAAATGACAGCTCATATGATAATGCTTGTGCTGGTGCTGCATAAAGAACTTGGTTTCCTTCCAAGGAATAATGATTTATTGTTATTACTGTTACTTTGAGTTGCTGAAACGGCAAAAAAATGCCTAAGCAGCAGTACATTTAGAATAATTATATCTGAAACAGGGAAATAAATACTCCCTTATCTTGTCCTGCAGATGAGGATGGGGAACTGAAACACTCTTTTCCTTGCAGGCTAGGAATGTAGGGAATTTTCAAATGGTCTCAATTCAGTCCTGCATGGGAAAGACGGATTTCTACTGTAAAACTGAGCCGTGGAATTTAAACTAGTGTCTTTCCCCATTATAGCCAAATCACCCCTCCACAGAGACAGAGAGGAGAGGGAGCAAGCAAGTCAATTCACCCCTGCTTGAAAATGTGTAAATGTCTGTGAATAGACCCTTCCCTTCCCACTGCAACTTTGCTCCCAGAGGAAGACATTTGTGCCGGGCAGGGAGCTGCCCCTCCAATTCAGTTCAAGCAGGAGAGTTTTTGCTGATGCCCAGCAGGAGCGTCATCTCCCATCCAGTGTGACAGTGTAGTACCCGAGTTCCACCAGCCAGGTTCTTTGCTGCTGTCTTTGTTCTGTCTTTGATATGGGCAGCACAGTAACAAACCCTCCCTCCCTCCTCATGTTCTGACTCCTCTCCACCCTGCTTGGAAGCCAGCAAGGGCTTTTTACCTCCCGCACCTGTCTTTGTACTGTACTGCTTCTTGCATGCAAAGCCACTGATAAGACACCCTTGAGCTTAGAGAGGAAGGAGCTTGCCAGCCACCTAGTGCGGGATAATATGTTTCTCATAGAGGAACATTACAGGTGAGCAGGAGAGAAGACCTTGTTGGTTTCCAAATAACATTTCCTTAATGGAGGTGAGTCAAGTGTCAACTACAGCAGCCAGGCTTGTATGAGATTGATATTACTGGACATTAGTCTGACAACTTGTTACATAATTTTGTGTTCCTTTTATTCTTTGATTTTGCCACACAATGGTTGTAAAGTGAGTCACTTCTCAGCAAGAACATGATAAATGTAGTGTAATTAGGTAATTTTTCCCTCTGTACCATACCAAACATGATACCATTAATTATCCCTTCCTGTGGCAAACTGTATCTGTTTCTCTTTTCTTTTCAGCCGTATCTTGCGGTATTCCAGAATCTCCTGGAAATGGTTCAGTGTGGGGTAATGAGTTTATTCTAGGCAGCAAAGTGATATATGAATGTAATGAGGGCTTCAAGCTAGAATTTAGTCAACAAGCAACAGCAGTGTGTCAAGAAGATGGATTGTGGAGCAATAAAGGAAGACCACCTGTCTGTAAACGTAAGTACAGAACAGCTTAAATCAAAGTATACCCATATAGAATATGGCTTCCTTCCACCACCTTAGTGATACCAGCTTAGTACCACATATTGCCCCACCCTGTCTGCTTTTCCTGAACTGTCCAACCTCTCACTATTGCTTAGGAATAAGTCTGCTGTTTCTCTTTTTCTGTATGTTGACTGAAGCTCACAAGTAGATGACATATTTCTGATCAGAATGGGCTTCTATAGGATAAGGCATTTACTATACTTGACATTCTTCTTTCCTTTTGATCACATTTATGATCCTGCACAGAAGAAAAGCAAAAGCAAAGCGTGCTGCTTGTATATCGCCCCATAGCGCTTCAAGCACATTATGGGTGGTTTACAAGTTATATGCAAGCTACACATTGCCCCCCTCCAGCGAGCTGGGTACTCATTTTACCGACCTTGGAAGGATAGAAGCCTGAGTCAACCTTGACCCAGCTACCTGGGATTGAACCCCAGGTTGTGAGCACAGTTTTGGCTGCAGTACAACGGTTTAACCACTGCACCACGAGGGTCTTTGAAGAACCTAGTTCAAGGAATAGTTGTCACATTTAAATCAAGGCTGTGCATCTGGTTCAGCTGAATCCCAATTTGAATCGGGTCTCAGTGGAACTGAATTATTTTGGACTAGTTCAGACATCAAAAGAAAGCTAGGCAGCCTACTTCCAAAATGTTGCAAAACAGCATGACATGAAGAGAGAGCCAGCGTTGTACAGTTGCGGATTAGAGTTGGACCTTGCTCATTGACTGCTCTATCTTGCAATCGAAGAAAAGAGTCTTACCAGCACTTTCCAGTCATAGTGCTTGGAGAGAGGGATTGTATGATATCAAAGAATATACTGAGCTCTCGCATGCAGCCCTTTGTTCTTTTTTTCTTGAGCTGTTAATAACAGATAATTTTTTAAAAAGCTGCAGAATATCATGGCAATTATTGATTGTTCTGAATCTCAGAACTTTATCACTTCCCCATATTTTATCTTGTTAATTTCAATGGTCTAGTCTAATTCTTTGATGTTTCTTGCTTGCTGTGATGGTGGTGGTTGGCACTGTTTATTGTGTGAGAATGTGCTTATTGTTTGAGAATCTCCGTGTGCCTGGAAATGGTACTTACCGTTTATCCCTCGTTTGGCCCTTTTAGCTTAAAGATTGGGCTGTAAACTCTCTGATTGGGTTTGGTGGTAGTTTTGCATTTACTGTATCTATTCAGCTTGTGTTTTTCTTTCCTTTGTCCTATAAGAACTAGAGGTGGGCAATTAAAACATGAATCACCTAATTTGTTCAAAAATTGATAATTCCTTGGTTCATATTCACATGAATCAATGCCCCTGACAAATATGAATCAATGTATTTTTAGCATTTGTTGATTTGCTTGGATTAAAAAATGGCCCACAGGCACTTAGAGACACCAACATTTCAAGGAAGGTTCCTCTGATGCTCCTATAGAATCTCTCCAATTGTGGTGAAGATTGGATTTCAGATGTCCAACTTACACACCCACAAAGAGGGCCCCCGAGGAAAGCTCCCCCCCCAGGCACCTGGAGACACCAAAATCACAGAGAAGCTTTCCTTGACTCTCCTCTCCAACCCCACCAAGTTTGGTAAAGATTCCCTTGGTTTCCTTGAGCCATCTGCTGAAGGGCACTTTCCTGAGGGGATCCACTTTATGGGTGTATAACCTGTATGTCTGAAATTCAATCTTCACCAAACTTGGGGGGATTGTAGAGGAGAGTCAGTGGAAGCTTCTCTATGATTTTGATGTCTTAGGTACTTGGGGGGAACTTTTCTGGGGGGGTCCTCCTTGTGGTTCTATAAGCTAGACATACAAAACCCAAACTTCACCAAACGTACAGGGCTTGTAGAGGAGAGTCAGGAGAATTTAGTAATCCTAAATTCAAGGGGGGATTTTATATGGTTTTAAAGTAAAAAAATGAATTTATGAATCATTTGTCGATACATCAGAAAAAAAGTCATGCATTCATAATTCTTCTTGATGAATCACAAATCAAAATGATCACCATTGTTCTGATTTATGCCCATTTCTAATAGGAACCCAAACTTCAATCAATCTTTCCTATTTCTTTCTCATTTAGTCCCACCTTTCTTTACACTTTCTATTTGTTGGCTTATTTGAATATCTGTTGGCTCTAGAGTGATTTTATTGGGTACTACTTAAGTCTTACACCACATGTATTGACCCTAGTTTTACTTTAAGTTCAGTTTTTCTCAGTGTGTTAGTTTCTATCCTTACAGATTAAAAATGGTAGGTGGAGAAATAGTGCATTCTGGACTGCTTGTGGCATGGTCCAGTGCAAGCTATTTTCCAACTATCACACAACATAAAGGACATCACAAACCAGCCCAGCCTGCTCCATGCCAAAGCTAAACCTTTTTGGTCCTGCTGAAGAGATATTTTTTTCTGAGCTGGACCAATTCCTGTGCACATGGAAGGTGCTTTAAAAGTGACTGCATCCGGCAAAGTAACCACTTTCAGCGCAATCAAATCTGGTCCTTTATCATTTTCTGAATGCACCCTAAGTCTTTGTGCACAAGCACACAGCACATGAATCACAGACAATATGATCATGCAGAAAAGCCACACTATATTAAAAATGTTGAGCATATTAAAGCAAATGTAGATGCTTAACACAAATCCCCTGGACCTAGGGGACCTATTCGTCCCCTGGGACAAATGCAAAAAGACAATTCCTGTAGTAAAAAGAAAAGGGAAAAAACCTAGATGGATGCTGGAAGAAACATGAAAAGTGTAAGTCATGGAGCTAAAGTAAAAGGTAAAAGAAACAGGTAGAATTCTGAATGTAGTTTTTTGGCGACTGTTACATAGAGACAAAGAGAACTGCTGCAACAACCAATGCAAAGAAACAGAGGAAAACAAGAAAAGGGGAAAACCAAGAGATCTCTTCCAAAAATCAAAGGAAAGTTTAAGCCAGTGTTAGGAATGCTGAAGGACTGATAGGGAAGCATACTAGCTCACCAGGATAAAAGAAGAAGAAAGTAAAAACAGTATACAGAAGAGCTATGCAAAATAGATAAAAGAATGACAAATTCATTTGAAAGGGAATTCTTTGACAAAGAATCTGCAGTTCTAGAAAGTGAAGTGAAAACTGCTCTGAACGAACTAGGAAGAAATAAATCAGCAGGCTAGATGGAATACCATATAACTATTTCAAGCCATGGAGCCTGAATCTGTCAAAATCCTAACAAGAATATGCCAACAAATATGGGAAATAAAACAAACTGACCCACAGACTAGAAATGTTCAATGTACATTCCAATCTCTAAGAAAGGAGAGACCAAGGAGGCCAGTATCTATATAACCATAGCTCTATTTTCTCATGTGATCAAAGTGATTCTCAAAGTGGTGCAACAAAGTTTTTTAACTTACATGGAGCAAAAAATGGCTGATGTTCAAGCTGAAGTCCAAAAAGGCACAGGCGCTTGTGATCATGTTGCAAATATAGATTGGCTACTAGAGCACACTAATGAATTTCAGAAGAGCAGTCTGTGCTTTATAGACTACAGCAAAGCCTTTGCCTGTGTGAGAAACTATGGGTCATTTTGAAAGAAATGGGTGTGCCTTAGTACTTAATTGTCCTGATACAAAACCTATCTTGTGGGTGAGAAATTACCCATAGGACTAAATAAGGAGTGACAGAATGGTTCCTGTAGGCAAAGGTGTTAGACAAGAGTGTATTTTATCCTCTTATCTGTTCAGTCTGTGTGCAGAAAATATTATCTGGAAAGCCATACTAGATTCAGATAAAGGAGATTGGTGAAACAAACATCCATAATTTAAGATATGCAGATGACACAGTCATACTGGCAGAAAGCAGCACTGACTTAAAATGACCTCTGGGGGAAAACAAAGATGAATGTGCCAAAGCAGGACTGCAGTTGAATGTTAAGAGAAAAATCATGATTATAGAAGAACTGCACATCTTTAGCATTGACAATGAAGACATTGAAATAGGTAGAGGTTTCTTTATATCTTAGTTCAATCATTAATCCAATTGCAGACTGCAGCCAAGAAATCAGCAGGAGACTTGGAAGGACAGCAATGAAGGAATTAGAAAAGATCAACGGGTGTAAGGATGTGTCACTGGAGACCAAGACCATCCACACTTTTGTATTTCCAGTTACCATGTATGGGTGTGAAAACTGGACAGCAAAGAAAGCTGACAGAGAAAAAAATGATTTATTTGACATTTGGTGCTGGAGGAGAGTTTTTTGGATACTCTGGACTCCAAGAAAGACAAACAGCTGGGTCCTAGATGAAATCAAGCCTGAACTCTCTGTAGTCAAAAATGTTGAAACTGAGGCTGTCCTACTTTGGGCACATCATGAGAAGGCAAGATTCTCAGGAAATGACAATAATCCTGGGGAAAGTGGAAGGCAGGAGGAAAAGAGGAAGACCAAGTAGGAGATGGATTGATTACCAAAAGGAAGCCACAGGCTTGAGTTTACAAGAGCTGAGCAGCGCTGTTGAGGACAGGGCATTTTGGAGACCACTCATTTATAGGGTCATCATAAGTCAAAGGCAACTTGATATCACGTAAGAAAAACCATGTGGGGGAAAAGTTAAGATTGTTTTAACAGAAAAAAATTTTAAAGGGCTAAAGCAAATACTCCAGGATCTTATCTGTCTGGGATTATGCAGGATTTAAATAATCTTTGAGATTATTGAAATGTCTTCAGATTCCAGGGATACCTGTGAAATCAAACAACAAAAACAAAAAAGTCACACCCATTTCCCAGTGCAAATTAATCATGGTGTAGATTTCTGAGTTGGATCGCATGAGATATAAACTGCATTCATTCCGATGCAAATTAGCCTGAATGAATTTATGCTTGAACCAGAATTGACAAATGAAGTTCCAATCCAAAGCAGGAGACCTACAGCTCTAGTTTAACTCTCAATAAAATGGAAGGACGAGGCAGTCATTTCACACTAGCCTGCACCAATTTTAATGTGACTTTAGGATGTAGTAATCAATATTTTGACTAAGCATGAAGGACTTTCTGATGGAATGAACTGTTCAAGTGTGGAATGTACTGCTTTGGGAGGCAGAGCACCTCCATCTCTGAAGGCTTTTGAACAGAGATTGAATGCATTTCAGTGATGCCAGTGATGCATTTCCTATATTGGGAGGGAGTTAGACTTGACAGCCCTTGCAGTTCTTTCAAAACTTTGGTTGTATTATTCTGTTATTTTATTAGCATAAATGGTATAGGCATATGGCTGAAATCCTCGTTCACAATCCCATGGTTTTGAACAGTGATATCATTGTCATCCACAGCTGTTCATCCTTAATGTTCCCTATTTTCAGGAAGGAACTCTAGGGATCAGGAGTGCTGCCAGTGATTTTTGGATATCAAACCCCCTTCCCCATCGGAAGGCTCCCAAAAGCTTTTCTAGGCTGAACAGGGTCCCTAGAGAGCCTTGTAGTCTTTAGGCAGGGGTGGGGGTAGAGCACTTTAAATTAATGTCCATGACTAATAATGGCATCATCTACCACTAAGCATCTCTGCCAAGAGGATTTCAGCTTCTGTGTAGTGGTGAAACATGTAAATCTGACATTTCTTCCATGCTTGTACAGTACAATGCATTGGCCAGAAGAGTGAGTTAGGTATCTAGGTTGGGAGTTCTGTTCCCCATTGTGCATCCCAGGGGAGCAAGCCTGTGTTGTGGCCTTGGGCAAGCTGCACGGTCCGAGGGCAGCCCCAAAAGTAGGAAACAGTAAACCACTTCTGAGTGCTCTCTACTTAGAAAACTCTAAAAAAAGAAAGAAAGAAAAAAGAAACACCATAAATCAGAACTGACTTCAAAGCACATCATCATCATCATCAATTATGCAATTACCTGAAAGACTGCTGTTACATTTAATAAGTAGTAAGACCTGCACCTTAGCAATGAAATATTTCTAACTTTAGGTATAGAGAAGACATAAGATGACTCCTGTCCCAGCCACCAAAACTTGAGACATGAAGGCTGGAGTCTCAGGGAAAACTGGCGGGGGTAACATTTTCATCAAATTTTTCTTTAAAAAAAACCTGTTTGGGTTTTTTACCTTGATGATAGGAAAATAGGAAATTTTGAATTATGAAATATTTTATTTTAGTATAATGGGAAAAAAATCAAGGTGTCTTCAGATATTCAGTCCCGCAGTGCAGTCTGGAATTATATCCTTCCTGAGCCATGGAATTCCCAGTACTTCCCACTCAGCCTCTCCCCACTTCCATCACTGCAGTGACTGGTGTTGCAAAACTGATAGCACCGAGTTGCATCTGGAATCACTATCCAGCAGAGAATCATGTATTTCTTGGCAATTGCTGTGAATTTTACAGGTGCCTTACAATGCAGCTTTGGAACCAAGCTATGTCCATCAAACACTACTGTCTGTTTTCTGCCTTTCTCTTTCTTTAATCTCCACATGAAATGAGCCCAGACAGTTTCAACTGGAGCTAAAGAGCAAATGAAAGGGGGAAATACTTCTCTTTCTCTTGATGAGTACACATTTTCTTTACACAATTGGTATTGACCAAGCTTTCAAACACTTGAGGGTATGCCCCTCAGCCTTTCTCTAGCGCTACAGAAACACAGATGATTCTGTCAAATTGCTTACTGGCTGCAGAGACAAAAATGGATATCGGCAAATATCTTCTATCATCTGCCTATTTCCCTGCTTGGTTACAGTCCTTGAAAAGAGTATTGTTATTGATAGGTTTTATTTTGGTTTTTAATTAATTCTGATCCTGCCTATGTAAAGTTCAAGGATTCTTCTCTAGCTGAGATATAGTTATGCCGCCTTAGAGAACTGGAATGATTTTATTTGCATTGGCTACCTATGTTATTAAAACTACTTGTTTTTTCCCTTTCTGGAAAGTAACTTTTCTTCCCTTTGTAAGCTGCTTTTCTGACTGTGTCATGACATTTTCATTTCTATAAGTGTTATATCTGAAATTTTCACGTGCCGTTCTCTGTAGGACAAATGGCATCATAAAACAATGTTCAGCTTATAATTTTGTTTATAATACACCACCTTTTTACAGAACAATATCATGGAATCCCCCCCCTCTCTCTTGCACCCAGTTTGAAGCATGTAGCTTGGAAAATGGCACCCATCAGAAGTTGGTACAGCTCTCATAACAAAATTCTGTATTTGCTAATCAGAATTTAGAAATGAATTTATTTGTATCCTTTTATTCAATTAACAGTACCTCTAGACTACATTATGCTTGCAACTCACCTAGGGATGTTCTCTTTTTTTGTGTTTCTGCAGTTTTTAGTTACTTTTATATTGATGGAGGTCTGGTCTCACTTAATAATTGACGAAGTATATCCTATGGGGGCAAAACAATGCTTTGACAGATTCTGGATGTATTGTGGTCAGGAAGTGGTGAATGGAAAGGAGGATGGAAGTGACACACCAGGGTCACCTCCCTCTCTTGCCCTTCTCTCCACTGTATAAATGTGATTTTTTTTGGCCTTGATTAAGGCATAGCTGCCAGGCCCTGCTTCTACCCCCCCCCATCTTCCTCTGCCAGAACAGCTGCCCTACAACTTTGCGCTGAAGCAGTTTTATGGTACACGACAGCTTAAACACAAATCCTCTTTATTTCCTTGGTATTTCCAAAACCAAGGAAATAAAGAGAGAGTATAAAAGCAAAAAAATAAATAAAATAAAATAAAATAAAATAAAATAAAAAAATAAAAGCAAAGTGTGATGCTTATATACCGCCCCATAGCGCTTCAAGCACTCTCTGGGCAGTTTACAAGTTTATTATGCGGGCTACACATTGTCCCCCCCCCCCCAGCGAGCTGGGTACTCATTTGACCAACCTCGGTAGGATAGAAGGCTGAGTCAACCTTGAGTCGGCTCCCTGGGATTGAACCCCAGGTCATGAGCACAGTTTTGACTGCAGTACAGCAGTTTAACCACTGCACCAAATGCTCCATTTCGAACCCCGCAAGATTGCATCTCCAGAATTGGCTAAGGCAAAGGCGGTAGTCTTCTGCCTCCCCAGCGATTGTGCCATGGCATAACAAATATATCAGGAACTACATTTTACCTCAGAATTTGTCCTCAGTATTGGCAGTGCACATGAACATAGGTTTAGATAAATAATCTCTCTCTCCCCCTTTCCTTAATGATATGACATATAATTATGTTTGATTTAATTACATTTGCTACACTATACTTGGAAGCAGGGAACAGTCAATACATCCATTGACAGAAACACATCTGCATGGAAAGAAGACAGCTTTTTCTCCTTTACATTGGGATGAAATGACATAATCTCTGATTGAAATGCTGTGTTTAAAAATAGCAAGTGTCACCACTGTATGTGATGTACGAGAGGAAGATTGACAGGTGAATGAATAACTTGTTCTAAATACAGAGACCATAAAGTGTGCTGTATTTTAATTTTGGAACACAGCAAATTTGATAACTCAGAATAATTTACTTCGGAATTTAAAAGGCACATTGGCATGAGCGGCTTTCTAGTGTCACTACCTATTTATCTATGAATAGCTTTAGATATTTCTCTATCATGCTGTTACCATTAACATGCTCCCTGCATATTTTGTTTTTCCACCATGCACAAGAGACACAGCGAGATACACAAGGTGATAGTGGTGACTTTAACCAGTCAACATTTCTCAGACTAATAATACTCACATAGTAGTTGTGAGGACAGAAACTTGTACACCATCATAAGTTCCTTGGATGAAAAATAGAATGAAACATACTGTAATTTTAAAATAATTATATTGCCTCAATTACATGCTTCGCAGTGGAAATCACCACATCTTTCAAAATGAATTCAATGCAGAATTAATACTTGTAGAGCAGACCATTTGGCCCTACCTCCTCATCTATCACATGGACAACAAGTGAGTCTAAAAAGGGCAGGTTCCTGGTCACTTATAGGCGCTCCATGTTAGCAAGAATATTGGAAAAAGTTTCTGGCTCAGATGGACAGCCTGCCAAAAGGACAGCCCTGTTCTCTTCAGACAGTTGCTACTGTGAAGAAAGTGCCGACAGAGTATCACACACACACCAAAAATGTGTTGAAAAAACTACATTATATAATGACATTACATAATGTTAGAGGCAGATTTAAAAAGTGGGTGCTTTGAAGTGCTTTTGTTTAGGAGTCAGATAGGATTCAGTTCTGTCCATCTTGTTGAAAAGTTGGATAGAATTGCTCTACGTGGGTGAGTAGTGATTAACTGATGAAAAAAAAGAGTCAGGTCCTGAGATTTTTCCCTGTTTGGTGCCCCTTTGTGAATGATAATGAGCACAATATGGTACCCTGTAGAACAGCAGCTCCCAATCTAAGTTCTGCAGATGTTCTTGGACTACAACCCTCAGAAATCCTGGCCGTCAACCAGGACTCAACCCTGAATTTGGATGCACAGTTTCAGTGGTGTGTATTTGCATGGTTAAAGCTGGTGTGCCACCTGCACCTGATGTGCTAGCCATGTCTGATCTGGCCATGATGACACATGCCTTAGTTACATCCCATTTGGAGTACTGCGACATACTCTACATGGGACTGCCTTTGAAGGGTATTGAGAAACATCAGCTGGTTTAAAATGCTTTTTACAAAATTTGGGAAGAGGACAACATAGGGCATTTTTAAAAATTGTTTAATTCAATACTTTAGGCATCCTTCAGTCTCGAGAGACTATGGTAATATGCTCTGAACGGAGGACTTGGATACTGGAAGGTGAAGAAGTACCAAAATCATGAGGAACAGCTAGGATAATAACTACCGGTGTATTAAAAGCAGAAAAGGACCCAGTACTCTCCTCATCATATAGACCAATAACATTACAAAACCAAGACAAAAAGATTTTTTATCTGATATTGGCACAGAGAATTAGTAGTTTTATTACTGAATACATTCAAACAGATCAATATGGGCTTATTCCAGGAAGGCAGATGCAAGATGCCATACATAGAGTTCTGAATGTCATAAATATAGCAAATAAAGAAGAACATAAATTAGCAATACTCTCGTTAGACACGCTTAAGGCCTTTGATCGTGTAGAATGGCGTTACATGTTTGGATTATTAGAAAAAATTAATATGGGTGAAAAATTTATTAATGTCTTAAAATTTATATATGGGGTGGAGGCTAAAGTACTCATCAATGGAAAAGAATCAGACAAATTTACTCTATTTAAAGGAATGAGACAAGGTGACCCCTTATCCCCAATTATATTTGCAATAGCAATAGAACCACTTGCTGCACAAATAAGAGAAAATGAAAATATTAAAGACTTGGTGTTTAAAAATAGAAAGCATAAAATAAACCTTTACACAGATGACATGATTCTGTTTCTGGAGAACCCAATTAAAAGCATAGAAACACTAAAACAAATATTACAAGAACGTTGGTATTATATGGGCCTAAAAATTAATTATCAAAAATCCAAATTGTTATGTATAAATATCTTTATAGCAGAACAAAAAGAAATAAAGAATAAGTCAAATCTGCACTTATGTTATTCAAGTTTCAAATATTTGGGAATTTGGATAACAAAAAGTATAAACCAATTAATATATAGAAATTACAAAAAAATATTAAAATCAGTAAAAGAAAAAATCAGAAGTTGGACTAAATTGAATATATCAGTGTTAGGGAGAATAGCATTAGTTAAAGCATATATATCACCAAAATTTTTATTTTTATTTCAAAATATACCACTACAACCTGAAATTAAAAATATGGCAAAAAAAAACCTAGAAAGGTTTATTGACAAAAAAAGGGGGAAAATAAGGTTCCTAAACAGTGTTAAATATGGTCAAAGCATAAAGGGAGGGCTAGGGATACTACAATTAATAAAGTATTATGAAGCCTTTCAAATTACTCAAGTAATAAACTTTATACGGACAGAGGAAATCCCAGATTGGGTTGAAATGGAAAGAGATTAGGATATTGGTGTAGTTAACACCTATATTTATATAATGGAACCAGTTAGAAAGAAGGAGCAAGTACATAATCCTTATACTTGTGAGACATTGAAAATATGGTGTAAATACATGAGAATATTTGCGCTACCTATATCCCCTCTATACCCTATGCTGAATTATCCAAAATTTAAATCAAGAGAAAAATAAGTACAATTCAAAAATTGGAAAAAAAAATGGAATTTATAGAATAAGAGACCTGTTTGATGCAGGGAAACCAATAGCAATTAGACATTTAGAGGACAAAACAAAGAGAATAAAAACTAATTGGCTACAATTGGTACAGGTAAGAAATTTGGCAACTCAATTATACCAAAGTTCCGGACCTATGAGAACGCTCATGGAACTAGAACAATATAGTATAGAAAAAGATCGAAATAAAAGGAAGGAAATAACTTCAGTAACATATAAACATTTGGCTGAGAAAGCATTTCCAGGGGTATGGGATCTAAAATAACATGAGAAACTAATTTGAATATATCAGAGAAACAATAGATGGAAATATGGACTACATATCCATATAAGTCAATATCATTCAAAGCGAAACAAATGGTATTAGTACCCCACAAAATTACACAAAATTAATGGAGAAATATCAGATGGGTGCTGGAGAAACTGTGGAAGTAAAGGTACACTAGAACACATTTGGATCTCTTGCCCCAAAGTGGAAGCATATTGGTGGGAAATAATTAAATGGATAGAAACATTGTTGAATCAAAAAAATAATAATTAAAATTGAAGCTTTATTATTATTTTCAGTATTCAAAGACGGAAATGAAAAATTGCTGAAATTGCACAAAACTGGAGAAATGCTTACAATCTTTCAGTACAAAAATTTGAGAACAGAATCTGGCAAATGATCCTGATGGAAAAGCTGACCAATCAAATTAAAATACAGTATATAGAGGGGAAATAAAACAGGATAAATTTATGAAAACCTGACAACCATTATTAACATATGGAATTAGCTCAAGAAAAGAATGTGATATGGGAAATAATTTGGATTGCTGGCATGTAATATTTTAAAAAGAATTATGTTAAAATATGAACTAGTAGATGTATAAAGGAAGACAATCTACTGAAAGAATGTGTAAGTATAGTATTGTACTACAATTCTAACTTGCATAGTCATAGTATGGATGATAATAAAATTAAAAATTAAAAAAAGCTGGTTTAAAATGCTGGAACCAGACTGCTAACTGGCACTGGTTATATATTATTACAACAGCTTCACTGGCTGTCAGTGTGATTCTGGACGCAATTCAAAGTGCTGGTTATTACCTATAAAGCCCTATACAACTTGGGTCCAGGCTATTTGGAGGATTTTATCACCTTATATGAGCCTTTTCACTTTTAAAATATTCTAGGGAGGACCTTCTCTTAGTTTCACCACCTTCCCAACATTGCTTGGTAAGGACATGAGAGAGGGCCTTCTTAGTGGCTGCTCCCAAGCTTTGGAATGGGCCATCCTGAGAAGCCAGATTGGCTCTTCCCCCCTGTCCTTCTGTCGTCAGCTGTGGTGGCATCTGCATCTGAAGGACACAGACTAAGGGTGTGCTACATATTGTCATACATCATCATCATCCAATAGTCAAAAACAGTTAAAATACAGCCATAACATAATTCCAATGATAAAAACGTACAGTAAGCAATTATCATTCAATAAGGCAATAAACAATCAAAATATCTATAATAACAATATAATAATTAAAGTACAGTAATTCTATCCCAGTAATTGCCTATTTCCATGGTCAATCCCTATGGTTCCAGGTCGAACAAGTAGGTTTTTAAGTCTTGTTCGAATTTGTCCAACTCTGGTTCCATGCAAAGGTATTGCGGAAGGGAATTCCATAATTTTGGGGCCAGATGAGAAAATGCTCTAAGTCTGGAGCCACCTTGGTCCAAGGGACTAGTAAGAGACCAGAATTTGCAAAGTCAAAAGTGCAGAAATAGCACCATTTTTCCCCAGTTTTTTTACCCACCTCTCCTCCAGCTGTTAAAGATAAAGGAACACCCTGTTACCTCTTATGTCTACAGCTATATTTTTAAGCCATCCCTCATCTCTGGGAGAGATTTTATCCTGTCATGGGCATTTTACTGTTCCTTATTATTCTTTGTAGCAGCACTGGACACAGTGCATCCCTTCAGCTGTGGTTGTATTGAAACCCCTCTTGTCCCGGATGTTTGAATAAGTTGCACAAAGCTGATAAAAGTTTGCAGTCCAACTACATATGCAGGGCCTCACATTACATTGTCAAGGATGTGGGAAAGCGTAGAAGCACTCAGTCAGACCTGTGTTCAGTTCTTGATCCCACAGTTTAAAAGAGATGTCATCTAGGTCAAGTGTGTCCAGAAAAAGGCAGCTAAGATGGTAGAATGTCTGCAAACCAATCCCTTATGAGGACCAGTTGAAAGACTGTATTTACAGCCTGGTGAGGAGCCATCTTCAAATATTTGAAGGGATCTCACATGGCAGATGGAAAAAGCTCATCTTTTGTGGCTCCCAAGAAACTGGAGGATTTAAATTGTATGAAAGGAAATGTTGACTAAACTTTAGAGCTTTATGGCAGTAAGAGAAGTTCCAGAATGAAATGGACTACCTTAGGTGGTTGTAGCTTATTTTTCATGGTAGGATTTTAAACAGTTTGGGTGGCCATTTGTCAAGGATGCTTTAGCTGGGACTTTCGGCCTTTGCCAGGGGCCAGATACTGTGTCCCTCAGGATTTCTCCAAGCTCTGTATTTCTGTGACTACAGAATGATTTGTTTTATGCTTCTGTTTTTCTGTTCCCATTATTCTTCCTGCATATATTTTGGCAGGCCCTTGATTGATTTTGCTCTTCTCCAGTGTCTGTAACAACTATATTATCTGCCCTGAACCCATCAGATGGGGTAGACTCGGAAGGCAAATTCAGTCAGTGTCATCACATTTTTTTCCTACTGCTAAATAATTTGGACATCCTCTCTGTATCATACAGTCATATGTGTTAGTCTACCTATCTGAATGGATAGGTATATTTGAAGGAAAATTTCGTGTAGATTAAAACTTCATTAGAGAAATGAAATTCTTGGAAAGGCATCTGTGTTTACCACTATGTTGTAATTTACTATTCCCTATGCAGACCAAACTGTGTGTAAAAGAAATATGGCTGCAATCCTAAACACAGCTTATGCTAGCAAAACAAAACAGTTCCCACTAATATGGCAAAAACATTGTATTAAATACTTGTAACAAAAAGTGGGCTTTACCTTCCCCACCCCCATGTTTGAAACTGAAATAGCCTATGTTGGTGCTGAAAGAAATATCAGACTCTACGTACCAAGACATGAATTGGAGAAATATAGCATGCTCAATTTCACAAGGAAAAGTCTGCTGTCACTGAGATAATGATTCGTGTTCTGTGAAGTAATGTTGGAGGGAAAGTGCTAATGTTGAAGTGTCCTTGTTTCACAGCTGTGGCTTGTCCCAGCATCGAGAGTCTGCTCTCAGAACATGTCATCTGGAGACTGATTTCTGGGTCAGTGAATGAGTTTGGAGCACAAGTCATGCTGAGCTGCAGCCCCGGCTATTATTTAGAGGGCCAGAGACTCATGCTGTGCAAAAGTAATGGAACATGGAGTGGTGCTGATGAGAGACCAATGTGTAAGGGTAAGAAACATTTATTTCCGCAGTGACCAGACATGCCCAAAGATATAGCTTCTGTTTAGTGTCACCCAACCTAAACAGAGGACTTTAATATTTTGTAATAGCTTTCTTAAATTATTTGAATGTAATCCATCAGGAAATGTGCTAGTCTTGTTCAAGTAAATGGATCCTTTGAAAGAAGACTGGAGAATCATTAAAATATATTACAGATAGGTTAGAATCCTGCCATAAGGGTGGTGGTGTCACTGATGAAGGAGATTGTCTGTAACCAAGGCACATACAATTCATGCATGACGGTCTCATTGTATTTGAGTCATACCTATCCTGGCATAGAAGTGGGAATTCTTAAATTATTAGTATTTTTTTTTCTGCATGATGGCATTAACAGAAGCATCAGAGTGCCAGTAATTAAAGTGTTCCTGCTTTGACCCTGGGGTTTACATGACCCATGTGCAATGAGACTGTGCTTAAGCTCCAGGCAAAAGCAGAAATTAATGTCAGTCTTCCAACTCTGGCAATTACTGTCATCACCCTTATGCGGGCATAATTAATTCAATAGGATTTTAGCCATTAAATTGTTCTCTGTGTTTAGTAATTGCTTGTGAATTTGAAGACAAATACTCACAAATTCAGTGGTGCCTCGCTAGACAATGATAATCCGTTCCACTGAAATCGCTGTCTAGCGAAATCATTGTCTAGCGAAAAGCAAATTGTCGTCTAGCAAAAATCGGTTTGCGAAGCAGGGACCAAACATTGTCCAGCGAAATTTCCCCATAGGAATCACTGTTTTGTGAATCGCTATAGCGATCGCAAAAAGTCAATGTCTAGCAAAAAACCCTGTAATCTGGGGTAACTGTCTAGCGAGGCACCACTGTATTTATTATAATCTACTTTTCATCCCCCCCCCATTATGTGGCCATTTTTAGAGCCCTGTATGTGCATTAGAGCAACCAGATGCTTCTGGCTCATTGACATCTATGTTAAATGAAGAGAGTAATTTTGCATGCATAAAGGAATATGTGTATCCTGTTATTTCCTTCATTAAAATGAATGAGGGAGGTCTTTGTTGAAGACTTGAGAAAGTGTAGACTGACTGAAGTCATATCCATAAGACTACCCTGGGTTTTAGAACTGTCTTAATATATGTGATGGCATGCATATATTTGTTAAGTGAATTATTTACTGATGAGAACTTTCTCAAGAGTTCTTATCCAAAGCATTTTACAGATTAAATGACTTGAGAGCTGTACTTATCAATCGCATTCAAGCATAATTAGACAAACAAGCTAATTAACAGCGGATTAACGGAATATCTAAGGAACCCAGATCAGTCAAAACATGAGCAGAATGATCTATTTGATCTTGGGAAATTTAATGCCATTCAATATTTGAGGCTATTAAACTATTTAATGCTATACCTCTCAATGATGGTATGATGAAAAATGCTCTAGATTACATTATTCTTTATGTAAGCAAAGAACAAGGCAATCATGTGCTAGCTACTAGGAGTAAGCAGAAGCTTCTCCTGCTGATAGAAAGGCTCTTTGGCTGAAAAAAACCCTTTTTATTGGCCAAGCACAGAGGGCTGTCAGCAGGAGGATCTGCCAATAGGACTGCTGAGGAGCAGACCGGACTGCTGATCATTCCACTTAAAGCACATGGAAATGCTCCCAAGCCACTGGAAGTGCATTCTCCATACAATCTACAAAAGGCCTTTCCAGTGCCATAGCACTTCCTGAATAATGAGCTTATTCTGATGCCTGCAGACTAGGATGGAGCCAGCATTGCTTCCTCAGATAATAAAGTTTGAGAATTGTTGAATTCTGCTCTTGTGGAATATTCTCTTAATTTTGCCATCTTTATTTTTCCCTCATCAGTTATCTCTTGTGGAAGTCTTCCATCTCCAGCAAATGGAAATAAGATTGGCACATTGACAGTTTATGGCGCTACAGCTATCTTCACTTGTAACACTGGCTATACCCTGGTTGGCTCTCATGTGCGAGAATGCTTAGCAAATGGTCTTTGGAGTGGAACGGAAACACAGTGTCTTGGTAATGAAAGAGAACATCTCTGTAAAAAGAGTAATACCCTCCAGTATCCAACACCATTAGAATTAAGACCAGAGCAAGATTTTAGGGTACATGGGGGAAGAAGGGAGGGTAAATTTCATTGTATTCCTTTTCAACAGCACATGATGATACTTTGAGTGTTAAGATAAAGGAAAATGTCTGCAAATAGCTTGGGAATCAAAACAAGGAAATCTTCATGGATTCAAGAACAATGCTCAAAGACATGAGAATCTCTTCACCTCAGTGTTTTTTGGGACAGCTCAGTAGCTTAGGCATCTGACTGCGAAGCCAGAGGTTGTAAGTTTGATTCCCCATTGTGCCTCCTTGACAACGGCTGGACTTGACAATCCATAGTTTGTGCAGTCTACAAAAGCACATATTAAATTACACTTATCATTATTTGAGATGCCACAATTGTTTGTTGGTTTTCCTGCAAAAGTCTGACAGGTCTACCTCCTGTTAATTGTGACCTCTAAAAGCAAGGGAGAACTTCAGATGAGAATAATTTTTGAAATTCCGCTACTGCAATTTTTCATTCCAGCTACTTACCTTATTTTCTGTCCCCAGTTTCGAAACAGATTATATTATTAGCAGCTCATGTTAATACATTTTCATTCTTCTCCTTAAAGCTCAACACCGGGAGACTAGAAGGAGTAATAGTTCTTTATTGAGGAGAGATGTGCCATTTTACCCTATTACACGAAAGAGTGGCATCTATAAATGGCCTATAGACAGCAGTATGGTCTTGCAGATTTTTTTTAAAAAGGAAGTTCAGCATGGCTGTGATTTAAATATAGTACCAAGTACAACTGTGCTGGCCCACTCTCCAACCTGTTAATCATTTTTTAAGTCCCTGAAAGCATAGTTTATAAAAGGAGATGGCTAACAGCCTCTTTAATATACTTAAGGCTTAATTTGGCTTGATTGGAAGATTACATATATTTGGTGTTTTATTGCTTTGCTCTTTCAGTTCTTGAACTGCTAGGGTGTTTAATTTAACCAGGTTCAAAATGACAGGAAATCATTAAAGCCACTAAGTGACATGATCTGTAAGTGAAATAAATCATGTGGAACGTGCACAAGCCTTTCAGGTTTTCGTTCAGAGAGATATAATAATGTCATGTTCCGAGTTAGTACTTCTCAGCTAGCCTGAGACCTCCTATATTTTAATCAGTGTAGTTTCATTGCAAGCCATTGCATTTCAGTTTTTCATTTCCATGTCTTCAGAAATGAAGAATTTGGCACAGGAACATTTTAATTCAGAAATTCATTGAGTTTAGTAGAGGAAGATCAAGAACAAACTCTATAGAGCTACATAGCAGGATAAATGTGTTTGTTAAATTCATTTGCATAAAACATTATCCTTTCATTCTAAACACTTCATTCACCAAATCCATAGTTGGCCAAGGAGTACAGGCTTAAGAATCAGACAGTTTCATAGCTTTGACAGTGTGAATTAATTTCCATGTTGGGCAATTACCATGTAATTACTACGCACAGTTTCAGAATAATCCTATGAGCTATAGCAAGAAGCCAAGAATCATATTTTTGCAAATTTTATATATAGGCCAGATTCTATTGCTTAGAGTAGTAAATCACACTAGAGTAGGCTCCTGGAATCAGTGGGAATTTGGTGAATCTGCTCTTTTATAAGTTCCATTGATTCAAGTGGGCCTACTATAAGTGTAGTTTACAGTGCTAAAGTGGCTCACAGTTAGAGCAAGCCCATTTGAATCACTAGAACTTAAAGAGGACTTGATTCACTAAAACTCCATTGATTCGGTGAACCTGCTGTAGTGTGACTTAGTAGTAGTAGTTTTACTTATTTGCTACGCTAAGCAACAGGATTTTAGCTGTTGATTGGAGGAAGGATTTCAGATAAGGGACTAACAGGTAAATAAAAATGTTTTTAGTTTAACAATTCTATCTCTAATTCAATCTTCCTGTTTAATTTTATTCTTTCTGACAATTAACTCCTAAAGGAGAATTAGTAGATTTTCACATCCATATGTCCTTAGTTTGGGGATTCATTTAATTTCTCTCTCTCTCTCTGCCCATTCCCCTGCTCCCTTTTAGCTGGACACTGTGGTTCTCCAGATCCAATTGTAAATGGCCACATTAGTGGAGATGGTTTCAGTTATCGTGACACTGTGGTGTATCAATGTAACCCTGGTTTTCGACTTGTTGGCACTTCAGTTCGGATATGTTTGCAGGATCATAAATGGTCAGGACAAACACCAGTTTGTGTCCGTAAGTAACTTTTCCCTCTGATCTCTTCCATGTTAAGCAACACAAAGCCAATTACCATCCAGAAAAGTCACAGTGACAAGTAATACCTAGAGACCAGACACAATAGTTTTGTCTTGCTAGCTATAAGTTTCTAAGAATTATATTTGGAAAAGAAAAGAGTGACTTTTTCTAAGTTCTGGTTTTATGTGTTGTCCTAAATCTGTCCCCTTAATCGCTTCATTGCATAAGATTCACTTTGGGCCATGTTTGCATGTGAACCATGAATGCACTAACAAGGCACTTGGACACCTTGCGACCACAGTTGTGATGGGACTTTTATATCCAGGCTGGGGAAAACACTGATTGCATTATTTTTTCTGAGCTGCAGACAGAACAGTTGCAGAGTGTTGATCTGTCAAGAGTGGCAATGTGTGACAACAATAATGATGATGTGGTAAGACTAGACACAAAGGCTGAGACCTTTTGTTTCTGGAAGGCATCACAGAAACTAACGTCTGTCAGGAGTAATGAGGGGTGTAAACAAAAGCTGACTGACTAGAATATGCATTTGCTGAAAAAAGACAATAGTCTAAATTCAAGGGTCCTTCACTATTGCAATGTTTACAGACAACCTTGATTTTGCATTGCAACACATTCTATCTATAATCTGTTCTGACAGCTCCCTGAGTTGTACGATTTATGATGAGGAAGGTGTCAGGTAACAAAATTGTATGGTATTATTCAAATTCAGATCATTCAGGATGGCCGATCTTCTCAGTGCTTTTCGGTAATATTTGCTAAAAATAAAACCTCCATATGTCAAGACAGTACATTTATGCTTTAATGGTTGGAGTACTGGACTAGGATTTGGAAGTTCTGAGTTCAAATCCCAAGTCTATCATGAAACTCTCTGAATAATCTTGGGCCATTTTCTTTGTGTGAACAGACAGTAGTTGTGGTAGCACAGTGGCAGGGTGTAGATAGCTATGCATATCACCTTCAGCTAAGTGGAGCTCATTAGAGAAAAATATGAGATATAAATTTATATGATGGGATATAAATTTAACAAATAGATAGCTTTACATGTGTGTGTGTGTGTGTGTGTGTGTGTGTGTGTGTGTGTGTGTGTGTGTGTGTGTATTACTTGTAATAACATTGTGATTTGCCTTGGCTCCTCTTAGCAGTAGAAAGGTGGCCTACAAATGATACAAAATAAATATTTAAATAAAATAATCACGCCCTTACCACTATAAACAATAAGGAATAGCCATCACAATTATATCAGCTTGTCCATTTCTGCTTCTGCTCAGGGAATGCTAGAATCTGGATCTGACCTAGTGAAGCATTTCTTTGATTCCTGATCCTTTTGTGTAAAAATATTTCTGGTGTGTGTTGGGGTGGTGGTTAGGGAAGTGGAATAGAAATCCAAGAAATATTTGGAAATCCAAAAAATATCTGCATTTCCAATTTCTGTTCCCACACATTCTTCCTTACAGGATGCATTCTTATTTTACATCAAAGAAAAGAATGGTTTCTTCCCTCCTAATATCCTCTGCCATTCTGCTACTTGCCCCCACCATTGAAAAAAAAAACCAATTGGGATCAAAAATGAAATATGTGTTCTTTATTCCGTGGTTGCAGCTGTAGTGGACAGGCCAACCCATGTATCATACCAAAGCTCCCATTGACTGTTTATGCACAAGGTCCTCCATTCTCAAGATTTAAGCCAGAACTTGTGTCTTTGCAGACCTAGTTTTATGATGTAGCTTATCATGTGATAGAATCCTTCTGTGATGCCATCACTGAGATACTCCAGGCCACTCATGCATCTTCCACTGCAGATACGTGGAAGTTGTTTGTGGCACTCATTGAAGCATAGCAAGCTGATATTAAGACCTTCTTACAAAATCACTCTTATTTGTGCAAATCATCATACATTGACTATCAATCATCATCTCAGACTGTGTTTGGAATGATAGGAAATGGACATGTGCTGAATAAAATACATTACCCGGGTTGCATTTCAGAAAATACTTTTTAGAGAACAAAATATAATTTTACAGTCTGAACAAAAAAGAGTTCAATTCTAGGAATTCCATGAATAAATTATTTTGAAATAGGATAATGTCTCCTTGTTTGAACGCAGAAGGGAAGCCACTGGAAGCAAGGCAGCTTATAGTATATCAGATCTCTTCATCGAGAACAGAATCATGTTGTATGTTTATAACAATTTATTTCTAATTTCTGATTAATTCAAAAAACTAAGCTCCCTGACCTTCTTGAATAATTTGCCTTTGTAGGCAACGAGCTATACCTAGCATCAGATCACTGTATACAAAGATAATGACTTGCTAGGATCATCAGCTTTTCCATTCACTTCAGTGGATCCAGCAATTCCATGAATAAAATTGTTTTGCAAGAGGATAAGGCCTCCTTGTTTGGAATTAGTAGAGAAGACTTGGCAGGCAGGGTCATTCCTAATATATCAGGCCTCTCCATTGAGAACAGAATTATGCTGCATGAGTAAAACGGTTCGTTATTGTTAAGCTAGATCCCTACTGTTGGTGTACAATCTATTCAGTATTTTCTTTTAACAGCAATCACGTGTGGCCATCCTGGAAACCCTGCCCATGGATTGACCAATGGCAGTGAGTTCAATTTGAATGATGTTGTCAACTTCACCTGCAATACTGGATATTTACTTCAGGGTGCCTCCCGAGCACAGTGCCGAAGCAATGGACAGTGGAGCAGCTCCCTACCAACTTGCCGAGGTAAGAGTGAAAATGCTATGCCTCTCCCTTGATAATCTGATTCATTTTGAATCTGACCTTCCATACTTTTGAGTCATTCTCAAAATGTGGATGATTTCCTTAAGACCATAGAAAGAGAAAGCAAACTGTCTTAACTCGTACAATGCTCTTCTACTACAGTTGACTTAAACTCTTCGCTATCTGTAACATCTTATAAGTTGTGGGACTTTTAAAACTCTTCTGGTATTGTGTGAATACTATTTTTGCTTATAACAATAGATCCATAATACCAGCATAACCGGAATGATTGTCTCAGCTGCAGTGGTGGTCTGTGAAATCACAGTATGGACCTCTCCTGTAGAGAATTTTCAAATAGCATCAAAATAGCAGTGGTTTTATGAAGAAGCTGGCAAGGCTAGTTTTTGCATCTAATAAAAGACAAGATGGTACGTGTGGGTATGGATTAATCCCTTAATTTCACTTTTTCTCACATTTGAGTTTTTAAAATCTCATGTTCATTCCATCTCATTCACAAAGGAAGTTGGACATTTTAGTAAATTCTTATTAAAAAGAATCATGCAGAATTCTTAGCCATCTGCACTGACAGGATTCAATAGCTGTAGCTATTTACAACATAATGACAATGTTATATATATTAAAGATGAGGAACTTGTCAGAAAGAAAGGGTAGTCATCTTAATTCAGCACCACAGGCATGGCTGAATAAACAGGACTAAAATTCTCACATTTAAGAACAAAGAACTCAAAGCAATACCTGACTGGAAAACTCTTATCAATACATTATGTGAATGTTTCACCCATTCAGATTGTTAACCTTTTATTTTCTTGCTAATAGTTTTATGAGAACATTTGGATGTTTTGGAAAAGTCATATATATATCTGGATGATTTGGAAAAGTCTTATAAATATAAATATAAATATAAATATAAATATAAATATAAATATAAATATAAATATAAATATAAATAAATACAGTATAAGACTTTTCCAAAACATCCAAATGTTCTCATAAAACCAGTTCAGTTCTGTAAGTCTTACTACTGAAATTTGAACCATCTCTCTGAAACGGGTCTTCATTCCTCAATGGAAAAATAAGGACAGATGTATTAGGATATTTCACTGCTTCCAAAACAAATAAAAAGAAGCATAAGGAGCATTGGGATAAGAAGAATGATACGGGAAGAAAGTGTTTAATTAATGCTGGTACTGTTTTCATAATCTTTAGCAACCCAAACAGAAAAGTCACTACTGCCTACTACAATGTCTAGTTTGGTCTTAAGGGAAAGCAAATGCAGAGAAATACAGATAGTAGTAGAAACAGTAGTACTAGCAGCAGCAGATTATTTGATGTATAGACTAGACTCTAGAGTCTAGAGGATAAACAACATACTGTATCCCCATCAGTTAAAATATTTAAAATAAAGAAGGCAACACCTTGTACTTTATTTATGAAGGAACAATATCTTGAAGTGAGCCTTAGATTTCCTGCTGTTCAGATCAATCTGATGACTCTGTCTTAAGACATGGGAAGTGTTTTCTAAGGGTGGGTTTCCTATCAACCTGACACCAGCCTCTTCAGCCTGTGCTTCCTTCCTTGGGTGGTTACTGCTAGGACTTACTCAAAAGTGTTTGAAAGATTTGAACCTTTTATGTGATTACCACAATCATACCATAAACATAGTCTTAAAGTATCCTTCCTAATGCTTCTTGTTTTCTCTTGGTAATGCTTCAAATAGTTCTCTTTTGTACAGACAGAACAAAGGGAACAAAATAAATAAAAAACAAGGCATTGGTGTCTGAGGAATCGGATTATAATCCATAAATAAAAGCTGACGAAATAATTCTGTTTCTCTCTGTAAGGTGCCACAATACTTTTATTTTTGTCTTGTTTTGGTTATACATGCTGGAATAAATGAACATGGATGGATACCCCTTTGAAAACAGCTACAATAGAAACATCTTATGCCTTCATCTGTTGTTTTAAAAAAAGAGGATCCTTTGAAATCCAGCCTGGGGTTCTTAAGCCCAAGCCTGTTTCAAGAGCAGTGCCTGTCTTAACAGCATGTTGTAGTAAGAAAAAAGAAGCTTCCAATAAAGTGCTGGAGAAACTAACATTAATACATTTTGGATTAAATAAGAAATAAAGAAATTATAAGTATGTTGCACCGCTCAATTCCATGAGATTGACTGAATAGGAAATAAGATGAACACGTGAAGTGTTGCTATATTTTTTAAATCACTAGCAGCTTAAACACCTTTTGTCATGGAGGTATACCAAACAAGGCAAATTCCATTTATAGCTTGAACTGGTCAACCAAAGAATATAATATGTTTAATATCAGGAGGAGGAAATAATTTACACACGTTTATATAGACTTAGGTTTAGAAATGTATATTCTCGAAAACCTTTTCCTGATCTTGAAGGAATTTCTTTAGAATTCTCTTCAACCTTCGTGTCAGCTATTTTGTGATTTGTGGCTATAATGTATGGGTAGCTAAATAAATAAATCCCAGATTTAGACATTAGAAGTAATGTACAAAACGTAGCAGGTTTTTTTTTAAATGTAACATCAATGGTAGCAAAACAGGGAAAGGTGAACAGTTCTATCCATAGACTTTGGAGGGGCAGAATCACTTCTGCAATTCCAGTTCCCTACAAATGTAAATAAACAAATAAAGTTATTACAAAAATGGGCGGTGCTGTAAAAGCTCTTTTTAAACACCTAGTGAAATTTAAAATTTTTTTAATATAATAAAATTGCTCCCATATCCCCTGGGAGAAAAAGGGGGACTTTTTGAGCCCAGATTTTTGCTTGGGTGGTTGGATGTTGGGGGGTGGTTGGGTGTTAGGGATCACACAAGCACTCTTAATGTTCCCACCACTCAAACCTACCTTAACACACTACTCTGGGGATTGATTTAAGCAACATGCTACTAAAAGGCATGCAATGAATTACTTTTGAGTAATGAATAATGGAACAAATTACTTTTTTTTTCAAATTGTCACAAGTAGTGGAAACAAATCACTTTTAAAAAATTGGGTTCTGACAAACTTTTACAGTAGAACCAGCTTTTAATATGAAGTGAGTATAAAGGATGATACTATGTGTGTAGTCCCATTGATCAAGTCTCATTGATTTCAGTGGATCTACTTTAGTTGGAGGTTTCTCAGCTCTCATTTGTTTGTAGGGAGCTCCTCTTGTTGAAATTGCTATCTGTGGCTTCAAGAGGACACAACGGTTTTGATTTTTAAAACCCCATTTTTTAAAAAGGGGTAGAATGGAGTGGTGCATAGAACCTCTGAATGTTTCCCATTCTTCTCCAAGAATAATGCACACAATCTTTTTTATAAGCGTGATTGATTACATGCACATACTTTTGAAAGGTTGCCCTGTTGTACGACAAGGGAAAAAATGGGAACATTGTGAGCTGTACTGACCTAGCATTCTGCCATGTAGGCCTGAAGGCATGTTTGTGTTATAATGCTGAAGCCACACGGAAAAACCTGCAGCATTGACAGTTCCCTGTTGGCAGAACTTCTCAGCAGGACATGGCTAGTGCCCCCAAGATTTGCCAGAGCCTACATGAGCACCAAATGCTGTGCTGAGGGTTTTCTGTTTGCTTTCATGGTGATTCTGTGATCAGAGTACATATTTGGAAAGTTGATGCTACTCACTACTCACTGTTGTCCAGTGGAAGATTACTGGCTTGTGTTTTCATATATATCATCTTGTGCTGAATTTTCAATTTTCTTTACTTCTGGAATCAATTCAGTGTTGCAGGTGAATGAGATTGTTGATGGATAAGATGTCTCTGAGCATGAGTGGTTACAGGCTGTTATTCAACCATTAGGGAGAGCATTTCAAACAGGATATAGTGATCCTTACCTTCCTGTCTGTGTTGTTTGTATGTGTCTGTCCTGCTTAATTGTCCCCAAAATTAATTTCGATAGCTAACTATTGGAATCTCTTAATTCCTTTTTGAGCAGCCATCCCCACTGCCTATCCTTTTAGTCTTCTTCATAGTGACAAATGGTATGAGCAGTAACTAAATGCTTTAGTTCTGCCATGTCAGCATGCAGTCTGGCTTAAAAAAAAACCCTTTATGTGACATATATGGATTCCCCCATGGTAAGGTGAGACTTCAATTAGCAGCACTCTGCAACAGGTCTCAAAGGCAGCATAGCCCTAGTCCTGCTGCTGTGCCAGCTAGGGCCGTTGGGCTTCTCTGCGGCCATTCTGACAGCTTGACCTACATTACATTAAAATTAAATTGCAGAGAGAGCTTTACAGTGAGATTTCTCTTAGGAGTGATCCTGCAGCAGGGAAATCTCATGGCGAAATGAAAAATTGATCTTTTCTCTTTCTTTTACTCAGAAATAAAAGATGTAGGAGAATTTGCATCTGTACATAGCATAGCTATCCTTTCTTGTTGGGGGGGGAGGAATAACAAGTAGCACAAATTACATCTCTTTCTTATAGGAGTAGCGAGCTTATACAAGTAGCTTGTCAGGATCCACCACTTTACTTCTATCATTTAACTTAGGCTTCTTTTGGATAAATGTGTCTGTGAGTATGTGCATAATTTCATCTGAATACTATCTGAAGAAGTATGGCACTTTTTTTTCTTTTTCACTTTTTCTTTATTTTGTACCTTTTTGTCTTTTTCCCTCAAAAGTTTGAAACTATGCCAAGGGACATTCCAATGTGGAAGAGAAGATTTAACCAACCAACCAACCAACCAACCAACCAACCAACCAACCTACCTACCTACCTACCTACCTACCTACCTACCTACCTACCTACCTACCTACCTACCTACCTACCTACCTACCTACCTACCTACCTACCTACCTACCTTCCTTCCTTCCTTCCTTCCTTCCTTCCTTCCTCCTTTTATTTCTCATGTAGGTAACTTTTTACAGCTGTCATTGTGAGAAGTCAATCTCCTTCTGCTCTGCTGTCTTCATTTATAACTTGGGTGAAGAGCAATCATTTGATACAGTTCCGTCTTCCAACTAACTTGCATTCAGGTCATGGACTGAACTACCTCACTGCTGGAGAGTTGCCTCCCTCTGCTCTTCCATCATTGAACTCTTCTGATTCTGGCACTTTATAAGAGAAAACTACAGAATTAAATTTGACATGGATAAGTGCAGAGTTTTACACCTAGGAAAAAGAAACCAGATGCATTGTTACAGGATGGGGAATACTTCATTCCATAATATTACATGTGAGAAGGATCTTGGAATTGTTGTAGAACACAAACTGAATATGAGCCAACTGTGCAACGTGGCTGCAAAAAGGGCCAGTGTTTTTTAGGCTGCATTAACAGAGGTATAGTCTGCAAAACTAGTGAAATACTAGTTCCTCTCTATTTGGTACTGATTAGGCCTCATCTTGAGTACTGTGTCCATTTGGACACTACACTTTGCAAAGAATGCAGACAAATGGGAACAGGTTCAGAGGTGAGCAACAAGAACGAATGGGGGGACTGGAAACTAAGCAGTTTGAGGAAAGACTGAAGGACATGGACATGTTTATAATAATAAGTGTATGCCGTCAAGTTGATTCTGACTTATGGCCTTGAGAAGAGAAAACTGAGGAGAAATATGAAAGCACTTTTGAAATACCTGAAAGTCTGTCATACAGAGGAGGGGCAGGATCTGTTCTTGATCATCCCAGAGTGAAGGACACATAAAAGTGGACTCAAATTACAGGAAGCCAGATTTCAGTTGACTATCAGGAGAAATTTCTATTAGAGCAGTATGTCTATTGCAACCTGTCTTCCTGACATGAATCTCTATGAGACCTTCCTTGCAATTCCAGAGAAAGTTTGCTCAGCCTTCTGATGTGACTAACCACTCAATGACATCTTCTTGCTTTCTTTATAGACATCACTCTTGAGTGTCACTCACAAGATGGTTTGCTCACTTGCATAGCCCTGTGTCCTTGCTGTGTCCCAACATAGCATGCATGTTAAATCACTTCAGCGGAAGAGCCTTAACGGAAGGTGGTCAAACAGAATAGCCACTCTGTTTTATATGAATAAAGCAAGGAGGCACTCATTGCAGTGCTCTCCTTAACCAGATGTATCAATCCTAGGATTTGTCAATAGCACAATATACATTTTGCTTGTGACCACCTACGTATGTGTCTGAGGAAGAGTACATTGTTGCGGGTGAGCTCAGTAAAACTCAAATAGCCTCTCCTGAACAGAGACTTGAATTATCAGCCATTACTGTGGTTAAATATAGGGACGTGGTGGCGCTGCGGGCTAAACCGCAGAAGCCTGTGCTGCAGGGTCAGAAGACCAGCAGTCGTAAGATCGCTCCCGTCACTTGTCCCAGCTCCCGCCAACCTAGCTGTTCAAAAGCATGCAAGTAGATAAATAGGTACCACCTTGGTGGGAAGGTAACAGCGTTCCGTGTCTAGGTCGCACTGGCCATGTGACCACGGAAGATTGTCTTCGGACAAAATGCTGGCTTTATGGCTTGGAAACGGGGATGAGCACCGCCCCCTAGGGTTGAACACGACTGGACAAAAATTGTCAAGGGGAACCTTTACCTTTACCTTTTACTCTGGTTAAACTGCTGTACTGCAGCCAAAACTGTGCTCATGACCTGGGGTTCAGTCCCAGGTAGTTGGCTCAAGGTTGACTCAGCCTTCTATCCTTCCGAGGTGGGTAAAATGAGTACCCAGCTCACTGGGGGGGGGGCAATGTGTAGCCTGCATAATTAACTTTTAAACTGCCCAGAGAGTCGTTGAAGCACTATGGGACAGTATATATGCAGCACGCTTTTGCTCTTTTTAAAAAACCATGTATCCATTTTATGTTTTGTTGCCATCACAACCCTAGCTGCTGTCAACATATACGGTAATTGAAAAGTTCTTGTAAAGATTTTGTCTGGTGTCATTGCAGGGAGCATGGTCTCTAGTTTCATTTCAAATTCAACTTTCAAAATCTTTTGCATTTCCAAATGTTTGTCTTTCCAGAATTTATTTGTCTTTTTTACAGGTCCACCACATATGGTAGTAAGAACCTTCAGTTTTTTGGCAGTTTCAACAGAGACCTGAATAACTTTTGTCCATGCTTTTAATTTGGGGGGGGGGTTATATACCACCAGTAGTACATTTTAGACCAGTTTCCTCTTAAAGTTTGACTTGCAGTCAATTTTTTTATTTTTTGTCCATATTCCCTCCCATTTTTGGGAGGTTGTCGATTTCCCTGTTTCATTCATTCATTCATTCATTCATTCATTCATTCATTCATTCATTCATTCATTCATTCATTCATTCATTAGATTTCTATCTCGCCCTTTTAGACAAAGTTCTATCCCAGCTGTATTTATGCCAATAAAGGTTTGGAGAAAGAAGAAGACAAAGTTCTACTCCAGGCTGGTTCCATCAAACATTATAAACTCAAACAGTTAAAAACAATTAAGAACAATAGATTCTGTATCCACTTTAACATACTGGTTTTAACCGGCTCCAGTTGTAGGGCACCTTTCTCCTGATCAGGGGAAATAGGACTTTCCTCTGTGAAGCTTGGCAATGCAGGCATGATATTGCAAGGCAATGTCAGCCCATTTCCTGACATTTTGAATCAGAGATACAAAAACAATTTCCTTCATTCATAAACTGGAAAATTTTGGAAGGATTGAATGTACCTCCTTTGTTTTATGCTGCAACAGTCTAAGAACTGAACAAGAATCACCATAACCTTTAGGCATACATGCTGAGGTGCTAAGAGAGCAGGGTTCCTACCAAAAACCTCTGCCCCACAATGGAGTATAGAGGGTTCTGCCCAGGCACAAAACCCAATATGGATGAGTGCACAGAGGACAATTTGAATGGCAGCAGTTACAGTAATCAGTCTGTTATGGTTTGCAAAGTTGTAATGTTACTAATTAAAGTTATAAAATCATAGTAGAAGAATCAACATTTCTTTAAAATCCAGTTTATACCCGCAATAGTATTATTTCTGGGATACCCTGTGTGGTGTAGTGGTTAGAGTGATGGACTGGGACTCAGGAGTCTTGTGTTCAAATCCCCACTCAGCCATGGAAATTCACTGGGGAGTGATGAACTGGTAAATATATCACTGTCCTTATTAGAATCACTATAAGTTGGTTGTGACTTGGTGACACATTATGTAATTCTAGCTTAAGGCCAAAATCATTTTGTGGAAAACTGTGTAGGTAAGGGCAGTTTGGGCAAGCTGTTCTTATTTCCACTGGCTGGCCACTGAAGACCTGATCATGCAATCCATTGCGCATCCAGGGGAGGACCGGACGCAGAGACCTAGAAAAGACCTCCTCTTGCCTGTCCAATTGGCTTTGCCACAGTCACACAAGTAAATAGCATTCAGGGCTAAGTTTTTACTGGTCCAAAGGTCCAACAAAAAAGAGTCTACTATCATCCCTTTTTAAAATGGTGAAGAAAAAGTTGGTTTGGGCACCTTTCTAGACAGATAGTAAATCCATAGCTGAGCTACCACAGCTGAGAAGGCTCTATTTCTTACAGCTTCCTGACATGTCTCCAAAGCACAAATGCATGCAGTAAGAATTTAATGTATGGGTAGAGGCATGTTCAAACTTCTGGCTGCAAGATATGCTATACAGTATAACTATTTTTTTTTGAACAGACTGTCTATGATTTGGTTAGATGCTAGTCACAGAAGAAACGGTACATGAGACAAATCTAGGTAATATATACACTAAATATGTCATTCTGTCAAAGATAAGCAGTTCCATTGTTCTTTCTTTTCCCCTCAGCCCTGATGATTCAGTCCGAATTGCTTTTGGGTAGAGTTAGTGGTGATGATTATTTTGAAACATAATGGTCTCTGCTTCGTGTAATAGCACCTCTTCATCGAGAAAGAACTTGCTAAATGTAGTCATTACCTCCGGATTCAGGCAGAAAACCACTACCCCACCCTCACATTATTTATAGCTGCATTCTGAACTGATATTAGATGTGGCAGAAAGCATATGGTTGTTACAACTCATTACTACACCGGCAAATCCAATATCTTTGTTGTATGAACTATTCCCTGTGGAAGTCTTTCGAGGAGAATATTTTATGGAATGGAACAATTTGGAAGTACATTTCTAGTAATAATATATTTTAGCATTTGGACCTGTATGTATGACAAAAAATATGCTTTTAGAAGCCCAGAGTAAGAAGAGCTGGAAATCAATGTGTAGAATCCAGTCTGAGATCCAAGAGGTCAGGTGAATGATCAAATATATGAATTTTGTATTGTATGTGATGTAATAGTTAATAACCAGGGCTGTCATTACAGTTTCACAATCTTGGGGTGTAACTACACTGGTTTGCAACCTGTATTACATTCAAAATCACAATCAGTGTTTATATAGGGGCTGCAGATTTATTTTATTTTATTTCATTTATCTGTTTGACCTTTATACTGCCCATCTGGCTGCCAAGGGCACTCTGGGTGGTTTAGGGAGTTCACTGTTCGTACTAGATGTGATGCGGGTTGTATTCAAGTCCTAAGCCCCTCTTCTTTTCTTCCGTCCTCTGGTCCCACCTCTGCTGATTCTTTTATAGTTCACCATGAAGCAGCTTTCTGATTTAAAGCTTCAGACTACTACATTTTTAGAAACCTTTTTATAGAAAAACTACATTGTATAATAAAAATTAACAGTCTAAGAGTACAGAAATCAAATGTTTGAACAATAATTTTGCAAAATACATCGTAATTCACACATCAGAATGATTCCATAACAGACATCACCACTTTCCCTTTCCCCTTCGTTACTCTTTTCCCTTGCATTCAAGTAACACATGCAGGAACTACCTCATATCTGGTGGCAATTTATCATGCTAGTAGTTTAAAACCATATGTGAACAGAGATGAGGCAATGTTTAGAAGCATTGCTTGAAAGCAAGAGAAAAGAGTAACAGATGGGATGGGGAAGGTGATTTTATGACATTTACAGATTTTTTTTAGTTAGTAATTAACAGCACAAAACTTTTGCTTCACAACAAAAGGGCATTCCCACATGTTCTGATAGGATTAAGGATTAGCACCCAATTCCCCACATTAAAGTCATGTTGCTTTGGTTTTGAATGTCCCCCTGAGTCCTGAACATCACACACCAACTCACTATGTCACTAAAACACCACCTATAGACAAATCTCCAACCTTTACAATAAAACATCAAAATGAAGTACATGCGGAAAAGCCTGTTCAGATTGTTCCAGCTTAAAAAAGGAGAAGCCCTCAAAGAGCAGAGAGGGGAGGGAGCCCACTTTGGAAGCAAAAAGGGCTGGACCAATTCAAACCAACCTTTGCATCATGCAGTAAGTAAAAACAACACCTGGAATTCACATAATTTGACCACATAGTTGCACGCTTATGCACATTAAGGTGAGAGTGAATATCACCAAACATAGTAGGACTGACGTTAGTGCCAACCATGCATAGCATTGCATGCTGGAGAAAACTTACGAGATTAATCAGATGTGTTTCAGTGGATTGATGTGTTAATTAAAACTGCATATGACTGATCAATACTTTTGAAGATAAAAATGTCTTCCAGAAAAGAGACATTTTGTCTCTTAAAGATTTCCTCTTTTAAAATGATGCCCGTAATCAACAATCACTACTTGAGAACAATTAACATAAAAAATACACTGCCTGATTAATAAAGTGTGACTTTCTAGTTGATTTAAAGCGTTCCCCATTAATTAACTGAATCTCTCAATCAATGCATGGTTGCAACCCTATTGATAATGGCTGCCAGCTACAGTAATTTTATATGTGCTTCATTGCAACCACATGCAAAGCATGATCTGTACGTGTCAAAATTATAAGCAGATGTTCCTGCAACCTACAATTTCAGCAGTCTTTCATTTCTAACAAGATGGAAGGCATGGTTTCTTTCCTTTGTAAGCTAACATAGAGCAGAAAAAAAACACCTGTTCTGGTACACGTCTCTTTCATTATTAAAAGGACCCAAGTTAAAACAGCCAGTTTAAGAGGTTTGCAAATTGCAGCCTTAATTACAAATGCAATTGAGTTCTTCCTGTAGAGAAGGGATAAAAATGGCAGATTAATATGAGCCAAAAAACCAATTGCAAGTAGGAGAAAGGTGCAATTGCTGGCTCACTGGTAAGGACTTGTTTCTTTGCTATTCTTTTTCTTTTCTCTCCCCCTCGCCAACTCCCTGCTCTCTTTTTCCCCTCCTTGGAAAGCCAGAAGCAGTTTGTGAGAAGAATACTAGAACCCTGTTGGTTTACTAACTGAAGAGATGAAATGTGAAAAAGCTTGTCTCTCCTCCATGTAGAGAGAAACTGTGGAACAACTCTCAAGCTGTAAGCCACCTTTCTACTGTGGGGCCAACAACCAAATCTACATGGTGTTCCAAGGATTTTAATCTCCCTTTCTCCACAAACAAAGGATTTGCCCTTCCTCTTTAGATACTCTTCAGCCTTGATGTTCTGCACAGGATTCTAGCCCAGTGAAAGAGCAAACTGACAAGAAATGTGTGGTTGGATAGTCTTACACAAAGCTCTAGTCACCTGAACTTTTTAACATTCAAATGCTTACACTGCATGATTTCAGGAGATCTGTTAAGTTCTCTCTTTCATAAACTTCTCATTCTTGAATGCAGGTCCATGCACTTGAATGCCATTGAATCAGTGGGCCTTAAGTATGCTTATCTCTTGCCTTGGATTGTTGCTGGTGTTTAAAGTACTTTTATTTCTCAGCTTCTTTTTCTTCTTCTCTTTATGTCTCCTTATGTTCCTTCCTACCCACTCCATGATGCCCTCTCCCTATTTCTACCACTTGCCTTACCTCATTCTCTCTACTTAATTAATGCTTCCACAAACCACTGTTGTGTATTCCCATCATTGCTTTTCTCAGCTGAAAAGTTCTAAGTCCCTTATCCTTTCCATAGATCTGTTTTATTTTCTGAGGAAGTGGACTTGTTCCACAAAAGCTCACCTTAAAATAGAGCAATTAGTTTTTAAGATGCCGCAGCATTTTTGTATTCTTTGTTTTTTATTTTGTTTTGTCTCTTCTCAATATGCTTTCACAGACTAACAATACTACCCCTCCGAAAACTATTCTGTCCTTATGGCTATTTGTGGGTATTTCACCTTTACTTGAACACCAGCATTTTCTATGCTAGCGGTGAAAAAGAATTTCATGGGATTTGATGAAAGTAGCATTTCCTCACATGCCGAGATTTGTTCAGAAGAAGCACACGCCATAAGAAAAACTCATGAGCATGCCAGGCTTACAGTGTGTTTCTAAGAAATCAAGGGTGACACAGTAGATATTTAAAATGCAGTTGGTTAAAAGGGACATAATTGAAAAGCATGCAAAAATATTTTGCTCAGTGGGGAGAAGTGAGGAAACATGCACTAAAAATGCACATGAATTGCTATGCAGAAAGTAACACAATATCTTGCAACTGGACACAAAAGAAGAATGGAAAAAGATAAAAGTGGGATTTGGAGACACTCAATTAAATTGAAACACAGATTTTTACATATATGGTGTGTGTTACTATGTCATGTAAAGAGTCACACCACTTCTCTGTTATTTTAAATTCCTTCTTTCTATTGATACTAAATAAATTAATAGCAGTCATCAAGAAACAGAAATGGTGAGAGTTTTCTACATGCTGTTCTGTATTTACATAACCAAATTGGCATTAATATAGACTGTAATTTGAGATTTCACTGACATTGCTATGTTATATACGAAGAATGTCCCTCTCTTCAGTAACCAGAAACTGTGCCTCTGATTTGCAGTGGTGAACTGTTCAGATCCAGGCTTTGTGGAAAATGCCGTTCGCCATGGGCAGCAAATTTTCCCTGAATCCTTTAAATATGGAATCAGTGTGGTGTACCACTGCAAGAAAGGGTTTTATCTTCTAGGATCTTCTGCTCTGACGTGTAAAGCTAATGGTCTGTGGGATAGGTCATTACCGAAATGTTTGTGTAAGTATCCAACACATTTAATTAACATTTACCTGTTTGTTTGTTTTTTGTTTTGTTTTTAAATTTAGAAGTTCAGTATTATCTGTTATTACAAAGGTGCTTATAAATATCCGGTTTTATAAGGCCATTATCAGGTGCTATATTGGACAAATATCTTTATTTTTTTTTCTTATTCTTCCTTATACATTCATTCTAAGTGACAAGACATCATTTTATATCATCCTACAAATCTTTTTTTAGAGTTTTTGTTAGCCTGCAATTATCGCTGCTCTTGAAGTGCACGTGAGGTTGTGTGCAGTTGTGTTTATTTGCTGTAGATACAGACCCCAGTGGAAGAAGGCCTTCAGCCTCCTCCTGCTGCCCCCCTGTGTGCTCTTCAGTCTGCCCTGAGCAATTGAAGGGTGCTGTGGAGAGATATTGCTGAGACAGTGAGAGTGCAGAGGTGGAGGAGAAAGGAAGATCCAATAGCCTGTAGTTTCTGTTTTTAGACAAAGATAAATCTCACCCAAAAGGTCAATGAAAACATTATTATAGGATCCAGAGAAGTCCTCTTTCGCACAGAGGCCAGTACACTAGTCATTATTAGAAATAGGACACCGACATATGGATTGTTTTCCTGTTTTTGGCTCTTTTTCTTGAGTCCAGAGCTCTGACTGAAATTCATGCTTACTCTGCAGCAGGATGAGTAGTGGTGTCAATCCTTTCTTAGTTCATTCTCTCAGGTGAAAATGAAACGTTTTAAACGTTTTTTTTTCCCCAAATGAATTTTTAGGTACTAAGTTAGTGTTAATGCATTGTTTACATTTTGGGATTTACCTGTGTGAAAAATTCTTGGAATTGGTTGCTGCATGATATAAAGTTTTAACACAAAAATTCATCTTCGTTACACAAAATATGGGTGGGGCTTTTGTGTGTGTGTGTGTCAAAACCTATGGTGTTTTGTTTTACTAATGATGAAAAAAAAGCCCTGGCCTCTTTGCTCTCACACAGAAGTCTCACAGTCATTAACATTGCTTTCAGTAAGGGTTCCTGATGTGTTAAGACAGCCTTTTTTCATAAAGGACAATAAAATTTGCAAGTGTTTATTGCATCTTTTGTGGTTTGGCAAGGAACATAGGAGAGGAAGGAAAGAGATGGGCCTAAGTTAGTTGTTTTGCTCAACTCCCCACCAGGGTATAAAGCAAACTTCATATTCCTAAACTTTTACAGACTGTGTGCTTCTTGTTCTTAATATGAATGACTACAACTCCAATCCCCTTTTTCCTCCCTACCACAGCAATATCTTGTGGACATCCTGGAGTTCCAACCAATGCAATCCTATCAGGAGAAAAATTTACATATGGATCTATAGTTCACTACTCTTGTAAAGGAAGTCGAACTCTCATAGGGAACTCTAGTAGAGCATGCCAAGAAAATGGCCGTTGGAGTGGAACCCTGCCTCACTGCTCAGGTATGCGGAATTGGCTGAGTGGAGCTGAAATTACTGGAATCTCTCCTTGTACTAGTTTTAAATAGGAGAAGTATATTACTTAATACATAGATAGTAAGCCAAGTTTTGTGTCTTAATTTTACCTTTGGTTATTTAGTCCCCTTAAATAATTTAATGTCTGTTTCTTCTGACTGTCTCCATGGTCTTCCCAACAATAAGTAGATATTCATTTTTTCCACGGGTTCCTAACCTTGGGTCCCCAGATGTGCCTTGGAGTCCAACTTGCAGAAATCCTGCCTACTACAGCTAGTAGTGAAGGCATCTGGGGTTTTAGTTCAAGAACACCTGGGGACCCAAGGTTGGGAACCACTGATTTATACCTACCAACTTTGAAAACACATTAAATATTTATCGAAATGGACTCTACTCCAAGGAAATTGCGTGCTTGGATGTTAGATTCCTAAATCCCCAGTCTTGCAAACTACTGCTTGCAACATTTCCTGACCAAAGATGAAGAAACTTTGTTTGAGGTGGGCCGAAAGGAAGAAGCAGAGCTGGGTGCAGGCATGGTTTTTCTTCCAGAAAATAATCCAAGATGGGAAAACAGTCCCCAACATTTGCAATGTAAAGTATTGCTTTTAGTACTGTTTATGCTGAAAAAAAGCCATAGAGAGAACCATCTTCTGTCAAGCCCCTATTTTTAGCTGAAGAAGTTTGATGGATAATTTCAAGTCCATTCTGGGTATATTTAGTGTGCTGTGACCAGACATGGGCACAAACCTCGGTTCAGGAATTCGTGCCGGTTCATATGGAGTGTGTGCCTCTCCTCCTCCTCTTTGGCTGTTCGACCAGTCCCCAGCAAGAGCATTGGTTTGCCTGGCCTGCCTCCTTGTCTTAATGGGTGATCAGCCAAGGAAGCGGGGCAGGGAAGCCCATGCTCCAGCTGTAGACTGGTTGAACAGCTGAAAAGGAGGAGGAGAGGAGTGCATGCCAGCTGGTGAGGGGGGGGATCCAGCCAGCGAGATGAGGGAAGGGAATGTGTGACACCTGTGGTGCTGTGCATATGAATCGGCACAAACCTCCGAACTGAGGTCCATGCCCATCTCTAGCTGTGACCAATACAGTGGTGCCTCGCTTAATGATTGCCTCGTTAAATGACGAAACACCTTGATGATGAGGTTTTTGCGATCGCAAAACGATGTTTTAACGGTAAAAATTCGCTTAACAATGATCGGTTCCCTGCTTCGGGAACCGATTTTTCACTAAATGACTATTTTGAAACAGCTGATTGGTGGCTGTCAAAATGGCTGGCTGCTGTGCAAAATGGCTCCCCGCTGTTTTTAGGACGGATTTTTCGCTACACAGGCACCGGAAAATGGCTGCCCTATGGAGGATCTTCGCTGGATGATTAGGTATTTAGCCCATTGGAAGGCATTAACCAGTTTTTAATGCGTTTCAATTGTTTTTTTTTCCCCGCTTGAGGACGATTTCGCTCTACAGCGATTTCGCTGGAATGGATTAACGTCGTCAAGCGAGGCACCACTGTAAGTACTTCAGACTTTGATCCTAAAGGTATAACAAAGACATAGCCCCATTCTACCATGGATTCCTAGCCAATTTATGTTGATTTGGGTTCAAGCTTGGAAAAAGCCTAAAGATAGTTATCATTTTAATTATTTATGCTCATGTTCTATAGGAAACAATCCAGGATTTTGTGATGACCCTGGAATACCGTCTCATGGCTCCAGACTTGGGGATGAGTTTAAGATAAAAAGCCTGTTGCGTTTTTCTTGTGAAATGGGTTACCAACTGAGAGGTTCTTCAGAAAGAACATGTCTCCTTAATGGCTCTTGGTCTGGTTTTCAGCCAGTCTGTGAAGGTCAGTATTAACTGAAGTGGAAGACATTAGAAGCCACACAATTTCAGTTCCATAAATATGTCATCAAGGCGATTCCAACATGTAGTGTGACCCCCTTCCAAGGTTTTCTAGGTAGAGAATACTCAGAAGTGGTTCACCATTTGCTTCTTCCGGGGTGTGTTTGCCCTCCCACCCAGAATAACCACGCAAGACCAAGTTTGTGGGTAAATCATGTGCCACGCTTTATTGGAGTCCATTCCATTTCCATAAACATTACACTCCTGGCAAAAAGGGGGGGGGGGTCCTGCTGTAGTGCGGATTCAGGTTAGTTCTTGATCATCGAATGACCATTTAACAGCCAGCCGGTTGTGCTCCGGCCTCAGTCATCCCCTTTTTCTTTACCAAGGGATCACTATCGGCCTCCATTTTCCTACCTTGGGTCCAGGTGCATCCCCAGCACATCCCAGCTTCCTAGCACTGAGATTGCCTGATCGACAGTGCTGCGAGCTGAGATGCGCTGCCATTTTCCCTCATTAACCTATAATCCAAGTTCGAATACCGCTCGAATCTGCATTACCCACCCCTGCGTGACCAAGTTCTACCATCCTTACTAAAACTAAACCTCCTAACCTAGTGCGGGATAGGCGAAAAATCCCCGCCTCCACCTGCCAATCAGGAGGCGGGTCAAAAATTCCTATCCGGCCCCCAGCAAAGGGCAACCAGCTAATCTTGCAGTAGCATATGGGGTGGGCAGGTGGAATGCCGCTCACAAGAACAAAAGGGGAGCTTCCAACATGGCTGCCCCCTTAAATATGCCCTGCTCAGCACACGCCCCTCAGCTGATTTTGGGCAAGTCCCATAGCCTCGCGTGGCATCCGGGAAGGCTGGCAAAGGCAACACCTCCTGGGGGATCCCTTTGGGCCCCCTCCCGGCGTTGGCAGTGTGTGCCCTGAGACTGTGCAGCTTCCTCAAAACCACACAGGCTGGCTTTACTCACAGGAGGCACAGTGGGGAATTAAACTCCCAGCCTTTGACTCTGCAGCAAGCTGCCTTATTTGCTGAGCTATCTAAGCTGCTATTATTTATTTGTTGTATAATGAAAAGTCTCTTGTGTCTTTCAATCTCCTAGGCCATGGGAGAAACCATTTCCCTTAAGGCAGAGAGGAGGAATAGGTATATCTTATTTTAAGAACATGAGCTGCCAGGTTTTGCTCACAATGCAGTTTGTCCTTCATTCACCTTTCTCCCCTTGCCTAAAAACTTGGTGTACATACAGGTTGCCTACATAAGTGATTATGGACTTCTGCTGTTTTAATTTATTATAAACATCTGTTCTGTTTTCTAGCCAGCAATTCATTTTCCCACAGTTCACAGCTTATTTCCTACCAGTAAAATGTTTCCAGTCATATAGAACTGATATTGCATCCAAATATTAGTGGGTCTGTGGGTGGTTTCATAGATGATGCTTCAAAACACATAAGGCCTTTTATATGTTTTTTGTGTCATTTATGTTACAAATTCAAGAGATTCATATTTTTAAAAATTGAGAGAAGTAGTTAAATATATACTGTGGCCAATGCAGTTTCCTCCTCTATAAAATAAAACCTGTACTGGAAGTGACTGGAGCTTTCAAGGGACCACTGGTAGCAGGACAAATGAGATAAGTACAGTATTAAACCCCCCCCCATCCCCACCCCCGATGAAGTAGAAGCCAGAATAGGAAAAAGCTAGGGCTAGGCAATGGTATTAACATTGAAAAAGTTGAAAAGAATGTGCAGGAATACCAAAAGAGTGGAGGGAGGCAAGAGGGTTCAAGTAGAAAGAGAGGAGTCCAGAGTGACTGGCCAAGCAAGGAGAAGGCAGGTCCCTGAGGGAGGGGGATTCCAGAGAATCAATAGCTATATTCTTTGACGAAGATGATTAGCAACCTGCAGAATTGGACTTTTGCCAAGGAAAAACTGCCGGAGTTGGCATCTTGCATACTACAGAATGCTATTTTCTCCAACTCTTGCTAAATCATAATAATGGTCCTGTGCGAGAGCGTGAACTGGAAACCTGTAAATTACCATCTGTAGCTTGACATCACACAGAAAGAAGATGTCAAAATTGAACTTCTGGCTCAAAGGCAGGTGGATTTGGGGACAGAAGTGTGGTGGGGATAGACCTGCCTTTTCAATGTCTTCGTTTTTCAGTTTCGGTTATGCTCCCGCCAATTTTGCAGTGGTAACATTTCTCTGAGGGGGTGAGCTATCAGAAGTGTGGGATAGTAAATCCATTTCTCCAAACCTCCACCTAACTGAAAAGTTTTTCTCATAAACCCCCTTCTCGAACTTCTTTGGGGTCTTGTTTCACTTCGCTTTCTCTGAAATAAAATAGTCTTAGCTGTGCCTTGTAGGAGCAAAGCCATTATAGTTACAAATAAGGAAGGAATCTTCCATTCCTATTTTTGAGGTGCTGTGTCTGTGTCAGAAGTCCTATATCTGTTCTCAGTGCAAAAGGGTGAAGCTATCGCTAGAGGTTTGCCAAACCAAAAAAGGTCACTTCCCCTTTCCCACACTTCCATGTTTGCCTTATGCCTGCATTTTTATTTGTGTTGTTTTGTTGTTTTTGCTATTGAGGGAGTTTTTTAAATTAGAACTGAGGCTGCATAAAAGGCAAACTTGTATATGTATATGAAAGGGATCCCCTCCAAGGAACATTATAAGGTAACTGGATTTACCTTTAATGAAGGACTGTCTTTATTTCATGCAACCAAATCTGACATTTCAATGTTAAACACTGGCTTCACTGGATGAAAGTGGCCCTAGCTGTTCCTGGAATATATTCTGGGAAATAAACTGGTGTGAGTGCTCGCTGTGCATGTTGGCAGTTACTCCTCAAATGAGGCAAAATGTCTATGAGGAAATATGCCAATGCTTTCAATACTTTTTCCCTGCTTTTCCTGCTTCCTGTTTTACGTTCATGCCCTTCAACATGCATTCAAATAACTAATACCTGTACTGTCTGAAACTAATGAAGCAGAGTGATAACATTAAGGCCAAACAATTCAGGAAATACATCTTTTGAATTTTTGTCTCAAGTTATTGTCTTTCTTTTAGATAGCTTGGACCCAAGCCGTTTAGGGCTTTATAGGTTAAAACCAGTACTTTAAACTATATCTGGAAATTGATCGGTAGCTAGTGGAGCTGCAGGAACAGGGTGGTTATGCGATCCCTGTAACCAGCCCAGTTAACAATCTGGCTGTGGCACTTTGGGACCCTCTGGATTTTCCGAACACTTTCCAAAGGCAGCTCCACATAGTGTATGTTAGAGTAATCCAACTGATATGTAACTAAGGTTATGTAACTAAGATGTAACTAAGACCAGATGAGGTGTATCAAGGAACGGACACAGTTGGGACACTAGTTTTAATTGTGCAAAGGCACCCTTGGAATTGTGCAAAGGCACTGACACCTGGGCATCCAGGCTCAGGGACATACTGAGGAGCAGCCCCCCCCCCAAGCTGAGCACCTGTGTTTTCAGAGGGAGTGTGACCCCATCCAGCACAGGCTGCATCCCTAGTCCTTGATCTGCCCTTCGACGGACCAGGAGCATCTTTGTCTTGTTTGGATTAAGTAGGTGTTTATTCACCCTCATCCAGTCCATTACTGACACCAGTCATGGACATAGAACTGAAACAGTTTCCTTGGATTTAGATGGCAAGGAGAGATTTCCATTTCTTTGCATCCATTTATAAGAGAAATCAAGCTGGCTTTTGTTCACTTTTCTCACCACCCTCCCTTTTGACAGCTGTATCTTGCGGAAATCCTGGAACACCAGCTAATGGCAAGATAGTCTACAGTGATGGAATTTTGTTCTCCAGTTCAGTCATTTATGCCTGTTGGGAAGGATATAAGACTTCAGGGCTAACCACTCGTCATTGTACTGCCAATGGGACATGGACTGGCAATGCTCCAGACTGCACAGGTTTGGCATTTACTTTCCATAACAGTATGCTTTAAGGTGAAAAACAGTACATGTACAGAATACGTTTTTTTTTCCTCATAAAAATGTTGCATGAGAAAGTATAGTAAATTAAACTTGTGTTCATTTGGATCTTACATGTTTTTTTCCCTTCGGCCAGGCTTATCATTAATGACTGATGGTCTCAGAGAGATTTTTAAATAGATGGCTGTGTTTTGTGGTTTTAAATGTGTTTTAATATTGATTTTATTTACTACTTTGAATACAACACACACACACACACACACACACACACACACACACACATCTTGCCCAGGACTTAGCCCTACTGACATCAAAACTTACTCATTACTAAATTGTTCAGAACTATAGCCTTTAAACTGTTAGATTTCAATACACACTTTCCTAAACTAAGACACATTGATACCTTGAGAACTGAATAGGATTCTGCTCTTAGGCTTATGTTCTTGAAGTAAAACATGTCCGTATCCTGTTTAGCAGGAATACTAACTACGCTTCTTCCTCCCTAAATTTTTATAATGATATACAAGAAATTAATAGCCGCTCAGAGTGGTCTATTTGATCAGATGGGCGGGATACAAATCAAATAAATAAAATAAATAAAATAAAATAAATACAGTACTGTCTTCCCCAACTTGCTGCCTTCCAGATATTTTGGACTCCCAACTCTTGTGAACCTAAGCTAACACAGTCATTGGGATTTGATTTGATAGGAGTTGTGATCCAACGCATGAGGAAGTCACCAGGATAGAGAAGACTTACTGCGCTAGCAATTTCTTTTTACTGCATTTGCTATACCTTAATGTTGTGAGCCACTTTGGGTCCCTTGTTGGGAGAAATGTAGCATATAAATAAAACTAATAATAATAATGCCTGTTTCTACCGAAAGCCTATGCTGCTGTGTCAGTCATGTCTTGTTTATTAGTAACATTTAGTCTTTTGTCACGTCACAGGTGACAAAATGTGGTTTTTAGAAACCACAGCCATATCAAATTATCCTTCTGTACTTTCTGAAATAATAGAGATCTGGGGTTTACAGTGTGTATTGATACACGACGAGAGAAATGTTATCTACAGTCAGTCAGAAAACTGTATATGGAGTCAAACTCCTGGAAATGTTCATTGATGCAGAGAATGAGACCTGTTGCTGATGTGTTTGTAGAACATTTACACAAATGTGCCTGTACATCATTTAGATAGGCATGTAAAAAAGGAGGCCTCTGGAGTTTGTAAATACAATACATTTTAGGGAGTCAGCCTACTTGCTCCTAATCCAGTCAGACTAGCAATACAGATGCAGAATAAATCTGATTATATGTATATGTTACGCATTCATAAAATGTTTCATTTCATACTCTTGTTTTTTATTACCTTTAGAATATAGCTGTGCATGCAGATTTTTTTGCGTGAGATCTATTGTTCCATATTTGAAATATTTTTAAAAATGTTTTTGTTCAGTGATCAGTTGCGGAGACCCTGGTGAATTATCAAATGGCATTCATTTTGGAAATGATTTTACCTTTAACAAGACAGTGACTTACCAGTGCAATCCAGGGTACCTCATGGAGCCTGCTGGTGCATCCACTATACGCTGTACGAAAGATGGCACTTGGAACCAGAGTAAACCCATCTGTAAAGGTTTGTGCATTAATTAGCTTAACTTTCCCCCTACAGTTCAGGGTTGCGAAGAATACTATCTACATTCTTTATTGTTATCTGTTTAGTTTGTCTCAATTTGGCAGAACACCTCAGTGAGTAATTTTCAAGCTCTGCAAGATATTTTGCCTGCAAATGAAAGTCTGGGTCACCAAATAAATGCACTAACCTGGGGCCTGGTTTGTGGCTTGGCAAGTCCATGATGCTGAGAAGGAACCACCAACCATCTTGGTTCTTCTTCCTAGGTGCCTTTGCACCTGGGGGGAGGTATATAGAGCATGCACTGCTGGCCAGCCAATCAGGAACAGTCAGCAGTGCTTGAAAGAAGAATTCCCTGCCTGGCAGACCTGAGTGATGAAGTTTTCAGTCTGGTCCACCTGGCTCGGATATAAGGGGAAATCCAGACTCCTCCCTGACAGTCTTCAAATGGACTTCATCCACCCTTCCTGTGTTGATGTTGTGATATTGGCTGTACGTTTTGGGGAAGGGATGATTCCCAAGGTTTTGCAATTGTTTTTGTAACCTATCTGTCACTGTTTTGTTGGTTGCAGCAGGAAGGGCAATTTGATATACAGTGGTGCCCCCCATGACAATGATACTCCGTTCCATAGAAATCGCTGTCTTGTGAAAACATTGTATTGCGAAAAGTGTTTCCCCATTGGAATGCATAGAAACCCATTTAATGCATTCCAATGGGGATAATAGTCATCGTTTTGCGAAAATCGCCCATACGGAAGCCATTTTGCGAAGCGCCGATCAGCTGTTAAAATGGCTGTCCTGTGAAGCATCGGTCCGGAAAACACCCGTTTTGCGAAGCGCTGATCAGTGCCAAAATCATCGTCTTGCGAAAAATGGTTTGCGAGGCACGGACCCAAACATCATCCAGCGAAAATCGCCCATTGGAAACACTGTTTTGTGAATCGCTATAGTGATTGCAAAACCTCATTGTCATGCGGATTCGTCGTTTTGCGAGGTCGTCATCTAGTGGGGCACCACTGTGTAGGAACAGATCTTCAATGAGGAAGATGAGCAGTAGCCTTATCCCAAGCAACGGATCCAATCCACAAGAGGATCAAGGGATGGTGAACTGGTAGAGGTGCACTCAGCTTAAAAGGGCCACCAAGTTCCCTACAATCAGAGTCAGGGGTCTCTCCCCACCTTGAAGGATTTGCAGTCCCATTGAGGGTTATCTTGCCTGGATCTGCAAGTCCCCATTTATATGTACAAACACTCTGTACAAACCTAGTGTCCTTTCCTTTTCAAGGATCAAAGCATATGCTCCCATGCAACAATGATTACTTGTGGATGTGGACACAAACACTCCATCCAATGTTTCTAACTTTTCAAAATTCATGTAGTAAAGCAGGATGCACTGTCATCTTGCACTAGCTGCCTTAGTTGCATGAAAGCATTGTGTTGTTGTTTAGTCGTTAAGTCATGTCTGACTCTTCATGATCCCATGGACCAGGCCCCTCCAGTGAAAGCATTAATTTTGTCTAAGGGTTCTTTTTATGATTTTCTTTGCTTTGTTCATTTTTTCCTTCTTTTTCCTCCTCTGATGTCAAGAGCGTTATGAAATACTTTTGTCCCCTGTGGGATGCAGAGAATAATTGTGTAGTTCTTCATTCTTGCTCATGAGGAAAAGACAAGTGAGGATTTATATCCCTACATTATTACACAAATACTGCAACTTTCTTAGATGTGTAATGAGCAGGATCTTTCTAATTTAAAGTATGTAAATCTGAATATATTGCATATATATGTATGTATATAAAGAAGTAAGTGAGTAGAACTAAAATGGTGGATCATAGCAGACTGAAAATATTTAGTAAATAAATCAGAGCATTTGATTTTTTATTCTGACTGGAGGGACAGATTAGAATCCTATTGCTTTCCATGATCACATAAAAGCAATAACATAAGTGATGTTACCTGTTTCTTGGATTGTCCATCATGTGTCTGCTTTTCTTCTGGTTATGCAACTGACCATGCAATTGGCGGCCTACTCAGGTATGAAGTCAGTATCCTGGGGAATGCAAAAATGAAATAAAATGCTTGCACAATTGCTTCTTCATCCTATGCAGATCTGTTGTAAATACACACTCAAAATTATGTGTGTGTTTTGCAATAGATTTTACCTGTCATAATTTAATATCTTGTTCAGCTTTTGGCTATGTTAAAAATATTCTCCCCCCCCCCAATCCTTTAGCTATTACATGTGGTCCACCTCCCCCTGTGCTATATGGAATGGTGGAAGGATCTGATTACCATTGGGGATCAAGTATAAGTTACAGCTGTGCTGATGGGTATCACCTGTCCAATTCTGCTATCCTTTCATGTGAAGGACGAGGAGTGTGGAGAGGCGAGATCCCGCAGTGTTTACGTAAGTTTATTAGCATCAAATCATTTTTTAAAAAAATTGCTAATAATTAAGTGTATGGGGTAATGGTGTGAAACTCTAACAGAGGCATAGGGAGAAACCACTTTGTAGGACTTTTAGAACCAGACACTGAATGTTGAATGCAAGTTAAAGGCAGTTTGTAGGGTGGCAGCACATGTGTTGCTATGAGGATTAATGCGGCATCCGAACAAAGTGATGAAAATGCAAGCAGTGCTTGCACTTCTGAAACACCAGGAGAAATAACACCATTTCCAAAGGGTTGACATGGATTTCAGGTGGCGCAGAGTGTATCAGTTTAAATTTTTTTGAAAAGTCAGATTTTGACAAGCGCTAGTTATGCTCCTATTTAATGGCCAATTGACCCAGTAGGGGGCACCCTGATTTTGAAGAAGTCTCCCCCTTTTCCATCAGCATGCTGCCTCCTCTCCTGTGGCAACTGAAAACGTTTCTCGATAAAGCAATCACAGCCTTGCTGTAATCCCTTTTTGCTCATTGGTTATGCCACACTGGCAAGAGTGGGGTTATGTTTCCAGTTGAAGAGTGCTTAAGTGGTTCAAGATCAGCTATCTTGATGAGACTGCTTGGAGCTGGTCCCACAGTGACTGTTTGTTCTCAACTAGAGTATATCCAGGCAGCCGTAGTCAATTAGCAGATGGGGTGTGTTTGAAAAACAAATGCTGAGCCTAATTTGTGTTTGTTTTTAACTTTAAGATCTTAGACAGAAGCTTCTTCAGATAAAGAAGTTGGGTAACTTGAAAATAATTCAGCCATGAAAAATAGAATACTTTACTAGTTCACATGTAGTATACTGTATATATATATATTTTTTAATTTCATAGATACCACCCCCTTCCATTAAATAAATAAAATCAATAATTTATATACCTGCTATACATCAAGCCAATCCCACCTCATTATTCTTGTTGTCCACACGCTCTGTGATGCCTGTATTATCCTTTCTCAATAGTGACCTATCAACACTATGTGTCCCATTAGGTATCTCTACATTTATGTATGTAATACTGATAACAGATGATGACAGTAATAATGTTGTACTCATAAACCTTTGAATCTCCGTTCCACAAAGATAATCTATTTGTCACAGATTTGGTAAACAATTCAATAATTCAGTAAATGTGGAGCTGGCTCACTTATACCCATAAAATAGATCTCTTCCTATGCATGACACATTGACCACATTTTAGAGCCCTTTATTAACCACTCTCCTTTTTCCCTCCTCTTTGTAACAGCTGTCTTTTGTGGAGAGCCTGGGATTCCAGCTGAGGGACGGCTCAATGGCAAAAGTTTCACTTACAGATCTGAAGTAACTTTTCAGTGCAGACCACCTTTCATATTGATAGGATCTTCAAGGAGAATATGTCAGGCAGACGGTAGCTGGAGTGGAATTCAGCCAACATGCATTGGTAATTGATAACATTATTTGACTATTCTCTGCCTAAGTACACTTTCACACATGGGAAGTCGGATGTTTCCAGCATGGTTACAGGGTATAGAGCATTAACTGGTTTATCTTCATGGACCGAACAAGAAAATGAACAACAACAAAAATCTAATTTTAGCAAAAGATTGAGTACTTTATATTAGACTTTATTTATTTATTTATTTATTTATTTATTTATTTATTTATTTATTTATTTATTTATTTATTTATTTATTTATTTATTTATTTATTTATTTATTTATTTAGGCAGGCATAATGGCACACAAGTGAAAGCAACATTTTAAAAGGAGAAACATTAAATGGGTTGTTTGAATCTTTTAAATCCTGCTCTTTTGTGCTTGCTTTTTGTTTGTGTGAATGTGCATGGTTAGCTTCAAAAAGAGAAAATACATTAGAAACATTTAGCACAAACCATGTGCAAACTATGACAATAAAAGTGCTTGATGCCCCGCTCTCCTGCTGGAGATAATAACTCTTGTGGTGTTCGGGAAATCCTAGACAGGCTATCTTGACATACTGAGACAGGCCATCTCCACCATAAATGAGACACTGATGATAGCTTTTTCATTAAAGTTAAAAACTGTTTACAGCAAATGGGATAAATTGTCATGTAGGGTTATAAAACTGCTTATTTCATTATTGGAAGCTACATATTTTTGGAAGCTGCTATTGAAGCTGTGAAATCCCAATTGGGTGAAGAGAAACAAACACAGATAGACAAGATCTGGAACACAGTCATGATCAACAAAAGTCACTTGGCATCAATGGAAAACAGGAGCAGAGCAATAGCAGAGAACTGCAGACAGGCCTGTGGGCCTTCAAAGATTGCTTCAGTTTTACAAAGCCTAAATAATAAACTAGATTTTTAGTCACAAAAATTACAAACTCTCTTTTACTTACCATGTTGTTTTTCTTGTTTGAGTAACTTGATGCCAGGTGTGTGTCTGCTTGCAGTTAAGAGCTCTATCACTGAAGGCACCTTTGGACACTCTAGAACAGTGGTTCCTAACCTTGGGTAATCCAGGTGTTCTTGAACTGCAGCTCCCAGAAAACCTGGCCAGCCCAGCTGGTGGTGAAGGCTTCTGGGAGTTGCAGTCCAAGAACACCTGGGTTACCCAAGGTGAAGAACCACTGCTCTTGAGCAACATGGGTGTGAATGGGAGCCCTTTCTGGGAAAAGAGAATCAGTGAAATGTTTGATGGCCCCCCTGCCTGGATACTGACGCAGATGTGCAGGACCAAAATCAGTCAGTGGTTGTGGTTGATCATTTAGAGGGGATGCACCATCACTTTTGTTTCTGTTTTCTCTTCATCTCCCACTGTTGTTGCCCATCTGATACTATTTTTGTGCACTCCTGTGGCACAGAGCTGGCCCATTGAAGCCCCCCTACTTATGAGGAACAGGGATGGGATTGTCTGGGTTTAGGAAAAGCTCAGAAACAGTGGTTGAGTGCGTGTGGATTTGGAAAACTGTTCCCTGTTGAGAGGCAAATGATGAGGCTTGCTAATGATTTCTTGTAAAATTATATGGTGTGCTTTGTTTGGCCTCTCTTGGCAAGACTGTAAAACACACAGGTTTTAATTCTCCCTCTGGTACTGGAGAAATGTCTATCCATGATGACTGGTAGTATTATTCTCATTAATTTTGGCTCGATAGCTCACTGGTTTAAGTATCTGGTTACAGAGCCAGAGGTTGGAAGCTTGATTCCTCACTATGAGTCAGCTTATATGGCCTTGGGCAAGCTGCACAGTCCCAGAAGAAGGGAATGGCAGAGGATATTTGAGTATCTTCTACTTGGAAAAGTCTGAAAAGGGTCATCAACTTGCCATAAATCAGAATTGACTTGGTGGCGCAAATTTAATTTATTATTAAAATTGGCCAATTCCATTTTGAAAAATGTCTTTGTTGGTGATTATGAGTGATCTGTCACTAGATATGTTGTGGAGCCAAGCCCCACACTTCAATTTTGTACTTCCTTGAATTTCTCCTGATTATCCCCCTTTCAGATTCAATGAATGGCCCCATATTCTCTGGTTGTAGGAGAGATAGAGAAAAAACTTCTCACCACCCATTTTTTTCCTGATCATTCATATTGGTTATTTTATGCACCTCCATCATGTCCCCCTTTAAGTATGTTTTCTTCTGTGTTAAATCCATCTGACAATTCCCTTACTCCCCTGGTCAGTTCTTTGGCAACCCATTTGAAGAGGTTGTTTTCCCTAAAAGTGCTGCACCAAATGAACATACACATCACCCTTCTCCTTTCAATGGTGGAGAGATGCAGAAGTGTGTGATTTCATAGTTCACTAGAGAAAAGCCATGTTCTCGGAGGCGTGTTACCATATAATGGATGAACTCCTGTAGTAAATCACAACTATTCAATCAGCGGGGATTTGGTAAATCCATGCCTATGTAAGTTCCACTGATTTGATGGATCTGCTCTCGTTGTGACTTTTTACTAGATATCAGCCAAGGTTTGAAGCAGTAACATACATATCCAAAATGATGTTTTTTTTTTTTTTTTAAGAATTAAATCAAGGTCCCATTGATACTTTACAAAGCCTTAATAACTGTATAAATCTTGCTGGAAATCATTAGTGTGCAACTAAGTAGTGTCATCTATAGCAGTGGTCCCCAACCTTGGGCCTCCATATGTTCTTGGACTACAACTCCCAGAAGCCTTCACCACCACCTCTGCTGGCCAGGATTTCTGTGAGTTGAAGTCCAAAAACATCTGGAGGCCCAAGGTTGGGGACCACTGATCTATAGCATTCTGGTGCTACAGTCAGACCTTACATTATGATGTTGCAGATCATGACACTGTGTGTGTTTTACGTACCTTTCCTTCCTAACTGATAGGGGGAATGTCTTTAAAACATATAAATGTAGAGTCTTTCTGAACTGCAAGCAACCACATTTAGTGTGGCTAATGATGTCCTCCTTTATACTTATCTGTGAGAAGGTTCCATTAATCTCAGAGGGGTATCAATCTGAATAAACATGCCTAGGATTGCAGAAGGTTAGCTCAGTGGTTTAGGTATCTGGCTGTGGAACCAGAGGTTTGATTCCCCAGCGTGCCCCCTTGATAGGGGATGGACTCAATAAGCCACAGGGTCCCTTCCAGCTCTAAGGATCTAAAATTATTATTATTTGTATACACACATTTAATAAAATTAAAATAGATTTTGTGGCCTGGTTGGGGCAGGAAAATCTGGAAATGTTAAACGCTCAACAGTGTAATTAACAGATAAATTAGACAGAACAAACATCATGCATTTGCTGTAGACATATTTGTAAGCTATGCATTTTAAATGTATTATGATCTGCTGAAAAAGGCTGAAAATTCTTCAAAGAAAAAAAAGGAAAGAATGTAATTTTGGGAATGAAATTTATTGCATAAAATTCTTTCCCTGGAAATCACAGATATTTGCCTCCATTGCAAAATTTGTAGATCTAGCGTGACCTGAGCAAATATCTTTCTGCTTATACATCACTTGCGATCCAAATCATGCATGTGTATTTTCATATTCTTCCTAATAGAAAAGCAGATGTGATGCCTCTTAATTGAAGGTGTGAATAATGACTGCTAATGTCTTATTTCTCATTGAGATAAGTTGTCTGAACATACAGTGAAACTGGTTGGGAAGAATTTCCAAACCCCGTAAGAGTTCCTCACATATGATCGAAGATGTAAGGAACAAACACTTCCTCTTTTTTATTGCACAAAACAGCTCTAGCTATTTTACCTCATGTGAATCAAAGCACACACAGAGATGCAAAAGATGCCATCTAAGGTGTATCTGTGCAGCAAAACACCGGTAATTGTGAGCTTCATTTAATTTCCAGAAATGTGCAGAACTCAGTCCTGTAAATGCGCCATAATCTCTCCAAAACTACCACAGACAATTATTGCTCTCATGAAACAAAAAGACCAATACAGTGGTGCCTCGATTTACGACCATAATCTGTTCCAGAAGATAGACGTAACTCGAAATGTTCGTAAGTCAGAGCCCCATTTCCCATAGGAATGCATTGGAACCCCATTAATCCATTCCGGGTGAAGAAAAAAATCACCAAAAAAATCATTGCAAGACTCATTGGAAACATGATTAATCCCTTCTAGCTGAAGAGGGGGGGAAGAAAATCAATCAAGTGTACAAGACCCATTGGAAATGCATAGAAAACAGATAGAGCAGATCAGAAATGCAGAGAAAACAAAGGAAAAATCAAGGGAAGCATGCAGGACTCATCGGAAATGGGTAACCCCCCCAAAAAAGCAGCCAATTCCCCAAGACCCATCGGAAATGGGGGGAAGCAAAAAAAAAACAACCCCCCCCAAGACCCATCGGAAATGGGGAAACCCTCCCCCAAAAAAGCAACCATACCCCCAAGACCCATTGGAATTGGGGGGGAAACCAAAAAACAACCCCCCAAGACCCATCACAGCACAGAAACGTAACCCCCCAACTCAAAACCATGCTGCAAAAACACCCAGAACAGTTTTTAAAAAGCAGAAAACAGCACCTTATTTTACTGGGCAGCTCGAAGCCTCCCTGCAAACACACACACACACTCACTCAGAAGCAGAAGCGAGGCAGTCCCAAGCCTCTGAGGACAACACACTCTCTCTAATTGCTGGGGTGAAAGAGCTACAAGGAAGCAGCCTTGTTCCCACCTACAGTTAGAAATTTGAATTTCCCACCTTTCCCCCCTACCTTTTTCTGTTCGTAAGTGGAAGTTCCAGTCGCAAGTAGAAGCCAAATTTTGCGGCCGGAGCTGGTTGTAACTCAAAATGGTCTTAAGTAGGGACGTTCGTAAGTCAAGGCACCACTGTATTTACACTCTCTCATTTAGTGTGTGAGGGTAAGTTCACAATTAACATCCCAAGAAAGGAGCTACCAGAACATTAATGGTGCTTCTTAAAAAAATCAGGATTGAGCCCCATGTACATAGAGGTTTGCTGGAGCATAGAAAATAGCATGTAAATCTACAGTTTAGAAGATCAAATGCTTCGGATCCTCTGAGATTTTCAGGGCAGGCCTTCAACATCTTGCAGAATCTGTCAACATGATTTAAGTGCAGATTACACATATACCATACTGGTGTCAAGAAATTATCCCAGCGGGAATGTAAGGAGTAATTGTGAGGGCTTTTTTAATCCTTTTTTTTAAAAAAAGCAGCTTGATCAAACAAACCTGAACTTAAAAATCTATAGACAGACAGAATTACCATATTTAAATTCAAATTAAGGAGTTGCTTATTGTTGAATCGGCTGTTACCTCTATTAGCAGTGGTCTTCTACATACAAGAAAGGCCTATGAAAACAGATAAAACAGATGCAAATCTAACATTTCAAATATCCCTGTTCAAAGCTGGTGGAAGAATACTTCCACTTTCCAGAAGACATTAAAGTAGCCATTAAAGAAAAAAATTCAAAAGGAGATGGAGAAAGTGAGGGGTACAGTCCACTGGGAATTTCCATTCTATCTTCAGAGATGTGGATAGGAATAATGGATTATTATCATACTAAATGTATTAAATCAGCTTGCTTCAGAGCAGCAGCAGCTTTTGTGGATGGCAAGAGTTAAAAATGTAACTGTCACAGTCAGTAATTTCTGCACTGAATTCCTCTGTGACTTCATTGCCTGTCGTCCCACCTAGGGATGTGAATCTCATAGCTTCTCACTCTCAATGAGAAAGTTGGGGGGGGATATCCCTTTTCTCCTTGCAGTAAGAATTATCCATGTAAGATTTGTTTTTTCCCCTGAGAAATCCTATGGGGAATTTTACAGAAATTTCATGGCCTTTTTTTTTTTTCTGGAAGAAATGCTGACCTGCAAAGGATTGTTACATGTTTCTGCACAGAGGGGCATCTTTCCTGCCCAAGATTCACCGGGACGACGCAGAAGAAAGGCAAAGCTGCAATTCTGGTGCAGAGTGTCGTCTTTCCTGAGCAGAATTCATTGGAAGTGGCATTCCCCCTCTATGGATCTCCTGTGGAGAAAAACAGACAAAAATATAAACAAACAAAAAGGGGGATGACATTGGGGTCTCATTTTCAAAGAAATCTTGCTGGGATTGCTGAGAGTCTTTGTGGGGAGTCCTGGCACGACAAGACTTGGAAAATCCTTGAATTCAAGAAACTTTCCAAGCATTTGTCACATTCTTAATTTCCTCAAAAAGGACATTCATGGTCTTGGGAAAAGACAAAGCTCCTTACAATATGGGCTGATAGCTAAATGGCAGAGAAATGTGTAATTCCGAATTACATCCTGAGCTATACTTACTTGGAGGAATCATGTCTTTATACTTTTGTTATTGGTCTATATTTGTTTTTTGTTTTTTCTATAAAAGCCTACCTGTAAGTTATCACTTTGGATTCCATACTTGCAAACATACGTGTGGGTAAGTTTTCTCCATTAGGCATAATAAACGGCCTTCCCTATACCCCCCCTACCTTCAAGGTTATTTTCTAATGTAAAAAGTCTCAATGCTGCAATGCTCATGTATATATTGAATACTGCTTGTGAATTACAGTATGTTATCAGTAATCTACATGGGCATTTAGGCAGATTGTGGTTATGAGTGCATGGTGTGCCGTCTATGAAAATTTCTATTATCTCAGCTTCTCCCTCTCTACTGAATTGTTGTGCATATAGACAGGCAGAGGATGAGGATCATATAAGCAGCCTTAGGGAGTTTCCTTGGATAAAGCAATAACAAAGATAAAGCAATAGCTTTATAAGGAACATAATGGATATTTGACATTGTTTTCTCTCCCCTCCCCCACTTTATACTTTATTTTTTTCGCAATTATTTGTTTGAACGCGCCCAATAAAATTCCTAGCGATGTAGCAAGGAGCTGATAAAATCAGAACGGTGGTTGCTATGGAAGTAAGCAACAGCTAGACCTGGAAGGGAGATTCCTCTAGCCACCCGCTGTTGCTCTGCTGCAGCATAAGGCAATATAGATTCAGGACAAGCAGAGGCTTCGTTGATCCCAATTCCTGGTGCTGCATTCTTCCCTTTTGGATTTGTGCCTGAAAGACTAGGGAGATGGCTGGTTGGCTGGTTGAGAGTAAGGGCACGGGTACACTGATAAATTAAATCAAGAGCTGGGTAGAAGTTTTATAAATTGAGCTAATGCCATGTACTTTTTGTTCCACTGTGTGCTTCTTCATGGTCACCCACAGCTTCAAGGACTGTATTTGAGCTCAAAAAAGCAAGAAGGGTTGGTCAGCTGGGAGGAGTGAAGCTGCCACCTGTTTTGCTTGGCAGGCCAAAGAAGGCCTCACCTTGCTGCCTTCTGCAGCTGTGGTGGCAGGTTATGTGGATGAGGAAATTAGGACTGGCAGCTGGGATTGGAGGCACCCACAAGCTAAGCAGCGCCCAGGAGTTACTGGCGACAATTATGTACATGGAGATGGGCATGGGATGGTTGGTATAAGAGCGACGCCAATCTGCCCTCTCCCCTATGCACGTTCTCCAAATCTTCCTCTTCCTCATCAGTGTGTGTATGCACACATGTGCCTGCCTGCCTGCCTGACACTTCCTGCATTTCCGTCTTCCCCTTTCCTTCTGCTTCCTTGTTTTGCCACTCTCTTGGTGCGCGCTTGCACTGTCTCCCCTTCTTTCACCCTGTCAGGCTTCATTCTTGCCAGGGCAAAAGAAAAAGGGAGGGTAAAGGACAGGTAAAACAATGTGTTTTTCTCCTCTGTTGGACTTGGCATTCATTTTGGCAGACCTCCACGACTCAGTTTACTCCAACACAAACATTCACACATGCCAAAATGTTTTAGAATAAATCAGATTCACTATTAAGTTAAAATAAAGAGCCCTTTAAAATAACTCGCTTTCTTTATGGAACTTGAGCAGTCTTGAGATAACTTCAACTCTTGTCTTAAACTCAAGAGTTTTGATCAATGAATACTATTTATTTTACCACCGTGCTTACAGTTTTCTTTTAATTTGATTCAACTTCTTTCAGCAGCTGTACTCACGTCTTACTTTGCTTGGGCTTTTTTTTTTTTTTGCCCTACTCCCTCACATAAATGACCACCCTTTTACCCCACAGAAAAGACTTCTTCATTCAAGTATTTTCTTGCATTCTTATTCTTCATCTCAGTAATTTCCTGGACTGGGTTTCTCAGCTTTCTGTGCCATCTCTTCTCTATGCAGTAAAATGAAAAGTCAGCCAGCTTCTAAAATAAGAGAAAGCTGCTCCCCTTCCTTCTGTACCTCACAAATAATGCAGCATTAATGACAGGTAACCCAGAACTGTACAGTTAGGTGACCTTATCCCAAGGGGAAGAGTTTGATTTTTATGCTGGCAGTGCAAAACTGATTCAGTGCCTCGGTTTAAAGAAAATTGTGGCAATGGAGCACTGGCCGTTTAAAATAATAATTCTACTCTCTGATCGATCTTTTTCCTACTTTGAAATAGCTTCATGCCATTAAAAGAATCTCTCTCCATCTCCCCCCACAACGTCTCTTGCCTTCTCGCAGTTCTCATTGCCTGTGAAAACAACAATCCTTAAATTGTTATAGCAGCACTAGATCTTCTCTAGATCTAGTAATTTTAGTTGCACATTATTGAGACTGTGAAGGTCAGAAAAAGAGATGTGGGAGGATAGAATTAATGCAATGTGGTTCCATTTAATGTTCAGACATGCAGTGGTCCCAAATGCAAGATGTTTTTTTTCCCCATCTGATTGCACCCTATGTCCCAGGCATGCTTGACATCATCTTAGGCAGTCATAGCTCAATGAGATAAATCAGTGAGGAACATTCAGGCCCAAACAAGGTTTTTTTCTTTCCGGTGAGAGTAAGATAATGAGCACTATTGTTATATTTTTTTTGGTCCAGATCCATAAAATGTGCTCAGACCACCTTTGTGCAAAACTTGTGTCTTTTCTCAATGCCAGGAGACGGAGGACATCACCCTTGTAAGCACTATGCCAGTAACACAGTGGCTGACAATTGTACTGTACTCATTCCTCAGTAGGAATGAGTATCTAGTCAGTAGCTACAGTATATGCATGTATGACGTGTGCATCATCACCATCGCTCTGAGGTTAAATTAGGGGAGGGCAACTTTCACAGAGTTAAGGGTCAGTTTTCTGCCTTTGGAGATCTTCCAGGAGCCAGGCTGCCAATAAAGCCCTATAATGTAAAACACACACACAATTGTGAGAAGTTTTTTTAAAAAAATGTTATTTGAGGATGTTAAATGTGTTGAGAATTTTGGTTAAATATGTATTCTCAGGACATAAGCAGAGTTAGGAGATACCAGGTTACAAAGACACTATAACACTGAGAGAGTAAAATACCTACTTAGTCTATTAACATACATAAAGAGAGAATAGACATTCATCTGGCAGCTTAACATGACATGGCACAATACATTGCATAGAAATAAATGATCTGACTTAACAGCAGATGAAATGTTCTCTTTACACATGACTTACATACATTCCTGGGACCAATCAGAAAATAAATTACTTCATTTTCTTCTTACATAAGGTTACATCATGTACAACAGCTGTACAACAATTAAGTCTCAAACCTTGCTATTAACACCTGAATACAATCAGTACATGACTCAGGTAAAAATCAGCCATTTTACTTTCACTATACAACTTTTATATTTAATACGTATTCACATCAAAATCTCAACAAAAAGTGGCATACTTAAAAGATGAAATGCTCTTCCAGAAAGATTCTAGGAATGGCAGTTCACCTTTTTTTTTTTTTTTAACTGAAGAAAGAGAGAGGGCCAGAGAAGGCCCTCTGTGACCCTTGAAGAAAATCTCCAGTCCTTTCCTTTGCCATGTAGCAATAAAATGACAATATATGTTATAGTGCAACATTTCTGGAAATTAAGGATTGGCTGGCTGCATGCCGTTGCCCAGGGGATGCTCAGATCTCTGAGTCAATTAATGGACTTTGAAGTGAGGTAGGAAGATCAAAGAATAATCAATTTAAATGGAGCTATTTGGATACAGGACAAATTTTCTGTGACTGTGCAGAAATTCAATAAATGTAACATGTATGTGCATACAACTTATGCCCATCTTGTGTACAAAAGAAGATTTAGCAAATGGCCGAGATAGCAGTATTGCAGTAGCCTGCTTCTGGTCAAATATAGTCCAATCATTTTAACAGTTTAATTTTACCTATATGTCATACACGTCCATAATTTTAAAATGTCCGACACTCTAATACAAATAAAGAAAGAAGAATGACAACATAAATTGCACGGCTGTTTCTTAAATGCTTGTTGAACTACAAAAACACGTGAACATGTCTGAACATTTATCTTTGTAGAGAGATGGAATGGTGAGGTAGTTAATATGAATTTTAGTGTCATATTCTGCAGTGAAATGTTTTATAATCACTGACATTTCCCCCAAAGTGGCATCGTCTACCCTGTTCTTGCTACTACTAGCTGCTGCAGCTGGAAACTTGCTTTTACCTATCACAACAAACAAGCAAATAAAGTACTGGTATACTATTTTATTTTCATATTAGCAGCCACAGAGCCAAACTGCTGATGAAATTAAAAGTCCTTTGATTGCCTTAAAAAAAAAAAGTCATGTGTTGGGCTACCCATCTGTCTGAGTTTGAAGCTTTGAAAAGATGCTTGGTAAATAAGTCTTTTACATATTCTAGTGAGAGAATGACTAGAGTAATTGGCTAGCACTAAAAACTGAAGTAAGGACAGCAGCATGAAATAGCAATTCCTGCTTCTGGGTTATAACATTAATAAATACTATACACTGGGATTTGTCGTAAATTAGTAAAACATGGTCTTTCTTATTGGGCAGATTATGTGGAAATGCTGAGTTTAAAAATGAAAAACAAAGAACTTCCACAACTACGCAACAGTCCAGATAGAAACCCACAGAGAAGATTAATAATTTTAAGTCTCCCTCAGATACATCTCCCCTTGTGGTACAGTTAGTTTTTAGTCAGCTTTGCCTCACTTTACTTTAACTGGCAAATAGTCTCAATATAAATTGTCAGAGACTCTTGGTTTAGAAAGAATAAATGTATCTGTTTATTTACAAAAATATTGATGTCAGAATACAAAACAAAACATGTTCACTGGTGATTTTTTATGGTATCTTAACTTGCTGGCTTCATTATTTGGTTTCTTTACTAGTTTGGTTCAGTTAGCTTACTGGCTACATATATGGTACTCAGAACACTAAAACACTACTTAACCTATCTCTAACATTGCTAAACTTCTAACTTCCACATTTCTAAAATACTAACAAAGACTCAAAGACTCATGTCTAAACAGACACAGAGTCCTGACAGATCCTGACTAACACAGACTGAGGAAGGAAGGAAGGAAATAGAGACTGAGGTACAGAGGGAAATCACTGGCTATTCTAAGTGATTGGCATTCACCCAAAGTCTCCCCCATCAAAACCTCTAAAGGTGCAACATGCTGGTTGCTGTTCCAAGCATTTTGACACAAATTGTGTGTCATGAGTTTGTGTTCTCCAAGAATACATTTCTGTTGTATTCAGAACACATGCAGGTCACTGTCCCTCACTGCATGATCTGGCCACTTCATGTTGGGAATGGAAATGAGACATATTGTTCACACATGCAACTTCCTCAGCCACAGAAATTAATGGCCGCTTTTCATTTATGTGAAATAGTACAGTGATACTCCCTGAGCATCCATTTGAGTGGGAACCAACTATTCTGCTCCTCCTGAATTCAGACTAAGGATGTGATGTACTTACACCTTTTCTCATCAATCAAACTAGGAGTCTAGGTGGTGATGTTGCAGTTCTAGACACTCACTGATGGTTGACACAGCTTATCTGACCCTGTTTCTCTTGGGTATTTGGCTGGCATATGGGACTGAGACTGCTGTGGTCACCTTCGTTAATCATGTATGTCACAGGCTAGATACAGGAATCATCACCCTATTAGTTCTCCTGGACTTCTTGGCTGCTTTCGATAATATCAGTTATCATACTCCTCTGGGCTGCCCAGCTAGATTGGGCAATTGGAGTTACTCCGCCAAACTGGCTTGTTAAACTTTTATTGTGTAGTAAATATTTATCCTTGATTCTAGTGGTTTTATTATCTAATTGATTTTTATTTTTAATCCTTCCATTTTTATTTTTAGCACTCCTTGTAGTGGAAGTAGGGGACAGGAATGTAATAAATCTGTATTTGACTTCATTAAATACATTTATTTACTACAAAGAATTTGAATGAATAAGCATCTTAATGTGTTCTGAACATTTTCAAATAATGTTACAACACTGATCTGTTCTTGCATAACCATCTCCTAATTCATTTCTTTCCCACTGTGTTTTAAATTGTAGATCCTGCTCATAACAGTTGCCCAGAACCTGGTACACCCCACTATGGAATACAAAATAGTTCTAGAGGCTATGAGGTAATAATCATTTTGCACTATGGGACTTGTAATATTTTATTGTGCTGTTACATTTTAAGTGTATAATTAGTAGCATGGATTACCTTGGGTCTGTACTGCTGTCCCCCTGCAGCATTTAAACACCTATACATTTTAAAACGCATTATTCCATCATGTGTACAAGGGCCTTCTCATTAATTTCCATAGAATCTGTGTGTAAAGCCATGGTACTGCTAACACAGTGATGGTACCAGTATCAAAACGTTTTTGCAGTATACAAATAGCAAGACTATGGTTCAGAATGGTTACTATTCAATTAAAATTTGTAATGTTCGTGTGGGGTGCCAAAAGATCATTCTTTAAGTGATTTTGTATAACTGGACACTTACAATGGATTTCAAGTAAACATTGCAGTTATAATTATTATGCATGTTGGTCAATAGTGATGGGAGCCTCGTATTGACACATTGGTACACATTAGAAAACTAGGAGAAACATAAATTGAGACTGAGAGTGTACACACACACACACACACACACACATCCTTTTGCAGGATATGGTAGGCTGTTGATTTATATGTCCATTGTATGTCACTTAACTAAGGATGTGAATCTTACAGCTTCTTAGTCTGACAATTGGTGGGAGAGAAGACTCTTGTATTCTTTTTTGGATATTTGTGGACATTTTTCTTCCAGAAGAAGCACCTGTCTGTGCAGAATTATTACAGTTCCTGCACAAAACTGTGTTGCTCTCACAGAAGATTCTACAGAATTTGGCAGTTTCTTGTTCTAAAGAGCAAGCAGAGCCCAATCAAGTGAGAAATAAATGGGGTCTCATTTTCATTGAAAGCTGAGAAATCTCACTAGTTCAGGGAGAAGTACCAGCGAGAAGTATTAGGGCTGAGAGTCTTCAGAAATCACTGAGAAGATGACATTTTTCAAGCATTCTTCACGTCCCTATCCCCTACTGCAGATGTTTTTCATGACATGCAAGCAGAAAATGGGTACCAATCTTATGTGTTAAATGTCTGGGGCACACTTCTTTGGGAAAGTTAGTGGTTGCATGGATTCACACCTTCAAAATGTAAAATCAAGAAAATTTCCGAAGTGCCATTTCATGTTAGATTGAACTGTTGTTGTGCCTGCCCTAAAAATTACTTTTAACTCTTTAGGTTGGGAGCAGAATCTTTTTCAGATGTAGAAAGGGTTATCACATACAGGGTTCTACTACACGTACTTGTCTTGCAAATTTAACGTGGAGTGGCATACAACCTGAATGCATTCGTAAGTAAAATAATATTCAGTCATATATCTTCTTTAGAAAATAAAACAGGATAATAAATACTGTTTTCAGTGGTTGTTACAAGATCATCATCCAGAAACAGGCCATGCCCATAATCCAAGGCAACTATGCCGTAGTCTGCCTCTGACTGAGTCATATATTTTATTTCTACGAATCAGTTCCGTGAACAGTTCTTTTAATTGTTTTAAACATTTAAAAGTTAGGACAGGGTTTCTTATTTGAAAGAGAATTCATGTAACTACTGCCTCTAAGAACCCTCAGTCCTGTGAGGGTGAGATGGTGATCTTGAATTATAATTGATATGGGTCTTCTTGAAGTATTTTTATCTGCATGTCTCCCGGGATTTTGCAGTTCTGAGTTAATCCCAGTGTTGTTTCTCAAATTTACCTAATGCATTACAAATTCTCCCACAATATTATTTATTTATTTATTTCTGATTTTTTTTAACACCTACGTACCTGTATTGCTTGTAATTTGTTCAGTTCATTCATCTCTCTCCCTCTATTCCATATTATTGACACATTGGTACACATTAGAAATCTTTAAAAAAAATTTGAAACAAAACATTATTGTCATCTTATGTGTGATTGTAAGTAGCAGAGCTTTTCCTGTTGAATCAAAATTTTGCTCCATACCAAGAGATTTTGTACCAATGTGACTATAGCTTCATTCCTCAAGGATTAGATTGCTCTGAGGTTGTAGGTAAAGGAGACGTGTAGGGTAACAATTAATTGACAGTTAATATTAATTTAGATCTCTGTGATAAAAGACATCAAAGTGTGTGTTCAGAAACATGTATTTCTATGAGATAACAGTGACCTTTGTTTCTTATCCTATTTGAAATTAACTTTGAGATGTCAGAGTGGGTACGGATTAAAAAATGAATCACCAAATTTGTTCAAAAAATTCCTAATTCATCACTTTGTATGAATCAATTCTCCCAACAAATATGAATCAGTGAATTTTTAGCAATTTTGAGTGGTCAATTCATTTGGCTATAAATTGGCACCCCAGGCACCAAGAGGCACTGACATTGCAGGGAGATTCTACAATCTTCCTCCAGGTTGGTTAAGATTGGGTTTCCCCAGGCCAGCTGCTAAAGGGCACTTTCTTGGCGTGACCCATTTTGTGAGTGTATAATGTGGACGTCTGAAGAAACCCAGTCTTCATCAAACTTGGAGGGATTGTAAGGGAGAGTCAGTAGAAGCTTCTCTCTGACTTTGGTGTCTCTAGGTGCCTGGGGAAACTTTCCCCGGGGGAGGGCTTTAACTCGGACATCTGAAACCCAAACTTTATGAACCGTGTAGGGCTTGTAGAGGAGAGTGTGGGGAAGTTTACGAAATTGATGTGTCTAGGTGTTTGCTGTGTGCATTTTATAGGGTTTTAAATAAAAAATGAATTAATCAGGAAAAATAATAATTCTTGATTCATTGACCTTGATGGATTCATCGAAATGAATCAAAATGAAACATAATTTTTCTGATTTGTTCCCACCTCTAGTCCTAAAAAAATAGGGCAGAAACTATAACAGAAGGATTGTTACAGTGCCTTGCATAGCTAGTGCAGCATGACCAAAAACGTTCCATGGAACCTTTATTTGGTAGAAGTTATCATTAATTTATTTAACAGGGAAATCATCCAGTAGTTCTCAGAGTTCTTGGTGTCATTGAAATGAAAGTGATTTTTTGATCGAAAAAGCTCAGTAAACAACCATACTGATCATTGCCTAATTTACAGTGGTCTACACTTTGGTTGTCACTCCCCCTTTTCCTTCCTAGTTATCTTCAACACACGGTGTGCACAAAGAGGTTTTCTGAATATCTTGAATTCCACCTTTTGGTGTTTCTTTTTCAGTAATAGGTACAGAAAAATGGAAACTGCAGATCAGGATATTCTAAATATGAAAGCTGACTACCGTGTTGTTCATAGGAGTAAAATGTTCATCCCCTGATTTATGGATATGGTCTAATTTCTACTTTGGTGGCTAGTTGTTTTTTTAAAAAAAATCTGTTCAAATTTTTCCAGCTCATGCTTGCAGACAGCCAGAGACCCCAGCAAATGTGGATGTAAAAGTGATTGATCTACCTACCTTAGGCTACACTTTGGTGTATACGTGTCAGCCAGGATTTTTTCTTGCTGGTGGATCCGAACACCGAACATGTAAGCCAGATATGAAATGGACAGGAAAATCTCCTGTTTGTAAAAGTAAGTCATAGCTACTATTAATGGCTCAGATTGTTTCCACTTGCTAATAATTATATTAATCGCAAAGCACGTGCATGTATACATGGCTCAAAACTCTTACATGTCACAGTATGTATATTATTGTATATTATTCCTCTTTTAAGGATAGGGCACATAATGCTGAAACCACAGCAAACAGCAACAAACCTAACATATAAATGGTTCCTTTCTAGGAGAAAGGTGGGGTATAAATAAATAAATACTGTGTTTCCCCGAAAATAAGACAGGGTCTTATATTAATTTTTGCTCCAAAAATGCATTAGGGCTTATTTTCAGGGGATGTTTTATTTCACAGTCATATCTTATGGTTGCTGCACAATGCTGCACAATAGTGAAGGGCAGGGTTTCACTTAACTGGGGCTTATTTTTAGGGTAGGACTTATATTACGAGCATCCTGAAAAATCATACTAGGGCTTATTTTCAGGTTAGGTCTTATTTTCGGGGAAAACAGGGTATATGTATATATATATAAATTCCAATGAAAGATTGTGGAGGATATATGCTTCTTTGAGTTGCGCTGCACAAATCATATATGTGGGTGTTCAACAACAGAGCTGGGTAATCTAGTGAGATCCTTAGTGAAGCAGTGTCATAAGCTGAGACTGAAACTTACCTAGCCTAGTGACTTTGCTCTTCTCTTGCAATTACCTTTGAATAGTTTGAAGGTTTATATGGAAGGTTTTGCTAACAATTCAAGGCTTGGTGTCTATATAGCCTGATTCAGTTATGACAGTCTTTATCCAGTGTTTATTCAGCGCACAGTGGTGTGTGTGAGAGAGTGATAGCCACATACTCTCTGATATAGCTTTGCTCATGTGAAGGTCTGAAAAGGAGAGATTTTCCTCCAGAACTGCTCATGTAGAGAGTGTTTACAAATGACTCTTCCCTTTTCAGAACTCTTCATATAATATGAGGAAAGCAACAATGGAGGGGCAAGGTTATTACACTCTCCATTTTGTCTGGTGCATAAACAGGCTGTCCTAATAACAGAGTAAGGCATATGCCATCATAGAGACAGGAAAACATTTACTGACTTGTAAATGTCACTTCTCAAAACTCACACAACAATCTGGATTTTGACGGGATAGGAGGGTGTTCCCACAACTCTTGACAAGGCTTGTTATAGTTTCCCAGAAGGTCTGATGGTTATTCCGTTTATCTATCATGAATGACTTTGCGTGAGTCCCTTTCAGAGGTGAATTGAAAGGGACCAGCAGAAGCAATTGTTAGCCCTAAAGGGGGAACTGTGTTGTAACTGTGCAATGCTTAACCTCAGTTTGTGTCACAGTCTCCAAGTTTCCATGTGTGTCTTAGTGTTTAATGTACATGTACATATTACTTAGGAAGAAAACATTTTTTAGTGACTGACAAGCTTGTGGAGTCCTACAAGAATGCTGGCTATAATAAAAAAATGTATTTTGTTTGTTTTTTATTTATATGAAAAGCAAGGTTTTCATATAAATGTACACGTTACTTTCCTTAACATAAAGATCAACATGAACAAGACAGCTCAGTAACAACTCTGCTTAAAATTTATACTTAGGACTCTGCTTATAAGTTTAGTTGATCCAACTTGTCTGATGACAACTCTGTTCCTGATCATTTAATACTGTGCTAAGAAATATGTCCTGATTTTGAATGCAACACCTTGGTAGTTCCTTAGAAAGTATTCATATATGGCAAATGCAGAAAAAAAATTCTTTGATTCTAATGGGACAGTATTGGATGCTTCAGAATTCATCATCTCTTACTAAAGAAACCTAAACATTGTACAGTATAAGAGTCATTAAGACCCTAATAAGCAAAATATGAACATCCACTTTTGGTTTTTCATTTTTTTTGATAAAGGAAGACATACACAAACTAATTCAGAATTATGTTGGTACTTGTCAGTTGTGTGACACAGTTTACTGTGTAGGCTCAGTGGCTGACACTTATTACATGTGCCATATGTTATATCCACTTATCCAGGCCAGCTTTCAGAGATTCTGTACCTGAACTGTACTGCAATGCAGCAAGTAGTGTTATTTTGGTTCCATTAGTGTGGATTTCCTCATAAATTGAAACATACGCTTTTATTTTACTGTGACAAGTTCAGTTCTGGGGGAAAATGTAAGGAGAATGCAGTAAGATCATTCTTGCCACAAAGCCGTTCTCAAGTAATTGCAAAAAAGGAGACCAATTTGGCTTGAGTCATGCTTCTGTAGCAATATGCAGTTAATGAAATGATCTGGCCTTGAAGGCAGAAATCATGCAGTGGCTGGTCCTCCTCCTTAAAACACAGGGTATCTCAGTGTTTTTCTTTTTTTCTTTTGCCTTGTGGGAACCAGTTAATGATTGGAAGGGTATTTACTGGTAAAATAAATGCAGAACTGATAAATGTTTATTCAGGTAAGGTGAGGCACTGAAATGTAGCTATATTCCCAACAGAAATCAGGAGTATCATGAGTGGCACAAGCCCTGTGTATTTCTGGATAGGAGCGAGGAGAATGAAAGCAATGGACCTGCCACAGAAAAGCCTTAAATGCGTCTTTGCTTTTCCGTACTGCAGTGCCGCCTGTGGTCTTTCTCACTCCTGTCTTAGACTGCAAATTTATCCTGTCTTGCTGGGATAAGACTGGGATGCTACTAAAAAGTCTACCCCAGGACTTTAGGACTGCGAAAGTACAAGAAGACAGACTGGTGTGACACTCTTTGTAGTGTTGCACAGTTGCCTAGATATGTGACCCCCACTAGCACATATACATTGAGAGCCAGTGTGGTGCAGGAGATAGGATGATGGAATAGGACTCAGGGGAGTTGGGTTTAAATCCCTGCATGGCCAGGGAACTCATTGGCTGGGTAGCAGTATTAAATCCACTCCTTAAATATCTCACCTGCACTGAAAAAAACCTGTTATGGCTGCTATAAGTCGGATGTAACTTGGCAGCATATAAAAACAACTGCATGTACTGTATTATAAGGTATTTTCTCTGCCTGTTTCTGGCTCATAGTGATACCAGTGGCTCAAGCTGTAGGTTTCAGGTTTTATATATGAACATATCGTTACAACAGCTTCATTCCTAATAAGGCTCTCTGTTACAGCACTCTGGTTGATATAAAACTAGTACTTTTCAAGAAGTGAGAATAGCAATTACTTCTGCAATCACCACGCTTGCCACAAGACAAACATTGGAATCACAAGTTATTTTGTCCTGATGAATATGTAAAATCATGTTTGCTTTAATATGTAATATAAGTTTTACTTGTTTCTGCTATAGCATGTTAGGTCTACTGGAGGACACACAATTGCCTTGATCAAGTATTATGTGTCAACATTCTGTACAGAAAAAAAAGTATGTTCATAAAAATGATAATTTGTCTTTTTACTTGTAGGTAAAGGAGTGAGAGAAGTTAATGAAACAATAACTAAAACTCCAGGTTTGTATACGAGATCAGTTTTAGAATGAATACATTAAGAATCCTCTCTAGCGTACTGTTTCTACAGTAAAATTCTTTCCAACTTTCAAATGAATTATTTCATTGCCGATGTTGAAACAAAAGAATGTTACAAAAACTGGTATATAAACCTATTATCTGGAAGTTGTCACAAAATGGCACCTATAAACCATGGTAGATTTAAATATAGTGCCATCTTTGGTGGCATTATTGAGGGATGTTACCTGCAATGTAGTTTATACAGCAGTAGGAACTTGGTGTGTGGGATTGTGCACCATTTCAGACTAGGTACAGGAGCACATGATTGAATGTTCTTGAAAGAGTGGACGTTGTTAGCCTTATTCAGATGTTGTCAATGTGGAAGAACCTAACACAGAGAGAGGGAGAGTCCTTACTCAGCTATCCTCTGTCCTGGCTTAGATCATGCGATGGTCACCAAGCCTGAACAAGAGAAGTTTTTGTTCTCAAGGAAGATCTCCATGTAAACTCAATTCAAACTCTGGTTAAATAGAATAGGAATTCTAACATGTTTTATGGTTTTTTTGCATAGAAGGAAGATACTTGTGTAGAAATTCAATTGCAGAAATCCCCATTTGCAACATGATGTCGTTCCTCACTGAAAATGAGAATCTATAAGCACTTTAACTGTGTTTATTACAAATAAGAAGCTAGATAAGGTTGCTTTATATCAGACAATGTACTATAATGGAGAGCCTTATAATGAAAGTAAATAATTAATTATACTGTGATTTTGAATGGAAAGAAAAACCAGTTTCGTTTACACCTTATTAATGGACTAGCTCCCCAAAATGGCTATTTTATATTACAAGTTCTTCTCAACATTACTGTTGTGACGTCCCTCTTTCACGTCACAATGGTCAGGTCACTCTTTCATTCACACTTTATTTACGCTGCCACCAACCACTCCTTCATAAGACTCTTCAGACAAATGTATGATTTTAAAAATAAAAACTTGTATTTTATTGATAACAACAGAAGGAATGGTAAATCACTTTATCAACTAAAATAAAAAGGCAATCAGTAATAATAAAGTATCCCCTCATACACACTATCACTCAGACCTTAACTCTTCATAACTCTTAACTAACTAAAAACTGTCTCTCCTCATTCACTCCCCCCCCTTATATACACAGCTCCACCTCCTGGAGTCCCACCTCCTGCTCTGCTATAGGCAGATGGGTTCCAGCATAACCATGGTAGGCAGGTGACGTCATCGCAGCCGTCACAATTACAGATTCAGAACTGGCCCTACCTTTAGGCAATGTGAGACAGCTACCACATACAGCCTCTCTCCATTTACCCCGAATTCTTCAAGTTACTCTGATCTGTTTCTCCCTAATCTTTCCTGTTGCTCTCAGGCACAGTAAAACATGCCATCCCATTAGCAGTATTCAAGCAAGACTGAACTACCAAACTCATCAGACTCTAGCATGAGATTAGGAGTTCATGCTGCCTCAGGCAGCAAAATGCCTTGGAAAAGATATATATGATCTGCAACTATTTATAAACAATATATAACTTTCACTGGTGACTGGTTCAACTTATATAGACAAGTAAATATACAGTTCACTGCAGGTGCTTCTGATGTACAGTTTGGGGAGGCATAGGAACAATTACTACTATATAAAAGCTGCTTTTCAAAATACTCTACTGTACTTGAAGCAACAGTAGGGGTGATGCTTTAGTTGTCTCCTGGCTGAAGGAAAAGGAACGCAGGACAACCTGTCCTTAAAATAAGTCTTATACCACAGATGTGGAGCTACCTCACATGTTTCATAACCTGAAACTGTGAATGCATTTGTGACAAACACATGTGGAATACAAGCATGAACGTAAGGATGCTGTGGTTGACCGGAGCAACCAGTTGATTGTACAAAAACATAGTAGAAACTTCAGTTTCATTCTGTACAAAATGACCTGCAAAATGTTATTCTGTCTCCATGCAAGGAAACATGAGAAGGGCTGTGGAGGTTACCTAGCTGTCACAGCATTGTTTGCACTCTTGTGCTAATGCCGGTGCAAGTATTTGCAAAGCAGTTCTAGCAGCAGGCAATGTTTACCTTTTGTTTATACTTCTTTGGATTTGGCCCACTTCTTTGAGGTCCACTGGTTTAACTCTTTCTGCACAATATTTTCCAGTCTCGTCTAGTTTACAGTATGATCTGTGCTCCCACACTGTAGATAGCCGGCAGTGTGAACTCCACATGACTGCCTGGTGGCACGGGCCAGTCACTCACCTGGCTGTTGTTCATGCCAAAGGCATTCTGGCTCTCCCTATCACTCCCCCTCTAGGTCTGTGGTGCTGTGGTCAAACAGTAAACTCCACACTATGCTCATTGCTGTACAGTGTTAAATTTCAATCACTGCAAATTAGTTATTTCTTCCTGTCTTAGTATAATCTTCTGCACAGGGAAGCCTTCTCACTTTGCACCACAGTCTTACAGTCTATACACTATGTCTTCAGTGTTAAATGTGTACAATGTCTTTTTTGGATTGTGTGTGTGTTTAAAGGTCTGCATGTAATGTATGCTTCCTGCTTCTCAACCAGGAACCATTTTTCTATATCGGAATCCATGAATTGCATCGCTTTTCCTGAGATTTTTCTTTAACCTCTGTAGCACTCAGAAACCAATGGATTTGTAGTATCTATAGTCTTAGCATCCTTTATCACCGTTGATAATATCCTGCCCCTAGTAAAATTACATATGATTAAACCAGACCTTTGAGAAGTTACAGTTTCACACCACAGCACCTAGATCTGAGAGCTGTAGGCTTAAAAAGTTATACCTCTAAGCTTTCCTCAAGACCTATTGATTGAATGAAGTTAAAGAGTGTGGAAATGTGTGGTACATGAAGTTAACATAGCTCTGCAAAGTCAGGTACATTAATATAGTAAACAATGGGCAAAATCCCATTGACACAGTTCCATCAGCATCAACTCGATCAGGACAATGGAAATAATCAATTCAAATTAATTTAAAGCTTCCTATCCCCACATTTTTGTTTCCTAGGTCTCCCTTTTCCCTGGAGAAACCTTTTAAAGCACCAGGACTTGGAAAAGAGCTTTTAATAATAAAAAATCACTGCCAGATCACTGCTGCCAGGATCAGAACTGCCACCAGTGATCCAGTGGTGATTTTTTAAAATTTAACCTTTAAAAGCTGCCACACACACCCCAAGGCTCCCTTAGAGCAAAAGCTGAAGGGGGTGGGGTAGGATATTTTAAATTAACATTTTAACTGTTTCTGGTGCCCTAGTCTGGTTTACTCCAGCAGAACTTTGCGAATAGGGTTTTTCCCAATAGTGACTAACCAAAGAAACGAAATCTCATTGTGTATATTTTAGACATTAATGCAGCATTTGCCACATAAAAATCTGCTTCTGTCTTAGAAATTTAAAGCACTGTATCACCTTTGCAGGACTACTCCCACCCCACCCCCTGTCACATCCCTATTTTAGACTGTTCATACCGAGGGGATTAAAAAATTTCACCAAATTCAAATCTTTGATTTCTTCAAATTTAGTGGTAGGCCCTGAAATTTGGCAGAAGTTTAACATCTTCATGTGAAATTTGCAAACTTTGCCTGAGAGGGTTTCAGCATCTCTGTGGTCTCTTGGACAAGACTTTGGCTTGTCTGAAATGTGAGATTGTCTTTCTTGGATAACGGGGAAATTAATTGTTTGGATAACGGGGAAATTAAATGTTTCTCATCATTGGGATGAAGTGGATTCAGTATCAAAGAGCACATGTTTTTTACTTCTCAAAAACAGCAGCAGCAACAACAACCAAAACCCTTTAATGAAACTTCTTTTTGCAGGAGATAGAAAAATTACTGGTATCAGCAGGAAAAGTAGAGCTCTCAAAAGTGTTTATAGAATATGTAACCAAAATAGTTACAGATTTCGTTTCATTTAATACGTGCTTTATGGGTGGTAGTTTTGATTTTGCCTTTCCAGCTTTTCCTTGGCTTTTTGTTATAGCTATTTTCTTTTAATCCAGATGTGAGGAAAATGGCCCAAACACATTTTGATACTTTATGGACCAGCTTTTTGTTGAGGTTTTTGTGCTTTCCTGGTATGATATACTATTAACTTTTCAACATCCGTGTAAAGTAGATTTTGAAATGCATCAAGCAGCAATTTAGCCTTCAGCCTCAGGTTCAGTTATTTCCTTTGGCTGACTTTGAGAAATAGAAGAAAATAGCTCTCATGCAATACCATTGCACCTATAAGTCATTTTCCTAGGATTTACATCATAGCACACTTTTTCTGCACATTAATATGCTGGTAACAGTTACTGAAATAATGATTGTAGCATTATGAGAAGACAGGGCATTTCTCCATGTAGAATTGGAACTCAGGAGTCATGCATTTATGAAGTAGGGCGCATCGCAGCTGGCTGTGCTTTTGCAATTGTGATGGACTTCCCTTCCCGTTTCCCTTGTATGCAGAAGATTTGTACAAGGCTGCTGGAGGGGAATAGTGCATATGTGTATCTGAAATTATTCAGCATAACTTCTGCAATTCTTTTCGCCAATGGTTGCTAATGCACTGTTTTTCCTATAGAGACGGTATTAAAACTTCCCAGGAGTGTTTTCCTTAGGCCAAGATCATCCTTTGATGTTGATTTCACAAATAAATCTTGTTCGGGAAAGGCCTCCTACAACATTAATTAACAGCTTCTGACCCTTATATTGTTCCCTGTTCATTCCAGGTGGGGAAAGCAGAGATAAATTGCCATATAATCAGTCTGCTTCTATTTAGACGGGGCACAGTTTAATTGCTGGTATCTTTTCGTGTTTTTTTAATCTGTGGTGAAATAGTGCTATTTTGCTAGTTAATGAAATAAACCAACAATTAAATGAAATCAATAATTAAATTCTGCCCCTCTCTTAAGGGCAGAGAAGCTAAGTAATTAAAAGGCTTCTCACAACTAATATTCCAGGTGCACAAGACCAGAAGCAATTAACTGAATCTAATGAGAGACATTTAAATTAGAGTTCACAGTCTGAGCATGTCTGGGGCAAGCTTTCTGCCCCAGCATCCTCTTAAGGGCCACACTGTAGTTTCGTGCAAAACAAAACAAAACAAAAAAACTAAGCCAAATCCACGAGGTGGCTATAAAACAACTTCCATTTTGGAAAATTGGTGTTCTCCGTTATTGGGATCTATCCTGAAGGCTTCCAGAAGTGGCAATTCACCTGATTTGTTTGTTTGTTTGTTTTCTGGGAAGGGGAACAATTTTCATGGGGTGAGCGAATTTTACAGCTGTTGGGAGCCCCCCCCCAAAAAAAATCAGGAAACTTATCCCAAGACCAGCATTTAGCCAGGCTTATTTTAGTCATAGGAACTTGATTCCTATTGTGTTTGTGCAGTGTAGACCTCAAAGGGAGTAACTCAAGTGGATGATCATTCTGGCTAGTTGTCACAGGTCTGGATATTTAAGCGGGAAGCCAGCCTTTAGTAATTAATGAAAGCTCAAGGCTGCTAATCTGTAGCTAACTACTCACATGAATCTTAGTCAAAATCTGTGGAATTTAGCCATGTCTAATCTTTTTTTCCTACCAAGCACCTGCTTTGAGTCTGTTTTAAAGAAAAGAGAGGTTTTGTTATTGGTATAAATGCTGCTATAATCAAGTGTTCATTTTAATGTTTTCCCAAGGCATTTTCTAAATGCTGTAACACATTCAGTGATAACTTCATGATGTCTTTTGAAGGAACTGAAATGGGAAATCCAGAACAACTTTCGTCAGTCTTCAAGAGGATGTCACTGTACTTCAGGAGTCACAAAAGTTTATATACTATGCTTATATACCAAATTACCACGGATACTATAAATATTTCATTATAGCACAGATTGCTGGTTACTATGGTACAAATGTATGGCCACTCTAATAATAAGCTAAATAAGGTAAAAATGCTTTTCTCTCTCTTTTTGCAGTGTATAGTGACATCGCTTTTTGTTCATCTTTTCTCTAGTTCCTTCAGATGTATTTTTTATAAATTCATTGTGGAAGGGCTTTTATGAACATCTAGGGAAAAGACAACCTGCGACTCTAACCATTGACTGGTTCAACGCTACAAGCAGTAAGGTGAATGCCACATTCATTGAAGGCTCCAGCACACAACTTAAACTATCAGGTGAGGGTAGCCACTGGGCAGGTGTCATTAGATGTGTCCAGGGCTCAGGCTGATGAACGTGCCAAGGTCATGTTGAACTGAATTACAGCAAATGCAAGTTGATCATCCTGACCATATTTGTTTTCAGAGCACTCACTGAATGATCTGATTCTGTTGGCTAAACAGATTTCACCTAAAACAATTTGTTTAGTAAATTGATTTAGTCATTGTCTGTATATAGACACAGGTGTATATAGTTGTCTATAAGTGTTACAGCTACAATCGTGTACGACAAACACCTATAACAGCCATAATTTCCCTTTGCAACCTGTAAATTCTGTTTTCCTTTTGTGTCTTTACCAAGTGTCTTCTCGATGAAGGAAAAAATGTATTTGTGTATTCTTGCAAAGTCTGTACAAGTTTGCAGGTGATTAAAATACTTCTATGCCAATATATGTATCTGTTCCTGCCATTTGTAGGGAGTTGCACTTCATAGTTATTTTCAAGCTTATTGTTGTTGATTTTTCAAAATTGATGATATGACTTTGAAGTACATGGAGACTTGTCCTAAAGAAATTACCAGTAGAGTCAGGTAGTGTAGGAGCTGCATTGGAGCCTTAGGACTTGCCCGTAAACTTTAAACATTGCTCTGTTAAAAGCACCCTTTTCAGTACATGACATTTCAGATTTTTTTCCCTCACAGATCAGAAAACATAAGGCTGTGTCTGACAAGATCTGTGCCTTTTCCCTGCTTTCTGCTGCTTTTTTGTTTAGGCTGACAGGGTGGTTTCTTTTTCTTCTGAGATTTGTTCTGGTGGGCTGAGGTTAGCGCTTCTATGGAGAGATTTGGGGGGCAAACTGAAGTGAGTAAGGATACAGTTACATAGTCAGAGAAATGCAAATAGATCCACTATGAAGTTGCACCTAGGAAGTCAGGTTTTCCTGGGTGAAATTGCTTTAGCTGATCACACATGAGTCAGCGGGGGGGGGGGGGGGAATTGGCCTCCTTTGCAGCTTGTTGAAGTAGCTTTGCTATGACTCTCCCAATTTGCAGGAAGCACAGTTATAGCAAAGCTAATTTAACAAGCTGCAAACAAGGTGTATTCATTATTTCCTCTTCTCTTTCTGCTTACTCCTTGCTCTTTTTGTCTCCCGTTGGTTTCCTAAGTGCTCTAGTGCTATGACATGAAGCTTTTTAAAACAAGGAAGGAAGAAATGGAAGGGAAAGGGAAGGGGGAAATGAGTAGACTACAGGGACCAAGTTTGGAGACAAGAGGGTTCAAATGGCACTGCCCTGCCGTTCCGTCCCTTCAGCGCTGCCTGGAGACTGTACTGCAATGGATGCAGGAGAACGGGCTCAGGCTGAACCCGGACAAGACGGAGGTGCTGAGGGTGGGCGCCCCCGCAGCTCGGGATTTGGGAAACCCCCTCTCTTTTGGGGGGGTGACCCTGCCCGCCAGGGATGTGGTCCGCAGCTTGGGGATCCACCTGGACCCGGCGCTCACTATGGAGTCCCAAGTGGCGTCGGTGGTCCGTACCACCTTTTTTCACCTTAGGCGGATAGCCCAGCTGCGACCCTACCTTGATGTGGGGGCGCTCACTACCTTGGTACATGCGCTCGTAATCTCCAGATTAGACCACTGTAATGCGCTCTACGTGGGGCTACCTTTGGGGTTGCTGCGGAAACTACAGGTGGTGCAGAATGCGGCGGCCAGATTAATCAGCGGTGTGAAAAAATACCAACATATTTCACCCACTCTGGCCGCCTTGCATTGGCTGCCCATCCATTTCCGCATCGACTTCAAAGTGTTGATGCTCACGTATAAAGCCCTAAACGGTTTAGGGCCTCGATACTTGGCGGAACGCCTTCTCCTGCCAAGATCTACCCGTGTCACCCGCGCAAGCCAGGAGGTGAGGTTGAGGAGCCTAACGCCGAGGGAGGCCCGGAAGGAGAAGACAAGAAATCGGGCCTTCTCGGCGGTGGCTCCTCGCTTCTGGAACAACTTACAGTACCTCCTGTGATCCGCAGGTCTCCCTCGCTGGGCGTCTTCAAGAAGCAATTGAAGACATGGTTGTTCCGGCAGGCCTTTCCATCATACTCCTCTTGACCCCCCCTCTTTTTTGTTTTTGTTTTTTGTTTTGTGTATTATATGATTTAATGTAGTGCCTTCTTCTTTTAGAATTGTCTGTTTTTGTTGTTTTATATTATTTTTTTGGTTGTTAGCCGCCTAGAGTGGTCCGTTTGGACCAGATAGGCGGGGTATAAATCAAATAAATAATAATAATAAATAAATAATAATAATAATAATTCTCTCACTGCTATTGGAGCCAGGTCCAATGGCTTCCAACAGAGTGGCTACAAATCCCTTCACATCAGCTCAAGTGATCACATCATCTGAATCAACACGAATGCATTCAGTATTTTAAAAAGCAGATGCCCTAGCAAAAGGGGGGGGGGATAATCAGATTAGGAAATATTCTGGGCTGATTTGCATTGGCTTGTACATCATGTAGTAAATGGAAAATAATGTGACTATAACTGTCTCAGTCCCGGGTTATTTTCCGCATTATATGTCAATGTAGTTGCAACATGGGTGAATTTATGAGGACCCTGAAGAATTTCTCTTTCCCCAAGAGAAATGAATTTCAAGTCTGACACATTCACAGTGCAGTGTCATTGTGAATACTGGTAAGCTCGAGTCCTGTTCAGCAGTAACCATGGCCACTCATCCTTGTTTGGTGTGATGTTTTCCCAGTCTGATCACACCCTTAGTTTCCCCATTTGTGAAATTCTTTCCTATGTTAGAAATTAAAAAAAAACTTTTAAAGTTGGCTTTAAAGGCTGCTTGAAAAAAAAATACCTACATGGTACCATTTATTTAGGTGCAGAAATATCTACAGTAATTCTTTATTTAAGGCACATTTATTTAAAAGACCTGAAATATTTTATGTTGTTTATAGGGATTATTGATACTTTATACATTCTAACATTATACAGTTGTGTAAAGATATGTGCATTTATTATTTATTTATTTATTTATTCATTCATTCATTCATTTTAATACATGTAGGAGTTTACAAGAAAGAAGAAGCCCATTTGCTTTTGAAAGTTTATCAAGTAAAAAACCCTGGAGAAGGTTTTCCAAGCAAGCTTGAAAATAACAAGTGGGCATTAGATGGCTATGTAAGTAAACACACTACTTGGAGGACGTTTATGTGGCTTAACTTCTGTCCACAGTTACTTGTATGTTTCTTCTCTCTAGTATGCTTTTCTGGCTGAGATGCTGCACATTATGTAACGTACAAAACTCATCACTAGTCCCCTGATTCCATAAGAAAAATGAATCCTGCATACATCTGCCTTATTGCTTGCATTATTGCCTTGTTCCCAAAGAATGAGGCACACAGATAACCAAGGTTGAAAATGTTATTGAGGCAACTTTCTTATTACCTTTGGGACTGTAACAAAAGCAAGCTGCCAGCGCTCCTACAAGCTTAGCGTGCCTGAACGGACTTTGTGTGTTTCTGAGTAGAATTTTGGGGCATTTCATATTTAATAGGTCTGAACGTATGGACTGAGAGTCCAGGGAACATCTTTGTCGCCTTCTGAACTTTATAGGGTTGCACAGCTTCTCCCCCTGCCACTCCAAATGTGGTGGTGGTGGGGCTTCAAACTGGCAAATCATTCCGCATAAGTACTAGTTTATGTGATTTGGGACCCAAACAAATTGTAAACCAAGAAAGTCTTTTTCCCTCTACAAGAAAAAAAGAGAGACTGTTTTTTTTTGGGGGGGGGGGAAGGGAGATGAGAAAAACAGTGGATAAAAACAGCTATTGGTCAAAAGCAAAACATCTAAAACCTTTCTTACAAAGAAGAGAAAAACTGCAAACATGTAGCAGCATGTGCGCACATCCACACTAGCTGCTCTCCATTCAGCCGCTGGCTAAAGCAGGCCCAAGGGGGGGGAAGGTGCACAAAATGACAAGTTGCCCCCCCCAGCACTTCTAGGGGTTTGAGGGCCCCATGAGGAAGGTCCTCCAGCCCTGACCGAGAGAGTGTAGTCTTGTGTTGTGCACCTACAAGCCCTATTCATAACTTTGGGATTAATTAAAACTCATCCTTTCCAATTAGCTCTGTTTTGAATATTTAAATAGGGTGCTACAGAAGGACAGACTCCCTTTTTTTGCTCAAGATTATAGAATGAGGGGAATACCTAGTCTCCTATGTGATCAGGAAGTAATTTAATCAGATTCAGAGCTGGGATAGGTGAGCATTTATTTACAGATCCTTTTTTAAAAAATCAGTATTTACCAACATTCAAATGTAGGGAAAAGCAGGAAGTTACAGATTTTCAGATTTCTATTTCAGAGTACAAATGAAAAGGAATTTATTAATTGCATGCCAGTGAATGGACTGAACACAAAACTTGGATCAAAGAAATGCAATGAAGTGCAGGAACTGGAAACAAGACATGTTATAAAAAATACAGTGTTCCGTTAAATATTTTAATAATTATGTTTCAAACTTATATCATTCTTGAAGTGCAAGGTGAAAATGGTTATTTTGTTCACTCTACATTTGTTTGTTCAGTGAACAAATTGGTTTAAGACAATATGATGCATTATTCCTGTTCTAGGTATCATCAGGGCTTGAAAGAGGCATCTTCACTTATCAAGGTGACATACACGGAAAAGATTTTGGAAAATTTATGCTCCAAAGACAAAGTAAGAATTCCTTTGTAGCCTTGTGTACCGTATGTTACTGCTGTTGAATATTGATGGCTTCATGTCACTGTGCTAGCAACAGAAGTAAATAAAGCATATTGTTATATTGAATTACTGCCATAAAATTTACAAATTAATGAAATTAAAATCTATCCTTAAATCTCGAATGCAACTATTTCATGTTGTGAATTTATTTTTGATGCAGCAGCATCCTAGGGAGAACACGGCATGATGCTTTTACGCAGAAAATCAATGCAAATATTTATGGAGAAGGGATGATAGATATTACAATGAGAATTATATGCTTTTAGTGGCTTTGTAAAATTATTAAAGATTCAGTTTTATGATCAACTGCATTTTGAGCATTTTAAATAGATTACATTGTCTTTTGTTTCTCTGAAGTGTAAGAAGCAAAGCAAAGCAAAGCATGCTGTTTATATACCGCCCCATAGCGCTTCAAGCACTCTCTGGGCGGTTTACAAGTTAATTATGCAGGCTACACATTGCCACCACCCCCCGCAAGCTGGGTACTCATTTTACCGACCTCAGAAGGATAGAAGGCTGAGTCAACCTTGAGCCGGCTACCTGGGATTGAACCCCAGGTCGTGAGCACAGTTTTGGCTGCAGCACACTGGTTTAACCACTGTGCCACGAGGAAGGGTAGACACCAAGACTGCTAAGCCATTTGTAGATCCAGTTGAATCTGACTACTTTCTGTTATTTTTTTAATGATTCCCCAACAAAAGAGATTGCAATGACTGTAATGAATGAATGAATAAGGCCTCCATGTGGAGTACAGCAATAGTCCAGGAAAGCTAGTGGCATCATTTAGGATCGCTTCCTATCTTCATATATTTGCCCCAGAAAAAACAGTGCCAGGGAGGATATTGTTCATTTACTTAAATATACATCCTCAAAATTTGCTAAGGTTCATCAAAAATATCTCATTCAATTGAACCCACATATCTTAAAACCTGTTCTCTTTTCTCTTCCATTTGCTTTCAGGTCCTTTGAGCACGGACACCAATCATCCCAACCACTACTATGGTACAAACAGCAGTTCTGTTGCAGCTGCAATCCTGGTACCCTTCTTTGCTCTAATATTATCAGGGTTTGCATTTTACCTCTACAAACACAGGTACTCCAGACTGAATGTCTTATGACATATTCCATGTTGTGTGCAAATGTTTGGATTTGAAACCCAATAGCTCTCTTCCACCAAGACAGAAAAAGTGATAATAAGTGCAATCATAACAGTCGAAGTAGTAGTAGTACTTATTTGTGTTTGATAAAATATCCCTAGTATGCTAAGGTTCCTTAGAGAGAATGGGCATGATCCAGCCAAAATTAAGTACTTTCAAGTCCCATAGGTAAAATGTTCAGCTGGTACTTAACTTCCTCGTTTGAATTGATGGAATTTAAATGGAATAATGGATTGTGCTTCTTCCTTCCAAGTGTCTCTGACTATTAATTACAAACCTGTGAATCCATAAATCCACAGAGGGAAAACAGGGCATAATGAGCCAACTAGTACCTACTGAGTGAGCTTATGGGAAGTGCTGCTTGAGATTGTATAACATTTACTAACACAAGGATGAGACATAATTTATTTTATTTTATTTTATTTGTTCGATTTATATCCCGCCCATCTGGTATATTCTACCACTCTGGGTGGCTACAAAAAATATTGGCAAAAAAATATTTTCAAGTGGCATATTGATATGAAGTTCTGTCCCTGCCTGCACTGAATCCTTCTCCTGCATTTTTTGTGTGAATTAACAGCATTTGGCCTGGAAATATAGCAGAGTTCCCAATAACTCCAATAACTGCATGGGAACTTGAATTTATAGATGTAAATCCTCACTTGTCTTTATGGGCAAAGATGAGAAGTTATAACATTCTTCTTACCAGGGAGGATGTGACAAATTTCCCTGGGATTTTCATAAGTTCTCACATTGGCAGAAAATGTTTTTCGTTAAATATACTGATTTTTGCATACAAAAAAAAACTGCCTGTGTTATGTGTGCATGTGCAAAAATCTTGCAAATTGCACAGATTGTGGAAGGTGGCCCAGAATAGGGTATATGTGCTGCTTTATTGAAGAATTTTGCAACCTAAATGTGTTTTTGGCATCTAAGAATTCGGTCCTTCTGGGCTTGCTCTATGAGTATGCGTGAATATGTATCTGTGTCTCTCACTTTCCAAAAGGAAAGGACACAAGCCATTTTATGTAATTGATATATTTTACACCAGGTTCACAGTGGGGGCGGTAATGGCTCTTTACCAGCTGCTTCTTATAAAAACATATAGAGAGGAACAACTAACCCTCCCCTTTCAGTTGCCACTTTCTCCATGTAGAGAGTGATTTGTCTAAGGAGGACAAACCCCTGCTTACATCTAGATATATCTTGATGTGCACACAATAACTCATTTTCCAGGGTTCTCCCTCATGTGTAGAGTTTACATGTGAACAGGACTTTCTCCTCTTCACACACATTGCTGTTCAAATGGAGAGGGTGACAACAAAGAACTCAGTCACCCTACTCTAAGAGTATTGAAAACAATTGGCAGTGTGATAAATTAATAGGATGCATGAAAACTGACAAAGACTAGGCCATGTTCATATCCTTGTAGAACCCTCTGGCACAACAGACATGCACTGTGGCTGCTGCAATCTTACTGAGCCCTTATTTCCATGGAAGCTACCGTAGTTATTAATCTTATGATAAAGGGCTCTGTAAAATGTTTTGCTCAGTTAGAGACTTTTGTTTTCCCTGCAAAAAGGGACTGTGTAACACTTTATGACACATAATGGGCAAGTGCCACCTTTTCCAGGAACAAACAGTAAGGACTTCTGCTTGTATGTCAGGGGAAGAGATAAACATCCCTGCCAACAGGAGCCTTTTATACCATGAGGAGATGGAGGAGACATCTTGGGTGGTTGTGTTGAGCTGGTATTTGAAGAGATAAATTTAGAAGCAAGTCATGAGGGGATTCATATGCCAGTCTGGATTTTGACCCAGGAATGTTCCCAGATATTGGAACTGAGAGAGAATTCCTTGGCTAAACAAGTTTATTGGCCCCCATTTGCACACCTGAACCATTTGATTGGGCTAATGAGTATAGGCACCTAGGATTGCAGCCCATTTCCTATAGAGAGGCTGCCAAAATCACATGGGAAACCATGTGTATGTTATCCATCATTGGTATTGCTGTATGATTGCTTAATGGGGAAAAAAACTACAGTAAACCCCACTGCTCAAATACAGAAATGTCATAGCTATTTGTAAGCATCTGAAATTCGTTCTAAAAATGGCCAAAATGAGAAATAACATTGAAGGGTTTTGTTTTTTGTTTTTTGTTTGTTTTTTGGTCATTTAGGAGCCTCTTAAGTGCTGGAATGAAAACATTCAGCACCTAACAGAAAGCAATTCCCATCTGTTACATTCCACTTTTGGCAGCACCTCCTACTACATTGCTTGAAGTGTTTATTTCTCTGAAGTTTCTATGATGAATGATTAAATCTAGCAGAGAAATGAGAATATATTTGCCTTGCAATTCAGCAAACTGAAGAGTAGACTGTGCTTAAATGAACCCGTTTTTAATGTTACTATTTTTGTAATTAATAATTCTGTATTCACATTACGAATGACCATGAACTTGCATCCTTTCCCAGCCATAGCCTTTCCATCTAGTCTCCTTCACCCCAAGAAGCAAAATACTTGATTTGTGAAGCTGGTGACAGTTTTTTTCCAAAAGACCTGCCCACAGTGCCCCCAATGCCTTTCTTTATGTCATTTTTATGCTGCCCTCTCAAGGTGGCATGCAATAAAGTGACAGAAAGGATGGAAGTACGGGACAGTAATAGAAGCAGCATGAAAATACTACTATGGAAATTCAATAGAAAAGATAAAAAATATTATCAGACCCAGATTGTATAACATGCTGAGATTGTGAAAAGGTGTTCTTGTAGTACCACACTAACATTAAAAAATAATGTGAAAGGACCCCATCATAGAAAGGAAGTTGTCTGCCTGGTGATTCCTATGGACCAGTGGTTCCCAGTCTTGGGCTCCCAGGTGTTCTTGGACTAAAACTATCTGTGCTGGCCAGGATTTCTGGGAGTTGTAGTCAAAGAACATCTGGGGACCCATGGTTGGGAACCACTGCTTTAGACACTGAAGGTGGCTTTTCATAGTCAGTGGAAAGTTTAAACTGGTTGGTGTCCTTCAGGTGTGGAGTATCAGCCATTTTGCATTAAAGAGAGACATTACTAGTCAGTCAAGAAAGTACCCAAACTAGTCTTGTGAGTCACATATCCTGCCAGAGATATGTCAAGCAATTTTACCAATATATGAAATGTGCCTACTCCTTTTACCCTTTGGCTGCTACTTAATTACAGTGGTGCCTCGCTTAATGATTTTAATTGGTTAAAAAAAAATCGCTATGGGAAAACATTGCTAAGCGAAACACGTTTTCCCATAGAGATGCATTGAAAACCGGATAATCTGTTCCAATAGGAACGGATTGCCATCCTTAAGCGAAAATCGCCATAGGAAACATCACTAAGCTATACAATGTTTCCCCATTGGAATGCATTGAAGCCTATTCAATACATTTCAATGGTTTTGCGATGTCCGTTTTTGCAATTTTTAAAATGTCTTAAAATGTTCAAAAACTGTTTTAAATGTTTGGAATCGTTAGTGCACCTTTTAAAATGGTTGCAAACTTAATTTGGCTTTGATCTGACTCTTCGTTAATTTTTGGCGAATTTTGGCGAAGCATGGTCCCGAAATCGCTAAGCGAAAATCGCCCATAGGAAACATCGTTAAATGATGCGGAAAATTCTTTTAAAAACCCATCGTTAAGCGAATACATCGTTAAACGAAGCAATCGCTAAGCGAGGCACCCCTGTATTAGTAACTACACATTTTCTGGGCTCCATCTCGTCTCCTTTCCTACACCCCAAAAAGCAAGATATTTGATTGTAGTTAGGAAATGTTACTGTCTAAATATAGTTATAAATCTCATAGGATTTATAGACCAGGGTCATAGGAATCATGTTGAGTGTCAAATTATTTACAGTGACAGAAACACATATTTCTCTGTCTCTCTCTCAACCTTCTAGAACAAGACCAAAAGTACAATACAATGGTTATGCTGGACATGAAAACAGCAATGGACAAGCTTCCTTTGAAAATCCTATGTATGATACAAACTTAAAACCCACAGAGGCGAAAGCTGTGCGGTTTGACACAACTCTAAACACAGTTTGTACAGTGGTATAGCCTTCAGTGCCCAATTTGACTGATTCATAGCCATACCTCTGATGGACAAGCAGTATTTCCTTTGGTGCCATATACCAGTTTCCCTTCTTCTCTTGGCTTCGCTGCTGTAATCTTTAACATCTCTCGGCATAGACGCAGCGAGGCTTCCTGGTGAAACGTCAGTCTTCTGGGGAAATCAATACCGAGATATATTTCTTCATCTCAACGGCGGATTTGAAATACCTGGCTGCATCTGCTCCAAGTCAAGGCACACTTTGAAGGAAGACTGCCAAGTCATCTCCATCTGTCATATTTAAATGCCTCAGACTTTCTACATTTGTATGTGGCTGGATGCCTTTCAATGCAATCTTCTGGGCACTTGGGTCAATCCCTTAGGAACCGTGACAAGCAAGAGCACCGCGAATTACCCCCAGGAATAATAATTTTTTAAAAAAAGAAAAACATTGGGAAGGAGATTTAAAGAAAAGTCAACAAGGAGAAGGAGAATCTGCCTTGGAGGAGAAGACAACCTTCCTTGGGGGCTGCAAACATCTGCAAAATGCTTAATCACTAAAATCCTGTTAAGTCTTAGAACAACCCTACAGTATATCTTAGATGTTCATACATAAGGCAGTCTACAAACTTCCCAGTCAGCTGTTGTATTGCAAAATGTTAATGCACAAGTTTTTGCACTAGTGTGGTATGAATGACTGAGTAAGATACTGGTTTTAAAATATATACATACATACATATATATATATATACAGGGTTTATACACAGTATCCATTGTATATAAGCATTTACTCATTTCTATTTTTTTTAAATCCCATGATAATTTTTTCATGGCATATGTGTTATACAGCCTCCCCTTTATTCTGTTCCAGCAGGGCAATTTGTGATAATTAAAAAAAAAAAAAAGCTAAGTCTGGTTTATTTTCTCTGCAGACGGCAGTACAAGCCAGCCAGACGACTGGGGAGGAAGGGGGATCCAATGTCTACAGATCTTTGTTTCTAGTCTTGCTTCTGTCTCTCATCGCTCATTATTGTCACCATCACACTCTATAACAGCAGGGGGGTAAGGCAGCTACTGCTGCCTGCCATGTACAAAATGTGAATAGTAATTTATTTTAGATAGTTCATAAAGCCTGTGGGCCTTGGGCTCATAATACAGTCTTCCCTTTTGCCTTTGTTTTCTGTCATTTTCCCCCTGTGAAGTTACATTGATTTCTGACTCCACAAATGCATATGTAAACTCCATCCACCATGAAAGTTAGCAAGCAACATACCATTGCAGTTATCAGCATTTTTCCCACGGGGTGTATGTGAGTGAGAATGTCTTTGTCTGCTACATTTTTTAACCAATACTGCTTAATGCTTTTGTAATCACACAGCTTGACAGAGCAAGTTTGAGATTTAGAGTTCTCTTCAGAGTAAAGCTGCAAGGATAGTCACTATCTTCCCGAACGAGAAATGGGATGTGACAAGGTTAATTGATAAGTTTCTAAATCACATAAGCCTTTTAAATGCATAATTCAGGGGTGGTCAACCTTGAGTATAGGCAGAAGATATCCGTGACATCTCTGAATGAAAATAAAAATACCTGTAAACATAGGGGTGGTATACACAAGGCCCTGCTGATGCCTAGTCCATAGGCTGGGATGAAACAAGGCATTGGAAGTTGCATATGTTATAAACGGTCACCATTTCTACCGCAATGTATTAGTGTGGAACCATCTCATAGCCAGAACTGCACTTATGGCACAACTTGCACCTCAAAGTTGGCTACAACTTACGTTGGTTTAAATTAATCCATTGTGCTGAGTTTTCAAAATTACATTCCGTTTCTTTCTTAAGCCAGCAATCCTGTGGATACTTACTTGATTATGTGCAGATATCCCACTGATGGCAGTGGGACTTCAGCACGCAGACACGTACACTGGATTGTAGCTTTAGGGTATGGTGTAGTTTGTACCATAATAACAAGATTCAGCTTTGCACTGGTATTCTTTCTTTGGCTTCAGTGGGACATTATGTGTTGCCATTGATAACCTTCCCTGCCCCCATACAACATTACAAATTGTGCATAAGTAGATTTCTTTTTGGATTCTGATGCTCAAAATTGTTTTCAAGACAGTACATGGTCTATATTGAAACAACTTCAGAGTTTGTTCCACATCCCCAAAGAAGGCTGGGTTCATGAGAGTCCCAGAGAAGCAGCCACTTTTGAAATGGAAGGGTCTTTTAAAAATAGATGGTGGTATTTCTTGTTAGAGGAAGAGGAAAAGACTCCACAAACCCATTTCCTCGGCTGTCCAATAATGCTGTTTGGATCCTGACCAAAACTTTCTCCTCTATTCCCAGCCTCCAATTAGTTTCTTCCTCCTTGTGGAAGTGGCTAAAGAAATCACCAAAAAGAAGCATTATCTGAAAAGGATATGCTTCAGTTAGTGGTACAATAGCAAGAAAGGTTTTCAGGGCAAGTAGAATATCTTAGTTTTTGATGGAAGATACCAGCAATATCAATATATTTAGCTGTTCTTCATGTGAATTAAGATGAAAGTTGAATGCTCTAAACCTATGAGATGTCTGGGCATTTTTGTTTTGCAGTAGTTTCAGGTAATGTTTTTACCATTCCATGAACATTTACAATTTTCAAAACATATTTGCATTATCTGGAAGGACAACAGTGGTGGTTTTAAACATGTCTACATTTCCTAAAGCATTGGTTCCGAGGTAGCTTGGACTGTAGTCCACAGGAGAATGAGGAAAAATTGTATTGCTGCCTTTGAAGTCACTTTATTTGAATAGTGGTGATGGCCGAAGTAACCAAAGTCATTCAGAAGAAATAAAACATAATAGAATTGATTATTTTCTAACTTTTACCCTGTCTGGAGGTGAAGGGTAAGAGAAAGAAAAATGTTATAATATAGTGCTATTATCAACATATGTGTGGGAGAAGAAATCTATGGGCACCCCTATATGCGAATAGGTCTCCTGTATATGGGAGTGTCTTGTTCATTCCAGTGGATTTTGCTGTGCATGTGCTTGGACTCGCCCCATCCATTGAAATGAACTGGTAGATTGTACCATGCAAAGGAGCTCCATGCATCCATCTGAAGAAATTGCTAGTTCAAAAATTACCTGGGATCTTGAAACTGAAAATCTTAACTTCATTTTTGTTTAGTGGGGCATAATTATGTGAACAAGGGTAAGGCTGTTTTTGCTAGGATAATAAATCATGAACATTTTTTTACTTAATGCAAAGAAAACAGCGATTTTGTGCAGTCCAAATCAGTCGGCACTGAACTTTCTGTGTGCAGTCCCACTGATTGCAGAAGGACTGCAGGACAAAGCATCGTTTTGTGTTCACCGCACATCTAGAAATACAGCCCTGTGTAATGAAAATAGATCTGTGTGGTTTGGGTTTCTTTCATTGTCACCTCTGTGCCTATCTCTCGAAAGTGTTCTGTTTCCTCCGTTTCTGTTAAAATTGCATTGTACTGCACTGACCAGTTTAGATCTTCCATTTCCCCATTATTTCCATAGTGTTCCAGGCATGTCCAGACTAGCATAACGGTGCGCCAACCTAACAGCCCAGATCTTCAAAGTGCCACCGAAAGTCCACTGACCCGAGTAGGGCTTGAGCTATAGAGAGACTTGAATATCAGAGCCAAGGTCCCTCCAGCTGTTACATAGTCATGCCAAAGGCAGTCGTGAAATCTTCTCTGTGAGATATTTACAGCTGACTGTTCCCCATGAAGAACCAGGCTGATTCCGATAAAAACAAAAGTAAACGTGATAAGAAATAAAAATTCAGACAGGTTATGTGCTTCAAAGCTGTTTAAATCTGCTGCTTGTATCACCCATCTTGCCTTTCTCCAGGCTAGCTGCAATAATTTTTTTTCTTCTGTAATATATTTTGTAAACAACAACAACAAAAAAGCTGTTATTAAGGAAAGGGGGAGGGGGGGGAAGCTGGCATTATGATCAAGTCAACATAATTGTCATTCCCAGTATTCCATTCTGGCATTTCATGACATGCTGCTGTGACATGAAGTAGGTGCAAAAGAACTTTTTTTGTACAGAGATATATTTTTTATGGAAAATTTGTAAAATTATTAAATATGCTGTACTTTTTGATTAATGTAGGTAAATTGTTAAAAAAATGTTTTTACAATACAAAAGAAAAAAAATCCTGTATAATTTTTCCCAATACTGTAAAATGCACCATCTTTAGCTGAATTTTCAGTTCTGAACCTATTACACATGTATTAATATTAAAGTGGCCTGTTTAAAATATACAGTAATTTTTTTGGCAAAAAAAGTATAAAAGATTGTAATATAGCCTGTGCAATGCCACCTATCTTGAAAGCAAAATCAAAGTTCTAATTAAATATTTAATTTTAGATTTCCAGATTCCTGTGTGGCTGTCTACTGTTGTAGCTTTCTGTTTCTGTCACTTACAGTCAAAGAATTTCTGCTTACCAACTCCAAAACTATATGCCTAATGAACGTAGTTACTGTCAAGTTGACGGTGGGAATGTGTGTATCCTTTATTTTCGATGAAATCTGCCTTTTCTCTATAATTGCCTTCTTTGCTTTTTCTTACATTCTGATAGCAACACAAAATCAGCAAAGTGATTTGTTTATCATTTCTTTTCCAAACAAGTTGTAAAGCACAAGCTATAACATTTCAATTGACCTGAATATATCAGCTTTTTCTGTAATTCCTTATCACCACTGCAATTGAATTCTATCATTAATTCAGTGGTGGAGTTGCAAGAGAGGCTATGGGCTATGGGGAAGGTGAGTCATATATCTAAACAACTCTGTTGGTGTCATACATGATGTTAGATGAATGGAGGGGCTGGATGGATCAAGGGACTCAAGGGTTCTTATCAGGATTGCTGTCTGCTTGTTTTTCTCTCTATTTATCTACTGCCCCCCCCAATAGTGCTAAAGCACTCTGAGCAATTTACAGCATAAAAAAACAGCAACACTTTGGTGTTGCTGGATACTCACTTTACTGACCTGAGAAAGATGGAAGGCTGAGTCAACTTTGAGCTGGCTACCTGAGTCCATTGCAATTGAATTTAGGGCAAGAGGAGAGGCTTAACTGCAGTGCCGCAGTTTAACCTCTGTGAAATGGGGCGCCATTATGAACTATTTGAAACTTGCTTCTCAATCTGTGCACACGTGTGAGAGTTAATGGACGTAGGCTGAAAATTCATTGTGCTGTGTGCATGTGAAGTTCCATATCACTAACATAAGTCTCAGTCTTTATTAGCCTCCTTTCTCCCATAGTCATTTAATCTGTAATCCTAAAGAATCGATGGAAACATTGTAAGTAATCTCAATGAAATTGAAGGAAATATTGCAGCAGATATAAAGAGTTCCTGGGTTTTAGTGCATTTGTATTTTTTAAAATATTGTTAATGTTATTCAGATCCATCTATTTTGGGGGGATAGTATGGGGAAATGGTGGTCCTAGAACATAGTGAAAAATATTTATGATTATTTGAGTTTTAAATAATAACTACAATTTAGACAAAATAAATCACATTTTAGTGTTCTTCCATTTCCATTGGGGCAATGTGAAAGAATTCACATTGCTTAGGGCCACTTGTTTTTATGACTCCTATTTCTGTTAGAATATGAGTGTGAAACCTATGGACAATTAATTTAGATCATCAGAAAGTCACATGAGTTGGGAAGGGAGAAGAAGAGGGTTTTTTTAAAAAAGGAAAAAGTAATAACCCCACCCACTTCTGTTTTAAGGGCCTTCCCCCACCAGCCCATCAACAAAGATCATTAAGCACAAATACATTAGGTAAATGGGGGAGGGGGAACTATCAACCAACCCTACAGGCTATCCACTCTAAAAACAAGTAAAAATATAAATAGATGAAGACTGTATTGGATACTAACACACCAACTGAAATTGCCCAATGATTTCTGACACAAAATTAGAATTCCTGGGGGGAGGGAAATCACAAACCATTATTTTATTTTCTCCTTTTTCTTCCCCCATTACCCCAAACAAAGCTTCTGTAGGATCAGATCAAACATTAAGTGTCCTAAGGGATACGTCTTCAACTGAAAGACTTCGATACCTAGCTAAGCCTAGCTTCCTATTCAGAAGGAAAGCTCTGGGACAGGAACAGGAAGCTTGGGCAGAACTAGGCTTCAAAGCTGTCCAGTTTAGGCCTTTCTCCTAGGAAAGCCACTGTGACGTTTGCCCCTTGTGGCCCCTGTTTGTCTTCCTACCACAGAGCACATGAAGGAAAACCAAACACCTTTTCCCATGCTGCCACCAGTTGATCACTAAATCAACATACTTTTCTTAAGAAAGACGAAGGTCCATTCATCACTGTCTTTTGAATAAACCAGGTTTATTGATTACAGATGTTTCTATAATAATTCATTAGTATCTTCTTCAAGATCATCAAGCATCAATAATGATCTTCTATATTGTCTTACAGGTTATTATTCACTTATTCACTCCTCAGACTAATCACTCAGATCTCCCATTTCTCTCTCTCATTCTCTCCCTCTCCCTCTCCCCCCCCCCCAACTCTGACTCAACTCCACTCTTCTCCTCTCAGGCTCTGCATTTTTTTAACATCTCTGGTGGCCCCACCTCTCAACCACATCAGCATAGAACATGAATAATGCATAACGTATTCAGCATAATAAGGGTGAATGTCACAGCCACATTTAGGTGTCTGTCAGAAAGAATTCACAAAATGGAGTGTTACTGTACAAGATTTGTGATCCAAAAACCCCATCCCAGAAATTTACTTCCCTTGATGCAATTATGTATGGAAGTACAGGTTTGTTTACTTTTGCACAACAGCTCTTAAAATTATCTAGGAATCCCCACAACCAGAATTGTTGTAACCAAGAAATCCAAGTCAGAGGAGTTTCAGTAGACACGCCTATGCCTTAGCAAGTGTCTCTCTGAAGCAACTGTCATTATTGTACAGAAGAAAATAGGCAAGAGTGTGTAATCTCCAATGGAGTTTCAAGAAGGACTGGTAGTTTTTGTTGTTGTTTTTGAGGGGCACCATTTATGGAACCTAGAGAAAGTACCAGAGAGGAACTTGCTGAGGCACATGTGTTTGTTCTCAAACTCTACTGAGGACTCGGATTTCTGGGCTACAGACACCATAATTTGGGCTGGGAAAATCCCTGGAGATTCCTGGGAGCTACAGTGGGGCAAAAAAAATCTAAAAGTCCCATGCCTGGTTACAATATTTTCCCTTCAGGCAATGGCCGGCCCATGCAAAGCTTTCAGAACCAAGTGCTGGAGAAATCAGATGTGCAAGCAAAGCCATGCTGTCTTCCAGCTGGCCAGTTATAAAATGGAATTATGGTAATTTATCAAATGCTGAATTGTGGTAGACCCATTCCAGAATAAACAGACACCCTCTTAAGGGTGCACTGTTTCTACATACAATACAGTATCTAGACAGCGTCTTGTCTACCGAGGTCGTAAGATGATATGTTAATCCATGCTTTTCACATGTAAGGATGCAATTGGCCTCGTCTCCTCACACAGACTGAATATCTCCCTCCCACCGAGAAAAGTTTCTTCCCAATGAGATCTTTAAACAGGCACTTCTTCCTGAACGGGGTAGGAAGAACACTCTTATTTTCTTGGCTGTTACTAGGTGACATATGACGCAGCAACTTCATAAAAAAAGGTGTCCTCATTGTCTAGGAACTTATTACAGTTGCTCACAGTTATATAGTATGAGTGAACAGTCTGTCTAAAGACATCTTTCCATTTCTTGGAAATCACATTTTCATGACGTCGAAGGGGATAGGTGGAGTGCTTTCAGAGAGTTCAAGCATTCCCCCCCCCCTTCTGTCTCTTTCAAATTATTTTAAATTCTAACAAATGTTGAAATAGTGACATCCATTCACTGAGCGTAACTGGTGCTGGATCTACTTTGGCACATTCCCCTTGGTTTGCCTGCTCTACTTTATTATTTTTCTCTCCTCACTATTGTTGACCTTATTCTGTAAAGTGACATTCAGCTTTTCCCTTTTAGCAAAATGAAGTCTGTATGATCCTTTTCTAGCGAATCTTGGTAACATACATATCTTTCGTGCTTTTGCTGTCCGATTAACCCCAGGAAAAAAGAACAAGGTGGCATGTGGTGTCTGGGAAAACTTGGAGATGGCATTGAGGGATGACAGAAATTTCCGATAACTCTAAAACCATCCATCATGAAGTCACATCTATGGTTGGAGTTTTGCTTATGTCTGTAAATGTTTCCATTTCTAAAGTGAAACAGGTTAAAGCTTAACTTCTCACTTTAACCTTACCATGGCCTACTTCCAGAAGTCAGCAATAGAGCTAATGTGTTTTGAGTGTCTTCTGAAGGACTAGCAAGTTTGACAGGCTGTGGAAGGAGACAATGCTATTGCTCTCCCTTTCTCACAGGAACACGAGAAGCTTCTTATATCGGGCCCAATAACAGCTGGGAAAAATTACTCTTTTTTTCTTTCTTTTTCTTTTTGGACTGTGGCTCCCAGAACCCTAGGCATTACAAGATTCTGGGACTTACAGCTGAAACTCTTGATTAGACTCTTTGTCCAGCTAGCTAAATATATCTGGTTGACATTAAGACATGGGCAGGTCTCACGAAGCTCCTGTCAGTTAATTTAAAAATGACCTATATTCGTTTGAGGAAAATGTTGAGGCAACTATCAAGAGCAGACAATCTCAAACTAAAATCAATAAGGCACTTTAAAAAAAATCCTGTGGAAAAAAATATTCCTGTTGCATCTACTCATGTTTTGTTTTAATTAACCTTCATCCTCATAAATAGAGCACTGTAATACCCTGAGATTCGTGTTCGTTTGTAGAACTCACACAGAACAAGACCTACAAAGAAAGTATTTTACAGCATGGCCCTGAGTTTCTGGCTACAGGTTTTTGTTTTGTTTTTATAGACAAAAAACAAAATGGCACCAAAAATGTCCAGCAAATCTAGTGCATGTTCCCATTGGGGCACGTATTCCTTGTACAAACAGTTTTATGGTTTAATATGATGCAAAGAAGCTGGTGTGAACTGTGACCCAAACCTTCTCACTGCAAAAGCCGAAAAAGTGAAAGACAACTATTAAGTACAACGGTAGTTGAAACTCTTCCACTTACGTATTCTAAGATTTACTGAGATAGTGAAGTGTTCTGTTTGCAAAGATGAAAGAAAAAAATGTTCCATACAGAACCATTCTTCACAACCTCAGACATGAAATAGCCACAGCTTGGTTATGGTGTGGATGACCACATTAGTTTCACCCAGAATGGAATGTAGTAGACGTCCCACCACCAGTAGCAGCTTGTAACTGGCAGAGGCTGTTTTCATCAGAGACCTAAGGTACCATTTGACAGAAGGTGGCACACATTCTTTCTCTTCTGGCTGTTACTTCTGCAGTAGGGCAATGGATAAGAAAACCAGCAGAAGCACACCCCATGGGAAATCTGTTAGCGAGAACCATCAAACTGTCATGCTCTGGTTGTCTGTAGAGTACCTGACACAAAGAATGGCCCAATTTTCCCAGGAGACACAATGTTTGGTTTAGAAGTTGAAATTTGTACCACGAGACCATTAACGCCTACGTTTTTTAATGGGCTTCTGGATTCTTTTGGAAACACAACAGGGGCTTGTTTTAAATTAGGAAGAACAGTAACATTTTTAAGGCATGGAATGTGTGCGGCTTATTCTTTTTGCAAACAAACAAAAAAAAGAGGACCATTGCCAGTTACTTGAAACAAATATAGTAGCTTGGGTCCTTGGATGCTCTTCCTTCTGTGCCCACAAAACCTAATGGGGTCATGAGACATTTCCATGCCCTGCAGTACAGTATGTCACAATTTCTGTTGCATCAGAAAAAAAAAAACCTGAAGAAGTCACTCAATGCAAGCCTTTCTCTTTTTTTACCTGCCTAGATGAAGATTTTAAAAAGCAAGAGTAAAAATGAAATTAAATCCAAGCTCTTGCTGGTAGCACCATGAACCGAACAGAACAGAAGATTGCAGCATCAATAGGAAGCCAGAACATATTCCCAAGAATGTGGAAGACCATCTGGAAAAACATCAGTTAATAACTTAGAGGTCTCAGAAAAACATCTGGTCTGAATGGATTTTAAAATATTCAATATTTGGACATACATTTTCTTACTAGTCTATCATCATCATCTTAGAACTGCAGAGCTGGAAGGGACCGTATGGATCATCAAGTCCAGCTTCTGGACCTCAAGGAGGCACAGTCAGGGATTGAACTCTTAACCTCTGGCTCTGTAGCCAGATACTTCTCTGTGCACTCTTTGGCACTAGTAATTTGAACAGTTTCACCCAAAAGGATTGCTTTTTCTCATATTCTGCTAAAGCAATGCAAATGTGACACATTTATGGATATTTTATGTCACAATCTGTGAGACGATCTTATGAGCTGCATGACATACCGCTCAAATGTCAATCAATCACTTGATCCCTTTTATTTCAACTTTAAATGCAGCTTTAAATTTTAAAAAAATATGGAATTCAGAAGTCAGAAATGCCACTGCTGGCTGAAATATTAAAAAGTAGTGACCTTGGAAACATAAATGGTACCGTCTGCCAGAAGTCAGGAATGGAGCAGGAGTCAATTATGACTTACGCTGATTTCATTATTCCGTAAGCCAATGTGTGGATACCTTTTCCATCATCATTATCACATCTATCAATATGTGGGATTAATCCATTCCCCACATCGGAGTCATCCTGAAGATTCCCTACTTGGAAAACTTCTCAACATAAATACAAGCAATGCCTATCAACTCACTAAAGTGTGACTTTAAAAAGAAAGTCTCTTGAGTCCAAGAAATTTCTGGAACACGACTCCTTTTATCCTCTGTTGGCTTGCAATTATTTTTACTCAGACTCCATAAGTTTCGGTTTCAGGTCTCCTCAGCTCTTTGTGGGCTCCCTGTCTTGTTACAGAGACTCTTGGTGACTGTATTTCTTCATTTTGGAAAATTTCACCTTCAGGTTTGCTTTCTAATTTACCTGAAGGACACAAAAGAGATTTTAACTCTTACCAAGATACTTGGAAGATTGAACTATCTTTCTTCTAAATAAACTGGAGCCAGCAGCAAAGTTCAGCATTGTTTCTGGAGGGTTTTCCCCCCCTTCTTCCTCAAGCCAATATAAAGATTAAAGGCAAACCAAGGGTTCCTGATAAGGAAACGTGGGCAAAATTAAAAGGAAAAAGAAAGGGCAAGATATTGTGGCTAGAGATGTGCACAAACCACGAATTTGCCGGTTTGTGCCAGTTTGTCCTTTGCCCGAATGGGGTTTGGTACTTCCCAGACCCACCTTCTCTGGCAGGGACGCACTCAGAGCCAGCACCGTGGTTTCCTTTCCCTCTCTCCTCCTGCACTGCCTCTCGGTGGGTCCCCGCCAGAGGAGGTGGGGCTGGGAAGAGCTGAACAACTGTTCATCCAAAGGACAAATGGGCATGACCTGACAAAGTGGCCATTCATGCTCATGTCTAATTGTACACCTTTAAAGGCTAACAGGTTTCTTTCAATGGGAACTTTTGTGTACCAAAACCTACAACTGCGTCATGATGATTGCAACAATATCTTGGAAATTAAAAAAATCACCACGAGGAAGCCTCTGGGGGCCTTGGGACAAAGGGAAGTGTTTAATTTCAACAAATTACTGCCATCTGTAAAAGTGGCAGCAATTTTATGAAGCAAGAAAGTATGAAGAACTGAGAAGAGAAGGAAAGAGGAGAAACAAAATTCCTCACAATCCAGCAATGCAAAATAATATTTCTAGCATTGTGTCCAATGGATGTTTTGCTTTATTTTCTTATGTACAGTGGTGTCTCGCTTAACAATGTTAATTCATTCCAGCGAAATTGCTGTAGAGCGAAAACGTCAGAAAGTGAAATTAAAAAACCCATTGAAATGCATTAAAACCTGGTTAATGTGTTCCAGTGGGCTAAAAACTTACCGTCCAGCAAAGATCCTCCATACGGCGGCCATTTTCTGTGCCTATATAGCGAGGAATCCGTCCCTAAGCACAGCGGGGAACCATTTTGAGCACCCGGTGGCCATTTTGAAAACCCGACGATCAGCTGTTTTGATCGTCATAATGCGAAGAATCAGTTCTCGAAGCAGGGAACCAATCTTCACAAAGCGAACAAACCCCATTTAGACCCATTTAGAACATTGTCGTGAAGTGGATTCGTCGTAATGCGGGGTAATTGTTAAGCGGGGCACGACTGTATTATATATTTTGTTGTTGAAACATTTATATGTCACCTTTCTACTAAAAAGAATCCAGGGCAGTTTACTGAATTAAAAGAAACAATATTAAAAGGTAAAACAATAAATTATTGTTATTAAATACGAATTAAAGAAATACAATATTCAAAATAATAGATAAAACAGTAGTAAAAAAGACAATAAAACAACAATGGCAACAATAACAAAGCAACAGTCGCATTTAAAAAAACACCCTCTTAGACAGCCAGTCACTAAGGGAAAGTCTGCTTGAAGAGAAAAGTCTTTGCCTGCTCGCAGAAAGACAGCAAAGATGGTGCCAGCCAGACCTCCTGTGGGAGGGAGTTCCAGAGACTGGGAGCAGCAACAGAGAAGGCCCACTTCTATATCTCTGCCAAATGCCACTTTGAATATGGTGGGACTGAGAGAAAGACCTCCCATGAGGATCTGAAAACACAGGGAAATGCAACCTTTCACATAGCTTGGACACAAGACACTTAGGGCTTTATAGGTCAAAAAGAGCACTTTTTGAGAAACCATTGATTTCTGTTAAAATTTCTTAGCACCTGTTCACTTATCATGATAATTTTCTTCCAAAGTTTGCTTCCAAACATAGTTGCCCACATATTTTCACAAATAAGTGGTTTTATTGAAATTGTCTGGTGTAACAGGCTGATGATGTGGTCTCTCTAAAAAATATTTGAAATAAATAAAATAAATAATAAATAATAAATTAAATCAGTATGCAGATGAGAGCACCTTTTAAATAATTTTCTGGTTTGCTGGCGAGACCCAATATCAGAAATGTAGCACATCTCATCAGTGAACACAGCTTCAGTCCACATCCAGCTGTTTCTGGTCTCAAATTCCCAGAAGGTGTATTGCTTCATTCCTGGTCTAGCTTTTCCAGGAAACAACTAATTCTCTCTTCGAAGGACTCTGCATATGCTCTGCAATTTAAAAGTTCACTTTACTTGGTAGCATGAAAATATCAAAGGGTGTGATCAGACAGCTTCAAAGGTATGTACCTGATCGCACTGGGAAGAGTCTCTTTAATGGGAGCAATCTCCTTTAGCGTGACCTTTCTGTCTGCCTTGGAATCACTCCAGCCCAGCTCCATGAAAGAAAGTTTGAATAATCTTTGAATAACCTTTGAACTGCAGAACTCCAAGTGGGTCACTGAGTCCAGCCCCTCTCAAAGAGGCACAGTGGGGAATTGAACTCCCAACTTCTGGCTCGGCAGCCGGAGGCCTAAGTCACAGAGCTATCCAACAGTGATCTGTGCAATCACAACTTCTTTTTTTCTATCCAGTTTTAGCCCAAAGGTGGTGTCATCATCTAACAATAACGACCATAAATGATTTACCCCAGCATCTCATTATATAATAGCATACGTGGGTGGGTGTAAGTATATTGGAAGATAGTGTTCGAAACAGAAAAAAAAAGGTGGGGAAAGAAGTAGTTGGTTCCCCACTACCAGCACTGGTGTATGTGCTGTGAGATCTCCCCAGGGTTGTGGCAGAATTCCCAATGGAAGGTTTTAGGATAATAAAGCATCAAATACAACAACTTGACATTTGAGAGGAAAGCCATCTAGCTGAAGGTAATCAAGATGATTGCTGGAGTCTTATTCCCTAGGGCTGAACAGGCAAGCAAGTTATGAGGTCACAAAGCATAGCCTGATTACTAGTTGTCTTAGTTCCAGCTTATGGGCAAATTTACAATAGGTTTTCTCCCCCTACACATATATCTAGAGTGGTCTTAACCAACTAGATAGGCGGGATATAAATCGAATAAATAAATAAATAAATAAAATAAATATCTCCAGAAAGACATCTCTCTGTCTCTCCCCTCACCCACCAGCTGGCTATCTCTATTGTATTTAGAAAACTCAGCCTCATCCTCTTTTAAATAAAGCTGGAAGTCACCTTTGTTGTTGTCGTTTAGTCGTTTAGTCGTGTCCAACTCTTTGTGACCCCATGGACCAGAGCACGCCAGGCCCTCCAAAGAAAGATGTTCTTCTCATTATAGGGGAGTGGAATGCTAAAGTAGGAAGTCATGGGATAAAAGGAACAACAGGAAATCACCCTTATACATTCTTAAATAATTATTTGCCCATTGCTCTGCTTACAACTTTTTCTGATAACTTTTTTAAAAAGAAGATTTGAGGAGGGGAGAGAAAGAATGTATGAGATCTATATCAAATTTGCAAGTTCTGAGGACTTTCCCTATGTACAGGCTTTGAAAGGGCCTTGAATGTGACACCATTGTTGCAAAGCTGTGTGAGCACACTTATAGGTATGTTGCTGCCATGCTCACAACATGTTGTTGTTTAGTCATGTCCGATTCTTCGTGACCCCATGGACCAGAGCACACCAGGCCCTCCTGCCTTCCACTGCCTCCCAGAGTTGCCTTAAACTCATGTTGGTTGCTTCGATGACACTGTCCAGCCATTTCGTCCTCTGTCGTCCCCTTCTCCTCCTGCCTTCACACTTTCCTACAACAGTCTATGCTCACAACATAGAATGCTGCATTCCCCCCCCCTCACTCCCTCCAAAAATTCTTGCGGGCACCCCTGTACGATTCCTTTTGGAAGTATTTGTTCTCTACAGAGAGAAACTCTTGTGCATCTAGTAAATCCTGAGGCAGAAAAGCCATTTCAGTAAGTCGGTCCAGACCTGCACAAAAAGGTATTTAGTGACAAAGAATTTGAGCCATGAGGCTTAGCCTGCTGTAGCTCTGAGTCGTGAACTTCAGAAGTACGCCTGAGTCTGAATGATGGGATTTATAGATAGTGCTCAGCAACCTGTAACAACAAGCTTTACAATAATGCTATGAAAACTGGGACAAACTGGCATGTTGACAGGAGAAAAGCCAGAGGTTATGAAACCTATTGAACTCGAAATGATTACAAGTCATGATATTGAAATGAGCATTTTTGTACGTTAAAATGACCTCAAAGCCATGCATTATTTCCCATTTTTTTTCCTTGGGTGTTTCGTGGAAGCTATTTCACACACCCATATCACACATATACATATACATATATATACGTTGGGCTTGTATGAATGAGGGGAGTGCCAGAGTGATTAACAGATGGGTTGCTGGAAATTTCACAGACCTGCACTCTAAAAAAAGGGGGGGGGGAATGAAAAAAAATTAAATGAAATAGAGATGGGCAGCCACAGCATGAAAGATGTAGATGGGTAAAGGAATGGAAAATCCATCAATTGCCAACACCGGGAGGGGGCCCAAAGGGATCCCCCAGGAGGCGTTGCCTTTGCCAACCTTCCCGGTTGCCACAAGAGGCTACAAGACTTGCCTGAGATCAGCCGAGGGGCGTGGGCTGAGCAGGGCATATTTAAGGGGGCAGCCACGTTGGCAGCTCCCCTTTTGTTCTAGTGAGCGGCATCCCACCCGCCCGCCCCATATGCTAGTGTGAGATTAGCTGGTCACCCTTTGCTGGGGGCCGGATAGGAATTTTTGACCCGCCTCCTGATTGGCAGGTGGAGGCGGGGATTTTTTGCCTATCCCGCACTAGTTTGGATGATTAGTTTTAGTAAGGGCGGTGGAACTTGGTCACGCAAGGGCGGGTAGTGCGGATTCGAGCGGTATTCGAACTTGGATGATAGGTTAATGACGGAAAATGTCAGCGCGTCTCAGCTCGCAGCACTTCCGATCAGGCGATCTCAGTGCTGGGAAGCGGGGATGTGCTGGGGACGCACCCGGACACACCCGGCACAGAGAGAGCGAAAGAGGGTCTGGGAAAATGGAGGCCGATAGTGATCCCATGTTAAGGAAGAAGGGGATGACTGAGGCCGGAGCACAGCCGGCTGGCTGTTAAATGGTCATTTGATGATCAAGAACTAACCTGAATCCGCACTACAGCAGGACCCCCTTTTTGCCAGGAGTGGCAATGTTTATGAAACGGAATGGATTCCAAATAAAGCGTGGCCCATGATTTACCCACAAACTTGGTCTTGTACTGTATGGTTATTCCGGGTGGGAGGGCAAAACGACCCTGGAGCCAAAGAAGAATTAGAGGAAGGCCACAAACTAGATGGATGATTGATATTAAAAGATCAGTAGGACTAGTATGGTATAGAAGAGCACAAGAGAAATTTGTGGAAGCAAAAAGGGGACACCCACTGTATATTCAACATAGGGTGCCAATCACTTATTAAAGAAGAAGAAATTAAAAAAGGGTAATCCCTTTCTATTCCTATTTCAAAAATTACGTGCTGCCAATTCCAAGTTACAGCAACCCTTCTGGGACTTTCCTGATAGAACTCACATATACATATTTAGCTTTTGATAATGAGTATATTTTTCCTACACTATTGCAGAGTACATATGTAAATGTTTGCCTTTGTTATTATAATTCCCCCCTTCTTTCCTTCCTTTCAAAACAATTCCCAAGACTACTATTGTTTTTTTTCCTGCTTTTTTGAAGTTGAAACCAGTTGTGGTATTCCATTTCTCCCTTGAGATGTTCTTGTTACATGTACTGAAAGTGTAGAAGTTTGCATTACCCCCTCCTCCAAGTTTCCTTCTGATTAGGGCTAAGAAAATGGGCCTTAACTTATCTTTTTAAAAATAGAAGCAAACAATTAAAAAAGTAAACGTAAAATCAAGGTCAAGGTGGCCCTGACTGGAAGGCACAATTAATAGAGGCAACCTCCAATACTGGGAAAGGTTTTGGGGTAGTCGTCTCTGGAAAAACTCTAGAACTAGCAGGACTGGTTGTGTGGAATGTATGCAGACCGTGCACAACACATGGTGAGTTTGAATTTCTTTGAAGTGCTGTCCTGAATAAGGACACCGCCCCCTGATTGTTACACCAACTCTCTGCTGAAGCAGGAACTCCACAACTGAAACCGTTCTGTCAGATGGCCACCCACTTAATTCCGTAAGTCGAGGGTCCACTGTAACTCTTTCTCCTCAATATGTCAATATCATCCATTGCCATTCATCCTCGCATCATATTAATTCATTTCACCTCTCAGTGGAATTTCCTTGTCCTTCCTTTTTTTAAAACTTTTTTTTTCTTTGCTATCTCCTGTTTAGCTTAACATTAATAAAAGTTGTCCATCACTAAGGAATTCAGACCCAGCAGTAATGCAAGGAGATGAACTTCATAGCAAATACAGCAAACCCTTCTGCAGACATGACTGAACCATGAGCTCACATTTAGGAAGATCAAAGATGCTGTTCTTCTGTTCTTCTCATCTAATGAACACTTTAATTGTCACCGCTATTTGTTCAATTATGTGGACATGAGTTGTGCGAGTTTCTTTCTATCTAATGTGGGATGGGAGGGATCACTTGGCACCTTTCAGAATATCCAGCCTTCCACTATTTTAGTAATTTTACTGCACCTGCTGTATTAATAAAATGCATTAATATTTTCCAACCTGAACTCTCTCTGTGTGTGCGTGTGTGTGCATGCCAGTAAGAAAGAGAGAAAGAAAAAGCCAGAGAGAGGAAGGCTTGTTTTGCAGCCAACAGAATAATTGCAAACAAGGTTAATAAAACCACAACAACCTATTCATCACCTAATGGGGACATTTTTTTAAAGAAGGAAACGTGTTTTGTTTTTTTAAAAATCTATCTACAAATTCTTTCCCTTTCATGGAAATAATGGAGGGCTATTCTTATCCACATAGATTCTTCCTAAACTCAAATTTTGCTCGGGTGATGTAAAACAGTCGTTCTTAACGTGGGCAATAATGCCCCCCAGGGGGTGATTTCATTTTTCAGGGGGCGGTAGAATGAAAAGGGGCGGTGCGGGGGTGAAAGAACAGAAGGGGGGCGGTAGGGGGGCGCTGGAGCGAGCCAAACCTGTAAAGGCGACTGCAGCCACAGTGCTGCCAGTAGATCCGGTGCTGCTGCTGCTGCCAGATGATCCTGCTCTTTCTACCTGCCACGTCTCTCCTTTAGGGGAGCACTGAATGTGGATCGGGTGGAAGGAAAGAGTCTCTTAGGTCCTCATCCTCGCCCCGTGAAGCACTGCCTCGCACCCGGGTGGGGAGGGAGACAAGGTAGGTCGGTAGGTAGGTAGATAAGATATCACCTCAGGGAGGGGGGTGATGATAACTTCCTCAATGGCTCAAGGGGGCATTTCTTTCAAAAAGGTTAAGAACCACTGATGTAAAATATGACGTAGTAAGCACAAGGGCAAAGTTTCTGCCTGCATCCATTGCAACACATGCAACCTTCACAAGAACAGAAATGCATTCCGGATGCAGGCAAGATTTGATGAATCAACTCCTCCACAAGTTCCATTGATTCAAATGGACCTGTTCTAGTGTAGACGAAAGAAAAGTATGCTAAAGAAATGTTGCCAATAGAGTGTGTTTATTTGAATCAATGGAACCCATGGAGGGGTTGGCTCAACAAATCCCCATGGATTCAATGGGCCTACTCTAGTGTACCCTACTATACTAAGCAACAGGATTTCAGCCACTGAATACTTTATTCTCATCAATTTAGGCTAACTTGACAAGACAGCTCAATGAGAACTTCTCAGAAACCAAGGGATTCCTTGCGTTTAGGTGAGACTCCAGGGTCCACTTTTTCTGGTGACAGTCTCTGCACAAAAAAGCTGTCCTTTCCCATTTGGAAGCAAATCACACAATGCTGGAAGGTGGAACAATGGCTAATCATTAAAAAGGTGCAAGGATGTTCTAATACTTAAAAGGGCCACGTAACAAAACAGCAGCTAGTGTTTTTGCACAGTTTGCATTTACCTGCCTTGCACAAAAAAAAAATCCCTTTTTTAAAATGTTACTGAGAGTTCCACAAAACACTCCATCCTTTCAAGGATGGGAAGGAGAATGATGGTGCACTTCTTTGTCCTTGCAAGGACAAGCAAGAACTTACGACCCTTATTTTGATATAGTCCACCTAATTCCCCTGTTTTGGTCATTATCAATTTTTGCACTACAGGTTTATTGTTTGCTTTTATGTTCTGAATATATAGATATAGATTTAGATTTAGATAGATATAGATACAGATACAGATACAGATACAGATATAGATATAGATATAGATATGGAATATATATGGAATATATATTTATATGGAGAGAAAGAGAGATTTTGAGAGAGAGAGAGAGAGAGAGAGAGAGAGAATTGAAATACTTTTTTCGTAAAATGTCCCAGTTTAAAGTCTACGCTGACAAAATGTTTAACAGTCACACCTCATCTCCTTTTTCTGTCTTTTCTACGTACCTGCGCATAGTCTAAAGATAAACTATTTTCCATTGCACATGTCAAGAGCTTTAGCTAGTGTCTGTTTCAAAGGCTTGGGCTAGCAAAGTGCTGTCAGTCAGTAATGACTAATAGCTGTCACAAAGCTTACTTTAGCCAATTCTTACTCAAAGTGAAGCATGGGAGAGCAATTTCTATTGCCAGCTGTCTTCCTGGATAAGGTTCTGTTCTTTAAAATGTTCCCTTCATTCATTAAAAGCTTTTCTTTCTTTCTTTCTTTCTTTCTTTCTTTCTTTCTTTCTTTCTTTCTTTCTTTCTTTCTTTCTTTCTTTCTTTCTTTCTTTCTTTCTTTCTTTCTTTCTTTCTTTCTTTCTTTCTTTCTTTCTTCCTTCCTTCCTTCCTTCTGCTAAACATAGGGGCATATAGAGAAGCCTTAATCTAGCATGATATTAGGAGTACTGAAAATTTTGAAATGTTACAGTACCTAGATACTAGATTTTAAATGGTCTTTTAATGCCAAAGCCAAAAGGAAGCGCAACTGCGGATGCGCCTGGAAGTGAAAGGAAAGTCCGATGCTGCAAAGAAAATACTGCATAGGAACCTGGAATGTAAGATCTATGAACCTTGATAAGCTGGATGTGGTCAAACAGGAGATGGCAAGAATAAACAATGACATCCTGGGCGTCAGTTAACTAAAATGGATGGGAATGGGTGAATTCAATTTAGATGATTATCATATCTACTATTGTGGGCAAGAATCCCTTAGAATAAATTGAGTAGCCATTCTAGTGAACAAAAGAGTGGGAAAAGCTGTACTGGGATACAATCTCAGAAATGATAGAATGGTTTCAATACGAATCCTAGGCAGACCTTTCAACATCTCAGCAATCCAAGTTTATGCACCAACCACCAATGCTGAGGAGACTGAAACTGACCAATTCTATGAAGATTTACAACACCTTCTAGAACTGACACCAAAGAAACATGTTCTTCTCATTATAGGGGATTGGAATGCTAAAGTAGGGAGTAAAGAGATAAAAGGAACAACAGGTAAGTCTTGCCTTGGACTTTAAAACAAAGCAGTGCAAAGGCTACTAGAGTTTTGTCAAGAGAACAAGCTGGTCATCACAAACACTCTTTTCCAACAACATAAGAGGCGACTCTACACATGGACATCATCAGATGGGCAGTACCGTAATCAGATTGATTATGTTCTCTGCAGCCAAAGATGGAAAAGCTGAAGAAAGTAGGAAAAACCATTGGGCTAGTCAGGTATAATATAAACCAAATCCCTTATGAATACACTGGAAGTGAAGAACAAATTTAAGGAACTAGATTTGGTGGACAGATTGCCTGAAGAACTATGGATGGAGGCCCGTAACATTATACAGGAGGCAGCAACAAAAACCATCCCAAAGAAAAGGAAATGCAAGAAAGCAAAGTGGCTGTCCAACGAGGCCTTACAAATAGCAGAGAAGAGAAGGGAAACAAAATGCAAGGGAGATAGGGAAAGTTACAGAAAATTGATTGCAGACTTCCAAAGAATAGCAAGGAGAGAGAAGAGGGCCTTCTTAAATCAACAGTGCAAAGAAACAGAGGAAAAGAATAGAAAGGGGAAAACCAGAGATCTGTTCAAGAAAATTGGAGATATTAAAGGAACATTTTGTACAAAGATGGACATGATGAAGGACAACAATGGTAGGGACCTAACAGAAGTAGAAGACATTAAGAAGAGGTGGCAAGATTACATGGAGGAATTATACCAGAAAGATCTGGATGTCCTGGAGAACCCAGATAGTGTGGTTGCTGACCTTGAGCCCGACATCCTGGAGAGTGAAGTCAAGTGGGCCTTAGAAAGCATGGCTAGCAACAAGGCCAGTGGAGGTGATGGCATTCCAGTAGAACTATTTAAAATCTTCAAAGATGATGCTGTTAAGGTGCTACACTCAATATGCCAGCAAGTTTGGAAAACTCAACAGTGGCCAGTGGATTGGAAAAGATCGGGCAGCGCGCGCGAAGGGCGCTTTCGCACCATTGAGCCCCGCGCGTTGTTTGCTCCCTCGGCTCCGGCGATGACGCGGGCAACCCTGGGGCCTCGCGATGTTTGGGGCGAGAGCCTAGTTGATTTAAGGGAGCGACGAGCTCAATCCAGTGCCCTTTCGTTTTTGGCAGAAAGGGAACACGGAGCGTCCTTGGCTATTGGAGCGGCGGCTATTGGAGATCGGTTTGACGGGGGTGGCTTTCGAGCTTCCCCCCTCCCCCACAGCTTGCTTACCTTTCTTTCTGCCCGTCATAGGGGCTTAATTAGAAATTATTTTGAGTAGAGGACAGGAAGGAGGAATTGGGTGGTGGTAGTGTAGGCAGATCGGGCGGCGCCCGTAGCGCGGCCCGATCGTCAGCGCTGAGGCGCCCTCCTTGTTCCCCCTCTGTTCATCCGGCTTTCCATCAGCTGTTCGGCGGGTTTTTGCCGCCGAACTGGCTTGCCCCGTGTAGAGAGGCAGGGAGAGAAGGAGTGGAAGGTTCCCAGGCCATGAGGGGAGCGTGCGGGACCGCGGCGCGGGGGCAGTCTTTGCTGGGGCGTCCTTTCTTCCCTTCCCGGGCCAGTCCCCCGACCATCGTCCGTTCAGTAAACCGAAGGAGGCAGGTGGTTCGGGTCGGGGGTGGCTGGGGTGACTGGGGGGGAGGTTGGCGGCGCCCCGCGGGGGTTCGGGCTCGCCTGCGGCGCGAGCCTATACATCTTGGGAGGCTTCCCCGCCTTTATTGATGGGCTGGTTGAACCCGGCGCGGTGTGCCTGCGTGTTTGAGTGTGACGTGCAAGGCTGGGTGAAAGAGGTTGTTTGGCTGGTGTGAGTGGGGGTACTCTCAGCGCAACCGGGACAGGTTAAGGTGGCCTGCCTCCTTATTATTATAAGCGTGGTCTCTCTGCCATCAGCTGTTTTCGGCGGCTGAGGTGGGGGACGGAGAAACAGGGCTGCATTGGTTTGAGGAGTGGTTGTGATTTGGCGGGGCCATTTTGCGAGCCTAGACGCTCCACGTGGCTTAGCTCTGGGCGGCCATTTTGTATTCAATTCAATTTCAAAAAAAATAAAATAAAATAAAATAGTAATAATAGTAGAAATAATAAACAAGTAATAATAATAATAATATAATAATAATTATAATAGCAATTAAAATATATATAGATATATAAAAAATAAAATAAAATAAAATATAAATATTGGAGTTGCTGTGCAGGGAGGCGAGTGTGATAATATTAATGAGCAGGCTCCTAATTTATTTATGGTAGGGGAGTTGTAACTGTGCCTGGTCGGGGATTTTAGTTTGCACAGGGGCCAATTTTGAAGGGGAGAGTATTGATTGGTGGTGAACGTTTGAAGCCTCATCAGAGGTGGTAGGGGCCTGTGGCAATTAATAAATAGTACTAATAGTAAGAATAATATTTACATTATAATAATAACAACAACAATAATTTTATTAGTAATAATAACAACAAACGAATAAGTAAGAATGCCGCCAAAGAAAGGAGGAGGAAATAGGAAGGGTAAGGCTCCGGCTAAAAGACAACCTGCCCCCCAGGTGTCCCCTGCTCGGTCATCGTCCGATGAGGAATCATGGGCCGCGCTGAGGGAATTGCAAGCCAAAGTAGCTTTCTTAGAGGCTAAAAAGTTGGAAAAGCATGCCCCCGGGGGCAATGAGGTTACCCCACGCCGCTCGAATAGAGAGACTAGGGGGCGGCGTAGGGCCGAAATGAGAGCTATTACCCAGGATTTAACAAAGCGTCTTAATGCTGTTGATTCTGATTTGGAACAGGTGGATGAGGGATGGAATATGGATGGAGGATCGGCAACTAGCGAGATGACTGGAGGTCGGAAACGGAAGAGGAATGAGGTGTCAGGCTATACAGGGGCTGCCGAACGAACATCATCTGGTTTTGATCCCTATGACGAACCCTCTACAAGTTCGCAGGGGGTTGGTGAGGCTGCCAGTGCAACTGGGCCTGCTCAAGGTGAGTACGAAGCTATGCACAACACACTTGGTCAGCCCACATGTTGGCCGTGGGCGGGTGGGCCACAGCAGGCACTAGCTTCACCCAGCATTGGCGTAGCGCCACCTATGATGTGGCCTGGTGGACTTTGGCCCCCAGTTAGCCCACAATGGTTTGGGTGGGGCATGCCATGGGCTAATGCTATTCAGACAGCGGCGGCAAGCGAGGGTAAAAGTGTAGGAGTGCAGCAACATCCTTCGGTGCCAAATACAGGTTACAATACTGTCCCGATAACGGCTATTCCGTACACGGACTACAATTCTCCACTGGGAGATCATCTTACCCCGGCGGTTAAGGAGAAGATATGGAAAGAAAAGTTCATTGATTTTTATGAGCTCCTTAATCGAGAATTTGAGGTCAGAGATTGACAAGGAAGATGATAAGATGAAGGAGAAGTACAGAAGGAAGAGGCCCGATAGAAACTGGACCAATTGGGTCACAGGTTTCACAATATATGCCGGGGTATTGGTAAAAATGCAACCGTGGAAGGCATCGGCTCTATTCCAGTATTTTGACATCATGCGTAGAGCGAAAGCGGAGTTTGAGGGACAGGCTTGGCTTAGGTATGATGAGGCATTTAGAATGAGGAGTGCCATCAGGCCAGAATTGCGTTGGGATGAAACACACCCGGGGCTATGGTTACAGCATATGTCACCCGCTAAGACAAACCTAGGAGATAGATTTGATTGTGGGCACCTGAATATAAAGTACTCAGGTAACGCGAGTACCCGCCAGGGGGCGGGGCAGGCGGTTCAACCCCGGCTGCCTTGCTTTGAATTCAACAATAAAGGGTCATGTACTAAATCCCCGTGCAGATTTCGACATGAATGTATCGCATGTGGAGGAAAGCACCCCAGAAGCAACTGCTTTAGGGCAGGGGGGCAGCGTCAGAACAAGGCGGGGGGATCAAACAGGAAGCCAGATGGTGGGGGTGGGGCCCCTGGAAAGGGGGCCCACCCCAATCAAAATTGATGTGCTGGAAAAGGTTTTAGCGCTTTACCCAAAAAGGGTGGACGCTGAGTTTTTGTACTTAGGTTTTAAGTTCGGCTTCAGGATCCCAGCGGTAGGGGTTAGAAGTACATTTATTGCAAAGAATCTTAAATCAATAAAAGGTTTTGAGGACATTGTATTGGACAAAATAGGTAAGGAGGTCAGGGAAGGTAGGGTCCTAGGTCCTTTCCAGGAGTTACCCATGGGTGATTTAAGGGTCTCGCCTTTAGGGATAGTGCCCAAAAAAGCCCCGGGAGAATTTAGGTTGATACATCATTTATCATTCCCGGAGGGCGAGTCAGTAAATGACGCTATCCCGGAGGAGCTGTGTTCGGTACGATATACCTCATTTGATGAGGCAGTGAAAATGATTAGGGACTGCGGTGTGGGTGCTGAACTGGCTAAGGCTGATGTGAAATCGGCGTTTAGGATACTGCCTGTTCATCCGTTGGATTTTAATTTGCTAGGTTTTCAATTTCAAGGGCAATATTACATTGACAGGGCCCTCCCAATGGGGTGTTCAATTTCATGTTCAACCTTTGAAAGGTTTAGTACTTTTATTGAATGGTGGATGCGGCAAAGGATCGGCTGTAATTCCACAGCACACTATTTAGATGATTTTCTCTTCTGCGGAGGAGCAAATTCTGGGAAATGTCAGAAGTTTCTGAACACATTTAGAAACCTTGCTGCAGAATTAGGTTTACCGTTAGCTGAGGAAAAGACAGAAGGGCCGGCGACGACACTAACGTTCCTTGGGATAGAGTTGGACACAATTCAACAGACTTCGAGGTTGCCTCATGATAAATTGGTAAACATTAGGAAGATCGTACGTAGCCTTAGGAGGAAGACGAAGGTGACCTTGAAAGAGTTGCAAGAAGTTGCTGGTCATTTGAATTTTGCATGTAAAGTAGTGGCCCCTGGCAGAGCCTTTGTAAGGCGGCTTTGCAGCGCCATGTCGGGACTGAGGAGAGCATTTCATAAGACTAGGGTTACAAAAGGGATGCGAGAGGATTTGAAGGTCTGGGAACAGTTTTTAGATCATTTTAACGGGACATCATTCTGGAGGTCCGAAATTAGGTTGAAGGCTGACGTCCAGGTAAATTCAGACGCGGCAGGTACTCATGGGTTTGGAATTCACTATCGGGGTAGGTGGTGCGCAGGAACATGGCCCACAGAATGGCATCAACAGGGTATAACAAGGGATTTGACCTTTTTGGAATTTTTTCCAATAGTAGGAGCCCTGTGGCTCTGGGCTGAGGAATGGGCCAATACAGTAGTTCGCTTCTGGTGCGATAATCAAGCAGTAGTATATATAGTTAATAATTTGACGTCGCGCTCCGAAAGGGTCATGAGTTTAGTTCGGACTTTTACGTTAAGGGCATTACAGTTTAATATTGTGGTGCATGCCCGTCATGTCCCGGGCATCGATAACAGGATAGCCGATGCGCTTTCACGTCAACAGATTCAGCGTTTCAGGGAATTGGCACCGGAAGCCAGAGATCTGCCAGAGGTGCTTCCAGCAGAAGTCTGGCAGATTGGCGTGTTGAAGCGTCAAGAGCAATAGGTATGGCACTAGCCCCTAGAACAAGTAGGAAATATGGAGCTGCAGGTACTGAGTTTTCAGAATTTCGGAGGGTAAGGCAATTAGAGCAGGCATGGCCTGCGCCCGTGGAACATATTCAACAGTTCATCGTGGCCTTGCATTGGGAGGGGCTAACGCCAGGTACCATAAAAGGTAAATTGGCGGCCTTGAGTTTTTATGCTAAGGCAAATGGAATCAAAGATTTTTCAGGTGATTTTAGGATCAGGAAGATGCTGGAAGGGTGGTCTCGGGAGAGAGGAAGAGTGCAAGATGGTAGGACTCCCATATCACCGGCGCTCCTGGAACGCTTATGTAAACTATGGGGATCTCTTTGCAGAGATAGGTACGAGGAGGCACTTTTTCATGCGGCAGCGTTAGTGGCCTTTTTTGGAGCTATGCGAATTAGCGAGTTGGTAGCATCAGGAAAAGGGGATGTTTCACAGAAAGCATTACAGGTGGAGGACGTGGTGGTTTGGGATGGTCAGGTTAGTATTAAGTTGAGGAGCTCTAAAACTGACCAGCGTGGGCAAGGTAGAATGATCAAGTTGGGACAATGTAGCTTAGTAAATATATGTCCAGTAAAAGCAATACTGGAATTCATGGGTCTCAGAGGGATAGATAGGGGCTATTTCTTTCAGCACAGAGACGGTTCCCCTCTCACGAAATACCAATTCTGGAAGCTGACTGACATGGCGCTGGAAAGAATAGGTATTAGAAATATGAGATTTGGTACACATTCTTTCAGAATAGGGGTGGCCTCAACAGCAGCAGCATTGGGATATGATATGGAAAAAATTAAGCGGTTGGGGCGGTGGTCATCCAATTGTTATCATAAATACATCAGACAGTTACCTAACGTGTAGGTAGGGGTTGTTTTTGTCTTTCAGATGGCGAGATGCTGGAGGCTCGAAGGAACGTCATAATTATTGGCCATAGCTACGTATATTGGGCAGCTCGTTATGCTGCATCTTCCCGATGGGGAAGTGACTTGGGGCTTGGCGCCCGGGCATCCATCTCTTGGAAGGGCATGCGTGGCATGCAATGGGTGCAATTTGGACGAGTGGCCGCTTTTGGTAATACACCTCCAGACATCTTGGTGGTGCATTTGGGGGGCAATGATTTGCCCCGACTGCCTGGTAAGGCTTTGATATTGGATATTTTAAGGGACCTGTGCAGACTACACGCATTATACCCAGCCATGCGGATAGTTTGGTCATCAATCATACCGCGATTAAGTTGGCGAGGGGCGCGTGATATGTTTAAGGTTCATAAGGCTAGTCGCCGGGTCAATAAGGAGATTTGTAGAGGCGTCAGCAACTGCGGCCTCGGGTCTGTGACTGATCATCACAGAATCCAAGTATCCAATTTGGAACATTTTCGTAAGGATGGTGTCCACCTGTCTGACGCAGGTTTGGACATCTTTTTGGAGGATATTAGAGGGGGCCTGCTGGTGGAGCTTGGCGTTCCTGGTGGGTGCATGGGACATAGCCGAGGCTAGTCCTCATGTTTTGGCGGGTAGTGCGGGAATAACTGATTGTCACGGTGTCTCCCTTTGGTAATTTGCATAAAATAAACAGCGCTCCAGTCCTGACGGCACTGAGGATCGTGCGGTCACAGGGCCGAAGGTGACTGAGACGCTTGACCACTTACGGACCAAAAGGTTATCAAATGCGATGGCTGGAGGTCCGGGGGGTTAGTGAAGGCCTTATAGGTTCCTCCTGTCGTGGGACAGCGGGAACCTGGGGTCTGGGACTCGCCCATTGACTTATAAGGAAGGATTTGGCGTTATTTCCCCGCACTACCGCAGGCCCCCTCAAGTTTGGTATTGGTTAATTAATTAAACTAAGTTGGTTAATAAAGTGTGGCCCATATTTAAAATCCAATAATGGTTGTCTCGCGTCTTCATTTCGGGGCTTGGGGAGCAACTGTCTACATCCCAATCCCAAAGAAGGGCAGTGCCAAAGAATGCTCCAACTACAGTACAATTGCATTCATTTCACATGCTAGCAAGGTTATGCTCTAAATCCTGCACGGTAGGCTTCAGTAGTATGTGGACTGAGAACTCCCAGAAGTACAAGCTGGATTGCGAAGGGGCAGAGGAACCAGAGACGAAATTGCTAACATGCGCTGGATTCTAGAGAAAGCCAGAGAGTTCCAGAAAAACATCTACTTCTGCTTCATTGACTATGCAAAAGCCTTTGACTGTGTGGACCACAGCAAACTATGGCAAGTCCTTAAAGAAATGGGAGTGCCTCACCACCTTATCTGTCTCCTGAGAAACCTATATGTGGGACAGGAAGCAACAGTTAGAACTGGATATGGAACAACTGATTGGTTCAAAATTGGGAAAGGAGTACGACAAGGCTGTATACTGTCCCCATGCTTATTTAACTTATATGCAGAATACATTCTGTGAAAGGCAGTACTGGAGGAATCCCAAGCTGGAATTAAGATTTCCAGAAGAAATATCAACAGCTTCAGATATGCAGATGATACCACTCTGATGGCAGAAAGTGAGGGTGAAAGAGGAGAGCACAAAAAAAATGGTCTGAAGCTCAACGTAAAACAAAAAAAAAAAACCTAAGATCATGGCCACCTCATGGCAACTAGAAGGGGAAGATATGGAGGCAATGACAGATTTTACCTTCTTGGGCTCCATGATCACTGCAGATAGTGACAGCAGCCACGAAATTAAAAGACGCCTCCTTCTTGGGAGGAAAGCGATGAGAAATCTAGACAGCATCTTAAAAAGCAGAAACATCACCTTGCTGACAAAGGTCTGCATAGTCAAAGCTATGGTTTTTGCAGTAGTGATTTATGGAAACGAGAGCTGGACCATAAAGAAAACTGACCACCAAAGAATTGATGCTTTTGAATTGCAGTGCTGGAGGGGACTCTTGAGAGTCCCCTGGACTGCAAAGAGAACAAACCTATCCATTTTGAAAGAAATCAACCCTGAGTGCTCACTTGAAGGACAGATCCTGAAGCTGACGCTCCAATACTTTGGCCATCTCATGAGAAGAGAAAACTCCCTGGAAAAGACCCTAATGTTGGGAAAGTGTGAAGGCAAGAGGAGAAGGGGACGACAGAGGACAAGATGGTTGGACAGTGTCACTGAAACTACCAACATGAATTTGACCAAACTCTGGGAGGCAATGGAAGACAGGAGGGCCTGGCATGCTCTGGTCCATGCGGGTCATGAAGAGTCAGACACGACTTAACGACTATACAACTCTCTGCTGGGTTGAGTCTGATGCTACAAATATACGTGATACTACACTTGAAAATATAAGGAAAGCCACTGATAGCTTTCAGTTCTGTTCTTTTTTACCATCAAGCCTTACAACCCTGTTAATTTATAACCTCCAAAAGGTTATACAAAGACTTGCCCTGCTCAGGTCTTGCAAGGTTCTGGCTGGCTTTTTGAGTCTATCCATCTCATGTAAGGTCTTCTTCTTTTTCTCTTACCTTCCACTTCTCCTAGCATCATGGTATGTTCAAATCACAATAACCTCAGTTTAGTCAGTTTAGCTTCTGGTAACAATGCAAGTATCCAAGAAGAAACTGATCACGCACCAAAACAAGACATGCTTATCATAGATTATTAGAATACAAATGTAAGAAATAAAACAGAACAAAATTTGTTAAAAAAATTTGGTCTAGGGATCGAAAACAAAGCATAAGAATGACTGAGAGAGGTCTATGAAAGCCATAATCTGTTTATTGCAAATGCATGCTTCAAGCAACTGACAGTTGACTATATATGTGAACATCATCAGATGGCCAATTTAGAAATGAAATAGCCTACATAATTGGAAGCAGGAGATGAAGAAGCTATATTCACTCTGCCAAAACAAGACCCAGAGCAAATTATAGTACTGATAGTAATGTCAAATAAAGCTATAGAAGAGTGCTAAAAGAATCCTAGTGCCAAAATATAATTTAAATATTTCTGATGAATTTAAACTCCACATAAAGAACAGATTTACTGTATTTTTCTGTGTATATAGTGAGACTTTTTCCTAAAATAATTAGAGAAAAGAAACTGAGGGTCGTTTTATACAGGGAAAGAGGCAGTCGCACGCACGCTTGTGTGCCTCTTGCCACTGCCCAATTGCCACATCCAGAGCTCACGGCTTGTCCCCTCTGGTGACTGAGGCAGCAGCAGCAAGTGGAGACAGAGGTGAAGGAGGACTCACGGACGCTCGGGCGCCTCTTGCTGCTGCATCCCCCGTCTGCTCTATCACCTCCTCCAGTGGGACTGACGGGCTCAGCTCAGCTCACATTGCCACTTTGTCCCTTCCAGTGGTGGAGGCAGCAGGAGGCAGAGGCAGAGGCAGAGGCAAACAAGCGCTCTCTCACTGTTGCTGCCGCTGGATCACCTCCTCCTCCTGGGGCCGTATACACAGAAAAATATGGTATATTGCTAAATTCAATTGACCATGAACCATGGATTGAAACCAGATATATTATTAGGGAAGAATGCAAAAAGACATTTTAGTAGTAAAAAGAAAATAAAAAATAATAATAGATGCATGCTGGAAGAAACACAACAAATTGTAAAGGACAGTCAAGAAGCAGAAGGTAACAGAAATAGGGTCAGAACCCTGAATGCGTTTTTTCAGGGCTCATTCCGTAGAGACTACAACAGCCAATGCAAAGAAATAGAGGAGAACATGAAAAAGGGGGCAAAGATTCAGAAGATCTAAGAAACTGAGCTTCCAAGGCTGGGATGATTTGATAATCCAAGCACCAGATGTCTTCTGTGATGCAGAAGCAGTCAGGGTTGTGCATATGCATGTCAACTAGGGTCTGTACCTGTTTGGCGGTGTCCTTCCTTTCAGAAATATTTCCAGAAATGAAATGAAGATTTTGTTACAGTGCAATCCTGGCAGCTAGAAGAGTGGAGGAACCATCATCATCCCTTGCCTAGAAGATTTGTTTATGTGCAAATGTCTCTTAAAAGGGGTGGGGGCTTATAACTTACTGGCCAAAATCCAGTTGGCAAAAATATCACAAATACAAGGCAATTGCATAGCAATTTCCCCTTCCTGTCTGCTCCCCCTTCTGGCAATCAAGTGCCCCGATTCTCAATCGCTCTAACATGGGACAGAGAGGCTGCTGGAAGGAAAATGTTACATGATTGCCCTTCAATGATCCTGTAAGCCAGACCTGGACAAAGTGCAGCCCGAGGGCCACATACAGCCCGCGAGCCACTCCTGTCCGGCCCGCGGACAGTTTTGAACATCAAAACCATTTATAGCTTTTTGTCTAAAGTTGATCAGTTGCTTATCTTTGACATACCACAAAAAACCTCTTTAGTATTTGTGAAGATTAACAAGTTTAAAATAAAAACAATCATAACAGCACTGTTTCGTTTTATTTTTAAGTAAAGTTGGTGCGGCCCATGAACACAGTTCAGATTTTTCATGTGGCCCCCTTATAGAATTTAATTGCCCACCCCTGTTGTAAGCAAACTGGGTTATTATGGCCTTAGCTTTCCAGGCCTGTCAATTCTTGAAAGAGACCTGTGCTTTTCTATTTCCCTTTTTAGGTTCTCACCTTTCTTTTAATTCGCAGGATTACGAGAAACTGCATCTATCGGGAAAAATGCCAAAGTGTAAGGAAGGTGTATACAGCACCTCTTGTTTCTTGAACAGGTTAAGCAATGGCTGCTCAAATGAAACACCTGAAAGTTTTGAAGTTCATGCCCCTGTTTGAGTAGTAAGTACTGTATACACAAAGTTGGAAGCCAGCGACTGGAACTGCTTCACACAGATATTCTTCTTCTTAAATAAATGCAATTTTCTTACTGGTGATATTATAATAAGAATAGAAAATTGCATGAATATATTTTCAGGCCAATGACTTTACAAAAGATTGGATTACTACCCCTTGTGCTTTCTATTGTGAAAATGGATGTAAAAATTGCCTCTCCTCTTTGCTCCACAAACTGCGGAAAACACCAACCTTCTTTGCCCCTTCTTTGTTCCCCCTCCTATAAAGGTTGGCTAATTATGTTGCCCTCGGCCCTGGGTGAAAGGCACAGCAGAGGGGCAGAGGGTGGGTGTGATGTGGAGCCACTGCCATGCCAATGCACTCCACACTTATATGCTGGTTTGGCCCATTACAAGTTACATTGGAACACAATAGCATATACAGTACACGTATCTTAAAATCAGCCGGGCTGTTTTCAGGCGTTGTTCCTTGTGGCTAAAAATTAGGAATGTAAACCCTGACATAATTTGCCCCCATTCATCTTCTGTTTTTTAAATAAATGGGACAACTTTAAAAAGAAAATCAAAAAATCTCTTCCCCCCCCCCCCAAAAAAAAATTCAATGATCAGCAAGTCTGGGGATTCTCACTCATTTTCATTAGGGTGTTTGCCCATTTATGTAAAATATTCAATGCTGAGAAGTATGAACTGTTACGGTGTTGAAGAAAACAATAAATGTAGAAGCATTGCATTGGTTGCTTTCATCTTTGTGACAAATCAACCAGTCCTTCTGTTTGCTATATTTGTGTGTGTGTGTGTGTGTGTACTTTTCCCAAAGGGGGAAATATTATTTTTTTTCATAGAAATAGGAGTTTTAGGCAAACTATCAACTTAAATAATGGTAGGACCATGGCCTGCACCACCATTTTAGGTTGGTACATTGCATCCAACTCACAGCTTCGAGCCCATATGTTTCTGGAAATATAGGAAGTCTTCACACACCACTCTTGCTAACCAGCTATAGACATCAATTTGCCTTTGGGATACAAGGATTTATGGCTCCATCCTGAACTGTGAGCGTTCAGTAACCTTTCTTTCCTGTGCTGTATCCTGTTTTTTTTTTTTTTTTAAGTTAAAGGTTAATTTGCCAATTCCAACTTTTGCATTATGGATACCAGATGCCAAAATTGCTCTTTTCCCCATTTTCTTCAGTAATTGCTTCAGAAAAAAAAAAAAACAGAAAAATGCAAGTTGCTAACAACATGATCCAGAGGCTTTCTTTTTCAGATTTTTCTTTTTGAAAAACATAGAATGTAATTAATTCGATAACTACTAGAGATGGGCATGAGCCGCACTTCGGCATTTTGGCCCGGTTTGGTACGGTGCTTGCACAAGTGTTTTGTGGGACCCACATGTTTTCTTCCCCCACCTCCTTTGGGTAATCGCCACCTCACCGGCAGCAATGCACTTCCCTCCTCTGCCTCCTCCAGTGACCACCCACTCAGATAAGGAGGCAGAGGAGGCAGAGAAGGGAAGCATGCTGCCACTGGTGAGTGTTTGATCCACGGAACGCTTGGGCCGGCACCACATTGAACTGGGCTGAACCACCAAAGGGTGGTTTGTGCCCATCTCTAATAGCTGCGTATGTGGATTTTGTGCCTGCCTTTTCCAAACCGCTGCTGTGGAAATTTGCATGTTTCAGCATAATGACAACTGTAGGCACTGGAGAAGAATCACACAAGGGAGTTGTGTGTATGATCTTTCCTTGGTAACTAGAATATTGAATCCACATTTAAAGAGCTGTTTCCTTGTTTCTCAGAATTATAGATAAGACATGTTATTTATCATGTAAATCTTTTACTTTGCATGTGAAAGGACATATAACAGAATAATCAATTTAACTCCAGCTGGCAGGATATGAGAGGCAATCAAGTTATGTCAGCCTGGGGAAAAGGAATGAATGATAAATATATTCTTAAACAATTGTGTAGCACTTTCTGCTCCATTTCTGATCAGTGCTGGTGCCTTTATGTTAACATATCCCACTAGTACTGTTCCCTAGCACTTGCATCAACACAATAATATGAAAACACAATTATATTGTTTCACAGACAAACTTGCAGTCCCAAAGGAAAATAATAATAATATTAATCAAATAAGAAAGGTCTGAAATAATACAAGGAAAAATGTCTGCTAACGATGAAAGACCAGCTCCCAAAAAGCTAGAAAAAAATATTCTAAAATGCTGGAAGGTTTTTGTGTGTGTGTGTGTGGGGGGGGAGGTTTAAATGGACCAACAGGTAGTTTTTCAATTCTATTTTAATACCAGAAAAGCTTGGCAGGCTGGCATAATGTGTATGTAAACAGCCAGAGTTGTCGGCTATTCTTTATCACTGTGCACTGGGGAACTAACCTGATTTTTTTTAAGGAGAAAAATGACACCAGCTGCACATTTATAGTTTCTGCCAGTGTCAGCTAGTTTAGTGAGCAACCTTAACAAATGTAAGGGTGCTGCAGTTTCAAGTGCAGAAGTCTTACCTAGTGAGGACTTATAAATACCCCTTTGAGACATGCTCCTAGGCCTTATTGGCTTCTCTCAAAATCCCTTAGGTGTTTTTGGCAAGGAAGAAGTCTTTAAGTTAAGTTCAAAGGTTCCTGCAGTTTGAACTTCAGGAGCAATGTTACCAGTGATCACGTCCTTCCGCAGCACCTTTTGGGCTATCTACATTGTATTGTGGAGAATTGGAGGCATTTTAAAAGATGAAATTCTTGTCTTGCTGCTGCGAGGTACACACACACACACACACACACACACACAGAGAGAGAGAGAGAGAGAGAGAGAGAGAGAGAGAGAGAGAGAGAGAGAGAGAGTCCACAAGATAGCTCAGTGGTTTAGATATCCGGCTGCAGAGCCAGAGGTTGGAAGTGTATGTTGCCCCTGTGCCTCCTGTAAGAAAAGCCAGCCTTTGCAGCCTTGAGCAAGCTGCTCAGTCCTAGGATGTTCCTGGAAGAAGGGAATAGCAAACCTGAGTCCTCTCTAACAGGAAAACACTGGAAAGGGTTGCTGTAAGCCAGAATTGACTTGATGGCACATGATTATCATTATATATCATGAAGTCAGAATCGACCACACGGTACACAATTATGAATAAAAACAAAGCAGCTGAGAAGACAATATAATAAAACTAGATACATAATGATATCACTAACTTGAGGGACAAAAGAAAGGAAAAGGAAGAATACCTATACTTACATAAAATTCTTCAAACATCTAAAAATATATCCATACAGTGGTGCCTCGCTTAATGATTGCCTCGCTTAACGAGGAAACCGCTTGACGATTAGGTTTTTGCGATTGCAAAAGCAATCGCAAAATGATGGTCTAAATGGGAAAAATCCGCTTCATGATAATCGGTTCCCTGCCTCGGGAACCGATTTTTGCATTACCACGATCTAAAAACAGCTGATTGTCAGGTTTCAAAATGGCCACCGGGTGTACAAAATGGCTCCTCGCTGTTTTTAGGAGCCATTTTTCACTATACAGGCACCCGAAAATGGCCACCCCTATGGAAGATCTTCACTGGACGGTGAGTTTTCAGCCCATTGGAATGCATTGAACAGGTTTCAATACATTTCAATGGGCTTTTTAATTTCTCTTTACGATGTTTTCACGCTACAGCGATTTCGCTGGAACGAATTAACATCGTCAAGCGAGGCACCACTGTACATAGTTGTCATCTGTAAGCAATACATTCATCTATCAATAACATGGTAAGGTTATCCTCTGTCCAAAATCCTATTGCTTGGCATAGTAGATCACACTACAGTAGGCCCATTGAGGGATTTATTGAGTCATCCTTTGAAAGTTCTATTGATTCTATTAGATCTATCTTAACAGAGACTTACTTAGGCATAGTAAGTCACAGCAAGTCACATCTCAGAGTTAGGTTGAATGTGCTCCACAATATGAATTGTTCAGAAGTAACTGAAGGGGATAACACTTGAATTGTGCAAACAGAGTAGAGTCCAGGTTCTTCTGTGTGTGGATAACTGCTGCCTGATGGCCACCCTATGTGTAAAGCCATGAGAAAGGTCATAAAGTGGGGTCTTGACTTAAGAACGGATTGAGTTAAGAACATTTTGACTTAAGAACCACTCTCATAGGAAAATATTGACTTGACTTAAGTACTTAGATTTGAGTTAAGAACTGAAAAAAAAACCACGTGGGAGGCAGGGAAAGTGCAAAATGTGAACTTTCAGTTAACTGTTGGCCAGTGAAAAGGGTGCCTGTCTGCTTCCTCACTCCTCCCAGCGTTTAGAGAGTGGATTGGGAGACAGTCTTCAGACTGCCTGGTACTATACTGCCTGGACTGTATTTTCCCTGCCTTCCCTGAACCTTTCTTGACCTAAGAAAAAAAAAAGAAACAAAATATCCCCCTCTAGTGGTTGAAGGCGGAATAGCAGCTTCCCATTAGTTTCTATGGACGGAAAAGAGCAGATACGGATCAAATGGTTTTCAATGCATTCCTATGGGAAATGCAGATTTGACTTGAGAAGTTTTTGACTTGAGAACCGCCTTCCAATACGGATTAAGTTCTCAAGTCAAGACCCCACTGTATTATGTTGACAAACTCCAACTCTATTTAGCCCCAGAAAGAATGAATAATAGAATCACAGAATCATAAAATAATGGAACTGGAAAGGGGCTATAAGGTCATTGGGTCCAACCCTCTACTCGGTGCAGTGGTTAAGGATGAGAAGTGTTGTAGTTCCACAATATTTAGAGTTCCATATGTTCCCCATGCCCCCCCCCCAAGAAACAGCAAGATGCAGGTTTGAAGGCAGGGATGAAGAATGTTTGATCCCCCAGATGTTTTTCACTCACAATTGCCATCTGGCAGCATAGCTAACTGCAAGGGTTTATGGAAGTGTAGCCCGACACCATCTCAGGGCCACACTTTCACTAGTCTTGCAGTGAGGAAAGCAAGAAGAGATTGAGTTATTATGAAAAAATATTGGGGCGGGGGGGGGGAGGAAAAGGCATACATAAAACTGCCAGAAATCAGGGCTGACGAACGTCAAGGAAATGCAATAATCTAGGCATAAATGAATGTCAAAGACTATTGTCACCTGGCACTTCTATATAGCAGTGTCTAGTAAAGATGTCATACGGGGATAATCCTTGCTAAGATGTATATATCTGAGAAGATAGTGGTAAATAAATGTCACAAGGCAGTATCGCTTCATTTGTCCTTCATGCTGCATATAACCAAGTTTATTGTCCTGAAAGATATTAGGTAAGATAATCCTTTCAAATACAAATCTCATTTTCTCACATGCCTCCTTCAATGTGTCAGTCTTATGATCTTCAGTGTTCCGTCTCCAGAGCCATGCTATGATTTCTACAGTTTTTATTTACATGGTATTCAGAGATTTTTCATGTCTCCAGATGCATCATCCAAGTGGAAAACTAAATCACATGTAAGAACATCATTGTATATGTTCAAACGTTCTGTTGGAAGTGGATCTATGACAATGTTACATACTATATACCGGTAAAATACCCAGAGTACAGTGTGATACCAAGTGCGGTATACAGTGGTGCCTTGCTAGACAGTTACCCCGCATGACAGTTTTTTCGCTAGACATTGGCTTTTTGCGATCGCTATAGCGATTCGCAAAACAGTGATTCCTATGCGGGAATTTCGCTGGACAATGTTTCGTCCCTGCTTCACAAACCGATTTTCACTAGACGACGATTTTGACAGCTTCCTCCGTGCTCGCAAAACAGGTGTTTTCAGGACCTAAGCTTCGCAAGACAGCTATTTAAACAGCTGATCGGTGGTTCGCAAAGCGGCTTTCCTATGGCCGATCTTTGCTAGACAACAACGATTCTTCCCCATTGAAACACATTAAACAGGTTTCAATGCATTCCAATGGAGAAATGCTTTTCACTAGACAATGATTTAGCTAAACAGCTATTTCAGTGGAACGGATTATCATCGTCTAGCGATGATATGTAGGTCTCTTTTTAGATTTCTGGGTTACTTGTAGAAGGGTGAGGGCTTTTCTCTTCTCAGTGGTGCAACAACATAGATTCCTCACCTCCCTGTCTACTTTTTCCCTGATTCCTGCTGAAAGAAAGAACTCTTGTGGGAGAACAAGAGTGAATGTGCATGTGAAAGAATTTGTAAGTGACCCCCAAGTGGTGGTACCAAAAATTTGTTGCTGGAATGAGAAGATGTTCAGAAGTATCTGGAGAGACTAGCACTGTTCAGTCGTTTGAAAGCAGGCATAGTTAACATTCAAGGAGGGGGGTGTCTCATTTTGGCAGCAGATATACAAAAATTGGAACAATACAGAGATGATTAACATTAAAAAAACAGGTTTCAATGCATTCCAATGGGGAAATGCTTTTCGCTAGACAATGATTTCGCTAAACAGTGATTTCAGTGCAATGGATTATCATCGTCTAGCGAGGCACCACTGTAGCAGATAAAGTGATGGATTAGGATTCCAGAGACCTGGGTTTGGATGCCTGCTTGGCCTGAGGCAGAACTGACACAAGTAAAATCCATCCTTAAATATCTCACTTGCCTTCAAATATGTCTTAGGGCCATTATGTCATTTCTGGCTTGATGGCATACAACAACAAATATATTTGTAGACAGATAGAAAGACACACACAAACAAGCTCTTGGACTGCAGTTCTTCTCATCCCACATTGCTTTTTATGCTGACCAAAACTGATGGGACTTGAAGACCAACAACACAGAGAGCCACAAGTTTCTAATCCTGTCATAAATTTCTGAAGGAGTGTCTCTTCCCAAAGCTACTTGCTCCTCCATTATGTTCAATGCTAGGCATGGGATTTTTAGTGTTTGTGGACTATGGCCCAGGAGGTCTACAGGAATTCCTCCAGCCAGATTCCTCCTGCTTTCATTTTTTAAAAAAAGTCCTAACAAGTGTTTTCAAATTTTTACAGATAATTTAATTTAGCCAGTTGCATCCTGTGGAAAATACAAGGGGAACTAATGGGGAGGGCTAAGCTCTGTGTGAGTTGCAAAGGATTAAGGGTATGATAGACTCTGTTTATTAGGCTCTGTACAGGAAGCCTTATTTTAAAAAAGCCTACCAGACCCATAATCCCTTGCAACTCACACAGACCTTAGCCTTGCCCACTGCCAAAGGCAGTGAACCTTACATCCGCTAAGGAGGTACAGTATCATGCTGTCTTCAGAGAGGTACATCTAGCATCACCTTAGCTCTCTTTTAGGCACTAAGCCTTTAATTCATTTAAGCATTTTAAAGCATTTTAGGTTGCTATCCTATACATATCCTCTGGATTCTGGGACCTGTCATCCAAAAAAAGGTAACTTTTCCAATCTTTGGCATGTGCAACATGCCCAGAGCACCAGACAAGGGAACATCTGGAGTGGACGTGGGGGGGACTGCTATAAAACGCAATAGGTTGCAGCCCCAACGTATGTTGATTGTGTTTAACATCTAAACATTTATTCTTTTTCAGTCAGGTGGAGCTTTGGTTCTCATATTTTGGTGGCCCCCACCATAGAAAGAACACAACAAAACAAAACACAGTCACAACAAAAATACAGAACAAAACATAATTAGCTAGAGAAAGAGCATTTAAGTGAGATGGTGTGGAATGTTTTCATGAAACATCCTAAAATAATAATTACAGTCTAAACCAACACTGCTGTTAAACTGAAGACAGTAAAGGGAAAATAAACATGGAAGCACCACATTAATGGGGTGGCCTAGTCACTATAGCATTTAGAATGTTTTTCCCCCTATTCTCTGACTGTTTTGATTAGGAGTGTGGCCACTTCAGCATTGCTGTCTCGTAGAAATGAAGTCAGTTTATATGCATCGTACAATCCAAAACACACGGAATATGTCATAATTATTTCTGAAATACATCCTAGGCTACCTTTGATGCTATCGTATTCTTTTCACAAATACAGCAGCAGGTCATATCAGGAGTGGAGATGAAAATCAGCCTCTCCTGTCACCTTTGGAACCCTCAGCCACTTTCTCTCTGTTCCCTCTTCCGTAAGGTGTATCTTTCTTGTCCTTTGGAGAATGGAAAAGGGGGATCAAATAGAGAAGGCAGGTGTTTTGCCCCCCTTAAACGTTAAAAAGAATTCTTGGAAAACTCCCAGAAGGGCACAAAGTACTTTTGGAATCAGTGCATGGTTGCTTGACCTGTACTGAACTCTACTCTGTGCTACTAGTGAGCAACAGAAGAAGGGTCTATTACTTACTCATTGTCTTTCTGGAGGCACCAAATAGGCCACTGCAGGACAAATAGCAGTGGCCCAAAGTACTTCTCATGTGTAAAGGATACCCATACCCTATTTAGTAGCTATGAAAGTATGCATGCTCGAAAAATCCCAATTCACCACCCTCCTTTCTCCTCCTCCTGCAGAAACTCTTATATCTCATGACTCTGCCTCTTCAACACTCTCATTGTTACATGGAGATAGCACATTAATATTCATGACCTGGGCAGACACCACATAGGAGAATAGACCTTCCCTTCCCTCCCCAATTCCATCCCTCTCCTACTCGTGGTGGGTGACGGTCTGAAACAGGCAGCCTGCTCTATCTATGGGGCTCTCTCCATGTGAGTTGGAACACTGATTTCCCTATTTTATCTCCGCCCCAACTTCCACTTTCCGTAAATGCTGGGAGGATCTTAATTTTTCAACTTCTGTGAAGACACATACACCACCGTGGATACGGAATGACCTCCACTTCACACTCCTCGTCGTCATTTAGTCGTTCAGTCATTCACTCATGTCTGACTTTTCATGACCCCATGAAACAGAGCACACCAGGCACTCCTGTCTTCCCACTGCCTCCCAGAGTTTGGTCAAATTCATGCTGGTAGCTTTAGTGACACTGTTCAACCATCTCATCCTCCGTCATCCCCTTCTCCTCTTGCCCTCACACTTTCCTAACATCAAGGTCTCTTCCAAGGAGTCTTCTCTTCTCATAAGATGGCCAAACTACTGGAGCCTCAGCTTCAGGATCTGTCCTTCAAGTGAGCACTCAGGGTTGATTTCCTTTAGAACTGATAGGTTTGTTCTCCTTGCAGTCCAGGGGACTCTCAAGAGTCCCCTCCAGCACCATAATTCAAAAGCATAAATTCTTCGGTGGTCAGTTTTCTTTATGGTCCAGCTCTTGTTTCCATAAATCACTACTGGAAAAACCATAGCTTTGATTATGCAGACCTTTGTCAGCAAGGTGATGTCTCTGCTTTTTAAGATGCTGTCAAGGTTTGTCATCACTTTCCTCCCAAGAAGCAGGCGTCTTTTAACTCCGTGGCTGCTGTCACTATCTGCAGTGATCATGGAATTCAAGAAGGTAAAATCTGTCACTGCCTCCTTATCTTCTCCTATTTGCCAGGAGGTGATGGGACCAGTGGCCATGATCTTAGTTTTTTTTTTATGTTCAGCTTCAGATCATTTTTGTGCTCTCCTCTTTCACCCTCATTAAGAGGCTCTTTAATTCCTCCTCACTTTCTGCGATCAGAGTGGTATCATCTGCATAACTGAGGTTGTTGATATTTCTTCTGGCAATCTTAATTCCAGCTTCACACTAGTGTACCAATTTGGATGAGGGAGAGAACTGGGAAGAACTGGGGATGGATGTGACTCCCCTTTTTTGAATGCTAATAATCTCCATATTGTTCCAATTTTAGTATATCTGCTGCCAAAATGAGACCCCCCCCTCCTTGAATGCTGACTATGCCTGCTATCAAACAACTGAACAGTGCTAGTCTCTCCAGATACTTCTGAACATCTTCTCATTCCAGCAACAAAATTTTTGTACCACTGCTTGGGGGTCACTTATAAATTCTTTCACATGCACATTCACTCTTGTTCTCCCACAAGAGTTCTTTCTTTCAGCAGGAATCAGGGAAAAAGTAGACAGGGAGGTGAGGAATCTATGTTGTTGCACCACTGAGAAGAGAAAAGCCCTCATCCTTCTACAAGTAACCCAAAAATCTAAAAAGAGACCTATATACAGTGGTGCTTCGTTAGACGATGATAATCCGTTCCACTGAAATCACTGTTTAGCGAAAGCATTGTCTAGCGAAAAGCATTTCTCCATTGGAATGCATTGAAACCTGTTTAATGTGTTCCAATGGGGAAGAATCGTCGTTGTCTAGCAAAGATCGGCCATATGAATGCTGCTTTGCGAACCGCCGATCAGTTGTTTAAATAGCTGTCTTGCGAAGCTTAGGTCCCAAAAACAACTGTTTTGTGAGTGCGGAGGAAGCTGTCAAAATCATCGTCTAGCGAAAATTGGTTTGTGAAGCAGGGGCCAAACATTGTCCAGTGAAATTCCCCCATAGGAATCACTGTTTTGCGAATCGCTATAGCGATCGCAAAAAGTTGATGTCTAGCGAAAAAACTGTCATGCGGGGTAACTGTCTAGCGAGGCACCACTATATATGTTCTCTTGGTCCCTACCCTAACATCTATTAATGTATGGTATCCCCTCCTCACCATTTTGTTTAAAAGCTCTTAAGTAATAAACAAAAGGACAAAGACAAGTAATGTTGCATAATGATACGATTACACCTCACTACACAGACCACACAATCGTCTGGAGTAGGAAATGTCTAATTAACTGAGCACCTATAAACATGAACCAGTTAATAGTCCAGAACATGTTTAGTTGTCTGTTACAGATTAAGAACAATTAAGATACCAATTAGTCATGGGCAATTGAACAATTGCTGCCACCATATGTAATATTTCAAACTGGTATTCTGGAAACAGTACAGCTGTAGTTCAAAGGGCATCCTAGTGCTCACAGTCCATATTCCCCCAGATAGTGGGAAGCTGCGTACCAACGTTTTAAAGGTCATTTTCCTTTCAAGTAGCTCTTAGATTTGTGCTGCGTTTGATATACGTATGAACAAATATATGCACTGTCCATGGAAGTACCAGCAGAGATACAACCAGGCAACAGTAAATCTTTAAGGTAACTCCCCCAATACAGAGAGCAGACTCCCTTGCCAGCTCTCCAACTTCTTCCTCACCAACAAACTGAGGGAGAAAAAGTCACTTCCCCTCACCATCTGGACCAAAGTCGCTAGACTGTTTCCTACTATGTGGAATATGCCACATGGATTTCTGTAGCTCATGGCCACAAACCATCAAGGCAGTCAAAATTACCTAGGGTACTGACCTTCAGTTGACCTAATGTTATACGATGCCTGTAGACAGGCTGGGAAAGACATTTTGAATTCAACTGACTTAACAAAAATAGCCTTTTTGCTCTCTTGAGTCTTGCTGTGAGAAGAAATGTACCTAGTCTTGAAAACTGTAAGCATTTCCAAGCTTTATAGAGTGTTTCAGAGGGGGGAAATGGCTTCGAATTAATGAGCATATGCTAAAATATGAATGGGTCAAAATTTGCACAACTGAAAACAAATGCATAAATACATACTTTGGTCAGTGGAGAAATGTGTGCACATCAGGCAAAATGTATGAATAATACACATATGGGGGGGGAGGCATACAAATATGTACCAATCTCTATGCAGAAAGAACCTCCCTCATGGAAACACTTGTAAACAAGCAAGGGAACAAAATGAAAGAGGAATTTGAAGAAACTCCATGAAGTGAAAAGGAATAAAATCGATGTCTCTAGCTGATAACTCAGTTTTGCACAGATTTTTCCATATTTTCATACTCTCTGTCTTTATTTCTTCCAGTCTACGGTAAAAGGTGTTCAAAAAGCATCAGAAAGGCAACATAGTTTGACATATATTAATTAACCCATCACAATTTTGATGCAGTCCAAGTCATGTGCACATCAGAATCATGTCCAGTGTGGAAATTCAACATTTTGTCCCCTTGTGCGCTGGACAGAGAATCTAAAATCAAATGCGGTGAAATGGGCACTTGAAAAGATTGTCTTTGAGCTGACAGCGCTCAAGCAGCTAACTGTGAAACAAAATTGTCTTCCCCCCCCCCCCCCCGATTCATTTCAGAAAGAACTCTGGGTCTTCATCTCTGGGTAACATCTATGCATATTTTGTTGTTGTTGTTTGTTAGAAATAAGCATAAGAACTGAGGAGTTGTTTCTGTAATACATGCTGACAGCTTTTTGAAACTTTATATGTTGTGATATTTTCAATTTTACCACGACTGGCCTATGAAATCTTTTGTATTATTAATTGATGTGAAGGAGACAGAGATCATCATTAATCTAGGGGTTAGATTTACACTTGATGAATCAAGGTCATATAAGATTCATAACATTTAAGAGATACCAAAATGTTTCTAATCTAGAGGTATGTTGTCCACAGTAGGATTAAAGAACATGAAAAAGGAGCACAAAGCTGCTTGGCTTTCTCTCACATTCACATTTTTGAACTCTCAAGTTCTAGCCAACAGATTGATGAAATAATACTAATGATAATGATAATAGATGGGCACAAACCAGAAAACTGGTGGTTCGTGATGGTTCATGTTTCATGGCTACCCGCAAACCAGTTTGTGGGTAGCCATGAACTGGTTTATGGTTTGTTTTTCCAGTTTGTACCTGGGGGGGAGGGGAACCATCCACTCGCCCCTTCCCCTCTCACTTCCCCTGCCCCTCCCTCCCTTCTCTTGAAGCGACCACCACGGCTTCTGTGACCCCCCCCCCCCACAACAGGCAGCAGGCTCCTTGCAAGGACCTGGGCCTGCTACTTCTGTGCATACACCCACCTCTCCATTGAGCCTGGGCCTGCTGCCTGGTCGCGTTTATTTATTTTATTTATTTATTGCATTTAAATGCCACCCATCTAGACATAGTCTACTCTGGTGTTGGGGCTGCGGCAGTGGCTTGAACCCAAGGTAGGCGACTAACAGAGGCAGTGGGAGAGGGTTGGGCCGACATCCCCATTTGCCCCATCTGTGCCCATCTCTAATAATAAATGTGCTGTCAAGTCCACTCCAAATTAAGGTGACCCTTTTCAGGGTTTTCCAGATAGAGAATACTCAGAAGTGTTTTGCCATTCCCTTCTTCTGGGAGTGCCTTGGGACTGAGCAGCTTGCCCAAGGCTACACAGGCTGGCTCTCCTTCTGGGAGGCACAATAAGGAATCCTGACCCCACCTCTGCAACCAGGTACTTCAACTCATGGAGCTAGTGAAGAGACCACACGCACAACAAAAAGAAATTAAACATAATACTTAATTGGAAAAGTCCAAACACCTATACACAAACTTTTAGGACGTATCTGAAACCGACGGTGTAGTTCTACTTTTGGTCAGATAGCTCACTAAGCGCCCAAACTGGTCGATAATAAAAAATGGAATCTCTGGCTATCAGCTCTGCGAGAAACCCATAATTAACAGACCAGTTCTTCTATGCTAATGAATTTCCTAAAACTACCATGCCTGAGTGACATAATGCAACTAGCCACAGGCTTATTGTAAATAGACGTTTCTAACAGCTGTGCCCGAGTAAGACAATATAGCCAGTAATAATCCTATTATCAAAAGATGTTTCCCCATGATATCGCCCAACTTATAGAATAGCACTAAACCTCCACACCCCAAATCCTTTATCTAGAATCCATTCACCTCTTTAAAAACCGAATCTATTGTCAGACAAACTGCATACCAAGTCTCAGACACACACATACTCTTGTATGTATGTATCCTATAGAATCTTTAGTTAACTATTTCTTGGTCATGGAAGGTATAAAAACTCCTGACACCCTTCTTTGGCTGGACACTTTATCTCTTGCTTAGGAGAGAGGCTGTCTGTCAGGCTATCATTCTTTATCTGATATACTATCAAATAAATAAAAGCCTTTTTTTGAATTCTCTCTCGAGTCAAGATTTATTGGCAACTAATTTTGGCTTGAAAAATCCAGGGGCGAGCCCAGACTCAACACTAGCAACAGTTGTAGATGTGACTTGTCAGGCAAAAGGGTGAAATATGATTCCATTGTGCGTCACATCATTCCTGTAGATCTACTCTAGAAATAACCTTTTTTTCCCCTATACTACATTTTTACTTTATGGGGGCATTCTGTGAGCATACTGAGCTCCTTTTCTTATGGTCTTCATAAGCCCCTGAAGATTTCTGAGGAAATGCAATGTAAGGTCCACATATGTCTCACCAGATTGTCTTCCTGCAACCTTTCCATGAGACAGACAAAAGGAGTGCAGTATCAGCCAGAGGGTTTATTAAACTTGGATGGATGGGGTACAACAAGTGAACTTGAATAACCAACTCCAACATGTGGTATGCACGGGTGGCCTTAACTCATTTTCCTGCCATGTGCTAGGGAGGTACCAGACCCCTGTTACCTGTGAGTTTTCTCCATTCTTTCTTCTGTTCCTTCTCTTAAAGTTCTCATAGAATTCTCGTGGTAATTTATGTTAGCAACCAAACTTAGTGCTCTTTAACACTTCAAAGTGAGTTTCTCAGCTGCAATGAAATAGCATACGTATTCTGAAAGGCAGGCACCCATTCTGGCAATTCCACATCATTTCTACATCAACAGAGCCTCGTGGCGCAGTGGTTAAAATGCTGTACTGCAGCTAAAACTGTGCTCACGACCTGTGTTCAAATCCCAGGTAGCCGGCTCAAGGTTGACTCAGCCTTCCATCCTTCCGAGGTCGGTAAAATGAGTACCCAGCTTGCTGGGGGGGCAATGTGTAGCCTGTATAATTAAAAAAATTGTAAACCGCCCGGAGAGTGCTTGTAGTGCTATGGGGCGGTATATAAGTCCAATAAATAAATAAATAAATAAATAAATAAGGTGAGGGAGGCAGGAAGTCCTGCAGCAAGGATGGTTGATAGCAATGGTTAGTCTTCCTCAGATGGGACCAGTCGGGGAAGTGGGACAGTGGTCTCTGGGGGATGTCTGGGCCTCCATGGGACAGGGCTTCCTCTTCTCCTTTCCTTCCCCAGTTCCTGCCATGGGAGTGACATGTCCCTGACATTCTTGCTGTTCCTAGAAGGACAGCGTCTTTGGAGTTGTGGCTCTCTGAATCCTTTCCACTTCATCTAGTGGGGGGGGGGGGAAACAGCAGTCCACGGGTCTTTTCACTTATCTAGCTCCCACCCTTCACATGAGTCAGTTCCAGTCAAAGCTGTAAACTCCACCTGGCAAACCTCCCAGGCCGGCTCCTCCCTTGCCTCCTGCCACCGATCTACCTTTTTCTGCTGTTCCACCTCCGTTTTATCCCCCTCCACCAGGGGCTCCCCTTCTACCCTCCTGAAGCATCCCTGGCTGTGCATTCTGCTCTGGGCAGCTTTCCAGCTCCTCCTCTGTGCCTCCCCAGTGGATGGTGGAACTACAAGAGGGGAACTCCTCCGGAGGGGTAGAGGGGTCACACTGCCCACTGATAGTGACAGGCACAGCCAGAGAGACTCCCTTGGTGACCTTACGGGCCATTAGTTGACTAAAGCGAATATTGTAGAACATTCCAGGGGATATATTTCCATTTAAAATTCTTTGCATTACAAATTGAATCATGATTGTTTTTTTTTAAAAAAAAAACACCATGCAAAAAGAGTCAGGATATCAAATTATAATGTAAGGCTGGGCTCTTCAGAACACCTGGCTGATACTGTGTGAAGGGGGCGAAGTTCAGAATTCAGGAATTTCATATTGAGGGTGCAAAATTCTTTGAAAGGCATGTAGGGAAGGCATTACTGTTGGTGACAGTGATGCTTGCAGTGGTGGCGCTGTGGGCTAAACCACAGAAGCCTTTCTGTGCTGCAGGGTCAGAAGACCAGCAGTCATAAGATCAAATCCACCCAACAGAGTGAGCTCCCATCGCTTTGTCCCAGTTCCTCGCCAACCTAGCAGATCGAAAGCATGCAAATGCGAGTAGATAAATAGGTACCACCTCAGTGGGAAGGTAAAACGGCATTCCCTAGTCACGCTGGCCATGTGGCAATGGAAACTGTCTTTGGACAAGCGCTGGCTCTACAGCTTGAAAATGGGATGAGCACCGCCCCCTAGAGTCAGACACGACTGGACTAAAAATGTCAAGGGGAACCTTTATTCTTTTCTCCATAATGCCCGGCACATGTATTGCTTTGGGAGATTCTGACAGAACATAATGACCGCCACGTAAAATCTCCTGAATGCATGTGGGACACTAAGGGACAAGATGTCACCTGCGTGCCAGCTGCCCTGAAAAAAAAAAAGGCTTCTGCCATCAGATGTGGCAGAGATGCTGAAAAATAAAAGAATTTATGACACATTCAGTGGCAGGGCAGGGCAACATGCAGCCTTCAAACTCTTAGTGTCACCCCACAACTGATCCTAAAGGCTGTTTTTTTTCCAGCCACTGGCAGTGAATCAGCCATCATCACCAAACCAGCAAACAAAACAAACAGTAATATTAGGGTTTGTATACATAGGGTGGAAGGAAGAAAGGGGGAAAATAGAAGGAACAAATACGTAGATCCAGGAAGCTGTTGTTGTACTGCTCAAAACTCTGGAATAAAAAAATGGGAAAATGAAAACATCTTAAAACAAACAGCATCTCAAGAGGACAGGTTTGGTTTCCGATCTGATAAATCAGGTAGAGAAATATCGAACCAGGCCAAGGTATCTGGTTATTCTGGGAAGTAAACAACAAAAATCTTATTCAAGCCAGTCATCTTCCTCTTGTGGCTAGTATCTTTTTTTTATTATTTGACCTTAAACTTGCCAGTAGCGTCTTGAGTTGCAGGCAGGAGTGAGCCTAGCAATTGCTGTTTCCCAGCTTCCTACTGGCTTTTCTTTCAGCCCACAAGTTAGAACTGCTCTTGTCAGTCCCTAAAGGAGTTAGTTGCCCAGAACAAGGCATAGAGGGGAAAGACTCAAGGTTCTCTCTTCACATTTCCAGCTTTTAACTGGGTTTGGGCAAAGTCATTCATCCCTAGTGAGGCATTATGGATTCTTTCTACAACAAAGAACTGTCACAACAATATTTCCTTGGGAACATGATAATTTTCTTATGCAATCGCTTGGGTGTTCTGCATCTGACCTTGAGCAAAACATTCTGCTCCCCCCCCCGCCCCAATATGCAAGTGAACAACCCAAAGACATATTCTGGGATTATTACTATTTCTTATTTCCTTGCTCAAAGATGCTCTTATTTCATCCTATTTTATATTACACCAGAGACAAAGGAAGTCTGCACTGCTATGATTATAACTGATATTTTGGGCTGTCACTGTAAAGAAGTATTAGCCTGGTCAAACCCACTGACTTTGATTATCTCTTACTCATGGAATGATAAAGAAGATTTATAAAGACAGCTTAAATAACAACGTGAAAAGAGAAAACTGTGTGAAGTTACCTTTAGAAAATATGTTCAGCAGATATTGGTTTGTTTTTTCTTTAAATAAGCACATTATAAATAAGAGGGACAGCATAGCTCTAGCATGCATTCATTTTATTTAACATTCAGGCAGTCTTGCTGAAGTTCCAAGCTCATTTTGTGACTGACCATAAAGTAAGCTTTCAGAACCGTTCCACTGTTTAATTGTCAGCTTTGTAAAATCAGCCAGCTGAAGCAAACCAGGACAATGGAAACATTATGGGCCGCCTAATTAGAAAACCATGGAGGTCAATTTTCTCCATTAACATTAATAGGACCTCAGTGCACTAACTGAGATGAGTGGCACTGTGTTATAATATTCATAGCAGGATCATGTCTGGAAGCCATTTCGCACCTATTGGACATGTACCATTATCCTGTGTCGAATGAAATTATTAACATTTGATTCACACCTGAAGATATCAGCACTGACTTGTGGTGCAACTCAATGAAAACTCCACATGGCATCAACATCAAGACTAGATGAATTCCTCTGTAAGAAGTTTTCCTTTACATGCCTTCTAAAAAAAGTAACAGCAGTTTTTGCGGTTGAGAATTTCAGTGGAATATCTGGACAAGCTTGTAAACAAGAAACTCAAGGGGAACATTTAAACTTTAAATGGCCTAAAACTTCTTGCCTGTTTACGCTGACATGACACAAGTGGTGTAACTTTAATTGTTTTAAGGTAAGGAATAACTGTAGACATTACGTGTTGCTTACTGAATGATGTGACTCAGCACACAGCTAATAGCTATATAATATTCTTGTGCTATCAAGTGAATTCTGACTTATGGTGACCCTTTCCAGGGTTTTCCAGGTGGAGAATACACAGAAGCGGTTTCCCATTCCCTTCTTTGGAGGGCATCCTGGGATTGTGTGCAGCTTGCCCAAGGTCACACAGGCTGGCTCTACACATAGGAGTCGCAGTGGGGAATTGAACTCCCAACTTCTAGCTCCACAGCCAGATACCTAAAACCAGCTAGTGATCTCTTCAGTTGGAGTGATTTGTTTTCAAAAGTTGGACCATTTGCATAGCTCTGCAAGAAGATTTTGGCCAGTGGTTAAATGAGGGGGTAGTTCAGCATGCACCATTTTGTCTGATTTCACGTTAAATTTAAAAATGGATATATTTGTGAATTTCAGTCTCTCTATTTCTCATCTTCACAATGGTCTACTCGGCTCATTTCTTCATTATATAAAAACCATGCATCAACTTCAGAAAATGTGTCCAAATTGGGAAAACCAGGGATATGGGAGATACAATGCAGTTCGAGAAGAAGCCCCTTCGACTTCCTTGGGCTAAGTAAGCTGCCCCTACAGATCAATGAAGTTTACTGTGTTGTTCTGGAGGGGGGTTTAAGATGTTGAAATTTGGAGAAAACTCTGGGTGCCAGTTGCAGAAGAGGAAAGCATCAAAGTAAATGGGATTTGACAGCTAAAGCATTAATGAAACCCAAACTCCAATGGCAACTGCAATTACTGGGCTCAGGCTGACCATGTCAGAGTCTATATTACTCTTCCTCCACTTCACCAGCAGCTGTTTTACATGTTTTATTAGATGTGGTGTTGTTTATTTGTAATAATTTTTAATGCTTTATTGTATATTTTTATGGAAGCCGCTCAGAGTGGTCAATCCGACCAGATGAGCAAGATATAAATAAATAAATAAATAAATAAATAAATAAATAAATAAATAAATAAATAAATAAATAAATAAATAAATAAATAAATAAATAAATAAGGTGGCAGTGGACTGTCGTACCTAGGAGCATCTGGGATAAAACCAGAAATGACTAAATTTTTAAAAAAACTGAGGAAAGAAGCCCTATGATCTGTACATGGAAACAACTGAGCAATTTGTTGGGTCACCAAAAATCTACACAAGTCAAGCTTTCAAATTCTCCAGCACTTATTGCCACGTGGTATGGAATTGACAGGTAAGGGAGGAAGGAGAGAGCCACAGAGAAGAGAGACTGTAAACTGATTATCTTAACACCTTTGACTCAAGTTGAATCTTGAAACTCTTGTTTTGCCTTGCCAGAAGTCTGCATTCAAGAACCACAAGTGTCAGATCAGGTCTAATTCTCTGGATTGCTTCCTTCCTGAAACATTATCTTGTCTTTTGCTTGATGAATGACTCTGTAGAACTTGAAAGCTCGCCTTCTTGTAACCTTTTAGTGATCCAATAAAGGTATGATTTAGCCAAGAATGAATAAAAATATAATCCTCATCCATCAAGTTTGCACTGAGTGAGTTGTGGGAAATCTAATCATGTTATAATTCCAGCACATTGAGCAGGAACAGTAGTGTTAGGGTGGCCGTGGGTGTTTAATGTACATGCCTTACGGTTCCTGAACCCTCTGAGAATTTGCTGAATGGAGGCAACCCACTGGCATCCAGAATATATTGATGCTCTACATGACATTACGGTTTACTAAAAAAGGGCGCAGAACAATGTTTTGTACTACAGTACATTGTTACATTGGCTGGTACAAGAATTACCCACTAAAGAACTCCCCCAAAAGCAATAGATTTATTAAGACCAATTTTGTTCCAGCAAGTTTTCTCGATTAAAAACAAAATGAAACAGAATAAGATGAAATACTGCATGTGCTTGAAACCTCAAGAAATCATGTACAGCTCTTCAGGCAGCAATGACGTAGAATAGATACCGGTACCTCCTAGTTCCAGTTCTGCAACAAAGTTTGACTCTGGGTGACAACAGTGTCATGTCCTGTTGCACAAAAATTAAAATGCTAGAATTTAGGCGTACATCTAACTTCTTGGATTTAGCAAGGGTCCTGACTCCTTTTTTAATAATAATAATAGTAATAAACTTGCTATGAAGATTTAAGGTCACAAAGAAACACCAATGGCTCACTTTCGCATGTTCTTGATTTGGAGCCTTTAAAGCAGTGGTCCCCAACCTTGGGCCTCCAGATGTTCTTGGACTTCAACTCCCAGATATCCTGGCCAGCAGAGGTGGTGGTGAAGGCTTCTGGGAGCTGTAGTCTAAGAACATCTGGAGGCCCAAGGTTGGGGACCACTGCTTTAAAGGGTTCCTGAATCACACATCTTCAGTCTGCATTTTGTAACTGTTTAACACTCCGTTCTTTTGAAGGCTTTGCTCCACAGACCACTTGCTCTGCAACATTATTGTCAGGAGAAATACTCTGGGGCAAGCAGCCTGTGGATTTCCAGCCCTGCAGTCCCACCAGGAATTCGCTTTTCTTTGATACCTGCATTTTGTTGTTTCTTTTTATGCATGTAACTCATTGAAAATCATGTAATCACTTACACAGTGGATGGGAAGGTGGCAGGAAACACCTCAATTTAGAGTGGCAGGTGATTATTTAAGGGTGAAAAATAACTTGATGTTATTTGCCTCAACCAAAAAAATAATTGCCTGCTCCTGAATTCAGTGATCTATTTTTTAAACCTGTCTCTTCAAAGTGAAAATAATATACTTTAACTCTCGGAATGTCATTTTAATTTTCGTGATACTCATTAGTGGCTTCATTGTCAAAGGCATCAAACTCAGCTGGATTCTGGGGGGGGGCATCTCCCTCCCTCTCATTTGCAAAGTCTCTCTGCAACAATTTCTTCCTTTCTTTCATGATAGGATGTGGCACCTCTGATTATGATGTGTCATTTTCAAAGGACACATAAATGATTCAAAGTTTATATCCAAGTGCTGCAAAGCTGTCAGATCTGCAGAAAAACACACTGTACAAAGGCGCTTCTTGCCATCACAGAGAGCAAGGGAGACAGAGGAAGACGGGTGCATAGATGAGTGATAGATGGCGGGAGAGAAGCAGGCCTCTCGTTTTATTTTGTTCCGATGCTAATGCGGTTGTAAAGGTGACACAGCCAGCTGACTCTTCTTCATCACTGCATTATGCAGGTAACAAGCTGCATTTGTGACATTAATATAATGTCCCCAATTCATAATGTCCTGAAACACATGTACTGTACTCATTTGCTGAATGATTTATATACCCTGTGTTGTAATCCATTTTCTAGGATGATAGAGGAAATTGATTATCTCACAAAGAGGTTTCCTAGCATCATGTACTCTCTGTTCATTATAAATATAATTAGCTTACAGGGCATTATATTTCATTAACTCAAGATGCTTTGATTTGGTTGATAATTGGTATGAGTCTTTTCATTAACTACAACCAAGTATCTCAGTCTTTTAAAGGACTCACAACTTTGCCTACTGTTGTGTTTACAGGTAAGGTTTCGATATATGGTTCCTTTAATTGGGATCATTCTTTATTTAGATGGCAGCCAATTAGTGGCACTAATTTCCTGAAACTTCCTTTGTCCATATATAAGGAGCTCTAATAATGCTTTTCAATTTTCATTACATGGGTTGAGATACATTATAGGGGTGCAGCTGAAGCCTTATATTAAGAGTAAGCTGGATAAATCACACATGAGGGTGTGGAGAGTTATGTTCTGTGACTTATACTCAGAAAATTGCTCAGCAGATAAAACCAATTCTAAATTCACAAGGGAATATGTACTAGCACGTTTAGGTGGTAAAAATGGTTCCAGAATCACAGTCATTCTGAAAGCAATGCTATGTTAACCAGAAAAATTATCAGCATTTTATAGGAAAGTACATGCAATACAATAATACCACATTTAGCATTATTTTATTATAATGTGCTTTTCACCACCCTTTCAAGAGTCAGTCAGCCAGTCAGTCCGTTGTTCTTTGATTGAGCTCAATAGGCTCATTCTTTTCCCCTTCTCTTCTCTTCTCTCTCTTTCTGCTTTTCCCTCCTCCCTCACCTCCCCTTCACACACATTGTCCCAGACAGAAACAAGCATGCTGTCCTCTCTCTCTCTCTCTCACACACACACACATAGACACAAACACACACACGTACACGCATGCGTGCGCGCACGCACACACACACACACACACACACACACACACACACACACACACACACACACACACGTAGTTGGTTGACCAGTCAGTGGGGAGCTCTCCTATAGCTCCTCCTCACAAACTGGCCCCTCTCCACATGGCAAGGTTGCCAAAAAGGCTATACAATGCATGGACCAGCTGTGACAACTCCTTTGCTCTCTCTCTTTCTTCCCTTTTTGGTCACCCCCCCTTTTCACCCGACACACATCACACCCTTCTTTTGCATTTCTCCTTCAGCTTTCGCTCCCCTCCTCCTATACTGCCACAGACATAGATCCAGTTCAGTCTCCACCTATCGGGTAAAGTAAAATGTTATAACGAGCCGTTTACCACTCTTCTGGTTACCACTTCACATTCTAGCCAGACATCCTGGAGAGTGAAGTCAAGTGGGCCTTAGAAAGCAGGGCTAACAATAAGGCCAGTAGAGGTGATGGCATTCCAGTTGAACTGTTTAAAATCTTAAAAGATGACACTCTTAAGGTGCTACATTTGATATGCCAGCAATTTGGAAAATTTAGCCGTGGCCAGAGGACTGGAAACGAGTCATCCCAATCCCAAAGAAGGGCAGTGCCAAAGAATACTCCAACTACCGTACAATTGCACTCATTTCACACGCTAGCAAGGTTATGCTCAAAATCCCCAAGGTAGGCTTCAGCAGTATGTGGACCGAAGTACTCCCAGAAATACAAGCTGGATTTCAAAGGGCAGAGGAACTAGAAACCAAATTGCTGACATGCGCTGGATTATGGAGAAAGCCAGAGAGTTCCAGAAAAACATCTACTTCTGCTTCATTGACTATGCAAAAGCCTTTGACTGTGTGGACCACAGCAAACTATGGCAAGTCCTTAAAGAAATGGGAGTGCCTGACCACCTTATCTACCTCCTGAGAAACCTATATGTGGGTCAGGAAGCAACAGTTAGAACTGGATATGGAATAACTGATTGGTTCAAAATTGGGAAAGGAGTACGACAAGGCTGTACAGTGGAGTCTTGACTATGGAATTAATCCGTATGGGAACGGAGTCCATAGGTCGAAAAGTACGGAGATCGAAAATGCATTCCCCATAGGAATGCACTGAAAACCATTTAATCCGTAACCCGCCCAACCCCCCCCCCACACATACAAAATTAAAATAATTTTTTTAAAAGAAAAATTTACCTTTTTGAAGTCTTCCAGGGGTCCCCCGCCGCCGCCATCGCCACCGCTGGAGGACTCTGAGGGCTTTGGCGTGGCTGCCAGAAGCATTTCGGAGCTCCCCCACCGCCGCCATCGCTGTTGCAGGAGGACTGCAAGGGTTTTGGTGTGGCTGCCGGAGGCCTCTCGGAGCTCCCCCCCACCGATGCAGTCTTTCCCAGGGTGGACGGGCCTACCACGGGAGGGTTTCCACCGGTAGGCCCGGTCTACCAAGGCTTTCCCGGGCAGTAGACAGGGCCTATCGGGGGAAGCCCTCCCCTGGTAGGCCCGTCCACCCTGGGAAAGCCTGTGTCAGCGGGGGAGGAGCCTCCGGAGGCCTTCCCCACCACCTTCCCCACCACCACGGGAGGCCTCTTGGAGGTCCCCTGCCACTGCCGATAGTGCTTCGGAGGCACAATTGGCGGCAGGGGAACCTCCAAGAGGCCTCCCATGGTGGCGGGGAAGGCATCTGGAGGTCCCCCCCACCGCCGCCACTGCTGGGAGCTGTGCCAGGTGATCCCAGCCATGCTCGGACTCCTGGACTGGCCAGGAGCCCGAGCATGGCTGGGATCGCCAGGCGCAGCTCAGCTCCCAGCAGCGGTGGCGGGGAACCTCCGGATGCCTTCCAAGGCTTCTCTGGAAGGCATCTGGAGGTTCCCCCCCGCTGCCGATAGTGGCTCTGAAACACTATCAGTGGTGGTGGGGGCCTCTGAGATGCCTTCCATGGTGGCGGAGCAGCCCTGGAAGGCATCCCGAGGCATGACCTACGGCCTACAGACTGGAAGGGGGAGGCGGGGAAAGCCTTTCCCTGCCTCCCCCTTCTGGTCCATAGGTCAATTCTCCGGCCTCAACTCTAAGTAAAACTTTGCGGCCGGAGAATTCCGTAGGTCGAAAAGTACGTAAGTGGAGCCGACCATAAGTCGAGATTCCACTGTATAGTGTCCTCTTGCTCATTCAACTTATATGCAGAATACATCATGCGAAAGGCTGGACTGGAGGAATCCCAAACTGGAATTAAGATTGCCAGAAGAAATATCAACAACCTCCGATATGCAGATGATACTACTCTGATGGCAGAAAGTGAGGAGGAATTAAGGAACCTTGTAATGAAGGTGAAAGAGGATAGTGCAAAAAACGGTCTGAAGCTCAACATCAAAAAAACTGAGATCATGGTCACTGGTCCCATCACCTCCTGCCAAATAGAAAGGGAAGATATGGAGGCAGTGACAGATTTTACTCTCTTGGGCTCCATGATCACTGAAAATGGAGACAGCAGCCACGAAATTAAAAGACGCCTGCTTCTTGGGAGGAAAGTGATGACAAACCTTGACAGCATCTTAAAAAGCAGAGACATCACCTTGCCAACAAAAGTCTGAATAGTCAAAGCGATGGTTTTTCCAGTAGCGATGTATGGAAGTGAGAGCTGGACCATAAACAAAGCTGACCGCCGAAGAATTGATGCTTTTGAACTGCAGTTCTGGAGGAGACTCTTGAGAGTCCCCTGGACTGCAAGGAGAACAAACCTATCAATTCTAAAGGAAATCAACCCTGAGTGCTCACTGGAAGGACAGATCTTGAAGCTGACATGCCTGTCTGCATGACATATTCCAAATACCACTCTTCTAGAGAAAATGTATCCTTCAAAATGCCTCTGCTGCTTTCTGGCTCAGATAACCTAGTATTTTAAGTAACCCATGCTACCTTTGGTTCTACTGTGCTAATCTCTAGAGACCTCTGTTTTAAACATGTGCTTTGAGTTAAGAATTTATATGCATTCCAAAGCAAATTGGACATGTATCCATTTTCAAAGTGTTCCAAACTAAAGGTACCTGAAGTATCACTGAAATCAAAGCAGGGCTCTGCAAAACCCTGACTGGTGCTTCAAGGGTGTTTTTCTTTAAAAAAATAAAAAAATAAAAAACTCTGTTCACTGGAAAAATGATAACAACACTGTTACTGAATTAGCAAGTTGAAAGCAGAAGAATATTGAGAGCTAAAGTGCCAATCAAAGGCCCAAGCTCTTTTGGAAACCCCAGTCACAGAGCTCCTGAAAAGAATGAGCTCCCCATGTGATCACTGGCCATTTTGTAAGGGCAGTGTATTGGCAAATGGGAACATATTGTTATTTGCTTTAATTTACATGATGTAGGGGGACTTGGAGATTTATTCTTTCTTTTAGGCAGCTGCAGATCTGAATCAAATGCTTGTGCGTGTGTAATTTGTGCTATTGTGCAGGATTTGAGTGGGGGAGGTCACAGTGCCATTCAGAATGGTTTGCATAAGCTGTCTAAATGGCCTGGCTCCCCATAGCTGCTCTGGGGAGGAAGGAAAGAAAGAAAATGTGGGAGCCTTGCCTGCAGAGTGGAGGTCCACCAGTAGATGGCTCTAGGTTTCACTTCAAATCCCAAGTCAGAGTTGTGTACTTTCCCCATGACCATGTTTTGTCATTGTTTAGACATATAAAGAAACATAAAAGTAATTTGGATATGAATCAAAGCCAGAGAACTACAAATTGATTCAAAGCAAATCAGTTGCAAGTTGAAAGACAAGTCACTTGGACTACGTTCAGGCAGATGATCACACATTCCTAAATTGTACACATTTAAAATCGTGCTATCTTCCCAAATACAATTTACATGTACATCAAGTTAATATTCTGTTAAGGACTTTCTATTTTTATGCCAGGATTCTGCCCATCAACTGTTATGTTAATTATCAAAAGGAATTGTAACTTTTATGCAAAGCGGAGCTCCTGCTCCTTCCAAAACTATGCAGGTCTCCACAGCAGAATCCTTGCTTAAAAGCTTTCCAGGGCAGCCAAAATGTCCTGAGTGGAGATGGGGATGAATTTTAAAAATGGCCTAATGAATCAACAAATACGAATTTATGAATATTCAGCAACAAATTGACAAATTGATTTGTCAATTAATTTTCAATTTAAAATGCTATGAAACTGGCCCCAAGCAGCTAGAGGCACCATACTTTCAGGGAAACATCCTACGATAGGTTTCTACACATCCAGCAAGTTTGGTGAACATGGGGTAATGGATCCCTGAGTTATATAGTCACAAGGTGGACACCCCCAGTAAAGTTCCCCTCAGGTACTTAGAGAATCCTAAATTTTACCAAAGCTTCCTATGTCTTTCCCCAACATGCCTGCCAAGTTTGGTGAAGATTGGATATCGGACATCTGAGTTATTCACCCACAAATTGGTGAATACCCCCAGGATAGTTTACTATGCAGCACAGAAGCAGATGGCATTGAGGGAGTTTGATTTGTCTCTGGCAGGCACACAGAGGCATGAGGCATTAAGGTAGAGTTTGTCTTCAGCAATATCTCATTTGGCAGTGATGTAGAGTTTGCCACCAGGAGGCAATGAAGCATTTGTCATTGAGGTAGAGTTTGGCCCCATCGGGCACTGAGGTATTTGGCCCACACAGTCACACACCAAATTCCCCCCCCCCACTGTGCCTAAAGAGATGCAAGTTAACACAACCCTCCAAAAGTAACTAGGTTTTTTAAACTTAAAGCCCTGCCAACTAAGTTTCAGAGTGAGACACACACACACAACTGCAGGAATTAAACGTTGTTGGGAAAGGGATTCCACAGTCACACACAAAATTCCGCCCCATCCACTGTGAACACAACCCTCCAAAAAACAAGTAGCCTAAGCTAACTGAAATCCGCTAAAGAAATCCCTCCCCAAATTCCCAGTAAAGTTCTACTAATGAAATGAAATGAACAAAAAAAAGAAGTGCCTGCTTTGACGCCACAGAAGTGAAAAAAGCACAGCCACAGCTAGCAAGCAAGTAGCACACAAGCACCAGCCCACAGCAACTGTTCTCACTCTGGAGAGAAGCAGAACAGAAGTGGGAAACGGCAGTAGGGGGAAAGCTTATAAAGCCTCTGTGAAAATTACATCCCCCACAGCCCTTTCAGCAGTGCTATTGGCTACCTAACATGCCAATCCAGGATCTTCTGATGGACCAGAGCTTCTGATTGGCACCAGCAAACTCAGGGATGGCATAGAGAGGCCCCCCAAAGGGTAACAAATATAGACGAATATTGACGAATTGATGAATAAAACCAGGAAAATATTCATCAAGTCATATTCGTCGGTACTTAAAATTTGACAAATACGGATTGATGAATATATGACGAATCGGCTATATTCATCAAAAGTAGCAATTCATTTTTATATTCGTCCCTATCTCTAGTCCTGAGCTTTAAATAAACTTGTTGTTGATTTAGAAATAAAGGCAGGGGGCAAAAAAATGGAATGATGAGTCAAAACTCACTATTCGTGAGTATAGGCCTTTCATAGAAAAAAAAAGTAAAGCAGTTTTCAATGTATTCTTGAAGGCTTTCACGGCCGGGATCTGATGGTTGTTGTGGGTTTTTCGGGCTCTTTGACCGTGTTCTGAAGGTTGTTCTTCCTGACGTTTCGCCAGTCTCTGTGGCCGGCATCTTCAGAGGACAGAGTTCCTACTTCAGTCCTCTGAAGATGCTGGCCACAGAGACTGGCGAAACGTCAGGAAGAACAACCTTCAGAACACGGCCAAAGAGCCCAAAAAAACCCACAACAACCAAAAGTAGTTTTCCTTTTTGCAGTTTGCCCCTGTGATTCAAAAGAACCCCAACTATACAACATAACATAAAAGGCTAGTTTTCCTGTGCTCTTTCCGTGTTTTGGCCAGGCATGCCTCTCTAGGAAGGGAATTCCATAGACAAGATGCCAACATAAGAAGAGACCCTCTTTCTTATAGCCACCCACCTCACTTCCTTTAACAAGGAGAACTAAGAGCTTTGGAGTCTGGTTATGCCTTGCATTCGATGATGATGATGATGATGATTGTTGTTGTTGTGGTTATATTAAAAACAACATAAACCAAAAACACTTCGACCATTACATTAATTCTGCCAAGACTGAAACACATTTCTCTTAAACATATTACTCCACCCGTACCATTATCACCCTCGGGGCTAGGTTCTCCCTTTGATACTCTTACATTCCATTCTGCCCCATTTCTCTCCAGAAACAGATCGATTCTTCTCCCTGTGAATACCCCCTCCCTTTCTGAAATACATATTCCAGAAGTACCGTAAATTCCATAGGTTTTTTTAAAAAAATCATTGCTTTTTGGTAAACCTCTTCTTAAATTTATTTCACAAATCATTAATTGCCATGTCCCACATTTCTCTTGGATCATTCCTCAATCTTAATTTGGTTATCAGTTTTCCAATTCTTTGCAAATAATAACCTTGCAGCTGTAACCATTATAATAATTAGATATTTTTCTTTTCTCTTCAATTGACTATTACCAATCATATTCAATAAAACAGTCAATGGGAACATTTGAATATCTAATCCAGTAATTTCCTTAATTTTCCTTAACTCTCATCGGTTCCTTCCTCCCTGTATCACATAACCACCACATTGTTAAGTACGTCCCTTTTTCTTTTTTACACCTCCAACACAGAGATGATAGATTCTTATTTAATATATTCATCTTCACTAGTGTTAAATACCATATCCATGCTCCTTTATAACAATTTTCATTGACCCTTACGGACATATTCTTCATAATTCTTTTGTTCCACATTTTACTCCACTTATCCTCTATAATTTCATTAGCCAGATCTTCTTGCCACTGATCTTTTAACCCTTGTGTATCCTGACCAACTTGTATTAATAGTATATATATTCCACTTACAGGTCCCTCTCTTTCTTTTTTTTAATTGCTTCTGATTTCAGTCCTTTTTCAATAATCTTTTCAAATGTTGCCATTTTTCTACCCTGTCCTTCCTTGCTTTTCCATTCTCTCGTCCACCTTTCTATCTGGGGTATATTTAATGAGATCCCCCTCTTCCCCCATACCTCTTTTATACTGTCTCTGTTTTTCGCCTTTTCCATCCAGTCTTTTATCCTATTTACCCCCTTATCCTTTAATACAGTTTTAATTTCTTTCAAAGATCTTCTGGAAAGTTTGTTTGGTCCACCATCTGAGTAAAGGGGGAAATTGGTGGACTCAGGACCTCTCTGTAGTGTTTTCCAACATATTTTAAAGGAAAGGGTTAGCAATCTTAAAGATGTCCTGGTTTGGTTACAGTTGTGTTACATAAAATGAAAATTAATCCTAAACTAAATTTCTTATTGTGGATGCTTCCAATAAAGATCACGGAAAAACAGTTGAAATAATGGCAGGTTATGATATTACATAGGTATTGTAAAGGCAATAAGCAAGCAAGGATAACAAGAGGTTCTGGTATATATGACAAAAAAAAAGAAGGTCTTGGTACACCTAATATTAAACTATATTATGTAACAAACCGACTTAGACATATTCCAAATATACGGAAAAACATAGAAAAGTACGGAAAGGAAGAAAATCAAGAGTATATTCTATTTTCTATATGTAAAGAAAAGACGAGAAATTAAGAAGATTGCTTTGCATTGGTTGTATATAAAGTATCTAAGGGGGCTACTTTTTCTGCATCATGTTGCCTCGAGAAAATTGGCATCCCAGTTCTCAAGGCAAGTGGCTAAAGTAGGAAAATCATTGCCCCATTTTAGAGAAGGAGGTTCTCACACATTTCAAATATACAATATACAAATACACCATCTCATAGTACTTTAAAGTAGTACTATGGGCAGTTTACAATTTTAATTCTGCAGGTTATATATTGCACCTCCCTCCAGCAAACTGGGTATGCTCATTTTACCAACTTCAGAAAGATGGAAGGCTGAGTGAGCCTCATGCTGGCTGTCTGCGTCAGGATCAAACTCAGGTTGTGAGCAGAGTCTTCACTGTAGTACTGCAGTTTGATCACTGCACCGCAAGGCTCCTTATGTATAAACAAGGGCATTGGCCAGTTGGGTGATATATACTACAGTAATTGTGAATACATACATACATATTTAAAGACAACTTGTACACAGATATTACTGGATGGGAACCATGGTTAGGCATGAGAGACATGTCCAGATTCATGTCCAGACATGCATTTAAGCATGCCCTTTATTGCTTGGAACAGGACAGGCATTCTCACATTCCCACCAACAAGCTAGATGCCTCCGTGTTAATGCCTTGTCTACCTGATTTGTGTGATGGATTGAGGCCCTGATGCATACTGGCTGCCGGTACTGCAAGTAGGGCTTGTGTTTTGGAAGTTGAGTTCATATTGACAGCTTGGTAAATAATTGGGCACTTGAGTTCAAAAAGGGTTGGAAAAACAAATGGAAGGGGGGGGGAATCTATGCCTCTGTGTGCATACACATGGTAAGCTAACTGATAGATGTGTTTGAAATGGAAAGGTGGTGCTCCAAGTGACCTTGAAAGAAATCTCTGTGCAGGACAGAAGAGAAATCCCTAAAGCCTGCAATTCATTGTGTAGGGAGCCTGTTAAGAAAACAAACAGAACGTTTAGTCCAGGTGCTCAAGAAAGATCAAATAAATCAAGAGGCTAGTTCTGCTGCTTTAGGAGAGTGATAGCATCCCACTCATACACAATCTACTGCAAGGAATAAAAGCTTTTTTTTCAGTGCTTTTCTTCCATTATCATGTGCCTTCCTCACTTTTTGCCACAAATATAGCAAAACCGAAAACCAAAACAAAAGTATTGGGGCACCTTAAATATTTATTTCAGTGTGAGCACTTGTAGATTCCAATCCCTTTTCCCACAGTGAAATATTTAGGTGCAAGTTTATAGGTACAGTGAATGGTTGTAGGATGAGAACCAAGTGTAAATGTGTAAATGCAGATAATAAACTTTAAATGTGACAATAACATTATTAACACTGGTAGTGGAGTTTGCTTTTAAAAGTTGGATCAATGTTCACAAAAGCTTAAGTTTGAAATAAGCCCAATTCTCTGAGAATTCAGAAAGTCTTATGTTTTTTCTTAATTAAATTTTGGGAGTGGGGGTGGTAATACATTCATATGAATTCCCCTTTGCTATGGCCCCATATTGGGAGAACTCCATTCCAACTGGAAATTGATAAGCTCCCTCAGTACAGGACTTTATGAGGATAATTTATGTGGGTGACCATGGAACAAAGGAAGGCTAGTTGCCTTACAGAAAGAACAAAGGAGTCGACAGCGAAAGTCCGAGCCAGTGGAGCCAACTGGCAACGCCCTGACGGCTCTTTTACTGACTTAGTATGATTACATAGTATGTTATGAGAGAGACAGATAGAATATTAGTGTACCTAATCGTAACTAGGATAGGCTAAAATAACCCTTTGATCTTATGCTCTACCTCTAAGCGAAAGGGCAGAATAAGGGGTTATCCCGCCTGCTGGCAGTTGTCGCATCTTGCCAGGAGTGTATGCACGTCACTGAAACAGAATGCAGCTACTGTACACAAATTTAGAACATAATTCTTTCTTCCTAGTTTGAAGTAACGTTTAGGCTTCGTGGCACAGTGGTTAAAACGCTGTACTGCAGCTAAAAAAAACCTGTGCTCACGACCTGGGGTTCAAATCCCAGGTAGCCGGCTCAAGGTTGACTCAGCCTTCCATCCTTCCGAGGTCGGTAAAATGAGTACCCAGCTTGCTGGGGGGGCAATGTGTAGCCTGTATAATTTTAAAAATTTGTAAACCGCCCGGAGAGTGCTTGTAGCGCTATGGGGCGGTATATAAGTCCAATAAATAAATAAATAAATAGATAAGTGTTGCAGAATTTTGAATTTCTTTTTGCTATACAGTAGAAATACAAAGATCCACAAAATAGCTTTATGTTCTCCAGAAACCACCCCTTTCTCATTAAAAGTACTAGACTCCCATATTTAAAACTTCAATAACTCACTCTGAGACATTTGTAGGGGAAAGAATAAAAATATTTATTCACAGTTGCATGTAACTGCAAACTTGTGTATGCTGCTTTCTTTACTGCTCTCATACTAGCAACCAATCAAACAGATCAACAGCAACAAATAACTGCTGCCAACCAACAAAGGAGAGGGATTAAAATACTCAGCAGAGGGGTGGGTCTTTCTTTGAATGTCAAAAGCTGGAAGAAATGATTGGTTAATGCTGGATAGATAATCACCAAAAATGTCTCTCACAGTCGCTCAAGCTACAGATAACATGTGAGGCTGTAAATAAAACTCCAGTCACAACTGGGCAATTTTACAGGTAGTGAAGCTGCCCCACCTTTTGTTTTTGAATTGCATGTTAATAGCATACTTCCTCCCCACAAGTAAAATTTCAGAATATTTGACATGCTGCGAACGAGCACTGCTCTTCTGTCTCATTTAATGGAGTGAAAATATGGCAGCAGCAAAAATTCTGTCCCTGGTGTTGATAAATGCCAGGTCTGCCCACAATAAAACCCAACTCATCTAGGACTTGATCCTGGAGGAACAGGCAGACTTGGCCTGTATAACTGAGGCGTGGGTGGGCACTGAGGGCGGAGCTACTTTCTCTCATATGCTCACCTGGGTATGCCATCCAACACCAGAACAGACCGGCCGGGCGGGTGGGGGATGAGTTGCCATTGTTTATAAGGACATCTTTGAGGCTGCTAGGCTCTCTGCGATGGCAAGCCCGGGTCTAGAGGTAGTCCACTCTTTGCTGAGAGAGAATGGCTTTCTCCCTTCCCTCCTGTCCTTCTGAGGGCAGGCAAAGACCTCTCCATTCAAAGAGATTTCAGCAGTTAAGAGCCTCAGATCATAAGATCTTAGCTGCTTTCACTGGTTGGGGACAAATCAATATTATTATTCTCAACCAAGTTCTTTTACACTGTTTTAATTTTAATTGCATTTTAACCATATGATTGCATTTAATTCTAGTTTAATGCTTGTTACCTTGTTGCATTGTAGTTTCCTGTTGTTTTTAACCTGTTCTGTAAGGCACCTTGGAAAGAAAGAAAGAAAGAAAGAAAGAAAGAAAGAAAGAAAGAAAGAAAGAAAGAAAGAAAGAAAGAAAGAAAGAAAGAAAGAAAGAAAGAAAGAAAGAAAGCTGTTTGATAGCAGAATGGATTACCTCAGAAGGTCATGGGCTCTCCTTCATTGGAGGCTTTTAAATATGTTGGACAGACATCCATCCGGTTGGCAAAGAATTGGACTACATACCTTTGCAGTCCTTTACAACTCCATAGTTCGACAGTTCTATCGTGCTGCGATATTGTGAAGATTTCAATTTTTCTGTTGAATACAGTAAATCTCTTTCAGAAATATGTGACTGTTCACCAGCCTTTGTTTCTGTGCTTTTATTTTGATCCTTGCTGCCATGATGGGCTGACTAGATGCCTCCAAAACATTCCAGTCCTGCGATTCATTAACCATTCCAGACCCTCCCTCTCTGCTTGCTTCGGCGCTGAAGGGATTAAGCCACTTGAAGAATACATTACATGGACAGGAGAGCATCCAAATCAAGAACAACAAATGAGGAGCCAATGTAAGAAAGAGCAGCAGTTTGCAATCTTTCAGGCTTCACTGAAGTCTAATCCCAGTTCTGGGCTCACTTGACTGACCTCACAGTGTGCTCTTCATTTGCACTGCGGTGTGCTGCTTTTTCTGCATCACTGCATCTTGACTCCTTGATCCTCCGTCTTGTTAAACCAACTCTGGTTTGGGCTTACTTGAAATGCTGTGACTTCTCACTTTCCTTTTCACAGAGCATTTGAAGGTATCAGTTTGTTCTCTTCCTTACAACCAACACATCTCTCATTTTTAGCAATGATACAAATATTAGTGATTGTTGTGCTTCGAGCATCAGTTCTGCTTATTAGTTGTTGCAGATCAGTGTACCAATGAAACAGCAAGCTTTCGAATCCCATTGCCAGGTCAGTGCAAGACAAGGTGCGTGCAAGTTGAACAATCAATTAAGTTGATTGAATCCCTGTGCTTAGAGCCAGCCCAAGGCATTTTGATTCTACAGGTCAGTGATGTAAATTCTAATATGATTTTTCCTTGTGTCATGAACAGGAACACGCTAAAGCTTTTCTTCTTGATGCAAGCCAACATCAGAGGGCAGACTAACTTGAGGGGCCGGTCTTAGGGGGAAAAAATCAGCACGTTTCTGCAAATGATTTTGGGGGTAAAATGTGCCATATTGGGAAATTCAACGACCTTTGCTTTGAAGGAACTAGTAAAAGTTCAGTCTTTGTGTCTCAGCCTATCCTAGTCCACTTGTTGTGGCACAGCTGCACAAAGAGAAAGACCTTTTGCACCAGCTGTTGGGGCTGAAAAGGGGCCAGGCCCTCTGCTGCCAGAGCTTTGTATGGCTGGAACACTGGTGATTATCCTACAGGATGCTTTAAACTGCATTTTGTAAGATTTGCATCTCGAGATCTCTTGACAGGCAATGTTGTGAGACCTTGGTCCAAGGACATGGTGCAAAAGATAAAAGCTGACTTCCTCTGCCACCAGTATTTCCCATATTGCTCGTTTCCTCACATCACCCTCCAGCCCCACCCAGTTTCCCAGGTAAGCTGCTAGCAAATATTTTTAAATGTACAGTGGACCCTCTACTTACGGAATTAATCCGTATTGGAACTGTGGCTGTAAGTCGAAAAGTCTGTAAGTCAAATCTCCATTGACCTACAGTGCATTGAAAACCGATTAATCCCATAACTGGCAGTTTTTATTCTTTTTTTTTTTTTTGGTTTTTTTCTGGTCTGTAGGTCAATTCTCCGGCTGCAAGTCGAATCTAAATTTTGCAGCCAGAGAAGTCTGTAACTCGAAAAGTCTGTAAGTCGAGCCGTTTGTAAGTCAAGGGTCCACTGTAAACAGGAGTTGTATGTAAATTATTTTGTATGAATTACCGAAAAACCATGATGAGAAAGAAAACCCTTTGGTGTCTTTGCATCACTGTAGAGTTGAAATTGATCAAAGAGTGGTTGAGGAAGCCCTGCAGTGCAACCCCATTGTGCTGAGGCAGCTGGACTCACATAAAAAACTTCTGAGCAGATTATTATTATTATTATTATTATTATTATTATTATTATTATTATTATTATTATTATTATTATTATTATTATTATTATTATTATTATTATTATTATTATCATTATCATTATCATTATCATCATTATCATTATTATTATTATTGCTGCTGCTGCTGCTACTACTACTACTACTACTATTGTGTTACCCGAGTCAAATCCCAATATGATTTCCTCTCCATTCGCTCAACAGAGACGAATCAGATAGACTGTTGTTGATCCTTACTTCAAGACTGACGATGGAAAAGGAGTCAGCACTTCAAGACACACCTGAAGGCAGGCCAGTCTAGCTGGGGCACCCACAGTTCTGTCCTGCAGGATACAGACGTTGCCTCAGGATTCAAGATGGAACAGCTGGGAGCTGCCTTAACCAGTTGCCTCATTCAGCACCTTGGTAAGGTCAGCCTTCTGGCTGCTTTCAAGTAGGCAGCATAATGTACAGCTTATCTGACGGGAGCTGCAGATGAGAATATTTTGACGATGTTCAGCTGTGATTCAGATTTACATTGAAGAGGTCAGATTTTTCAGAATAAAAAACCTGAACATATGATACCCATGTGCGGTAAGACAGAAATATCTCTAGCAATAAAGGGACAGGTTTCACACATAGCCTCATCTTGTATGCAAGCTCACACACCAGCTGTGTGATTGCAGAACTCAGAACAAAAAAAAAACAGCTTTGAGAATCAGGCAGGTCCTGTGGAGTCTCCTCCATCTCTCTAGTATATTAAAATATTTAATAACCCTGCTTGAATGAATCAGGGATGCAAGATCAAATACAAAATGTGAAGTTTTTCGGGGGGTTTTTTCCAGAGGAAAAGTTTGACTGGAGAAGAGAATATTATTGAGACTGGAGATTACTGTAAAGGTCTGTGAAATCTCTGAAATGAGGAAGAGACAGAGAGACATTTGAATAACATACTAATAAAAACAGGTCTCACAAACAAAATTCAGATAATTTTTGAATTTTCCTCTTTTAAAGAAATAATACTGTTGTTATATGAAAAACATATCTCTAGGCTACAGATTTACTATAAATCAATAATAGAACTTTAACTAGGTATTCTATCCAATACAGAGTGCTCAGCACAAGATTCAATGTATTGCTTTGGATAAGGAGTTTTACTTGTCGGAAGGCCATCTGATGGGGCTTGGGGCCAGTTTTCCCGCCAGGTTTCAGTTTGGTTCCAAATTTCTCGGGTTCTTGATACGGCTCTCTCTATTGTTTCAAAATGCTGTTGGCTATTTATGAAAAAAAGAGAGAGAAAGGTGACAGTCAATTAAAATAAACATGCCATTTCATAACACATGGACATAGCTTTTCTGGCTCTGGGAATTTGGTTATTGTACAATAAAATAATTAATATAGTAATTGTATTTTTAATGATTATATATATTTTATATTGATTTTTATGTTGTAAGCCGCCCCGAGGAGACATGGTCTAGAGGGGCGGGGTATAAATAAATAAATAAATAAATAAACAAACTTGATTTTGCACACGGCAGTACAGGAGTGTACTCAGGACACAGGCTCTATAGACCCGGATCTTGGTATATTTTAAGGTAAACATTAAAATCTATCTTAACTTTTAAACGGTATTCAGGGATTCAATCATGAGTATTAAAAACCTGCTTGAAAAGATGGGTCTTCAGCTGTGATCCTCAGATGGGTCTTTAGCTTGATGGGTGATGTCAGCAAGGACAAAGCCGTCATTAGTTCTAAAATTGTCATCCTCCCCACCCATGAGTTTGGCAGGGGGCATACAGGGATGGCTGCAGTGCATGAGTTCCTTCTTCAGTTGGCAAAAAGTCTTGTGCTGATGTTGGCTGAAAAATGTGTCCTCCGTCCACAGACCTTCTATGAACAGAAATCAATAGACTAGACTCTGCGATACTGCCCATCTTCAAGATCGATACTACCAGCAATTAAATTATACACTATTGCATATTTGCAATCCATAGTATTACACTTCAGCTGAGTGGCCCTGGGAATGACATTACAAGCGGCTGTTGAATGGTTTGGCTCTCTCCCTCTGAGACCGGGGACATCTAAGCTCTCATCCTTCCTCTCTACTGTGGCAGACCTGTCCCTTATCTCTGCAGTGCTGGAGCTCTGACTCTTCCTACTTTGTCGGAGGTTATGCTGGGCGATGAATGCAGGATGAGAGTAGGTCTTTCTGAAGTGGGCAGATGTGAAGCTGGAGAAACGGGATATGCTGAATCCAGGGCCATCCCAGTCCTCTGCCATGCTCCCGGCATGGGGAAAGATTGCTACTAGCCTAAGGTAAAGGTAAAGGTTCCCCTTGACAATTTTTGTCCAGTCGTGTTCGACTCTAGGGGGCGGTGCTCATCCCCGTTTCCAAGCCATAGAGCCAGTGTTTTGTCCGAAGACAATCTTCCGTGGTCACATGGCCAGTGCGACTTAGACACGGAACGCTGTTACCTTCCCACTGAGGTGGTCCCTATTTATCTACTTGCATTTGCATGCTTTCGAACCGCTAGGTTGGCGGGAGACTAGCCTAAGAGTCGGAGTAAATGTTTCTTTGGAAATTAGGTTTTGTCATTAGAAAATCAGGAGGAAGGGGAGAAATGTGGGTACACTCCAATGCAGTAATTGAATGGCCTTTCATAGATTGAAAGAGGGCAGCTTTGTTTTTTAGAGCAACCATTCTCAACCGTGTGGCCATTTGGCCCACCTGGCACATTTGAAGGGGGGCCACAGATTGGAAGCAGTTCTTCACACACCACCTTATAAGGTTCATGATGCAATTTATACAATCCTTATTTGGTCTACATTTCATTTGTATTGTGTTTATGGCCGTACTCCCCTCCCCCCCCCCAAAAAAAAGATTGAGAATGACTGCTCTAGAATCCTGGAGTTTGTAGTTTGGTCAGATACTTCCAATGCTCTGCTACAGGCTGAGGGGTCTGTCAGAGAATTTGTACCAAAGGGCAAATCTTGGGATTCTGGAGAATACAGCCATGGCAGTTAAAGAGGTATCAGATTGCTACCACCATATAGTGAAAGCCTCTTTCAACTTTCAGGGAAACGTTTTATCACCCAATCCTTAGTCTGCATGATGCTTTTGGCTCAGACCTGCCTTTGCTTTCTACTGTCTCTGTGACAATTATTTACACCCTTGTTATTTTCCCTGTGAGATAATAGTTTAGGCACAACTAGGAATCTGGTCTAAAACAGAATAACTTTACAATTGTGTTCCCCTTCTTTTTCCTGTCCCAGGTGCTATATCTGAACCTGAATTATAAGAAGTTGTTAAAGACGTTCCAGTGACTCCATGAGAGAAATATCACAAAGAGATGTTGGCTCCTCTTGAGTTATATAAACAACAACTCAGCAGCTTACATTTATTCTTTGGTCAAATAGCGCTGCTCAAGGATGCAGAGTCTACAACGATTGAAAGGGGGGGGGAACACCACCAGGCAGCAGAAGGGATTTAGCAGAAACTACAAAATCTCAGTGAAATGAAACCTACATATTCCTTCAAATTATGGTTGTTAAACTGTGAAAGAATAGTGTGAGGAAACGGTTGGGTGGCTATACTGGAGTCACACATGGCCTCCGTTTAATAACCACCAGGCTACACTGCACATGACTGCCCAGGGACAGCAAGGGAGACAGGCAGGTGGTGGTGGGGAAAATCCTTGTTATTCTTTTCTTGCATCCACAGCCATTCCTGTGGAAGAACGGTTCCTGGTGTTAGCTAACTGTATTATTTTATGTGAAAAATATTCTGGCCACAGTACAAATTAAAACAAGCTACTGTTTGTGTTTTGATGCGACACAGATACTTACAGGAGCATGTAATGTCTTGCCTTGTTCCAGGAATTCGAAACTCCAAATGTCTTTCGTTGTTGATCATCAGCTCCACAGATCACACTTTCCTTGCTTTTGAAGAGTGGGGTTCATCAGGCCAAACACAGGTCACCTGACAGGCACTGGAAAACTTCTTTTGCTGTTGCAACAAAAAGCAGAAGTATACTGAGCCTCTTCGGAGCTACCTTAAAGGGACAGCAGATTAAATTCAGTTTGATGGGTTAAAAGCATGAAGAGAAAAAAAAACTTGTTGACTTTCTGTTTCTTTGTAGAAGTATAGAGTTTGCTCCTTTCAAGGCTGCCAATGCAACAGAATGCATTTTATCCTGAAAACCTACATGGTGCAGATTTAGAGGCATGCTAGAAGAAAGCAAATGGGCACAAGAGCACGTGCATCTCTGAAACATAAACATGATTAAAAACGCATAAGTTGAAAAATGAATTTTATTCTATAATTCTAGTCAATGAAATATATATGCACAAACATGCACAAGAAAAAAGGTGAGAAAGGTGCTTACATTTCCAAAAGATGCTTATTAGCATGTCAAGAATGCTACCATGTTGGAAGAGGAAAAAAAGTTTCATTACCTCATACATAATGACAAAAAGTGATTTATTTATTTTTTTTACATTAGTCACAATTTATCCTGGTCTGCTCTAAAACAGCCGCTATATTATTTATTTCAAGATATGATCAAAAGTTCAATGCCTTCATTTGTCATGAAGATAATACTACATTAACATTTATGTACGAGTAAATGTGGTGTGCTGACTGGATAGCTCAATGGTTTAGGTCAGTGGTCCTCAACCTTGGGCCTCCAGATGTTCTTGGACTTCAGTGCCCAGAAATCCTGACCAGCAGAGGTGGTGGTGAAGGCTTCTGGGAGTTGTAGTCCAAGAACATCTGGAGGCCCAAGGTTGAGGACCACTGGTTTAGGTAATTGGCTGTGGACCCAGAGGTTGGCAATTCAATTTCCCACTGGGCCTTCTGCAAGTAGAGCCAACCTGTGTGGCCTTGGCCAAGCTGCAGAAAGGAGGGAATGGTAAACTGAGTATTCTCTACCTAGAACCCCCTGAAAAGAGGTCAGAATTGACTTGACAACACACTATTGTTGTTGTTGTTGTTGTTGTTGTTGTTGTGTGTGGTGTAGAGGCATAAATTCTAGTTTGGAGTAAATGGAACCGAGACATGTAATGTCCCATTTAATCCATGGAACACATGGGGTGACCTTGACACCATCATTATCTCTCAGCCTAAGTTATCTCACCGAAATGTTAAACAGATAACATGCTAAGATATTTAAAATTTTCACTGTCCTAGACACCTTGGAGGAATGCTGGGATTTATCATCATAAAGTTCAATTGTTTCTCTCTCCAAGCTGATACATCTGACTTATAAAGCTAGTATTTTTCCTCACCTTTTCTATGTAATGATAGAAAATGTTCACAATGCTTTAAAAACTATTGCCATTTCACATACGTAAGTCAGGTAGGTATATAAATGTTGAGCAACCTTTCCGCCTCTTCCTGCCAAGCAAGAGTAGTGAATAACTGAATTGTGCTTAGCGAAAAATGTTGGACTAGGAAGCGGAAAGCCCTTCTAATCGACCAATTAAAGAACAATGGCTCTCAAGAGCAGTAAAAAGTACTGAAAATGTATGAAGATATTAAGTGAAGTCTGAAGCATATACTTCAGTCTATCACATGATATATACCAGTGATGGTGAACCTTTTTGAGCCCGAGTGCACAAACTGCAACACAAAATCAACTTATTTATTTCAAAGTGCCAATACTGCAATTATTACCCGAATGCTGAGGTTTTAGTTTAGAAAAAAACAACTGCTCCTGCACTACAAGCGTTAAATGGTTCATTTCCCCTCCCCCATGGGTGGTATTAACAAATAAATACGGGTCCTCCAATCACCCATTGGGCTAGACCGGTCATGGTCGCCATTGCACCCTTCCGCTGGAACACTGCCCCAGCAGAGGGGAGTGCTGGAATCCAGGATTGGAGGACGGGTAAGAATTTCTCTATGGTGACTTATGGCTCATGTGCCCACAGAGAGGGTTCTGTGTGCCAGCTGTGCCACGCATGCCATAGGTTCGCCATCACTGGCCTAGAGGTTCAGGTGTCTATGAATGCAAGCCTTGATTTCTCTCAGTTTGAGAGAGAGCCATAAGTTGTGTTCCTTCCTTTTCATTGGGGCCTAAGGCACTGAATTTGCTGCCAACTTATGAGACACGCAGAGAAGCATCCTATATTCTTGCTTTTATGGGCAAAAGCCTGACCTGTGCTAAGATTTGCATGTGGTGTTATCATTCACAAGGCCCCTTTCTAGTATACCATTCGTAGCTGTTATACTGAGAATATATCTTTCCATGACTGTTAGTTTCCAGTGCTACTAAAGGCCTGATCCAGAAGCACACTCTGGGGGTGAGGGGGGGGAGGCAGTCCTGTGCCTGCTTACCCAGCAGCGTGTTCCATTCAGCTCAGTTGGACTCTGAGGAGACATGTTTAGGTTTGCAAATGTCTAGCTACAAAGCAAGTTCTTCCAGCAAATGGGTCAATGTGAATTGCCCTAAAATACAGGGCCCCAGGAACAAGACAGTTGGGCCACCTGCCTACAACATAATGAAAACACAGGCATGCAAAGCACAGCCACTGTTATTAGTTTATTGTCTAGACTCTTAGTAATCATTGGTAGTTTTTTCCTTACTTTCCAAACTTAATCATGATCTACTAAGAGTCACAAAGAGTAGTGTTGTGTAGGGATTTAGCTTGTCCACTGGAAGGCTAAAATTGAGGGGAGAACAGGAGCACCCCTGCAACGCTTCCAATGGCTCCATGCCTCCTCAGATAGGAGGAGGCCATAGGCCACTGTAACGGTACCCAAAGTATGATGTCATTCCTGCCTGTCAATCAGGGGATGGAGCAGGAGGGGCGGAGTCAGGATGACAGTTGGAACAGCTGGGGGAGACAGTTAGGAGTTGGAATGAGATAGAGAGAGGTTCAGAGCGAGTTAGGGACCAGAAGTTATTGAAACAGTGCTTGGGGATAGGCGTAACAAAAAGGGTTAAGAAAAGAAATTGAAAGAGTAAAACATATTGGACAAGCAGGAATGATCTCATCAGTTTATCAAGAGAAATATTGACATGATCTGATATACGTTAACACCTGATTTAACACACATGAATATATAACACAGTTACATTTGATTATACTTATGATTCTGTTCAATAATAAAATAATGTTTATTTAAAGCCCTTGTCTCCTGAAATTGTATGACCCTTTGGGGTGACAGCTCCTGAGTGTATGGGATTTGATTTGGTAATGGTATAATACCTGGTGGCAGCGAAAAGGGCATATTTACCTTTGTGGAGCCCAGAGGTATAAAGGGCACAAAAGGGGATCGCCACAGCCACTAATAAAAAATATTTTTAAAAAATCATACAAAATGCAAGCTTTCGTGGGTGAATCACATGATCAGAGGGACTGTTGACATCATCTTCAGGACTCAGCCAATCCCAAGGGTGCTGCTGCCATTTTCTCCTGGGTCTTTGTGACCTCACAGGGGCCCCACCTCTCTGCTGGCAGATAAAAGGGGCTTGCTGGGCAGGGCAGGAGACCAGAAGGGAGGCCAGTGGCCAGAGGGCAGTCCGGCAGAGAGAGAGAGAGAGGCAGAGGCTGAAGGGGACCCAGCCCTTCTGCCCAAGGCAAGTTCTCTGGCAAAAGCAGATGAACTTGCTAAGTGGGCTGACAAGTAAACAGCTCAAGGCTGGCATAAATCTGTGGCTTGAAGCTGACTGATGTCAGCGATGGACTGGGGGGAAGTCGGTTGATGTTGGCAGACAGAAGCTGGTGGAATCTTCCTGCAGAAGCTGGCTGAGGCCGCAAGACAGAGGCTGGCAGAGGTTGGCGGATGAAGCTGCTGGTGGACGTTAGCCTCCTGAAAGCAGCTTGTGGATGCTTGGTGGATATCTGTGAATGGAACCCGAGCATGTGTGTGAATGACTGGTAGAGTGAAGGTGTGTGTGTGTCAGGGGGGTGGCTGGTGTGTGTGTGAATGTGTGTGTGAATGGGGCGGGCTGGTGTTCTGTGGGGATGTCACCGGGGCTGAGTGTGACCCAAGCATTCGGGAGCTGGCGGAGGCTGGCTTCAGAAGCAGAGTGGAAGAGATGAACAGGTGGATATTCCTGGTAGAAGCCAGTGGATGTTCGCAGGCGGAACTTCGGGATGAAGTTGCCAGAACATTGGTCAGTGGATACACCTGGGTTGATGGCAGTGGACGAGCTCGCCCCTTAGTTGTTTTTTCTCTCTGTTTCTCTTGCAGGGCCCGAAGCTTCCTCTTTCCTAGGGTGAAGTGAGGGACCAGAAGGCAGACGTCCTGCTGGAGCTGAACCAGGCCATTGTCTCCATTGAGGATACCCGTTTAGCCTCTTTTCAAAAACCAATAAAATAGTTTTTCCGGAATGGTTTTGAAGTGTTGTCTTGTTTGTCAGGGGCTGTCATGGGATTATATTGCCCATCCCCTCATTATATCTGGGGCCCAATGCCTGGGGTGGGTCTTTGTCAAGTCGTATTATCGAGCCTTGTGATGTCACAGGAATTGGGAACATATTTCTCCATGCATGTGTGAGGGAGTGAGCTAGGCATTGTGGGTTCCCTGTCTGAGCTCCTAAACAAGTATATTATGTGTCGTGTTGGACAGAAACAGGAAGCCAGTGAGCCCTGGTGCCATTTGGAGAGGGTTGGAGTTGGGTACCCAAACACTATGGCCACCCTATAACCATAAAAGAGACTCGCTCCTTCCCTTCCACCACTGCTCCTCACATTTGTTTGTCTGGCCTGGAGATTCAGGGGAGCCCAGCCATTTCCTGGTATAGCAGCTCATTCTCTGAGACCTGGCAAGCCTCATCTTCATCATCAACACCATGAGCACTCCATGGACAGCTCTTTGCAGAGTACAAGTGGGGAGAAAATATGCCACTTCAAAGAAGCTTCCAGTCCAACCTCTCATGCCAGTGCCACAACCGAGGAAACGGAGATGGGCAATGATTTGGAGGTGAGTGTACATTAACAGTCATTTGGATCCATGCGTCTTGCGTTATCCCAGGAAGGAGGCAATGGACAACCACACTGCCAAAGAGTTCACAAGCGGACTGAGCATTTTACTTATTTGTGCCCATTTCTAGTTTGTACAGAGTCACACAACGGGTGTACAATTGAAATGTCTATGCCAACCTAACTTGTGACAGTTCACAGCTGAGATTTAGGTTGATCCAGTTATACCAGTTGGTGTAACCAGTAGGATTCTGTCTGGACAAAGGTCCTCTTTCATAATTATTTTGTCTTTAAGATAGCAATTTGTCTCATATTCACTTACTTAGAACACAATCCTCTGATATGTATACAACTTTCTATTGACTTTTTAAAACTAAGACATTTTTGGGCAAAGGTTGGGTGCATTTTCCACACATTCAAGCAATTGGTCCTTTGATCTGTTTTTTTTACTTGTATTTTGTTTTTTTGAGAAGTTCTTTTCTCAGAGGAAAGACACTCTGAGGAGCCATTTCATCTAATTCTGCCATTGAGTATACAAAGGACCTTTTCACATTAGTACAACAGGCTTTATAGCAATCAGTCCTGACCTTGAGAGGTAAATATGATTGTTCTTTCTTTGTCACTCTTGATTTGAACTTGTTATACACTCTGTATCCTTTCTTGGTTAATACACTTGTACACTCTCTATGCCATGTGCTGGTCTTGAGTCTGTGAACCTTCCCTGCTTTAAAAAGAGGGTTTATGAGGGAGAGTTTCTGCTTTCGGCCCTCTCGGTCAAATAGCCAGCAGCTGCCAATGAGAATGGCTAAATCCATTTTGAATTTCAGTTAGAATGAGTTAGACACAGGTCCCTGTAATCCAATGGTTACGTTTTATTATGGACTGACAATTGGATTTATCCTCCACTAACAAGAAAACATTGTGCTGTAGAGAGGTTTATTAGGCAACCTAAAAAGCTAGCAAGTAAAAATAATATTATGAGGTCAAGAGAAACCCACTGCCCCTCCCTAGAACAATTGTAACTAAACAGCAAATCCCTCAGAAACAATTTCTATACAAAGTGACACATGTTCTGGAAAAAACAAAAACAAAATGCAATAAGTCCTTTAGGGTTAGGTTTAAAATCATACCATAGACAGCTTGTGACTTGAGCAGGGAAGCATCTCAGAAATTTTGGAGTGAGATGTCCCCCATCCTGGTCCACAAACGTCCCTCTAGGTCATACAGTCTCATTTGTTAACTGGGAGGAAATATGGGACATACATAGTGCTGGTGACTTCAAATGCTGAAAATTATTGACATTTCTTTTTGGGAGAACCAAAGCTTCAGTTTTCGATCTCCCAGGCAAACTGTATATATCACTGGGATTCTCTAAGAGATTGGGGGTTGGGGGAGAGAGAGATTGGGGTCCCTGGCCTTGCAGATTATGGCCAAACATCAATGTAAGAAGATGCCACAATGAACAGTAATAGCAATAAGAATAACCCCCTTGGGATAGGTTGGCAAGGGAAGTATTCTGCTGACACACTAATTCTTTCAATAGAACTGGGAGAAATATATTTTGATGCACGACACACCCACCCACCAGCCTGCTGTGTGCCTTTAAAATTGCTCTAGAGAACTGGGAAACTCTCCAGAGCAGATCTGGAAGTTATGGGGATCTGTAGGAAGGGGGAAGGAGGAGGGAGCAAGGATTCATTGTACTAACAGGTGCCTGTGGACGCACTGCTGGATGTAGCCCACAACCATTTTGTTGAAGGAAATACCCACAGTCATCCCCAATATCTATTTCTGGGGGATTCTCTGAGTTTACTTTAAACCAGCCCACATCAAGCAGAAACAGATGGCAATGAGTCAAGTAAGGGACCCCTTGCTCAGAAAATGCAAACATAGATGTAACTTCTTTGGCTAAGACATTTTTATGGCTGAAATGGAATGAACATTATAGTATGAAGATACAATCCTATTAGAGAAGGGGTCAGTAGAAGCGGACTGCCACTTGCTCTCTTCAGAATATCTCATCCCCTGCCCACAGAGTTGCTAAGTGACGGCTTGAAAGAGTTACAATCTGTTAGCCAGAAGCTCAGGGACTCTGAGAAAGAAGTCATTAACAGCATGGGCAAGAGGAAGAGAGGGAGGGCGGGAGAAAAGAAGTACTTTAGATGAATTGGGTCTCGGAATAGAGAGGAGGCAGGCCAGATTTCAAAGGAGGTTGCAAGCAAACCTCATTGCAAATCTTAGGGCTCATGGAGAAAACCAATTTGTCCAAGCATGTCCTCACAATAGTTTTGCTGTTGCTATTGGTCAAAAGGGGTTGGAGATTGGTACACAAAAACCACAAAGCGACACTAAACAAGGGAAAATCCCAGAAATTGACTTCTTTTTTTCGTCAGTTAACCACTTCTCACTCAAACACAAAGCAATTGTCAGGGCTGTTTTTCAACAAGTGTGAATGGTAGTGAGCAGAAGAGGGGATCCTGTAGACCATCTTGACTGCTGCCACGGGTGCTGCCAACATTCAGGCTGCCCTTAGCTCTTTAAAGCTTGGCATTTTTTCTGTGCTGGCAACGCAGGCACAATATCGTGCAGCAACATCAGGCCATTTCCTGGTATTCTGAATCATGAATAGAGAAGAACAATATCTCACATTCACTGGAGGGCTTTTTTTAAAAAAAGAATATTATTTACTTTTGTAGTTGTATCAAATAAAATATTCTCTAAGCCTTGCTTGCTTTCTGATTCCTTCTTCCACATTATTTGTTTTAAGTGGAATTATACTCCATCAAAAGAAAAAGCAAGCAAGCCAAGCCCAGCAAAACTGTTTCTAACTCATGGCATTTCCATTTCCACATTTGCTACTGAGGCTATTATGCACCTAGCTAGTATCTTGACCTCCAACTCCATCTGAAATTGGGAGATTCCCTCCAAGGATATGAACTACTAAGATTTTCTGGTGAGAGAATACAGATGAGGGATGAAGGGCCATCCTCCTGCCCCCACAGAGATTAATGATATCCTGGGCAGAAATGAGTTATTGATCCTTCTTGCCTTCTTCCTCATGTTAGAAACACAGAACACGTGTTTTTTTTTTTTAATGAAACATTGCTGCTGTTTCCAATAAGAATAATGTGAGGGGGGGAATTTCGGAAGAGAGCAGCTTCTTTCCTTCCCAGCCTCTGTGCTAAAGTCACCATCATCATCATCTTAGAAGTTCAGAGTTGGAAGGAACTCTATGACTTGAACTGGATACGGGGGGGGGGGGGTTGATAGCTTTACCTCCATGCTTCACTACTTTTAGAAATCCCCTTCCCATTTGGGAAACGTTGACAGACTTTTCAAGGGATGACAGTATATTTGAAACACCGTCAGTTCTTGTAGGAACCAAAATCCATGACAATGTAATCTGAGTAAATAAGCACCATTGAGGGTCAAGGAAAAGTCAAATGTCCTGGCATTTTTATTCTAATATTTGGAAGGAAACCTCCTACAATATGAGGAGAAATGGATCAGAGTAGGCCTGAATGGGCACAACCAAGCGACAGCACCCCAATGACGTTTTATGAGAGCAACCTTCAAGGCCAGCTGGTGCAATGCCACCGCCTTGTGCTAACTGTCTTACTGATCAATGCAGCCAAAATTTGCCGTGAGCATCAGTTCACAGCTCAACTGATTAGTAATGAGAAAAGGATGAACTCAGCTGTGGATATGCCATAGACTCTTTACTGTGAGTCCAGTTTCTTTGGCTTTTATAATTCTTAACATGGATGAACATTTCAGATGGTTGCACAAGTAAAATCAAGGGAGAACAATTATTATACAGCTAGGCTGTTGACTACACAGCGAGGGAAATGCAAATTAATTCACCCTCTCTCACTACAAATTTGCACTGGGGCATTTGGTTCTCTCCGATATAAGTGGCCACAGAAGCATAAAAGGAATAAAAGCCTTCAACTTGCAGTTCCTTGTGAAGCGCCTGTAGTTGGTGCAGTTCAAAGCAACTGCATTAAGAAGGCTTCCCTTCCGGTCATTTCCGTAGCTTACCTTGATGGCCAGAGAAGAGTTCTTAAGCTGTTTTAAAAAAAAAAAAAAAATGCTTGGAAGGTAGCTACTGTACTGTGACTTTGAAGAGTCTGTGCTCAACAGTACCTGTTAATTCAGGGAATGGCTTAATGGTGGATTTTGAATGTGTCATGATAGTCTCTATAGCCACACCCTCGGCAGAATCCAAAAATGCAGGCAATAGCGGCATGGATACACAAATGCCACATCAAATACTTTAGACTGGAACAGGAACCACACATTACAGGAAATCATTGATGGGGAAATACTACCTCCCATGAAGACTGGTCAGAACAGACAAGCAAGAGGAGGTGGCAAATAATGTCACAGTCCTTCCTAATCAGCAAATGCTCATCCTTTGATTCTGCAGCACTGGGCCTGGATTCAGGCACATACAGAGATCCAGATAGGTTCACCTTATTCTACTTATTAGTCACATTTATAACCCTTTTTGCCACCTCTCCTTCAATGACCTCAAGGCAGCCCACATGGCTCTCCTCCTGACTTTGACCTCACACAGGGATCTGTCAAAGCCCCAATTATAGCATATCTCTAATTGTGTGAAAATCCAGTCATCAATAAAGTAGCTGTGAGAAAGCACAGTGGTGAAGAAAGATAAATGTGTGGTGTTTCTAGGGAAGAACTTTATCTGACCTCATGGGAAACCCCAGCCAGGCAGCAGTGCACACCAGAGGCCAGAAGAGTTACGTTTTTGGACTATCACTAAGAGAATCCCTCAGGTGGTATGACTACACTAACTGTGAAATGTTCAGAACTATAGTCCAAAAGTCCCCACAACATGTCCAATGTTTTTGATACAGCCAGCGCAGAGCCAGGCAGGGCATTGATCTGACTTGGTAAACACCTTCCTTTTCTGATGCATGGCTCCCCAAAATGGCACTGTTTAAAAGATGGCTGAATCACAAATGCTATGGGAAAGCATACATTGACTCAACAAAGCCAGTCATCTACCCCACCTCATTTTATCTACATGTGGTTCTCTTCCATGCACTCAGAATAGTTGGTAGTAAATTCCTATTGTTCGTGTGAGGAAGGCAAAGAGAAAGCTGTCAAATCGGTGTTCTCCTGTACTGTATTAGGAATGAGGAAGTACATTTTGTCCTTCACTCCAACAAAATACTTTAAGACGATTCATATTTATGATGGATGGCAATGTTTACTAGTACTTAACACTGTGTCAATGGTGTGTGTTGGCGTCTTTAAGTGACATCATTTTCATGCAGCTCCCATTAGCTTCTCAAATAATACTTACTCCACTCAGAAGCTTAGAGTGGATTAATATGCTTTGTACAAAGTAGCAAGGTTGGGTGGTTAGCAATATCATAGAACTGCCAAAGCATAAAATATGAGTCATCTTTTGGGCAGCTGGAATTTGAGAACACTCTTCAAAGGGGATAGAAGCTTCTATATGTCAGCCTGCCTGGTATCTACCTACCTACTATAGTTATCACTTGCTGACATTCAAGTAAGGTTTGTATAATGTGCCTTGGCTAATTGCAGCTAATTGAAGTGATGGTACAGTGCATTTTGATACAATCAACCATGCTATCCTTCTGGCCGTGTCACTGAGATGGGACTTGAAGGTACTGTTTTACAGGCTCTGATCCTTCCTGGAGGGAAGAATTTATAGGGTGGTACTGGGGGTACTGCTGTTCAACACCCTGGTGGTTGGCCTGTGGGATCATTCATGATTCTGCTTTGTTCTCTATGCTATTTAGCATCTACATGAAGCCGCTGGGAGAGATTGTCCAGAGTTTTGGGATTTGGTGTCACCAGTATGTGGATGACACCCAACTCTATTTCTCCTTTCTGTCTACATCTGAGGAAGCTATTTCGGCCTTAGATGAGTGCATGGTGTCACTAATGGACTGGATGATGGTGAACAAGGATGTTAAACTGAAACTTAATATTGGCATATTTACTGTCTTTAGCTTTAAATATTGTCATTTAAAGTTGTAAGCTGCCTTGGGGCTTTCTTAAGGAGAAAGGTGGGGTAATTTTCAAACAAACAAACAAACAAACAAACAAACAAACAAACAAACAAACAAACAAACAAACAGAGCCGTTGGGGGTCTGACTAAACATGTAACTGAGATGTGCCCTGGCACCTCATCAATTAGCCACAATTAGCTGCAGCAAGTTATGCAAACATAAGTAGGACTCTGGTCCACCTGATTAGCAAAAACTCTCCAACATCCGATCCATATGTTCTCTCCAGCTGCTATCTTTTAGCTGAAGATATCAGAGATAAAGCTTTTGCATGCATGGCCTTGCTCACCAGTAAGTTCACTGTCATAAGAAGGGCACCTTCTTAAGTGCATGATTTCCCAAGTAAAATTATAGTTCAGGTGAACAATACAATCACCCTATAACCGATTGCAGATAGGTCCAGCTCATATTATGAATGTAGAATAAATCTGGCTGCTAATTTTATCAAAATGATTGCTGCCAGAAATTTATTCACCACAGAGTGGAGTACATTTGTTGACAAGATGAAAATGTCACATAATTTGTCCTTGCTGTGCACAATTTATGGAAGCATACCTTACAATAATCACTGTGCAGGCATTAATTAATTGAGTTCATTTGAACTGTGTTCATTAGCCACAATAAAGTGAATTGGGTTGCTCAGGACTTATCATACAATTATCCCCTCCTCATATTTCTCTGACAGGGAATAAATTGTCATAAATCTTCGGTTGTTCTCTGCAATGCATCATGGTTATTACTTGGAGCAGCTCAACAGGGCAAACTCAAGATATTTTGCTGCTTGAGATGGAGCAACATAGACCCATGTATAGTGGAATGGCTCTTATAAAACAAAATATTTCTTCACAGAGCACACACTTATTTATTTCTTTTAATTAATATATTTTTATACTTTCTCCTTAGAAAGGATCCCAGGTGGTTTGCATCAATAAAAGACAATATTTAAAACTAAAAAGAGTAAATATACAAATACAGTGGTGTCCCACATAGCGACGATAATCCATGCAGCAAAAATCGCTGCAAAGCGATTTCGTCGCTATGCGGATTTAAAAAGCCCATATGAATGCATTAAAACCCATTTAATGCATTCCTATGGGCAAAAAACTCACCTTTAAGCGAAAATCCTCCATACAGCGGCCATTTTCGCTGCCTGGTAAGTGAGGAATCCCAGCAAAATCACAGCGGGTGGCCATTTTTTCTACCCGATGGCCATTTTGGAACCGCTGATCAGCTGTTGGGAAATCATCGCTATGCGATGATCAGTATGCGAAACAGTGTACCAATCATCGCAAAGCAATTTTTTACCATTTAAAACATTGCAATGCGATTGAAAAAACGTTCGCAAAAAATCATCGCTATGCAGATTCATCGTTAAACGGGGTGCCCGTTAAGCGAGGCACCACTGTACTGAAAAGGATCAAACACTACACTAAAAAAAGGAAACAAAAGCAACACCAAAAAGACATTCAAAACAGTAAAGTACGGTCATCCATTAAAAAAACCCCACTCGGCCAGCTAGTCACTATGGAAAAGCTTGCCTGAAGAGAAAGATTTCCATCTGCTTGCAGAGGGACAGCAAAGATGGGACAGCTTGGCTTCCTGTGGGAGGGAGTTCCAAAGTCTGTGAACAGCAACAGAGAAGGCCCTCTCCTGGGTCCTCACCAAATACACCTGTGAAGGCAGTGGAACCAAGATGAAGTTATCTCTTAATGATTTAAACCACTGGTTCTTAACCTTGGGTTACTCAGGAGTTTTGGACTGCAACTCCCAGAAGCCTTCACCACCAACTGTGCTGGCTGGGGTTTCTGGGAGTTGCAGTTCAAAAACATCTGAGTAACAAAGGTTAAGAACCACTGATTTAAACACTTGAGCAGGCTCATGAAGGGAGATGCACTCCTTGAGATAGCTTGGACCAAAGTCATTTAAGGCTTTGTAAGTTAGAACCAGCACTTTGAACTGTGCCCAGAAATGGATCAACAGCCAGTGGTGAACAGGGGAGTTATGTGATTCCTGTAACCAGCCCGTCAGCAATCTGCAAACTTAAGATGTATTGTTTCAAATTTGAAAATAACCATGAACCTTGATTCTGGATAGGTGTACATCATTGGCTGCTCTGCCTCAGACTGGAGTAAGCTTTGGCTGTGAATATTTGCAATCTAAGACTGGACATCTGTCCAGCAGTCAGTACTAAAAATGACTCATTTCAGCATCTAAGTGGTATGACCAACAGGAAGTGAAATGATTTCTAGATCTCTTTTCTGTCTGCCTTCTGGGAAGTGACACATACTAGCAGCTCATGATAAGCTAACATGTTTGCAGGTGATGCTTGCTAGCACCACTGCAGCTATGCATTGCATTTTACTTTTGCCCCATTACTTCTACAATGTGTCCTTTCCCTTCCTCCCTTCCTTGAAAGTCTTACTAAGATTCAAACAGTGCCATAAACCATCTACTACTCTTTGTTAGCACTTTATTTATGTTTGAGCTTTATAGCAAAAAAGTTGAAAATCCCTCCAGAGCATATGAAACAGAATATATACAATATTTTCCTTCTCGTGTTGATTCTGAAATAAGAAGTGTACAAGCAAGCTGTGAAAAACCAGTTGTCTTCAAAAGTCTATTTCTCCAGGGATCAGCTTAAGTGCTCTTTTACTAGAACAAGTTAAAGAATGATTGGAACAACAAATTTGATGGAAACTAGTCTTTCAACCCCTGTGGTACCTTTTATCTCTACTGGAAATTGGATTAACTCAAGTCTTTCTTTTCCTGCTATTTATATTTCTAAGATCCTCAGCAAAGTCTTTCATCTAGAAATTCATATATCAATCTGCTTAACATTCAGGGCACAGGATCTGAATATCCATCCTGGCAGACATTCCTGGAATTCTCTGTGTTCATTTCTATTTGAATTGTTATTGAACATGTCTCAATATGCAGGATGTTTATAATTCAGTGAGAAAGTACAATAGGGAAAGACTAAGAAAATCTGTTTCAGCTATAAATGAATTGAATCAAGGTTCAGTCCTGAAGACAGTGAAAGTATATTTTTTGCTTTATATCCTTTTAAGGTATCAGGCCCGCCTCTATTAATTTCCTGCAAGGTGATGTGAATCCTCCACACAAGAGAATTTCATCCTCAAGAAGGGTAGTTCTGCACATGAAATAAGACCATCTGCCTACAAGGAATTCCCATCTCCCTTGAATTTAATGGGGAAGCCAGCTCACCCAGCTATTGTCACATCACTGGTTACTTCAATGTAGGGACTTTTGTCTAGTTGATAAGAAGCAGTTGCTTGCTATCTCCACAACCACCAAAGAAGATGTGAAGAAATGTTAGCGCGAGTTGCTAATGGACAGGAGGAGCCTCAAATACTGGGATGACATGGTGGTGAGCATGGGGAGGATAGTCCAATGTGTTTCTGTTATCTGGTGATGGTTTCTCAGCTAACGACACCTGGATGAAGACTTGAGGATAAGGCAATGTAAGAAAAAGCTTCTTGTCTCTCCCTCTCAGTGAACATCATCAGCGTGCTGTTCATCCGGTTTGGAAAAGGAGAAAACAAGAAAGAAGGGAATGCTTGGACTGTATGGGACCAGTCACCACTGAAAAGCCATCACATACGATGGTTCGTATACTCGTATACTTGGCTAAAACTGGTTTTCATCTTTGTAGAATGGGCGTGGAAATCATGAACTGGATGATACGCAACTATATGCAAGAAGCCTGTAATGAGTGTTATTTTCTGTGGAAAAGCATGGAAATTTTATAAATCATAATTAATGTGTCCTCAAGACAATTCTAGCATATGACAATGCTTGACAGGGTTTTCTGGGTAGAGAATACTCATGGTAAAGTGGTTTACCATTCTCTTCTTCTAGGGGTGCTCTGGGACTGGGCAGTTTGCCCAAATCTACACTGGCTGACTCTTCTCCTTGGAGGGAGAGTGGGGAACTGATCCAACCTCTGGCTCGGCAGTTAGGTACGTAACTCACTGAGCTATCCAGCCAGCTTTACAAATCATAGGATTGGCAAATTATTCATTCATTTTCACATTTTATATTTGATCTAATTTGGGGGCATTTCACAAGAAAACAGAGACGCCACCCTGGAGCAAAATCAAATAAAACTAGTAACAATAAAGCAATGTCCATAGCAGAAAATCAACAGGGGTGATTTTAACAGCCTTAAAAACAATGTTAAAACAAACTTAACAAGCTCTTAAACACACACACCCCCGGCAGAATAAAATAACTTCACCTAATGCAGAAAAGAGCACAATGTCAAGGAAGTCCCTCTAGAAGGATTTATGATATAATGAGGGTGCCACTGATGGAAATGTATACATTTTACAAAGGGCAGGTAAGAGGGAAAAATAATTCCAGTGATGTTTAGAATCAGTAGCTCTAGGAAAGGCATCAAAATTCTATGCCATCTGATCACTGAAAATAAGTATGCCTTATAATGTGACAAACTCTGCCTTTTTGAAGGGGGGGGGGGATCCTGTCAAATTCTGCAGATTTGCCTGAGCAAGGCTCTCCACTGAGACCCTACCAGGAGACCATGAGATTGCCTAATGCTCCAAGGGGATGAGACACACAGCAATTAGTTTTGCTCTGTTTTTGTATTTCTAATGACTTCCTGCACATAATACTGGGTATGCACTGCAGGTAAAGCAATTCTGTGCACTATTCTGTTATCTTGCAGAGGCCAGCGTTATCAGACTCATTTATGTTCTGTAGCATCATGCACATATTGGCTATGTGCACGTTGCTAGAGGCCAGAACTACGTACTTGCTGATCTTTGTGCTCCTGCCCCTCATTGGCACTTGAATCAGACTGGATGGGCCATTAGTTGCCCATTATGGAGTTGCTTCAACACCATCAGAGTTGGATGATCATCCCAGAATCACAATGGAAAACCTACCCAGGTACAAAAATCCTTGGCCTCTTTTTCCCCTCTCCTGCACCCTTTTTTATGGCTTCAACTATGTCCCTGCATTGTGGAATGTTGTTTTCCAATCAGGGTTGGTTGGCCTTCTTTGGAGAGGTCTTAGCATACATTATAATATCATAACTATTCCCAGAATTCATGCTGTCTCGGACTTTTGGTTGGCATAATCCAAAAAAGTAATGTTTCCAAGCTCTAGCTAGATCAGCCATTTTTAGTTTCCTCCTCACACTGTCATTGGGGTTTCTCTACAGAAGCATTTTTAGTTTCCTCCTCACACTGTCATTGGGGTTTCTCTACAGAAGCATGATAGTCAACACTTCTAAAAATTTTCCAGCCATCCTCTGCCATCACAGCTTGTGCATTCAAGAGGTTGCAAAATGAAGCATCTGTAGTGCAGTAGACAAGAGGAGGCTAAGCAAGATGAATTAATGGAGGCTAGATCTATCAGTGGCCCTTAGCCCAAACAGTCAAAAATGTAACTTCTATTATGAATTATATCACCCAGGGAATATATTTTACGATTTTGCCCTAATTATAACATTTTTCTGCAAATGTTATCTAGCTATTGTTAACTGGAGCCTGCATATATCATATATGGCTGGCATATATCAAAACTTGGGGTCTATCTGCATATCCCATTTAAAAGTTGGATAGAGAGTTTGGTTGAGATCTAATTAGCAGTCATTTTATGAAAAGCATTCTTAAGAACTCTAGGAGCCATAAGATGTTACTCTCTCTGACAAGTTCTGACAGCCTGCCAGCTATGTCAGACTAGGTTGTCTAATTGCCCAGTCGTTAAAAGGATTTTGCCTGGTTTTTGTCACTTTTGAATTAGGTGTTTGAAGAAATATGAAAGGACTTCATACCTTGCAGATGGAAGATACTGCAGGCATTAGGAAGGTTTTCCATGGAACAAAAGTATCTGCAACAGATTCCTGGCTATCTTCTCGTTGCATATACAGAATAACCCTGGTTATGATGTATAAAGCCTTTTACTGTTTAGGTCCCTGAAACGTGTCAGAATTTCTTTCCCAGAAATCAACCAGCCGTCCCACCCACTCCTTTCAATCCATGCTGTTAAAAGTGACCACTCTCAGGGAGGCCAAAAAGGCTACTACAAGGAAGATGCCTTTTTGGTGGTGGCTCCCCAGTCTCTGGAACAAAATGCCAATAGAAACACACCAGGCGCCTTCCCTCTTTGTTCAGGAAGCTGGTAAAGACAGAATTATTTAAAGCTGTCTTTGGATAAGGCAGCTCTCAGTGAGTGTCAATCAATCAACAACAATAAAAACGGAATCATCTGGATGTTGTTAATTTGGGGGGGGGGTATGAATTTTAGATTTTATAGGGTTGTTTATGTTACCATTGTGTATTGTTAGAACCACCTTCTGTCCCATCAGCACCTCATTATACAGAATGTTATGACTGGCTACCCTGAGGGAAGCCCAAAAATCAACAACTGAGAGCCAGGCCTTCCCTATGTTGGCCGCCTCTTTTTGGAATTCTCTCTCGACAGAAGTGCAACAGGTCCCTTCCTTCCTTCCTTGGCTTTAGAAAACAAGTGAAGATGTGGGTGTTCGCACAGGCCTTCCACAGCCTTATGCCAGATTAATTTTGGTTTTGGTTATTGATATCCTGTTATCTTTGGAATAATTGTCTCTGTTCTGCCACTGTCCTGTGTCTTTTGTATCACCTATGTTTTATGTAGTGAGTATAGATTTAATGATGTTTTAATCTGATTATTATGGAAGTTTTATTTTATGTCTCTGTCAGTATTGTAAACAGCCTAGAGTAGTGGCTTGGCCACTATATGGACAGGACAACCAGCCAGCCAGCCAACCAACCAATATTTTTACTATGGATTTCTCATGTGAGTTCGTGAGGGTTTTGAATTTTAACCTATAAATCGCCTAAAGTAGTGCTTGCATTGATAGGGGTGGTATATAAATCAATGAAATAAAATCAATCAGTAATATGATTCCATGCAGGATGTATGTGGGGATATCGTGTCCTAAGTGTATATTGGGATAAGTGTTAACTTACGGCCACTGTCTTCTTTCTGTTGGCAGGAAAGAGATCAGAGTTGGCAACTCTAACCATAGACTAGCAGCAATACTTCAGTAACAGCTCCTGTAGTTAAATATGGAGTGAAACACAAACTTTGTTTAATAGTGATTCATCAGAGAAGCAGCTGCACTGCTTGTGGTCCTCACTGTTGGCTAGACAATGTTATGAACACAGGTGAACAAACTCGCAGAGGATTTTGTCACGATCAATGATATCTTTATATTCCTAGCATTTTTGAAAGTGTTGCCTACCTCCCTGCTGGTGCTCTGACAGCTGCTGTACTTATCGCTGCCTTAGCAGCAAGGGAAGAATGACTTCTCTCTAAAACAAGACACTCAGGGAAGAGAGCACACATTTTGTCTTCAAGCTGAATCGTGCTCCTGGAAACTTCCTGAAGATATGATCCAGCCTAAGAACATGTCAGGCTCCCACATATGTCTTAAAGGTAGGTGAACAGCATCCAATTGGTTCAGGAGGGTGCAATATATACAGCCACAGATATTGTTCTCCCCTGCTTTACAGATAACAGAAATTAGTTTTTAAGAAAGCAGGTGATATATATATACATCTTTCATTTATGCAATAACCAATACTATTGCCTCCTAGTCTAACAGGATTTCAAGGTCAGTTTTGGGTTCCTGCTTGATTTCTGTCAAATATGATAGCACTTTTCAAATATTTCAATGCTTGTCATAAAAAGGAGGGGTAGGGCCTGTTCTCAGTCATTCCAGAGTGCAGCACAGGAAACCAGGTTTCTGTTGAATATCAGGAACAACTTCCTGTCAGAGCTGTACAACAATGGAAACAATTAGCTTGAAAGGTAATGAGCTCTCCAACACTGAAGGCATTTCAAGGGAAAGTTAGATAATCCTCTGTCAGATATACTTTGACCTGGATCTCTGCATTGAGCAAGGGGTTGGACTGGATGGATTTATAGGTCTCATCCAATGCCATTATTTTGTGATTCTACGATTCAGAATGGAAAACCATCTGTAGAATGGTGTCTGTTCACTGTAGCCTGTGTTAAGAGAGGAATCCCCAAACACTTGTACCTTGCCACTTTGATCAGTGTTTGAATGCTGGTTTACGGGAAGGTACTGTAGGGTGTCAGTTCTTTCAGAAGTTGCTAGACAATGAAGTGAATGCCTGATTATAAAGAATGTTTTTAGCTGTGTGAAGGAGTGTTAAAGGAGAGTGTGCCGTCACCTAAAGAAAAACAAGCTACTGACCTGATAGAGAGGGAGCAGTGTGAGGCGGAAAGTAAAGAGGGAGACAACGCGGGAATAAGAGCGCGGGCATGGGAAGGTGGGAAGTTTGAAGTGAGCTTAGTGGAGGAGGGAAAGGACGTGATAGGACAGGAACAGGAGTTATCCATTTGGGAGGAAAATATAAGAGAGAGTGGGGAGTAACGTTACAAGGTTGAATTGGAGATATGGAAGGGGAAAAGGGAATTAGAGAGATTGAGAGAGTTCAAGAGAGTTAAGACACAGGAGGTGTTGAGAGATTTCCCCCACCTGCGTGTGGGAGGGCTGCTACCAGATCCTGTTCCTCAGGAGAAGGAGGAACTCTGTATTCAACTGTTGGAATGGTCAGTGGTGGTGTTCCCGAAGTACCAGGGGTGTGGACGGAAGGTGATCCGTCCTGACGCAAGGCACAATACCCCACCGCTGGAAGGCGATTGGGCTAGGCACCCATGCTGTGGGACTATTTGTGCGGTGAAGAGTGCCTCCCTGAGGAGCCCCACAGACGGCGAGAGATTTGGTCCTGGCAATTCAAAGGGTGATTAAGACGGCCCAAAACATCATTGGCTGTTCACTCCTCTCTTTGGAAGAATTGTATAAGAACAGATGTAAGAGGAAGATATCTAACATACTGAAAGACTCCTCTCATCCGGGATATCAGCTCTTTAAACTATTACCATCAGGAAGGAGATTCAAGGTATTGAAAGCAAGGACAAGCAGATTCAAGAACAGTTTTTACCCAAGTGCAGTATTGAGTTTAAATGCGGGGCCATAGGTTTTTGGTGGAATTTTAATTGCTGAGAGAAAACGGGGTATCTATATTTGGATGGTGAAAGTTGTGTATATTTTAACTTTTTTTTGTAGTGTTGTCCAGTTTTACCTTGGGGAAGAGCACCTCATTTCGTTGCACCCACTTGTGAGCGCAATGACAAATAAATTTCTTATGTCTTATGTCTTATGTCTTTAGCTTCGGCTGGAGAATGAACTGTTTCCGAGATGGACAGCTTTGGCCCGTTGCCAGAACTGAGTTTGTTAGAACCTTTTGTGGAGAATGTTGAGATATTGGATGTTAATAAAAGGGAAACTGTTAGAGTTAAGAAGACGACTCCGCTTCTTATTCCTGATTTGGATGAGGGACCCTCTCCCCCTGCCCATGAACCTTATCACAAGCTGTTACAACAAAACATTCTCATGATCATCCGGTCAAAAGTTATGAAAGCTTATGAGATATGTTGGCAGGCAAGCACAGAAATCTTGGCCTTAAATATACCATTCTGGTTGCTTTACATAATAATAATCTGAAAAGTAGTGTTAGAAGAGGTACCTGTGTTAGTCTGTGCTAGCATATCGAGATAAATAAGAAAGCAAGTAAGCAGCAAGACAAAAACATTGTGGCACCTTAAAGACTAACAGCTATATTTTGAGGTGAGCTTTCGTGGACAAGTCCTCTTCCTCAGCCTTCAGAGTGGGACTACAGGGCAAATGTGTGCTCCCTTCCTTGTGTGTCTTGTTTTAAAGAGAAGTTCTTCCCTTGCCGCTAAGACAGCGATAAGTACAGCAACAGTCAGAGCCCCAAACCAGAGACTATATTTAGGCATAAGTTGTAGACCTAGCAATGCCCTTTAAATCTATGTTGATATTCAGTTCTCCTCCCCAAAAGTATTGTTCTATAAACAACGGCAGGTGACTAAATTTATCCCAGGCTATAGATATCAAGCAGCATCAATATGGCAATGAGTATCACTAATCACCAACAGGGCTTGTGAGGCGGCACTGGTAGAGAGTAGAGATGGGCATGAAACAAACCATAAACCAAAAAAACCCCACAAGCAGGACCGGTTCGTGGTTTGTTTTGTGGGTGGTTCAGAGAACTGCTCTTTCACAACACAAAATCCTGAACTTTGTCATCACTGATGTTTCACTTCCTTCCTCCCCCCCCCCCAACCCACCCTTTATGGGCCCCAGGACTACCTTACTCACTCCAGGCCTCCTCCTGGCTGTCACTGAGTAGGACAGAAGCCATTTAGGGCCTACTTCTTGCTCAAGTGCTTCCTGGGAGGCTTAGAGTATTGTGGGAAGTGTAGTTTTCCAGCCCACTGGAATAGATATTAACCACCAACTCCCCCCCCCCTCTGTGACAATCTCTTCCACACAGCCAATCCCAAGGCTGCTGCTGCTGCTGCTGCCTTGGAAACCCAATCCCACTCACCTGGGTCTTTGTGACCTCACAGGGGCCCCCACCTCTCTGCTGGCAGATAAAAGGGGCTTGCTGGGCAGGGCAGGAGACCAGAAGGGAGGCCAGTGGCCAGAGGGCAGTACAGAGCAGAGGGAGTGGCAGTGGCTGAAGGTGACCCAGCCCTTCTGCCCAAGGCAAGTTGTCTCACGAAAGCAGATGAACTTGCTAAGTGGGCTGGCGAGTAAAGAGCTCAAGGCTGGCGGAGATCTGTGGCTTGAAGGTGGCGGAGGCCGCAAGTCGGAGGCCGCCAGAGGTTGGCAGATGAAGCCAAGGGACGTTAGCCTCCTGAAAGCAGCTGGCGGAAGCTTGGTGGATATCAGTGGATGGAAGCCCAGGCGTGTGTGTGAATGGCTGGTGGAGTGAAGGTGTGTGTGTTGGGGGGCTGGTGTGTGTGTGTGTGTGTGTGTGTGTGTGTGTGTGTGTGTGTGAGAGAGAGAGAGAGAGAGAGAGAGAGAGAGAGAGAGAATATGTGTGTGAAATGGCTGGCTGGCATTCCATGGGGATGTCGCCGGGGCGTGAGTGTGACCCAAGCATTCACGAGCTGGCGGAGGCTGAATTCAGAAGTTGAGTGGAAGAGATGAACGGGTAGATATTCCTGGTAGAAGCCAGTGGATGTTGGCAGGCAGAAGTTCGGGATGAAGTTGCCAGAACATTGATCGGTGGATATGCCTGGGTTGAAGCTGGTTGACAGCAGTGGATGAGTTCGCCCCCTTAGTTTTTTTTCTCTCTTTTCCTCTTGCAGGGCCCGAAGTTTCCTCTTCTCCAGGGGGATGCGAGGGACCAGAAGGCAGGCATCCTACTGAAGCTGAACCAGGCCATTGTGTCTGCTGAGGATACCCGTTTAGCCTCTTTTCTAAAACCAATAAAAGAATTTTCTTGAATCGTTTTGAAATGTTGTCTTGTTTGTCAGGGGCTGTCACGGGATTACCTCCCCCTTCCCCTCATTATATCTGGGACCCAATGCCTGGGGTGGGTCTTTGTCAAATCATAGTATGGGGCCTTGTGATGTCACAGGAATTGGGAACATAATATTTCTCCATGCATGTGTGAGGAAGTGAGCTAGGCATTGTGGGTTCCCTGAGCTACTAAGCAAGTATATTATGTGTTGTGTTGGACAGACACAGGAAGCCAATGAGTCCTGGTGCCATTCGGAGAGGGTTGGAGTTGGATACCCAAACACTATGGCCACCCTGTAACAATAAATGAGACTCGCTCCTTCCCTTCCACCACGGCTCCTCACATCTGTTTGCCTGGCCTGGAGATTCAGGGGAGCCCAGCCATTTCTCTGCAAGGAGCTGTTGATGGACAGCTCCTTGCAGAGTACAAGTGAGGAGAAAATACACCACTTCAAAGAAGCTTCCAGTCCAGCCTCTCACGTCAGTGCCACAACTGAGGAAATGGAGGTGGGCAGAGATTTGGAGATGAACATACAGTAAAAATTCATGTGGATCCATGCCATGGATAGGTGGCAAAAATACACTTGTACTGCCAAATCTGCTGCTTGAGGGCAGTGGGTGCCTCTGAGCGTGTAGGTGCAGTAGGACTCCTATATCTGCATATCTTAAAAACATTCCATGATTCATTTAATGCTAAAATTGCAAGGTCAAAGGAATTGTGCAAGAAAAAATAGCAAAGCAATCAAAAGGCAACTTGAAGGAAAACATGGCTTTTCCTATTGTAAACTATACATTCTTTTAAAGTTGAATCTACTAATTGTTTGAGACATGTCTGCATGTTTGCCAGCATCTTTGATTTCCAAATGTGCTGAATTAATTGTTTTATGCTAATGAGAAATGTTCTACAGACATTGGTCCTCTGTGGAACAACAAAAGGCCAATTAAGAATGTCTGTATATGAACAAGTAAAGACCATTTCACGGGTCCAACATTACAACACAAACAGTATGTACACAAACATGCATTCTAATGACAGAGATTCATACACTAGAGCTGTAACTGGCTGTGACACAGTTTCTATGTATTTCTGTGGCTAAAATTAATTTGGGTGTGTGTGTTTATTACTTTATTTTATTTCATTTTATTTTTTTTATTATTATTTTACTGCCCCATAGTGAACAGGCTCCCTCTTGGCAGAGTAACACCACTATAGCCAAGACAGTGGCAAACGTGATGATGATGTAAACCAAGAAATGATTCTTGCTAGCTAAGACAAAATTTTCTTCTAGCAATGCAGAAAGTTACTGCGCCCCCCCCCCGAGTAATCGCAAGGTAGTAAAAGACATTCACTGTGATGATCCTTTCAGAGAACAGAATACATCCAAAAGAAAAAGACATATCCATGGCTAAGGGCCGTGACAGCTAACAAAACCTCCATGTATTGTTCAGAAGCAATATATTCTGAATAAAACATGAAAGGGGTTTGGAGAAACAGCTATAGGTATGGCTGCTGCCATTGCATTTTGCTTCTGATTTTCCTAGAGGTATTTGGCATCGTACTACTGGAAATAAGAGCCAGAGTGAGGTTTTCTCACTTCCGCTCTGAACGTCTTTGGCGACTGAGTAGCAGTGGGCACTGGCTTCAGGCAAATGTGGTAAAACAGATTGAATCTGTATGATCCCAGGGCAAATTCGGGGCACCAAGAGCTACTAGTGGCCAGTGTCATGGTGCAATGTTTTCACAGATCCTTTTATGGGCTAAACCGCAGAAGCCTGTGCTGCAGGGTCAGAAGACCAGCAGTCATAAGATTCAATCCATGCGACGGAGTGAGCTCCCGTCACTTTGCCCCAGCTCCTTGCCAACCTAGCAGTTCGAAAGCATGCAAATGCGAATAGATAAATAGGTACTGTGACAACCCCAGACCTACTGGAGTATACCACCCTTTAACTAAGCTGCCACCAACCATTCCCTATAAGGAGTCACACAGACCAGGAATGGATTTTTAACAAACAAAAGAACAAGGTTTATTTAAATAACAAACAGGGTAAATAAAAAGATCAAGTAAATAAGATACTGTAACGTGGCTTAGTCTCAAACATATACATATAACAGTTTGGTTCCCACAGAACCCTTTAAAGTAAAGCACAGACCCTGAACCTATCAGTTCTGGCTACCTATAAAGAAACCTGAACCTATCAGGTAGGTACTAACTGACACACAGTTGTACTCAGTCTGACACACAGACTCCCACTCCAGCTTCTCCTCACTTCTCCACACAGGCTCCAAATATATATACAGTACAGCTCCTCCCCCTGATGTCCCGCCTTCCACTCCCCATAGGATGGAACTTTCCCTCCAAACCCATGACAGACAGGTACCATCAGTGCTGTATGTAACAGGTACCACCTCGGTGGGAAGGTAAAATGGCATTCCCTAGTCATGCTGGCCATGTGGCAACGGAAACTGTCTTCGGAGCGCTGGCTCTACGGCTTGAAAACGGGGATGAGCACCGCCCCCTAGAGTTGAACATGACTGGACTAAAAATGCCAAGGGGAACCTTTACCTTTTACCTTGTGAAAATACCCAAAAATTTGAACACAGGAAACCAAAAGGATGAGGTGTTTGCACAAAAACAGAAAAAGTGACAGCTGAACTCCCTAATAAATCCCATGATCTGCCCTGGAGACTGAGGCGTCTGCAGTGGGCCATTCTGCCAGGCATTTGTAGGGTGAAGTGAAGGATTTACATTGCCATTGCTAGTTATGATTCATGCTGTAGAATTTCCTCTTTTTTCTCATTTACCTAGCTCAATTTGCTAAACAGAACTGAGTGCATGGAATGGGGAGGAATGTTTGGTTTCCTCTTGAATGTGCTTTGATTTGCTAGGTCAGAATTAGTACACCAGAGACTTTCCTTCTTCCCCTGTTTTTGGGGTGGTGCAAATCCCACTGCTTGGTGACCTTTGGGCAGTTGCCAGAAAGATACTGGTGGGCAGAAGAAGAAAAAACCTCTCTACAGGATCACTGAAATGAATGATCCCATATTGCACTCTCTATAAACAGATAAAATACATCAGGAACCTGGTCAAGGGTGCCAGTGGAAGTGTACACGGGAGGTTGTGCCCTTATTCAGACACAGATCAGATCAAATCCCTAATTTGGCGATTCTATCTGTCTGTCTGTCTGTCTGTCTGTCTGTCTGTCTGTCTGTCTGTCTGTCTGTCTGTCTGTCTGTCTGTCTGTCTTCATCAATAGATAGCAAAAATGCTCTCCTTTGCAGCTTTAGAGAAAAAAACTATGTATTTAGTACAAAACACATATTCAACAATCAAAATAATTCTGCTTGCATCTTGCAGTGTATTTGTATCCATCCTCCTGTTCTTGATTTTCTTTTCGTCTTTCCCTGATCAGCAATGTCAAGTAATCAAGGATGTGAAACAGAAGTGTAGTGCCACTACAACTTAAGACAGTTAGGCATGCATTAATAAGATGGGTGCCTCACAAGGTGAGATAGGGAAGAATAACAAGATGATATGGAGTGATCAAAAAGTCCATGTCTGGAAGTCTTTCATGACCTCTTGAGATAAGATCAATAAGAAGCCACATTTAATCAAACTGCACTTGCTAGGGAGGATGCATTCAGATGAATTTCAATATGTTAAAGAAGCTTTGCCATACCTTTTGAATTTGAGACATACGGAAGAATATACAACTGATTTGGTGCATAAGCTAATTGCAGATATTCCGTGTATAACACATGCTGCATAATAAAGAGGAAAGAAATATTCTCAAGTCTTTATCTTGATTTGTGTCAATATCAAACTTAACTCCCAGTTCAGACATACAGAATCCCTCTGCATTCAGCATCTCATGGCCATGTGGGGGGGAAAATGAGCTTGTTTAACACTGCTGACAGGTGCCACTAACATTCACTCACCACATTTATACAATCTGTCTCAGGTCACAGGGTGCCAGATAGAAGGGACGTGGTGGCGCTGCGGGCTAAACCGCAGAAACCTGTGCTGCAGGGTCAGAAGACCAGCAGTCATAAGATCGAATCCACGCAACGGAGTGAGGGCCCGTCGCTTGTCCCAGCTCCCGCCAACCTAGCGGTTCGAAAGCATGCAAATGCAAGTAGATCAATAGGGACCACCTCGGTGAGAAGGTAACAGCATTCCGTGTCTAAGTCGCACTGGCCATGTGACCACGGAAGATTGTCTTCGGATAAAACGCTGGCTCTATGGCTTGGAAACGGGGATGAGCACCGCCCCCTAGAGTCGAACATGACTGGACAAAAATTGTCAAGGGGAACCTTTACCTTTACCTTTACCTCAGGTCACACATTCCTTCTGTAAATGGTTGCACCTACCAAAATTCTCCATGTGGAGGTTTTTAGGGCATCTGAAAAGCCCAGAGTGAGAAACCTCCAGTTCTGGTTTGCAGGCAGCCCTTGACATCATGGTTTTGACTTTGTTTCTGCTCATCCAAATCTTTTCAAGGATGCATATGAATAATTGGTCGAAAACTGCCTTGGCCACAGCTTGCTTGGAGGAGAGCTTTGCTGAGGAGCAAGAGGTGGAGTTTTATATCTTTTATCCAAAAGCCTTGCCATTAGATTGAGACATCAATAAAACAACAACATTCAAAGAAATATCCCCCAAATGTTACAGATGTTGCATCTGGATGAGGGACATCTTGGGTAGTGCTTGCATGTTTTCTGTCTACCTGTTCCTGTCTAATGGATGGAGGGCTTTTTGTGTGCTTTAATGTTGTTCAGCTTCTTAAAAAATAATTCCAACTCAATGATTCTATGATTCTATGAGAATCTGAATATTTATACATATTCTCATAGAGTCATAGAATAATTGAGTTGGAATTATTTTTTAAGAAGCTGAATACATATATATTGTTTAAGTCATAAAATCGTGGAGTATGATGAGCAGGGATGCTGCATAGTAATTTTCTGGTAGGTGTTTCTCCGGATAGTTCTCTACAGGTTTATTTAGAAAGAAGTCTCACTGATTTATTCCCATGAAAGCATATACACTGTTGATGCCTGAGACATCCAGCAGTTGACTGTTTCCTTGTGCTTGTGTTACATTTTCCTTGTGTTACTATTTTGGCTACACTGAAAGAAGGTGATATTCTGTCCTGTGTAAAAATTCTTGCTGCTTAGTGGACCCCAGTTAGGAATATCCAGAAGTCCTTCAAGAAATCTGTCTAGAGTTTTTAGATTTTTTCCCCTTAGAATCATAGAATCATGAATTTGGAAGGGGCCTGTAAGGCCATTGAGTCCAGCCCCCTGCTCAATACAGTAATATAAATCAAAGGATATTCTGACAGGTGGGTGCCTAAATTTCTCTTGAATGCCTCCAGTGTTGGAGTACTCACCACCTCTCAAGGTAATTGGTTCCATTGCCGTACTGCTCTAGCAGTTAGGAAGTTTTTCCTGATATTCAGCCAAAATCTAGCTACCTATAACTTGAGCCTATTGTTACATGTCTTGCACTCTAGGATGATCGAGAACAGATCTTGACCCTTCTCTGAATGATGGCCTTTCAAGTATGTGAAAAGTGCTCTCAGTCTTCTTTTCTCAAAGCTAAATACTCCCAATTCTTTCAGTCTTTCCTCACAGGACTTGGTTTCCAGCCCCCTGGTCATCCTTGTTGCCCTCCTCTGAACTTGTTCCAGTTTGTCAGCATCCTCCTTGAAGTGTGGTGTCCAAAACTGGAAACAATACTCAAGAGAAGGCCTCACAAGTGCCAGATAGAAGGGACCCAATACCCCATGGGATTTGGAGACTATACTTCTCTTAATGCAGTCTAAAATAGCATTTGCCTTTTTTGTAGTGACATCACAACGTTGGTTCATATTCAGCTTCTTATCTACAACGATTCCAAGATCCTTCTCACTCGCAGTATTGCTGAGCCAGGTATCTTCCATCTTGTAACTGTTTGTTTGGTTTCTTTTTCTAGGTGCAGTACTTTGTACTTATCCCTGTTGAATTTCATTCTGTTGCTTTCACCCTAATGCTCAGGCCTATCCAGATCACTTTGAATTTTGTTTCTGGCTTCCAGGGTATTAGCTATTCCACCCAAATTTGTGTCATTTGCAAATTTGATTCCTTCTATCCTTGAAAATTCCATAGATGTATGATCTAAGCAGAAACCTCCAGACTTGCAGTGAGAATTTATTTAAGGCAATATCAAGTGGCAATTCTAATTGAAGCTTTCACTGCACATTTTTTTCAGTATGATAACTGTCTATGGCCAGATGAACATGTCAGATGTTGGACTGCTGTAGCAAAGCATCCCCTTACTAGGTGCCTTATTTTCTTCGACCAGCATCACAGGCATTCTCTGTGCTTAGGCTGCCCCTCCCTCCTTTTCTCCTGCTCTCTTTTTTCGCCTCCCTTCACTTTTCTGAATACAGCTTTGTTTTGCTTCCCTGTATCATGGCTCATGCCTTTGATAATGCAACCTGCTATAATATTGATTGTGCAACAATGACGGGCAGACTCTTGGTTTGTGCTCAAAGAGCAGCAGCTGCAGGTCTAGCAGTGGGAAGGGATAAAATAGGTGTTAACAGCAAGGTATCTGATGGCATTCACTTCTTTAAGATTTACACCCCTTTGAAGATTATAGAAATGTGTGCCGTGATGGCTGTTTATTTGTTAGGTACACCCATGATACCTTCTTTGTAACTTAAGTGGTGAGAGACCCCTTGCAGTTTTGTGGCAAAATTGAATCCCTCTCCCTGTTACTGTATACATTTATTCAACACACCTGTTGAATTTGATATTCTTCACTGCCACTGTGCAGATGAATTACTGGAATTTTATTTCACTATGGTGAGGAAGCAGTCAGAATAGCTGGTCTTTCATCAATGAATGCACATTTGCCTCTGAGTTTGTCCTCTTTATGCTAGTAAATATCTCCACATACTTACTTCATTTAGAACTGACGGATCTGCTATTGATGAGCACAATGCATTATTTTGCACATTCATAGTCCTGCAGGGAAATGGGATGCTCATATTAAAATGGAAGACTTCATTCGGGAGGGGCTGGATGCATCCAAACGTTGACTTTCAGCGTCTGCCGAAGGGGAGTGATGCATGAGAAACTGAGTCTCGTGGACCTTGTGCATGGACTTGCGTGGTCCTCACTTTCATGTCAGCAAAACCCACACATTTATGGAAGCAACTATAAAGTTTGAAACTCTTAAGTTTCTATCCTTCCAAATGAGCTCAAGGCAGCATGAGTGGCTCTCGTCCTCCCAACTAGTCCTATGGGCTAGGTTACACTGAGAGAATGTGACAGGCCCAAGGTTACCTTGTGAGATTCATCATCAAGCAGGGATTTGAACCAGGGCTTTAAAGTCCAAGTACAATACTAACCACTAAATATCACTGTAGTGTGGGGTGTTTTAGTGGTGAAGGGAAATGCACACTCTTGAAAATTGAACAGAAAATTGTGCACGGCGAAATTAGGAAGAGTGCATACAAAAAACACAGACTTTTTTTAAAAAATGCACACATTTGAAAATAATGCAGGAAAAAAGGACTGATTTCATCCAGTTAAGATATATATATGACAGAATTGGCCTTGTAAAGGTGGTGAAAGGAGCAAGTCCATAGATGTGCACATCCTTAGCTAGGGTATGAAAGGAATTAAAATGAGGTTTCCCCCATTGCAATCAGCGGCATCTATGGTTAGAAAAATGGACTACATCCTCTGTAGTTTTTAAATGGCATATAAAGTAGTTTTATACTGTGATAATTGACTCATACTGTCAATATATGCTATAAAGCATAGTACATAAGGAAACACTGAGATGGCATTTCAGAAACAACGGAAAATCATGCACATGCTCTGGAGTGAATCAGGCAGCTCTTGTGGAGATCTGTGTCCATGCTGATCTTCCTACAGTTCACTTGGTTCTTCAGTGGCTCTTGGATCATTATCCTTTCAGACCTGCAGAGTTGGAAAGGGCCGTATAGATCATGGAGCCCAGCCCCTGTCAAGGAGGCCCAGTGGGGGAACTGAACTCCCAGTCTCTAGCTCTGTAGCTAGATGCTTAAACCACTGAGCTATCCAGCATGTTACACATACAGTACAGTGTTTTCAGTGACTACAGTGAGGACTTCAGGATCTGAACACTATGGATTCAGTTGTTCTTAGATGTCTATATGTCATGCATTAATGGACAAATAACGTCCTAAAGCACTATCTATACTAAGATGATGAATGCTCTGCTCTCTATGTTTATGAACGACTACTACTCTTGTACCTCACTGTTGGCCAGACTGGCAAGGGCTTCTGAAAACTTGAGTTCATCACCATCTGGAGGTCCAACAGATGGTCCTCAGTCAGACAAAAATACATGTATCGAAATAGATGGGTTTGGGGATAACTGGAGGAGGGGGATTCCAAACATTTCCCACATATTATTGTATTTATTTTATTTTATTAGATTTATACCCTGCCCATCTAAATAAATAGTCTGCTCTGGGCAGCATTACAAAATTTAAAAACAATGGAATCAATAAAATGCAAAAATCCAAGATGTAAAAATGTAAATATTAAAATTCAGCAGGAGGGAACTTCAGCAAAAATCACTGCCTAAATAGCCATGTCTTAAGTTTACTTCTAAAGACACCCAGAGAGGGAGCCAGGAGGATCTCTATGAGCAAGTTGTTCCAGAGGTGAGGGGCCACTGCTGAGAAGGCCCTGTTCCTCGTTCTTTCCTTCCGGGCTTCCCTTGGCGTTAGGCCCCTCAATTGCCCGGCCTGGCTAGAACGAGTGTCTCTGGCAGAACTGGGTGGGAGAAGGCGCTCTGCCAGGTATTGAGGTCCTAAATCATTTAGGGGTTTATAAGTAATCATAAGAACTTTGAAATCAATGTGGAAATGAATGGGGAACCAATGCAAGGCGGCCAGCATGGGGGAAATATGTTGGTTCCTTTTCACTCCTGTAAGAAGTCTGGCCGCCGCATTTTGTACCATCTGAAGCTTCCACGTCAATCTCAAAAGCAGCCTGACTGAACAAGGAGATGGGACTGGTGATGTGTTCAATGGTTCTTAAAGTGATGAAAACAAACCCTTCACAATTTATGGCAACAAAATTAAAAACTGACTCTTCAACAACAGTTAGCAAATAATTTAAGCTGTAGTAGCTGGCTGTTATCCTCTTTAATATTTTGTTCTGTGAAATTGTTTCAGTGCTATATTTAATCAAGTATGCAGCTTCTGTGTGCAGATACAGTCATACGACTACTCTCAATTTCACAATACAGTGGGGTCTTGACTTACAAACTTAATCCGTATTGGAAGGAAGTTTGTAAGTCGAAAAGTTTGTAAGTCGAATCAGCATTTCCCATAGGAATGCACTGAAAACCATTTAATCTGTTCCGGCTGTTTTTGGTTCTTAGGTTGAGGGGCATTTCCCATAGGAACTAATGCAAAGCCAGTTAATCCGTTCTAGGGGCAGAATTTTTTCTTTTTTTCCTTTTAACCTAAATGACTTAGGTTTTTAAAAAAGGAAAGAAAAGAGGGAGAGAAGGAGGGAACAGACACCTTTTTAACAGAACACCCTGAAAAGCACATTTTCAGCCAAGACAAGCACCTTCTGGGAAAAACCAAGCACCTTTCAGAGAACAGATCACCTTGAAAAGCACCTTTTCAATCAAGACAAGCCAATACAAGCACCTTTTGGGGAAAAGGGGGGCAGCAAAGGAGGGAGGGAACACCTTTTAAAAATCCAAAAACCAAAAATTAAAAAAGTGCCAAAAATAAAAATACAGTCCGTACCGCACTGTACCAGGCAACACCAGCAATACCAGGCAGTACCAGGCAGTCTGAAGACTGTCTCCAAATCCACTCTCAAAATGCTGGGAAGAGCGAGGAAGCAGATAAGCACCCTCTTCACTGGCCAACGGTTAACTGAAAGTTCAAATTTCATGCTTTCCCCACCTCAAACACATTTTTTTTGTTTGTAACTCGAATCTAAGTGTGCAAGTCGAGTCAATATTTTTCTATCAGAGTGGTTTGTAAGTCGAAATGTTTGTAAGTCGAGCCGTTTGTAAGTCGAGGGTTGACTGTACTGAACAGTTGATGTTTTCATTTCATTTCATCTGCATTCATTATATTTGATTCCTGCTTTAAAGCACATAATTATGTGATGTTGGTTTTCAGCTGAAATTCACTTACTGATCAGAACTACTACCTCTTCCCTTCAGTTGTGAGAGGTCCGTGATGTTTGGTGAACATTGGTGCAAAGAATTCAAATAGTACATGACAGTGTTGTTGTGTGTGATACTATGTACAAATGAGACTGCTGCAGTAATTGATATTTACTTAGGACAGTAATTTTAAGACTTCAAGATGATATCAATGCTTTAGCTTTAAAGACTGATACAAAATTAGCGCCATCTAGTGTCCTCTAGTTTCATCACTGGACAGTCACAGAGAAATGGTAGGAAAGATAGTTTAAATGCTGTGCTCTATATATTTTTAAGTGTCATTGTTTTATTGTCTTGTAATGTCTTGGATGGATGGATGGATGGATGGATGGATGGATGGATGGATGGATGGATGGATGGATGGATGGATGGATGGATAGATAGATAGATAGATAGATAGATAGATAGATAGATAGATAGATAGATAGATAGATAGATAGATAGATAGATAGATAGATAGATAGATAGATAGATAGATAGATAGATAGATAGATAGATAAAATGAGATGAGCAAAGTGGGAGAGCAAAATCTTCTTCGGACGATGACAAGAGAAGAAATCCTCTGGGGTGATTTCTTGTAGGTTTTCTTAGATCTGTACATCCCTAATTCCTATACTAGGTAGGATCTACTCAAGAATTTCTGGCAGGCTCCAGGCAGGGGTCTGAGGTTCTGAAAACAGCATGCTTACCACCCCAAGCTAATTAGCACCTCAGCCATTATATGTGTGGTGCTTACATGGCGTAGTGTTTGGAAGCCTTTATATAGACAGCGAGTGAGGCAGCAGCCACCATTAAAATTATTCACTCCATATGCTTCTCTCTTCAACAAAGTAATAACTGTAAAACAAGCCTTCTGGCCTATAAAAGAACCAACCTTTAAGTGAATAAATAATATAGAACAAATAACTTATTCAAGGAAAGTTTCCTCTTTTTTCTCTTCATGGAAGGTTCATGGGCAGATTGCAAAATAGCTTCATTAATGTATTCCCAGCAACACTGTTGTTCTTTCATTTTAAAAAAAAGAAAGCCTTGTAGGTAGGGCCCTTGTTAGTTCACATAAATCTAGCATTATTGTTTGATTCCCCTGCGAATGCAGCCATGGAGCCCCTGGCACAGCGAGAACTTTGGCTAATCACATATTAAAACTACATTTTCAGTTGGAGTCGACATTAAAGGCATACATTTCATAACCTTTTTCAACAGAAACATGTGAAACAAGCAAGTAAAAACAAAGTCACTACCGTTTCCATATTTATTTCATTAATCTTTACTATAAAGTTTTCTGTGACTTTAAATATATAAATGCATAACTTATGGTATGAACGTGATTTCCCTCCCCTTGGGGTACACGTACCTTATCAACTTCCAGAGGGCTATCTCTGGAGTGTTTCTAGAGAACTATATTTGATATGGTTCATGTTTCACACAAAATACATGCTCAGAAGACTTCCAGGAGACATGGAGCTTTCTTTCTTTCTTTCTTTCTTTCTTTCTTTCTTTCTTTCTTTCTTTCTTTCTTTCTTTCTTTCTTTCTTTCTTTCTTTCTTTCTTTCTTTCTTTCTTTCTTTCTTTCTTTCTTATCCTTTTAAAAACAGCAGATCAAAACAAAACAGCTTAAGAGCTGTGATTTGTGCCGGAATAAGCATCCCGAAAGGCCACTAAGCACCATAAATGTAAAACTGCTACTGTGCACAGTACTGGAAAAATGAAGGAACACCTATGGATCAAGAAATAATTAAAAAGATATTGGACTGCGCCGAAATGGACAGACTAACACTGAAAATCAAAGGAAAAGAAGATACAAAATATTATCAAACATGGGACTTATTCTATCAATGGTTAGAAGGATGTTGTATAGATTAGGAGTGTGATGTGTGTAGTAGTTGTTTTACAAATGATTATAAGCTGTACCCTGGTGACACAATGTCAGATCAGTATGGATGAATTTATATAATTAAAAAAAAAAAAAGTAAAACTGCTGTTTGCCTTAAAAATAGCCGAGGAGACATTATCTTGTCATTTTTCTTCCAGCTTCAAAAAACAAACAATGAGGAAAGTGTACTAATTTTCTGACACTTTCCCACAATCACTTTGACTATTTTATATTTTCCTGATAATGATTCCCTCTCCTTTGGACCAAAGCAGCATTTGATCATTGTGAGGCAGGCCTAAAAGGTAAGGGTTGAACCATCTTCCTACCATCCCATTTGTAGCTCTGTCCGATTCTTCTTTTCTCAGCCCCAAGAAAATGAAGGGAACTTTGCAGAATATTCTAGGAAAATTTTCTACATTTTAAAAGTAGCAACTGACATTTTTGTCCCACAATATTCTGAAAAATGCTAGGTCCTTGATATTGGGGATGCTGCAGAATGATAGCCAAAACGGCCAACCAGTACAGTTGCTCTGCTGCCCCTTGCAGTGGAGGCAAAATACTAATAGTAACAGCAGTAGTACCAGCCAGAATAATAATTTAAAAAAAGAAGTCTGGCTACTGACTGTTCTACTGGTGAGCACTACATACTGGAAGCTATTGACCGTTTTCTATTCCCCTTAAAAATATTAAGTGAACATATCCTCCTATTTTTTCTGTCCATAAATTGTGCAGTGCTACTACTATTACTGACATAGTTATGACTATTCCCACTGATCTCTTGGACAACTCAGTTGTTTAGGTATCTGGCTGCAGAGCCTCATGGCACACTGGGTAACTGCAGTACTGTAGTGAAGACTGTTCACAACTTGAGTTTGATCCTGATGGGCGCAAGTAGCTGGCTCAAGGTTTACTCAAACTTCCATCCTTCTGAGTTTGAATACCCAGCTTGTGTGTGTGTGTGTGTGGCCGGGGGGGGAGGGCAATGTGTAGCTTATAAAATTAACATTGTATAGTGCCCAGAGAGCTTTAAATTCTATATAAGCTACACATTCTGCTTTGCTTTTTTGCTTTATGGAGCCAGAGCTTAGAAGTTCAATTCCCCACTGTGCTACTTGAAGGAGCTAGACTTGATGATCTATATAACGTCCCTTCCAGCTCTGCAGTTCTTAGAAGAAGATGATGATGATTACATTCAGAGAGCACTGCTCTAAAATAATCCAATGATTAGACTCCCTTCATTTATGTCCACTGGCGTAGGTTTGTTGGTATAAATATCAGTGGTGAATTGCTGCTGTTAAGAAGTCAGTATCTGCATTTGGTGTCACATATCAGCCGCATGACTTGGCACATGACAAGAAATGCAGACACCTACTTCTTACACTGATGGATTTACACTGGAAATGTTGTTCAGTTGGGTACTGATCAATATATGCAGTAAGAAGGACATACATATCAAATATTTGTGAAATGCATGGTGGTGGCACAACAGGTACCCTATTTGTGGTTGTGTGCAGAAGAGTGCAAGAATGCCTCATATCTTACCTGTAGCATAGCTGCCGGTATCCAGAGCGCTATGGCCTTTGCTGTCGTGGGCATCATGGCTAGGGACCAATCAGAGATCCTGGACCATCCCTAAGGATAGAGTCCTCCAAGAGGTGGATGAAGGTACACCTTGTGTCAGATCCACCTCTGAGGCAATTATGAGAATAGGAGTGGGTGAGCATGGAACCTTATTTCAGAAAGAAATAAAAGCTCTTGGAAATTAGAGGGCAACAGTATTAAATTCCTCTTTCTCCTGTACAGTAGCTGAACAAAATACTGCTACCTCTCATATTTCATACAAGACTTACTGGGAAGGAGCTACATTATAAGCTTCTGGAGCGAAGATTAAATTATTCACAAGGACCCCTCAAAAATGTAACATTTGAAAAGCTTGGGAAGGCACTGAACCATACCCAGGAAAGTGTGACAAGAAGTTTTAAGCCAACATTTCTCAAGACACCTTTTTCTCCCAAGGTTTTTCTTTTTCTTCTTCTTCTAGAAGAAAAAGATCATGCAGCTGAATGATTTCCAAAGTTTCTCTAGGGTGGCAGCACTTTCTGCCCTCATAATCAACACTTTTCTTTACAATGATACTAGGTGGAAGATCCTGTGGAGGAAACAGAATATCAACCGGGCTGCTAATACAGTTGTTGCCATTTCCAAGAGCAGTGCAGGAAACAATAATCCTTTTTATGTGTGTGTGCGTGTGGAGGGGGGGGAAGTGTGCTGTAGTCACACAAATTAATTAATTAATGTGATTTATATTCTGCCCCTCTCGTGGATATGCTACTCTGGGCTGTTAACAAATTAAAAACTTAAAACCTCTCATGACCGCACATAAAAATATGGCCAATATGGCATTTCACTGTTTTGGCCTCCTTTGGTAGAGCCACTTGGAGCAACCTTGACTGAGAAGAGTGGGTGAAATGGGTAGCTGTTTTCTGAAAGAGATGTTCTGACAAATGTTGAGGTCCTAAACCATTAAGGGCTTGATAGGATATAAACAGCACCTTGAATTGAGCACAGAAACTCACAGAGAACCAATGCTATGCAAGCCAAGACTAAGGACATATGATCAGATTTACTAATCCTAGGAATCAGTCTGGCCACTGCATTTTGGTACTGCTGAAGTTTCCTTAGTTTATTCAAGGGCAGTCCTACACAGAGAGCATTACAGTAGTCTATTTTTGTGATTACCAATATGTGAACCAAAAGATCTCCTGCATGGAGAATTCAGGGAAACCGTCCCAGAGGGAGGCCACAGCTGCAATACAAGGATATCTTCAAGCAGGATCTGAAGGCCTTAGAAATGGACCTCAACAGATGGGAAACCCCTGACATCTGAGCGTTCAGCCTGGAGGCAGGCGGTGCATCACAGCCTCTCCCAATTTGAAGAGACTCTTGTCCAGCAGGCCGAGGCAAAGAGGCAGTCACAAAAGCAGCAAAACCAGCAAGCTGGGCAGGGGACAGATTGTATTTGTCTTCAGTGTGGAAGGGGTTGTCACTCTCGAATTGGCCTTCTCAGCCACACTAGATGCTGTTCTAAGTCCTCCATACAGAGCACGTTACCATAGTCTCTCGAGACTGAAGGATGCCTATGTTGGTTGCTAGGCATTTCTTATCCAGGTAGAGGTGCAAGTGGCAACAGTAGATATTTGAGCCTTCATAGAGAGTGCCAAGTCCAGAAACACCCCAGGCTGCAGATCGTTCTGGGGGAGTGTAAGGCCACCAAGACCAGGTAGATTTTCCTCTAACCAGTCCAACAATCTCCTAACAGAAGGAAAATAAGTCACTTTATAATAGCGATTCTCTATTGAAAACTCCTTTCTGCACAGCTGTAATTAAAGCATGTAATGCAATTACAAAATAAATACATGCATACATAACTGTGGCTCCCTCTGATAACTTTGAGTTCCAAAAGAGGATGTCTTAGCTGATCAAAAGAATATTACTATTCTGACTACATTGTCACAATTATTATGAGGGATTGAGCAATAACCAAGCCATATTTTGGAGTGTGCAGAATTATGCTATATAGAATGATTTGTGCTATGAGCCTCTAGAACTCAGGCAACTTCAGCAAAAATCACTTTTCTCTGAGATGCAAAGTTTTACTGCACAATGATAATAATAATATATAATAATATATAATATATAATTTATTGTCATTGTAAGTATATACACAGTATACCATACAACGAAATTCATGATATGGGTGTCTACTCAAGAGAAGGAATGAACACACCATTTTGGGTCATATCAGTTTTGCATGTGTCAGTTTTGATCATATTCTATCCACTTGGAACAGCATCCAGAAAATCTGAAAATATTTACTGTATTTTTGTCTGTAATTTTCTATGACACGTGCATTTTTATGGATTTTTTTTGAGTTAACAGTGCCAACATCCTATTCAAAGAAATGCACACTGCGAAGAATAATTGGATTGCCATACACTTAGCTGCATATTAGTCTAGGGAGTGCCAATTAAGCTGTTTGGCTTAAAAATGCGGACCAGGTGGAATTCTTCCCCATCCCTACTCAGACGTAAGTCTCATTTTCACAGCACAATTTTGTGTGTATAGAACTATTCAGCCTAAAACCTGAAAAGATCCAAGACCAGCCCTGGGGATCTTGTTGTGAATCTCCTCCCCCTTGCTACACAAGGAAATTCCTCAAAGCCCCCCCCCCCTTTTTTCTGATTTGTAGCATTTTGCTTTATGTTTCCCATTATGGATTTCTAGGTGCCCTTTGACTGGCAAAACATGTTGCTGTCTTTTAAATGCCTATCTTCCAAGCATTCTGTCTGGGAGGTTTGTGCTAGGCCTAGCAGAGGTTTGACGCCCCTAATTTCAACTGGCCTGTCAGTCTTGTATCTTTTCACTCCTCAGTTCCTTCTCTCGCATTTCACTCTTCTTGAAGTTATGTGCTGTCAAGTCATAAGGGACTTATAGATACTCTAATAGGGCTTTCAAGGTGAGATATTTAAGGAATGCTTTGGACTGAAGAACAATCTCCCAAGATTTGGAGGAGTCCAAATACTGAAGGATAACTGTATTTTTTGCTGATACTGTTTTGGGAAGTCCAAGTGAGGTAGCCTCCCATATAGATTGCTTTCCTATACCTAAGTGGTTCTGTCGACTAAACAAGGTATAATTCAGCTAATGTTACACACTTCTAAATATCTAACACTCACTTCACAGGGAACATCCATCATTTGCTTAGATATCTTCCGCTTCACTCAAGAGCACTGAGCAATACCTAACTTTGGCTGAATCAAGTCTACAACTTACACCACTTGGCATGAGCCAAATCACAGTTCCATATGTTCCCTACTTCGCATATTTTATGGTGTCTAGTAGCCTGGGCCCTTCATTTGATCCAGTTCATAACTGATGATGCAGGGCTGGCACAATAATTAGAAATCATATATATGGTTGCCCCCAACCTTATGCTAGAACATTGGTAGGGAACTCAGTGATTTCCTAATATTTTAAACTACAGCTCCCATCAATCTTAGTCAGAATAGTCACTGATCATAAACATGAGATTTGTAGTCCAGAAGACTGGAGGGAGGGGATCAGGTTATTTTCCACCAGCACTAAATGGCATCCAGTATCCTATCTACAAAACCGTACCAGTCTTATGCTATTATTATTGTTGTCAATAATAAATGTTCTATTTCACACTGCATATAAAATGTAAATTAAAGTATTTTGTTACAAATAAGATGTCACAGTGATTGATTTCCTTGTCAATAACACTGAAAATAAGTCACCTTCCCTTCATATTACAGCTTTAATAATTTATTTAGCACAACAAAGTTCCTTCCCTGTAAAATAGGATGTATCTTTTTTAGTCACTAAGTGAAACATAAAAGTTAATCAGCAGCAATAAAGTTGTTTGAATATAAAGTATACAATAAAACATATGAAGCTGATAAAGAAGCCTGAATATAAAAATGGGGAGCAGGCCGAAAGGTTTTAAACAACAATATCAATCACACCAGCCATTGATAGCAGTTGAACTAATGGGATAAGTTATCTGTTTGCTGGTTCTCCATAGCTTCATCAAGAATTTCATAAGATTTTTAACACAGCTTAGCTTCCAGAATTATATATATTTTAATAAGTTAATGCAAACAATACTTCTTACGTTTAAAAATTTCTTTAAAAGTGTGTGTGCATGCGTGCGTGCGTGCATGCGTGTGTGTGTGTGTGTGTGTGTGTGTGTGTGTGTGTGTGTGTGTGTGTTACTGCTCTCTGCCCTCTAGATTCACTGTACCCACTACAATGGTTCTCAAACTTGGGTTCCCACATGTTCTTGGACTGCAACTCCCAGAAACCCTGGCCAGCACAGCAAGTGGTGAAGGCTGCTGGGAACTGGAGCCCAAGAACATCTGGGAAACCCAGTTTGAGAGCCACTGCACTACACTACACTGGGAAGACTGTGCTAAACGGAATGTGCATCCAGAAAATGCAAATGAAAATGTTGAAAGAGTGCATTTTCTGTTTATAGATTGTTTTTCGGCTTTCCTGTCGACACCTTTCAAAACCCAATAATTTTGGCTTCCCAACAGAGAGTGGTCCCAAAATATTGGGGTTCTATTGGGTTTCCTCTACCTCTGTTTGACAGATATAAAAAGTGTTTCTGCTCCTCCTTCTGCCTAACCGCTGCCGTTCTGCAAACCTGGGTCTTTTCCCTCCTGCTGTCATTGTTTCCCCACCTCTCCCATTCCTGGTCTACCCTCCTCCTCATTCTCCTCTCAGTGCTACCATTCTGCCATCCCTGGTCCTTCCCTGCACTTCCATCATTGCCCTGCTGCCACGGCCATCCTCCAAGCCCCAGTCTTCCCCCTGTACTCCTGTCATTGCCTCGCCACCCCTGCCACTGTTCACCAAGCACTGATCCCTCCTCCCTCTCTTGTCCTTGCCTCCCAGCTGCCACTGATCTCCAACTCTTCCCACCCACCCCCCTTTTTGCCCCCTACAGCTTTTTTTAAGTGTCAGGTCCTCAAATGGCAACCCAGGAACAAAATAACCCAAAAGAGTCAATCCGTTTTGAGCTTCTAGAAAGGTCTGGTACCCAAAAGGGCCTGAACGACATGAAAAGCATCCTGAGATAAATGTACACCCCTCCCCCCCAGGTTTTCCCTGTGTGCACCTCAAGTCAGCACTTTCCCATCCCACTGATCTCTGTGGGAGAGCTGAGCGGCTGCATCATGCTTTCCCATGAAATCCAGAAAAATGGATCCTACTGAAGATGGGGGCAATCCTCTTTTCTACTAACTCTTTCTGCTATTAAAGAACTGAACAAACGCTAATCAAGTACAGGTATTATCTACGGAGTGGTCTTAGCAATGCCTGCCAGTGCCCATTGGGAGTGCTACTGAGGCAGGGTGTCCATGAAAAATTAAACAAAACTGTGAGTATGGCAGATCCTATTTGTTTTTCCCCTCCCCTCTTCTCCCTTGAAATCACAATAGCCAAAATCATACTTGGATTTTACACCAGCAGAAGAGGACTCACACAAGTAACTGTGGCTAATTGCAGCTAATTCAGGAGATGCATGCTCAGGAGTGTCCCTGGGCACAGGACTGGCATACACCTAGCTTCTCATTGGTTTCATGATCGTGTAAGCAACTTACACAATTTCTCCTTCATGCAGTGGAAATTTGCCACTGTAGAACACTTCCTTAACATTCAAGTGAGATGAAGGATAGTGTCTTTCAGTAGATTTCCAATTATCTTCAGTTTTCCATCTTCTGCAACTGTTCTAATCAGTCTCCAGTTAAGCCAAAGAAGGCTTAGGTATAGAATTCTGCCAAAAGCATACATTTAAAATATACAAACCCATCCCACATAACAAACACACACACACACACACAAACAAAGAGAGAGAGAGAGAGAGAGAGAGAGAGAGAGAGAGAGAGAGAGAGAGATGTCCTTGGAAGCATTCTTTATTCGCGCTCAGATCCACATAAATTTTAATGTACACTCATCTCCAAATCATTGCCCATCTCCATTTCCTCGGTTGTAGCACTGGCATGGGACGTGGTGGCGCTGTGGGCTAAAACGCAGAAGCCTGTGCTGCAGGGTCAGAAGACCAAGCAGTCGTAAGATCGAATCCACGCAACGGAGTGAGCGCCCGTTGCTTGTCCCAGCTCCCGCCAACCTAGCGGTTCGAAAGCATGCAAATGCGAGTAGATAAATAGGTACCATCTCGGTGGGAAGGTAAACAGTGTTCCGTGTCTAAATCACACTGGCCATGTGACCACGGAAAGATTGTCTTCGGACAAACACTGGCTCTATGGCTTGAAGAGCAGGATGAGCGCTGCCCCCTAGAGTCGGACACGACTGGACAAAAATTGTCAAGGGGAACCTATACCTTTACCTTTAGCACTGGCATGAGAGGTTGGACTGGAACCTTCTTTGAAGTGGCATATTTTCTCCCCACTTGTGCTCTGCAAGGAGCTGTCCATGGAGAGCTCATAGTGTTGATGATGAAGATGAGGCTTGCCAGGTCTCAGAGAATGAGCTGCTGTGCCGGGAAATGACTGGGCTCCCCTGAATCTCCCCTGAATCTCCAGGCCAGACAAACAAATGTGAGGAACAGTGGTGGAAGGGAAGGAGCAAGTCTCGTTTATTGTTGTGGGGTGGCTGTAGTGTTTGGGTACCCAACTCCAACCCTCTCCGAATGGCACCAGGGCTTACTGGCTTCCTGTGTCTGTCCAACATGATACAGTGGTGCCTCGTATAACGAGTGCCCCATTTAACGACAAATTCGCATAGCGATGGCATTTTTGCCATCGTTTTGCGATCGCATACCGATGTTGCCTATGGGGAAAAATCGCTTTGCCGAAGAGTCCGGCCATGCCTCCCACCCTCCGCCCGTGGCTTGGATCTGAGCTGCGGGGGGAGGGTGGTGGGATCCGGATGCCTTTCAGGCATCCTGGGCTTGGATCCCACCCGCCGCCGGTTACCCGTGGTTTGGGTAACCGGTGGTGGGTGGTATCCAAGCCCGGGATGCCTGAAAGTCATCCGGACCCCGCACCCTCCCCCCATGGCTTGGATCCGAGCTGCGGCAGCTACCCAAGCCATGGCCGATCTCCCCCCCCCACCATCGGGAGCAGCAGGAGAATCCGCCCGGTGGGAGGGGGGAGATCGGATCGGCTTCTGCCTTTCTTCGGAGCAGCCCGGCTGCTCCCAAAGTGCTGCCCCAACTGTGCTTGCAGCAGTGGAGGAGGTGCCCGGTGGAGGAGAAAGGCCAGATCGGCTCCTGCCTTCTCCTCCACTGGGCAACTCCTCAGCCCTTTGGGAGAAGCCGGGTGGTGGGGGAGAAGGCAGGAGCCGATCCTGTCTCTCCCCCCCCAAGCTTCTCCCAAAGCACTGTGCCAGATGGTGGGGGAGAAAACCGGATAATCCTATTAGAACGGATTATCCGGTTTTCAATGCATCTCTATGGGAAAATGCGTTTCACTTAGCGATGTTTTCCCATAGTGATGTGTTTTTTTTGAACCAATTAACCTCGCTATGCGAGGCACCACTGTACATAATATACTTGCTTAGGAGCTCAGACAGGGAAACCACAATGCCTAGCTCACTCCCTCTCACATGCATGGAGAAATATTCCTGTGACATCACAAGGCCCCACACCATGACTTCACAAGGATCCACCCCAGGCATTGGGCCCCAGATATAATGAGGGGATGGGGAAGATAATCCCATGACAGACCCTGACAAACAAGACAATACTTCAAAACCATTCCGTAAAAACTATTTTATTGGTTTTTGAAAAGAGGCTAAATGGGTATCCTCAGGGGAGACAACGGCCTGGTTCAGCTCCAGCAAGACACCTGCCTTCTGGTCCCTCACTTCACCCTGGGAAAGAGGAAGTTTTGGACCCTGCAAGAGAGAGAGAAAAACAACTAAGGGGCGAGCTCGTCCATGGCCGTCAACTGGCTTCAACCCAGATGTATCCACCAACCAAAGTTCTGGCAACTTCATCCTGAACTTCCACCTGCGAACATCCACTGGCTTCCACTAGGAATATCCACCCGTTCACCTCTTCCACTCTGCTTCTGAAGCCAGGTTCCACCAGCTACCGAATGCTTGAGTCACACTCACACCCCGACCACTTCCCCACAGAACACCAGCCAGCCCATTCACACACCCATTCACACACATGCACGCACACGCACACACACACACATCAGCCACCCCCCCAACACACACACACCTTTACTCCACCAGCTATTCACACACATGCCCAGGCTTCCATCCACAGATATCCACCAAGCTTCCACCAGCTGCTTTCAGGAGGCTAATGTCCCCCAGCTTCATCCACCAACCTCTGCTGGCCTCCCCCTTGTGGCCTCAGCCAGCTTCCACAGTGGGATTCCACCAGCTTCTGTCTGCCAACATCCACCAACTTCTCCCCAGTCCATCGCAGACATCAGCCAGCTTCAAGCCACGGATCTCCGCTGGCCTCGAGCTGTTAACTTGCCAGCCCACTTAGCAGGTTCCTCTGCTTTCAGGAGAGAACTTGCCTTGGGCAGAAGGGCTGGGTCCCCTGCAGCCAGTGTCGCTCCCTCTATCGGACTGCCCTCTGACCACTGGCCTCCCTTCTGGTCTCCTGCCCTGCCCAGCAAGCCCCTTTTATCTGCCAGCAGAGAGGTGGGGCTCTGTGAGGTCACAAAGACCCAGGTGAGTGGGGTTGGGTTCCCATGGCAGCAGCAGCTGCACCCTCGGGATTGGTTGAAGGGATTTGGTCCTAAAGATGATGTCAACAGTCCCTTTGATCATGTGATTCACCCACAAAACCTTGTTTTTGCATGATTTTTAATCTTTTTAAAAATTAGTGGCCTATAAATCTATTCATTGTCACCAGTCCTTCTGATTGTTAAATCTTCTGGCCTTTTGACGGGATACTAGGCTGGTGCTCAAAAAAGTTATCTTCCAGCATTTTCAACCAAAGGACCTTTCCTGATTATTTCCTAAAAATTCCTTTTACATTTTTTATTAGTGGCCTATGGCCTCCTCCTATCTGAGCCATGAGCTGGTCACCGGGAGAGGGGGGGATGAAAGTAATAAATGAATAAGGAAAATACATACAGTATTCTTGGATTTTGTTCTACCATGCTAGTTATTATTAGAGTGTTCACTACTTTCCACAGTTTTCAGCATCCATGGGCAGGCTTGTAACCAATCCCCTGTAGATATGGGTTTCCGACAATGCTTTCTAATTCAGAAACTCTGTTTTCTACTTCCAGAATCACTCCCCGTGTCAACATTTGTACATACATAGTGTGTTATGCATACCCGTACAAATTGCTTCCTTACCAAAATGCTGAAATCAAGTCACAGCCAGTTGAACTCACATAACTGCTGACACAAGAAGGGGAATATAAAATTATGCAGAAGATGAATAAAGTGGATAGAGGGAAGCTCTTTTCCCTCTCACGCAATACCAGAACCAGGGGACATACATTCCAATTGAGTGTTGGGAGAGTGAAAACAAAGTATTTCCTGACCCAGCGTGTTGTTAGTCTGTAGAACTCTTTGCCACAGGATGTAGTGATGGCATCTGGCCTAGATGCATTTTAAAGGGGATTGGACAGATTCCTGGAGGAAAAGTCCATCACAGGTTACAAGCCATGATGAGTCTCCAAATACCAACTGCAGGGGACAGTATCAGGAGACAGGTACCTAGTTGTCTCGTGTGCTGCCACAGGCATCTGGTGGGGCCACTGTGAGATACAGGGCGCTGGATTAGATGGGCCCTTGGACTGATCCAGCAGGGCTTTATACGTTCTTATGTTCTTAAGAAGCTGAACTTCCCAAAGCTTCCCAATATAATAGTAATAACAAAAGCGTATTCAGTGTTAACACCTCTGGAATAAAACACTAATAATGTTGTACTTCCTGTCATTGCAAAATGTGATACATGTGATTGTAGAATTCATAGAATCAAAGTATCATAAAATAATTGAGTTGGAAGGAGCGTACAAGTCTATGGGGTCCAACCCCCTGCTCAATGCTGTCATCCAAGTCAAAGCAGATCTGACACAAAGTTGACCAATTTTCTCTTGAATGCCTCCAACATGGGTGCACTCACCACCTGCCAGGGTAACTGGTTCCAATGTCATACAGCTGTGTTAAGAAGTTTTTCTCTATATTCAGCCTAAATCCAGCTTCCTGTAATTTGGGCCCTTTATCATGTGTTTTGCAGTCTGGGATGAGTGAGAACAGATCCTGCCTCTCCTCAGTCCAGCTGCCTTTCAAGTATTTGAAAAGTGCTATCATATCTGTCCTCAGTCCCATTTTCTCAAGGCAAAACTTGTTCAGGTCTTTCAACATTTCCTCACAGGGCTTGGTTTCCAGTCCCCTGATCATTCTCAGGTGAGTAGAAACCATCATCCTGGACATGACTACAACAGAACTCTTCCAAATGTTAAAAAACAGAAAACACCTTGTGGCCTGGTGGGACACGAGTGAGCAGAGTGAAAATCTGAATTAGCCCCAGGATAGACCTGCAAGGCAGAAAAGTGAGGTGGGAGAGAAAAGGAAGAGAAGAGAGAAAGAGAAAGGGTAACTGTTGGGAATCCGGGAGGAGGAAAAAAGAATCACGACAGCTGAGTGGACAGGAAGACTGGGTCCCTGGATGGGTCCATGGGAGGACGAGCCAAATAGAGGTATGCCTCAGCAGATGAGAAGGAAGAAGCAGTGGGAAGCATGAGAGATTTGAGGGCTCCTAAATCATGCAAGGAGAAACATCAGAGCTAGTTTTGAATTAAAATGAAATACAGAGGCAACTCCGGGAGGCAGTGGAAGATAGGAGGGCCTGGTGTGCTCTGGTCCATGGGGTCACGAAGAGTCGGACATGACTGAACGACTAAACAACAACGCAGGCAGCAGCAACAACAAAAAAGAGAATAGAAAATAACTGATAAAGGAGGAAAGCACACTTAATTTGAAATATTTTAAAGATGACAAAGGTGTGGCGTAGGAGGCATGGAGCCACTGGAAGCATTGTAGGGGTGTTCCTGTTCTCCCCTGAGTTTTAGCCTTCCAGTGGACAAGCTAAATCCCTGCATAACACTACTCTTCGTGACTCTTAGAAGATCATGATTAAGTTTGGAAAGTAAGGAAAAACCTACCAATGATTAATAAGAGTCTGGACAATAAATAAATACCAGTGGCTGTGCTTTGCATGCCTGTATTTTCATTATAGCTGATGTTTCAGGCAGGTGGCCCAACTGTCTTGTTCCTGGGGCCCTATATTTTAGGTCAATTCCCATTGACCCATTTGCTGGAAGAACTTGCTTTGTAACTAGACATTTGCGAACCTAAACATGTCTCCTCAGAGTCCAACTGAGCTGAATGGAACATACCGCTGGGTAAGCAGGCACAGGACTGCCTCCCCCCCCCTCGCCCCCAGAGTGTGCTTCTGGATCAGGCCTTTAATACCACTGCAAACAACAGTCATGGAAAGGTGTATTCTCAGTATAACAGATATGAATGGTACACTAGAAAGAAGTCTTGTGAATGATAACACCACATGCAAATCTTTATAATCCCATCTTCAACAGCCCTGCTTAGCTCTTGTAAACTCAGGAATGGAGGTTCTTTTAGAGAGTCACTCCATCTCATATTGCATCTTCCTATTACCCTGCTTCCTTCATCCTTTCCTTCAGTTTCACAATTCTTGTCTGCAGATATATTTTGGGCTTCATTTGCTGTATGACTCACTTGTTCTTCTTTCTGGCAAACCAGGGTATCCGCTAAGCTTTGCTCCAGCACCATATTTCGAACAAATCATTTCCCCCCCCTCTCTGCATTCTTAACTGTCCAGCTTTCACAACTATACTTGGCACCACCGTCAGCTACTGCTGCCACTTATTCGCATCCTTGAAGAGGGTGGGTGCATCTTGTTCTGATGTGTCAGCTATGACCATTTCACCTTTGGCGCCCCTGCCAGAAGACCAGGCTCATAATGGAGTCTGGCCTCCTGATGACATTGTTCTCAGCTTCACTGAGACACTCAAACCACTTTGCTCATGTTAAGGTGTGCATCCAAAATCTCTCATGGACAGCAGGTGACTGGCAGGCTCTGAAAATTGTAGTTCAAAAATTATCTCCCTCCCTGTATAAAAAAAAAACCCTCTGAAGACCCACCTACAGAGTCTCATAAATGGATACAGGTTTACAAGACTAATAGTAAAGTTCCATGACTCCCAGCCCATTGTATCTTCTTGTCCTTTTAAGAAATTAGAAAGTGTATTGCAAATTCCTAGCAAGTTACTGAACACAATAAGAAACACAGCTTCTCTCTCCCCCCCCAAGAAAAAGAAAAACAAAGGAAAAAAATAAATCAAATAAAAAACCCCTTTGGTATTCTTCCTCTCCCTCTGCAAAATACAATTAAATAAAGAGTAGTTCCTCAAGGCAGTTCTCCTCCTGTCAACATCCATGACTTTTATCCCAGTAAAATGAAACAAATCAAATATTTCTGCTCACCTTCTGACCAGAATGGAGCTATAGCAGAAGGATTCCTCCAAGCACCAAAGAAAGTAAAGCAGCATAGCAGTTTACCTGAGTAATCCACACAACCGTGCGATGAGGCCCTAGCTTATTGTCCAGAGAGGGCAGTCTTCCATAAGAATGTATGAACTGGGCTTGTCAGTCTTGCCTAATTTCCCTAATTCTGGGGATACCAAGGGACTGTGCAGCTTGCCCAAGGCTACAGTGAGGAATCAAACTCCCAACCTCTGCCTGCATGGGCAAGTCCTATAACCCAGTGGTCCTCAACAGTTTTGACACCAGGGACCGGTTTAGTTGAAGACCATTCTCCCAAGGACTGGGGGCGGGGGTACTTATTGTGGGAGGATAGCTTTGAATCAAGCTCATTACATGTATTGTGCCTGGACAGACGAGCGGCGAGCAGGAGTAGGTGAGCTGCAATTGAAGCTCCGCCTCCTGTCAGATCAGCAGTGGCATTAGAACCTAATAGGAGCATGCTGACAGGAGGTGCCGCTCACCTCCTGCTCGCCACTCATCTGTCCTTGTGAGCTGGTCTTTCCAAGGCCATGGACCGGGACCAGTGTGTGGCCCAGGGGATGGGGGACCCCTGCTACACCCATTGGCCTATACAGCATAGTTGTGCACATAATACAAAGAACAGCTTTTCAGAAATAACAATATAAGAATCAGCTGGTTGTTTCATCTTGTGCAAACTACACAGATCTTGAAGATTTTTAAAAAAGGTACTCTTCAGAAGGAAGGAATCCTGCACAAATCCTCTTCAGATTGTCCAAGTGACAGTCTAGACGGCCTAGATAAATGAGAACAAAGAGTTGTGTTTTTTTTTATTTTTAATTTTTTTATTTATATTTCTAAAGAATGAAAAGACAATCCACCATATTACAAATAATACATACAAAGCTATTCCCCACAATTCTCTAAATCACATTTATACCATTCCCCCTTTTAATTTTTTTTTCAAACCACATGTCTCAAAGTCTATTTTGTCGGCATATTTTAATAATGGCTTCTAATTTTCAGTGAATTTACTGTGGCTTATTTCTCCTCTATGTAATCTAACTTTAGTCATTTTTTCCATCAGCATTGTATGCCATATTTTATTTGTGAATGCTTGCAATGAGAGATCTTGGGCTTTTTTCCAATTTTTAGCGATTTCAGAACTTGCGGTGCCTATAAGATTTGCAACTAATTCTTTATATTCCAGTTTCTCATTTCCCCCTGTGAATAATGAAAATAACAATAATGTTTCATTAATATCTATTTTTTGATTAGTCAGTGTCTCTATCCATCTAATTACCTCAGAGTTCCTTTTTGTCTAATTTAAGGAATGGAAACAAACTGAAATATATAGAATTAATGACTTATTCGATTCAGGGGAACCAATTACTATAAGGCAAAAAGAAGAGAAAACAAAGCAAATAAAACTCAATTGGCTACAAATAAAACAAATAAGAAGATTCGCTATGCACTTACAACAAAAAACTGGCTTTCTAAGAACATTAACTGAATTTGAACAATATTGTATTCAAAAAGATAAAAGATAAAAGAGAGGACTAACCTCACTTATAAAAGCATTATTGAGAAAGAATATAGAAAAGGTGGAGGATCTAAAACAGTGTGGGAAACAAATTTAAATATTAATATACCTGAGGAAATTTGGACAGGAATTTGGAAAAAATACCCACATAAATCTATATTGACAAGTATGAAAGAAATGGTTCTGAAGGTAGTGCATCGGTGGCATCTATACCCTACAAAGAGTTGTAATGAATATTTTTCACATTCTAGGCATGTGTGACCTGCAAATCACCATCCATCCTTCTCCATTTGAGGTATAAGAATCACTCCATCTCTTGGGAGGCCCATCAATGTGAAGACAAGCTAAATTTGCACTTCAGCACAAACTACATCCAGGCTACAAATCCCTGACATGGTGCTGCTGTCTATAGGCACTAGTGACATGGAATATGTGCAAAGATACCTCACATGGATACAACATTTGTCCAGCTTTGAAGCCAGCTTTTGAGCCTCTACCATTGTGCTTTGCTTCTAGTTTTTACAAAACTAGATTTCACATGTAAGTGCCACAGTATGCATGTCTGTATAGTAAGACATACAAGGTTTTAAACTGGTCCAGGGATAAGCTTTGAAATTGGCTTTCCCGGCCAGGACTTAGTTTTAAAAAGGCATAAGAAAAGCAGTACGGATGAAGTGCCTTTTGATGATATGCAACGGTGTCTATTCCACACAGCTGAATAAACCCAATAAGCCCCTCACTTATTGCTTAAAGAAAAAATGGTTTCTCGGCAAAGGGTGGGCAAGCTATCTCCCTGATCAGTTTGGTTTTGAAAATTAAATTCCACATGGCCCTATATAATGCGCTGCTTTAAGAAGAGGAATGTCTGGGTAATTAGCAACAACTCACCTGTTTAGACAGGAAGAGTGTTTACTGTTTAGCCTTTCAACTTGTCCTCAATCATTCTTGGATTATTATGTGCTGGCTATGAATCCTGAACGCTGTCATGCTCTATCAAGCTTGGTTCCTAATTATGGTATCATAAACAGGCCTTTGAGGGATTGAAAATGGCTGTTTCTCTCTGTTTTGTGTAGAGCTTGGTGCTTCATGGTAGACATTAATGAATAGCCTTTGGCAACTGCAAGGTTTGTTAAGCCAAAGAAAAACAATTCCTCCCCACCCCATTTGAACATTACACGAAAGAGAACATTTCACATGTTGAACTTGACAAGAGACTGGTTTGCCAGCATCTTGGGTTCTAGATACTTCTGTTTTGTTTTGTTTTGTTTCATTTATATGCTACCTTTCTCCCAGTGAGGGAACTAGGGGGACTAACATAGATGTTTCTATGAAATATATACTATTTATCTCCCATCTGCTTGAGAGGCGATACGAAAGGGGGATTCCAATAAACCTCTCTACCAATACACACAAAGAGTAGATGATGAAAGGGGTCATGAGGTCTGTGCATTCATATTACAGAGTATGGATATAATTCCTTCAGCATCATATCTGAAAGGCAGTCTACACTTATCCAGCTGTACACAATGTGGCAATGGCAGTTTCTGAGCATACACTGAAAGCTTGCTTTTTCCACTAGTGAGCCAGATACTCTTTATACATATGAAATTAAAAAAAAACAGTTTCCAGAATGCAAATAATTGTTGTCTTTCAAGTTTCCATAGCAAATTTAGTAAGTGTACACATGTGAAGGGAGGGATAACTGAGTATGCTTCTTGTTTTCAGTACTCTGTCCTCTCATGAAAGAGGCTTGTGACCCATCTTAGAAATACAGAAAACTAAGGTATTTATTGCCCCTTTAACATGGATCGATATATTTTTATTGCAGTGATACAACAACCATTTTCAAATTTGAGGTAGCATGTTGGTTTCTTCGGTGGAATCTAATGGAATAAATCTGCAAGACAGGGAATTTTAAGTAAACTTCACGAGGAATGTCTCAAAAGTGCGAGCTATCTAATAATGGAACGAACAACTTCTGAAGGTGGTGGAACCTTCTTCATTGGAGTTGTTAAGCTAGAAGTTGGATTGCCCATCCATCAAAAGTACTTTACTTGGGGATTTCCTGCAGAGGCAGGAGGCTGGGCCCAATGACCCTTTGAATCTCTTCCACCCCTGCAATTCTGGGATTTTAATAGTCTACGACTTTAACTTTCCTCAACCTCAGAGATCTAAACTCAAGGCAGATTAATGGGTTAATATTTAGAGCTAAGAACTTCCAATGGATTTGATCTTTTCAAACTAATGCCTTGTCTACTTTGTTCCTGATTGGCACAGAGCAAAATGCGTCTTCTACCCACAAAATTAAATTTAACAGTCTGAAATATGTTTTCATTAGGCTATCTGATACTGAGGAATAGAAAAATATCTATATGCTGCACGCACCTGCTATTTGTTTTAGGGTAGATGATTCAGAATTAGAAGTCTGCTTATCTAGTATAACACGATCCACATGCCAGTGTGCTGGTTCTCATAATTTAATCTTATATAGGGGAGAGAGAAAAAACACAATTCTGTTCCCATTTGTTAAAAAAAAAGCTTGCAGCAATTTTAGTTACATTTCTGATCTCCTGGCAACCTATTTCAAGGATATGGTTTCATTTTTGTCCATTCTTGGTCATGTGGAATATTATATGTAATGGAATCGAAGACTGCAAAAACCTAAAATATGACTTAAATGCAGAGAATGACACTGATGAATAGAGTGAATTTATATGCTGCATTGCAGGGGCCAGCTCCTTTGATCCCGCTTTGGGACAGCACATCCATGTTGTTAGTTTTTCCTTGAAACCCCAAGACTTATAAACTGCCTGCCACATAACTGTCAGGAATGTCTGGTTTATTCACCCATTACAGCTCTCCCAATTCTTCAGTGGAGAAATGATATTCATTTCCAGAGAGGCTTGAGACATCTCATAGTATCCTTCTTTATTGCTCTAGGGGAGATCAGGGTTATTCAACACCCCATTCACACAATACTTTGGAAATGTTCAGTGTAATTGCATGAATGCCTACTCAAAAGTGAGCTCCACTGAAGGTATTATAAATAGGCCACATTCTTCTTGTTATTGTTCTTCTGGTGGAGACTGGACATCATCATAGCTACAGTACTCTGACTTTGGATGTCCTAATTCTAAACAATGAAACTGTATTGCATCTAAACTAGTCTAATAAAATAAATTAATAAATAGTCTCCAAGGCTGTCTACCAATAAATTCTTCTCCTTCCTATTATTCTTTTCTTATGCTTGCAGGATGAGGTGTAACAAACTGACTCTGTCCCTGCTGTCCTTATCACCAGCATATTGTGACTTTCTATACAGTATTTTATGTTTTATGGGTTTTTGGTAGCTTCTCTTGCCTTCTGGAATTTGAAAAATAGTTTGCTGTGTTCTGTGACTGGACTTCATAACTTAAAACATGGAACTTAAGATGGAAGAGTGCCTCAGTAACGTCTCTCCAACACTAACAACTTTTCAGTTTGGATGATTGGTAAACCTATAATGTCTGTTTCTGCACTAAATTAAATTCACTAAATTTGATTCAAAAATAAATTTATAAGAGTTAAATACAGTATCTTCACAAAGCAGCGTGTGTGTTCACACATTTATCATTTTGAAGTATTTGTGTCTGAGAGTGTGTGTGTGTGTGTAAATATAATCAAATGGGCATTTTAAAAACCTTTCCTATTGACTTGAATGACTCAATTTGGGGTTTAAAGGAGTACACGACACCCCTTTCTTGTATTCTTGTTATTTCTCTTCCACACAGCTCCCTCTCCCAAACTCTGGAATGTGTGATCAACTTTTCCTATTGCATTTGCACTTAATTACAATATACAAGCACAAATAAATCCCCACTCTACTTGTCTAAATGGTTTTATTGATTAACATAGAAGACACCATATTATTTATGTTTTAATTAGTACTTCAGTAGTTAATAGTTTGTTATTGCCTGTGTATCTGTTCACAAACATTAGCTAATTCCCTAATCTATTAACACATTCTACAAGTCCATGATTGCTTTATCACATAATTGCTCATTAAAGTCAGTAAATATTAACAAATCCTTGGCTTGATCATTCATCAAAACATTGTTTTGTACTCCATAAACATTATCTGTATTCAATAGTGCCCTTCACTTTTCTAATATAAAAGTTGCCCTTTAAAGTCTTGGAATTTTCTCAGCAACACATAGTATTATTAGATCACAATAAGAAATATTTAAAGACATATTTTGGAGGGCATTTTTTGTTTAGAATCGTAGATAATTATTAGTGGTGGAGTTAGTTGCAGGAGGAGGAGACCTAAAAGTCTGAGACAACGTAGCATTGCATCAATTTGTTTTTTAAAATGCAAGAAACAAAATCTTTAAGGTGCATACAACCCACACTCAGATCAACCTAGTCTGGAAAAAAGATAGTATGGGATAGCTAAAGTTGGCATAACTGAGACTCTTTTTACACAAACAAACAAAAGGTTCATAGGATTCAGGGCTGAACATTGGTGTAATCCAGCTAAGGCACCCATATGCGTATAAGCAAGGTTTTAATGGCAGTTACCAAGCCAACATCCAGCAGAAACATGGAGCACACCACCATGGAACTAGCAGGGCTTCTACCATGCCTTCACTGGTGGCACATTTTGTTCATGCTGAATAAAGCCTTTTGCCTTGGTGTATCCACTATAAATGCAGAGGTGCCAGCATCCTTGTGGGGGAGGAAGCAGCAGCACAACTATCTCCTTATTGTCAGTGTGTGACATGTGTATACCTAGAAAGGGAGGTAGGGCAGGTTAGGTTGGCAGCTGCCCCATAGCCCTGTATGTGCTGCACAAGTTGTGCCAATAGAATTAATGATTCAAATCTTTGCTTCTTTCCATGTTGTGGGCTAGAAAACAATGGATTGTATCATTCTTCCCCTTACTGGCAAAGATGGTAGGGAATCACCTGACAGTTTCGTTTTTGAGATCAATGTTTTGCACAAAAATTGCCATTTTTTCCCATGCAAAATCTCACAATTTGAATTGTGCAAATTGCTCCAGACTGAGGTAGCTAAAAATCTGAGGCCTTGGATGGTTTGTTTGTGTCTTTCTTAACAGTCAACCAGTCCTCTTCTGCTTGGTGTGTATTATGTGTGCATGTGCAAGCATTTGCACATGTGTGCACTTTGTTTTTCCAAAAGGAAAGGACAACTAGAAACGTTCTGCACAAATTTCAGATACTTGGAAAGAAGAGGAGTGGGATGAGGGAAAAACTCTGTTTTATTCTTGGCTAGATGCAAGGAATCTCAGGAGGCTTTAAAATTCCTCATGAAAGTGTTAGCTGATTTAGCAGACCATCCTTTCATTGATCAGTTGTGGGAGGATTCAGCATTTCATTATATTAATCCTTAGAAGGCATTTCCACATTCTGCAGCGTAATACAGGCATTTCTCATTCTGGAACTTTTAGCAAAAGGAAAGCCAGAATCCTTTGGGGGATTTATGCCTGTGTGAAATGTAACTGTGTAAATTGTGGCCATGAAGTGCTGCTAATTAAAAAAAATGCTATTCGTATTCCTAGCCCCCTGCCAGTTGCACAAATGGGAAATGGGAGCAGCGACTTGTTAATTAGTGGCCATTTGCCACTACAGGTTATGCAATTACACTTAGAGAAAATCCCCAATAGGATTCTGGCGGATACACCAGAAGCATGCTGGTAATGTTGCATAAGGTGTTTGTGTTTCTCTGGGAGGAAATAAGGGGACTTTTTTTTCTGTGCATGGTCCAGTTTATTATCTCTTGGCTACAAGCAGTCATTTGATAGACAAAATCTACACTCTTGATAAGATATACTGGAAAAACAAACCTTAATTTGTGAGTAAAAGCTAATTCAACACCGTGCAGCCACGCTGGGACTTTTGGAATTCAATTAGTACTGGGGCTTTTTCTCACTAACATCATTAAGCAGTCTTCCCTGTGGACAAAATATAACTAACCTTTGCCTGCCTCGGAATCACAGGAGCTGAAATACCTTTCAAATGTAAAATCAACAGGTTCTGCAGAATCCCAAGTGAAGCAGTAACCGTGAACTGCACGTAAGAGTGGCAGAATACAGAGAGGAGAATATATTCAACTTTAGTATCCTGATCTAGAGTTCAAAGGCATTGCAGAATACCAAGATCAAAGACTAGATTTAACCTTTAAATACTTTGCAGAGTTGGCTGTAATTAAAAAATCATTTTAATTGTCAAACTTTCAAGGATCTGGAACTTCTACCATGTCACCATTTGGCTTTTTAGTTCTGTAGGTTCCCCCTGCTTTTTTTTTTTAAAGAAAGCTGGTTTGCCTTTCATGAAGGGAGGTATCCCAAAGGCTAGAACGTCTCTGTGGAGAGATAAAAGGCTGTGAACAAGGTTAATATATATGATTTTCAAAATATTTAATGAAATGAAATGCATTTCAGTGAAGTCACATTAAAAAAGTCAGGATATAGGTTCATCTATGTAATCTTACAGAAACCCTTTAAACAAGCTTCTGTTTTCTAATCGAAGGAAGAAACTGATAGTTTTATTCTATTAGAAGTAGTGGGAAATTAGCATAAGAAGGAAAGAGACGTAGGATATTGGGTGAGAACAACCAGATTTTCCACAAAGCCTGCAACAGCTTTCTTCTGCCAGTGTTGTCTAACAGCGGGTATTCAGAAGTGTGATTCCTAGATGTTATTGACTTACACAACTCCTTAAATCCTTGATCAATGGCTGCACTGGCTGGGGCTTCCACGATCTTGTTCAATGATATCTGAGGTTCCAAAGTTGTGAGCCAGTGCCAAATATATTTAATGCTCCCAAGAAGCACTGGAGCAGCTTCCATTTTGAACAAGAAGCTAGGTAAAGCTAGGCCTAGGCTAGACCGCAAAGCCTCCAGTTAAGGCCTTTCATGGAGAATTCTGGATTTTGTAGTCCAAGAAAAAAAAATCTCTCATCCTTACTATCTACTACTCTGTCTAGCATCCTCTTCCTGTCTCATGTTGCTAAATAGTGAATGAGCAGCTCCATCAAAGGTGGGGTGACAAAGCCCTGTGGTTTTTTTCCTCCTGGGCCTAGAATTCCAGATGCAAGATTCTAAAGCCAGTGGCACATGATGCTGGGCCTGATCCTGTTTCATCAGGATTCATACAAATGAGGAAAACATTCCATTAAATAGCCCTGATATAGGTACTTTATGTATTCTCAAGAATAAAAAGAAAGAAAGAAGAAAAAGAAATAGTTGGTTTCATTACTAGGAAAAGGTATTAAAAATCCAGTCTCTTTTTCTCCTGTCTAATTATATGTAGTGCAGATAGCATATTAGTGATAGCTATTGTGACCTTTCAGATATAATGAAGGCAATATACTTACAGTATAAGTTAATTAAAATGTTACTTATATTACTTCTCCTGCTGTCATAGAGACTATAGTGTGAGAGACATATAATTCAAATTTATCCTTCAGTTTATCTATTTGTATAGTTGTCCATACACCGTATTTTTTGCTCCATAACATGCACTTTTCCCCCCAAATAGAGGGGGGGAAAGTATGTGCATCTTATGGAGTAAATACAGTAAAAAAAGGGTTCAGCCACCACCACCCAGAAGCCTCCCACTGCCATGCTGGGAGGCCTCTCACCATTCTGCACTGCTAGCTTTCCAGGATCTGCTTCCTGCAGCCCACCTGGAAAACCAGCAAGGCCAACAGGCCTATGGCAGCAGGCAGTGAAAACAGCCAAGGACCAAAAGGGAAAGGGTGATTCTAAAAAGACCAGGGGAAACCATAAACACAGTCCCCCACTTAGGCAGTTGATTTTCCCACATTTGGGGAAATCACAGGGGTAAGCATAGGTATCTCCTCTGCCAGGTATGAGTTAGAATGGCCCCTGAAAGTTCTTCCCCTTTCTGTGCCCTATCCCCCAAAGGCATGGTGACCCCCCGGCTGCACCTCCTGATCAGAGCAGGGCTGCACAGCCCCAGTCCTGAAAGAGGCCAAGAGACCTACTCAGTGTTTTGAGGTGCCCCACAGGACCCCCATCAGGGGCTGAAATGTTCCTCCCACAATCCTCCAGGGCATAGATATTAGCATACCTAATATGCGGGGAAGGCAGGGAAAGCGGGGAAATTCAAACTTTCAGTTAGTGAAGAGGCTGCTTGTCTGCTTCCTTGCTAGTCCAAGCAGTTAGAGAGCTGGGAGAGAGACCTGGGACTGCCTGGTATTGTCATTTTAAAATGTAAAATGTAGTTTAAAAGCTGCTTGTTTTGGGTTAAACCATGCTTGGGTGAAAAGGTGCTCCGTTTGAGTTGAAACCTGCTTGTGTAGAAACGTTCATGCTTGCCTTAAAAATCTGCTTGTTTTTCTTTAAAAGCTGCTTGTTTTGGGTTAAACCGTGCTTGGGTGAAAAGGTGCTCCGTTTGAGTTGAAACCTGCTTGCCTGGGAAGCGTTTCAGACCAGCGGCGATCAGCTGTTAGGTGGGGAGAGGAGAGGGGGCAGGAGCAGAGAAGAGCACAAAATGGCTGCCGGCTGCCTGCTGGCTTTTAGCTGTTTGGGGCTCTTGTTTGACTGTTCTGGGGTCTACCAAGGCACTGTGAAGAGCTGTGCTCAGTCTACAGTACCTGGTAAGTGACTTTCTTTTAATTTTTTAAAAGTTTCTGACCTTTTTTTCCCCATAAGAATGCATTAATTAATTTTCAATGCATTCTTATGAGAAATTTGGATTCGACTTGCAAACTTTTCAACTAGTTCTGGGCATCTAATAGAGAATGTATTTCCAAAGGGTGTTGCAGCAAGGAAACTAACTGTGCCTCCTGACTTCTAACTGGATTACAGTACCTGCTTCCTGATTTCAGCTACTATAGTTTGTATTCAGTCTTTTTGGCTCGTCAAGAACATTGTTCATGGCTGTTGTGCCTTGCATGCTATAAATGTTCAATTATGTCAGAAACCCGAGATTTGGTCTTATGTTGAGCATGTGCTACTGCTGGTGAATGGGTTAAGCTTTGTGTTGCTGTTCTTTTGCATAACCTAAAGTAAATAAGGAAAGGTAAAGGTAAAGGTTCCCCTTGACAATTTTTGTCCAGTCGTGTCCGACTCTAGGGGGCGGTGCTCATCCCCGTTTCCAAGCCATAGAGCCAGCATTTTGTCCGAAGACAGTCTTCCGTGGTCACAAGGGCAGTGCGACTTAGACACGGAACGCTGTTACCTTCCCACCGAGGTGGTCCCTATTTATCTACTTGCATTTGCATGCTTTCGAACTGCTAGGTTGGCAGGAGCTGAGACAAGTGATGGGCACTCACTCTGTCGCGTGGATTCGATCTTACGACTGCTTGGTCTTCTGACCCTGCAGCACAGAGGCTTCTGCGGTTTAGCCCACAGCGCCACCACATCCCACTAGTGCCACCATGTCCCACTAGCGCCACCAGCTGTTAAATAGTTTAATTCCACTATTTATCCTCCACACAACTAAAAGGGACCTCTCAATGCAGTGCCAAATCAGACAAACCATTTCTAACTTAATATAGGCTTGAGCTGTAGATGGGCAGAGTTGCACAACAATCTCATCTGTCATTGAGACATTTCTATAAGCATGGGGAGGAGGTGGATGAAAGGAAATGTAAAATATAGGTAGTGTGGTATAGGTCTTATCACTGGCTGATAATGGTCTATATGTACTTGAATTAAATTTATGGTATACAAATTTATGGTACATAAACTAGAGTATGCAAAGCTTTAAGTCTTTCCATTTGTTAATGACAGTGGTAATGGTTCTTAATGCCACTGTTGTCTGCTGTTCACTTTACATGGTTCAAATGTTATTCTGTTATAGTTTATTAAATATTTTATTAAACTATTTAGTTCAGAATATATTTTCCCTGTTTTCCTCCTCTAAAAATTATGTGCGTCTTAAGGTCCAGTGCGTCTTAAGGAGTAAAAAATACGGTACATAGAAACCACAATCCATATACAATGGGGTGGAATACAGCAAATACTATAGTTGCGCTCTAATCAGGAAATAAAGAGGCACAGGGACACAGGGGATGAGGTGAAAAGGGCAACCACTTAAATTAACAAATTACTGATCCTTAATCCGCAGTGGGGTCTTCTACTAGTCTCCTCTCTTCTTCTTCATGCCTCAGGGAGCATCCTCACAGAAGTTCCAAGAACCACAAAAACATGACTCTGTGATCCATGTACCAAGTTAAGTATCAGGTTTGTTAAATAATTTTGTTGAATCATCGACAACTGTAAGACAGACAAGTAGACAGACAACAGAAACTTGAGCTTTTGAGATCTTCAGAATTCTTTACCAGGCCAGAGATCACAGAATGTTGGGTAAAGAAACAGAAAATTCAAAAAAATCTTGTGGTAAAACCGTAGAGTTTACAGTTCCACTGAATTTCAAAGATGATGATGGAGGCTTGGCACGTTAAACTTTTGATCTTGTAACTGCGACAGATGGCCAAGCAAAGATTTTGATTTTTCTGCTTCTGCATCAAACCCAAATTCTGTAATGCCTGGCTTAACAAGGAGTTCTTAATAAGGAGTTTAATTGCTTCCCGTGTCTAGGTGTGTGATGCTTTAAGGGTTCAATAAAGACAGAATTGTTCTCTGACTTTTGGCAATAATAACCATAGTCTTGGAACAATGCTGCTATAGTCACGTGACCATTGTGCACCATGTGAGGGAAGAAACAGCAATTGTGAGACCCTTATAATTCTAATAGATCCTTAATTATGGAATCAATTCGAAGATTAAATGTAAAAAGAAAACGCTCAAGACTGAAGATGAGAGCAAAACTAAAGGGAAAAGGCTGAATTCTCATTAAGCCATACACTCTGCAGAGGGCTTTAGGAGAGGAATGTGGCACCCAGCGCCATGAAGTTTTAAAACTGGCATATTTCCATTACTACTAAAGTTTATTAATGTACATTTTACTAGATCAATAACTTGCAGTAAATACAGGAATATTGATATTTCAGTTTCAGTTGCAAAAATTGCTTTGTTGTTGTTATACTGTCACAACGTTTTTCAAAGAAAATAAAGATGGCTATTAAGTTGTTATCTCCCTTGTCGGTACAATTCTTCATAGGTGCAATTGGCTGAGTGCAAGGGAAATATCTAAAATGTAGTACATAATAAATAGTGCGTATTTTAATGCAAACAATCCCATTAACAATATCTGAACTGTCCAGGAATCTCTTGCTGACTTCTGGTACCAATCGATTCATAATATGTTAACCTTGTTAATAAAGATACACTATATTTCTCTGGTACTGCATATATTTTCTATACCAAAGGTCCCTCACCCCTCCCCGGTTTGTGTCTCGTTTGCTTCTTCTCACTCTGCCATCAGTCAATCCACCTTGTGGTCTCCTCCAACATGGGGGAGCAGGGATGGTCAATGGTATTGAAGAGAGCTTTGTGGTTACATGCGAGGCCTTTGTAGGCATCTCCTGAAAAGAGAATTTGTTGATCTTGGAGAGGATTTGCACATTGCAAGACTGACATCTGCGAATGTGCAAAATTTAGAATGGCTGCCTTTTTGTGCAGACTATTAAAAGGGAAAGGATGGGTTGGGTGAGGATGGCAAAGAGCCAGGCTGTCTTTTTGTGCCTGCTGTGTCAACGTGGCTTCAGAATGTGTGTGCATGCTTAGCTTCGTAAAGGCAAACGACTCCAGAGACAGTCATTGCACATTTGTGTGCAACAGCATTTGCTATCTCAGTCTCACACTGGGGGTGAGACCTCCTGGGGAAGTGGGCCTTGGGAATTTTTGACAGGTCGTCTGGCCATAACAAGGCAACCTATCTCAACTCTAAAGCAGACATTGGTGAACTTTCCTTGCCTCCTTAATCTGGAGAGCCATATCCAGTTAAGGAGAGGCAAGAAATCTTTCCTGTCCCTAGTGAGCCCTTTCTGTCGCTGATGACCCAACCTGAATGTCCAAGGTAGCAAGGAATGACATATTTAAAATGTGTCTCATGTGAAGGTGATGGAGGGGAGACGTTCTGAAGAGGAGGCTAATCCCTTTTGTGTTGTTGTTCTTGAAAGTCATCCAAAACGTTCAAGGTAGGGTCACCTGTGGCATGTCTGACCTCTCTGGGAACAAGTGTTGCTGGCGCATTATTTTTAACTGTGCAAAGGCACTCCTGGCCACTGCCAAAACATGGGCATCCAGGCACAGAAATGAACCCAGGAGCACCTTGTGATACTTTTTTCCCTCTCACTTTGTTATTTTATTGCTGTTTACTGATCTCAGGACATCCTGGGTCAGACATTCAATGGTGTACATAGTCATAACAAGAAACATTTGTGTTAATTCAAATTAAATAAAGAACAGGACACAGCTCTCAGCTTGGCTTCCCCCCTCTTAGGTTTTCTCTCAGACAGACCATGGCCGAAAATACTTGAAATTAATCATTTTTGAATCCTTACATTTGATGAGCATGTGATACATGTTCTGTTTTGCATTGCCATTGGTAGGTACCCAGTGTTGCTCTTGCATGAGGTAACCACATAAAGGTAAGATATCAACCCTCTGTCACCCTGCAGCCTTGTGAGAAACTCCAAAATCATCTACAGAAGGTACAGAAAAAACAGGCATTTGATTTCCCACTGTGCTTCCTGGGAGAAAAATTGGCCTTTTTAGCCTTAGTCAAGCTGCACAGTTTTGGGCGGCACTCCCAAAAAAAGGGGAATGGTAAACCAGTTCTGAGTTCTCTGTACCTAATTGACACCATTAGTCAGAATTATTATTCTCATTTGCTGCTGCACAAGAGTGCAGCTATGATCTTGTTAAGGCACAGCAAATCAGTGTTCTACTAGACAATTCTAAAAATGGGGGCAGCTCAAAAAAATTATACCTCTTAAACTGAGCTTTGATTCAGCACCAAATTTGGTTCATTGTATCAAATGGTCTCTCGGTGAATGCTAGTGGATAAAAGACGGCATCCTGAGACCATCTTGGCTGCTGACATTGGTGTCACCAATATTGGTTTATTTGTTCAAATTATATACAGTACTGCCCCATAGTGCAATGCACTGAAGCTGCTCTTTGCTATTTAAAGTCTGACACCTTTTTTGCTGGCAGTGTGCACACAGTACAGTATTATGGAGTAATATTGGGCCAGTACCAGCATTTTAAATACAAAAGAACAATATCATATATGTATAAACTGGAAGGCTCTTTGGAATAATTAAATTATTATTAGACTGGCAGCCTGAACCACTCTGTGGTACCCCACATATTCTTTTTTCTAAAATTTACATTTTATGTGTCAATTAGGTGGCTTTTTAAAAGACCTCAAAGTAATTCCATTTCTGATGTATCTGTCTTTGTATCTCCCTTCTACAGGGATTTCTACATCCTGGTGTTTTAGCTGTACCTCTTTATCAGGGAAGGCAAAATTACATCAGCATCCTATGCAGTCTTATTCTGATGTAGCTGTTGCTGTTTAGTGGGACTTACTCCTGAAAACGTAAGTTTTAGGACAGTAACCTCAAGCTATGTAAAAATTGTAATAATGTCTCTTTGTTCAGTCTTACTGACCTTTCCAATATGTTGTTGGTTTAGAACCATGAAGAAAACAGGAAAGAGTGGCACTCACACCTCTAGATTATATTTCCATGACAGACTATCATGTATTTGAGTAGATAAAGGTTCTGCATGCTCAATTTGTTAAGCTAGCTAATTAATATTCATTAATGTGCATCCATTAATCATCTTCAAACAACTGCCAGGCAGGATTTGAAACTTGCCTGTTGACAAAAGCTAAAGAAATTCGAATCTCTCTTATGAATCTCCACATTCAAAGTCTACTTTCTTTTAATCCCAAAATGACAGGTTCCCAGAACTAATTTGTTGTTGTGTGTAGACAGACTTTAATTGTCAATGTACAAAGCTTTAATCTGCCACTTTCCAGAAACTGGCAAGATCAACAGAACAGCATTTTACTTACAACATTTATACTGTCTACCTAAATATTGGTTTGCTCCTAGTCTTTACTGAGTACAATTAGAGATAGATAGATGGATAAATAGATCGATATAGAGTATTTATTTGTTTCCATTGTGACAATGCTTAATTTTGTGGTTTTTAATTTCTGTTTAGAACATCTGTGCATTCAAGCAAAATTATAGAATAAAATGGTTGGAGCTAATCTTCCTTTGGCATATATTGCTGTGTTGTTTACACTCCTTCTAAGTGGTAAGTGTTCTGCATAGAGATATATATAGTGGAAACAGAACAGAGAATTCAGCTTCCTTTCTCTTACACTTTGGGGAACAATACTTCAACTGTTTGTAAGCTAGCATCATATCATGGCTGCAATATCGGTGGGTGGGTGTCTCTGTGCACACATTCACATATTCATGGCACCTGTAATATATTCAAACATACTTCATCATCTTACTGCTTTGTGAAGCAAAACATTCTGTATTTTCCTAGGTGAGGGAGGGAGATATTTAAACAGAAAAGTCACAGAAAGAGCACAAAATGGTATTCTGCAGACCATCTTGACTGCTACCATTGGTATTGTCAACATTCAGGCTGCCCTTTGCTATGTAAAGTTCGGCATCCCTTATCCTGCTGACAACATGGGTGCACTACTGTGCAATAATATCAGGCCATTTCCTAGCAATCTGAATTATGGGCACACACAGTATCTCACATTCATAAACCAGAGGTTTTTTTTTTTTAAGAACTGAATATTAAACTGGCTTAAGATAATCTAAGTTGTTACTATCGTGTATAGTTTACATATGAGCAGGAACTTCTCCTCTTCTGACTCATTGCTATGCTATTCACATGAACAAATTGGGAAAGGAGAAGGTTTAGCCGGCTCCCCTTCATGACTCTGACTACACAGTGACTGAATCTGGGGCCTAAACTCCCCAAAATGTCTACAGAGAATAGCTGCACATGCCCCCCCCCCCGTGAACAGGCATCTTTGGGCTAGGCCATAAACATATCATTGCTGAAGGTGTTAGCATTTGGATTTGTTACTCATTGATTTTCTGTATTTAACCTGCTTTTGATTCATTGTGTGGTCATGAAGGCCTCATTTGTTTTGTAACTCATTAATTACTTTCATGTTTGTCTCATTATTCCATTTGTTTTCATTGTTTCTTTTTGTTTTTTTCTTTGTTCCTTTACCATTATTGTTGCTTCCTTCTGAGGCAATAATAGCAGTGGCAGCTGAGATTTTTTTTTCTGTTCCTGTTGGGCACCATTTCCACCAGAATGATGCAATGTCTCAGGCAAAATGGCAGCCGCCAGAAGCAAGTGGGACTGAATGGGATTAATGAGCATGATTGGAAGTTCCCTATGGGAGCTGAGGTGAAATTATTATTTTTAAAAAATATTTGACAATCTTGACGTAAGTAGATTCTTTGCACCTTTTTGGATCTTCTTTGAGGGGCTCTCTGAATGCAGAAATGTACCTTGTCTCAAAAAATACACACTTCTGCAAGGATTATGAGGTGTTATGAACAGAGTACATGCCAGACAATGCACATTTTTAAAAAATGTGAATAGCTTAAAAAGTGTACCACTGAAACATTATGCACAAATTTGCCTTGGCCAATGGGGAAGGTGTGTACATTAGGAAAAATGTAGTTTAGTCAGGCAGGAAAGAAGAAATCGCACCACTGAGCATGAAATAAGGATCTGGAAGAAAACAGAGAAATGTAACAAAATTGAGACTGTGAGTTTTCTCCTTCTGAACACAAGAGTCACATTTATAAGGTTTGAATTTGTGGCTGAAGAAATGAAAATTAAATGGAATGAACTCCCAATTAGATCACTTTTCAAATAATAATACATTGCTGGTTTCTCCTATACTTAGGCTGAAATCAAGATCTTGTAAGGTGTTAAAGCAGAAATATTTCTATAAGTGGTATAATAAGATATATACCACATGCCACTTCATCCCCGATTTATGTGGTATCTTGAGGGCATGGTAATGATAGAGGAAACCCGTCTTTACCAGGAAAAGACAAAGTAACTGTCTCCAAGCAAAGAGTGGAAGAGCGCAGCTCTATTTAATGGACACAAGTGTATTCTCCAGATCAGCTGAGGTTTGCCCCTTTGCAGCGTAAGCTGACAAAATGACAAAGAAACCCATGTTGACGTGTTTCATTTTGGAACGAGCCACTTTTCCAATTTGGAATATGAGAATTCTCAGTGACTATATTATGCAGATAAATAAGATGTGATTTCCCCCCCCCCCTTGAAAGTGGTTGGTCCCTCTCGGTTTCTCTTTATTCTGTTTTGAAGTTGAAAGAGGAAATGAGTACATTGTGCCATTCATTGTGTTCATAGTGACAGGCGATCTGATTGTGGTTCTTATGAGGACACACTCTGTGAAGGACGAGGGTTCTGTGTCTACTCTGATTTTGCTAATGATCCTGCAATGCTAAAGAAGCAAGTGAATGAAAGCTTTTTTTCCCTCCCCTCCTCCCCAATTCCATATATATATGAATAATGTCACAGACTAATAGCTTATGGCAGTTGCCTAATGAGTTGAAACTTCCCTGAGATGAAGGACACACACAAAGCAAATGTGTGAAAAATTGAAATGGCAAGGTTGTTAAGGTGTCTCTATCACGGATAAGTATTCAGAAAGCTTATTATACTGGGGTGAAATAAAGACTTCACAAATGTGAAGAACTTGGGTGGTGATTTGAGAAATGTCAGCTGCTTTCTTATTTACTGCTGATGAAACCTGCATGTGCACAAGGAAAATCCTCCCCGAAAATGTGACACTGTTCATATTCTATTGGCATTATTCATACTCATTTTCTTTCCAGTAGCATTTGGGCAACCATGCACCTTAGCAGATATTAGTGTAGGTTAGGCGAACATTTACCTTTACGAATGCCAAGGACAGTTAGAGAATCCTGTCATTTTCACTGGGCCTGGTCTGTCCTTTGATGAGCTGTGTAATCTTGGCACTTTTACACTAAAACAACTTCACCAGAACTCTACATATGGGGAAGGGGAGATGGCTAGCCCCACTATCCTCTGCTACTGGTCTCCATGGGTGGAAAGTTACTGTCTGAAAAGGAGGGCGCCTTTCTCGAAACCTTCCCACACAATCAGAAACATTTTGTGTAATTTTTCAGGCTCCCCACTTAGGTGCAGAGCTGCCACATGTAACAGTCTGCCTCCTCTTCAGACTGTCAGTTTGCATGTATGGAGAGTGACAACTGGAGGTAAATATTGGCTCTCTCCTCCTACTCATATGTTCAGATTACACTTCTCCCTTGAATTGCACAGGTCTGAACAGCACGGGTTTTGGTTATACACTGATTTTTTAAAAACAACAACTAAACAAACAAATATTCCTATAAACAAACAAACAAACAAACAAACAACTTATTCACTAAGTACTGTGCTGCTATTCAGCTCCAGGAAGTGGCCTGAGAAAGGTGGGTTTTGGACTTAACTGAAGCCCCTGTTGGTGTGGTGGCCCCCATCCAATTGTGGCAGCCTAGCTGGTCTCTTCTTCTGGCATGGCAGCTCTACATGGTGGCCATGGAGGATGCTAGGGTGCTAGGGCATGCTGGGAGATTGACATGGGTCAGGGAAGGTCACAGCAGTGCACTGCTCTCTTGGGGGAAGTATGAGAGAAGATTGTGCCCCCATTCCCACCCACCCACCCCCTCTCTCTCTGTATGAATGAATCAGCTATTTATACTTTGTAGTTATGTTCTTGGTGCCATAAGAGTTATACACAGATTTTGAATTATGCAGGGGCCTTGCACACCTAACACCAACATTATTGAAGGGAGAAGTGTAATTTTTCCTTCAGCACCTGAGTTTAGGAGTCACTGTAAATATGTGGTAAGGTTTCTCACCCAAGACTGAAAGGGAATTATATCTACTAAGTGCAAATTATTGTGGATAATAGGATAGGTGATTTCCAAGTTTAGTATTTCAACTTGCTTTGGCATTTGTTTCACTGCTAGCTTACGTAGGCATAAAATACAGTTTGAAGATCGCATAAAAATAATGGGTCATAATTATCTCAAATTAATCCCCACCTTTCTGGTTCATTTGCAACTTCTTCTTAAGAAGTCATAAACATATAAACAGCTCCCACATAGAGATGTTTCAGTTTCATGCTATGAGAAAGAAGGAGGAAGACATATCAACCTTATGTTAATGCACAGCTCACAAGAGTTGGGAAGAAAGTTCATTTGCCAGGAATCCCACAAACCTGCTCAGAAGGATTTTAAAGTTATCAAAGAGTAGGTGAAAGCCATAAGAAAACATCAGAAGGGGATGGTGCAGAGTTTAAGTTGTTTTTATACCTATTCACAGTCCACTAGAAATAAACAAGAAGAACTTGAACTCTTAATGCAGGAAGATGAATAAAATTTGATAACTATTACTACATTTGGTTGGATGTAACAACTGAAGGATAAAACTTATTGAAAAAGAATAGATTAAACAGGAAGCAGAGTTGTAATCGCCACACCAAATACAAGTACCTTCCCCCAATAGTACTTCATAAATGGGCTTTAGGATATGTAGACATGGTTTTACTGCATTACAATGGAAATGATCTAAGGACAAACAGTACCCAGTTGCCCAATATCATTAGACTGAGCAAATGCAGAGCACTAGAAAGCAATTCTCAGAAGTTGTCTTTTCTCATTAACTTTGTAGAACCTCCTGACTTTGTAAGTTTTGTACACAGTTTGTTAAATGAGTATGTTCCATCCACTGAGAGTGAAGAGAGAACGTTAACGGTGCCATCCCTACAGAGACAAGTAATGTGCTGCAGGTTGTGGTTTTTTTTTTTTTTTTTTTTGCTTATTGAGGCCTAGTGTAAAGAATGCACACACAGAGAATACCAAAGTTGAACAAATATCAAAGTTGAACAAATGGGCCAGTAAACATATTTGGAAATGCTTTCATCAACATTATTCACCCTCTTTGCTATCACTATGTCCCTCCTGTTCAATTGTAAGACTTTATTTTGTCTCCTGGATAAGGAAGGGAAGAGGGCATCAAAGAAGTGAAGGAGAATGAGGATCTGTTTCTCTGTGTTAGTTTGATCTTTTAAGTTCTGAGGAAACAGATAAGAAGCAATCCTGGTTGGGTTTGCTTCTCAAAAAACAAAGGGACATAGGATGTGGGACATCTTTTGTCTTCTATGCAGATAGTATTACATGTCAGCTCTGTAAGTTCTTCTAAATATTATTTCTGCATATCTGTTAAGAGAAGGAAAAAGAAAGTTTCATTTCTTGCTTCAAATGCTTTGTTTCTCTAGTAGACTGCTAACTTGGCTTCTATTTGCAGATCTTAGCAGAACTGTCTGATAAATGAGCTTCCTCTGAGTAGCAGCAGTGCAAGGATATCTGCACACTGTTCCACTAGGTCTCTTGGCAGGCATGAAATGGTTGTTTCCAAATCAGGATAGGAACTCAGTGAGCTTAGCCATATTTACTTCTAAGCATGATAGTTTTTCATTAAGAGTTCACAAAGATGAGGTATTTGTTTCTCCTTACGTTCTACTGGTTAGTGTCCCTTGCTATCATTTAAGTGCAGATCTTACTGGGATTTCTGTGCACATTCTTAAAACCCCACTTCTCTTCTAAGAAAACAGTCTCTCTTCAAGAAATGTTTTTCAAAGTGTAAAGGAACTCACTCAAACAGTCTTTCCTGATGGATTTTTTTAAATGAAATTCACACTACATTGAAAATTTCCAGTGGCAGCTTGTGACATCTCCTGACATGATTCACTGTGGAGAAAAGCTTTTCAGTTCTACCAAAAACAACAACAACAACAACAACAACAACAACAACAACAACAACAACAACAACAACAACAACAACAACAACAACATTGAATTCTTTAAGAATGATTTGATCAACTGGATTTTTGCCTCCCACCCACCCCTTAATTTCTGAATTAGTGCTAATCCCTTGGCATTGGGTACATCTACTGCTAATCCATTTAGAAAATTGGGTATATGCAGCTTCTCTTTAAACAATAGGGAAGAAGCACTTTGGAGATTATCTTTTCTTCTAAATGTTTCTCTCTCTTTTTTTTGTTTGTTACTAGATTAATACTAACCTGAAGTCTTTCCAGATTCTCTTGCCACCTAAACTCCCTCAGGGGTACAAAGCAAAAGAAACTAATAAAAAAATGGCAGGACTTGGTTTTTAAAAGCATGCAACACTGGAGGTTTTGTCACTGTCTGTCAGAGCTGGTAAGAATTTAGTGGGAAAAATACCAGTATTGTAAGTATACAGAAAGTGCAAATACTATGTCTGGATGACTCCAGTGTTGTAGTGACAGCAAATGTTGCATAGTCTATGTGTCATTGCAGGACCTGTCCTGCTTCTAATCACCTTTTGGCTTGCATGTTTAATCCCTAGTAAAATCTATATTTTCACATAATATAATCAAAAAAATGCATTTCATACCGGTCACTGTTCTGCCAGCCAAATACTATTGTTCCGAGTCATTCCTCATCCCTTCACACACAAATGCACAGCTTTATATTCTGATAGATTCAGACTAAAAGCAAAAAGGGATTTTATTTTTTTATTTTAAGGAACGAGGTAACTAATCACTGGAACAATGAACAAGAAATGCAGAGATCCCTTATTCCTTGGAGGCTTGAAAGCCAGGTTGTCTTTCAGAAAGACATGCTTGAGCAAATCAGATGGTACGGACTTGACTCAGAAATGAGTTGGTGAGATATAGTACCTGTGTGAGGGGGGGAAAGGTCAAGGTATCTGAGCAGAAAAGGTTCTGCCTTGTTTTATAGATGATAACATTTTCCTCAAAATTATGCTTGGGTTGGAACATGCAATACTGAAGGACTTAGTGTCCCTGATTACTGTCAGTATTGGTGTTCAGAGGTATGTGAGAACAAATTCAGGATGGCCCCTTCCCTGTTATCCTTTCGAAAAAAGCTAAAGACCCATCTCTTCACGCAGGCTTTTAACAAGTGTAACTCTATAATGAATTTTAATGTTTTGAGCCACTTTGGGTCCCTTGTTGGGAGAAATGTGGCATAACAACAACAATAATTCAAACTTGTGTGTTCTCTCAATGTCGTTACTTCTCGTAATAGCAAATTTAAGTGCTAAGCGCTAACAGGAGCTACAGGTCTGAAGGCCAAATGAGGGCAGTGAAAAACCAAAGGGAAGGAATTCCAAGCCTTGCAGGTGACTTGGGAGATGGAACTCTTCAAGGACTCAAATCTTTCTTGGTAGAGAGATAATCTTTTTAGGTCATATGGCCTCTACCCAAGACTTGTCACTTGTTTTGAACTACTGAATGCTGGGCCATGGCTTAATTTTGATATACAGTCGTGCCCCGCTAGACGATTACCCCGCTCTATGATGAATCCACTTTGCATTGACATTTTTGCGATCGCTTTTGTGATCGCAAAACGATGTTTTAAATGCTTCGGGAACCGATTTTCACTTTACGACGATCAGCAAACAGCTGATCGTCGGGTTTCAAAATGGCCACCGGCTGAAGAAAATGGCCCCCCGCTGTTTTCTAGGATGGATTCCTCGCTTTACAGGCACCGAAAATGGCCACCCTATGGAGGATCTTTGCTGGACGAGCAAGTATTCAGCCCATTGGAACGCACTGAATGGTTTTCAATGCATTTCAATAGATTTTTTAATTTCATTTGATGACGTTTTCGTTCTACAGCGATTTCGCTGGAACGAATTAATGTCGTCAAGTGAGGCACCACTGTATTGCTTTCCTTGAGGTTGTATTCTCTCTCCTTCCCCCCCCCCCTTTGTGTGTGTGTGTAATTATGTGGGTCCACACCAAAGTGCTTTCTTACCCATGGCCCAGGGAAACATTTATGTATGTATGTATGTATGTATGTATGTATGTATGTATGTATGTATGTATGTATGTATGTATGTATGTATGTATGTATGTATGTATGTATGTATGTATTTATTTATTTATTTATTTATTTATTTATTTATTTATTGGACTTATATACCACCCCATAGTGCTACAAGCACTCTCCGGGCGGTTTACAATTTTAATTATACAGGCTACACATTGCCCCCCCAGCAAGCTGGGTACTCATTTTACCGACCTCGGAAGGATGGAAGGCTGAGTCAACCTTGAGCCGGCTACCTGGGATTTGAACCCCAGGTCGTGATAGAGAGGAATATAAATTTTACAGTTCAATTTTGTTATTTTTCCAAAATCCACTGTCATTATTGTCACACTTTCTATCATATCATGTAGTGTGATGGTACTTTTTCAATTATTTTTCCAATATACACATCTATTTACTTAATTTATGCTACTTTACTCAGTTCCTCATCAACTGAAGCATTTTCATGCTTTAACAAATTGTATGCATTTTAGCACTTCATATTTTAAAAGGTCTGCACTGCTTTGCATGTGTTTTCCCAAAGACTCTGTGATATTCACAGATGTACAAATTCATGAGATATGTTGTCTTTTTTCTCACAAGTCTTGAGCTGTGTGCAAATGTCAGTTTTATCAAGACAGTTCAATCTCTGAGTCATCCCAGACATTATAATGCAAAATAAGATAATGTGGAAGGATATTTAATTATAAGACTATATGGAATTGGGGAATTACAACAAAATTGTTGGTATAAAAAATCTTTAAAAATAATAAAAAAGATTCAGAATCCTTTTCTAAAGAATGTAATGGAGATAAGGAATAAATGGAGACAGATATTAAGTCCTAGAATATCTCCCTTAACTCCAGTAACAGAATTGGAAAAATTCCCAAAATAAGTATTTAAAGAGTTAAACAAGTGTTTTAAAAAGGAAAACAGATATACAAACAGGAAGAATGGAAAGATGAAATTAAAACTAAAGAACAAATAAGAGCCAATTTTGCTGAAGAAAAACTAAATTGGTTAAATGTAATGCAATTGGAGAAGTGGTTATAGAGAGAGAGAAATTAAAACTAGAGGATAGAGAATTGAACAAGTTTGAAGAAATTATGAAGATTTAGAAAAGAAATAGATGGGAAAAAGAGAAAGGAAGAACAGGTAATTCGTAGAATCTTGATGGATCAAGCGGAACAGTTAGAAGATTTTAAAATGGAGATAGGGAAGATAGATGAAGAGGGAAAACATCTGGAATAGAAGGTTTATTAAAAATATGTTGATTATGATAAAAGAAAATGATTGTAAAATATTATGGACATGGTATTTAACACTGGTAAAATTAAATATTATAGATTCTAAATATTCTAAGAGATGTTGTAGATGAAGCAAAGAAGTTGGTACATATTGTCACTTGTGGTGGAATTGTGAAGTTATACAAAAAGTATGGGCTAAGGTATTTGAAGAGATGAGAGAACTGTTGGAAATCAATATTGAAATGGTTCCAAAAACAGCATTGTTATTGATGATAGAAAATTATGATGTGAATAATACAAAAAAAGAAGAAATGATAATGAATTTGATAACTGCAGCTTGATTGCTTATAGTGAAGAACTGGAAGAAAAAAGGGGATTTCCAGCTGCAAGAGTGGTACAATGAAATATGGAATGTGACAGTTAATGATAAACTAGGTTTAAAAAGTTAATGATAAATTAGGTTTAAAAAGGGAGAGAGAAAGGTTAATAGATTTAATGAGATATGGGAAGAATGTATAAAAGCTGTATTGTATAAAGGGAAACGGGCAATGAATATATATATTTGGAAATACTTTGGGGTGTGGATAAAGGAGAAGGAAGATTATGATTGTAAGTAAAAACTTGTGAGATATAATGGTCCTTAGGGGGAGGGGTGCATTTCTATTTTGTGTTTATATATTTAGTAAGTTTTATTTGTTTGTAGTTTTATATTATTTTTTTAAAGAGACTGTTCAATCCAATGAAATTATTTTCCTTCCCCAAGTATGAATATTAGAAGCACAGCACACAGGTGTTTTTTTTTAACTGAAGGCTGATTAACATGAATAAAACTCAGATTTTTTTACACTGACTAAACAGTGAGTTTAGCATGCCTAGCTATCAGCTTCTATGGCCAGATTAATTTACACTCTGTGATGAGCCACATGGAAAATGTTAATTTACAATTTGAAAATCAGTCTAATTCTCCAATGAAGCAATCAGATAGCTACTTTTTGGGGGGGTATAATCAAACTTGTTCACTGGTTGCTCTCCTCAACTTGCCTGTTGGATGAGACCTAGGGCTGGTAAGCATTTTGTTGGTTCATTTTGTTTAACAGAAACTTTCCATATACTGTTTGATGGTAAAACTTGAGGTTTAAGAATGCATGAATCTGAGACAAACTGAATTTGTCCATTTCCTTCATGCAGTCTATTCTCACTCTGTGCCAAATTTCTGGAAGTTTGGGCAAAGGATTCACACTTGTTGCAAAACAGCCCTAACAGCTGCTTTGTGCCTGGGTGAGAAATAGTTAATGGGTGAGAAAAAGAGGAGTTAGCTTCTGGGATTTTCTCTTGCTTGGTGCCACTTTGTGAATGGTGGTGAGCTCAAGAGGGCATCCTGTAGACCATCTTGACTGCTGCCATTGGTGCTGCCAACATTCAGGTTGCTCTCTGCTGTGTAAAGCTTGGCATCCTTTGATTTGCTGGCAACTCGGGCACAGTATTGTGCAGCAAATTCAGGCCATTTCCTGGCCTTTTGAATTGTGGTTACAGAAACACAATATCCAACACTCACAAACTGGAGCTTTTTAAAATAATTAAATATGGTCCTCTGGGATGATGGTCATATGGTCTATACTGCTGAATTGTAGGGTCTGGCAGAGCACCAGGCATTCAAGAGAGTGAAGAAAGCAGAGAAACAGAGTAAGGAAGGTGTTATTAACTGGCTTTGGGGAATATATCCTACACATGAAATTAAACACCCTATTATACATAGGTGTGATTATATAAGAGGGGTGTGATTAATTTCTCTTTGATTTGCAGTGATGTCTACAGGACATTTTGAAGAGGGAAGGCCAGGCTGAAACTGACTTGTGTACTCTTTGGAACAAGTACACTCTAGTTAAAATATTGATCAAAACTTATGCTGAACTTCAAAATGCAAAGAGATGCTCATCCAGACTCCTTCTCACAGTGAACTGGCCCAATGATCTAAGAAGCGGTTCTGACTGTCACATCACATCAAAGACTGGCCAGCTAATGGTAGAGGCAGTCTGGTGTCCTCTGTTATGCACTGTATGGCGGTGGTGGTGGGGTGTAGAACAATGGACACTGTTTGGTCAGCAGATTGGTTTGGTTTTCAGAATCAGAACAGAGGTGCTGAGCTGGGGCAGTCCAATGTTTTTCTGCCTCAACTGAAAGAAAATATGGCACCCCTTCCTGGTCTATGTACAAAACCTAGCTGTTAGCAGTTGAATTGTTCTTTAACCCTGGTGGTGGGAGAGAGTTCTTCCTCACCCCCAAGGCAGTCAGCTGATTCAGGAATTCAAGGATAAGCTGAGACCGGATTGATGCCGCGATGAGACAGCAGCAGGAGGACAGAGCTCTGTTCCCTGGGCTGAATTCTGACCTGTTTGGGACACCCCATGGTGTCGAAACCACCCCGAAGAGGTGGTGAACTGGGGGGGGAAGCCTGTTGATCACGGAGGGAACAGCAGTCATCCCTGTTTGATCCAGGAAACACCCCAATCAGCCAACGGGCAGAAACAAGCAGCTAGGAAGCTTGCTTGCAAGTCGTCAGCAGCCGGCAATAAGAGAAGCAACAATCAACTTTCTGCATTGGTGTTTTTATCAGGTGAGATATATTTTTACAACTAACTGCTTATGATTACCCCTGGAGAAGACAATTCCTATACACAATCTGGAGAGAGGGATAGTTGATGCAAAGAAAATAATTTAAAGATATTTTAAGAATATTATAATTTGGTGTTATAAATCTTAAGAAACTTTTCTCGAAAGCTATTATCAGTCAAGCAGCAAGTCTGGAGTTATTATCTTATGTTTTGGCTATCGGAAGTTTTTTGGCATAATGCCCAGAACAGTGACCTTGAGCACTCTACTGCTGTTTAAAGCTTGGGAACCTGTTTTTTATTTCCTTTTTATTTTTTCATGCTTGGCTGGAACATAGACAAATTAACCCTAAAGTGGATCTTTTTGTAAACTGTACTTTGGGAATCAGTATATTGGGCCAAAGTGAACTTTTTGAAACCACCTCCAGGGACTTGGAATTTCAGCTTTGGATGATGCAGAATGGCGGGAACTAGGCTACCAGGACATTGATACAAACACTGAATTCGACTATGAAATTTGGGAGTTTTGAGCCTCAGTTTAAGCCTATTTGGCCAAAGTTCCAGGAGCTGGAAGTGTTTGTGTTTGACTAGCTGGCATAAACCTGTGAGAATTAGGCCATCAGGCCAGGGATATAATCATTGCATTGTACCTTTTACTTTGGGGGTTTAAATTTTGGTTCAGGTCTATTTAGCCAAAGCGGACTCTTTGAACTTACTCTGGAGACTTGGAATATCTGTTTGGCTGGCATCAATTTGCTAGGCATCAATTTGCCACAGATACAATCATTGAACTAGACTGTGATACTTGGGGGTTATGAATCTTGGCTTAAGCCCTTGGACAGCTGGAACAGAATGGCACAACAAGGACAATTTTGGGAGGAAACAAAATCTACCCTTCAAGTGATCCTAGAAATACTGAGATCCCACTACCAAGAGGCAAAATTATTCAACGGACATCTGAAGAAGAATTATAGTCAACAAGAGACAGGGAATAACGAAAAAAAAAATGAGAGTGTGCCGAATTATGTATGCCAATCAAAAGAGGAGCTGGAGGAAATTAATGGGGAAGAGAAACAACTTCAATCTTGGATCCGAAGAGAGTATTAAGGGAAGACAAGTGGAGAAAATTAGCAAAATTGATTTTAAAAAGCCCAGAAGATCTATCGAAGATAGACCAAGTGCATAAAGATCTAGTGGAGATAAATCAGATGCACAAAATGGTATCAGAGGGCATGAAAGATGGCAGAATGCTTAGAGAGACAGAAACAAAAAGTGAAAAAAGAGAAATAAGAGAGGAATTACTTAGAAAGATGAAAAAGGGGGAAATAGGAAGGGGGCCCTTAATGTTGAAAAGCATGTATATGGTTTTCTTTTTAGGTAAATTAAACTAGATATAAGGTTGGGGCATGGATCTGGAACTACGTTTATTAAGTATGTTACTAGAAGATCTTGAGACTATTGTACACTATAAAAGTAATATTATGATAGTAGCCAATATTATATACTAAAATACGTACATTAATGGTTTGAATGTTTGAAAGATGTCTGGAATTTGGGGGGACAACTGGGAAGACACTGAGATGTAAGAAAACAAATAACTGTAAGCAGATCATGTAACACGATGTTTGAAAAGCACAAATTAGATGTAGACTCCCTCAGCCTGACGTCGAGAGAGGCTCGGAAGGAAAAAACTAGAAACCGGGCCTTCTCAGCAGTGGCCCCTCGGCTGTGGAACACCCTCCCAACAGAAATTCGGCTGGCACCCTCGCTGGGTGTTTTTAAAAGACAATTAAAAACTTGGCTATTTAGGCAGGCCTTCCCTCCAGTCAGCTAAGTCTTTTTATTTCTTCTTATGTTACCCATCTTGGTAATTTTTTCTTAAACTAACTGTTTTAATTAATATAGCAACTGTATTTTTAATGATTATATATATTTTATATTGATTTTTATGTTGTAAGCCGCCCCGAGTAGACATGGTCTAGAGGGGCGGGGTATAAATTTAATAAATAAATAAATAAATAAATAAATAAATAAATAAATAAATAAATAAATAATAGAGTGAAAAACTAATAAAATGTATTTTTTAAAAAAGGAATTCAAGGATAAGCTCTTTGATTTACACAGTTCTTTCCTCCACAAGAAGCTGGCAGAAGTCAGGAAGATTCACTTGGAAACACCCACCATTGCACACTCATCTGTTGCCTGAGACAGCTGTTTCACTCTTCCTCTTGCCAGCATTGGGCCTTTCCCTGAGGCAGTCACACAGCATGACAGCTGTGGTCATCTCTCTCATCCAGTTTGGATGGGCTTGAACCAAAGGTTGGGTGGTTTTTGCTTTTTCTGTATCTTTTGTTCAGGCTTTTGCTCATTGTGCATCTCCAGAAGTCAGTGAAGCTGAGGCCCATTTAGCCCCCATTCCTGGTACAGGGAGCAAACTAGGTCTTGATATGTGCCAGATGAGATTCAGTCACACCATGCTTGGTTACCCTGCTGCTCCTTCAAATGTTGGTCTGTGTTTTGGCAGACGCTGTGCAATTCTAAAAATAAGGAAAGCAAAGGATTCGGAATGTTTAAGTTTCAAATCAGCAATGTTTGTTTTTAAAATGATAATAACCTTACAGCCTAAGCAGCCTTATCACTTTCCAAAAAACAATTTATGGAATGTGTTAGCTGGAAGATAATGAAATATATCTATGGCAGACTGATGGTTAAAGATTTCAGGATGCGTAAGATTCATAACTGTTTGCATTTTATCATGGCTTTTACAAAAGGCTTGGGAGTTTTGTGAGTCATGCTAATGCCATTATTTTTCTGCAAGGCCTTGCAGAATTTTAACAGCATCATTTTGGCTATTCCACAACCACCCTGCATTCATTCATGTATTGTCTGTCTCAGCAGTTAGGATGAAATGCACTTGTCAAAGTTATACCGTCTTATGCATTTTTCTTGTTATGCTAATGAATGGGAAGGGAGAACCTCATAAAAATTTAAAACATTTTATTGAAAATGAATTGAAAAGACAAAACCAAATTAGAAAGAGTTGCTTACGGTAAGGTATGCTCAAAAATGGTTTGCTGGAGGCAGCTATGCTGTTAGTGCAGCTATGCTGGGTAAGGCTGATCATGTCATCAACTCTGGCAATTTTTCAGAAATACTGCAATTCTGAGTCCCCATCCAAAGGTCCCAAGGCTTCTGTGGGATCTTTCTCATGGTGAGCAGGCTATTAGGGGTGGAAAGATGGAGTAGGGAGTCTTTAATGTCTGCAGTATTGTTGTCAGTAAAGATCCCAGCTGTGCAAACAAGATTTCAAACAGTTTAAGGTCAAGCACTTTGTGTACTTTAAACTAGGAAAATGGAACATAAAATAACTTTGGGTGTGGCTACATTGCAGAGCTGCATCAGAACAATTTCGCTATGCTGAAATTTGATTTGCAGCCTGGATTATGTCTCAAATCGCAAAAAAGAGTGGTTACACAGGGCTGTGGATTGACTTGGGAGTTGACCCTTCATGCTGGTTGTGATGCAAGTCATATTCTAGCCCATCCACCCTGTTCCTTCCTTGCTTCCTGGCCCTGCCTCTGCTGTTCCTTTAATGATTTGCAGCCCAGAGGAGTCTCCTACCCCAGAGCAAGGGTGAAAAGAGAGGGAGGAAGTGCAGCCAAGAGATAAGGACAAGGGGGACATCCACTTAGTGTCATGAGTGCATCCGAAGACCTGGAACCAGAAGGGTTAACTGAGGCTGAAGAGAATGCTGTGAAATCAGAAACACCTGAACTGCCTCCAGATTGTCCTTGCACAGCAGACAAGCTTCAGGCCAGGCTTCGGGAAAAACTTAGGACAAGAAGATCAGAGGATCGCTCAAAGGCTGTCCACAGAAACCTACATTCATCTAATCCTGAGTATTAGCAGGATAGAAAGCTTTCCAGCAGCTCAAAGAGCTGTTTTACTATAAAACAGTTCCCAGTGAAGCCAGAAATTCTGTGGAAGCAAAGAGTCAAAACTTTGGCTTGCATCCATGCTTCTTGAACTGTGTTCCTGACTCTGAACTCTGGACTCTGCCCCTGGACTATGCTGGTATTGGACTTTGGACTCTGACCCTGGACTACGCTGTGTATCGGACTCTGGACTTTGACACTGGACTTCCTTCTGTGAGTTGATTTATGGACATTGGCTTTGCATTCTTGGTATTCTTGACCCTGGACTGGTTTATCGGACTTCGGCTGTTGTAACCCCCGGGAACGTGACACTTAGCCTGAAGGTTGGGGTGAAGCAGCCAACCCAAACTGAACTGTCTCAGAAATCCTCCAGCTTGGGTTGAATTCTTATATGTGCAGCCAGGAAAGAGACATTGGAGGAGTTGGTGGATATGCTGACTGGACACCAGGATGCTGGAGGAGGAGGAGAGTTGCATATGACCTCTGCTATGGTTCGGGAAGACACAGAAAAGGGGGATGTGGCAGTGCAAATGTACCAGGTGTTGTTTCAAACAAGCCAGGCAGAACTTTCCTGGCTCTCAGCCAAGTATCCGCTCTTGGGATCCTCCCCACTAAAACTTCAGACTACTACATTTCTGAAATAATTTTCTATAGAAATAGAAAAATAACATGGATAAGGTATTTCATCATCTCAGAATATGGAACGTCAAAAGTTTGAACAGTAATATTGGAAAATCCATCATGAGTTACAACTCAGAATGATTACAGTTGGGATCACATTTCTCACTACTTGTCTGTTACTCCTTCCCCTTACTTTCAAGTAATGCATGGAGGAATTACTGACCTCTGGTTATATATAGTTTACTTTATGTCACCAGAGATTAGTAATTCCTGTACACGTTACTTGAAAGTAAGGGAAGTGGTGGGAATGAGTGATGCGAAGGGGGTGCTCCCAAATGGTAGCATTCTGAGTTGTGAAACATGGTGTATTTAGCAAAGTTACTGTTCAGATTTTTGATGTTATGTATTCTGACACTGTGAAGTATTTTTCCATGTTATGTTTCTATAGACATTTTTCAGACATTTTAGAAGCTTTAAATGAGAAAGCAGTTTCACAACCACTCATACTGCTCTGCTTTTGTATGTTCCTCCCATCACACCCACTCCAGTAGAAAGCTGTTTTTTCTTAAAAAGAAGAAGTGGCTTGGAGGAGGAGAAAGCCTTGTGGAGAGAGGGGGATGCTGGTGCTACAGATACACCCTCATCTTTAGAACAATGTTTGCAGGGGGGAAAAGCCCTCCCAGCATGCAAAAGTTGAAGCCCTATAGAGGCAGAGAGAAAAAAAAGGCACTTTAGCAGCAAAAAGGCAGGAGCAATTTGAATCAGCCTTGTATGTCAGGCAGACAGTACAAATTTCTTTGAATTCATCCATTTTATAAATGGAACGAATGGTGCTTGACCATGTAGTTGCCCTCTTTCTTAGAACTGCAGAGCTGGAAAAGACCCTCTGGATCATCAAGTTCAGCCCCTGTCAAGGAGACACAGCAGGTTATTGAATGCCCGGCCTCTGGCTCCACAACGGGATATCTAAACCACTGATTTTCAAACAACATGCTTACTTGACATTTTTAGATGTGATTAGAACTGTAGATTAGGTTCCAGATTAGCCAGCTTCTAACATGCTAGTTTTCTGTCTCTAAGGAGTATTCCATGCCCCCCCCCCAAGTATACATTTATATATGTAAACCCACTCATTATCACAGACACTGATCAGTCCAGTAAAAAGTTTGTCTCGTCTGCTGTTTTTGACAGACCTGACCTGGATCTAAAAGTGGTACATTTCACACCATCTGTTCACAATGCAAAATGCAAACAGTGAGGAAAATAGACCCTCATGGGGAGAGATTTGCCTCTGGTCACTACAGTACCTTGAACTGTGCTTCTCAAACACTTTCTAATTCCTTTGCTTCTCTTGCAGTGTATGGGTTCAGAGAAACAGCCAGCCACTGTCCTAGGCTGCAGATGGCACCATGAATGAGCCTTTCCCCCTAACTCCTTCTTTCCCCAGCAATGATCTAAGCCGTTGTGCCGTCAAAGGAGGTAGGAGGAGCACCACTGCCGGTGTCCAGGTCATTGTTGTCACCTCCCCCTCTTGTATCCCTGTTTCTTCCATGTCAACTGGGATTCCTCCTGCTCTAATTAGTTCACTACATTTGGTTCAAGAAATGTCAGCATGCACTTGTCAGCTCTGGGCAGAGATACACAGGGCCTGATCTCCACTCAGTGGCCAGGCAGGCATAAGAGCAGTGGCATGCAAGGAATGACACAGAGTTGAGGTGCCTGGAGGGAAGTGGGCAGATGAGGGGTTGTGGGAGTGAAGAAGTGCAGGCAGCAGGATGCAGAAAGGAGAAGGAAGTATTGCAGTGGCAAGATGAGGCACAGGATGGGGAAGGAAGAAAGGGAGCTGTGGTGGCACACTTTCCAGGACAATCCTAGCTCTTGGTAGGGCTGGTCTTGAGTCTTCTCCTTTCCTTTTCCACAGCCCAGGACAAGCAAGGGCTAAAGAGGCCAGCTGTATCACGAGCCACTCCTCTGGATGCCCCGAGCACCCAAAGGACATTCTCTACTCCTGCCCTGCCTGCTGCAAACAGGTCAGTCTAGTTGCTGGGCAGCTAAGAAGCAAATATCTCCGCATGTTTTAAGGTGATCGGTTTGATTTACACTATGGGCCAGTCATGACTCACCGGCCTTAGAACTCCAGGTCTAAGGAAGTTAGGTGGACGATTGTCTTCCTGCTCCCCCCAGTAGACCAAGGAGCTTGTTGTATAAGCAGGACTTTGGCAATTCACTCAGGAAGGGGCTTTGAATTGCATGGAGAGGGATTATTTTTCTTTTATTAATGTTCTTTTAAGCAGTGTTTTAATTTGATACACTTCCACTTATTTTATGTTTTTGCTCTACTTTATTGTAAGTCATCCTGAACCACATTCATGGAATAAATAGATATAAACAAAGAAACAAACATTAGTTGACTCAGAGCCATATTATTATATCTCATGGAAAGTTCTGGGTGCATAGGAGTTGAAAAATCAGCAGAAAAGCATGGACCCTATCCAGGTATACATTGTGATACTTAGGGTTCTTACAAACAAATAGAAAGTGACTGAAATTTGGCTGTAGTAGTTATTTTTAAGATGTAACTAGTGACATCTGCCATTCAAAAAATAGTTACCATTATAGATGCATTTAAAACCCCCATAACCATTTACATTTCCAAATAGGAACTTAAATAGTTACTTTTAATTGCCTATGAGGGCAACTATGAGTGCTACAAGAGGATAGCTTTCCTGTCTACTTCAGCACCCACAACAGAGTACAAAAGAAGCAGGATTAGACACTCCATCTCCACGATTTGGTAAAGCTATCCCCTGGAACTATAAAAATTGCAAAAAAATTAGACTGTAAAAGGAGCAAAGTTACCCCTCATGACTTTATAATTGTAACAAGATGCTGTAGCTATACCCAGTTATTGTAAAAGCAAACTTGTTACAAGTAATTAGTTGTTTGCAATAAATTACAGCTGCTCCCAAGCTCTGGAAGGAATGGTGCAATTGCTCAACAAGATTTTTAGCTGTCCGAGAATTTTACAGCCCCTCGCTGAGCTCTGCAGGACCCTTCAATTAAGCCCTCTTAAGATTTTATTTTATCTTTGCCCAAGGAACACAGTCTCTCCCTCTCTGTTTCACCTCTCCTCACAAATCATGTCTTCCATTCTCACCTCTTAGGCTATAGCTGGCAGCCAGAATTGTAGCTCTAAAGGAAGATCTATGTCCTGTTATGAAGTGTGTAGCCCTTAATTAGTGGTCGTCTGCTCATACATGTTCTTTTAAGTCAAGTCATTCTCAACATATTATAACCCCAAAAGGGTTTTCAAATGTTCAGGGCGTTGCTTACCCTTGTGATTTCCCTGCCAAACCAAAGATTTGAACCAAGAGCTCCTGAGTCCTAGTTCTATGTTCTGTCCACTACACCATAATGGCCCATGTTCACATACATCTATAAAGAATTCTGCCATACTTAGATCACTTCATATCCTTAGGGGGTCTTGGCTATTACAGAGAAAAAGGGGTCCTTCCTCTCTCCTACCTTTCCTTTTCAAAAAGAAGGTATGCTTCCAGCAAGTTTAAAATACATGTCCTAAGCATGTTTATGGGGGGAAAGAAGAATTTATTGAATTGGGAGATCCTTCAAAATAAGTATATATAAAACCACGTCATGTGGACATTTTCTCTCCTGAAGTTTGTTGTCCAAGCTCAAAACGAGAAGAGGAGTAGTAGTACACTGCTAGGATATTCTGAACCTTGTTTTGGATTTTTAGCGCACTTTGCTTTACTTAGAAACAGGAATCCTGGATTAGGAAGTCATGTTATATATGCATATGGACATAAATAAATTGGAGGTTATTCTGGAGTTGAGGCCGCCCCCTATCCCTTTTCCTGTTCCTGCATCAAGTTACAAATAGCTGCTTTTATAAAATGTCTGTGCTGCTCAAGAGAGACTGAAAGCACAAGGGAGGGGTGTCCAGGAGCATTGCGTTAACTGTGTGACTATCCTAGGACACAACTGGGTCCTTGGTTGTGGCAAACAACCAAGTCTGAGTTCACATTAGGATTTTGATGAAAGACAAGGCACTAATAGTTGCCTGCTACGTTTGATGGAAACTATGAGAGATTGCCAGGTTCACGAAGTCCCACTCTTACCAGTCAGCCACACTACCGTGCTGATCCTGGAGTGGGTGCACCCAGGAAGAGTTAAATGTGATGATGGCTAAGTAAACTGCCTGGTGCCAGTAACCTCCCAACACTCTAATCTGGCCTGACTAAGCAGTGCTTTCAGGGAATTCTGAAATATCCACAAGGTTACAGGACTCTCATGCCAACCCTTCAAGGTTGAGTTGCCAGCCTGCCCAAAAAATTATCAGTTCCCAAGAGGTGATCAAGGCAAGACCTGGTTTTAAGTAACACAAACTTTCTTAGCCAAAAATCCAGACACTCGGATGGAAAAGTTTTTATATTTTATTAAAGGCAGTGAAAAAGACAAAAGGCAAAAGTATCAAAAGGTTTCAAAAAGGCATCAAAAATATTTTGGAGCAAACAATCAATTTGCATCTAAGGCTGAAGCAATACAGAGAAAAAAACAAAAGAAAATAGGAAATCCATAAACTACAGTAGGACCCCTTATTCATGGGATCAGTATCAGCTGATCCACTTATCGATGGTATGAAAATATTTAAAATATTTAAAGAAAAATCCTAGAAATATATATTTTAAGGTGAAGTTACCAGAATTAGGCACTAGAGCAGACCTGGGCAAAGTGCGGCCCTCCAGATGTTGCTGTACTGCAAATCCCAACATTCCTCACTGTGTGGGCTAGGCCCAACTCTCCTCACTACTGGCTGTGTGAACTAGGCCCAACTCTCCTCACTATTGGCTGTGTGAACTAGGCCCAACTCTCCTCACTACTGGCTGTGTGAACTAGGCCCAACTCTCCTCACTACTGGCTGTGTGAACTACGCCCAACTCTCCTCACTACTGGCTGTGTGAACTAGGCCCAATTCTCCTCACTATTGGCTGTGTGAACTAGGCCCAACTCTCCTCACTATTGGCTGTGTGAGCTAGGCCCAACTCTCCTCACTACTGGCTGTGTGAGCTAGGCCCAACTCTCCTCACTACTGGCTGTGTGAACTAGGCCCAACTCTCCTCCCTATTGGCTGTGTGAACTAGGCCCAACTCTCCTCACTATTGGCTGTGTGAACTTGGCCCAACTCTCCTCACTACTGGCTGTGTGAACTAGGCCCAACTCTCCTCACTATTGGCTGTGTGAACTAGGCCCAACTCTCCTCACTATTGGCTGTGTGAGCTAGGCCCAACTCTCCTCACTACTGGCTGTGTGAGCTAGGCCCAACTCTCCTCACTACTGGCTGTGTGAACTAGGCCCAACTCTCCTCCCTATTGGCTGTGTGAACTAGGCCCAACTCTCCTCACTATTGGCTGTGTGAACTTGGCCCAACTCTCCTCACTACTGGCTGTGTGAACTAGGCCCAACTCTCCTCACTATTGCCTGTGTGAGCTAGGCCCAACTCTCCTCACTACTAGCTGTGTGAGCTAGGCCCAACTCTTCTCACTTTTGGCTGCATGGGCTAGTCATTATGGGAGTTGCAGTTCAACAACATCTGGAGGGCCACATTTTGCCCACCCCTGCAGTAGAGGGAGCCAAAGACATTGCTATATGTAGCATTTGCTCAAGAAATATATGTGCACAATATCATTACCAGAACTGGCCACTAGACCAAGCCAGGTGTTACATACAGCACTGATGTTACCTGTCTGTCATGGGTTTGGAGGGAAAGTTCCATCCTATGGGGAGTGGAAGGCGGGACATCAGGAGGAGGGGCTGTACTGTATATATAGGTGGAGCGTGTGAGGAGAAGCTGGGAGGAGAGTTTGAAGCAGCTGGGAAGAAGAAGCTGGTGTGGGAGTCTGTGTGTCAGACAGGGTACTACTGTGTGTCAGTCAGTACCAACCTGATAGGTTCAGGTGTCTGTATGGTTAGCCAGAACTGATAGGTTCAGGGTCTGTGCTTCAAGTTAAGTGTTCTGTGTGAACCAAACTGTATGCATGTATGAATGAGACTAAGCCACGTTACTATATCTTATTCACCTGATCATTTTATTTTCCCTGTGTGTTGTTTTAAATAAACCTTATTCTTTTATTTGTTGAAAATCCATCCCTGGTCTGTGTGACTTCTTATAGGGAATGGTTGGTGGCAGCTTAGTTAACGTGTGGCATATCCCAGTAGGTCTGGGTTTGTCACATTGATTGGTGTCCAGCGTGTGGGATACGACTGGTCCAGTTGTCCAGCGGTCCAGCAAAGCCTTGGCAAGTGTGCCCAGAGCAAGGGGGGTCTAGTCAGGGACAATCTGAGAGCGCGTAGGTAATCTTCTAGGTGTGCCTCACGGGGGGGTGCACTAGTAGAAGAACGTGTAACCTCAGATTGGGGGCTAGATTAGGGAGCTCTGAGGCAACCTGGTTTTGGCGGGAAAAAAGCTGAGGCAAAACTGTGAAATAGAAGTGAACTAGCTTGTCTGCTGAGAGGCCTAGTAGAGGGGGGTAGACTCTAGCTCGCAACTGTTGCAAGTTAGTGCTGAAGAACAGCAGCAATCTATAGGAAGGCTGGTTCTGAGGCGAAAGAAAAAAAAAGTGGTCGCTTTATTTTGAGGCTTGACTTTTGAAAGCAGCCTGTTCTGGGGGGGGGATTGTGCCCTTGACTCGAAGCCAAATGGCAGAAATGGGTGAAGTGAAAGACCCCCAGGTTGACCAAGGTTCTGAGGATGAATTTGGCTCAGTGCAGGGCGACAGCACGGGAGAACAGAACCCAGAACTCAGAAAATTGCTCATAGCCCAACAGCATGAACTGAGGATGAGGCAATTTGAAGTGGAGGAAAGGTTAGAGAGAGAAAAAATGGAGGAAAGGGAAAGAGAGAAACAGAGACATTTCGAATTAGAGAGAGAGAGAATGGAAAAGGAGGAAAGGTTAGAGAGAGAGAAAATTGCTCTGGAAAAAGAAAGGATGGCGTTTGAATTAAGAAAATTGGAAATGATGAACCAGAACAATAATAACAATAGGGATTCTGAGGGAGGCCAATTGTCTAAAGCTGACCTGAAGAAATTCCCTGTGTACCACAAGGGAGATTGTCCTGAGGTGTTCTTTTCCTTAGTGGAAAGAGCGTTTGTGGACTTCTCAGTAAGGGAAACTGAGAAGATGACCATCATGCGATCTTTAATCAGTGGTAGCCTTGCTGAAGTTTATTCAGAGATGCCACAGGAACTGATGAAAGATTTCGCAGAGTTTAAAAAACTGGTGTTTGCAAGACATGGGATAAATGCGGAACAGCTGAGGCAAAGATTCAGGTCAATCACCAAGAAACCAGAGCAGACTTTTACCCAAGTGGGGGCCCAATTGGTGAGGCTGCTAGAGAAATGGCTATCTCAGGAGGGGACAGAGACCTTTCAGCAGCTCAAAGACTTGATAGCGCTGGAACAGTTCTATTCAGTCCTGCATGGGGAACTGAAATTCCAGGTGAGGGAAAGGAAACCGAAATCTGTGGCAGAAGCAGCAGAGATTGCAGATTTTATTTATCAAATAAGAAAACCCTTAGGTGCTGAGTGAAAATCTGTAGATAAACCCAAAGAAACCTACAGCAAGTACTCTCAGGGACCAGGGAGAAGCCAGCAAGGGGGAGGGGCCCATGGTGAAGGGAAGCCCTCAGACATGAAACCAAGACCTCAGATTTTGGAGGGAAAACCAAAACAAGATGAGAAAGACTCAAAATATAGCAGAAAATGTTATTTCTGTCAGGGAAAGGGCCATCTAATCTCAGAGTGTGAGAAATTAAAGCAGCTAAAAGGAATTGTGCCTCAGGATTCGAGTGGAACCAAGCCAAAAGCTGTGTTCTGTGTCCAGAAAGAGCAAGGCTCATTGTCACTGAGGGAGCCTGTTGCCATGGCGACTCAATCTGGAACAGTGACATCTGCTGATCAGGCTGAGGAAAATGGTCCTCTGGTGGAGGTCAAGCGATGCTTGCTCGTGAGAACAGATTCTCAGTTGTTTGAGACAGCAGGGGTGGACGTAGGAATACTTGGCCATCAGTATCGGGGGCTGCGGGACACTTGTTCTCAGGTGACCCTGTGCCATCCAGATATTATTCCTAGGGAATATGTAATCCCAAATGAGAGCATGAAGGTGGCAGGGATTGAGGGGCAGGTGATCTCACTGCCAGTAGCGGAGGTACCTGTGAACTTTCAAGGCTGGAGGGGAGTTTGGCGGCTAGCAATTTCATCGACTCTGCCAGCAGCCGTGCTCGTGGGAAATGACCTGGCTGAACATGTGAAACGGGTGCTAGTGATTACACGTTCACAAGCCACCACGGGGACAGTTCAGGGGGGTAATGATGAGCCAGAGACGGAAGCAGAGGGGAGTTCAGAAGCTGTGGTGGAAACCTTAACCACAGACAGCCGATTTGGCCAAGAGCAAAAGGCAGACGCCACTCTCCAAAAGTGTTTTGAACAGGTGACTGACGCCCAGCTAACACCTGAAACCCCAGTGAGATTTCTGGAGAAAAAGGGGATTTTGTATAGAGAGACCCTGAGGAATATCTCAAAAGGGGGAGATGGGATCCGAAGTCAGCTAGTGGTACCTGAAAAGTATCGCCCCATGATCTTACAAAGGGGGCACTCTGACATGTTTGCTGCACCCTTAGGGGTGAACAAAACACAGCAGAGAATCACACAGAATTTTTACTGGCCTGACATAGGGAAGCAGATCAGGGAGTTCTGTAAACAATGTGATGTGTGTCAAAGGCAGGGGAATAACCGTGACAGGACCAAAGCAAAGTTGTGCCCTTTGCCTGTGATTGACACTCCGTTCAAATGCATAGGGGTGGATATTGTGGGACCTTTGCCCAAGGCCACAAAGAGGGGGAACAGGTTCATTCTCACCATTGTGGACCATGCCACGAGGTACCCTGAAGCAATACCCTTGACTAACATTGAAACTAACACAGTGGCAGATGCCTTGGTGGGGTATATGTCCAGGATGGGATTTGCCTCAGAAATAATCACAGATTTGGGCGCATCGTTCACATCGAAGCTCATGAAACGCTTATGGCAAATCTGTGGAATTAAGCACAAGGAAACCACTGCCTATCACCCTGAAAGTAATGGGTTAACTGAGAAGTTCAATGGGACTCTAATGCGCATGATTAGGGCTTACTTGGCAGAGAATCCAAACAATTGGGACCAGAAGCTGCAATCCCTTTTGTTTGCTTATCGATCAGTGCCACAAGCCAGTACCGGGTTCAGTCCGTTTGAACTTTTATTTGGGAGAAGGGTGAAAGGGCCACTTGATTTAATCAAACAAAATTGGGAGCAGATCACCCAGGATGACCCACAAGATGTTGTGACATATATAGACTCTTTAAGGATTGACCTAAAGAGAAACCTAGAGCTAGCAGCAGAGACCCTGCAAGCTCAAAAGGTCAGAAAGAAAGCTTGGGATGACCAGGAAGGCAGGGAGAGGCACTTTAACCCAGGGGAGGAAGTGCTTTGGCCTAGGCCCTGCAAAGAGAACAAACTGCAGCTGGGTAGCCCAGAGATAAAATACTTGGGTCACATAGTAGGGGGAGGAGTGATAAAACCCCTAGAGGCCAAGATAGAAGCAGTTCGTGATTGGCCTAGACCCAACACCAAGAAAAAGGTCAAATCATTTCTTGGGTTGGTGGGCTACTACAGAAAGTTCATCCCGAGGTTTAGCGAGATTGCGGCTCCGCTGACCGATCTGACGAGGAAGAAGGCTGATGACCGCATCCCGTGGACCAGCGACTGTGAGGAGGCGTTCCAGAGGTTGAAGCAGGCGCTAATCAACTATCCAGTGCTGCGTACTCCAGACTTCGACCGGGAGTTCATCATCTACACCGATGCGTCTAACAGCGGGGTAGGAGCGGTTCTTTGCCAGGAGGATGAGAATGGTGACCAGCATCCAGTGTCCTACCTGAGTAGGAAACTCCAGAAAGGTGAGAGACATTTGGCAACCGTGGAGAAGGAGTGTCTGGCCATAGTCTACGCGATCCAGAAGGCCAAGCCTTACATCTGGGGAAGACATTTTGTTCTGTGCACTGACCATTCACCACTGCAATGGTTAAAGACAATGAAAACCCACAATAGCAAACTTATGAGGTGGGCTTTAAATCTGCAAGACTATGACTTTGAAGTGAAGGTGGTCAGAGGGTCAGTGAACTGTGTTGCTGACGCCTTGTCAAGAAGACCTGAAGATTGAAGACGGCGAAAGAAACATGGACTATGTATATATGTTGGTGACCAAAGGTTAAATGTACCTGGTTTTTTTTGAATTTGGGTTGTATGAATAAAGGTAACTTGATGTAATGTATATGGTAAATGTTTAAATGCCTAATTGATATGGTTAACTTAGAATGTAAGTATAAGTAAGTATGGTATTGTATGTATAACTGTTGTTGTGTGTTTTATCCAGGTTGTTTTTTGGGAAAAAGCACCTTAGCTTTCCCCCTACAAAACAACTTATAAAGAGGGGAGGTGTTACATACAGCACTGATGTTACCTGTCTGTCATGGGTTTGGAGGGAAAGTTCCATCCTATGGGGAGTGGAAGGCGGGACATCAGGAGGAGGGGCTGTACTGTATATATATGTGGAGCGTGTGAGGAGAAGCTGGGAGAAGAAGCAGCAGCTGGGAAGAAGAAGCTGGTGTGGGAGTCTGTGTGTCAGACAGGGTACTACTGTGTGTCAGTCAGTACCAACCTGATAGGTTCAGGTGTCTGTATGGTTAGCCAGAACTGATAGGTTCAGGGTCTGTGCTTCAAGTTAAGTGTTCTGTGTGAACCAAACTGTATGCATGTATGAATGAGACTAAGCCACGTTACTATATCTTATTCACCTGATCATTTTATTTTCCCTGTGTGTTGTTTTAAATAAACCTTATTCTTTTATTTGTTGAAAATCCATCCCTGGTCTGTGTGACTTCTTATAGGGAATGGTTGGTGGCAGCTTAGTTAACGTGTGGCATATCCCAGTAGGTCTGGGTTTGTCACACCAGGTACCATGCTATTTATAGCATTTAGTATTAAAATGGTGTTTGCTATCATCTGTGTTTTTCAGCATTCATGGGAGGAGGGGGCTTGGAACTGATCCCCTGCAGATATAGGAGTCCTACTGTACTACGCGCTCATAGGCACCCACTGCCCTCAAGCAGCAGATTTTGCAGTACCAGTGTATTTTTGCCACCTATCCATTGCATGGATTCACATGAATTTTTATTATACGCTCACCTCCAAATCTTTGCCCATCTCAATTTCCTCAATTGTGGCACTGTTGTGAGAGGCTGGACTGGAACCTTCTTTGAAGTGGCATATTTTCTCCTCACTTGAACTCTGCAAGGAGCTCTCCATGGAGTGCTTGTGGTGTTGAGGATGAAGATCAGGCTTGCCAGGTTTCAGGGAATGAGCTGCTGTGGCAGGAAATGGTTGGGCTCCCCTGAATCTCCAGGCCAGGCAAACAAATATGAGGAGCAGTGGTGGAAGGGAAGGAGCGAGTCTCACTTATTCTTAAGGGTGGTGGCCATAGTGTTTGGGTACCCAACTCCAACCCCCTCCGAATGGCACCAGGGCTCACTGGCTTCCTGTTTCTGTCCAACACGACACATAATATACTTGCTTAGGAGCTCAGACAGGGAACCGACAATGCCTAGCTCACTTCCTCACACATGCATGGAGAAATATTATGTTCCCAATTCCTGTGACATCACAAGGCCCCACACCATGACTTCACAAAGACCCACCCCAGGCATTGGGTCCCAGATATAATTAGGGGATAGGGTAGATAATCCCGTGACAGCCCCTGACAAACAAGACAACACTTCAAAACCTTTCAAGAAAATTCTTTTATTGGTTTTAGAAAAGAGGCTAGACGGGTATCCTCAGCAGACACAATGGCCTGGTTCAGCTCCAGTAGGATGCCTGCCTTCTGGTCCCTCACATCCACCTGGGACAGAGGAAGCTTTGGGCCCTGCAAGATAGAGGGGGGGAAAACAACAACTAAGGGGCGAACTCGTCCACTGCCATCAACCCAGGCGTGTCCACTGACCAATGTTCTGGCAACTTGATCCCAAAGATCCGCCTGTGAACATCCACTGGCTTCCAACAGGAATATCCACCCATTCATCTCTTCCTCTCTGCTGCTGAAGCCAGCCTCCGCCAGCTCCTGAATGCTTGGGTCACACTCACGCCCCGGCAACATCCCCGTGGAACGCCAGCCAGTCCATTCACACACATATACATACCCCCCCAACACCAGCCACCACCACTCCCGACACACACACACCTTCACTCCACCAGCTATTCGTACATACACCCGGGCTTCCATCCACTGACATCCATCCAAGCTTCCTTAATCTGGTTTCAAGAGGCTAACCAGGTCTTCATCCGCCAACCTCTGCTGGCCTCCGTCTTGTGGCCTCAGCCAACTTCCGCAGGGAGATTCCACCAGCTTCTGTCTGCGAACATCCACCAACTTCTCCCTGGTCCATCTCCGATATCAGCCAGCTTCAAGCCAGGGATATCTGCCAGGCTCAAGCTGTTAACTCGCAAGCCCACTTAACAAGTTCCTCTGCTTTCATGAGAGAACTTGCCTTGGGCAGAAGGGCTGGGTCCCCTGCAGCCGCTCTCTCTGCCAGACTGCCCTCTGGCCACTGGCCTCCCTTCTGGTCTCCTGCCCTGCCCAGCAAGCCCCTTTTATCTGCCAGCAGAGAGGTGGGGCCCCTGTGAGGTCACAAAGACCCAGGAGAAAATGGGTTGGGTTCCCAAGGCAGCAGTAGCAGCACCCTCGGGATTGGCTGAGTCCTGATGGTGATGTCAGCAGTCCCTCTGATCATGTGATTCACCCACAAAAGCTTGCATTTTGCATGATTTTTTAAAAAAATCAAATTAGTGGCCTATAAACATATCCCCTGTCACCAGTCCCTCTGATCGTTCAGTCTCCCCATATTGGCCATCTGACAGGATTCTAGGCTGGTGCTCCGAACAATTATCTTCCAGCATTTTCAACAAAAGGAACTTTCCTAAGCCCTGAGCTGGGGGGTGGGGGGTGGGTGGGAATGAAAGTAATAAATGAATAAGAATGCGCACAGTAACACAACGCAGCCTTCGACCCTATTGGGTTCTTTTTTGTGGTATTTTTGCCTCTTTTTTGACATTTTTTTCTTGCCATGAAAAAGATACTCTAAGGAGCCAGTTTTTAAAAAAAAAACTTAATATTTGAAACACATACCAGTATTTAAACACCAGCCCTGCACTATCAAAGATGCAGCTGTGTTTCAAAGACTCTCCCAGCCTTTGGAACTCCCTCCCACTGGAAGGCAGATTTGCCCCATCTTTGCTGTCCTTCCACAAGCCGGTGAAGACGTTCCTCTTCAGGCAAGCTTTCCCTCATGGACTGGCTGCCTGGGTTGGGATCTTGAATAGACTGATGTGCCTTGCTTTGAACATGCTTTTTTTGGTGTTGCTTTTGTTTACTGTTTTTAGTGGGTTATTTGTTCCTGTAAATTCGTTTTTCCAGCACCTTTTGAAGCGTGGCTGTCAGGGACTGAACCTGCAACTTACTGCATGCCAGACTTGCTGCCAGCTTCTGAACTAAGTTGCTCCCGTCACATTCTCCATTGCTGGTGCCATCATTATTAGCCTTAGCTGGCCTTTGGTTATGGATGCCTGGCACCTATTATACGTAGGTGCTTGCATACTGGTGTTTGCATAAGGTTTGAGTAATGTGCCCTGGCTAATTGAAAGGTGCCAAGGGGTGTCTGGGTCACATGCCTGGTCATGTGCCTGATTTGTGCAATCAGGATGTACTCCAGAACTTCATCAATCAGCTGCAAGTTGCCATGGCAAGTTACGCATATCTTATGCAAGTGCCAATAGGATTCCAATTAAAATGTCTATAAATATAAAGTACTTCCTTTCTCTCTTCCTTTCAGCATTGAGCACATTGCTGCAAAAGTACTCCAGACAGTTGGGTAGACATCCCTTTCTCTCAGGCTGGATATAAGGTAGGACCCGTGTATCCACTGGATCAGTATCCACAATTTCACTTATCTGTAGTCTCAAATTTTGAAAATGATTAAAAGAAAAAAAAACTAGAAATAGGTATTTTCACAATGTATTTACCCAAACTGTTCACTACAGGGAGCTGAAGAACACACCAGGTATTGTTATTGTTGTAGAATACATAGCATGGTCTCTGGCTCCCTTGGTTGGCCAGTTCTGGTGATATAGGTGAAAATACATATTCTGGGATTTTGCTCTTTTACCATGCTAGTTACTATTATACTGTTCACTCTTATCCATAGTTTTCAGCATCCATGGGGGGGGGCTTGTAACCAATCCCCCGCAGATATGGGGTTACGACTGTATTTTCTGATTCAGAAACTGTGTTTTCTAATTCCAAAATCACTCCCCGTGTCAACATTTGTACATACATAGTGTGTTATGCATACCCGTACAAATTGCTTCCTTACCAAAATACTGAAATCAAGTCACAGCCAGCTGAACTCACACACCTGCTGACACAAGAAGGAGAATACACTTTAAAATTATGCAGAAGAGGAATAAAGTGGATAGAGGGAAGCTCTTTTCCCTCTCGTGCAATACCAGAACCGTGGGACATCCATTCCAATTGAGTGTTGGGAGAGTGAAAACAGACAAAAGAAAGTATTTCTTGACCCAGCGTGTTGTTAGTCTGTAGAACTCCTTGCCACAGGATGTAGTGATGGGATCTGGCCTAGATGCCTTTCAAAGGGGATTGGACAGATTCCTCAAGGAAAATTCCATCACAGGTTACAAGCCATGATGGGGATGTATAATCTCCGGGCTTAAGAGGGAGGTACCTCCAAATACCAACTGCAGGGGATGGTATCAGGAGACAGGTATCTAGTCTCGTGGGCTGCCAGAGGCATCTGGTGGGGCCACTGTGAGTTATAGGAAGCTGGACTAGATAGGCCCTTGGCCTGATCCAGCAGGACTCTTCTTGTACATTCTTATTTTCTTAAGGAGCTGAATTTCCCAAAGCTTCCCAATATAATATTAATAACATAAGCATATTCAGTGTTAACACCACTGGAATTAAACATTAATAAAGCTATACTTCCTGTCATTGCAAAATGTGATACATGTGATTGTAGAATTCATAGAATCAAATTATCATAAAATAATTGAGTTGGAAAGAGCGTACAAGTCTATGGGGTCCAACCCCCTGCTCAATGCTGTCATCCAAGTCAAGGCAGATGTGACACAAGGTTGGCCAATTTTCTCTTGAATGCCTCCAGCATGGGGGCACTCACCACCTGCCAAGGTAACTGGTTCCAATGTCATACAGCTCTAACAGTTAAGATGTTTTTCTCTATATACAACCTTCCTGTAATGTGGGCCTATTATCATGTGTTTTGCAGTCTGGAATGAGTGAGAACAGATCCTGCCTCTCCTCAGTACAATTTTCTTTCAAGTACAGTATTGGAAAAGTGGTATCATATCTGCCCTCAGTCCCCTTTTCTCAAGGCTAAACATGTTCAGCTCTTTCAACATTTCCTCATAGGGCTTGGTTTCCAGTCTCCTGATCATCCTCGGGTGAGTAGAAACCATCATCCTGGACATGGCTACAACAGAACTCTTCCAAATGTTGAAAAAGAGAAAACACCTTGTGGCCTGGTGGGAGACGAGTGAGCAGAGTGAAAATCTGAATGAGCCCCAGGATAGACCTGCAAGGGGCAAAAGTGAGGTGGGAGAGAAAAGGAAGAGAAAGAGAAAGGGTAATTGTTGGGAATTTGGGAGGAGGAAAAAAGAATCAGGACAGCTGAGTGGAGAGGAAGACTGGGTCACCAGATGGGTCCATGGGAGGATGAGTCAAGAACAGGTATGCCTCCGTAGAAGAGAAGGAAGAAGCAGTGGGAAGCGCGAGAGATTTGAGGGCTCCTAAATCATGCATGGAGGAGAACCGGTGCTAGTTTTGAATTAAAATGAAATACGCAAGCAACAACAACAACAAAAGAGAGCAGAATAGAAAATAACCAATAAAAGAAGAAAGCACACTTAATTCTAAATATTTTAAAGATGAGAAAGGTGTGGGAGAGGAGGCATGGAGCCATTGGAAGCATTGCAGAGGTGCTCCTGTTCTCACCTCAATTTTAGCCTTCCAGTGGACAATCTAAATCTCTACATAACTCTACTCTTTGTAACTCTTCGTAGATCATGATTAAGTTTGGAAAGTAAGGAAAAACCTACCAATGATTAATAAGAGTCTTGACAATAAATTAATACCAGTGGCTGTGCTTTGCATGCCTGTATTTTCATTATAGCTGATGTTTCAGGCAGGTGGCCCAACTGTCTTGTTCCTGGGGCCCTGTATTTTAGGTCAGTTCCCATTGATCCATTTGCTGGAAGAACTTGCTTTGTAACTAGACATTTGCAAACCTAAACATGTCTCCTCAGGGTCCAACTGAGCTGAATGGAACTTACTGCTGGGTAATCATGCATAGGACTGCCTCCCCCCACCGCCCCCAGTGTGTGCTTCTAGATCAGGCCTTTAGTACCACTGCAGTCATGGAAAGACATATTCTCAGTATAACAATTAGGAATGGTACACTAGAAAGAGGTCTTGTGAATGATAACACCACATGTAGATCTTAGCACAGGTCAGGCTTTTGCCCATAAAAGCAAGAATATAGGAAACTTCTCTGCATGTCTCCTAAGTGGCATCAAATTCAGTGCCTTGGGCCCCAATGAAAATGAAAGAACACAACTAAGGCTCTCAAACTGAGAGAAATCAAAGCTTGCATTCATAGACACCTGAACCACTACACCAATGATGGTGAACCATGGCACGCATGCCACAGCTGGCGCACAGAGCCCTCTCTGTGGCAACACAAGCTGTAAGTCGCCATAGATAAATACTTACCCGTCCTCCGATCCTGGATTTTGGCACTCCCCTCTTCTGGGGCAGTGGTCCAGCGGAGGGGTGCAATGGTGACCATGACCAGTCTAGCCCAATGGGTGATTGGAGGATCAGTAAGTATTTATTTGTTAATACAGCCATGGGGGGGGGGGGGAGCCAAGGATTTAACCCTTGCAGTGCAGGAGCTCTTGTTTTTTCTAAACTGAAACCTCAGCATTCAGGTTTTAATTGCATTATTGGCACTTTGAAATAAATAAGTTGATTTTGTGTTGCAGTTTGGGCACTCAGGCTCCAAAAAGTTCACCATCACTGAGTACTTACACACTAGTGAAGCATCAGCAAAATTTTGGAGCATACATAGATTGCATCACTCCTAGCACAGTATAACAGGACATCAACTGAGCATAGCTTCTGAACATAGCATCCTAAAAGATAACTAAGCTAACAAAAGTAATTTCTGTACACTTTATCTATCACCTTCTAGACTTTTCAAGATGGTCTGCCAAACAGGCTTCCAGTTCCCTCAAATATACATTTGACAAGAGCAGTTTCTGTCCTCCTCCCCACACAGCTGAAGTAATTTTCCAATTAGCACAGTACCAGGAAACCAGCCAACCAAACCTTGAAGTTTTTGCCCAAAAGCTGAACTACATGTGATACTTCCATTCCTTTGTGAACAAAATCTGTCCCTATGTTTCTTCTTGCCATTAGAAAAGGCCTGAATTTTCAAGAAAGGTCCTCAGCCTATGTTTCCACAATTTCTGTTTCTTCACAGAATCCATCCTCCATTTCATGGTGGCAGTTGATTGCCAAAGTTCTTTAGAATTATTTGTAGATATTTCCAATTTTGTTTTTGCGCATCAGCTTGAAATAGAATGAACTACAGCAATGCTCTGCATGAATCTTAAAATATTATTTTTGAAGGACAATGGCTCCATTGCTTCTTTTTACTATTTATTACTCTGTAAAGATTTAGTGGTAATAGGTTCCTGAATATTGGATTGAAATAATTAATTTTAATGGTTATAAAAAGATTAGATTTTAACAAGCAATGGCTTTTTCACCAACATATTAATAGTGCAAGCATACCCAACTCTTTACTGGCATACTCCCCACCAAGGTCAAAGATTACATTTAATTTAATTTTGTTTTAATTATGACTAACTACTTCATTCCCAATTAAGTAAATTGCTACATGTATTTCTTTTCATCATTTCAGTTATAGGAGACCTTTTACCCCTCTGGAATCAGTTCCTATTATGTAAAAACAATCAAACACTAGAAACATGCTACTTAATTACTTCCAGCGGCAGAATGATGGAAGGCTCTTGCAATAGAAAAAGAGAGAAAGGAAATGGGGGGGAGGAGGAAAAAATGAGGGGGGGGAAGAGAAGGAAGTAGTATGAGCTAAACAGATGCAAATGAAAGTACGGGTGGGAGAAAAATTACAAAAAGATGCAAATTATCATAATTGTGCTTCCTCTGCAATGACAACAGGTAAAAAGAGGTAAAATCAAAATAGAGCAAAGCAGGAAAACTGAAAACAAAAGGACAAGATGAGGAAAGGTTCTGAAATCCATTACTCCTTAGCTCTTGCTATTGAGAGGCAGGCTGAGTTCCTGACAGAGGGCTTTGTGATAAAGGATCTCAAAACACAACCAAGCACCAACATTTACAGGAGCCCAACCAAAGGATGGCTCTCTGCCTTTGTATTTTAACAGCGGGAAGGAAATTTCAAAGCAAAAAATAATGAAGATATTTTAAAAGGAATTAGATTAAAGAGGAGCAATATCAGACATCCTATGTAGGAGTGGGGAGCAACATTTACTTTTGCCATCATAATTGGAAAGTGGGCTCCACAATCATTCCCTTCGTAGTTTTCATCTTGCGCGGGGGGGGGGGGTAGGGGTGGAGGGAAACCTCTGCTGACTAGATGCTGATGAATGACAGCTTCCATCATTCTTCAGCATTGACCAGGCTAGCTACAGTTGGTGATCACTGAACTTCAGCAACAGCTGGCAGCCACAAGATCCCCATGCCGAGGTGACATAAAATGGACATCAACCCAAGCATCGGAGTGAGGTGCCCCTGTAGATCAGCAGCTGCAGTTGTCCACAGCATGAACAGAATGTGGCACTCAGCAGGCCTTTGGTCAGAACCACTGAGGCTTTTATGTTCTTGCATCCTTAAATGGGGGCAGAAGCAGAGCTACACCACTGGGGATCAGATGGCACACACTTTAACATTGCTGACTCTGGACATCCACACGTTAGCACTGGCATTCACAGAAAAAGTACTGGATGTTTCTGCAAGCTGCATATGATCTGCCTTTAAGGGACTTTTCTGGACTGGGGCTGAATGTCAATCAACCTAGTAACAGCCAATACGTAATTCTCTCTCTATCTCAGATTATTTTTCCTGCCGTTTTCCAGCCAAGGTTCTGTCAGTGTTAGCAACAGAGTCTGTCAGACATGGACAGTTAGAGGGATGTGTTCTGTCAGCTATGTAACCAGTTGGTCAGTAGCAAAGCTAGTTAAACAGTTCAGCTCAGTGATGTACTGTAACTTGTTAACATTTTTACCCAATATGATGTTTGCTTTTAGCTACAAAGAACTGAAGGTAAATGAATACATCATATTCTCCTTACCAGTGTCTCTGAGTGAATGAGTGAATGAGTGAGATAGTAAGTGCCAGTTGATGTGGTCTGCGGAAGGAGACTTAAAGCCAATCTGCTCTGTAGGTTCCTGACTGAACCATTATATCTGCTGTGTAGTTAGAGGACGTTGTCTGACTCTGGACACCCACATATTAGTGTTACATACAGCACTGATGTTACCTGTCTGTCATGGGTTTGGAGGGAAAGTTCCATCCTATGGGGAGTGGAAGGCGGGACATCAGGAGGAGGGGCTGTACTGTATATATATGTGGAGTTTGTGTGGAGAAGTTAGGAGAGCTGAAGGAGGAGCTGAGAGAAGAAGCTGGTGTGGGAGTCTGTGTGTCAGACAGGGTACTACTGTGTGTCAGTCAGTACCAACCTGATAGGTTCAGGTGTCTGTATGGTTAGCCAGAACTGATAGGTTCAGGGTCTGTGCTTTATTGAAAGGTGTTCTGTGTGAACCAAACTGGTGTATGTATGATTGAGACTAAGCCACGTTACTGTATCTTATTCCCTTGATCATTTTATTTTCCCTGTGTGTTATTTAAATAAACCTTATTCTTTTGTTTGTTTAAAAATCCATCCCTGGTCTGTGTGACTTCTTATAGGGAATGGTTGGTGGCAGCTTAGTGAAACTGTGGCATATCCCAGTAGGTCTGGGGTTGTCACATTGATTGGTGTCCAGCGTGTGGGATACGACTGGTCCAGTTGTCCAGCGGTCCAGCAAAGCCTTGGCAAGTGTGCCCAGAGCAAGGGGGGTCTAGTCAGGGACAATCTGAGAGCGCGTAGGTAATCTTCTAGGCTTACCTCAGGGGGAGGTACGCTAGTGGAAGAACGTGTGACCTCAGATTGGTGGGACTAGATTAGGGAGCTCTGAGGCAACCTGTTTTGGCGGGAAAAAAGCTGAGGCAAAGCTGAGTTAAGTAGCAGTGATCTAGCTTGTCTGCTGAGAGGCCTAGCAGAGGGGGGTAGACTCTGGCTGGCAACAGTTGCAAGTTAGTGCTGAAGAACAGCAGCAATCTATAGAAGGCTGGTTCTGAGGCAAAAGAGAAAAAAAAAGTGGTCGCTTTATTTTGAGGCTTGACTTTTGAAAGCAGCCTGTTCTGGGGGGGGATTATGCCCTTGACTCGAAGCCAAATGGCAGAAATGGGTGAAGTGAGGGAACCCCAGGTAGACCAAGGTTCTGAGGATGAATTTGGCTCAGTGCAGAATGAGAGCACGGGAGAGCAGAACCCAGAACTCAGGAAAATGCTCATAGCCCAACAGCATGAACTGAGGGTGAGGGAAATGGAGGAAAGAGAGAAACAGAGACAATTTGAATTAGAGAGAGAAAAAATGCAGGAAAGGGAGAGGCAAAGACAATTTGAAATGGAATTGGAGAGAGAGAAAATGGCGTTTGAGTTACGAAAATTGGAACTGATGAATCAGAACAATAATAACAATAGGGATTCTGAGGGGGGCCAATTGTCTAAAACTGACCTGAAGAAATTCCCTGTATACCACAAGGGAGATTGCCCTGAGGTGTTCTTTTCCCTCGTGGAAAGAGCATTTGTGGACTTCTCAGTGAGGGAAACTGAGAAGATGACCATTATGCGATCTTTAATCAGTGGCAGCCTGGCAGAAGTCTATGCAGAGATGCCAGAGGAGCTGTTAAAAGATTTCGCAGAGTTTAAAAAACTGGTGTTTGCCAGACATGGGATAAATGCGGAACAGCTGAGGCAAAGATTCAGGTCACTCACCAAGAAACCAGAGCAGACTTTTACCCAAGTGGGGGCCCAACTGGTGAGGCTGCTAGAGAAATGGCTATCTCAGGAGGGGACAGAGACCTTCCAGCAGCTCAAAGACCTGATAGCACTGGAACAGTTTTATTCAGTCCTGCATGGGGAACTGAAGTTCCAGGTGAGGGAGAGGAAACCGAAATCAGTGGCAGAAGCGGCAGAGATCGCAGATTTTATTTACCAAATAAGAAAGCCCTTAGGTGCTGAGGGGAAATCTGTAGGTAAACCCAAAGAAACCTACAGCAAGTACTCTCAGGGACCAGGGAGAAACCAGCAAGGGGGAGGGACCCATGGTGAAGGGAAGCCCTCAGACATGAAACCAAGACCTCAGATTTTGGAGGGAAAACCAAAACCAGATGAGAAAGACTCCAAATACAGCAGAAAATGTTATTTCTGTCAAGGAAAGGGCCATCTAATCTCAGGGTGTGAGAAATGGAAGCAGATAAAGGGAAATTTGCCTCATGATTTGAGTGGAACCAAGCCAAAAGCTGTGTTCTGTGTCCAGAAAGAGCAAAGCTCCTTGCCACTGAGGGAGCCTGTTGCCATGGCTACTCAATCTGGAACAGTTACATCTGCTGATCAGGCTGAGGAAAATGGTCCTCTTGTGGAGGTCAAGCGCTGCTTGCTAGTGAGAACAGATTCGCAGTTGTTTGAAACCGCAGGGGTGGACGTAGGAATACTTGACCATCAGTATATGGGGCTGAGGGATACTTGTTCCCAGGTGACCCTGTGCCATCCAGATGTTATTCCTAGGGAGTATATAATCCCGAATGAGAGCATGAAGGTGGCAGGGATTGAGGGACAGGTGATCTCGCTGCCAGTAGCTGAGGTACCTGTGAGCTTTCAAGGCTGGAGGGGAGTTTGGCGGCTAGCGATTTCATCGACTCTGCCGGCAGCCGTGCTCGTGGGAAATGACCTGGCTGAACATGTGAAACGGGTGCTAGTGATTACACGTTCACAAGCCACCAAGGGGACAGTTCAGGGGGGCACTGATGAGCCCGAGACGGAAGCAGAGGGGAGTTCAGAAACTGTGGTGGAAACCTTGACCACGGACAGCAGATTTGGCCAAGAGCAAAAGGCAGACGCCACTCTCCAAAAGTGTTTTGAACGGGTGACAGACGCCCAGCTAACACCTGAAACCCCAGTGAGATTTCGTGAGAAAAAGGGGATTTTATATAGAGAGACCCTGAGGAACATCTCAAAAGGGGGAGATGGGGTCAGAAGTCAGCTAGTGGTACCTGAAAAGTATCGCCCCATGATCTTACAAAGGGGGCACTCTGACATGTTTGCTGCGCACTTAGGGGTGAACAAAACACAGCAGAGAATCACACAGAATTTTTACTGGCCTGAAATAGGGAAGCAGATCAAGGAGTTCTGTAAACAATGTGATGTGTGTCAGAGGCAGGGGAATAACCGTGACAGGACCAAAGCAAAGTTGTGCCCGTTGCCTGTGATTGACACTCCGTTCAAATGTATAGGGGTGGATATTGTGGGACCTTTGCCCAAGGCCACAAAGAGGGGGAACCGGTTCATTCTCACCATTGTGGACCATGCCACGAGGTACCCTGAAGCCATTACCTTGACTAACATTGAAACTAACACAGTGGCAGATGCCTTGGTGGGGTATATGTCCAGGATGGGATTTGCCTCAGAGATAATCACAGATTTAGGCACATCGTTTACATCGAAGCTCATGAAACGGTTATGGCAAATCTGTGGAATTAAACACAAGGAAACCACTGCCTATCACCCTGAAAGTAATGGGTTAACGGAGAAGTTCAATGGGACTCTGATGCGCATGATTAGGGCTTACTTGGCAGAGAATCCAAACAATTGGGACCAGAAGCTGCAATCCCTTTTGTTTGCTTATCGATCAGTGCCACAAGCCAGTACCGGGTTCAGTCCGTTTGAACTCTTGTTCGGGAGAAGGGTGAAAGGGCCCCTTGATTTAATCAAACAAAATTGGGAGCAGATCACCCAGGATGACCCACAAGATGTTGTGACATATATAGACTCTTTAAGGAATGACCTAAAGAGAAACCTAGAGCTAGCAGCAGAGACCCTGCAAGCTCAAAAGGTCAGAAAGAAAGCTTGGGATGACCAGCAAGCCAGGGAGAGGCACTTTAATCCAGGGGAGGAAGTGCTTTGGCCTAGGCTCTGCAAAGAGAACAAACTGCAGCTGGGTAGCCCAGAAATAAAATACTTGGGTCACATAGTAGGGGGAGGAGTGATAAAACCCCTAGAGGCCAAGATAGAAGCAGTTCGTGATTGGCCCAGACCCAACACCAAGAAAAAGGTCAAATCATTTCTTGGGTTGGTGGGCTACTACAGAAAATTCATCCCGAGGTTTAGCGAGATTGCGGCTCCGCTGACCGATCTGACGAGGAAGAAGACTGATGACCGCATCCCGTGGTCCAGCGACTGTGAGGAGGCGTTCCAGAGGTTGAAGGAGGCCCTCATCAACTATCCAGTGCTGCGTGCTCCAGACTTCGACCGGGAGTTCATCATCTACACCGATGCGTCTAACAGCGGGGTAGGAGCAGTTCTTTGCCAGGAGGATGAGAATGGTGACCAGCATCCAGTGTCCTACCTGAGTAGGAAACTCCAGAAAGGTGAGAGACATTTGGCAACCGTGGAAAAGGAGTGCCTGGCCATAGTCTACGCGATCCAGAAGGCCAAGCCTTACATCTGGGGAAGACATTTTATTCTGTGCACTGACCATTCACCACTGCAATGGTTAAAGACAATGAAAACCCACAATAGCAAACTTATGAGGTGGGCTTTAAACCTGCAAGACTATGACTTTGAAGTGAAGGTGGTCAGAGGGTCAGTGAACTGTGTTGCTGACGCCTTGTCAAGAAGACCTGAAGAATGAAGACGGCGAAAGAAATATGGACTATGTATATATTTTGGTGCCCAAAAAGTTAAATGTACCTGTTGTTTATTAAATATGTCTGGTTTGTATGAATAAAGGTAACTTGATGTATTGTAAATGGTAAATGTTTAAATGCCTAATTGATATGTTTATCCTAGAGTAAGTATGGTATTGTATGTTATTGTATAAATGTTTTTGTATGTTTTGGATCCAGGTTGTTTTTTGGAGAAAAGCACCTTAGCTTTCCCCCTACACAACAACTTATAAAGAGGGGAGGTGTTACATACAGCACTGATGTTACCTGTCTGTCATGGGTTTGGAGGGAAAGTTCCATCCTATGGGGAGTGGAAGGCGGGACATCAGGAGGAGGGGCTGTACTGTATATATATGTGGAGTTTGTGTGGAGAAGTTAGGAGAGCTGAAGGAGGAGCTGAGAGAAGAAGCTGGTGTGGGAGTCTGTGTGTCAGACAGGGTACTACTGTGTGTCAGTCAGTACCAACCTGATAGGTTCAGGTGTCTGTATGGTTAGCCAGAACTGATAGGTTCAGGGTCTGTGCTTTATTGAAAGGTGTTCTGTGTGAACCAAACTGGTGTATGTATGATTGAGACTAAGCCACGTTACTGTATCTTATTCCCTTGATCATTTTATTTTCCCTGTGTGTTATTTAAATAAACCTTATTCTTTTGTTTGTTTAAAAATCCATCCCTGGTCTGTGTGACTTCTTATAGGGAATGGTTGGTGGCAGCTTAGTGAAACTGTGGCATATCCCAGTAGGTCTGGGGTTGTCACAATTAGCACTGGCATTCATCAAGAAGAAGCTGATGTATGAGCAGCTGCTTGCACATAAAGGCTTCCAGATGATTGAGACTCTACATTGTGCTGTTATCCGACTTATTTTCATGGGAAGCCACGAAATCTGAGTATTGCAGGGGAAAGTCTTTGTGAGAAGTCTCAATGTGGAAGATTTGGAAAATTGCTGAAAGTGGGCACATTTTTGCACTCTGCCCCTAATATTGCTCCTTTAATATATTTTGTTATTCCTCTTCCATCTGGCTCTCACTTGGATCACCTTTCTCGGTCCCTCTCCAGTCTCTCACTTTGGGGAGATAAAAGTTGCCCATTTTCCTTCAACTCCCAGATTTGCTACTCATTTTTCTCCTAAATATAGTGGCACGAGAGGGGGGCCAAACTGATGCAAAAGGTTTAGTCCTTTGAGATCAGCCTTCCAGATTTTCCTTCAATGAGCAGCTTTATCCAAAGTGATGTGATGGGACTAGCCAGCTGAAAAACATTCAGCCTCTTAATCTGTCACTCCATCAAAATATCTTTCTAGTACAAACTAGCCATTTGCTTTGCATGTGATTTGTACTGGCAGAGTGTTTTGGACTTATCAGAGTGCTTTAGAACAGGTGTAAGCAAGCGGATATTCTCCAAAGGTCTTGGGATGCGATTCCCAACAAATCCAGCCATTGGGTATATTAATGGCACAAATTGGCATGCGTAGTCCAATAAATCTAGACAGTGTTACGAAAACCAAATAACCTACAAATATTCATTATAATAAATGATTTTCTATGAAAAGACCTCTGAGGGATGGATAAACATTGGCCAGCAAAGTAAAGAATCATCAACAGTTCTTTCTAATATATTTTAGCGAATGCTTTCACATGGGGAGTTTTATTTTGCATGGTTGAGAGTTCATTTTAAGACATTTTCAAGGGACTTCACAATAGTAACACTGTAGGGAAGTCACTGACAACCTCCTTCTATTGCTGTGAAGGGCATATTTCTTCAGAAGGCCATGGAATTTTTATAGCTGGAATGATAACAAACGCAATGATATTTTGGTTACAAACACCACTTTTGCTTGACCTTGGCTCTGATCATGTCAACAGGGACTTCCCTCTGGATTAGATTAGTACACATACTTAGAAACCATTAGAACTGTCATGTATACAGTTTTATCTATAATAACGGGATTATGTTCTGAATGACTCAAGAGCTAATTTTGAACTGATGCCAGTAACACTATCACACACACACATTTAATGTCTGTTTCCTTCACATAGTATTTTGTTTTGATATTTTCCTACTTGTAAGTGTATTACTTCAAGGCAGAAAAGTTATTTTGTACTCATTCCTGCAAAGTGCTGACAGCTGATGTTCATCATCCTCAGTCCTGTTGGGCTGTCAGTTAAATACACAAGCAAAGGGGGGGGATGAATGAGGAAAAGGGAGGGAGCAACAATTTGATAAACACCCCTCCTTGCAACCTGGAGCAGCTTTTATTCCAGCAGGGACTTTGATGTCATCCTAAACAGGCAATGAAGTGTGAACTTTAAAAGAGTGTTCTGCATCATTATCAGTGAAATACAGATTTGAAACCACCAGAGACAAGTGGAAAACTTGGTGATGTGGGTCTAGATTAACCCTTCTACCAATGGAAGGGTTCCATTCATGTAGAGCAGAGCAAGAATATGGACTGTGTAGGTCTCCAAACTGTGCTAGATTTCAACAGCTCTCATCCCCAGACAGCATCATTAATGACAGTTCCAAAACATTGAGATGCCTATACTAGGTCCACCAAATCTTTGTTAGAAGCTTCTATCCATTAAAGATCAACGGTACCGAAACAAGAAGATCTTATTGAAAAGATACGGGAAATAGCCGAAATGGACATTTTATCAGAAGTCATGAAGGACTATCCCTTGCAAAAGGCAACAGAAAGATGGGATCTATTTAACAAGTGGACAGAATCAACAGGCAGCCTGTGAACAGTACATATTGAAAGGAGAACTGAATCTAGAAGGCAGAAAAGAGTAAATAGAATAATTTAAAATCTTGATATGGCAATAGGTACAAAATGGATGAAAGTATGTTATTTTCTCCCCTCTTCCTCATCAATCCCAATTCCCTTTTCCTTTTTGTTATCCCTTATAAAAAATAAAAAATACAAAAAAGAAGAAGAAGAAGAAGAAGAAGCTTCTATCCATTAAACAGTGAAGTGAAGTTATTCTTGTTGGTTCCTTCCTTCTCTGTTAGCCTCTCTGCACCACCTCGGAGACCGGTTTGAAGTTTTTTGAGCAGATTCGTAGAAAGACCGGCTTCCACCCTTCACGGATTGCTGCCTTGTTGTGGTGAAGGGGCTTGAGTAGTTCAGAGAAGCTATGGGCTATGCCATTCAGGGACACGCAGGATGGACAGGTCATAGTGGAGAGTTCTGACTAAATGTGATCCACCTGGAGCAAAAACTGGCAAGCCACTCCAGTATCTTTGCGAAGAAAACTCATGGAGAGAAACAAAAGACTAAAAGATGTGACACTGGAAGATGAGCCCCTCCGGTTGGAAGGTGTCCAACATGCTACTCAGGACAAGTACCAGTAGCTCCAGAGCTAAGGAAGTGGTTGGGCCAAAGCTGAAAGGACGCTCAGCTGCAGACATGCCTGGAAGTGAAAGGAAAGTCCAATGCTGCAAAGAAAAATACTGCATAGGAACCTGGAATGTAAGACCAGTAAACCTTGGGAAGCTGGATGTGGTGAAACAGGAGATGGCAAGAATAAACATTGATATCCTGGGCATTAGTGAGCTAAAATGGACAGGAATGGGCAAATTCAGTTCAGACAATTATCATATCTACTATTGTGGGCAAGACTGGACTGGAATAGGGGACAGGAATGCTGAAGCAGGGAGTCAAGAGATAAAAGGAACAACAGGTAAATTTGGCCTTGGAGTTCAAAATGAAGCAGGGCAAAGGCTAATAGAGTTTTGTCAAGAGAACAAGCTGGTCATCACAAACACTCTTTTCCAAAAACACAAGAGGAGACTTTACACATGGACATCACCAGATGGACAATACCGAAATCAGATTGATTATGTTCTCTGCAGACAAAGATGGAGAAGCTCTATACAGTCAGCAGAAACAAGACCTGGATCTGATTGTGGCTCTGATCAACAGCTTCTTATAACAAAACTGAAGCTTAAACTGAAGAAAGTAGGAAGATCCACTAGGCTAGTCAGGTATAATCTAAACCAAATCCCTTCCACAGTGGAAGTGAAGAACAGATTTAAGGAACTCGATTTGGTGGACAGAGGGCCTGAAGAAATATGGATGGAGGCTCATAACATTGTACAGGAGGCAGCAACAAAAACCATCCAAAAGAAAAGGAAATGCAAGAAAACAAAGTGGCTGTCCAATGAGGCCTTACAAACAGCAGAGAAGGGAGATAGGGAAAGTTACAGAAAATTGAATGCAGTTTTCCAAAGAATAGCAAGGAGACACAAGAGGGCTTTCTTAAGTGAACAGTGCAAAGAAATAGAGAAAAGAAAAGAAAGGGAAAAACCAGAGTTCTGTTCAAGAAAATTGGAGATATTAAAGGAACATTCTGTGCAAAGATGGACATGATAAAGGGAAAAGATGGTAGGGACCTCACAGAAGCAGAAGACATCAAGAAGAGGTGGCAAGAATACACATAGGAATTATATCAGAAAGATCTGGATATCCCAGACAATGTAGTTGCTGACCTTGAGCCAGACATCCTGGAGAGTGAAGTCAAGTGCGCTTTAAAAAGCATGGCTAACAACAAGACAAGTGGAGGTGATGGCATTCCTGTCAAACTATTTAAAATCTTAAAAGATGATGCTGTTAAGGTGCTACACTCAATATGCCGGTGAGTTTGGAAAACTCAGCAGTGGTCAAAGGACTGGAAAAGATCAGTCTACATCCAATCCCAAAGAAGGGCAGTGCCAAAGAATGCTCCAACTACCATACAATTGCACTCATTTCACACGTTAACAAGGTTATGCTCAAAATCTTGCAAGGTAGGCTTCAGCAGTATGTGGACCAAAAACTGGACCAAGAACTCCCAGAAGTACAAGCTGGATTTCAAAGGGGCAGAGGAACTAGAGACCAAATTGCTAACATGCACTGAATTATGGAGAAAGCCAGAGAGTTCCAGAAAAACATCTACTTCTGCTTCATTGACAACGCAAACTATGGCAAGTTCTTAAAGAAATGGGAATGCCTGACCACCTTATCTATCTCCTGAGAAATCTATATGTGGGACAGGAAGCAACAGTTAGAACTGGATATGGAACAACTGATTGGTTCAAAATTGGGAAAGGAGTACAACAAGGCTGTATACTGTCCCCCAGCTTATTTAATTTATATGCAGAATTCATCATGCAAAAGGCAGGACTGGATGAATCCCAAGCCGGAATTAAGATTGCTGGAAGAAATATCAACAACGTCCGATATGCAGAATACCACTCTGATGGCAGAAAGTGAGGAGGAACTAAAGAACCTTGTAATGAGGTGAAAGAGGAGAGTGCAAAAAACGGTCTGAAACTCAACATCAAAAAAACTAAGATCATGGCCACTGGTCCCATCACCTCCTGGGAAATAGAAGGGGAAGATATGGAGGCAGTGACAGATTTTATTTTCCTGGGCTCCATGATCACTGCAGATGGTGACAGCAGCCACAAAATTCAAAGATGCCTGCTTCTTGGGAAGAAAGCGATGACAAACCTAAACAGCATCTTAAAAAGCAGAGACATCACCTTGCCAATGACGGTCCAGCCATAGTCAAAGCTATGGTTTTTCCAGTAGCGATGTATGGAAGTGAGAGCTGGACCATAAAGAAGGCTGACTGCCGAAAAATTGATGCTTTTGAATTGTAGTGCTGGAGGAGATTGAGAGTCCCCTGGACTGCAAGGAGAACAAACCTATCAATTCTAAAGGAAATCAACCCTGAGTGCTCACTGGAAGGACAGATCCTGAAGCTGAGGCTCCAGTACTTTGACCATTTCATGAGAAGAGAAGACTCCTTGGAAAAGCCCCTGATGTTAGGAAAGTGTGAAGGAAAGAGGAGAAGGGGATGGCAGAGGATGAGGTGGTTAGACAGTGTCACCGAAGCTACCAACATGAATTTGACCCAACTCCAAGAGGCAGTGGAAGATAGGAGGGCCTGGCGTGCTCTGGTCCATGGGGTCACAAAGAGTCGGACATGACTAAACGACTAAACAACAAAAACAAAAAGGTCAGGAGAGGTTTATATTGAGGGGAAGACAAGTGAAACTTGTGAATAATCAAATTGGTTTGGCACTTGCTTTTAGATAGATAGATAGATAGATAGATAGATAGATAGATAGATAGATAGATAGATAGATAGATAGATAGATAGATAGATAGATAGAGAGAGAGAGAGAGAGAGAGAGAGAGAGAGAGAGAGAGAGAGAGAGAGAGAGAGAGAGGCTGGCTGGCTGGCTGGCTGGATGGATGGATGGATGGATGGATGGATGGATGGATGGCTGGATGGCTGGATGGATGGCTGGATGGATGGCTGGCTGGCTGGATGGATGGATGGATGGATGGATGGATCCCTCACACATCAGAATAAAAATGATCTTGCAGTGTATGATTTGGGAGATATTTTCTGATCCCAGTGAGAATTTAAATTATCATATGGAACACTGAAATATTTCATGACCAAAGAACTGCAGAAGGAACCCTATGGGTCATCGAGTCCAATTTCGTATATATAGAGTCAAAGGAATTCTACTTAAACACCCAGATCCATAAAACCCAATGTGGAATTAAAGGTAAAATAAAATTGGATGAAACAAAGCAAAGCAAAACATGAAATGTGGAGAATTTCTAGACCTTACTGAATTCTTGTATCCCTTCTGTGCAAAATACATAAAATCTTTTTTTTCCCCTTTACTGAGAATCAAAGCTTGCCATTTCTACTTCGCTGCATCATGGTTCAAGAAGCAGCATTACTGACCTGGATAGGTCGGTGGGGACTGAATAGGGGTGGGGGACATGTGTTGATAATGATAACTATGCTTATAAGGAGGGAAATCCATATGGCAAGTGGCTAACAATTGGGGATATTATGTTTTACTTACAAAAGAGACATTGTACAATGATGCACCATGTAGCTCTTGGTCTGTGTACATTCAGCAGTACAGAAATGAATCTGGGAAGCTAACATTTCCTGCTGTATTGCAGGGCAGCTACTAAAGTACTCGCACTGAGAAGTGTGCAGCACAACTGATTTAGTGGCATGACATCAAGCCGCAAAGGATGTGTCATCTGACAAAAAAAATCAGGTGAAAAATGTCCCCCTAAAGGATGCTTTACATGTTAAGAAACAGAAGGTGAAGAGCAGCAATAATCACAGCAGGGGATGATCTCAAAAGTCTGGAAAAACCTCAAGGAAATGGTTTATAGAAGTAAACTTTTCCAATGCCAGTTTGAAGAAAGATGCAGACATGTGAAAAAGAAAGGGCATCTTCTTTGAATCCTATGGTTTTGCATATCAGGACAAATAAAAACCATTTGATCCTTAGCAGGTCTAAAAATTAAGCAAATACAATTTCAGATGAACAACAGCACATGGCATATTACACTGTGTCATGATTTATTGTACAAAACTAAAGCCAAAATGGAGAAGCCATGTGTGAAAACCTAAGTACACTTTATGGTTCAGTAGCTTGTAGAACCACCTTTAGCGGCAATAACTTGAAGTAATTGTTTTCTGTATGACTTCATCAGTCTCTTACATTGTTGTGGAGGAATTTGGGCCGGCTCTTCTTTACAACTGCTGTTTCAGTTCATTGAGGTTTGTGGGCATTTATTTATGCACAACTCTCTTAAGGTCCTACCACATAATTCCAATCAGGTGAGGTCTGGACTTTGACTGGGCCATTACAATGTCTTGATTTCCACACACCCCCTTTTTCAGCCATTCTGTTCTAGATTTGCTGGACTGCCTCGGATCACTGCCTGTTGTGAGACCCAATTTTCACCAAGCTTTAGCTGTCAAACAAATGGCCTCACACTGAACTCCAGAATACTTTGGTATACAGAGGAGTTCAACGTTGACTCAATGGCTACAAGCTGCCTAGATCCTGTGGCTGCAAAATAAACCCAAATCATCACCCCTCCACCACTGTGCTTGACAGCTGGTATAAAGCATATGTGCTAATATGCAGTGTTTGTTTTTCGCCAAATGTGAAGCTGTGCATTATGGCCAGACATCTCCACTTTGGTCTCGTCTGTCCAAAGGCTATGGTTCCAGAAGTTTTGTGGTTTGCCCAGATGCAACTTGGCAAACCTAAGCCATGCTGCCCTTTTTATAGAGAGAGAAGAAGTTTTCCCCTAGCAACCCTTCCAAACAAACTGTACTTGTTCAGTCTTTTTCTATTCATACTGTCATGAACGTTAACATTTAACATGTTAACCGAGGCCAGTAGAGTCTGAGATGTAATACTTAGAACTTTTGCAATCTCTCTGTGCATTACATGTTCTGACCCTGAGGTGAATTTGCTCGGACGTCCACTTCTGGGAAGATTGGCAATTGTTTCAAATGTTCAATAATGTGAATAATCTTCCTCACTGTAGAATGATGGACTAAATTATTTGGAAATGATCTTCTAACCCATCCCAGAGTGATGGGCAGCAACAATTGCTTCTCTACAATCATTGCTGATGTGTTTCATTCTTGGCATTGTGTTAACACACACCTGAATGCTCCAGACCAGCGAACTGCTAAAACTCCAGTTTTTATAGAGGTGGTCACACTTGCTGATGCTCAGGAACATTTGGTTAGCAGCATCTGGCTGCTACCCAGCCTCTTAATTCCTATGGAAGCAGTAGAGTGTAATTAGTTTTTCGCACACATATTCTTCTTTTTGGCTTTATTTTTGTTAAATAAATCATGGCACGATGTAATATGTTATGTTTTGTTGATAATCTGAGGTTATAGTCACCTAATTTTGAAACCTGCTAAGGACCAAATGATTTTTATTATGTCCTGATACCTACAACCATAGAATTCAAAGAGGGCATACTTCCTTTTTTCACATGACTGTATGTTTTAAATCACAAGTGTAGGAGAAAGAGACTCTAGCAAAAATGAACAAACAGAAAAGATAAATATTTAAAGATAAGTAGATTCCCTTTCTCCAGCATTCTGCAGTGGTGCTATTACACCTAATTCTGCATAGTGGCTTTGACACCTTCCTGTTAAGTTGGCTAAGCTACAGATTCCACATTAATCATCTACCACATTTAAGAAATCCTAAGAAAGTGGCCAAATATGCTGTTCGTTGTAACTTTGAAGAGTCACTTGCAAGTCCATCACTTACTTCAGACAGCATCTCAAAGCAGGGTGACAATTTGGGAATCTCAGACATTCAATCTGATCCTAAAGATGTTTACTTGAAGCTGAACCTCACTGGATTGTGCAGTACTTATTTCCTAATGGTTGTGTTTAGGTTGGCAATTTTTGTCTGTTTTCTCCCCACATTTTACAGGCAATGTAATGATGCAAATAGGGGAAAGGACATTGTTGGGTGATCTCATGGACCATTAATCATCTTACAGATACAACACTAAAATAAAGTGGTCTAAAGGCTTTGTTCCTTTACTGTGAAATCATATTTCTAAGACAGTGCTTAAATTTAAGCAATAACAACGGACGTGCTATTCAAAGCCACATATATAGCAAATGAAAGAAAAAAAGAGAAAGAGAGGAATGAAGCAGGAAACACAATACAGTGGTACCTCGCTAGACTATGATAATCCATTCCACTGAAATCGCTGTTTAGCGAAATCATTGTCTAGCGAAAAGCATTTCCCCCTTGGAATGCATTGAAACCTGTTTAATGCATTCCAGTGGGGAAGAAACATTGTTGTCTAGCAAAGATCGGCCATAGGAAAGCCGCTTTGCGAGCCGCCGATCAGCTGTTTAAATAGATGTCTTGCGAAGCTTAGATCCCGAAAACACCCGTTTTGTGAGTGCAGCGGGAGCTGTCAAAATAGTTGTCTAGCGAAAATCGGTTTTCGAAGCAGGGACCAAACATTGTGCAGTGAAATTCCCCCATAGGAATCACTGTTTTGCGAATTGCTATAGCGATCGCAAAAAGTCAATGTCTAGCGAAAAAACAGTCATGTGGGGTAAATGTCTAGCGAGGCACCACTGTAGTCCAAATGCCAGTTAACATGACAGTTTCTATGTAATCAGTTCCAGTCAAGGAAGGAAGGAATCCCGCTGAAAGCCAAGTTGGTTCTAAAACTACATATGTGACAGGTATCAAAGTTACCCTAACCGGATTTTAAAGCCAGCAAAAAGACATACTATCCAATATGCTTTTCTATTTAGCTGGATGCATCCTTACAGGCATCCTGGAACACCAAACTTTCCTTTCCTTAGAGAAAGGGCAGGTTAAGCTGAATAATCAGTTTTCTGAATCCCTTTCATACATTAAATGAGATATTCTAGACATGTAATCAACATCTTAATCCCATTCCACATTTATCCGAGACAAAAGGACCTTCTTCTGCTCTTCCTTTCCCACAGCTGTAATTTGCATGACTCCAGGGAAGGAGCTAGATAGGCTTTTGATGACAAGAGATAAGGTGGAAATGCCAGAGCTTGCTGCTTTGATCTCCTCTCAAGCAGGAAATCAGTTGAAGGTGTACCTTTCCCCTTTGTTCTTGAGACTGACACTTGCCTTCTCAGCCAGATTTCCCAGACCCTCACGAAGCTTGACATTTCTAAAATGGATTTTCATGTTCCATGCACCCATAGTTTATCAGTTTCCTCAAGGGCTGTCCATGGTTAAGCAAAGGCATTGTTGCTCAAGAGTTGTCCATGGTAAAGCAAAGGCATTGTTGCTGAAGAGTTGTCCATGGTAAAGCAAAGGCATTGTTGCTGAAGAGTTGTCCATGGTAAAGCAAAGGCATTGTTGCTCAAGAGTTGTCCATGGTAAAGCAAAGGCATTGTTGCTCAAGAGTTGTCCATGGTACAGCAAAGGCATTGTTGCTCAAGAGTTGTCCATGGTACAGCAAAGGCATTGTTGCTGAAGAATTGTCCATGGTACAGCAAAGGCATTGTTGCTGAAGAGTTGTCCATGGTACAGCAAAGGCATTGTTGCTCAAGAGTTGTCCATGGTAAAGCAAAGGCATTGTTGCTCAAGAGCTGTCCATGGTACAGCAAAGGCATTGTTGCTGAAGAGTTGTCCATGGTAAAGCAAAGGCATTGTTGCTCAAGAGCTGTCCATGGTACAGCAAAGGCATTGTTGCTGAAGAGTTGTCCATGGTACAGCAAAGGCATTGTTGCTGAAGAGTTGTCCATGGTACAGCAAAGGCATTGTTGCTGAAGAGTTGTCCATGGTAAAGCAAAGGCATTGTTGCTCAAGAGTTGTCCATGGTACAGCAAAGGCATTGTTGCTGAAGAGTTGTCCATGGTACAGCAAAGGCATTGTTGCTCAAGAGTTGTCCATGGTACAGCAAAGGCATTGTTGCTGAAGAGTTGTCCATGGTACAGCAAAGGCATTGTTGCTGAAGAGTTGTCCATGGTAAAGCAAAGGCATTGTTGCTCAAGAGTTGTCCATGGTACAGCAAAGGCATTGTTGCTGAAGAGTTGTCCATGGTACAGCAAAGGCATTGTTGCTCAAGAGTTGTCCATGGTACAGCAAAGGCATTGTTGCTCAAGAGTTGTCCATGGTAAAGCAAAGGCATTGTTGCTCAAGAGTTGTCCATGGTACAGCAAAGGCATTGTTGCTCAAGAGTTGTCCATGGTACAGCAAAGGCATTGTTGCTCAAGAGTTGTCCATGGTAAAGCAAAGGCATTGTTGCTCAAGAGTTGTCCATGGTACAGCAAAGGCATTGTTGCTCAAGAGTTGTCCATGGTACAGCAAAGGCATTGTTGCTCAAGAGTTGTCCATGGTAAAGCAAAGGCATTGTTGCTCAAGAGTTGTCCATGGTACAGCAAAGGCATTGTTGCTCAAGAGTTGTCCATGGTACAGCAAAGGCATTGTTGCTCAAGAGTTGTCCATGGTACAGCAAAGGCATTGTTGCTGAAGAGTTGTCCATGGTACAGCAAAGGCATTGTTGCTCAAGAGTTGTCCATGGTACAGCAAAGGCATTGTTGCTGAAGAGTTGTCCATGGTACAGCAAAGGCATTGTTGCTGAAGAGCTGTCCATGGTAAAGCAAAGGCATTGTTGCTCAAGAGCTGTCCATGGTACAGCAAAGGCATTGTTGCTCAAGAGTTGTCCATGGTACAGCAAAGGCATTGTTGCTCAAGAGTTGTCCATGGTACAGCAAAGGCATTGTTGCTCAAGAGTTGTCCATGGTAAAGCAAAGGCATTGTTGCTCAAGAGTTGTCCATGGTACAGCAAAGGCGTTGTTGCTCAAGAGTTGTCCATGGTACAGCAAAGGCATTGTTGCTCAAGAGTTGTCCATGGTACAGCAAAAGCGTTGTTGCTCAAGAGTTGTCCATGGTAAAGCAAAGGCATTGTTGCTCAAAAGTTGTCCATGGTACAGCAAAGGCATTGTTGCTCAAGAGTTGTCCATGGTACAGCAAAGGCATTGTTGCTCAAGAGTTGTCCATGGTACAGCAAAGGCATTGTTGCTCAAGAGTTGTCCATGGTAAAGCAAAGGCATTGTTGCTCAAGAGTTGTCCATGGTACAGCAAAGGCATTGTTGCTCAAGAGTTGTCCATGGTACAGCAAAGGCATTGTTGCTCAAGAGTTGTCCATGGTACAGCAAAGGCATTGTTGCTCAAGAGTTGTCCATGGTAAAGCAAAGGCATTGTTGCTCAAGAGTTGTCCATGGTACAGCAAAGGCATTGTTGCTGAAGAGTTGTCCATGGTACAGCAAAGTCATTGTTGCTGAAGAGTTGTCCATGGTAAAGCAAAGGCATTGTTGCTGAAGAGTTGTCCATGGTACAGCAAAGGCATTGTTGCTCAAGAGTTGTCCATGGTACAGCAAAGGCATTGTTGCTCAAGAGTTGCCCATGGTAAAGCAAAGGCATTGTTGCTCAAGAGTTGTCCATGGTACAGCAAAGGCATTGTTGCTCAAGAGTTGTCCATGGTACAGCAAAGGCATTGTTGCTCTAGCATTGAAGAACAGGACCTCCCACCATCATCCCTCCTTACAGCTCTTGTAGTGCTTCTAATCTTGCAAACCCTGTGTAACAGGTGATAGTGGGTGTAAGTCCCAGTGGCTGAGGAGTCTCTGGGCAAAAACTCACATCAGTTTTTATTAAAGGCACAGAGTGAGCCCCCACTGCCCCTTCCTCCACATTCCCGGGGTGGTGGTGGTGAGTTTCCAGCACTAATTCTCTGTCAGTCCGGCTGGGAGCTCAGTTGACTTCATTGGGGTCCCTGAGAGTCCAGACCCAGACAAGTGGGTGGGAATAGGAGTGCTGAGCCAGGATGCAGTCCTTTTAGGGACAACTGGTAAAGGCCATTGATGAGAACTAGGCTCTGCAGCGCTGCTCTTCCCAAAGTCTGCTTAGCCACACCTACTGATGTCTGCATCTCCACCACCAAAGCTGGGTGGGCTAGGCGCCATGGCTCTCCTCAAGTGGCAAGGACACCAAGCTCAGGTGGCTCTGGGTCATTGCCAGAGTCTCAGGTCTTTGAGCCCTTTCATGGCCAAGCAGGCTGGATAGGAGGAGGTGGCTCCCTTACTCCTCATGTTTGCATTTCTGTGGAGGTGAAGAAGATGGGGATCGTGACTGCTTCCGCCCACATCTCCCCTTCACCTTATGTGGTTGATGACGACCCTAAGCCCTACAACTCCCGCCCTCTTATTCCTGCTCTCTTGCCCTCTCCTCCAGGTGTCGTCCCCTTCTCCTCTTGCTAAGTTTCCTGATGTATGAAAGTAGATAAAATGGAACTTGATTTTTCTTGAAGGTCCGTAACTTTCGTAATATAAGGGTTTGGAACAGTTCCTTTTTTGGACCACAGATTCTGTAACTCCACAGAAAGCATTTATTTCTATGGCTTTAACATTTTTGATGAATGAATTAATTTTTGATCTGCAAACATGTTTCAGTTGTTTGTTAACCAGCTAGAATTTCCCACAACTGCAACACTTACTCACAAGAGGATGAATTGTTATTTTACAGGGATGGGGACTTGAACTGCGGGACTTGCTGTCAAGTGAGATTTAATATTTATTAATATATTTATTTACCAAGATCCAGGTGTATAGACCCTGTGTCCTGAGTACACTCCTGTACTGCAGTGAGTCCTGGACCCTTTGTGCATGGCAGGAGAGTAAGCTGAACATCTTCCATATGTGATGTCTCTGATGGATTTTTGGTATCACCTGGCAGGACAAAGTTCCAAATAGAGTAGACCTAGAAAGAGCTGCAGTTTTAGCATGTATACATTACTGAAACAGTGATGTCTACGTTGGCTTGAGCATATTGTGAGAATGGGTGATGGTCGGAATCTAAAAGATCTCCTGCATGGAGAATTAGTGCAGGGAAATAACCCCAGAGGAAGACCATAGCTGTGATACAAGGATATCTGCAAGCGGGATCTGAAGGCCTTAGGAATGGACCTCAACAGATGGGAAACCTTGACATCGGAGTGTTCAGCCTGGAGGCAGGCAGTGCATCATGGCCTCTCCCAATTTGAAGAGGCACTTCTCCAGCACGCCAAAGCAAAAGAGGCAGTCCCGAAACCAGCAAAATTAGGGAGCTGAACAGGGGACAGATTGTATTTGTTTTCAGTGTGGAAGGGATTGCCACTCTCGGATTGCCCTTCTCAGCCACAGTAGACGCTGTTCCAAGTTCTCCATACAGAGCATGTTCCCATAGTCTCTTGAGACTGAAGGATGCCTAAATCAAATTTATTTATTTATTTATTTATTTATTTATTTATTTATTTATTTATTTATTTATTTATTTGTTTGTCTGTCTGTCTGTTTGTTTGTTTGTTTGTTTGTTTGTTTGTTTACTTACTTACTTACTTACTTACTTACTTACTTACTTACTTACTTACTTACCTACCTACCTACCTACCTACCTACCTATATGAATAACTTGTAATTTTTTTTAAAAATCTTGGAAGTTAAATTCAGAAGCATTCCTGTTTTAAATCTCCAGTTGTGCACGGGCTGGAGACGTGTGCCCCCCCCTTTTCCGAATGAATTCTTGAAATCCACTTCAGCCTAAACTCTGAGAAGCCTGGCCATCTGGGCAATATGGCGATGGTAACCTAGGGTTTAATCCTAAAAATTAAATTCTTATGAAAGCCATCTGGTCACATACAATTACGACACATGCCCATACTGTTGCTTGTGGCGAAAGAGACGTCTTTAATTTGTCTTTAATTTTAGTGAAATTATAGCTTTCAAACTGATGAGGAGTATATTGAAGACATTATGTTCTCTAGAAAAAGACCGAGAAAAGCTATATTTATCTCTGCTTAAATGGGATCTTAAAATTGTAATTATTATTTAATCGCCAATTTATGGAACTATAAAATATTCTCTTAAAGGAATGATATCTGTGTGTGTGTTTTCTAAAATGAAATTTCACAGCTAATTGAGCCACTCATTTGCATACGTCCATTGCACTCTGATAAATCCAGCTGAGTGCCAGCAGCATGGCTACAAGTACAAGAGATGGAAGCCATGGCAGAAATCGTCCATGAACTTAGTGACACACGAAGAAGGCTGCCGTGTGAAACTGGATTAGTTTCTTGATAGTCACATGCAAAACAGCATCTCTAAGACCAGTTAGGCCCATTAGAAATATACAGCAATCTCATTAGAACTTAAAACCATTTAGCCCTCTTCTCTTTAATATCATTTATTAAGCATAACTTTTAAAAGTTTACTTCTAACAAACAGCAACACTGACATCCAGTGTCTACTTAAATTAATAACAGTAGAATAATCCCTATGGATATTGCAGTTACAAAATCTGCATCTTTGCCTTTAAGTAGTTATTAAAAGGTGAAAACATTAACGTTACCCATATGTGATGATTCAGATGATTACTGATCAAAGTGGTGTTTTGACAGACAGAAATATATTAGATGATCAAAATACAGGATGCTACAGAATGGATTTTTCTCTCACACAAACTTCCAGTCTTATTCATTATTAAGAGCAATGATCAAACCGAGGCAAGATGAATCAAAATTATGGCCTCCCTCCATCGATGTAAGTTAATTTACAAAGTCTTTTCAATTTCAGGGCTTTATTAGGTGTTCAAGGATTATAAGACATCATCATTTTTTAAAATTAGTGGCATCAAAGCAAGTGTGTATTTAAGAAAATCTCTTTTGGTAAAGATGCTGAGAGCTGAAGGCTTAAGAGTTGCAATTAGTGCAGCAAACTGTAGAACAAGAAATATAGTCCTCCGTTTCAGATGCATTCTAGGTTCCATTTCTGCCTTGTGCATCACAGGAAATGCTGTTGTAAGTCCAGCTGATAGGGCCTGGTTGTAAGGGTAATTATAGGCATTAAATAATTGCATGGGTTTTAGTTTAGGGAACTTAAGAGGGGACCAGTGTGCGACGCAGAAAACTAAGAGAACAGAAAATGCCATTTTAACCAGATCCAAAAGTACCTATGGAAGAAAAATAAAATTCTGATCAATTCAAGAGCTATATTTGGGGAGGGCCCATCTAGTCCAGCTCCCTGTATCTCCCAGTGGCCCCACCAGATGCCTCTGGGAGCACACGAGAAAACTAGATACCTGTCTCCTGATACCCCTCCCCTACATCGGGCATTTGGAGGTACCTTCCTTCTAAGCCTGGAGGTTATACATCCCCCTCATGGCTTGTAACCTGCAATGAACTTTTCCTCCAGGAATCTGCCCAATCCCCTTTTAAAAGCATCTAGGCCAGATGCCATCACCACATCCTGTGGCAAGGAGTTCCACAGACTAACAACACGCTGGGTAAAGAAATATTTTCTTTTGTCTGTTCTCACTCTCCCACCACTCAATTTGAGTGGATGTCCCCTGGTTCTGGTATTGTGTGAGAGGGAAAAGAGTTTATCTCTATCCACTTTATCCATCCCCTGCATAATTTGATACGTCTCAATCATGTCCCCCCCCCCCTCAGGCATCTTTTCTCTAGACTAAAGAGCCCTAAATGCTGTAGCCTTTCCTCATAAGGGAGGTGCCCCAGCCCAGTCATCATTGTAGTCTCTCTCTTCTGCACCTTTTCCAGTTCCACTTTTTGTGTGTGTGTGTGGTGAACTGTATGGATCTCTTTGCATATTTCCTGTTGCCTTTATAGTGTTCTAGCACCACACATGCAAAAAAATCTATTTGTTTTCCTTTCCACTTGCTGGAATAAAACTGATAAAACCAGTAATTCACCAATCCATTACAAACCAGCTCTGATTTTGGCCATATATTATACCTTATACCACTATAGTAGAGCACTAGCTGTGTGATTCACTCTGTTATGAAATGGTGCATTTGCACTGTTGGCGTCAACCAAATGTTACTTTTTCCCCAACAGTTTTGACAGCTGGAGGAAAACGTTGCTCTGTTGATGTTGATATACAGTAGTCGGTGTAGATACAGTAGATCTTTGATCTTTGGCATTGTTTTATTGCATTTAAGGCGATTTGGGAAAAAAAAACAACCCACCATAGGGTTGTTAAATATTAATGTTTGACAAATATGTAATAACAATACATAAAAGTTATTAAGAGAAAATACACTTATTGATTTTGTGGCCAGGGTAATGCAGTGGTTAGAGTATTGGGCTGGGCTTTGACAGATCTAGGTTATAGTCCCCATAAAGACATGAAAGTTATTGGGTGACTTTGGGTTAATCCATCTCTCTTAGCCTAAGCAGGAACTATGACATCATCTATTAGTCCCTTCTGGCTTCCTTGTTTCTTGTGAGTTGATCCACAGTCCTCACAAGAGTTGGTATGGATGTTCCTAGTAACAGCATATAGTTGTAAGGTTTCCCATTGCAGTAGCTTGGTCTAGACTACGTAATTAAGAAGACCCATTTGTTTTACAGCATACTTCAACTTAAGGAGATGAAGGCCAAAATCCAACTATTACAGTATACCCATTAAATCAAGGAGTGATAAATCAGGTCTTGGGTAAGTTTTATTTACTGAGTTGCTCTACTCTCGTTGGGACTAACAATTTTATTTAGGCCCAAAACACCACCAAAAACCTTGCTACAGTAGATTTTTTGATATGATTCAACATGGCTGCTTGATTTTCTCTCTTTACCTTGGGTTTATGGCTATGGGGACTATTACAATGACTATCAGCACTTCAGAACTTATCACTACATCACTGAGGAGAGATGTGTATAGCATGACTTCAGTGGAGGAAATGTAGAACTGTAACTAATGAATAAAGAGATGTTTTCTCTTAAGGGTTTGAGTTTCTCTGTCTGTCTGTCTGTCTCTCTCTCTCTCACACACACACACACAGAGAGAGAGACAGAGACAGAGACACACACACAGAGAGAGAACCCACCCCACAATGATCACTTCAACGCATCCTCTCATTTAAATGAAGACTAACATATTCCAGAGTGTCGCTCAAATCCAGCACAGATTTTTCAATAGGCATCTTTTGATTCTACACATTCATATACTAGTTGACAATTTAGTATCTTTTGTGACAGTATTTTGTCTGTCAAGTTGTCTTCCTCTAATTTTATGGCAGTGTAAAAGAATTCAAAATTGCCTTAACTAGTTGCAACTCCCAGAAGTACAAGCTGGATTCCGAAGAGGCAGAGGAACTCGAGACCAAATTGCTAACTTGCGCTGGATTATGGAGAAAGCCAGAGAGTTCCAGAAAAATATCTACTTCTGCTTCATTGACTATGCGAAAGCCTTTGACTGTGTGGACCACAGCAAACTATGGCAAGTTCTTAAAGAAATGGGAGTGCCTGACCACTTTATCTGTCTCCTGAGAAACCTATATGTGGGACAGGAAGCAACAGTTAGAACTGGTCATGGAACAACTGAGTGGTTCAAAATTGGGAAAGGAGTACGGCAAGGCTGTATATTGTCCCCCAGCTTATTTAACTTATATGCAGAATACATCATGCGGAAGGCTGGACTGGAAGAAACCCAAGCCGGAATTAAGATTGCCGGAAGAAATATCAACAACCTCCGATATGCAGATGATACCACTCTGATGGCAGAAAGTGAGGAGGAATTAACCTTGTAATGAGAGTGAAAGAGGAGAGTGCAAAAAACGGTCTGAAACTCAACATCAAAAAAACTAAGATCATGGCCACTGGTCCCATCACCTCCTGGGAAATAGAAGGGGAAGATATGGAGGCAGTGTCAAATTTTATCTTCCTGGGCTCCATGATCACTGCAGATGGAGACAGCAGCCCTGAAATTAAAAGGTGCCTTCTTCTTGGGAGGAAAGCGATGACAAATCTGGACAGCATCTTGAAAAGCAGAGACATCACCTTGCCAACAAAAGTCCGAATAGTCAAAGCTATGGTTTTTCCTGTCGTGATGTATGGAAGTGAGAGCTGGACCATAAAGAAAGCAGACCGCCGAAGAATTGATGCCTTTGAATTGTGGTGCTGGAGGAGGCTCTTGAGAATCCCCTGGACTGCAAGGAGAACAAACCTATCCATTCTGAAGGAAATCAATCCTGAGTGCTCACTGGAAGGACAGATCCTGAAGCTGAGGCTCCAGTACTTTGGCCATCTAATGAGAAGAAAAGACTCCCTGGAAAAGACCCTGATGTTGGGAAAGTGTGATGGCAAGAGGAGAAGGGGACGACCGAGGATGAGATGGCTGGACAGTGTCTGCGAAGCAACCAACATGAACCTGACACAACTCCGGGAGGCAGTAGAAGACAGGAGGGCCTGGCGTGCTCTGGTCCATGGGGTCACAAAGAGTCGGACACGACTAAACGACTAAACACACACACAGTTGCAACCATTCTCTGTGGCATGTCCCACAACCCCAGTCAACCTTTCTGTCTTTTATATCTGCTGTCATTCTAGCCGTATTTTCTTCAGATAGCTGACAATGATTCTAATTAGTCACAGTTGTTTAGAGGCTATTAACACAATTCTTCAGCTGGTGATGGTTGGAATAGCTGACTTAAATAATACTATTGTTCCACTGATGATGTCTTAGCCTTAGACATCTGAAAACCAGATGGCTACTGAGATAAGACAGCTGAGGCTGTGAGCTGAAGAGGTACTGAAGCATGGTCCATGTAAAGAAAGAATAATTCTGCCTGACTGTACAATTCAGCAGTGTTAACCATATGGCTATCATCCCAGAGGACCATGTTCAGTTCTTCAAAAAAGAAACTTTTTGTTTATGAATGTGGGATGCTGTGTGTCTGTATCCATAATTCAAAATGCCAAGAAATGGCCTAATACTGCTGCAACCATGCTAACAGTCATGACAGTCTACAGGATACCCTTTTGTGTTCATTGCCATTTCTTCTAGGCATTAAAAAGATCTGGGAACATTTAAAGTTGCCTATTTCTGAAGTGGGGAGGGGGCAAAACAGTTTTACTTTTTTTAAAAAAAATCATAACTGGAAAATCCTTTCCCCAAACATCCCCGATATTGGCTTAGGGCAAGAGTGGACTATGTGCTACAACTTTGCCAAGGTTGGTGTTGATCTGAAGCCCAGTTTAAAAGCTACTCCCCCCCCCTTTGGGCGTCCCCATTTTTAGAATTGCCTTATAGAAAGTAGATTTGCTCTGCCGGCACAAGAACATTGCTGCACTCCTGTGCAGCAAGAATGCCCGACAGGCATTCCGTATATTGCTTCAGTGGGCTTGGGACAGATGTATTTTGGGAGAATGCCTGTCCCACCAGACTGTGTATTCTGTGTATATCACAATGAAAAATAAATAAAAATCTGTACCCTTGCTTCCTGCCACTATGTGAATCTGTTCCAGAAATAGATTTATATCAGGAGCAAAACATGGAATAATTCTTCTGAACCTTTTCTCTTTGGCTCATGGTGTAACTATCTTTGCTAATTTTAGGCCAAACAACTCGAGATGAAGGAGATCACCATACAGTCACCTGAGACAGCACTCAGTTCTTTGTGTTGATATCTGCTTTCTATCCGTTTATAAACATTAGAAACAGGCACTAATTGTAGTGTAGTACTACAATATGTTCAACCGAGGAAGTGTTCAGCCCTTCCTCCCAAGCCACTTTTGCAATGCAAACTGGGTGGGTCCCTTTAGGCCCACATTTCTAGACTATAAAGTTCATGAGGCAGGGACCTCTTCTTTCATGCTCTGCAAAAACACAACGAAAGCAATCTTACAACAATAAGCTCACTTACACTTACAGTGGGGTCTCTACTTAAGAACTTAATCTGTATTGGAAGGTGGTTCTCAAGTTGAAAAGTTCTTATGTTGAATCTGCATTTCCCATAAGAATGCATTGAAAACCATTTAATCTGTATCTGCTCTTTTCCGTCCATAGAAACTACAGTGGAACCTCTACTTAAGAACTTAATCCGTTTTGGAATGGTGTTCTTAAGTTGAAACGTTCTTAAGTTGAAGCAAAATTTCCCATAAGAATGGACTGAAAACCAATTAATCCGTTTTGGCTGTGTTTTTGTTATGTAGAGGTGCGTTCGTACATTGAAGCATTAGTTCCCATAGGAACTAATGCAAAGCTGGTTAATATGTACTCTACCACTAGGGGGAGAATTTTTTTTTTAACCTAAGATGACCTAAGGTTAAAAAAAGAGCAGGAAAGGTTTTTTTTTTCCTGTTCTTATCTTGGATTTCTGTTCTCAAGTAGAAGCAAAATTTAGCAAATGGAGCTGTTCTTAAGTTGGATTGTTCTTAAGTAGGGACGTTCTTAAGTAGAGACCCCACTGTACAACCCTGCCAACAAACCTAGACCGCATTCCTTCAGCACCTATCTCTTTTTCCCCCTGGGTTTCCTATGCCCCGATTTATTTCTCTTCTCTAGAACTCACTGTAGAGCTTCTGAAGGAAATAAAGAAGGTCCACCAAAAGAGAAGAATTGTTTGTGTGTGAGAGCGGGGTTGTGCTCTGCTGGTGTGTGGCTGGAACCCAACAGATCTGCTGACCAAATTGACTTAGGGAACAATTAAAAAACAAGTCAAACTTTATTTTCAAGGCTAGAACAAAACAAGAACAATGCTCATTTGGGTGATGACTGCCAGGTATTTCATTTGGTCTAGCCTTCCCCTGAATTCCCCACAATGGCACACTTTTATACCACACAATTCAACTTCCTGTCTGCTTGCTCTCTCTCTCTCTTTCTCTCTCTCTGTGTGTGTGTGTGTATGTCCTAGCAAAAACCAGGAGTCCTTTCTCTAATGACCACTTTACTCTTTATCCTGCTCTCATGGTATTCAAAAGGCTGGAAAGCTGAGTCCAAGAGAGGGTGGATGTCTGTGTTGTCATCACCATACATTCACCTGAGATAGCACTCAGTGCTTTGTGTACAGGAATACACTGCAGACTGCCGTGGTCAGAATTTGGAGATGGCTGAATAGGAATTGAATGAAAAAGAAATACTGTAGAAATCTGAGGATTATTTAAAAAAAGGTTTGACACCTGTAATCCTGAGAAGTCATCATCATCATCTGTACTGTTTAGCACATGAGCCATAGCAAACAATACGGCAGTATATCATAATATGAAAAGAGAAAGAAGAAAAAATCCAAAAAAGTTCATTAAAAATTCTTGGTTTAAAATACATTGCACCCATGTTTTATATTTAAACATAAAACTTTAACAACAAAAATAAAAATGCCAACATGTTATAAATGTAATTGTAATTTAATAGTTCACTATCAGATGGCCCAGAACAGAGCAATTAACCTAACAAGTCAGCTTTGGTAAGTTTAGACTTTGTAATTATAACTACAGAAGCTAAAGTTACCATTCAGAATGTGACAAATTGGACAGCACCATTACTTTATCCTGATATGACATTCCTAACAATGGCCTTAAGATGTTCCTCAAAAGTCTATCACACCAAGCTGCCAATACAGGACACATGTGTTACATACAGCACTGATGTTACCTGTCTGTCATGGGTTTGGAGGGAAAGTTCCATCCTATGGGGAGTGGAAGGCGGGACATCAGGAGGAGGGGCTGTACTGTATATATATGTGGAGCTTGTGTGGAGAAGCTGGAGAGAAGCTGGAGAGCTGAGAGAAGAAGCTTGAGTGGGAGTCTGTGTGTCAGACAGGGTACTACTGTGTGTCAGTCAGTACCAACCTGATAGGTTCAGGTGTCTGTATGGTTAGCCAGAACTGATAGGTTCAGGGTCTGTGCTTCAAGTTAAGTGTTCTGTGTGAACCATACTGTGTGTATGTATGATTGAGACTAAGCCACGTTACTGTATCTTATTCACTTGATCATTTTATTTTCCCTGTGTGTTATGTAAATAAACCTTGTTCTTTTATTTGTTTAAACATCCATCCCTGGTCTGTGTGACTTCTTATAGGGAATGGTTGGTGGCAGCTTAGTGAAACTGTGGCATGTCCCAGTAGGTCTGGGTTTGTCACAACATGTACTGTATATCATATGCACTCAGTCCATAACAGACTTACAGTCACTCAAGAGTATCATTAAAGCCGACTGCTCATATAGCAAGTAGCACTACTGTATATTGAAATGCCTTATTAAAGGCCTTTCTGTGATAATTTTTTAAAAATTTCTTTAAAGTAAGATGGAAGAGTTGGGGGAGCAGAGAAATCTTTTTTAAACAGGGTAGCTGTTTTCAAGATGCCTCATGATCCTGCATGTTTGAGCACTCAGATCTAGCAGTGCTTGCTGCACTGAGAATTCAGCTGCAGATAAACTGAGGCTCTTGAACTATCCAGATTTAGTGGCTAAATGTAGTGTGAAATTCCTCTGTGAGTTAAAGTTCCTCTTTTCATATGTTGATATTAGAAAGCCAAATGATAAGTTTCAACCAGTAATTAAAGGCTGCCTTACTGAACAATGTCATTTCTGAAGGGAAGGGGAAGTCAAGACTACCTAGAATTGATAATACCACACAAAGTTATTTTCGGCTGTGTCTAAAGTGGTTGTAAATTTCGAGACTCCTGAATTGCTCTGAGGGATGACGTTCATTTCCAAATTCCAGAACTCAGGGGACTAGGTAACCTCTTCTTGGTTCTACAGAATCTAAGAAGACCAAACAGCATTTTCACCTTTCCTTTCAGAGTCATGAACATGAGCTGTTCAGAAGTATGACCGATGGCAAGGCAAAACAAGACAACTGTTCTAATCACTTCCCATCTGTTGACTATTCATGGGATGGGTCCTTCTATTGAAAGCCATTACCTTCATTTTCTTATAATTCATATTACACAGATTTGGCTTGCAATAGACACACTGAACTGTTTCTGTATCTTCTGAGGCCTATGGTGGCTTTGGATGGCTCAATGGCTGAGGCAGGTTGGCAGTTCAAACCCCCCCCCCCCACTGTGCCTTCTTGACAGGACCAGGACTCAATGATCCATAGGGTTCCTTCCAGCTCTTCTGTTCTAAGATTATGATATGGGAATATGTGATATTAACACTGTGCCATTTTGTGAGACCGGAGGCGAAGCTATAGAAGTCCTTGCCGGAGTGTCGTCCTCAGTTAAAAGAGAGAAGGAGACTCAGACAGCGTCCACGACTACTCGCATTGCATCCAGACATCAGGGTGTAGACACTGGGGATTTGGAACAGGGGGTAAAGAAGATGTCGGTAGCTACCCAGACCAGGATAGAAAAGGCGGGAACCCGGGTGGAGGAGCGACCGTTAGTAGAGGCGGGGCTTGGAGAGTTAAGGGAAGGAAAAGACAAGATACCCGGGGGTTGGGAATTAATCTGGATAGAGGATCCCTGGACAGGGAGATATGAAAAGGTCAGGGTGCCTCGGGAAGAGGCAGATTACCGAAGAAGAAGAGGTTTGCCCCTCAGACCATCTTATTGGGGAGAAACAGAGGCTAAAGAGTGGAGGAGGCGTTTGAGGGAGGAAAAGGAGAAAGGAGAGAGAGAAGAGAGGGAAAGGAGAGCATGGTGTCTGGAGGAGGCTCACCAGAGGAGGTATTCACCGGATCCTGGGACCCCTATTCTGAGGAAGTCGACCCCTTCGACCCGGAGAGGGGAGATGAGGAGACCTTACCCTTAATCGAGGTGGACATTGAGGCGAAAGGACCGGGTGAAGTTAACCCATTCTCCAAGGGACCTTGGAATGACCCGAGTTTCAACCCCTTTTTACAAGAAGCATGGACACCCTCGTTTGACCCGTTGGCGGCGAGAGAAAAGAATACTGACAAGTTTAACGTTGATACTTCTTTATTTGATGTTCCAATAAACCCCAGTTCTGTTTTTCAAGATCACGCGCCTCCGGTGTTTGTGTCTGGTAAGCCTGGGGGAACCACTGAACCCTCACACATTTGTGTAAAGAAATACTGAAATAGCCTTTCCACCTACTCCTACTGGAGAAAATTGTAATCCTGTTACGTGCTCCATTGTATTTGAATATATGGTTGAATAGAAGTAGGACCAAGAGACAACCTTGATGACCCCCTTTAGACGTTGTTATGCCACAAATGCCAGTCTCCTTTTTAAAGTGGTATTACTTTAATATTTTTTATTTGCAGTAACAAGATAATGTCTATTTGGGATAGGATTTTTGGAGTACACCTGCCATAATTCTCCATTCCATGAGTTCATATTGACAAATAGACACCAGAGAACACCTTAATGTGACTCAGCTGGGAGAAAGGACTACAACTGAAGGCTTTGAGGCTTAGCTAGGCCTAACTCTTCCCCATCTTCCTATTCCTGACCCAATGCTAGATGGGAGCTTTCTTTTTGAATAGGAAGCAAGGCCTAGCTAAGCCTCAAAACCTAGTTTAGACCTTTCTCCAAAGTGAGCCACATTTAGGTGACTGCTTGTCAGGTAGAACCCCTAGAAGAAAGAATTATGGGATCTGTAGCCCAAAACACTATGGATGTACAGGCCTTTAAATAATAATAGATTCGTTGTTCTGAGGCTGTAAGCAGGCACCAGAGCTTCACAATGTTCTTCTGAGTTAGAGCCAAAGCAATCTCCTACGATGAGTCTTGCATTGAGGAGCCTTGTGGCACAGTGATTAAGCTGCTGTACTGCAGTCAAAATTCTGCTCACCAGCAGGGCCCAGTCCCATATCGCTGGCTCAGGGTTCACTCAGCCTTCCATCCTTCCAAGGCTGGTAAATTGAATACCTGGCCTGCTATGGGGGGGGGGGGAACGGGAGGTGTAGCTTGCACAATTAATTTGTAAACCATCTAGAAAGTGCTTTAAGCAATACAGAGTAGACTGTGTCTAGATGGGCGGCATATAAATGCAATAAATAAATAAATAAATAAATAAATAAATAAATAAATAAATAAATAAATACGAGGTGATATATAAGTAGCATACTTTGGGTTTTTTTTTTTTGTTTCATTAAGGCAAAGACTTTTTTTTTCGCTCCAAAGGAGGTGTTTATATTTTTTTCTCAGAGCGTGAAAAAGGATTTTGGTAGGTGGTTCTTAAATTAGATTTTTATAGGTGATCCAGAGCACCCCTTAACTGCTTTTTCATGTTTGAACCTTCTTTTGTCCAGTTGTTTGTTATCATGTTTCCTTTTGTTAACCTTAAATTCTTAATCAGAAAAGGCCTCAAAGCTTTAATTACATCACTGTATAAAGGCAGTATGAATACCATGAGCTGTGAGAATTTTTTTTTCATTCTGTTCAAAAGTCAATTTGCTGTTCAGCATTTGCTGCATGTGATGTTTCAATATGCATGAGAAACTGGCAAGGAGGCCCTTATTCTGTGTCCTGCTAGTATTACAAAAATATGAGTATAAAATATCACTTTCTAGCTGTATCCAGTTTTAAAATATAGAACATCTTCTAAATATTTACTGTCAAAATTATGTGATCTTCCAAAATCAAAAGGCAGGTTATTTCCAAACACTTCAAAGCGGGGGGGGGGGGAGAGAACTGCGACAGCACCCCCAACTGAGGAAGCTATCAAACAGGCCAGTCCCCTACTGAGACATCTTTTACGAGCTGAAGGAATTGCATTTAGCGTGTAAGAGATGAAGCCATTTAAGAGCAGAGCTAATATTAACCAAGCCTTCTCCATAAAAAATGTAGGGTCCCAGGTTTTATTTGACTAGCCTATCACATTCTATGAAATACAAAGAAATTTAGAGGCATTGAACAATGTCCTGTTGTATGCATGTGCAACTTGAAGTTTCTCAGGCCATTGTGAAATTTGCACCAAGGCACAAATCTTATCCAGGAAACACTTCCATGGGCGTACTTGCACAGTCAGTTTATTGTGAACGTCGTTGCATGGGTTGTCGCACCAGTGCGTGTGGAATCAGACATGCAGACTACCTGGGTGTAGCTCTTTGTGGACATTTGCTGATGTAACTTTATGTTATACGAAGTCCAACGGGATTTCAGCCATTCTGAGAGATAATACATATTGCACCATTTTCTCTTACTTACTTATCTTGGTTATTAGTGTCAATGAATCAGAATGAACTAAAGGCAAAAGAGTGAGTCCTCAGACATTTTGTAACACAGAGTTGGCTGGTAAATTGCTTTCAGCAGCATTAGACATAATGATAGGTTTCCACAGAAGCTATGATGTTGGGCTTTCTTGAATAATCTGACTGGTGACAAAAATCGCATTGTCCAACTTTTGATTGCTAAACTGAGAACAGGGTGATAGATTCGAAAGGCAGATTCATTCAACCTCAGCTATAATTGAAAGGATGATAGCTTTGGAAGGAAGTTCACTTCACTTCAGAAAGCTACAGAACCTTTTGGAAAGAGCTCTGTCTGCCTCAGACTTTGACCAGTTTTGAAATGTGGGGTACAGTATATCCCTAATAAAAGAGCTAAGGAGTTTTATCAGTTTTAAATTGTGGGAAATAAACAGAAAAGATCCAAATAACATTAAGCATCTTCCCTTCAAACCCTGAATAAAATCTACTACAGTGGTGCCCCGCATAGCGACGTTAATCCGTTCCAGGAAAAACGTCGCTATCCGGAAACATCGCTAAACGGAACTGAAAACCCCATAGGAACGCATTAAACTCCGTTTAATGCGTTCCTATGGGGGGGATAAACTCACCGTTAAGTGAAGATTCCCCATACGGCCGCCGTTTTTGCCGCCTCGGTAAGCGAGGGCAGGGCGCGAAAACGCTGCGGGCGGCCATTTTCTTCCAGGTATCTGGCTGCAGATTCCCCACTGTGCCTCCAGGGAGAAGAGTCAGTCTGGGTGGCCTTGGGTAAGCTGCACAGCCCCAGGGTGTCCTCAGAAGAAGGAAAGGCAAACCACTTCTGAATATTCTCTATCTGGAAAGGGTTGCCTACGTCAGAATTGACTTGACTGCACACGATGATGATGAATCTGTGAAATGGTGGCATGCCTGTTTCGATTACAAATTAAAGTCCTTTAAAATGAAATTGAACTTTCTGGAGCCTGTAAACTGTTTCCTTTCTAGTGTCTAATGCCTCAGTAGGTTAGGCACCTGGCCGTGGAGCAGAGGTTGGGAGTTCAATTCCCCAATGTGTTTTCCAGGAGATGAGCCAGCCCTGGGTGCCTTGGACAAGCTGCACAGTCCAGGATGCCCCAGAAGAAGGGACTGGTAACCCACCTCTGAGTAATTTCTCCTAGAAAATACTGGAAAGGGTCACGTTCGGTCAGAATTGGTGGTGGACAATTATTATTTAATATCCTGGAAATTGCATCCATGAGAGAAGGAACCCTCCAATTTACCTGATTTCTTTGCTTTGATCCAAGGACAGCTGGGATTGTAATTATAGTATCAGTATAATTTTCTCTCACTATTTTCCTATGTCTTCCGGAGCACAATCCCATACCTATTTACCCAGAAGGCAGAAGTCCTGTTTGGTTAAGTGAGGATTCATACCAGGTATACTCAGCATCCTCAGTCAGGAAAATCCAGAGGTTGAAATGTACTATACAAGATCATCTCTGTTTCAACATCATGAGTATGCAGCAGCATTTTATTGAGACATCAGTCAGCTTTGAAATTTGTTCAGCTAAGGCATTGTTGGCCTGCTGAGATTCACTGATGCAGTCAGTGTGGTTTGACATTTCATAGAATCAAAGAATTGTAAAGTTGGAAGAGAATCCAAAAGTAATCCAGTTCAACCCCCTGCCACTGAAGTAATTCTACACCTATAGTGTTCTTTACAGATGACCACCCAAACTCTTTTTAAAACCCTTCAAAGAAGGAGAACCCCACAACCCCTGGGATAGTGCATTCAACTGCCAGAAAGGTCTAACTGTGAAGAAATGCTTCCTGAGCTCAAGTCAGAACCTCCTTTCTTGTAATTTTGATTCACCAGTTGGGGCTCTAACCTCCAAAGTCACAGAAAACATGCTTGTTTTGTCTTCCACCGTGGCAACTCTTCAGATACTTGAAGACGTTATCATATCCCTTCTCAAACTTATTTTCTCCAAGCTAAATATGCACAGCTAGCTCCTTCAATTATCCCTCAGAGGCTTAGTTTCTAGACCCTTTACCATCCAAGTAACCCTCATCTGGACCAGTTATAGCTTTCTCAATCTCTGGAACCTGAATCTGGACACAATAAGATCTGATCAAAGCAGAACAGTGGCACTTTTCCTTTTATCTGGATGTGTTTCCTTTGATCAGTGATGCTGCTTAGGCTTGCATCAGTTGTTGTTGTTGTTGTTGCATTACAGTGTTGATCCATGTTTAGCTTGTGATCTCCAAAAAACATGAGATCTCTTTCACTACCATCAAGCATATTTCACCTATTTTGAACACGAGCTCATATTTTTTCCCCCTGCACAAATGCAGAACATTACATTTATCCTTGCTGAAACTCATTTTGCTTGTTTTGGACCAGTTTTCCAATGTTACCTATCTTTTTCAGATCAATGTCATCCACAGATTTGATGAACAGCCTTTCAACTTCTTCATCCAAGCCATTTATAAAGATGTTGAACAATATTGAGCCCAAGACAAAACCCCGTAGTGCATAACTTGCCATTTTTATTCTGAATGATGTAGAACTATTGGTGAGCACTCTTTGGGTGCAGTCAATCAACCAGCAACAAAACTACCACATAGTAACATTATCTAGTCTACATTTTACACAGCTGGTCACAATAATACATCATGATATTCATGAAAATCTACAGTACACGATATTTTTAGAAATATTCTTGAGGGCTTTTTGAAACCCTTGCTCCAATCAAGATATATTGCATTCACAGCAATCCTCTTATCTCCTAGGGTTGCAATTCTATTGAAAATAGAGATAAGAGATAGTAAGACATGACTTACGTCTGAGAAACCCATGCTGGCTCTTAGTAATCACTACATTGTTTTCTAAGCACTCATAAACCAACTGTTTAATTAGCTGTTCTGGAATCCTTCCTAGTATCTGGAGACTTGAGTTCATTTCAAAATATGCCCATACCATTTCTTGACTTGTCTTGGGTTACCTTCCCCTCATTGCCTCCCTTATTTTATTTTCATTAGGTTCAGCACTGTTTTCCTTTGGGAAAAGGTGGAAGCAAATACTGTAGGTCATCAGCAGTTCTGCCTCCTCTCAGCAACCCATTAGCATTTCTCTAACACCCGCCATGTAGTAAACCTACTGTTTCCTAGTCTTTCCCTTTCCCCAATATAACAAATCGGACAATTATGTGGTTGCTTACCAGTTTCACCCTCTTTGTACCTCATGTTCCATACAGCCATACAGAAAATTTTGAATTGTTTCTCCAGTTTTATCTCCTTGACCTGTTCAGTTTTAATAGTGAAAGCAGAATAAATGATCCCTTTGTCACTTCTTCCTTCTGAATGATCCAATTGTCGGGAAGGCAAATAATTATTGTGTTTGACCTTGATGAACTACTAACTGATAGCAGGGTAGCTGAGGTCTGTCTTCATTTTTATATTTTTCTCTTTGAATACTGTGTAATCTGACCTAGTGGGACATAATCTGAGTCCTCAGTATGGTTTGGACGGATATAGCAGTGGCACCACTGTTTTTCCGTGGTCTTTGATTTATACTCCAAAGCTTTCCACATGTGTTCTATGTTCCAGTTCCTCACAGTTGTACACATCCTTTTCATACACTGTTACTACTACTCCTTTCCTGTATAACCTTTTTTTTTTTAAAAAAAAAAAGCAACAACAACAAATTATGCCCTCTCATTACTACATTCCAGTAATGGGTGTCATTCTACCAGGTTTTGATAACATCTGTTAAATCACATTTGCCTTCCTAGTTTAAAGAGTGCAGTTTCACCCTCTTTGTGCCTCATGTTCCATACATCCATACAGAAAATTTTGAAGCCATGGGTCATTTCCGCTAGCTGCTTCCTTGTTGACTTTTCCAATCTGTTTGTGGTTTCCTTGTACCACTTTCCAAACTTTTTTTGCATCAGAAACTGGGACAGTTTTATTCTCTGTACTTGGTTTCCCCATTGTCCTCTGAAATAACTCACTCTGTCCTCTGCAGGGTTCAACTTAAAGCCCTCCTGACCAGGTTCACAGGACTCTTGGCAAATACAGTCTTTCCAACCCTGAGACCTCCAACAGACCTCTTGCCTAGGGCTCATGGTCACAGAAACATAGACCTTTCCTGACAACACCATCTGTGCTGTCAGATGTTTATTTTCAATATTCTTTTTTCTCTTCTAGGCAAGGAACTTTAACAGAAAGGAATGATAGGAAAAACAAAAACACAACTAGTGCACCTGCGAATCTAGAACTTCATGGTCAGTGACAATACTTTGAGGTTAGAGTCTGTCTGCATCATTTCTTCCCATGTGGGTCCAAAGGAAGAATAATGGTCAGTGAGCATGACAATCTTAGCAAGTTTTTTTTCTCACATCCTGGATCTTCACAATATGGAAACAAAGCAGCTCCAGAGACATCCTGTCATGGCACTGCATAATGGTTGAGTTGAAGTTCATATCTGTTTTCCTAACACAGTGGAACTTAGGAATCACTTTTGCTTCGTCATATGCAAGGCCTTTTTAAGGAGAAACTGGGTCCTTAAATAAACTATACTAAGATCTGTTTGATAGTGGGACAGACGGTCTGGGAAAGTGGTGGACTCACTTTTGTTGGAGCATTTGAAACAAAGGTGGAGTTGCCTTCTGTTACAGGTGCTTTACCTGTGGATTCCTGCCTCAGCAGAAGGTTGAAGTAGATGACCATCAAGGTTCCTTCCAGCTCCACAATTCTATTATTTTATATTACATTCTACATGGAAAAGGGGTATAAATATTGGGTTTCAGAGGCAAATATTAATTATTCATCAGGAGGATCCCCTTTGATTCAATTTCATGTTGAGGAACACTCTTCATTTAGGTTGATAATATGAACTTTCTGTAATCTCTCTCTCTCTCTCTCTCTCTCTCTCACACACACACACACACACACACACACACACACACACACACACACACACACACACACAGAGAGAGAGAGAGAGAGAGAGAGAGAGAGAGGCACACACACAGATAGGCAGACACACTGATATACACACAAGGTTCTCCAGATAGTTTTCTATTTTGAACAAAGAGTTACCCCTGACTGACTCATCCATCTCCAAGTCTACTGCAAACCATCTCCTCTCTGGTGAGGATTTTGTTAGAAATTCCCCCCTCCATCCCTTTTGGGCTCGCAACGATTGCTGTATCAAATCTAATAGGATGTGCCCTTGAATGTAATTTGCGCTTTCAGGTATAGCATGAAATCATACATGAAATTATACATCCTGTGCCATGTGTGCTTTCACAAAATGAAAGGGGAATAATTTTGATCTAGTACTTTCAAAGCCTTGGTGCTATGGCTACCAGAGCATTCCTGGAAGATACTTGTGAGGGAAAAAGCTGATTTCCTTTCTGTAATTTGGGGCAGTCAGTATATAATGTCCCACCCCATAATTAAAGCAGATAACTCCACTTATATGTGCTCCTCATCTGTTGGCAGGAGATATGGCTCTGGATTCCAAACCAAGATGGAAGTGGGCCAGAGCTTTACAAGAGTGTTGTTGTTGGTTATCTTAACTATCCACAGCATCAAGCTGGCTGTACTGATTGGACATCTGGGACATATAGTTAAGTAATTAACTCTTCCCAATTCCAGGGCCCTTCACAATTTTGAGATAACTTTCACTGCTTTTCGGAATGGTCCTCTCCTTCAAAGTGCACCTGTGTCTAGGATATTCTGCCCCCCCTTCAGAAATATCGTTTTGTCTTCTGTTTCTCCCAACATGCTGATGGTTTATGAGCAGTAGTTGGGCATTTCTGACTATGTAATCTGATAGACAGTGAAAATGGAATGAAGTTAGGACATAGCACAACCCACCCATCAAAGCAGGCCTCAATTCAAATGAGAAAATGGGTGGCATAGGGCTATGGTCTAAAAATGTGGTCATTTTGATTTTGAAGGTAGTCCGCGGATGGCATTGGTACCCCACAAAATTACACAACATTAATGGAGAAATCTCAGATAGGTGCTGGAGAAATGGAGGGATTTGGAGTTGGGTTGCTGTCTTTTTCAGGTAAGAGAAAATGTAATGAAATCTACCCAATCTCCTTCCCTCTCCTGGAAAAAGAAAAATTATAAATCTGGATGCTTAACTTGATCTGTTTGGAGACAGCTGTACTTCAAACGATTCTTATAGTGCTGTGTTTGACAACAGGGGTGAAGCTTTTATTAAAGTGTTCTCCATATTTCGGCAGGAATCCTTTGGCCACAAGCCTCGCCTTGCAGCTTTTCACTTCCCTGCTGCACCCTGCTTCACTTCACTTGCATCTTAATGGCTCTCCTGCCTTGTAGTATTTTGATCAAGATCCACATATCATTCTCCTTGTGCCTTTAATTGTTCAGTTCTGTCTCAGTATGCGTGTTGCAGGGTCATGTGGTGTGTGGGTTATCTGTGGCCCCTAAAGAGTACCTTTGTGCTTCCAGGGACACCTGAGATGCCTCAACTCTAAAAATGCTTCCTTCCCTCCATTTTTTGACCTAGTTCTGGTCCTGGAGCCAGACCCCCAGGAAAACACACACACACACACACACACACACACACACACACACACACACACACACACACACACACACACACACACACACACACACACACACACACACACACACACACACACACACACACACACACACCCCCTCTGAAACTGCTAATCTGGTTACATTTTTTTAAATGGCTAAACCCTATCATTTCTGAGCCTGGTGTGGCTCCTGTTGGGGGCTGTGACCAAAATGTATTGGCTGAAGTAAACATACAAATGACACAATTCCATTCCCATGATGATGATGGTGAAAAGGAAGCAGGATACTAAGGCAATCATTATAGGTCTGCCTAGCAAGATATGAAATGGCATCCCACCTCATCTTTCCTTTGATATCCTAGCCACTTATATTTGCACATCCCTCTAAGTCTATCGTGGGGCTTGTCTACATGGGCTCAACTGGATTCCTGCCTCGAGCACAAGGCTGGACTTAATAACCTTATAGATCCTTTCCAACTCGATTATTCTGTGATTCTATGAATGGGCTGGATTGAGTCAAATAGGATTGCTTAAGGTCCAGTATGCCATTTAGTGTGATCTTTCCATCCAAATGGCATATGCACCTCAAGCAACCCTATTAGATCCACCTCCCTGTGGAAAACTGCAGCAGCAACAGCAACCAGAAGAAATCCTCCTTCTTACCACCTTCTCTTTAGGAAGTTTCCATTTTTTTCCTATGTGGTATAGCACATCAGTGCTCTCAATAGACTTAAACAACAGCAACAAACTTCCTTCCTCTGCCCCTCCATGGAGGAACAGATGAAGTATTTAATTTTCCAATATTGTGAAGTGACTAAGCTGTGTTCTTAAGCCACTTAACAATAGTGGGAATTGAAAGCAGAAAGCAAATTGGAAGCTGCAAGCTGTAGTTTGGTTAGTGCTGGATAGCTCAGTAGTTTAGGCATATGGCTGTGGAGCCAGAGGTTGGGAGTTCGATTCCCTACTATGCCTCCTGATGGCGTCTGGATTCCATAGGGTCCCTTCTAGCTCTGCAGTTCTAAAATGATGATTTCCAGCAGTCACACGTGTTGGAAACAAACCAAAATGAAGCAATTCTACCTGTACTAAATGAGTAGTATCCATTCATAGAGACGCAGAAAGGCACAGGTAGGAATGTGCTAGGGGTGGGCTAGTTTCTTCTAGCAATTATATTATCTGATCACCAGAAGAAGAAGAAGAAGAAGAAGAAGAAGAAGAAGAAGAAGAAGAAGAAGAAGAAGAAGAAGAAGAAGAAGAAGAAGAAGAAGAAGAAGAAGAAGAAGAAGAAGAAGAAGAAGAAGAAGAAGAAGAAGAAGAAGAAGAAGAAGAAGAAGAAGAAGAAGAAGAAGAAGAAGAAGAAGAAGAAGAAGAAGAAGAAGAAGAAGAAGAAGAAGAAGAAGGGAACCAGCCCAGCACCACAGTGGACCAAACAGTGGGACCAATGCCCATTTGATTATACCCTTAGAAGAGAAGTCAAGTATATTCTAATCACCTCATATATTTCTAAAACAATATTCTGATACCTGCTACAATTATGGCAATGAAAACATTTCTTAAGCCTTTTCTGTCCCAAAGCTTTATGATTCAAATATCCTCCACCCATTTCTTTCAAAATATCGACTTCATGTTATATTCATCATCTGGGCTCCTAAACACTGGAATAGTTTTAATGGGCTAAAATAATTACTTCCACCAGACAGTGCCAGCATATATAGCTTTTTTGGGTGCTCATTAAATGGAATGCTAAACACCTCAGCAGTAGTAATGTGAGTTAAGTGGATCTCAACAGCTCAAGCTGTATGACCCATATATTTCCTCTCATGATATCCAGTTAAATTAATCAACTGGGAAAACCAAGAGCCTTTGTAGAAGCTGAGAAAAAAACTATTATGGAAATATTTTTCTTTGTCACTAAGATGTGCAGGCAAAAATAAAACGTGACCTTGGATTTTTTTTAAAAAAATGTAAGAGCAGCTGTTGACCCACAGCACTCGGTGAGGCAGCTTACTGACTTCTTTGACCACCGTGTCAGGAGAGAGAGCTTTTCCCATGTGTAAAGAACAAGAAAACATCTACTGATTCCTGCTAATACCTATGACTGAGGACTAGGACTTCCTTTCCAGCCTATTAAAGGCGTCTTTGTGTTTAAAATATAGTAGATTAGAGGCTCTTTCACTCTCTCTGCCTGTCCATGAAAAAAAATTTTGATAGTGTTTCAGACTGTTTTTCTTTTACATTTAATTGCCCAAATCCTACTGGTCATTTATGCTGGCATAAGTGCAGTGGTATCAATCACTGCAATTAAAGAGTCCCCCATTGCATTCCTCCTCGCATGCTAGTCATGTAGCTCTGTGTGTGATGAGGAGTAGAATGGTAACACATTAATTAGAGAAAACTGATCACTGAAATTCACACACTAGACACATTTTGGCTTAAAAACAGTGACCAAAACCTACGAGGACATGGCACCATTCCATCTTGAACACTGGGCAGTGCCCATTCATCTACAAATGTTTGGGTAAGGGTTTTATTTATAGTTAATGAGACAGCTGAGGTCAGATTTGCCATCTTAGTTTGCTGGCCAGAGTTCATATGGTTTTTTTTTTTGTATGATTAGTCGACTTGTGAAACAGGATTGTATAGAGTTACATATCAAAAGTCTTCCTCTCTACCAGTTCATGGGTAAATGTTATCATTGTGGGAATGTGTGATCCCAGTGTGTTTGCAAACAGCTAAAATCTGTTTGCAGAGAAACTTGAAAACAGTGCACAGAATGAAATGAAGCCATAGGGATGGATGGGGTGGTGTGGTGAAATGCCATCACATCACGTCACGTTTGTCCATCATGTAAGCTAAAAAGGCAGGAGCCTATGATAGGGCAGGGGGCGGAGTCTAGGAGACAGTTGGAGAGTTAGAATGACAGTTATAGAGTTAGAGAGGAGTAGGAGATAGATAGGGATTTGCAGAGGGAGAGTTAGGAGATTGAATTGAGAAGGTTAATACATAGATTGGACAGTTGGAGTGATAGAGAGAATAGGGAAAGAGTTATAATGAATAGAGAATAGATCATTAGTTAAAGTATATGGTTGTTGTGAATAAAAATACATTCAAACCAATGCATCAGAACCAAATCCTACTTAATAAATGATACTGAACATCTGTGATTTCCTATTGTGATTTACATAACAATAGAAGAACATCTATAATTAACTCCTGTGTTTCTCAAAAGTTCAATAAACCTGTTATACTTGGCAGCATACGTGTCTGAAATACGTATGTAGTATTGTGTGAATAATACTTGGTGGCAGTGTATAAAGAGAAAGCGCATCCAGAGGGTGAACCTATGTTTAAGGAATAAACAGGGGACACTGGGTGGACGCGACAGGTGGGGTGAGAGTATACAACAAAACTAAGTACTGTAGCATGGAAAGCAAGATAAAAGCGTCTATGTCAATTTGTCCTTGTACTGTCGTATGGCTCTTTGAAATCCTGCCCAGAAACATGTCCTGCTAAGTGGATATTATACCTTAGTAAATGTGCCCAGAAGATTGGGATAGGTGTATTTGTGAGGAAGCAAAGATTAGCCAAGTTACTTTCTTGGTCTACAACCTCCGGAATGCCCCGGCCACTATGGGCAGGGACTATTCTGGCTGAGGAATTCTTCATCGTGTACTCCAAAAGTAAGTTGTCCTGGCCCTGCTGTGATTCTCCTTCCTTCCTGCCATGTGTAGGAGGTAGGATGGGGCCAGGAGATATTTATTGTGACAAGAAATGGAAGCAAAATATGGAGGTTGCCATGCTGGAATGGCACTTACTGACACAGAGACAGAGGTGAAGGTTTGAATATGACAACGTTAAGGAAGGATAGGTTGTAATTATAATATACTGTATATGAAATCTGAGTTTCTGAAGGAAATCTCATGTTATCCTCCCCACCCCACCTCAGGACATCCTGTTCATAATGCCCACATCTGAGAATGGACCCCCTCAGACACAGCCATTTCCTCTCAGAGTGAAACGTCTAAGAGGTAGATGGAGGAGAGCAGCAGAAGAACAGTGTTTCTCTTCCACAGCTCAGGCAGCAGGAAAACCTGGGCTATGTAGCATCTTTTTATACCTCTCTTTATAGCTGCAGTCATTCTAATTGTACAACACTTTATCACATACAATTTTCTAAACATATTGTTCTTCCAAGAGCTTTGCTATTGAAGCAAAACGGGCAGTATGCAAACCTCTATTTAAAAAATGGTTTGAAAGCCATTGCCTTAAGAAATATTAATATTGTACTAACTTTGGTATAATTTATCCTGGAGTTGCCCAAGATTTTTATATTGACTTTGTGATGATCTATGTGATCTGCTTTACAATGCCAAATGTAACTTCCATTTGTCATCAGTAAATCTAATTGAAAAATATAGCACACTGTATTGGATATACTGTGTGTGCTTTTATTAAATATTTTATCATTAATAAATAAAGCAGCTCAATGTATGTATTGGAATTTAGGAATCATTTTGTTCCTAATATGCATTTTAAGAACTTGTTGTGCAGGAACAACTTGTGGAACTGATCATTTCGAGCTACAGGTAATGGCTTGATATGTATTCAAAATAGAAAGGGATGTGGGTGGTACTGTGGGTTAAAGTGCTGAGTCACAGGGCTGTTGATTGAAAAGTCGGCAGTTTGAAACCGTATGACAGCTTGAGTTCCCATTGCTTGTCCCAGCTTCTGCCAACCTAGCAGTTTGAAAGCATGCAAATGTGAGTAGATGAATAGGTACCACCTCAGTGGGAAGGTAACAGGGTTCTATGTCTAGTCATGCCAGCCACGTGACCGCACAAGTGTCTACGGACAAATGCCAGTTCTTCGGCTTACAAACGGGGATGAGCATCGGCCCCTAGAATCAGACACGACTGGACTTAATTGTCAAGGGGAACTTTTACCTTTACCTATTCATTATGGACAGGCATCCAAAGAACCTTTAAACTCACCCAAGGGCTTAGGTATGCCTGGTTGGGTCTTTGACTCTCTTTCCCTTCTGATCATTCCTGTCTCCCCCAAAATCTGATCCAAAGCAGCTTTTGTAAGTACATTCAATTTCAGAAGCTCTTTTGCTGTGTGACATAACAGCCCAGGTAGCAGATTGTATTGTTCCCGCATTCTATTTTTCCTATTATTATTTTTTTTAAAATCTAGAGTGACATTCAGGTAAAAGGAACTTAAAGGGCATTTCCACAGACTACAGGTCCTGGTGTATGAGAAACATTAACCCACCAAATTTTGGGTTGTTCTTGGATCCCAGCCAGCTATTCTAAGATGTCATTTTGTAGCCTTTCATAAAATCATACAATCATGAAGTTGGAAAGGGCCTTTTTTTGGGGGGGGGTGGGTTGTTAAATAAAGTGACATAGTGAACCAGCAGCGCTACCTAGCATACTATACATAATACCACCATCTTGTATATCTAGAATAGTACAGCATCAGTAGGAAAATTTTAAATGGTAGAGTAGATGGAAATAGATGAAGGGTGGTGGTGGGGGGTTTCTCCATCATGCCTTTCAATGCCACAGGATTGTCACCTCTGATAACACTGCCCACAGTTCTGTTCTGGTGCTGACTAACCATCTGCATGGGCTACAGAACAGGCTTATTATGAGTGCTCCAAATCATTCGACAAACAAAACCTGTAGCAGGACAGCTCTAAAAAGGGGCAGAATGGATTGATCTAAGTCAAAACATTATGGTGGACACAACTGTTCTCTCTAAGCTGAGCATGTGCATGCTTGCCCAGAGCTCCGTCGGGGCTGCGTACAGGCAGCCAGCCCCGCTGGTTTGTTTACTTCCCATTTTGAACGAAGCCCCACCTAGCCCTGTGCACATGGAGCGAGGCTCCCGTGCAGTGGGACAGAAACTTAGAGGGAATGTTGGTGGACACCCTAAACCAAACAGACCCCAAATAATCCAAATAGTAAGCTGTTCTGCCATTGTGGATGTTAATGGAGTTCCCCACTTCTGCCTGACTCCTCAGGGCCTGTTTTTGCCGGCTGATACCATATTAATAATAAACATGTGCTGCCAAGTCAATTCTGACTTAGGGCAACCCGTTTCAGAGTTTCCCAGGTAGAGAATGCTCAGAAGTGGTTTACCATTCCTTTCTTCTGGGACCATCCTAGAACTGCGTAGCTTGCCCAAGGCCACCCAGGCTGGCTTTACTCACAAGCTGGCTTTACACACAGTGTGCAGCAGACACCTAAACCACGGAGCTATCCAGCCATCTGATACCATATTAGAGTGAATATATCACCACTGTAATGACATTTTGATGATGTATTGCATTAATTCATCACTAAAGCGAAAGCAATTTGGTGATATATGGTCATATCGGGGAACTAGTGCAATAATGATGCATTACTCTTGGAAAATGCTGACCACTGTGAATGGCTTCCAGTTTCCTCCAAGTTTTGACAAAGCGTTTCTCTCAGAAAGTGCTGCTCTTAAAGGCTTGCTCTCTGTTTGGAAGTAGGAGGCAAGCATTATGAGAAAGTGTAAAGAGTTTTGCCTCTTCCTAAGTGCGCAATTTGAGGTGATTCCTTGTGGGGCCTTTGTTAGCAAGGCAGAACATTCCATTTGGAGCAGCGCTGCTTTGGGTGTTGAAGGGATCCCAGACCAATTCCTCTGAAACGTATTCTATTAAGACTGGACGAGATTGGCAGCAACGAAGAGCGAGCTGGTTTATTCCTGTTCAATAACAGGTACCTGCGGCACAGTCGTCGTGAAAACCACCTGCCCAGGGTTTTCACCTGTCACTTTCTGTGCTCATGCTAATCATGAAAATTCTTTAAGCGAATTCTTTAGAGAAACATAAGCCACCAAGTTAACAACTTGTACTAGTAAAGCAGAGATACAAGGAAATAAAGGGAAATTGATTTTTTGGGGGGCGTGGATTTATAATACTCAGCCTCCTTAAAATCTGCCCTGCCCACTGCTTTTTCCTGGAAAATAGAATTCTCTCCCCAGCACTGCACTGCACACCTTTTCCAGATGTTTTGCTGAGCAGTCAGCTTGCAAACACTTGTTTATAGGTTATGAAAAAAAATTCTTGTGCATTTAGCTGCCTGCACGAACAGACTACTCAGTACAGATATGCACAGCAAAAACATTTATTTTTGTTTTGTTTTCTGGTTCTTTCAGGAGGTGCCTCTTGTTTTTGATTGGGGGGGCACTGTTTATTTCATTTATCATGAAAGGGATCACCTCTTGTGAGTCATTGTTTCATCCCCCCACCCCCAATTGAGATTTTCTGGCGCTACACAAATAAAGCTCTAGAGTAAAAATTACTCCAAAAAGACAGGGGGGAGGAAGGCCACAGAGAATCAATCTATTTCAAAAGTGGACAGCAGTATGTAAGAAATAAAAATCTTCATTAGACCTATGCAGGCAGTAGGTTATATTATCGCATTCATCATCATTATCATAAACCTTCCTCCTCATCAAGCAATAATACAGAAAAGAAAGAAAAATCATCATCATAATCAGAGCTATATAGGTGGCACTAGTTTTCATGATCACATTTGTTATCATCATCATCACCATCAATTATCATAACAGGCCTGTCGCAATCTGACTCTTTCCTTTAGTGCACAGACTGCACGTAGCATTAGTACTGCTAGTGCCGCCCGTACCTACAGTGGGGTCTCGACTTACGAACTTAATCCGTATTGGAAGGCAGTTCTCAGGTCGAAAAGTTTGTAAGTCGAATCTTCATTTCCTATAGGAATGCATTGTGTTGTGTGTTTAGTCGTTTAGTCGTGTCCGACTCTTCGTGACCCCATGGACCAGAGCACGCCAGGCCCTCCTGTCTTCTACTGCCTCCCGGAGTTGTGTCAGGTTCATGTTGGTTGCTTCGCAGACACTGTCCAGCCATCTCATCCTCGGTCGTCCCCTTCTCCTCTTGCCATCACACCTTCCTAACATCAAGGTTTTTTCCAAGGACTCTTTTCTTCTCATGAGATGGCCAAAGTACTGGAGCCTCAGCTTCAGGATCTGTCCTTCAAGTGAGCATTCAGGGTTGATTTCCTTTAGAACTGATAGGTTTGTTCTTCTTGCAGTCCAGGGGATTCTCAAGAGCCTCCTCCAGCACCACAATTCAAAGGCATCAATTCTCCGGCGGTCTGCTTTCTTTATGGTCCAGCTCTCACTTCCATACATCACGACAGGAAAAACCATAGCTTTGACTATTCGGACTTTTGTTGGCAAGGTGATGTCTCTGCTTTTCAAGATGCTGTCAAGATTTGTCATCGCTTTCCTCCCAAGAAGAAGGCGCCTTTTAATTTCAGGGCTGCTGTCTCCATCTGCAGTGATCATGGAGCCCAGGAAGATAAAATTTGACACTGCCTCCATATCTTCCCCTTCTATTTCCCAGGAGGTGATGGGACCAGTGGCCATGATCTTAGTTTTTTTGATGTTGAGTTTCAGACCGTTTTTTGCACTCTCCTCTTTCACTCTCATTACAAGGTTCTTTAATTCCTCCTCACTTTCTGCCATCAGAGTCGTATCATCTGCATATCGGAGGTTGTTGATATTTCTTCCGGCAATCTTAATTCCGGCTTGGGTTTCTTCCAGTCCAGCCTTCCGCATGATGTATTCTGCATATAAGTTAAATAAGCTGGGGGACAATATACAGCCTTGCCGTACTCCTTTCCCAATTTTGAACCACTCAGTTGTTCCATGACCAGTTCTAACTGTTGCTTCCTGTCCCACATATAGGTTTCTCAGGAGACAGATAAAGTGGTCAGGCACTCCCATTTCTTTAAGAACTTGCCATAGTTTGCTGTGGTCCACACAGTCAAAGGCTTTCGCATAGTCAATGAAGCAGAAGTAGATATTTTTTTGGAACTCTCTGGCTTTCTCCATAATCCAGCGCAAGTTAGCAATTTGGTCTCGAGTTCCTCTGCCTCTTCGGAATCCAGCTTGTACTTCTGGGAGTTCTCGGTCCACATACTGCTGAAGCCTACCTTGTAGGATTTTGAGCATAACCTTGCTAGCGTGCGAAATGAGTGCAATTGTACGGTAGTTGGAGCATTCTTTGGCACTGCCTTTCTTTGGGATTGGGATGTAGACTGATCTTTTCCAATCCTCTGGCCACTGTTGAGTTTTCCAAACTTGCTGGCATATTGAATGTAGCACCTTAACAGCATCATCTTTCAAGATTTTAAATAGTTCAACTGGAATGCCATCACCTCCACTGGCCTTGTTGTTAGCCAGGCTTTCTAAGGCCCACTTGACTTCGCTCTCCAGGATGTCTGGCTCAAGGTCAGCAACTACATTGTCTGGGTTGTCCGGGATATCCAAATCTTTCTGATATAATTCCTCTGTGTATTCTTGCCACCTCTTCTTGACGTCTTCTGCTTCTGTTAGGTCCTTCCCATTTTTGTCTTTTATCATGTTCATCTTTGCGCAAAATGTTCCTCTAATATGTCCAATTTTCCTGAACAGATCTCTGGTCTTTCCTTTTCTGTTATCTTCCTCTATTTCTTTGCATTGTTCATTTAAGAAGGCCCTCTTGTCTCTCCTTGCTATTCTTTGGAAGTCTGCATTCAAGTTTCTGTAACTTTCCCTATCTCCCTTGCATAGTGAATAGTGAAGGCTAATAGAGTTTTGTCAAGAGAATAAGCTGGTCATCACAAACACTCTTTTCCAACAACACAAGAGGCGACTCTATACATGGAAATCACCAGATGGGCAATATCGAAATCAGATTGATTATATTCTCTGCAGCCAAAGATGGAGAAGCTCTATACAGTCAGCAAAAACAAGACCTGGAGCTGACTGCGGTTCTGATCATCAGCTTCTCATAGCAAAATTCAAGGAATGCATTGAAAACCATTTAATCCGTATCTGCTCTTTTCGTCCATAGAAACTAATGGGAAGCTGCTATTCCGCCTTCTGCCACTAGAGGGGGATATTTTTTCCTTTTTTCCTTTTAACCTAAGATGACTTAGCTTTAAAAAAAAGGGAAAAAAAGAGTTCGTAACTCGAATCTAAGTTCGCAAGTCGAGTCCATATATTCCTATGAGAGCGGTTCGTAAGTCGAAACGTTCGTATGTCGAGCCGTTCGTAAGTCGAGACCCCACTGTATAAGTTATTCTCAGAACAAGAGCAATAAATTATTATCTGTCTACAGGCTAGTGGAACATGGTGGCTCTGTGGTCTGTGATTATGAAGCCCTGGTAGACGCAGCCACCACCAAGCCAAAGGGGCAACATCTCCCAGAAAGCCTGGGGTATATTCTCCACTTTGTGGCTCTCATCCATGACCTGAGCATGTAAAAGAGCCAGATGGTACCCAGGCCACCTATCCTCCCAGGTCCAACTTCAAATGGATTGAGAACAGGCAGCTTCCTCTGGCACCCACTATTGTTCACAGTGAGTGAGAGGAAACTACCACCCTCTCAAGCTACTCCACAAATCTGATGTGAAGTAGATGGTCTCATGGGTTTGATCCATCACCTTTTTTAAAAATCAGGTCCCAGGCTCCCTTATACAAGGCAGACACAACCCACTGAGTTAACATGGTTCTAAAAGGCACCAATGAGGGGAAGGAAATTTCAGGATCCTGTAGAAATCCACCTGCTCAGTCAATGAGTAGGGAATGCCATTGAGAGTGATTGTCTTGCCAATTAGAATGTGGCTGGTTCTCCCTGTGTTTCTGGGCACAGAGGCACAAAATGCCTCCAACGCCATTTGTTCCAAAGCTAGGAGGACAGATGCTGTCCACTTTGTCAACCGGCACACCTCCCCCTTGCTTCCCACCACCACAGGCATTGTCCTGCCACTGCTTTATGATGTAGGTGGCATGCTAACCTCAGCTTCCTCCACCAGCTGTGTTGCAGAGTGGATGCACTTGTAGTGCCTGTTCAGACCTGACTTGGTCTGCTGTACCAGATCTTTCACTCTAATAACTTGGGTCTTGCACAGCTTGCACATGGCAAGCTGGCAGTCCATCCGGAAGTGCTCCTAGATGCCAGCAGTTCCGTTTGGCCCACAGATGGTTCTCTTACTCAGTTGTGCTTCATGGTTTTCAGTGAAATCTGGGAATGTATTGATATCCAATACCACATCAACATGCTTGATTTATGCTATTGTCATGTTGGTTTAAAAAAAAAAGAAGAAGAGAAAAATAATGCTCAAGAGCATGAAATAAACATGTTGATCCAAGTTGCATAGACTTCCAAAAGAGGACCCATGAAGGGCACTTCCTTGAAGTTTACGAGCATAGTGGCAAAATTAGAAGAGTGATTTGGTGATTCCATGAGAAATGTCCCAGGTTTTCCAACTTCAGTTTTTATCTGTCAGCACTTGCACTCCGGAAATATTTGATTGAGCCGTTATTTATTTCCATCGTAAATTACTAGAGGAACATGGTAGGCCCACTATTTCATAAAATCCAGTGACTGGAAGGCCCTTCCACACTTTTACCTAATTATCTCAGTTCTTTTTCATGCACAACTGGGCAAATGGAAGAGTGAATAACTTTTAGGACAATGAAGCTGTGGGAAGATTGACATTTTGTTAAATAGCCGTTATTTAATATGTGTTCTTCTCTAGCTGTTACCTTCCATAAATAATATAGTTCAACAATGATTGAATGTAAACACCTAGAGTATTATTGGCTTTGAATGCCTTGTTTAGAATGTATTGCTTTGCAGCTCTTGTCATGGCTTCATTTTTCATTATAAGCTCAGCAGTTCAGTATTCCTATTTGTTATTTAGGATGGCAAATTCAGCGGCTAAAGAATTGGTTTATAATTAGGGCTGGCTTTGTTTTGATTTTTGTGTTTGTTTTTATCGGGCTTTATTCTTATTTCTATTTTTGTTCTGTTCCTTTGTGGAAGTCAGAGGGGATGGAATTTCTGAAACAATATGTAGAACAAGTACCTTATGTCATGGAAATATTTTGTGATGGTGTATAGCCATTGTACTGTTACTCAAAGCCAGTGTTCAATGTTGGTGTGGCTTGATCATTAATAACGGATATTAATTCACATAAGAGAAAATAATGGACATTGATGGATAATAGATGTACTCACTAGCAATTTTGTTAATACAATAAAATTATCTATTTTCATTTCAAGAATCATATTCACTACAAGTTGAATATTTAACACATGGACAAATACAAACAAGGAAATCCATGACCCTTTGATTGTTTCGTTACATTGATGAGATGTTGCACATACCTTATAATCTACAGTAGGGAAATGTAACTTAGACCACATTTTGTGTCATAATGATACATGATGTTTAACATGAGAAATGTGAGGAGAAAAAGAGAGATTTCAATGAATAAAAGAAGATGCGTCTTGACAGTACTTGTGCCCCATTTATTATAAAGGTTTATCATTTTAATATCTCACAGAAAAAAACCCAGATGTCTTAATCTTCCAAGGAACTCAACAAAAACTAATATAAAAATACCAAAAATATTTCCAAGGATGTAAGAATGAGAGAAAAAGAGAGAATCTCTGTTGCCTAAATGAGGAGAACATTTCTTTATGCGTCTGACATCATTCACATCTTGCATATGATATATTATCACTTTTAATATCACACACAGGCAAAAACAATATAAATCCCACACTTGAAGCCATGAGGAGAAACATAATAAGGTTCTATGAACTTGCCGCTGTTTCTCATAGTTATTGCTAGTAAAGGCCAGTGCAATGTTACTATTCTCCATTTTCTTACAATTTTTTTAATAAAAGAAAATAAAAGGTATATCAGAATAACAATGCCCAACTTAACAATGTCTCCTGATAAAGCTAATGGCTACAGGATCCCACATTCAGAGAGGTTCCATAGAGGCATGCCCTGGGTCCCTGAGCTGAAATTGCTTATTGGTATGCTGAGGGACCAGTATGGACTGACCAAGGGTAACAGCTGGTGAAGAAGAGCAATAATTAACCCCAATAAACACAGTTCAGAGGGTTACACCCTAAGCAAATGTACTAAGGTATAAGACAAAAACAAAGGCTAACCATAATTTTGTGGATAACAATTAGGTTTTAACGAAAGACAAAAAGAAGCTCTTTTTGTGTTCTTTGACAGATTCTTCAAAAAGAGCCTCTAAAACACAAATGATTTAGAGTAACAAAAGAGGGATACACAAAATGTTGGGTTTTTGATTATATTTTTGCATTTTCCTTTTTCATGTACTGTTTCTTGCATCCTTTGTACGTCAAATCGACAGACAATTTTTTCATCTAATAGCTTCATGAGGACTATCAACAGTCAATCAGAATGTCCATAAAAGAATGGGGAATTTGAATCTGTAAAATACCTAGAAACCGGTGAGAAGTGTTCTTTGTTTAATTCTTCTTTGTGGGATTACTTCTTTGCCTTCTGTTCTTCTACCCAGACCCAGAACTGGTGGCCTGTTTTGGAGTAGATTGATTCTCTGTTGTCTTGCTTCTGCTATCTTGGATTAGTTTTTAAGAGTTCCTTGTGGTTTTGGAGTGCCAGAAAATCTGAAAGCACCAGTACAAAAAAGTACAAATACAAAGGAGCCCCTCCCCCAAAGAACCCAAAATGAAAGAAATATGAAAATCTCACCATGCATATTCATGGTAAGAAGCCTTCCAATATGTGTGGACACACGGCCATGTGACAACTCTTACTGTTCAAGGTATCTCCCCTCCCAGGGAAGTTGTGACCATTCTTCCACAGAGATGAAAGATCTCTGGAATAATCTTACAGGTTTGACCCAGGCCTCAAATGTTATATTAACATCAACATGGGTTCAAACTGTTGTTTGTATGGACAGTTGCTTGCCACCGTGTATGCACATTCTATCTTGCCCATTCATTTTTAATCTATGCTATGCATGACAGTCATGACTCTTGTCTAGGATCCTTTCAAGCATGGCTATTTGCTAGTCTTATTTCCGCTGGGTTCTGAGTGTATGGATTGGCAGTACAATGTACTGACTGGCAAATACAATTTTAATGCCATTGTTGATTTAACACCCTGAAGATTATGTGTGGGCAACATGCATAAGAAGCTTCACCTGAGGTAAATGCCATCCAGTTGCTAGGCATCCATTTGATGGAACTTCATTAAGTATACCGCAGTTGTTTCTCCAGGTGCTGTAGGAAAAGCTAGATGTGAGAAGGGCCTCCTGGTTGCTAATGTCTCAAAAATACTGCATCAACTCTTAAGGACAGAGGTACCTGTAAATAGTATATTCTTGAGTTTGGACATTTCCAACACTATTCATCAGCCTTCCCCAACTTGGTGCTTTTCAAATGATTTGGATTTCAAGTTTCCTTAATCTCAGCCAGCACTTCCAGTGGCGTGGTGTTGTAACTCAATATATCTCGGAAGCACCAAGTTTGAGAAACTGCCTTGTATCTTTGCCACACCTAGTTGAGAATTACTGTTTGTGCGCTTCTGAATGATACACTTGGCAATCCTGGGCAATACTCTTGTGTATCCTTACATCTAGATTTGACACTTGTAAAATTATGAGTATTTTCCATCCATTTGACGAACCTCTTTGGCCAGTTGTAAGTGTCTCTTTCAATTCAAATAAGATTAGTTTTTAAACCTCATTAGCAGGTAAACTGTTGCTATTTTCACTAACATGGTAATTAAAAGTCCGGTGACTAGGTGAGTGCTTAATGAAAGAATCCTGCCTTTACTAACGAAACATGCTTTGTTAAGAACTTCTGTGATTTATATCTGTTGTTTTCCTGCTACATTTTTGTTATGCACAGCATTTTGTAATCAGGAGTTTTTTGGGTAATGCATGCAGATTATTTTGTCCATGTTATTATGTGTCCATTCAGAATTTTCCACACCTTTCTGTTTGGGATGACCTTTATGCAGTCTGTATCACTTATCCAGCTGGTGATCCTCTTCACATGGTGAGCAGATGGTCTCACGCGTGTTGCCGTATACCATTCATCAGCCATACTGTGTGAGAAAGGCCTGCCACATGAAACCTCATGCTGGAAAGCTTGCTTTATTTTTTGTCTGTTTCAAGGGATAGATGACTGAGATAACTTGAGTCTCTCTGGGGATGGTGTCTCCTGAGTAGCATCCATTTCCCCTGTTGCCTGAGGTGCAGCCATTCCTTGATGACAAAAATATTATTGCCTGGCAGTGGATTACCAAGTTAACCATAGGCTCAAATTAACTTACTGTATTCAGAAACCTGGGCAGTCTTTGATTACAAATTGGCTTAGCTATCCAAGCAGAGATGCTGATAAGTGAATTCCACTTAGCTTTGGAATCTTTTGAATAGTTATGAGGGTTTTTTAATGAACATTCTGGAAATTTATTTCACTTTATTTTAGGAATAGGCAAATCTGCCACAACTGGTTGGACAAATAGTAATCTTGCATGCACTAATCCTGGAAACCAGTCTGGGAGGGTTTTACAGCTTAATGTGATTGCCCTTTGCTGTTAACTTGATTGATGGAGTTCTTCATGCTTCTTGTATTTGGAAGCAAGCCTTTTCCTCGTATACCCATGTAGGGGCTCCTGCACACTAGAGACTCTGTTTTACCCCTTTTTCTTTTTGACTGTAACTGCTGATAGAACTGTGAGTAAAGATACCTTTCTCTACTTAAGTACAGTATCTAGAGTAAAAAAAGTCCTAGAGTAACTTTTACCACTCACACTTGTTGAAAAAAACAGCTGTGATAATTGCTTTGTGTTTGTCTGAGAGATGGTTAACTGCTGGAAAAAGAGATCAGCTGCAGGAATCTTCTATTGCTCGGTGTCACTTTGTGAATTATAGTGAACACAAGAGGGTACCTTGTAGACTATCTTGACTGTTCCCATGGGTGTTCTCAACATTCAGGTCATGATGAAATATAAAACACCAAGGTTATTGACACAAGGAGATGGAGCTTCAAATGCAAAAATCCACTTTTGAACATTTTCTTAATTGCAAAACAGATCAGCCAGCTTCCTTTATACTACTTTTTTTTCCTGGAAGCAGCAAGAAGAACAATATTCTGGTCAAAAAAGTAGTGTCTCTGGAACTAAAACATCACCTTTCTCAACATTACCAAAGGAAACCAGAGTTTATTTTCTAACCATTCCAAGCTTCCACTGCAATCCTAACAAAGTGCTGAAATGGGGTGTATTTGAAGAAAAGGATTATTTCTACACAGATAATGTTGTTATGAATATGGCTTAAAAGGTTTCAACAAAAGATGTAAATGGTACAGATTGACAAAAATTGCTTTGATTTTCTTTATGAACCAAATGCCTGAGATCATTTGAAAGATTTAAAATAACTCAGGATGCAATTGCATTTTGTGTTTGTGGGGGTGGGGAAACTGATTCATTCACTAGGGCAGGGAAAAGAATGGTAAGTAATAAATGATTATATTCAGTATGGCACAGCAAAGTACAGTAAATCAAATGTACCATATAAAGTATTTTGTTGTTTACACGAAGTACAAATGCCACACTGAAAATTGTCTGAGATGTAAAACACCCCCAGTTAGTCATTAATGCTGGCAGACATTGTTCCTTGGGATTCAAAAGGGTGCTCTTTTTGATGGCGCCGTTGCAATCAAATCTTTGTCTGTGGGAGCTGTTATTTCCCCAAGCAATATGCTAATGCATTTTACATTAGTGCTAATGGCAGATTTGTATCTCCAAGCTCCCAGGTAAGTGTCTAACTTCACATGCTATTGATCTAGATTGTAGGGATACTGGCACTCTGTGTACCACAAAACGATGTGAGAGGATGAGCATTTCAACTCAACAGCAGCTTGGCTTAACTGGAGTGCCTTGATTTGTACAAGGAAGTTTGGGTGCGGTCCAGACAAAGTAAAACATGTTGATGTTTCACTGATCTCAATGGGAAGTAGGTAAACATATATTTGACTCCTCTTCAGAAGTAAACAGGGTACCCTGGTGTCTTCACTTTGTCTGGTTCATGACTTTTCTAAACCTAATCTTCCTTCAGCTTAGGTTTTCTAAACCTAATCTTCTTTCAGCAGTGCCAATGTGGTTAGGGTAGAAGCCAAATGGAAAATATCCAAAAGTATTCAGTTCACTGAATACTGCAGATACCGGAGCGAGCAAAGGAAAATCCCAAGTCTGGTCTAAAACTTGGCAAAAGGAATTTTGGAATTAAAAAGTCTGTCTCCAAATTGGACAGGGAAGAAGGACCACTATGTGGACATCATAATAATTTACTTTTTTAACATAATTATCCTGCGAATACAGAAATACGTACTCTCTTTTTCATGTTCTCTGGGACTCTCCAAGTTGTGACTACTTTTGGATGTTTCCCATTTCTTCTTTCCTCTTGGACCACTCAGCTGGTGATCCTTTGCTCTAACTGCATGGAGCAAAAAATCTCCTTGGCCCATTGACCAGTGTACTGATTCTGAGAGTTGCAGTCCAGTAAGGTAGCTTTTCCAAGCTCTTCTTTGTGCTACAATTACTGCAAACAACTTGGCTTATGATTTAATCAGAAAAGAGAGGATACAGACGGTTTCCCCTATGAACGGCTGTTACAAAAAAAAGTGTTATTTGGGTTACGGCCAGAGGCGAATTGAATCAGGTCAAAACAAACAACCTTTGCATCTTTTCAAGCCTACGTGTCTCATAATCGCGACAGGGGCTGCTTCTTCTAAAATTTGGGGTAAGTTGCTTGGTGGCTCATTCCACTAGCCCTCTGTGTTTTGAGGATTACATGGATCTTCCTCTATGTCTCTCTGACAGTTAGTATATCACATATGGTACACAAAATGAAAGCAGCAACAGCAGCAGCAGCATTTGGGGTGTGTGTGTACTGTAGTGTGACAGTAAGCTTGGAGAGAAAATACAGACCCTGGGAAATTAGGGTGAGAGTAGTGTTCTGCCTTTGGATCTCAGCTCTCCTATCCCATATCTCACTTTCCAATTTCTGAACTCATTGCTGTTCAGAAGAGTTTGCAGAGTGTTATTTGGTTTCTTCCTCACTTTTTGAGAACTAAATTAATACAATGATGAGCCGTCAAGCCAACACCTACAGCAAAACATGAATAGCAATCTTTGGACATGTAGCTACATTTGTACTGATCAGGTTGAAAGTTATAAAATAGTCATTCCATACCGCAGGAAATTTTGGTAGATACAACGATGAGGGTGCACCAGGGACGTCTAAGAAAGAATCCTCAAAATGCTTGTAATAGCTCCATTCCCAGGATTTATCGGAGGAGCTATAACCATTAAACTGAAATAAAACCATTATGTTTGTGGTGAATATGCCCTGAGGATGCCTCTTCAAAACAGCTGTATTGGCTTTCTCTAGATCTGTTTATACCTGTAGCTGCTACAGGTTACTCAACGTCTCTCCCCACCCCCAGTTCATTCAATAACATTTCTTCAATCATCTGAAAAGATTAAGAAAAAAATAGCAGTAACAACACAGATGGAGCTGCATGAATTTAAAACTGCTCAGCAAAACTTTGGAAGATAAAGGAGCCCACGACTTTCATAGATGGATGAAATTGGCCATATGGCAACCAGAATAAATGTTCTGTGAAGTTCATTTTGATCAGTGTATGGGGGAAGATGCATTGGGAACCTTTCTAATATTGCACAATAAAAATAAATTAATGATACAACCACTTACAAGGAAGGAAATTAGCTCTTACTGACTGTAATTCTGAACGAGTAGCTTCAGAAACTTGATTTTTAAAAAGCAGTTTACACACTAGTGCAAACAGGGCACTCTTGTATGATAATAAGTTTGTGTTTTAGGCATCCATAGCAAATGTGGCTCTGTCCTAAATGTGGATCATACATTGTACTTTTTTGGCAGTGGTCTAGAGCATGTTCTAGTTGGTAAACTGACGGGCCGTTTTACTCACTGTGGGCATTTCTGCTTAGCTTGACCGCTCTTCTTTCAAATGGCCCTCTGAACAGTGGAACAAAGCTTCAGATATGCTATTTACAATTTTCCTCATGTGCTCCTCACCCTTAATTGACACCAGCCCCATAGAAGCACATTGATTTTTAGGTACATTAGGAAACACTGTAAAAGCATAGATATTGTTCCACATGCACCATAGGTGGTTTTTTTTTTTCAATGCAGCAACAATGTTGAACAAATTTCAGCTGGCATGTTGTTTTTCAACCTAGAGGAACATATCAAACTTGTTATGTGTGTGATCTCAGGAGGATACAACTGAGGAGCATCAGGTTATGCATTTGAACATCTGATTTCTGTCCTTCCCCCCCAAAACTCTAATGTGATATAAAGACTTTAAGATCTATTCGGTTTTTGTTTTTTCATCTTTCTCCTCTGTACCTTGGCAATGCCTGGTGTACATCTCTCAAGCCTCACATGCAATTCAATACCACTTCATTTTTTCCCTCCCCCCCCCTTTTTTCATTTCCCTATGGCATGGTCTAAAAAAAAGCATGAACTGGTTTGGGGTTTGGGACACAGACCTACTAAAACACAGCCCACAATACGTTACACATACCCAGGAGCTTCCATTCTCCGCACCACACATGTGTTGTTATTTTCACTTGCTTATATACTGTCCCATAGTGCTAAAACACTATCTGTGTGGTTTACAGCAGTGGTTCTTAACCTTTGTTACTCAGGTGTTTTTGAACTGCAACTCCCAGAAACCCCAGGCAGCACAGCTGATGGTGAAGGCTTCTGGGAGTTGCAGTCCAAAAACATCTGAGTAACAAAGGTTAAGAACCACTGGTTTACAGTATAATTATGCAAGCAACACTTTGCCTCCCATGAGCTGGGTATTCTTTTTACCATCTGTGGAAAGATGGAAAGCTGAGTCAACCTTGAGCTGATTACCTGAATCTCTCAGATCTCACTCAGGCCATGAGTTAGATCTGACAGTACCACAGTATAACCACTGTGCCACAGGGCTCAGGAGTCAAGTGAGCTCCAGTCGATCACAGCTGATGCTGTTTTGCAACTTGTTAGCATACACACAAGTCTTTTTGTTGTTTTTGCCACAACTATCCCTCTGGGACGTGCATTCAATGGTTTTTCTAATTTCTTCCTTTGAATCAGCAGCCCTTGCCATCTTACAGACTGCACCTGATTGGACTCTTCAGAGTTTCCACAATGTGTTTTTTTAAGAAAAAAAAATCTGAGTATGAAGGCCAGTTGAGTATGCAGAACTGGTTACATGATTTTTGAGACTGACCACATAGGTTCCAACAACCAAGTCCCATGAACTACTCTGGGTCACTATTAGCAATGTAGATCATAGCACCATCTAAAATTTTCACTGGCACTATTTTATTTTCTCAGTGCTGATGTTCTGAACGTGCTTGTTACATTACACTCACACATGAAGAGCTTTGATTTTGATGGAGCCTTTTGAGCATGTAATTGGCAGAGTTCAATGATTCACATCTGTCTTGTTCTGCTGATATTTTGGCAAGTTATTAGCCAGCTGCTGTTCAGTGAAGCAGCTCTTATGAACCACATAAAATTTTTCAGGGTTACATGGATAGAACAAAGAGGGTTCTATCCTCCTCTTGGTAGGCTAACATGCTTAGAAATGTCCCCCTAAAACAAAAGGAAGACGAGCACCAGAAAACATTTTGTGATACAAATACTTGTGATTTGATGAGAGTCTTTAAAAAAAATCCAAGGTCCTCTTACAAAACTCAAATTTTGAGGTCTCTGCACATAATGTCATGATCTAACAATAAGGAAAAAGAAAATAGAAATGTATATGGTGATACCACAAAATGCACTTTGAGCTGCTTTTAAAAAATCCAGGAGAGAATGGAAGTAACAAATGTTCAAGGGAAAATCTGATTGTTGAGTATAGAAAAGGATGGGGAAGCCAGTTAGGAGAGAACAAAATGACCCTAGGCTTTCCTCAATGCACCCTGGAAACGAACTTTAAGAAAAATATTTTTTTAAAAAAAGAAACAGCAAATAAGTTGACCCATGTCATGAGCCATGACTAAAAGATCTGTTTATACAGTATATTTATCTGTTTTGCTTTTGAGGATGCAGACAAATAATGAAATCACCTGTACTGAGAAACGTTGGGGATTAATGAGGGTACAAAAACACTTTGAAAAATGATATAACTATTTTTATGTGGAAAAACTTGTCATTATTTATTCTTTCTAAAATACAGTACTAGGGAGGTCATTTGGAAGAAATTTGGCTGTTTTCTGCTTGTTCAGCATGTTTTTGTAGAAAAAGATTAAATGCAGCAAAAAAGTAATACAGTGGTTTAGGGTATCCAGCTGTTGAGCCAGAGGCTGGGACTTCGATTCCCCACTGTGCCTCCTACATAGGGGTTGGACTCGATGATCCATAGGCAGTTCTAGGGATCATTCATGGCAGTTCTAAGATTATTATTATCATTGTTATTGTTATTGTTAAAAGGACAGTATTAATGTGTTACAGTTAGGAAACTGAACGTAGGAAGTTGTGTTATCCTGTGGCAGACCATTGATCCATTTCGGCCAGTACTGTCAGCTCTCAGTGGCAGCAACACTTCAGGGTTTTGAACGGGATTTTCTCCTAGCTGTTCATGCACTCTGTACATGGTCACCTGTACAAGTACTAATCAGGCCTAATCTTGCTTAGCTTCTGAAGTTAGAGGAGCTTGTGGCTGTTATGGGTTTTTCGGGCTCTTTGGCCATGTTCTGAAGGTTGTTCTTCCTAACGTTTCGCCAGTCTCTGTGGCAGGCATCTTCAGAGGAGCTGGATTGTGTTCAGGGTGGTTTGGTGGTTAGTAATGACCAATGGTGTATGGAATCAGTTGTTACTTGGGAAGATAAAAAGTAGGTCCAACATGTAAAATCCGAAATCCCCTGAATGCTGTATTTTGATACATTTCAATACCTAAGTGTTAAGCATGGAAAACTATTTGATGGGTTCTACAATAAATGAAAATAGCCTGTATTTTTTTAAACTCTAAAGACAGATTGTTCTGCAGCCTTCATGTTTGCAAGACTTATGGAGTATTTCAAAGGGATAAAGTGTGCTCAGAACATTGCACTCATTTTAAATTGTAAATGGCCATAAATGCACACCATTGGTGTGGAAATAAAAGACACTGAAGTGGGTTTTAGTCAATGGAGACAATGCATATGTTAGGCACAAAATGTAGCTAAATTCACACAAAGGAAAAGAAATGTGTGTGAATTTCAATGTGTAAGGAAAAAAAACCCCCAAAGTTTCAAAATCAAGTACAGAAAAAGGATGGGGAGAATATGCAGCTGAGACCCTGAGAAACAGAGTGAAATTGCACAGAAATTTTCACATCCTTACATGACAGTGACTTGCATTACAATTGCTGAACGAATCAATTACAGCAACATCACTTCCAGGTCTCTCTCTCCCTCCCTCCCTCCCTCCCTCCCTCCCTCTCTCTCTCTCTCTCTCTCTCTCTCTCTCTCTCTCTCTCTCTCTCTCTCACACACACACACACACACACACACACACACACACACACACACACACACACACACACACACACACACACAAGACAGCTAAGCTCTAGCTGTATCTAAAAAGACAAACACATTTCTCAGTTTTGCATGACAGAATACAATGGCTCACGCATAATAAAATGTATTTATCTGTATCTCTGTCTCCTTGGACCACCACACATAATGCAACATAATTAGGTTCAGAAATGGATGATCAATAAAATGACTATTACCATGCTTGATTAATGGCCAGTTTACGTAGTCAATAAAACAGGGTTTCTATCTTTTTGCTCTTTTTATCATCTGCACAGTGGACACAGAAGCAAGCAGAGGGAGAATTTTGAACTGCATTAAAAATAAAGTTCAGTCACTTGAAATATACTGCATTTAACAAATTGCAAAATGTCTTAAGGCTGATGAAAAGTTTTCATTTAGCTTCAGCTGCAGCTACTATTAATTTGGTAAACATTTTCCTGGAAGGCAGAAATGACCTTTTTTTGATTGAACAACTTCCTACGATTATTCCTCTTCCAGTGGGGAAGAAGAATTGTTTCTCGGAAGCAGCTGTTGCATTTCATCAAATAATAAATTACTCAAGCCACTGTGCTGGCCAGAAAATTCCTTTCTATCCTTTTTACTTTTCTTCATTCAATAAAGCCTTTAAAATGCCTTCAGTCTGCAACCTTAGCAGTTGGGAAACAACACAGACTTCTATTACAGAAGTTGTGGAATCTCATTGCAACGATGACTTTCAAGTCTAGTAGTGAGGAGTTAATTAACATTTCCAACTCTTTCAATTAACATCTGTGACTGATAGATAAGTAGGCTGAGTTTACGGATTGTATATTTCCATAGAGACAGACTATATAGCAGTCCTGCTTCCAAATTAAGCTTATCTTTGCCTCCTAATGACCAATCACAAAATGAAGCCGGTTAAGTGCAAGATATGGACTTGAGAAAATCATGGGCTAGGACAAACAAGACAAACAAGACATCATCCTCTTCAAAATACGAAGTAAATCCTTTCATTTGGCCATCGTCATAAGGAGACAGGTAGGGTGAATGGCCACTTCATAAACACTTTCCTGCATCACAAAAAGCACTGCCTTTTCAGATATCTTTTAGAGGCCAACCTGTTTCCCACTACTCGAAAGTCTAGTTGCTTTCGTTGTGCTTCCCTGATGTAGTTTTATTCATAATAGCATCACCTTGTTGATGGAAGCCATGGAGTGTTTGATTGGCCAGGTCTGACGCCAGCAGAGACAAGAAACACCAGCACCAGCAGTGACAATAGCTCAAGGCACGTGAAAGTGATGTGATGGAAACAGAAGGGGATAAATGAATTCCTCTGGTTCCACTCTACCTTTTTTAACCATCCCACTATCCCTTGGATGTTATGTTATCAGCATCAAGATAGTTCATGGTAACATATTGCTGAACACCAGTCCAAGTCACCTGAAAAAGGAATTATTCCATTGAAAGGTACACTTAATTTTCCCATTAGGTAAAGCAAATGTCATTCATTTTTAATCATTTTAATCAGCATAACATAACTGCCATCTATATAAATAAAGCATTCACTAGGGACAAAATTTCTAGAAAGCAGTAGACAGAGTATTCAGCGTTATCTGCTTTCTTATAATGGCAATATCGAAATTACTGTGTTCTCCAACTAAGGAATAAATTATCCCCCAACTCAGATTTGGGAGGATGACCAACTGAAGTATATTCCTAAATCTCTTGACAAGCTAAATAAACATTGGCATACTTTTCTTTTAATGACATACTTAGCCTAAAAGGCCCTGCAAGTCAAATTTGTTGACAACAATACAACCCTTACGAATGCCAAGTGGCAACCTGACCACATCAAGCCCTGAAGAATGCCAGGTCATAGTAGGTGACCGTGAATATTTAACACCTATATACTTTCAGTCTTCCACAACAGTAGTGATGATTTTATAAGAGGTATGGAAATGTTATCTAAAATAAACCCAGAAGAGTACAGATTGAATCTTTAGAGAAAGAGATGTGTCATATAAAACCAGATTACGGGGAATGGAGCTCCTCCCACACAGAGATTTGCACCCACAGACTTGAAGAAGTGAAATAGAAGTTCCACCACTGCTGGTAGAACATTACAGTCAATAAAAAGATCTACAAGTGCATCCTTAAAATCTGGTCCGACCCCATTCCTCTCACGTGCTTCATAAAGCAGCAAGCCATCCTCACTGAGAGATAACCATGATGTTTGCTATTTCCTGTCATGGACTGAACAGTGTTTCAGAGATGGGATATATCTTCTAATTGGTCACAAAGCAGAAGGTCCCGGTTTTAATTTCTGAGAGGTACGCATAGGATGACAAAAGATTTCTGCCTACCTCTGCTTCTGCAAAGCAGGAGGTACAAAGTTTAGGTCTGACAAAGTGGATTTTATCCACCAAAGCTCACATTATTTCTCACTGTATTTCCTGAGAATGTTCGGCAAGTTAAATTTATCTCAACATTTACTTCTGTCATACTATCGTAGCACCATTGAGAGTGTCCTAACCTATAGCATTCTGGCATGGTTTGGGAGTAGCTCTGTAGCGGACAAAAAAGCTCTACAGAGAACCATTAAAATTGCCCAGAATATCATCGGGCTCCAGCTACCAACCCTGGATGACATCTTCACATCCCGCTGTCTGAAGAAGTCACACAGCATCCTGAGAGACTCTTCCCATCCTGCTTATAACTTTTTTGAACTGTTACCATCTGGCAGAAGATACAGAACAATTAAGACTCAGACCACACGTTTTCTCAATAGTTTTTATCCCAGAGCTATAATTGCAATTAATAATGAGCTTAAAGACCACCAGTAGTGAATAGTTAGTTGGACTGTGTTACTTGGCCTGCGGTGTAGATGTTTGTATTTTTAGTGGGGACTTTTAGTGGGTGGGGAGTGTTGGGGAATTTTTAGTGGGTGGGGAGTGTTTGGGGAATTTTATGTGTGCGCATGTGTCTGGTCTCTGGGTGTCTGTGAATTTCATTGTATGGGTATACTGTGTATATACTTACAATGACAATAAATAAATAAATAAATAAATAAATAAATAAATAAATAAACAAACAAACAAACAAACAAACAAACAAACAAACAAATAAATAAATAAATAAATAAATAAATAAATAAATATAGCAGTTAGACTTTAAGGTGCTGCAACAGGTTTGTCCTTTCATTTTTTTTAATTTTCCTTTTGTTTTTGTCTGTAATTCTTATAACAAAACATTCAAAGTACTGTACAGTGTTCTCCACTGATTCCCATTGGTGTCAGACGTACTAAGATTAGATTGAGGTTTGGCAAAATTCAACTTTCAGAGACCCAAATCAGGACACACAAGGCCAGCACACTTCCACTTCCCCACAACCAAAATATTTGACTTAGAAGACTTTACCTTCTAGGGAGTGTAGAAAGTAAGTTAGGCATATTTGGGACACAACACTCCTACCCTTCTAACTGTATTTTTTATTATTAATGGGCTGTTATCAGGCATGAGAGGCCTTTTTCAGCATTAAAAATGTCCTTTATAAAGAAAGCAATCTCACACTTAAGTATCTCTTCTAGTTTCTTCATGGCTGCCTTCCCCAGTGTCATCTGATTTCTTGGCTCCATTTCGATAGATATTTGAAGCAAGATATAGAAAATACTTAACAATTTCAATTTCTCCATTGAAAACATGAAAGTGACGTAATTCTTTGTAGTCATGAATTGATTGATTGATTGATTGTCTTCTTAACATTCAGCTGTAATCCAGCTTTAGGACATCATTCATTCACCTTCTCACAGTAGTTGTTTAAAGTCATTGTTATTTTCTGCCACAAATATGGCATCATCTGTGTACTTTAAATTATCAATGTTTCTTTCACCTATTTTCATTGCTCCTTCATCTGAATCTAAGCCAGCTCTCTGGGTGATCTGTTCTGGACACAAATTGAATAGACTGGCAGATAAAAAGCAGAGCAGTCTGGCATCTCTGCCTGGTGGGAAACATTCTCTCTCCCCCCACCCCTCATATTCTGTCTGGAGACAGCAGGAGGTTGGAGACAAAACAGCAGTGGCTGGCCAGGGAACTACTGCCTGGAAAGTTCGGTCCCCCCTAAGACAACCAGCTTCTCCTGTCTAAAGGTCATGTGGGCCTTGTTTTCATATGAAGGACTTTCTTATCCCATCTTAGGACCATTTAGATGCTAGCACATGTTAAATGATGGGTTGGATAGCTCAATGAGTTAAGCTTCTGGTGCTGGAGCAAGAAGTTGTGAGTTCCATTCCTCACTGTCTGTCATGGGAGAAGAGTCAGCCTGTGTCGGCTTGAACAAGCTGTATAGTCCAAGAGTGCCCCCAGAAGATGGGAGTGGTAAACCCCTTTGTGAGTATTCTGTATCTAGAAAACTATGGAAACAGTTGCCATTAGTCAGAATTAACTTGATGGCAAGTAATTATTATTGTGTTGGCTCACGAAACTATGTCTTTTTCTCATTCTCCCAGGATGCAATTGGTCAAGTGAAGAATATCACAAACTCTTAATTAGAGAAGCAATCCTAAGACAACTGTTGTTCCCATAAAACTGAGCGGCAAATGAGTTACAAACTTATTTTAGTTAAACTAACAATAATATTAGGGTTTGCATATGCTGATATCAGATTAAAACACACATCAAAGACATCTGCTTGCCCTTCATTCTTATGTATTGTGGATAAGTTCCTTTGAAGTGTTGAGACCCTGCAGTGTTTAATTTCATTTTTCCTATGTTCTTTAGTTTTCTTCTCATATTCATGTGCATGGTCTTATATCATATTAGCCTCCCCCCCACCCGAAGAGTCACAAAGGTTTCAAGACCTGGATCTTAATCCAATATACACAAAGTTGCTATAGTGAGATATAAAAAAAGAGAATATATTAGGTTCTGCTCCAGGGGTCACTTTTTAAAAACTCAAGATCCATGCATCACTCAAGCAAATTACTATTGTTAATTACTGTAAACTGTAGGCAGACGTGTCTAACCAATATGTCTTTTTTTAAAAAAGTGTGCTAAGAAAACCAGCTGGAAGGTCTTTACAAAGGCAGCATAATGAAAATTGTGAAATCAAAATGCAGTTCAGCGGTGCAGACATTTATCATCACAGGGGGTTCGTCTTGTGGAAAATTTCACTAAAGAACACAAATGAGTGTGGCTAACACTGAGATTTCACGCACTTGATCCATGCAACAGACTTATGTTAGAAAATCCTTGGTCAGACCTCAGAATACAGAAGACAGAAAGTGAAGTGTTATGTCAGAATCATGAGTTATGGTCTATATGTATCATCTACTTTGATGGATGATTGAATCAATATAGAAAATCTATAAAATGTTCAGCTTCTTCCTTGTCAAGAGTAGGGTGATTCAGTTTTCTGTAGTCATGATGATTCTTTGTTTCTTTAACATTCAACTGTAAGCAATACAAAGCATGACTCCTACACCAGCTTAAGTGGTCCAGAAATCACAATGGATGTCCCTGGTACTAAATCATAGATAAATTCCATTGAAGCAGACTTAAAGTTAAGAGATCTGATTTTTCTTCTTCCTGCTTTTCTTCCAGTTTGTTTTCTTTTGAAGGCCATCTGCATTTTATGAGAAAAAGCTCTGACATTAAAGGCTGCAAACTGGAATTTGAAGGATCAATAGACATAAATATAGACATATATTTTGGAGGGATATGCCATATGTCAGAAACGTACAAGTCCCAGGGGTGTTTCTCAAGCCTCTTGGGCCTACAATCTACTTACATGTCTACTATACATTGCACTAAATTGTCTTCAAGGTGGAAAGTAAGACCATCCTGAACTAGTCTCAAAAGGAAGGGAGGGGAAAGGATGCATTTTGGACATTTGCAAAAGAGATAAAAGGAGGAGGATATTCCTGTCATGAGAGTGGCAGTGGTTCTCCTGCTGGACACACTCCTTGGGACTCTCCTAATGTCCCTATGAAGAACGTAGAGACCTAGACATACCTGGATGGCCTGGCTGTAGCTGGAGAAAAAGTTCAGGCCAGCAGGGAGCCCCACAGTCAGGTCCTTTGGCAGTAAATTCTCAGGATGTCAGGAGGCTGGCCATGATGGCATCTCCTTCTGCTGGCTCCCTTGTGGAGTAGAGACAAAACCTGGGCAGGCAGACTGGAGGAGACCAGGGTTTACTCCAATGTGCCTGCTCAGTATTATTTGGAAAAGCAGTGGTTCACTCTGGGTGCGTCTGCAGGTGTTTATGAGCTGGAATTTCTAGACTTCTGCCAGGAGAACTCTTGGGGAATTCTGGAATTTGGAGTTAAAAAAGGAGTCACACCCCTAGAATGCCTTCCACATTGTGGGAGCTACAGAGGAAACAAGCTCTCCTGTATGCCTTCAAGATGGACCTCAGCAGCTGTTGGCATTAAGAGGCCTTCCTCTGAAAATCTTAACATCTGGACAGAATTATAATGAGGTGGTCCCTTAGATAGCCAGGCTCCAAGCTGACTGCAAATATGTGTGCGCGCCCATGTGTGCATGCATATACAAATGAGCCCCACTCAATGGCTTCATATTGGGCCTTCCTTAGTGCCTCAGTGATCGGAACATGCAGAGGAGATCTTGGGCTTTATTGGAGGATTCATTTGTTCCTCACTGTTTCCTTGGACACCAGCTGTTCAGTTTACTTTATTACTTTTGATTCCCATTTTCCATCCTTCAAAGAGTTGCCTATCCATTTAACTCTATAGGTGCCAAATAGAGTACAAGAGATTCATGTTGTTGTTGTTCCATCCAAAGGATGAAGAACAGCTCCTTGCTGCAGAATCACACCTATATGGCCAATCCAGTCTGGTTCTTGCATATTCAACTGAAAACAGCACATATTCCTAGTCAGACTTTATTGACGACCTGTTCAAAAGAGGGCTTGCAAATGCCTTCACATAAACAGGCTCTTGATACTGACAGTGAGCAAGAAGTATCTGCAGAAGAGACCAACAAGAGAGCCATTCCACAAGGGGGGAAAATATGTATGCCGTCACAATATCTGATTTTGTGGCATCCATATCTGGTTTGCATCTTGATGGAAAAGCTGCAAGTTATTCCCTTTTTCTAGGTAGCTACTTCTATCACTCTCAAGGGCCCACATCCAGCTCTTAAAAGTAATATACAAGGAATCTATGCTCTGCCCTTCTGCAACAAGGATGTCATAAACAGCCATATGTTTTATAATTGTGACATGCATTGCTAGGTACTTCACAAAATTCATTTCTCCACATATTTAGCCACAGAAAGAGGGAGTGCAGATGGTAAATATTGGTTCTGGTTGCTAGAGTTCTTGTTTGTGCATAAAAACGCAGAACAAATCTTTTTTAAAAAAATAATGGTGCAATTATTCTCAAATGCAGAGAAAATGCTCCAAAGTTCTTGCCTCCGTATTAAAAACACATGGCAAATCCTTTCTTTTAAAATAGTGTAATTAAGCCTGAACACAGAGAAAATGTATTTTAATATTTAATGTGTTTGAATACACGGCCACAACAAAAATCACCACAGATGATTGAATCAACTGAATATTCTTTATATTCTCTATAAAAGAAAATTGGAGAACCATCTATCAGATCTGCTTTGATTTGGATTCCTGCTTTGAGGAGAAGGTTGGACTCGATGGCTTTATAGGCCTCTTCCAACTCTATTATTCTATGATTCTATGCTAAAATTTCTATAAATTGACTTATTTATTTTTCTCCTTGTTGAGAAAAAAGGAGAACCTTTTGATGACGTGAAAAAGCTTATGACAAAATCATAGCATGGTATAATTCTGCATGAAAAGTTTGCAAGGTAGATTAAAACAGAAGGAATATTCACAAGGGAGGTATTAAAATTCCCTGGAATTAAAAATTGAGATACAGCCAGAAGAAGAGGAGGAGGAAGAGGAGGAGGGAGGGAGGACAGTAAAATGTAACTATTTACATTTCAAGATAAGTCTCCATTGATGCCCGCTCATATGGCAGCCGGTGCTAGGATCTCAGCCATTCAACACTAGAAAGGAGAAGCTACCAGATTCGCAGTGGTAGTGATGAACAGACGAGGGTTCCAAACAAAATGGTTCCATAAGAGACTGACTGAGGAGGCAATGGGAGGCTAAATGGTTCCCAGTCATTGCAAACCAGTCATGCACCCAGAAGAAATACATTTAACGAGGAAAAAAAGGAACTACATGGGAGAGTCCATCTCTAAATATGTATCAGTTAGATTTTAGTCAGGATTCTTCATATGCCTAACCAATCTCAATCATTAAAGTGTGTTAGGACCTGAGGAAATTAATTGCAGTTAAGATCCTAACTTGATTTCAACAGGAGCTGCACCTTGCTAATATAGTCTGGATCAAATTCTGTGTTCTATCTCTCCTCCCTCATCCTGTCTCAATTATTATGGGAAATATGAGCATTAGTGGCAAAGGAAACAGAATGATAACTCACGAAGCCAATGTCTGATATTCCATTTCTAGAACTTCAATGAATTTGTTTTGAAGCAAGAGATGAGATGAAAGGGAGACTCAGAGTGTTAGTAGATTTGGTTTCTGAAAAATTCTATTCATTATGTTTCTGGTGGACAGAAATGAAAACAGGGAAATGGGGCATGCCATCTTTTCCTCTGGAGTCTACCAATGTATTTTAAAGACTCACTATGCTGAAAGGGGAAAAAAAATAAAACCATCTTTGTTGCCTTTCATGACACATTTCACAGCTGAAAAGTTTAGTTTATCGTTATAATGTCAATAGGAAAGGAAATGAGCACCTGTGATTCAACTTCCTATCTTTTTCCTGCATATAGGTCATTTTCTAATTAAATATATTGAGTAGCTAAGAAAGATCATTACTGCACCTGACTGTCATGGTTAAAAACCAACCTCCCATACTTGTATGTTTCTTAGGTCTATCTGAAAATCAACCACAGTGCTTATGAGCATGGTATCCACCCATTCAAAAAAAAGTTAGCCTTGCTTTGCATCATAAAAATTCTATTAATCTATCATTCAAAGCACCCTGTAAACTGTAATACAGGGCTTTTGTGTCTGGGGCAGAATCAAAGAATCATAGAAAAGTGAATTTGGAAAGGCCTACAAGGCCATCAAGTCCAACCCCCTGCTCAATGCAGGAATACAATCAAAGCAGATCTGCCTATCTCAGTTTTTCCTCAATGCCTCCAGTGTTGGAGCACTCACCAACTCCTGAGGTAACTAATTCCGCTGTCATACTGCTCTAACGGTTAGGAGGTTTTTCCTGATATTCAACCAAAATTTGGCTTCCTTTAACTTGAGCCCATTGTTGCATGCCCTGCACTCTGGGAAGATCGAGAACAGATCTTGCCCCTCCTCTGTATGACAGCCTTTCAAATATTTGAAAAGTGCTATCATATCACCTCTTAGCCTTCTTTTCTCAAGGCTAAACATGCACACTTCTTCAGCCTTTCCTCATAAGTCTTGGTTTCCAGCCCCCTGATCCTCCTTGTCACCCTCCTCTGAATTTGTTCCAGTTTGTTAGCATTCTTATTGAAGTGTGGTGTCTGCAACTGGATACAATACTGAAGGTGAGCCCTAACCAGTGCTAAAGAGGGGCTGTAACGGAACCCAAAGTATGACGTCATTCCTGCATGTCAATCGGGATGGAGCAGGAGGGGCAGAGTCAGAATGATAGTTGGAACTGCTGGAGGAGACAGTTTGGGGTTGGAATCAGAGAGAGAGAGAGAGGTTCAGGCAGAGTTAGGGACCAGAAGTTATTAAGAGAGTGCTAGGATTTAGGAATAGAAAAAGGGTCAAGGAAGAGAATTGAAAGAGTTAAAATATAGTGAACAAGCAGGAATGAATGTCTAAATATAACAAGAGAAATATTGACATGATCTGATATACATTAACACCTGATTTATTATACATGAACATAAGAAACAGTTATATTTGATTCTCCTTATGATTTGTTCAATAATAAAAGAATATTTATTCAAAACCCTTGATTCCTGAAATTGTATGACCTTTTGGGGGACAGTTCCTGAGTGTGTGGGATTTGATTTGGTATAATACCTGGTGGCAGCGAAAAGGGCGTATTTACCTTTGTGGAGCCCAGAGGTAAAAAGGGCGCAAAGGGGGATCGCCACAGGGGCTGACTAGCATCTCGTGGGATTTGGAAACTATACTTCTATTAATGCAGCCTAAAATAGCATTTGCCTTTTTTTCAGCCACATCACACTGTTGGCTCATATTTAACTTGTGATCTACGACAATTCCAAGATCCTTCTTGCTTGTAGTTTTGCTGAGTCAGGTATCCCTCATCTTGTAACTGTGCAATTGTTTTCTGTTTCTGAATTAGTTGAATCAGTGAATCACACTGAATCAGTTATTTCAGTGTGAGACAAAGGCCTATATGTGCTAAGGAGTGAAAGCAAAGATCCTCACCTTTGTTGAATTCAGTGGGGCATCCAACTGAACTTACAGGTCCTGCATTTGTGATGATGTCCCTGTAAGGATTTATGGGATTGGAGAGAGAGGTTTCTTTTGCAGATCCTATCCATTCATCAGAAAGCAAGGAGAGCTGTGCTATATGAGAGCAAAGTCTAGTCTGGTCATCTCACAGTGGTCATAATCCTCTCCAGCAGTGTCCACTCGATTGCCTATGGCAGTGGTTTCCACCCTTGGGTAACCTGGGCATTCCGGAACTGCAATTCCCAGAAATCCCAGCCAACACAGCTAGTTGTGAAAGGTTCCGGGAATTACAGTCCAGGAACACCTGGCTTGCCCAAGGTTGGGAACCACCGGCTTATGGGGAACCCCAAACAGAAAGAGTACTGTAGTGTCTTTCTGCTTCTGTTCCCAGGCAAGGCTGGGTTCACAACAGAGGTGTGAAAATACCTCTGTCTCAGTTTCATGGTGGGTCTCAAATTTCTACCTGCCTTTTCCTCCCAGTCTTGTTTTGTATCAGGTTCAGAGATCTCCTGCATAGACATTAATTCACATTTATGTCTATTTTACCAAAAAGAGCACATTTATTCACACATTATGAGCATGCTTGTTTGTCTTTTTTTCCCCCCATTGTACACATGCCAGCTATTCCTATTTTCACATGTTCATGTAGCATGTGTTTATTTGATCTCTCCGAAATGTCCTGGGAGCCTTGCAATTGTAAGAGATTCCACAGCTGAGGTGCATTTCTTCTTGCCTCAAGGCTGCTACTCTTGTCAAGACTGTCAACTTAATTTTTTTTTTTTAAGAGTCCTTTTTCATCTTTACTTGCTACCGGTAAAGCAAAGTAGCTTCAGTGAAAAAAGGGTGGAAGGCAGAAATGAAATGGAGAAGGTCTAAGTCAGGGATGGTGAACCTATGGCACGCATGCCACAGCTGGAACACAGAATCCTCTCTGTGGGCACACGAACCATAAGTTGCCATAGAGAAATACTTACCTATCCTCCGATCCCGGATCTCAGCACTCCCCTCTTCTGGTGCAATGGCGACCATGAACGGTCTAGACCAAGAGGGGACTGGAGGACCAGTAAGTATTTATTTCTTAATACCGTCCATGGGGGGGGGGGAACCTCAAGAATGTAAACCTTGCAGTGCAGGAGCAGTTGTTTTTTCTAAACTAAAACCTCAGCATTCGGGTTTTAATTGCAGCATTGGCACTTTGAAATAAATAAGTTGATTTTGTGTTGCAGTTTGTGCACTCGGGCTCAAAAAGGTTCACCATCACTGCACTAGGCGCTCAAAGGCAGCCACTGCCCTCAAGCAGCAGATTTTGCAGTACCAGTGTATTTTTGCCCTCTATCCATGGCATGGATCCACATGAATTTTAATGTACGCTCATCTTCAAATCCTTGCCCATCTCCATTTCTTGGTTGTGGCACTGGCATGAGGGTTTGGCTTGGAAGCTTCTTTGAAGTAGTGTATTTTCTCCCTACTTGTACTCTGCAAGGAGCTGTCCATGGAGTGCTCATGGTGTTGTTGATGATGAGGAGGCTTGCCAGGTCTCAGATAATGGGCTGGTGTGCCAGGAAATGGCTGGGCTCCCCTGAATATCCAGGCCAGGCAAACAAATGTGAGGAGCAGTGGTGGAAAGAAAGGAGAGTGTCTTGTTTATTGTTACAGGGCGGCCATAGTGTTTGGGTACTCAACTCCAATCCTCTCCGAATGGCACCAGTGCTCACTGGCTTCCTGTGTTGTCCAACATGACACATACTTGCTTAGGAGCTCAGACAGGGAACCGACAATGCCTAGCTCACTCCCTCACACATGCATTGGGAAATATTATATACCCAATTCCTGTGACATCACAAGGCCCCACACCATGACATGACAAAGACCCACCCCAGGAATTGAGTCCCAGATATAGTAATGAGGGGATGGGGAAGATAATCCCATGGCAGTCCCTGATAAACAAGACAACACTTCAAAACCATTCCGGAAAATTCTTTTATTGAGTTTGGAAAAGAGGCTAAACGTGTATGCTCAGTGGAGACAATACCCTGGTCCAGCTCCAGCTGGATGCCTGCCTTCTGGTCCCCCTCGCTTCCCCCTGAGGAAGAGGAAGCTTCAGACCCTGCAAGAGAAAGAGAGAGAAAAAGCAATTAAGGGGCAAGCTCGTCCACAGCTGTCAACCAGCTTCAACCCAGGAATATCCACGCACCAATGTTCTGGCAACTTCATCCTGAAGTTCCACCTGCCAACATCCACTGGCTTCACCAGGAATATCCACCCATTCATCTCTTCCACTCCGTTTCTGAAGCCAGCCTCTGCCAGCTTCCAAATGCTTGGGTCACACACACGCCCCGTCGACATTCCCATGGAACGCCAGCCAGCCCATTCACACACACATTCACACACACACACACCAGCCGCCACCTCCCCGACACACACACACCTTCACTCCACCAGCCATTCACACACATGCTCGGCTTCCATCCACCAATACCTACCAAGCTTCTGCCATCTGGTTTCAGGAGGCTAACGTCCACCACCGGCTTCATCTGCCAACCTCTGCCGGCCTCCGTGTTGCGGCCTCAGCCAGCTTCTGCGGGGAGATTCCACCAGCTTCTGTCTGCCAACGTCAAACGACTTCCCCCCAGTCCATCGCTGACATCAGTCAGCTTCAAGCCACAGATCTCCACCAGCCTCGAGCTGTTAACTCGCCAGCCCACTTAGCAAGTTCCTCTGCTTTCGCGAGAGAACTTGCCTTGGGCAGAAGGGCTGGGTCCTCTGCAGCCACTGCCACTCTCTCTGCCAGACTGCCCTCTGGCCACTGTCCTCCCTTCTGGTCTCCTGCCCTGCCCAGCAAGCCCCTTTTATCTGCCAGCAGAGAGGTGGGGCCCCTGTGAGGTCACAAAGGTGGGTGGGGTTGGGTTTCCAAGGTGGCAGCATCAGCACCCTCAGGATTGGCTGAGTCCTGAAGATGATGTCAACAGTCCCTATGATCATGTGACTCACCCACAAAAGCTTTATTAGTGGCCTATGGCCTCCTCCTATCTGAGGAGGCATGGAGCCATTGGAAGCATTGCAGGGGTGCTCCTGTTCTCCCCTCAGACAAGCTAAATTCCTACATAACACTACTCTTTATGACACTTAGTAGATCATGATTAGATTTGGAAAGTAAGGAAAAACCTACCAATGATTAATAAGAGTCTGGACAATAAATAAATACCAGTGGCTGTGCTTTGCCTGCCTGCATTTTCATTATAGTTGATGTTTCAGGCAGGTGGCCCAACTGTTCCTGGGCCCCTATATTTTAGGTAAATTCCCATTGACCCATTTGCTGGAAGAACTTGCTTTGTAGCTAGATATTTGCAAACCTAAACATGTCTCCTCGGAGTCCCGATGAGCTGAATGGAACACACTGCTGGGTAAGCAAGCACAGGACTGTCTCCCCCCCCCTCGCCCCCAGAGTGTGCTTTTGGATCAGGCCTTTAGTACCACTGGAAACAACAGTCACAGAATATTCTCAGTATAACAGTTATGAATGGCAGACTAGGAAGACGTCTTGTGAATGATAACACCACATGCAAATCTCAGCACAGGTCAGGCTTTTGCCCATCAAAGCAAGAATACAGGACACTTCTCTGTGTGTCTAGGAAGTCGGCAGCAAATTCAGTGCCTTAGGCCCCAATGAAAAGGAAGGAACACAACTATGCCTTTCTCTCAAACTGAAAGAAATCAAGGCTTGCATTCCTAGATACCTGAACCACATTATAGTGTCTCCCTGTCCTGGTTATGAGCCATCACTGCCTGGACATATTCCCCCTGCCATCTGAGCAGTCACAGATGAGAAGAAGAATTGTTTTTTATATATAGTGACTTTTTTTGCAAATACACAAAAGAAAGAAATGTTTTGTAAACACTTTTTTGCAAATACTTTACCACTGATGCAAGTAATTTTCTGTTGTAACATATAGCATTTTGGTATGGTGCTAGGCTGAAGTTATTGTTCAGAAAAATCATGTATTTATTTAATTTGCACCTACACCTCTCCTCTGGAAAAGAAATTCATATGCTATACATTCCTCCTGCTGCACAGCTCTTAAAAATGTAAGAGTAGCAAAGGTGTATTGTACAAAGTTATCAATCGCTGTTAGTCTCAGTGACTATACATTATCTCTAGTATCAGAAGAAACGTTCTGTTCCTCAATAACAGTTAGTGGGAAACAAACTCAGATAAAAAAAAATCAGGACAAAATGCACAAAAAGTCCCCCCCAAAAAACTAAAGAAAGCAAACTACACTAATCTCTCATCTCCTTTCCAAAACCAAAAGCCACAACGACAAGAAACAAAAAGAGTCTTAGCAAAAAAAAGGTCATAAAATATTCAAACAAGCAAGTGTATCTAGAGACATCAATGGTAACACATAAGGTGCCCGAGTAAGCAAGAATACACAACAAAGCAGCTGAAGAAGTTAGGATCAAAAAAATAACATATGTTTCAACCTCACAGAGTTTCTCAGTGGTATATTACAATATAACAATTTCCAAACCAAGATATTTGGCTGCCTGAGTTGATGGCCAAGATCCCGCACAATTTCAGATTCATAAACAAACTGGAGGTGCAACTGAATTCAGTCCCGAGTAATGGCAACAGCCTCCTTTTCTGCCGTCCTATACCAACTCTGGAATGCCCTCCCTTGCAAGCTTGATCAAAACTGACATTGGTATCATTTTGGCACCAAGTCAAGATGTACCTATTTATTAGCACATCTTGACTTGGGGGTTGAGAATCGTGATTTGCATAGATTTTTTGTTGTTGTTTAGACATTAAGTCATGTCTGACTCTTTGTGACCCCATGGACCAAAGCACGCCAGGCCCTCTTGTCTTCCACTGCCTCCTGGAGTTGTGTCAAATTCATGTTGGTTGCTTCGATGACACTGTCCAACCATCTCATCCTCTGTCGTCCCCTTCTCCTCTTGCCCTCACACTTTCCCAGCATCAGGGTCTTTTCCAGGGAGTCTTCTCTTCTCATGAGATCGCCAAAGTATTGGAGCCTCAGCTTCAGGATCTGTCCTTCCAGTGAGCACTCAGGGTTGATTTCCTTCAGAATGGATAGGTTTGTTCCCTTTGCAGTTCAGGGGACTCTCAAGAGTCTCCTCCCAGCACCACAATTCAAAAGCATCAATTCTTCAGTGGTCATCCTTCTTTATGGTCCAGCTCTCTCTTCCGTACATCACTACTGGAAAAACCACAGCTTTGACTATGCGTACCTTTGTCAGCAATGTGATGTCTCTGCTTCTTAAGATGCTGTCTAGGTTTGTCATCGCTTTCCTCCCAAGAAGCAGCCATTTTTTAATTTTGTGGCTGCTGTCACCATCTGCAGTGATCATGGAGCCCAAGAAAGTAAAATATGTCACTGCTTCCATATCTTCCCCTTGTATTCCTCCTCTTGGGAGGAAAGCGATGACAAACCTCAACAGCATCTTAAAAAGCAGAGACATCACCTTACCAACAAAAGCCTTTGGCCATCTCATGAGACAAGAAGACTCCCTGGAAAAGATGCTGATGTTGGGAAAGTGTGAAGGCAGGAGGAGAAGGGAACGACAGAGGATGAGATGGTTGGACAGTGTCATCAAAGCTACGAACATGAACTTGACCCAACTCCAGGAGGCAGTGGAAGACAGGAGGGCCTGGCGTGCTCTGGTCTATGGGGTCAAGAAGAGTCAGACACAACTAAATGACTAAACAACAAAATTGGCACTTGCCTAAGATATGAGTAACTTGCCATGGCAACCTGCATTTGATTCATGAAGTGCTTAGTCAAAGGCTGCATTGTGTGACTGTGCCCATCCTTATTCATTTATTACTTTCATCCCCACCCCCACCCCCAAGCTCAGGGCTTAGGAAAGTTCCTTTTGGTGAAAATGCTGGAAGATAACTTTTTGAGCACCAACGTAGAGTCCATTCAGAAGGACAACATGGGGAGATTTAAGAATCAGAGGGATTGGTGACAAGGGATACATTTATAGGCCACTAATTTTAAAAAATATATTTTTAAAAAATCATGCAAAATGCAAGCTTTTGTGGGTGAATCACATGATCACAGGGACTGTTGAGATCATCTTCAGGACTCAGCCAATCCCGAGGGTGCTGCTGCTGCTGCCTTGGGAACCCAACCCATTTTCTTCTGGGTCTTTGTTACCTCACAGGGGCCCCACCTCTCTGCTGCAAGATAAAAGGGGCTTTCTGGACAGGGCAGGAGACCAGAAAGGAGGTCGGTGGCCAGAGGGCAGTCCGGCAGAGAGAGCGGCAGTGGCTGCAGGGGACCCAGCCCTTCTGCCCAAGGCAAGATCTCTCACAAAAGCAGAGGAACTTGCTAAGTGGGCTGATGAGTAAACAGCTCAAGGCTGGCGGAGATCTGGGGCTTGAAGCTGGCTGATGTCAGCGATGGACCAGGGGGGAAGTTGGTTGACGTTGGCAGACAGAAGCTGGTGGAATCTTCCTGCAGAAGGTGGTTGAGGCTGCAAGGCGGAGGCCAGCAGAGTTTGGCGAATGAAGCCGGTGGTGGACGTTAGCCTCCTGAAAGCAGCAGTGGAAGGTTGGTGGATATTGGTGGATGGAAGCCCGGGCGTGTGTGTGAATGGCTGGTGGAATGAAGGTGTGTGTTTGTGTGTGTGTGTGTGTTTGAATGTGTGTGTGAATGTGTGTGTGAATGGGCTGGTTGGTGTTCTGTGGGAATGTTGCCAGGGTGTGAGTGTGACCCAATCATTCGGGAGTTGGCAGAGGCTGGCTTCAGAAGTGGAGTGGAAGAGATGAACGGGTGGAAGCCAGTGGGTATTGACAGGTGGAACTTCAGGATGAAGTTCCAGAACATTGATGCGTGGATATTCCTGGGTTGAAGCTGGTTGACGGCAGTGGACAAGCTTGCCCCTGAATTGTTTTTTCTCTTTCTCTTGCAGGACCCAAAGCATCCTCTGCCCCAGGGGGATGCGAGGGACCAGAAGGCAGGCGTCCTGCTGAATCTGAACCAGACCATTGTCTCCGCTGCGGATATCCGTTTAGCGGAAACAAGTGTTTAGTGGGGAGCAAATATGCCACTTCAAAGAAGCTTCCAGTCTAACCTCTCACGAAAGTGCCACAACCGAGGAAATGGAGATGGGCAATGATTTGGAGATGAGCGTAGTACATTAAAATTCATGTAGATCCATGCCATGGATAGATGGCAAAAATACACTGGTACTGCAAAATCTGCTGCTTGAGGGCTGTGGCTGCCTCTGAGCACTTAGTGCAGTGATGGTGAACCTTTTTGAGCCAAGTGCCGAAACTGCAACACAAAATCAACTTATTTATTTCAAAGTGTCAATGCTGCAATTAAAACCCAAATGCTGAGGTTTTAGTTTAGGAAAAACAACTGCTCGTCCACTGCAAGGGTTAAATGCTTGAGGTTTTTCCCCCCTATGCGTTGTATTAACAAATGAATACTTACTGGTACTCCAACCCGCCATTGGGCTAGACCAGCCATGGTCACCATTGCACCCCTTTGCTGGACTGCTGCACCAGCAGAGGGGAGTGCCAAAATCCGGGATTGGAGGACGGGTAAGTATTTCTCTATGGTGACTCATGGCTCGAGTCCCTGCACTATATCCAAAATTTTGGAGTGAAGCCTTACAATTCCATTCAAGATATTGCCTGCTCCTTCAAACTTCTACTGTCCTGCATTGAATTCTTATCGAAAGCGAGGCCATGCAATCTGCAAAAGATCATCTCCCCAATGCTATTTAACATCTATATGAGGCCGCTAGCGGGGGTCATCAGGGGGTGTGGAGCGCTGTGTCATCAGTATGCTGATGACACCCAGCTCTACATCTCCTTTTTACCAACTGCAGGTGATGCCGTCCTGTCCCTTCAGCGCTGCCTGGGGACTGTACTGGAGTGGATGCAGGAAAATGGCCTGCGGCTGAACCCGGACAAGACGGAAGTCCTGAGGGTGCCCCCCCCCCCGTGGTTGGTGGCTTGGTTGGCTCTCTCTCGTTTGGGGGGGCCACCCTGGCTCCGGTGAGTGGGGTCCGCAGCTTGGGCATACATTTGGACCCGACGCTCACCATGGAAACACAGGTGGCGTCGGTTGTCCGCTCCGCCTTTTTCCACCTTTGGCGGATTGCCCGGCTGCGGCCCTAACTCGACTCGGGGGCGCTCACCACCTTAGTACACGCGCTCGTAATCTCAAGATTAGATCACTGCAACGCGCTCTACGTGGGGCTACCTTTGAGGCTGATACGGAAACTCCAGATGGTGCAGAATGCAGCAGCCAGACTCCTTACCGGAGGGAGAAAATTCCATCACATTTCTCCTATCCTGGCTAGACTGCATTGGCTGCCCATTCGTTTCTGTATTGACTTCAAAGTTTTAATGCTCACTTATAAGGCCCTAAATGGTTTGGGACCTCGATACTTGGCGGAACGCCTTCACCCACCAAGTTCTACCCGAACCACCCGCGCGACCCAGGAGGTGAGGCTGAGGAGCCTGACGCCGAGGGAGGCCCGGAGGGAGAAGACGCGAAACCGGGCCTTCTCGGCGGTGGCTCCTCGCCTTTGGAACAATCTCCCTCCTGAGATTCGTGCGGCCCCTACGCTGGGTACATTCAAAACTCAACTAAAAACATGGCTCTATGTCAAGGCCTTCCCTCCTGCCAGCACCTAATTTAACTTAATTTATTTTTCTCTTCTTTATCTATTTATTATTTGCGATTATTTATGATTTTTGTCATTTTCTGTTAATTGATTTTTAATTTATTTTATTGTAATTGTATATATGTTCCTGTTAGCCGCTCAGAGTGGTATAGATTTACCAGATAAGCGGGATATAAATCAAATAAATAAATAAATAAATAAATAAATAAATAAATAAATAAATAAATAAATCAACAGTTTGATACATTTGCAGATGTAGCAGTTGAGAGTTAGGAAGAACAGAGGTACAATTCCTCCAATTAATAATAATAATCTTACAACTGTGGAGCTGGAAGGGACCCAATGGATCCTCAGGTCCAGCCCCTGTCAGGAAGGCACCGCGGGGAATCGAACTCCCAACATCTGGCTCCATGCCTAAACCACTGTTCAGCAGTTTGTTAATTGCTTGTCTTCAGCTACATGCCAGGCCAAAACAAGAGAGAGAAAAAATAAATTGCTATAGCAATCTTTACCAGGATGGTCCTCCAGATGTTGCCGAACTGCTACTTCTGTTATGCCTCACAATTATCCAGGCTTTCTGGACCAGATGTGAACGAGAGGCTAACCACATCTGGAAGGCCACTCTCTGCTACACAGGCTCTCCAATACCTAGTCTGAGACTCTGGTCTGGTATACTTCTCTGGGAAGTCAAATAAAAGTGTTCTTGTGGAAGGTTAAAAGTATTTCAGTTTTTGAATAGATGCATTTACTAACAAGTTCAATAGAATCCGCTGCCTTTCTGCTATAAAGAGGCATAATGAAAATCTAGCGTTAATACCAAGAAATTGGAAGGGCTTCATTTATAAACTTTTAACTGCTGCATCTTGTTTAAGCGGGGGTTGTTACTTATTTGCAATATAATATGGCCAGGACTGTGCTAAAGTTAGAAGCATTATATTGAGTCCATTAGTGATAGTTTCATCTTTCAAGGTCTCTCGGGGCAACTAAAATAATGGCAAAAATTGAAGACATACAGCACTAATGAAGTCTGTTTTATAACCCCAGAGCTATGGTCTTGCACCATTTTGACAAAAAGTAATTACTTTCTTTATTTTACCCAAGGGCTAGCATTCTAGCTGAACAAAATATGACAGAATACATGTTGAGTTAAATGTGCAGAATAGGCGAAAAAGCTATTACTACCAAATATTCCTATAAACTCAAACTGTGATTAATTACTTCATTATATACTATCATGAAGAATTAAAAGACATATCCTCTTTTGAATTTTCTCTCTCTCTCTCTCTCTGGCTTGAAAATGCTGCTTTTCCTAAGAAAGGTCCAGATTCCGGACTAAAGTTCTTTTCTTTGAACTCCTTTCTTTCCTCAAAGAACATCCTAGTCTTATCTCTTAAAGGTACACTTCTGGATTCCAAGATAATTTGTTTCTCCATGGTTCCTGATGCAATGTCCAATATTTTGCTGGTGACCCCATGGGACGAGTCTTGGTACATGTCCAAAGCATATCAGATCACAACCAAGCGGCTGTGCCTTTATCGTAGGATGATGAGTCGTTTGGTTTTGGAGTATCTTTGCGAAGCATCGTCACAGTAATGATGATGCGTCAGGAAATGATATTCAGTAACCACACTAAACAGATGGTAGTACCTGATATTGAAACAAAACAGTGGCCTGTTTATCTGATGACAGGTAAGTCCATCAGTCTTCCCAGCACTGCTGCCTCAGGTGTTTTTAAACTGCAAGGACAGGAACTGAACCTCAGGGCTTCTTCATAAGCTCTCCCCGCCTCCCCTCCAACCATTTCTTCTGCCATAAGAAGAAAGAATTGCAGCGCAACGTCATTTATTTTCAAAGTCTTGCTGCTGCATCAGAGGCAGCTCTTGCCAGACATTGCAGGGCCATGGACCTGGAGTCTTAACAGATCAGGTCGCAGTTCCTTGATTCCTGTGATGGTTGTTTTCTCTCTTTGTCTCTTTTCTTCTTATATTTAAGAGAAAACAGATTAGAGGTTTTCGTGGAGGAAGGGACAAACCTGCAGATCTGGTTGCTTTGATACTTGAAGGAAATGAAATGAAAAGAAGAACTGCTGGATAGCTGAGTGTTTTAGGTACAGAGGTTGGGAGTTCGATTCCCCACTGTGCCTCCAAGGGGTCCCTTCCAGCTCTGCAGTTCTAAGATCATATTATTATTATTATAAAGGAAAGGAAGGAAAGGAAAGGCCTAATCCCATAACTGTGGCTTGCAGAGAAGCCCTGCTAAATTGCTTGCTTGCTTTGGATAGTGGTGACGGCAATCTGCTGTCCACATGAGGATTTTAAAATCCGTAGGGAGGTCGTCCAACTTTAAGGTACTCAAAAGGCATGGAGGGAGGGTGTTGGTAGCCTGCTAGTCACAGGAGAATTTTTGAAAATTATAAATTCCACAGAGATTGCTTAAGTGGTGCTTTGGATCCTGGCCACCATTATCAGATGCTGCTTGAATTGACTAAATGACGGCAAAGCTTGAACATCAGGACACAGGGGCTTCCAGGAGCATGTAACACACAGTGAACAAATGTATAAATACAAGATGAGGGGAAAGAATCAGAAATTGGAAAGTAACAGAGTGCTCCTTGCTTCAGTAGATAAACTTGGCTTAAATAGATATTTTGTTGTTGTTGTTTAGTTCTTAAGTTGTGTCCGACTCTTCGTGACCCCATAGACAAGAGCATGCCAAGCCCTTCTGCCTCCCGTAGTTGTGTCAAGTTCATGTTGGTAGCTTCGATGACACTGTCCAAACATCTCGTCCTCTGTCGTCCCCTTCTCCTCTTGCTCTCACACTTTCCCAACATCAAGGTCTTTTTCAGGGAGTATTCTCTTCTCACGAGCTGGCCAAAGTATTAGAGTCTCCGCTTCAGAATCTGTCCTTCGAGTGAGCACTCGGGGTTCATTTCCTTCAAAATGGATAGGTTTGTTCTCCTTGCAGTCCAGGGGACTCTCAAGAGTCTCCTCCAGCACCACAATTCAAAAGCATAAATTATTTGGTGGTCAGCCTTCTTTATGGTCCAGCTTTCACTTCCATACATTGCTACTAGAAAAACCATAGGTTTGTCAGGGTTTTCCTCCCAAGAAGCAGGCGTCTTTTAATTTTGTGGCTGCTGTCACCATCTGCAGTGATCATGGAGCCCAAGGAAGTAAAATATGTCACTGCCTCCATATCTTCCCCTTCTAATTGCCAGGAGGTGATGGGACCAGTGGCCATGATCTTAGTTTTTTTGATTTTGAGTTTCAGACCATTTCTGGTGCTCTCCTTTTTCACCCTCATTAAGAGGTTTTTTTAAAATTCTTCCTCACTTTCTGCCATCAGAGTGGTATCATATGCGTATCTGAGGTCATTGATAGTTGGAGCATTCTTTGGCACAGCCCTTCTTTGGGATTGGGATGTAGATTGATCTTTTCCAATCCTCTGGCCACTGCTGAGTTTTCCAAACTTGCTGGCATATTGAGTGTAGCACCTTAACAGCGTCAACTTTGAAGATTTTAAATAGTTCAACTGGAATGCCATCACCTCCAATGGCCTTGTTGCTAGCCATGCTTTCTAAGGCCCACTTAACTTCACTCTCCAGGATGTCTGGCTCAAGGTCAGCAACCACACTACTGTATCTGGATTGTCTGGGATATCCAAATCTTTCTGGTATAATTCCTCCGTGTATTCTTGCCACCTCTTCTTGATGGCTTCTACTTTTGTTAGGCCGCTCCCATTTTAGTCCTTTATCATGTCCATCTTTGCACAAAATGTTCGTTTAATATCTCTAATTTTCTTGAACAGATCTCTGGTTTTTCCCTTTCTATTATTTTCCTCTATATCTTTGCACTGTTTATTTAAGAAGACCCTCTTGTCTCTCCTTGTTATTCTCTGGAAGTCAGCATTCAATTTTCTGTAACTTTCCTTATCTCCCTTGCATTTTGTTTCCCTTCTCTTTTCTGCTATTTATAAGGCCTCATTGGACAACCACTTTGCTTTCTTGCATTTCCTTTTCTTTGGGATGGTTTTTGTTGCAAGCCTCCATCAGTAGTTTTTCAGGCACTCTGTTCACCAAATCTAGTTCCTTAAATTTATTCTTCACTTCCACTGTGTATTCATACGGGATTTGGTTTAGATTATACCTGACTAGCCCAGTGGTTTTTCCTACTCTCTTCAGTTTAAGCTTGAGCTTTGCTATAAGAAGCTGATGATCAGAGCCACCATCAGCTCCAGGTCTTGTTTTTGCTGACTGTATAGAGCTTCTCCATCTTTGGCTGCAGAGAACATAATCAATCTGATTTCAGTATTGCCCATCTGGTGATTTCCATGTGTAGAGTCACCTCTTGTGTTGTTGGAAAAGAGTGTTTGTGATGACCAGCTTGTTCTCTATTAGCCTTTGCCCTGCTTTGTTTTGAACTCCAAGGCCAAACTTACCTGTTCCTTTTATCTCTTGACTCCCTACTTTAGTATTCCAGTCCCCTCATAGAAGGTGTTGTAAGTCTTCATAGAATTGGTCAGTTTCAGCCTCTTCAGCATCAGTGGTTGGTGGATAAACTTGGATTACTGTGATGTTGAAAGGTCTGCCTTGAATTCGTATTGAAATCATTCTGTCCTTTTTGAAATTGTAGCCCAGTACAGCTTTTCCCACTCTTTTGTTCACTATGACAGCTACTCCATTTCAAATAGAGATTACCAAAGGGATCAAAAAGTTGTCTTATGCTGTAATATAACTGGCAGAACACAATTATGTGGTGGTTAAAATGAAAGCTTCCAAGGTGCATCCTTTATCATTTAAATTGATTTTAAATGCACAGGTTTTAGATACAGAACAACCAATGTTCCACTTTTCAGAGTATTAGAGTAATTTCACTTCTGAATTTCTGAACCATCTATAAATGTATCTCTAGAGACATACATAGTACACAAAACACATCAAATCCCATATACTGTAGGACAATTTATATCAACAATGCTCTGGTTTTTATTACTCATGCAATAAAAGTATACATCATCACTTCAACCATTCTAATTATTTGGAGTCCTTACCCAGATTATTTCTTTAGCTGCAGGGAAGAAGCTACATGACGTGATATAAAAGTAATATTGATTGGTCTGAATGTAAAAGTAGAACTGGCTCTCAGTCTAGGGTTTTGTTTGTTTTTCTTTATATATTGTAAGGATGTGGGGGTGGAGAGATTGACGACATTTGGACTATGCGGATTTAATATCTTTACAGTGAACAGTAAGCTCTTTTAATGACACTGCATTAAAATTGCAATATGCATTTTTCTCCTCCTCCTACGCACCATTGTAGTCTCCAGCTACTTTATAGCATGTTCTGTATTTCAATTAAATTTCATTTGATTGATGATTTTCATTCTGCATTTTCTGGGTGAAGTCTGGTGGATGTGACCTGCTTGAATTTTGGCTCCTTTTGTAGAATGAACTGGGCAACATTAGATATTTTGAGTGTGGCATAAATGGGGTTTGGGGAAGGAAAGATCAGTCTTTCTGCTGCTAATGTCTGAGGACCAGCATAGCCAAATATGGAAGGATCATTGAGAGAAAGTTGGTCACCCAACGATCACAACACCCATGAATGCAATGATTATATGAAATATTTGCAGTCTTCATCTATGGAAGGATTACATGCACCAATGAAATTGTGGGGCTTCAGCGTGTTAAACTATAGTTGTCCTTTACTCGGATATCCACAAAAATGTAAGGTGGCTTATAAATGAACACACAAATGTTTAATTACCGTATTTTTCGCTCCATAAGACGCACCTCTCCATAAGATGCACCAAATTTTTAGGAGAAGAAAACAGGAAAAAAATCTGTTTTCTTCTCCTAAAAATTGGTGAGCCTTATGGAGAGGTCTGTCTTATGGAACACAACCTAGGACCCTTTGGAGGCTCACCCAGACCCCCTGAAGGCCAGAGGGGGCAAAATCACCACCTTCTGGGGCTCTTTTGAGGTTTGGAAAGCTTCAGAAGAGCCCCAGAAGGTGGCAATTTCACCCCCTCTAGCCTGGTGGGGGGCAGGGTGAGCCTCCAAAGGGTCCTAGAGTGTGTTCCAGGACCCTTTAGAGACTCACCCTGCCCCCCCGAGGGTCAGAGGGGGCAAAATCGCCACCTTCTGGGATCTTTTAAGGATTGGGAAGCTTCAAAAGAGCCCCAGAAGGTGGCGATTTTGCCCCCCCTGGACCCATGGGGGGGGTAGCGTGGCAAGGGTCCGAGGGGACCTTCCAGACCCTTGCCACGCTGCCCCCCCCACGGGGCCAGCATGGGCGAAATAGCGACCTTCCAGGACCTTTTGAGAAGCTTTCCAGCCTCTCAAAAGGTCCTGGGAGCTGGCGATTTCGCCTGTGCTGGCCCCGTGGGGGGGGGGTAGCGTGGCAAGAGTCTGAGGGGGCCTTCCAGACCCTTGCCACGCTACTCCCACCCCCCCACAGGGCAAGCATGGGTGAAATAGCGACCTTCCAGGATCTTTTGAGAAGCTTTCCAGCCTCTCAAAAGGTCCTGGGAGCTGGCGATTTCGCCAGGGCTGGCCTCGTGGGGGGGGCAGCCTGGCAAGGGTCCTGGGAGGCTCCCTTGGACCCTTGCCATGCTACCCCCACCCCCACGGGGCCAGGGGGGGTAAAATCGCCAGCTTCTGGGAGTGTTTTGAGGCTTGGGAAGCCTCAAAACACTCCCAGAAACTGGCGATTTTGCCGGTGGGAGGAGCGTCGCAAGGGTCTGAGTGAGCTTCCAGGACCCTTGCAACGTTCCCCCCACCAGGAAGCTGGCGATTTCGCCTGCGCTGGCCCCGTGGGGGGGTGGGGGAGCATCGCAAGGGTCCTGGAAGGCTCCCTCGGACCCTTGCGACGCTCCCCCCCACGGGGCCAGTGGGGGCGAAGTCACCACCTTTGCACCATAAGACGCACAGACTTTCTACCCCCCTTTTGGAGGGGAAAAAAGTGCGTCTTATGGTGCAAAAAATACGGTAATCTGCAAGGGGCAATCACCATTTGGGAAGAAGTATTCTTTTCTATGTGTAAAAAGAGAACAGAAAGCTTATTACAACATTATCTTTGCTACGTCACACATCCATGATCTAAACCAGGGTGTCCAACTTTTCACCTTCCCTGGGCCACATTAGAAGATGAAAATTTGGTTTGGGCCGTCCTCCGCAGCCCCGGTCCAAGCGCGCTTACCGGCAGCTGCGATCTCAGACAGCAGAGACTGCCAGCTTCGACTCCGGTGGGTTTATGGGGCCGGGAGGGGATCCACCTATTGATAGGGACGGCACAATGCAGTCACACAGCCCCCCTCTCCCCTCCACTCCTGCTCCTTCCTTCCTTCCCTCTCTCCCCCTCTACTGTTGTGACGTGCCCCAGCCACATTCCGGCTGCAAGAGCCGGCAGTGTAACTTGAAACTTTGGAATTTCTTCAAAAATAAAAAATTACACTGGGCCGCATTACGAGTCGACCTGGGCTGCCTGCGGCCCACGGGCCGCAGGTTGGACAAGCCTGATCTAAACCGAAGAAACAATACCATTTCCCTTACATGTTTCTGAGCTGCAAATTTAAGCAAGTTTAATTAGTAATTAAATTGATGGCACTAAAATTCATATATTGACCAAGGAGAAATTGTTTCATTAGTATATGTCTATGTAATTGAGTAAAGGCCTAGGCAAAGAAGAAGAATTTTTGCTGGTGTCAAGAAAATGGCTCCCTTTATCCATGTAAGTAAGAAATAGTGTAACCGAAAATGTAGGGATCGTGAATGCCCTCTTGTGTCACCCTCACAGGCCAAAGACAATGGGTTCCTTTTTTTTCTCCTTGCCCTGAGAGAGGGTGAAAACTTTTGCTCTACTGTCCTCTCAATGGCTGAGGCAAATCACACAGCTTAGCCAAAATGTGCAGCTCATGCAAATTACACAAAATTTTGCCTCTGCTTCTTTCATGAACATTTAAATGTCTTAAGATTTACACGATTACTTTGCTTATTCTAAAATAATTTTTATGTGCCATTTGTTTCTCAAAGGGGAAGGACTAGTTTCTCACAAACTGCCCCAAACATGTTTTGTGTAAATTGGAATATATATTTTAAATGGACAGAAAACCACTCTTTGTCTCACTGTTGCACTGGAGACAAGGAATCTCAAAAAGGTAGAAAATGGCGTCCCTCCTAGTCTTGAGAAAGCACAAATCGATGAGAACCAGGAATTTACTGATTATTCCTTCCATACCAAACAGAAAGCAGTAGAGACAGGGCCAGAAATAGAATTTTTATTGAGAAAATAAAACAGAACATCATTTTAAAGCTTAACTGTGAAGGCAGTAAGAGGGAGGGGTACTTGAGGAGGGAGGTGACTGCTAGCTAGACCTCAAGGCTTGTTGATGGATTGCTTCTGTTTCTCAGAAAGGGATAGAAAAAGAAACTCTAGCAGAAATTGAAAAGCTGTAGATTGGCAGGGGAGGGTTGGGAAAAGCATTATTTTTCTTCCTTTTACTACATTCAGGATCGGGCGTCAGGCTCCTTTGTGTCCATGTGGCCCTAAGGAAAGGTAAAAAGAAGATGCTTACCTCAGGCTGAGTTTCCTCAACAAGAGTTTTCGTGGAATCACCTAGGGATCACCTAGAGGACTCAGAGATGTAAGAATGGGCTCTAAGTAAAAAGCATCAAATGTTTAACGTGACAATGTCTGCCCAAAAGGGTGCATTTGAAATCATGGCTCTTATGTGACTTTATAGCATTTCTCCAAGATTTCCACTGGAGTTTGAGCATCTTGTACAAACTGTAGCCCTGGGCAAAGTTGGGCCCAGAGAGACTGCTGGGGCACAGGAGATGTTTTCACAATTTCCATTCTCCTTCATGTTTATGTCACAGAATACTAGCCCAAGTATTTTGTGAAAAAGATGAAGTCTTTGTACAAAAGACCATTTGTAGAAAATGCATTTTTTAATGAAAGCCACTTCCACAATTTAAAATTTTTATTTTATTTAATTTTTGGCAAGAAAGGGGGGATGTTACATTTTCTCATAGCCATTTGGTTTGGAATAATTCACAGATTTCTGATTTGGAGTGTAGGGGAAAGGGTTCAAACACTCATGCCAGTTCCCAAAATTTGCTGCCATCCCTTGTTGGTTTTTCTCTAAAAACAAATAAGTGATGATAATAAGCAATGCACAGTGTGGATGATTGTAAGCAATGTGCATTGTGGATAAAAGTCATGATGGTACAGACTAAAAACCAGTGGAGTCAATAGTACAACTCTCAGAACCCTAATCAATAAAGCTGGCTCACACCCGTAAGCTAATAACCTATTGAGCTTCTGCTGTATAGAAAGTCTTCCTAGCATAGTAAGCAGGATCTCACTGCTTGCAGGACTCATGCCATTGTCCAGGCGGTGACCTCCTTGTAGAAAACCCACCTTCCACTTGCCACCAGCAATAGCTGCAGAGGGAGCGCAATCTCTTGTTCTTATGTTGATGGGACTTTCCTCTCAGTGGAAGCTCAGTAGGATACTGGCCATAGACTTTAATTAAAGAATGTTATCTTAATCTAAAACTCAGCTATTTAAGCTACACGTTCAATTAAAAAGGGAGCCAAATTACCTTTACATTCCATAGCTGTAAGAGAAAGGAAGCATTGCATTTATTAGACACCTTCCTTTATTTCATTTTTTGTTGTGCAGAGATGAGCCCGCTGAGAATTAAAACTTAATACAAGCTGCATTGGTATATGGGTATCAAGGTCCCTTTTCTGGGCACGTTTATATCCAAATGTTTTCCCCTACCATAAAATGCATCGCTTTGCTTTCATTTTAAAAGCACTCGATAAGCCTTGCATTTCGATAATGCATACTCATTTCATTTCATTAGTTCTAAAGACTGCACAGCTCCGCTCTTTCAACCCAGGTGTACTTGCACTTGGCAGGTAATAAAAATCATTGGTCTGAGCTGTGTAAGTATAATCATTACTTGTGGACTCCATGGGAATAATGTTGCACATAATGATTGATTGATATCACCTTGTATTCGAGAGGTATCCATGTTCAAATTTGTTTGAAGCCATGAAGAGCATGTTCCGAATGAGAAGTCTGTTAAGGTACGATACCTTATAACTTCTCCTTTTGCTTTCCAACCCTCACACATAGGACCTTTTGGTCTCCCAGACGCACAGGTCATTTTGCAAACTCCACAGACAAAGACCTACACACTCTGTGACTTTGTCACCTGAAAAATTGTAAGCCACCTTGGGTCCTTTTGAGGAGAAAGGCAGGTAAAAATGAAATGAAATGAAATGAAATAAGCAGTATCTGCAAATTTTATCCATTTGCCACATAAAGTTTTATTTGGTTGGGGTTTTCCTAACAGGCGGAAAAACACCAGGGACAAAAACAGTACCTACAAATCCATCACTTTTAGCCAGTGGGTGTTCTTCTCACAAGGTATGTATGTAACAATGTACGAAGAAGTATCCCCCGTGGTTTTGTTTTATTTTCTTGTTTTGTGGACCATGATGGTAAGAAGGGGCAGTAAACTCTTTTAGCAGTCATTAGGTTGCCACTCTTTGGAGGTAAGCAGAACTGGAATTATAATTCCATTATACAACATGTGTGAATGGAATTCTTCTGGTAAGCTTAACCATAATCCTCACCTTAATCACACCATTAACCCTAAAGTGATTGGACAGCCAGCTATTGAAAATGTGTTATATGATTTGAAAGTAGAGTTGTCAGTCACCTCCTTCCTCCAGTCTCCTTCTGTTCACACAAAACATGATAGATGGTCAGTTTTGTTTTGTCCCCTCTCCTTTTTTGAAGCACAGTGCCTCTGTTACATTTCAGAAAAGGCTGATTGCGGGTTCTGTTAACATCAAACAGAAGCTTGGGCACTGGAATTCATTCAAAATCAGAGTGAAGCCATAATACCGGCACTGAAAGATAGTTGTGTGATATTTTCCCCACTAAGCTTTGCTCTAGAGCAGTGATGGTGAACCTTTTGGAGCCCGAGTGCCCAAACTGCAACACAAAATCAACTTATTTATTTCAAAGTGGAAATAATGAAATTAAAACCCAAATGCTGAGGTTTAAATTTAGAAAAAAACAACTGCTCCTGCACTACAAGGGTTAAATCCTTGGCCTTCCCCCCCCTCCCCCCATGGGTGGATAATAAATAAATACTAACTGGTCCTCCAATCCCCCATTGGGCTAGACTGGTAATGGTCATCATTGCACCCCTCCGCTTGACCACTGCACCAGCAGAGGGGAGTGCCAAAATCTGGAATCGGAGGATGGCTAAGTATTTCTCTATGGCAACTTATGGCTTGTGTGCCCACAGAGAGGGCTCTGTGTGCCAGCTGTGGCACACGTGCCATGGGTTCACCATCACTGCTCTAGAACATCTTCCTGGGTTTTCATTTCCTATACATTTGCTCCCAAATGTTAGATAGATTCGTGGAGGATGGATTTTCTGGTAGGATCTGTTCATCACATCTGTCAGACCCAGTGTCTCAGAGCAGTCTCTCGTTTATCTCCAGCTATAGCTTTCTCATAGCTTAAAGTCCTTCTAGACGTGCAGATTGAAACATCCTATTTTTCATGTATTTCTTTGCTCACAACGTTTGAGAACTCACTGCAAAGATGGCTCCTGAGAGCCGGGGGATGTTCTGAAACACTGAGGGATGGCACAGGAAGATGTAGTAGGTAGGGAAGATGGGCAAAAACAGTATATCCTGCCTTGCACAGGCACAAGTTATTTCTGTAAAAGCGAAGTCACCACTGGATGCATCTAAGTATGAGGGGAAAAAATCATTCAGTTTTACTTTTTAAGCAAAGCAATGCAGTTTGCATTTTTCTGACTAAAAAGTACAAGAGAATAAAAAAGATTGCACACTTCTTTGAATGTTGTGGTGCAACACACACGCACACACACACACACACACACACACATATTTTGGGGGGAAATGCACACACAGTGCAAATCAGGCAAAAATACATATGGATAATAATGATTTTTACTCTGTTTTGAAAAAAAGATTGCATATTCACACACAAATTGGATAGACCATTTCAAACAATGAACATGTGTGCATTGATGCATTAGAGAAAGAGACTGATTCAGCTATCCTTAGATACAATGCTTTGTGTTCAAAAGCAGTCTTTCATTTCAGTATCAAATTTACGGAGAAAACAAGAGCAGCCCTATGTCCTGCTTTCGAGCTCCCTAGCTGTAAGATGGTGGAAATAAAGATGGGGGTAATCACTAGATGGGTATTTGTCCAAAATCCACTAGAAAACTCCTATATGCTTAGAGAGAATAGCGGTATATATCGTCAAGGGAGGAGAGGACTGATGGTGACAAGGCCAGGCAGTGAGAGGAAAGTGGAAAGAATTGGCACAGTGCTGAATCAGTGGACTGTTTAGTGTAAATAGAAAGGAGTGTCACCCTGACACTGCTATAAAAGAAAATGGTTTTGTGCTATCACAGGCAATCTTCTTTAGAACAACAATTTTGCCTGTTATATTTTGGCAGGCTCTTCTTTTCAAGTAGAGCATGTCATCCCATCAGATCAGAGGTAGTTTTCTTTTCTTTTTTTAAAGATTTCCAGTAAAATGTGCATCTATATCCAGAGGAAAAGAGATTGGCAGCTGTTAGGGAAAATTAGACCTTGCATCCTAATCATTTGGGCCATTAAGTCAGACAATGGTTCAAAAGATTGCCGCCACCGCCCTCCCCCCCCCCCACCGAACAAGCCCTGTGCCAGTGGAATGCCAGGCCTTTGTTGTCATATATAAACTCTACATAAGAGGAGCCATGTTGGATCAGACCCAAGGCTTATCTGTTCCGCATTTGTTCCCAGAAGAAGCAACAATTATCTGTGGAAGACTGAAAAGCAGGATAGCACTCGGGTGCTCACATTGTCCAAGAAGAGGTATTGACAGGGATCCTGGAGTTATCATAATGAATAGTCAGATGCTGCTATACCTCACTGCAGTCCAGATGTGTCAAGTGTGCAACACTCCAGATTTGGCTAATATTGTGAAAACAACTATTAGGGATCAGGGACAAATTCCTTGATTTAGTATTTGAATATGAGACCACCCAGTTTGCACCTTCCAAATCCAAAGATGGATCTGAAGGCAATTTGCAGTCAGAATTGTTTTACGTGGCATGCACGAGGCATCTTCAAACACATGTGCAGAAACAGATTGAATTAGGGATATTTGGTGTGTTTCCAAGGTGACTACCGTGAGAACAAAGAGGGGCTGTCTACCCCTGGTAGGAGCAGGACCACAACAGATCCTTTGTATCCCATTCCATTAAAAGGATGGTCAATAATCTGAACTGAGGGAAAAGGGAAATCAAAAGTAATACAGAAGACTGAGCAATAAAACCTAAAATATCCCTTGCTGTGGTGGCCATTTCACAAGAGTTATAGAGAAAGATCTGTGTAGCTCGTTTCATCACCTTTTTGTCTTCTGGACTATTCTTCCTTTTCTTTGTTCTCTCACCCAACTGAGTTTATTAATTTTCATTGAAACCTTATCAGCACTGTTCAAATCAATTGTGTTTGGGATTGTGGAAGGGCAATTGTTGTGTGAGCCTTAAGGGAATTCATCACACAATTCGACATTGGAATTGTCATAGATCACAAGCTAAATATGGGCCAACAGTGTGATGTGGCTACAAAAAAGGCAAATGCCATTTTAGGCTGCATTAATAGATGTATCATTTCTAAATCCCACAAGGTGCCAATCCCCCTCTCTTTAGCACTGGTTAGGCCTCACCTTGAGTATTGCGTCCAGTTCTGGACACAACACTTCAAGAAGAATGCTAATAAATTGGAACAGGTTCAGAGGAGGGCAACAAGGATGATCAGGGGGCTGGAAACCAAGCCTTATAAGGAAAGGCTGAAAGAATTGGGCATGCTTAGCCTTGAAAAGAGAAGACTGAGGGGTGATATGATAGCACTTTTCAAATATTGAAACGCTGTCATACAGAGGAGGTGCAAGATCAGTTCTCAATCATCCCAGAGTGCAGGACACACAACAATGGGCTCAAGTTAAAGGAAGCCAGATTTTGGATGAATATCAGGAAAAACTTCCTGTTAGAGCAGTACGACAGTGGAACCAGTTACCCCGGGAATTGGTGAGTGCTCCAACTGGAGGCTTTCAAGAAAAACTTAGATAATCACCTGGCAGATCTGCTTTGATTGTATTCCTGCACTGAGCAGGGGATTGGACTTTATGTCCTTGTAGAACCCTTCCAACTTACTTTTCTATGATTCTGTATCTCCTTCCAGGTCTGAGATGTTTACATTTCTCTCATTTGTGGGAATGTTTTTTTCCTCAATATCAAGGCACACAAAGTTTTTTAAAAAGTACATGGAATCACACATAACTTTGAAAAATATAGATGCACCTTCTCTTGCACACATTTTATCCAATGGGACACTTGGTACCATAAAAATGATATTTGAAAAATGCAAAATAAAAAACATTGTGTCTGGGGAAATGCCATCCTTTATCAGTTTTTGACCCACTAGTGCTGACACAATGATATAAAACAACAACAACAAGAAGAAAGAAAATGATTATTCTTTAGAAAACAAAAATAAAAATAAAAAGAATGTAAAGAATATAAATCTAAAAACCTACATTTCTTCTCAAAACAATTTTAAGGTCCAGAAAATGTATACATTAACAAAATGTGTACATCTGCATTAATTTGGACAAATTCTTTTTTCTGAAAGCTGCACATAGAAATATTTATGAATTTCCACAGTTCACAGTCAGACATAAGAACATAAGAAGAGCCATCTGCTGGATCAGGCCAAAGGCCCATCTAGTCCAGCTTCCTGTGTCTCACTGTGGCCCCACCAGATGCACACGAGACAACTAAAATTGGAACAAGTTCATCACTGGAAAAACAAGGACTTCTACATGGTCGAGCTTGATAGCTATGCCCATCCCTAAACTATTGTCAAAGAGTTTACTGCATCAACAACACCCAAACATTGCCTGAGCAAGGCTTTTGTTGCCTCCTTGTGTAGAAAGGCCAGTTACTATTTTCACATCAAGCCAAGGTTGGAAACCTTTTCTTTCCCTACATAGCAATGGCTTGATTGCAGCCTTAAAGAATGGGCCATGGGGCTTTGTTTCACAACTCAAGGGAGATGGGTGCAGCCGAGAAGGTGGTGACTCAAGGGGTTTCACTGGACGGAGGAGGCACAGTTATCAGAATCCCAAATACTTCACCGTTATTCTTGCCTTTTAAAAAACATTTCGCTCCTCCCCCCAAGTAATTACAGTGGTGCCTCACATAACGATGTTAATTGGTTCCAAACAAAACATCGTTATGTGAAAACATCGTTATGTGAAGCACCATTTCCCATAGGAATACATTGGAAACCGGTTAATCCGTTCCAATAGGAATGGATTATCCGGTTTTTTCCCTCCCCCCGTGGCTTGGATCTGACCCACGGCGGCTAACTCAGCCATGGCTTGACTCCCTAGAGTCCGGCCATGGCTGGGGTAGCCGCCGTGGCTCGGATCCAAGCCGCGGGGGGAGGGTGGTGGGATTGGAATGCCTTTCAGGCATCCCGGGGTTGGATCCCACCCGCCGCCGGTTAGGGTAACCGGCGGCGGGTGGGATCCAAACCCGGGATGCCTGAAAGGCATCCCAATCCCACCACCCTCTCAGCCTGCCCCCACAGCTTGGATCCAAGCCGTGGGGGGTCGCTGGGAGCGGACACCCCCCCCACCCTGCAGCCGCCGCTTGAAGCCTCCCCGCGCTGCTTTCCCCAGCCATTCTCGGACGTCCAGGCGTCCGAGAACGGCTCGGGTAGGCGGCCCGGGCAGGCTTCAAGCGGCGGCTGCAGGGTGGGGGGGTGTCCGGAAGGTTTCCAGGCTTTCACCTGGAAACCTTCCCGATACCCCCCCCTCTGTCCCCGCTGCTGGTAGCCTGCCCGGGCCGCCTACCCCAGCCGTTCTCGGACGTCCAGGCGTCCGAGAACAGCTCGGGTAGGCAGCCTGGGCAGGCTTCAAGCGGCGGCTGCAGGGTGGGGGGGTGTCCGGAAGGTTTCCAGGCTTTCACCTGGAAACCTTCCCGATACCCCCCCCCTCTGTCCCCGCTGCTGGTAGCCTGCCCGGGCCACCTACCCCAGCCGTTCTCGGACGTCCAGGCGTCCGAGAACAGCTCGGGTAGGCAGCCTGGGCAGGCTTCAAGCGGCGGCTGCAGGGTGGGGGGGTGTCCGGAAGGTTTCCAGGCTTTCACCTGGAAACCTTCCGGGTACCCCCCCCTCTGTCCCCGCTGCTGGTAGCCTGCCCGGGCCGCCTACCCCAGCCGTTCTCGGACGTCCAGGCGTCCGAGAACAGCTCGGGTAGGCAGCCTGGGCAGGCTTCAAGCGGCGGCTGCAGGGTGGGGGGGTGTCCAGAAGGTTTCCAGGCTTTCACCTGGAAACCTTCCGGGTACCCCCCCCTCTGTCCCCGCTGCTGGTAGCCTGCCCGGGCCGCCTACCCCAGCCGTTCTCGGACGTCCAGGCGTCCGAGAACAGCTCGGGTAGGCAGCCTGGGCAGGCTTCAAGCGGCGGCTGCAGGGTGGGGGGGTGTCCGGAAGGTTTCCAGGCTTTCACCTGGAAACCTTCCCGATACCCCCCCCCCTCTGTCCCCGCTGCTGGTAGCCTGCCCGGGCCACCTACCCCAGCCGTTCTCGGACGTCCAGGCGTCCGAGAACAGCTCGGGTAGGCAGCCTGGGCAGGCTACCAGCTGGGGCTGGCTGACGCTTCGGAGGAGCCGCGGGAGAGGTCTCCCCGCAGCCCCTCCGAAGCGCCGGCCAGCCGGCCGGCATTCTCGGGGCAGGCGCTTCGGAGGAGCCGCGGGAGAGGTCTCCCCGCGGCCGCTCCAAAGCGCCCGCCCGGAGAATGCCTGCAGGCTGGCCGGCGATTCAGAGCGGCTGCGGGGAGACCTCTCCCGCGGCTGCTCCAAAGCGCCGGCCAGCCAGCCGGCATTCTCGGGGCAGGCGCTTCGGAGGAGCCGCGGGAGAGGTCTCCCCGCGGCCGCTCCAAAGCGCCCGCCCGGAGAATGCCTGCAGGCTGGCCGGCGATTCAGAGCGGCTGCGGGGAGACCTCTCCCGCGGCTGCTACGAAGCGCCGGCCAGCCAGCCGGCATTCTCAGGGCAGGCGCTTCGGAGGAGCCGCGGGAGAGGTCTCCCCGCGGCCGCTCCAAAGCGCCCGCCCGGAGAATGCCTGCAGGCTGGCCGGCGATTCAGAGCGGCTGCGGGGAGACCTCTCCCGCGGCTGCTCCAAAGCGCCGGCCAGCCAGCCGGCATTCTCAGGGCAGGCGCTTCGGAGGAGCCGCGGGAGAGGTCTCCCCGCGGCCACTCCAAAGCGCCCGCCCGGAGAATGCCTGCAGGCTGGCCGGCGATTCAGAGCGGCTGCGGGGAGACCTCTCCCGCGGCTGCTACGAAGCGCCGGCCAGCCAGCCGGCATTCTCAGGGCAGGCGCTTCGGAGGAGCCGCGGGAGAGGTCTCCCCGCGGCCGCTCCAAAGCGCCCGCCCGGAGAATGCCTGCAGGCTGGCCGGCGATTCAGAGCGGCTGCGGGGAGACCTCTCCCACGGCTGCTCCAAAGCGCCGGCCAGCCAGCCGGCATTCTCAGGGCAGGCGCTTCGGAGGAGCCGCGGGAGAGGTCTCCCCGCGGCCGCTCCAAAGCGCCCGCCCGGAGAATGCCTGCAGGCTGGCCGGCGATTCAGAGCGGCTGCGGGGAGACCTCTCCCACGGCTGCTCCAAAGCGCCGGCCAGCCAGCCGGCATTCTCAGGGCAGGCGCTTTGGAGCGGCCGCGGGAGAGGTCTCCCCGCGGCCGCTCCGAAGCGCCCGCCGGGGGCCTATGGGGGAAACATCGGTATGCGAGTTTCCTCCATAGACTGCCTCGCTATACGAGGCAGTAGTTTCCCCCAGAAACCCCCTCGCTAAGCGAATTCATCGTTAAACGAAGCATTCGCTAAGCGAGGCACCACTGTACAGACTGAAGAGTGACTAGCAATGCACACGGAATGCCACAAACAAAAGCCGATGGGCTTTAAAGTTAGTTCGTGTCTATTTCAGAGATTTTAGTGGTCTGATAAAGGTATGCACTCATGTTCGAGTTTGTATTTTGTGCAAGAACCATTTGACTTTTTCTTTTTTTGCTTTTTGCTTGGGGTGTGAAAGAACTTTTAAATAGGTTTCTTTTGATGTGACTCCCGCTGGGTTCAAATAGCATTCTGTTTTACGTAATTAATTATGCTCAAGGTGGCAGCTCCGAATTCACGAAACATTTCATTTTTTTCGAAATCTGGGGGAAAATATAGTATATGCATTAATGGATAAAGGCTATATTTGCTCTTCAGAATGCATCATTCATGTCTGGATGATCAGCTTGCTATGATGACAAATGATTGCCATCCGAGCCTAGGGCACCATGACATTTTCTATGGTTACATATAACAGGATTTACTTTTCCTTATTATGGTTGATTTTATACCAGATGAAAGACTATGATATTTATAATGGATAGCGACTCTTTACATTCCAATTGTGGAAAAAGATCATGAATAAATATAGGCTTATTTATAGAGCAAAGAAAAAGGTGCCATTTTATTCAGTACAAAAGCATATATACATACCAAATATTATCAGCGATCACGTTTTTCTGAATGTGCAGACCTAAAAAGCAAGCTTTTTTAAAAAAAAATAGAGCACTTGTACATTCAGTTGAACTCTTGTGAACTTATGCCCTTGTAATTGATTTTAATGGAGCTTACGTTTTTCTATCCTGACTCCCCACGCCACCAGATCTTGGAGTTCCCAAGCCAAACTGATCTTGTTTCTAGCATAGAAGGTAATGTATTGCATACATAACTGGATAAAAGGCTGAAATTGGGTGATTCAGAGCCACAGCTCATTGGCTGTGCAAAGTTGGACTGAGGTAGAGACCTTATTAAGATTTTCAGCTTCCACCCACCCAATCACCTCTTGTTGAGGAAAACCTTCCAAGCTCACCATTGGCCTCAAGAGGTTGAGGATGTGCTGGGGACTGATCTCAGAGGCTGTGTTGTCCATCAAGCTCTAGAACACAAAATAGGAAGCCTGGATGATTTTCTTTCATCCTTTGTCTTTCGTGTCATAGTTCTGCACCAAGTACTGCTTAGGTGCTGCTTCTTTTAGCAACTTACAGTTCCTCTGGATCATCTAGATCAGTGGTTCTTAACCTTTGTTACTCAGATGCTTTTGAACTGCAACTCCCAGAAACCCCAGTCAGCACAGTTGGTGGTGAAGGCTTCTGGGAGTTGCAGTCCAAAACTCCTGAGTAACCCAAGGTTAAGAACCAGTGATCTAGATTTTGATCACTGAGGTCCCTGTAGCCATGGGACAACACTACCCAGACAAGTGGGCTTTCACAATGAAATACAGGCTGACACTGCAAATGGGCATTCAGGCTTCATAAGAGTTCCCTGGTGTGTATTGTATAGTTCTTTTAATGTTGACATTACTCGCCCTACAATATTTATCAAAGGCAGGCTATAGATAGACTAGAGTAGAATAAATAAATAGTCAAGAAGCAAGATGTGGAAACAGCAGGAAAGGCATCAAAAGGAAAAAAAAGACAAATCACTTCTTTGATCTAGAACCCCTACTGAAATAGCAGATCAAATAAAGGGTGGCTCAGACTTGGTCCCCCACCCCCAGGCAAAATTTCTGAGTGGCTTTAAGGGAAGCCCCCAGTAGGAAAGTTTATCAGCATTGGAGAACAGTGGACATTCTATATCCTTTCCTGCGCCTGATGGTACCACTTCCTGAAGAATATTCTTTTAAGCACTGATCAGGCTATTCGGGAGCACAAGGTGGCAAAATCAGGCTGATTTCAAGTCTCTTTGCCCCTGTCTTGCATTATGTTTGCAGGAGATGAACTTGCATCCTAAATACAAACAAATCCATGTTTCTGAAACAGCGAGCATGAGCTGGTTTTTATGATCTGTATGAGTTCACTTAACAGCTTCACTTAATACTAAAACCTGGGTTTTATGCTATGGTTTGACTTTTGTAATTCTTTTTATCTCATGTCAAGACATTATGCCTGTCTTTGTAATTTAAGGATTAGCTTGCTTGGTAGGGTTCAATAGTTATCCTGTTCAGGTATTTATAGTCTGAACCAAAATGGAGTATGGTGAGATTATAAGGATGGAAACATGTCCCCATTCCCAACCAACTGAAAGTCACTCAGACCCTTCTGGGTTCATCGTGAAGGTCTGGAGAGGGGCCTGTAAGTGAATTCACCTGAATGTATTCACAATGCTTTTGTGATTGGCAGCCGTAATAAGGCATGAACAAGCCTTACCATAGCGTGGTCTCTTCTAGTTGGGGTACTAGGGTGCATGCCTTACATGCTTATCTCCATCACCATCATGCTTAAAGTTCTACATGATTTCAGGCCATAATGGAGGAATACACTGAATAATTCTTCCATGGGACTAGATATTTGAAGCACACATCTGTGCAAATTGGTCTTCAGCCATTTTATGACTGAGGGGGCAGAGACAAATTTCCAAGAAGGAAGCTGCCTTCTGAATGTGTCTCCTTAGTATCTAGTAATTAGGAACTGCCTGCATCTCCCAGATTTGGTTGGACACTTGAATATTTTTTTATAATACTTAAAACATTTTCTTGGCTTCATCATGGTTTCCTGCATATTCTTTGCTCCCTTCACAACCATTCTCTCAAAGATGCTTCAATCTGAATTCAAGACAAAAACCTAGGCCAGCCATCTGCCTCATTCAAAATGGCTGACTGCATGATCTCTCTCTCTCTCTCTTTTGAAACTAACAATTTAGAATACTATACCAAATCTTCCAGACAGATTTGAACATTGGAGGTTTTTTTAATGAATTCTGTGTGAATTGGCCTCATAAAAGGTATAAGCTCTATGCTTTGTGTGCAAGATGCAATATGAAATAAATGTTTTATAAAGTCATTTGTCCCCATTGCTTTGGCAAACACTAATTGGAGACTAAAATATTCATAGAGCTGCCCAAATGGCTGCCTCTAGGTAAATTAAATATCTGTTAATTGTGAAGTTGAGAGTTTGTGTATTTATCTTTTAAAAAAAAGCAGGGTAAGTAAAAGAGTGTGCACTTCTGTACATTATGACTAAGCCTACTATTGGAGCCACATGTATAATGCACTTTACTGTGGAAGTATATGCATAATTTACTATTTTTGCCAAAAGGGTCCATTAATGTTTGAACATCATGTTGTGCAACTTGACAATAACACTTGTGCTTGACACCTCAACTTCCTCAGTATATTTCCTCAAAGCTTCTGACCTCCTGTCTCCTTAGAAATGGTTGTCTATTGTGTTTCCCCGAAAATAAGACAGGGTCTTATATTAATTTTTGCTCCAAAAACACATTAGGGCTTATTTTCAGGGGATGTTTTATTTTTTCATGTACAACAATCAACATTTATTCAAATACAGGCATGTCATCTTCTTCTGGTTGCTTCATAATGGTAGAGGGCAGGGTTTCACTTAACTAGAGCTTATTTGGGGGGTAGGGCTCATATTATGAGCCTCCTGAAAAAATCATACTAGGGGTTATTTTAAGGTTAGGACTTATTTTCGGAGAAACAGGGTAGTGCCATTTTTGTTCCCCTTGGATTTGTTTCCAGTCTGTTCCAACTATCAGTACCAGCAAAGGAATCTTTCAAAATTCAAAAGTAGAGAGAGGTACATGTTGTCAGAATTTGGATAAAGTCTAGAACAGAGGTGAGCAGCTTGTGGTCTTTTAGCGGTCGTTGGGCTGCTACTTCCAGCAGACCCAGCCAGTGTAGACAACAATGAGGGATGATGGAGAGTTACAGCTAACAACAGCTGGAAAACCACACAGTGTCCAGTCCGGGTGTTGTTGTTGTTGTTGTTTAGTCATTTAGTTGTGTCCGACTCTTCGTGACCCCCATGAACCAGAGCACACCAGGCCCTCCCGTCTTCCACTGCCTCCAGGAGTTTGGTCAAATTCATGTTGGTAGCTGCGATGACACTGTCCAACCATCTGATCCTCTATCATCCCCTTCTCCTCCTGCCTTCACACTTTCCTAACATCAGGGGCTTTTCCAGGGAGTCTTCTCTTATGAGATGGCCAAAGTATTGGAGCCTCAGTTTCAGGATCTGTCCTTCCACTGAGCACTCAGGGTTGATTTCCTTTAGAATGGATAGGTTTGTTCTCCTTGCAGTCCAGGGGACTCTCAAGAGCCTCCTCCAGCACCACAATTCAAAAGCATCAGTTCTTCGGCACTCAGCTTTCTTTATAGTCCAGCTCTCACTTCCGTACATCACGACAGGAAAAACCATAGCTTTGACTATTCGAACTTTTGTTGGCAAGGTGATGTCTCTGCTTTTTAAGATGCTGTCGAGATTTGTCATAGCTTTCCTCCCAGGAAACAGGCATCTTTGAATTTCGTGGCTGCTGTCACCATCTGCAGTGATCATGGAGCCCAAGAAAGTAAAATCTGTCACTGCCTCCATATCTTCCCCTTCATTCCTGCACTCGGGGGAGCTGAATTTCATCTGCCTTCCGCAGCTCACCGAGTGAGAGACGGTGGGTTTGTGGTTGGCCGGCTGCCAGCCTTTTGCGGAGGGAACTGGCTAAGTCACCCTTGCTCTGCAGGATTGAGCCCTGTTGCTTCTTGGCTGCCTCCTCCCCTCCCTACATCAGCCACCTGGCTCAAGGGGAAAAGAAGGCTTTTAAGCCGGAGCTGTTTCTGGGGCCCTTTCAGACCAGCATTCCTGCACTCGGGGGAGCCGAATTTCATCTGCCTTCCGCAGCTCACCGAGTGAGAGACGGTGGGTTTGTGGTTGGCCGGCTGCCAGCCTTTTGCGGAGGGAATCTGGCTAAGTCACCCTTGCTCTGCAGGATTGAGCCCTGTTGCTTCTTGGCTGCCTCCTCCCCTCCCTACATCAGCCACCTGGCTCAAGGGGAAAAGAAGGCTTTTAAGCCGGAGCTGCTTCTGGGGCCCTTTCAGACCAGCATTCCTGCACTCGGGGGAGCCGAATTTCATCTGCCTTCCACAGCTCACCGAGTGAGAGACGGTGGGTTTGTGGTTGGCCCTCTGCTAGCCTTTTGACAAGGGAACTGGCTAAGTCACCCTTTGCTCTGCAGGATTGGGCCCTGTCGCTTCTTGGCTGCCTCCTCCCCTCCCTACATCAGCCACCTGGCTCAAGGGGAAAAGAAGGCTTTTAAGCCGGAGCTGCTTCTGGGGCCCTTTCAGACCAGCATTCCTGCACTCGGGGGAGCCGAATTTCATCTGCCTTCCGCAGCTCACCGAGTGAGAGACAGTGGGTTTGTGGTTGGCCGGCTGCCAGCCTTTTGCGGAGGGAACTGGCTAAGTCACCCTTGCTCTGCAGGATTGAGCCCTGTTGCTTCTTGGCTGCCTCCTCCCCTCCCTACATCAGCCACCTGGCTCAAGGGGAAAAGAAGGCTTTTAAGCCGGAGCTGCTTCTGGGGCCCTTTCAGACCAGCATTCCTGCACTCGGGGGAGCCGAATTTCATCTGCCTTCCACAGCTCACCGAGTGAGAGACGGTGGGTTTGTGGTTGGCCCTCTGCTAGCCTTTTGACAAGGGAACTGGCTAAGTCACCCTTTGCTCTGCAGGATTGGGCCCTGTCGCTTCTTGGCTGCCTCCTCCCCTCCCTACATCAGCCACCTGGCTCAAGGGGAAAAGAAGGCTTTTAAGCCGGAGCTGCTTCTGGGGCCCTTTCAGACCAGCATTCCTGCACTCGGGGGAGCCGAATTTCATCTGCCTTCCGCAGCTCACCGAGTGAGAGACAGTGGGTTTGTGGTTGGCCGGCTGCCAGCCTTTTGCGGAGGGAACTGGCTAAGTCACCCTTGCTCTGCAGGATTGAGCCCTGTTGCTTCTTGGCTGCCTCCTCCCCTCCCTACATCAGCCACCTGGCTCAAGGGGAAAAGAAGGCTTTTAAGCCGGAGCTGCTTCTGGGGCCCTTTCAGACCAGCATTCCTGCACTCGGGGGAGCCGAATTTCATCTGCCTTCCACAGCTCACCGAGTGAGAGACGGTGGGTTTGTGGTTGGCCGGCTGCCAGCCTTTTGCGGAGGGAACTGGCTAAGTCACCCTTGCTCTGCAGGATTGAGCCCTGTTGCTTCTTGGCTGCCTCCTCCCCTCCCTACATCAGCCACCTGGCTCAAGGGGTAAAGAAGGCTTTTAAGCCGGAGCTGCTTCTGGGGCCCTTTCAGACCAGCATTCCTGCACTCGGGGGAGCCGAATTTCATCTGCCTTCCGCAGCTCACCGAGTGAGAGACGGTGGGTTTGTGGTTGGCCGGCTGCCAGCCTTTTGCGGAGGGAATCTGGCTAAGTCACCCTTGCTCTGCAGGATTGAGCCCTGTTGCTTCTTGGCTGCCTCCTCCCCTCCCTACATCAGCCACCTGGCTCAAGGGGAAAAGAAGGCTTTTAAGCCGGAGCTGCTTCTGGGGCCCTTTCAGACCAGCATTCCTGCACTCGGGGGAGCCGAATTTCATCTGCCTTCCGCAGCTCACCGAGTGAGAGACGGTGGGTTTGTGGTTGGCCGGCTGCCAGCCTTTTGTGGAGGGAACTGGCTAAGTCACCCTTGCTCTGCAGGATTGAGCCCTGTTGCTTCTAGGCTGCCTCCTCCCCTCCCTACATCAGCCACCTGGCTCAAGGGGAAAAGAAGGCTTTTAAGCCGGAGCTGCTTCTGGGGCCCTTTCAGACCAGCATTCCTGCACTCGGGGGAGCCGAATTTCATCTGCCTTCCGCAGCTCACCAAGTGAGAGACGGTGGGACTATGGCTGGGCTCTCGCTGGCTGCCAGATTCTCTGAAGGAACCGGTTGGGGAACAAGCTGGGAAACAGGGGGGTCTGAGGGGTCTCTGGGGCAACCAATAGAGACAATATACGGCAGGGGAAGATATGGCGGTGGGAGTAGAGCATGCCCGAGTAGGAGAAAGGAGGTTAGATACCTTACACCTATCCCCCTTTCTAGCTCTACTCCTAGCCAAATGGTACCAGGTGACCACATCAGCCACCCCCCGGGCCACATGGTATTGTTGGTAAATGCCAGGTCGGCAAAAAACAAGACTGCCCTCATCCATGACTTAATTTTGGATGAGGGGGCCGACCTGGCATGCATTACTGAGACCTGGGTGGGAGAAGAAGGAGGAGTTCCTCTATCTCAGTTATGTCCCCCTGGGTACTTGGTCCAACACCAGGGTCGCCCGGAGGGGCGGGGAGGAGGTGTGGCAATAGTCTACAAGGATTCCTTCCATTTTTCCAGGCTCCATGTCCCCTTGGGAAATGGTCTAGAGGGCCTGTATTGTGTGTTGGGCTTGCGAGACAGACTAGGGATTCTGCTGGTGTACCGCCCACCCTGCTGCTTACCAACAGTCTCCCTACCTGAGCTGACGGAGGTGATCTCGGATCTGGTGTTGAGGACCCCCAGACTTTTGGTACTGAGGGACCTCAATCTCCATGCTGAGGCCACTTTATCAGGGGCAGCTCAGGACTTCATGGCCGCCATGACAACCATGGGGCTGTCTCAACATGTCATCGGCCCGACTCATGAGAAAGGCCATACACTTGATCTAGTATTCTCTGCGGGACAGGGGGATGGTGGTCCGGATGTGGTGGATTTATCTTTGACTCCGTTGTCATGGTCGGACCATTTCCTGGTAAAATTTAGACTCTCAGCCACTACTACCCTCTGCAGGGGTGGGGGATCAATTAAAATGATCCGCCCCCGGAGACTTATGGATCGTGAAGGATTCCTGAATGCTCTAGGGGAGTTTCCAGCTGATATGGTCGGCGCTCCTGTCGAAGCCCAGGTCGCCTTGTGGTACAAGGAGATGGCCCAGGCGGTTGACACGATCGCACCTAGGCGCCCTCTCCCTGCCCGCAGAGCCTATAAGGCTCCATGGTACACAGAGGAGCTTTTGGCCATGAAACGGTTGGGGAGACGGCTTGAGCGCAGATGGAGGAAATATCGCTGCGACTATGACCAAACACAGCTTAGAGCCCATTATCGGGCCTACTCTGTGGCAATACGGCTGGCGAAACGCCAGTATTTCTCCAGCCGTATCGCTTCCTCGGTGTGTCGTCCAGCAGAGCTATTTCGAGTGGTCCGGGACCTTCTTCAACCTAATGGTTCAGTGGAGGTCCTGGACTCCTCAGTGGCTCGCTGTAACGAATTTGTTACGCACTTTGAGGGAAAAATTGCTCAGATTCGCAAAGATTTGGACTCCACTGTTGATGCAGAGCCCATGGTTGTGTCCAGTGCTCCGGACTTATGTCATAATTTATTGGATGAGTTTCAGTTGTTGCGACCTGAGGATGTGGACAGGGTGCTTGGATCGGTTCGTGCCACCACTACACAACTCGACCCTTGCCCATCATGGCTAATAAAGAAATCTGCCAGGGGAGTTTGCACCTGGATCCTGGAGGTCATCAACTCCTCGTTAAGAGAGGGAGTGGTTCCTGCCCCATTAAAGGAGGCAGTGATTCGCCCGCTCCTAAAAAAACCTAATCTGGATCCAGGTCTAGTGAACAACTATCATCCAATAGCAAACCTCCCTTTTCTGGGCAAGGTGTTGGAACGTGTGGTGGCTGAGCAGCTCCAGGCTCTCCTGGATGAAACGGATTATCTAGATCCATTTCAATCGGGTTTCAGGCCGGGTTATGGGACGGAAACTGCCTTGGTCGCCCTGTATGACGACCTTTGCCGGGAGAAAGACAGGGGTAATGCATCCCTGTTGATTCTCCTGGACCTCTCAGCGGCTTTCGACACCATCGACCATGGTGTCCTTCTGGACAGACTGGCTGGGATGGGAATTGGAGGCACTGTTTTACAGTGGTTCCGTTCCTACCTGGCTGATCGAGTCCAGAAGGTGGTGCTGGGGAACAGTAGCTCTGACCCATGGCGGTTGCGTCATGGGGTTCCTCAGGGCTCTATACTGTCCCCCATGCTGTTCAATATCTACATGAAACCGCTGGGGGAGGTCGTTAGGAGGTTTGGGCTGAGGAGTCAGCAATATGCTGACGACACCCAGCTCTACCTCTCATTTTCTACCAATCCAGGTGTGGCAGTCACCGTTCTGAACTCGTGCCTGGACTCGATAATGGTCTGGATGAGGGTCAATAAACTGAGGCTCAATCCAGACAAGTCTGAAGTGCTGCTGGTAGGTGCCCCGCCAGATAGGTTAAAGGGCCATCTCCCTACCTTAGACGGGATCACACTCCCCCTAAAGGATAGGGTCCGCAGCTTGGGGGTGCTCCTTGACCCCAGTCTGACCTTGGAAGCCCAGGTGGACTCGGTGTCCAGGGGTGCCTTCTTACAGCTGCGGAGAATATATCAACTTCGCCCTTACCTGGATGAGCGGAGCCTGGCAGCAGTCACTCATGCACTGGTAACAACCAGACTGGATTACTGCAATGCGCTATACATGGGGCAGCCTTTGAAGACGGTCCGACGACTGCAACTGGCACAGAACCGGGCTGCGCGGCTGGTAAGTGGTGCCACCGCACGGACTCATATCACGCCGGTTCTGAAAAATTTACACTGGCTGCCGGTTGCTGCTCGGGCCCAATTCAAAGTGCTTACTTTGACATATAAAGCCCTAAACGGCTTAGGACCTGGTTACCTAAAGGACCGCCTTCTTCCATATGTGCCTGCCCGTCCTCTAAGATCAGGCCAGGAGGCCCTTCTGAAGGTGCCATCCCTGAAAGAGGTGAAGGGTATGGCATGTCGGAATAGGGCCTTCTCGGTTGTTGCCCCCCAACTTTGGAACACCCTCCCTAGAGAGATCCGCCTGGCTCCGACACTCTTGGCCTTTCGGCGCCAGGCAAAGACCTTTCTGTTCACCCAGCATTTTAATTAATTACTTTTAATGTTTTAATTGTTTTAAGAAATATTTTAATATATGGTATTTTATACTGTTTCTTAAAATGTTTTTAATGTTTTTAGGTTTTGATGTTGTACGCCGCCCAGAAGCCACTGGCAATGGTGCGGCTGAAAAATATTGTAAATAAATAAATAAATAAATAAATTTCCCAGGAGGTGATGGGACCAGTGGCCATGATCTTAGTTTGTTTGATGTTTAGCTTCAGACCGTTTTTTGCACTCTCCTCTTTTACCCTCGTTACAAGGTTCCTTAATTCCTCCTCACTTTCTGCCATCAGAGTGGTATCATCTGCATATCAGCAGCTGTTGATATTTCTTCCGGCAATCTTAATTCCAGTTTGGGATTCCTGCAGTCTGGCCTTTCTCATGATGTATTCTGCATATAAGTTGAATCAGCAGGGGGACAATATACAGCCTTGTCATACTCCTTTCCCAATTTTGAACCAGTCAGTTGTTCCATATCCAGTTCTAACTGTTGCTTCCTATCCCACATATAGATTTCTCAGGAGATAGATAAAGTGATCAGGCACTCCCATTTCTTTAAGAACTTGCCATAGTTTGCTGTGGTCCACACAGGCAAAGGCATAATCAATGAAGCAGATGTTTTTTTTCTGGAACTCTCTAGCTTTCTCCATAATCCAGCGCATGTTAGCAATTTGGTCTCTAGTTCCTCTGCCCCTTTGAAATCCAGCTTGTACTTCTGGGAGTTCTTGGTCCACATACTGCTGAAGCCTACCTTGTAGGATTTTCATCATAACCTTGTTACCATGTGAAATGAGTGTAATTGTACGGTAGCTGGAGCATTCTTTGGCATTGCCCTTCTTTAGGATTCGGATGTAGACTGATCTTTTCCAGTTCTCTGGCCACTGTTGGGTTTTCCAAACTTGCTGGCATATTGAATGTAGCACCTTAACAGCATCATCTTTCAAGATTTTAAATAGTTCAACTGGAATGCCATCACCTCCACTGGCCTTGTTGTTAGCCAGGCTTTCTAAGGCCCACTTGACTTCGCTCTCCAGGATGTCTGGCTCAAGGTCAGCAACTACATTGTCTGGGTTGTCCAGGATATCCAGATCTTTCTGATATAATTCCTCTGTGTATTCTTGCCACCTCTTCTTGATGTCTTCTGCTTCTGTGAGGTCCCTCCCATTTTTGTCCTTTATCATGTTCATCTTTGCACAGAATGTTCCTTTAATATCCTGGTGTAGGGGACTGTATTTTATTGCGGGAAACACAACCACCTAATCCCATTCTGTGGAGCAACTGAATGCACTGGAGGACATCCTCAGGGAAGAAATGCTTGGTGCTGTTTTTAAAGATACCTAATAATTTAGAGAAACATTATTATTAAATATTTTAGGCCTGCAGAAACTTGTGATCTCCCAAATGGAATGAATGTTGGATGCTCTGTCAGAATTTGGATTTTTTTTTTAAAAAAATCTATATCTCCAGAATCTTCCAGCCAGCATGGGTAGTGGTAGCAGTAGTGGTGGTGTGATTCTGAGAACTGTGTTAAAACAACAACAACAACAACAACAACAACAACAACAACAACAACAACAACAACAACAACAACAACAACAACAACAACAAAAGAAACCAAACTTCTCATATCTGTTTAAGAACTGCAAAACAAGCAAGAGGTATGATGTAATATGCAACTTGTGGGCACTGTTTGGTATAGTGCTGCCCACCTACGGCCCAATCTGGCACACATACACCGGATGTCAAACCCTGTGTCCTGTTTTGTATGTCCACTAAAAAACCCCTCACAGCTACAGGGAAATCTGCAGACCTGAAGGCCAATGGGAGTGAACTGGAAGTGTCCGTGATATGAACCGGGGTGTCTGTATTGCAATTTGGCTTTATGGATTGAGCCATTTAATGTGACTGCATCTCATTTTTCTTGGAGCAGTTTTGGCATTGTGAACAGATAAATAAATCTATGGAAAGGCACTGTTTCAGACACTGGTTTCCATCAGACCATTTGCTCCCAGTAAAGTCACACATTTTTGCAGGCTGTTACCAGGCAAGTAGCATATACTTCTGGTCAGAGATAAGTCCCACTGAGTTCAATAAGACTTACTCCCAGATATGTTTGACTGAGGCTTCCAGATTTTATTGGACTGCAATGCCTATCAGTCCTAGCCAGGATAGCTAATGGTGGGAAATGCTGAGAGTGATCATCCAACCAGATTTGAAGAAGCAACATTTTGGCCAGGGTGTCATCTAACTGGTTTGCCACTTGGGAAACCACAGAACACAGACCATAGGCCACATGCCCATATCCACACTTAATGGATGTTCATGCTTCATACACACCCATACCCCCACATCACTATTCCTTGCTGAGTATCTGGCTTACTAGAGAAACAGGAGTAAAGCCCCATGTGGACACTCTTTTGAGCAGCCTCTGTACTACAGTAGGCCAACCCAGTTTAAGTGAACCCATCACTCAGTTCCCATTCTTTGCCATTCCTCTGTGTAATAATGGCTCTTTGAAGCGGATGCTAGGATTGTTCACCATTGCTGCCAGGATTTCCCTGTTCAGGAAATAGCATTGCCTGAAGTTCTCTCTTACCCATAATTCAGCTTCATTCAAAGTCATCTTTTGTATTTATCACACCCCGCAGCCACTTGTTATTGAAGTCCTGGCAGTCCTAATTTTATGTGAGGGATAGAATATCAACTTCTTTTAGCCCCAAAGAACAAATATATGAGTATCATGCTGCAGCAAAAGATTATTTTGTTCGGTAGCATTTTCCCCCCAAGAAACAATTCAGTAAATCATCATATATCTTGGACACCTCAAGGAATCTAATTTTTCCCCCCTTACAATAAACAGGTGCCGCAGACAGAGATAGACAAAAGTGTGGGAATGCTCTGCTTGTTTCCCCCTTTTCTGTTCGCAGCATCACTTTTCATTTAAATGCATAAAGTTTCCCTTGGAAGAGTACTTGGGGATCAAAGGGCTCCGATTATAGTTGGAAGACACTACGGCTGAAATCCTGTTTGCAGAGCTATGCCATGTAAGGTTGATGAAATCATCAGCCATGGTGTTTTTTTTCTCAGAAATAAAAACCAATCACCTCCAAAGGTCTCATCTTGATGAGGGACCTCAACTCAGCAACAGCCATTTGTGGAAATTCCCCCTTCCCATGGCCCTAATGGCCTGCCCACAATGAAGGGGATTCGAGGGGGGGCTCGGGACCTTTGGGGAAGAAGCAGACATTTTTTTTATTTGCCAAAAAAATCATCCACAAATAGAATTTCAACTGTGTGACACAAAGCACTTGAGACCCTGCAGTTTTGAGTATACACCTTAAATATATTTGAGGTATGCGCCTAAAATATGGTGTGTAAATGTAACATACCTATTTGTAAGTAAACAAGTCATCTAAGCACAATTGTCATGACTAGTGATGGACTACAATTCTCTATGGATGCACACAAGGTGAAAAATGCCCTGTTTCTTTCTGCATAATGTGTAAAACAAAGCAGAGGGAAGCTTCCATCATGTGCTCTGAAAAATAAATGAAAATCCTCATTTACATTTGCCTAAGAATTATACATAGTTCCCCACCCCTCATTTTTTTATCTCTCAACAAATATATACACTTTTGTGTGCATGGTCGGAGCTAAGAATCACACCACCGGATTCAGAAAACTGTGCAGTCCAAAGATCCGTACATCAATTCAGAAAGTGGGATTTATTTTTTAAAAAAATATTTTAAAATATGTTGGCCACATGAAATCACCCAGCTTCTCTGAACTTTGGCAGCCTTACATGGCATTCTACCATAACGAGACCTTGGGTGCTGAAGAACGGACTGAACTCAACAATTCTGAATCATGAATGAGGAAGGAAGAAGAAAAGCTGCACAGTGATTTGTCTCCTACCATAGACTGCACATCATTATGTCTATGTGGGTTCACTACAATGATGTGGGTATAATCCATGTATGTAATGCATGTGCCTGCAACATAACAGTTGATCTAGTACTCTACTGTGGGTGGGCTGAATGAAAAGTCCCACATGCTTTGTGGAAGCATTGCTCAAAAGGCAGGGAGGGGTAGATTGCTTGATGGAGATCACCAGATTACCCCTTGCACCCCTTGCACAATGGCATTGGCATGTGCCCTTGGTGGAAAACAATGTGACTACACTGAGGGTGACCTTTTGCTCAGTGGAAGCTCCCTAGGATGCCAGCCTTGAAAGCCTATACATGCACGGGGGGGGGGGGGGGGGGAACCATTAAACCATTCACAAGAGAAAGGCAAAGAACACAGTAGAAGTTCTGAACTCCAATACACATATTAGACGCCATTAAGGGGGGTGGGGTAGAAGACATAGATGAAAAAAATGATGTACAAACAATACAGCAATCATCAGCGTATGCTGAGCATTTACTGGCACAACTGCCCTTATTGTGATATCGTCAATGTCTCTCAACTTGCCAAGGAAAGTGACCCCATATTCCAGAATGATATCCCTCCAAATGAAAACCCTGGTGAGCACTCCATAGAATGGGCACAGGAATCATGGGTTCCTCCAGGGGTTATGGACTTCTTCTCTAGCCAATGTTGAAAGAGGGTGTGGTGCCAAACATGTAGTGAACCAAAGTCCCCCCCCCCACATGCTTCAGGGACTGTCTTTGGCAGAGGGAGAATAAATGCATAGACTTGAGAAGGCCAGCGAGGTATGGGGGCACCCAGAGGAGATTAGAATGTTCGTTTCCTTTTCCTTTATTGCCTCATTCTTGTGTAGACCAGGACACAGATCCACAGAATTATTAACCTTGTCCATGAGAAGGTGAGGCATTTTGTACTGCTTGCAAGAAAAGACTAGAATAAGAGTCATTTATCATGTAAATTAAACCAAACTGAGCAAAAAGAACACAACGCTGATGACAATTTAATGCCACCAATGAAAATGGTGCAAACAGAAGCTGGCTGCTGCTTTGTTGCATGAAGTTAGAAGGATCAAAAATACTGGAGGGGGGTTTTGTGCCTTTTTGAAGAAATAATCCAGCCTTCTGGGCTTGCGTGTATGTGCGTTCTTCCAAAAAGGAAAAGACACAAGGTATGAATTGATCTTTATGTTAAAAAAGGGCGTGCTTCTTGTCTCACTCAAGTGAGGTGAAGAATCTCACAGGACTTGAATTTTCTTCATTAAGATGTCTTGTTCCACTTATATGGATGAAAGCAAGAAAATATTTTATTTTATCCCTACTTTCCCTATTTCTGTTTTGAAAGGTCATAGCAATACTATGTATAAATGGAAGTGAAAAGGCATAAAGAGATGAAGAAAAACCTGAGTTAACAAAACCACAATTTCATAAGGAAACAGATAATTATTTCATCATACAGAAAAAACATGTGGTATTATTGGGGTCAGCTTTTGTAAGAATTGCTACTGTTTAAAACCCTTTTCCAATACAGGGCTGTGGAACTTAACACAGGATTACCTTTCCTACAGAAATTGCAAGAATGTGAACTGTAGTCTTTTTAGGACATTGTCCCCTGATAAGAACCGAACTATCTTCCTTAATTTTACCATCCTATAAGCAAAATATTTGTTCAATCTATATGCTGAACATATAAAGAAAGTTGGACTAGATTCAGAAGGAGTGAAAACTGATGGAAGAAACTTCCATCTTGGGAGGAAAGCGATGACAAACCTAGACTGCATCTTAAAAAGCAGAGATATCACCTTGCCGACAAAGGTCCGCATAGTCAAAGCTATGGTTTTTCCTGTAGTGATGTATGGAAGTGAGAGCTGGACCATAAAGAAGGCTGACCACCAAAGAATTGATGCTTTTGAATTGTGGTGCTGGAGGAGACTCTTGAGAGTCCCCTGGAGTGCAAGGAGAACAAACCTATCCATTCTGAAGGAAATCAACCCTGAGTGCTCAGTGGAAGGACGGATCCTGACGCTGAGGCTCCAATACTTTGGCCATCTCATGAGAAGACTAGACTTCCTTAGAAAAGACCTTGATGTTAAGAAAGTGTGAAGGCAAGAGGAGAAGGGGACGACAGAGGATGAGTTGGTTGGACAGTGTCACCAAAGCTACCAACATGAATTTAATCCAACTCTGGGAGGCAGTGGAAGACAGGAGGGCCTGGCGTGCTCTGGTCCATGGGGTCACGAAGAGCCAGACACGACTTAATAACTAAACAACAACAGTGCTGATTTTATGGTTTTTTGTTTGTTTTGCTACAGCCAATGAAGTTGGTGCACAATGCCACATCCAGATTCTCAAGTAAAAATATTCACAATACTACTATATGATTTTTACTGCGTTGTTCCAGAGAAGACGCGGTGGCGCTGCGGGCTAACCCGCAGAAGCCTGTGCTGCAGGGTCAGAAGACCAAGCAGTCGTAAGATCGAATACACGCGACGGAGTGAGCGCCCTCCCGTCGCTTGTCCCAGCTCCCGCCAACCTAGCCGTTCGAAAGCATGCAAATGCAAGTAGATAAATAGGGACCACCTCGGTGGGAAGGTAACAGCGTTCCGTGTCTAAGTCACACTGGCCATGTGACCACAGAAGATTGTCTTCGGACAAACGCTGGTTCTATGGCTTGGAAACGGGGATGAGCACCGCCCCCTAGAGTCGAACACGACTGGACAAAAATTGTCAAGGGGAACTTTTACCTTTACCTCCAGAGAAGAGAGGGATGTTACAAAACAGAATACATTGCTTCTCCGCCCCCTTATATTACACCCAAGCATTTCTTTTGAGACATTTTTCTCTTCTGTGATAAACTGGGATTCTGTCTGGGGTAGTAAAATTATCCCAGACCCACTTGTTTCTTAAGGTAAATTGAAGCTAGATATAAGGATGAGGTAAAACAAGGGCAGGGTTTCACTTCACTAGGGATTATTTTTGTAGTAGGTCTTATATAATAATCATACAGTATAGAAAAATCATACTAGGGCTTCTTTTCAGGATAGGGCTTATTTTCGGGGAAACACGGTAGTAGCCAATATTGTACACTAAAATACACACATGAATGGTTTAAATGCTTTAAAAATGTATACATTTTGAAGGGGGCAACTAAAAAGACACCAAGATGCAAACAAACAAACAAACAAACCCAACAACAAATAATTATAAGCAATCCATGTAACACAATGTTTAACTGTTAAACTTTAACAAGCACGAACTGAATGTAGATATATTGAAAAACTAATAAAATGTTTTTTTAAAAATTATCCCAGATCCACTTGTGAGTTCTTTTCAGTGTTAGAAAAAGGAGGAACTTTTTCCTGTATATTATGCAGTATTTTTTCAGATTTTTTATTTTTTTTTTAACATAAGGGGTGACAAACGAAAAAGGGAGATGGGATTTGTGAGGAAGAGGGGAGACAATGACATACTAATATCCAATCTATACCTATTGCCATATCAAATTTTGAATCATTCTATTTACTTTTTTCTGCCTTGTATATAAAGTTCTCATTTCAATATATATATTCAGCTACTGCTTGTTGATTCAGTCCATTTATTAAATAAGTCCCATCTTTCTGTTGCCTTTTGCAGGGGTTGATCTTTCATGACTTCTAATAAGATATCCATTTCAGCTATTTCCCGTATCTTTTCAATAAGATCTTCTTGTTCCGGTACCGTATATTATGCAGTATTTTAGGGAAGGTCACTGTCTTCAGAGCAATGTGCAAGTACAAATGAAATCAAAGGTATTTGTGCGTAATCGTGGACTGCAGTATATAGCCCAGAGGCATGAAGGGAGCAGAGCAGCACCTTCCACGGATGCTTCATGTTAAAGCCAGAGTTCACATGTCACTATTAGACATCAGAGAAGAGAAAGAAAAACGAAGGAAGCTGCTCAGTTGGTGGCAATGAAGGGGGAGAGTACACCTTTCCTTTAGACATGAACTTTCTGTCCCTTTCCAGCCGATAAGTCATGGATGAAATCATCCAAGTCTTGTGGTTGCACCACAACTCACTTCAGATTCAGGGAAAGGAGGAGGCTGGGTGGGCAGGAGAGAAAACAGATGGGAAGATTGTAGAGAAGTGCAAATTTACTGTACTGTCCATTCAAGAAGGAGTTGGTGATGACTGTGCTCTCTGCTCTTTTCAAGTCCCTTGCTCAATTCCTTCCCGGTGGCTGCCTTAGGAAGACTACGGGAGCTTTCTCCTGATGGCTGGGGAGGAAAAAAAAATCAAAACATAAAAATGCAGGTGAATGCCCAGCTGTGCAAATTGCTACTGGCCAGAAGACTTTTGATCCTTCTTGCATTGTTCAGTCTACTATGTAGCCTTGCCGTTTGCATTTTTCTTCTTCACAAGAATGCGGTTTTCCAGGAGACCAGACAATGCACAAGACTCAGATGACCATGGGCAAGGATCAGGTCAGAGTGTCTTGAAAAGGGCACATGGCAAATCAGGTGTGTGTGCCTTATTAGCTCGGAGATCTGGTACCAGGGCCAGGGCACACCCACACTATACATGGCAATTTTCCTGCACGATTAGCAAATCAGCACTCTTCTCCTCATTTTAAAATCATCAGTTATGTGTATGACTTGCAACATATGCTTGGAGAATGATTGGCAAAATATTATTCAGAAGTCAGCCAAAGACAGGAAAGAGCAGGTAACAGACGCATTGTCTAATAACATTAACCAGTTTTTAGTGGGGAGATTCCATTGGCTGTATATCTTTAATGCATTACAGTTTCCAGCCTTAGAATATTTTATAAACATTAATCTTTTCCTCTTAGACATGGGGGAATTAAGGCAGGGGAGGAAGTGACTTGAAATGCAAAAATATCAAAATGAAAGATTCATGTAAAGGAGTCCATGGGAGACATTTGAGATTCATTTAGTAAATCATCCATCAGCAGCAACTGTTTAAAGCATTGTCTAGGAATGCCTTCCCAAAACGAGCTTTTAGCTTTAATCTTTAAACACCTGAAGAGCTTGGGGAATTAGCAGGATCTTTGCACATTCTATTGAGACAGTGCAAAATACTCTGGAAATGTAGTTGTTGTCATTGCATATGGGCTGTATGAATACAAAACATTAGGAGTGATTGGTTGAAATCCAGCAACCTAGATAATACTATATCTGTTGCAACTCCTAATTAGCATGTTAGTGCTGCTTATTATAATCCCTCATTATAAATCACATTATTATTTGAGGTGTGTTTCAGGCTCCAAAAAAAATCCAGAAGTGGGAGTCCAATGGGTCTAATGCAGATTGATTAGGGAGCTGTGCAAATCAAAGTAGCTCTCCTCTGAATAGGAGCAAATATGAATCAGGATGCTCTGGAGGTTTGAATGACTACAACTCCCACATTCTTTACTACAGGCTGTGCCAACTGGGTCTGATTGTAGCTGCAGTCCAATGGCATGAGGGCTACATTTTTTCTCACCCTTACTTTACTAAGCTAGAAGGTCTTACTTTGTATGACAGCTTGAAGAAATGCTTCCAGACACTTGTGTAGAAGAACAATCTAAGAAGTGTTTTCTTCCACCTGAAGGATGCATTATAAGGACAAGTTGAATGTTTAAGGACATATCATCAGGGCAAGTTGAGTGTTTAAGACAAGTTGAATGTTTAAGTTGAGTGTATTCTATTGTCACTACCAGTAAATGCATCGACCAGAATCTGATCCCCAAGATCACATGCACATGCATTTTTTATTTTCCCTGTTAGGTCCATTCTAATCTTTTCCTTCAAATTAGGCAAAAAATGTGTTTCATCTGTCAACTGGTATTGCATTCAAATCTGTTTTCATCACATCGTATAGGAGAGAATAAGCAGATGTAAGCTTACACAATGTAGCATAAGATCATTCTGAACAGAGATGAAAGGAACTGGCAGTTTAGGTTTTCTTTAACGTGGAGTATGTCCGGTATATTTAGTATGATTTGTGGAGTCTGGAGGCTTTTAGTTTTCCTAAAGAGGAAAAGAAAAGGAAAACCAACCAAAATGTTGCCCATCGACTAAAATGAGTATTTCTAACATCTAGACTGAATCCACTAATATTATAATCGTTTTCCAAACTTCTTTTGTGTGTGTAAAGTATGTGTATTTCTTTGTTTCTTCATTATTCATGGTATTTTTAATACCACTTTCTGAGCGGTTTACAATACAACAAACTGAGTGGCTAAAAATTACAAAGCAATAAAAATAGAAAACTCCGTTTTAAAAATGTAATTAATTAAAAAGAAGGTTAATGTCGAGTGTTAAAAATCAGGCCCATGTCTAGGGAAACAGGTAGCTCTGTAACTGATAGTGGAAAATGCAACACCGGCAGCCCACCTAATTTAAATGTGGAGACCTTAACACATAATGTACAAAATCCTGTTTGGTAGTTATGCAGTACAAACTGGATGGCATCAACATCCAACACTAGCAATATTTAATTTCAACTGATTAAAGCCTTCCTGTTCTGCATTGTTCAGTTTCGAGGCCTCCCTAGGGTTCCTTTTTACCCCCAAGGATGCCTATTGGAGCTTTGAGGTGGAGGGGGAAGTCATTAATAATAATAATAAAAATTCACTGGTAGATTGCTTCTGCCAGGATTGGGGCTACTGCTGCTGATCTGGCAGCCATTTTGTACCGGCAAGGGCTGGCCTTGTCTCAAAGCTCTGAGAAGCTTCCCCAGGGCAAAAGGGAGCCCTACAGAGCCTCAGAACCTGGAAAGCGGGATAAGAAGACTTTTGTAACTTTGGATTAAATATTAGCAGCACCAGATGATGATGATGTCATCTAGTTTGCCGTGGGTAACTACACGAACAAGATTTTGCCCAGTGGGTGCCACAACAGAGAAGGCTTTCCTCTGCCCCCAAATCAAACAAACTTAACTAGACCATGATTTGGTAAGCAGAACCCTTTCCTAGAATGTAAAGACCAAGGTTGTCTAGATGGAAGAAAATACTGTCTCTGATAGGCTGGTCCTGAACTATATAGGGCCTTTCAAGCCAAAAATGCCATCTTGAACATGGTTCAGTGTCCAAATGTCTGTCAGTGCAGATCTTTCAGCACAGGAAGCATATCTGCATGTTAGGAAGCCTTACCAAGCAGCTTGAGTGCTGTGTTTTGCCCTAGCCAGAACTGCTGAACCATGCAGAAGAGGAGCCCCATCATAAACCACATTATGGTTGTTCATTCTTGAGGTTACCAATGTAGGCTTGTTAGGAAAGGTTGCAGCTGCTACACCAGCTGGAACCAGCAGAGTGCATTCTATACCACTGAAGTTGCTTGAGCTTCTAGCACCGGAATTCAAGAGCACGCTCTCCCCAAGACTGTGGACCAATTCACAAGTTGTGGATCATGACAGAGTGCAACCCCATCCAAGACAGAGACATTACCCAACCCCTAAAGGTGGGAACTACATATCGACAGGGCCTCAATCTCTCTAGCATTCAGTTTTCATTGATTAGCCTTCGTCCACTCCTCCAGGACATCTAGACACTGCAAAATCCATTAGAAAATCCCATCTTAATATCCCTTTGCTTTTCTTGTGCCTCTTTGCAACTTCAAAATGCTGCATGGACAACATAAAGGTGAATGATGATGGTCAAAGAAGAGAAGGAAAACCAAAGGGCTTACCAGCTCTCTCATAATTATCTCCTGTGATCTTCCTGCTAGCTTTGTCACTGATATACCAGCAGTAAAAGTCATATTCCGGGTGTTCAGTCTAGGACTGTATGATTGCACCCAATATCACTCTCCAAAACAGTGCCAGTGACACATGCTGTTTGAGCTCCTCAGGAAAATCTGATTAAAAAAGCACATTTTACTCTTTGTTTGTTTTCCCTCTCTTTCTATAATTATAGCATGTTTGCCATTTGGGAGAGAAAGAAAATGTTTCCCTAGAGAGCATGCTTTCCTGTACCATGTCCAAATTCCCTCACAGTACCTTTTCAGCCAGTTACCCCCCCCCCCCAAAAAATAGGCACTGTCAAGCACAATAAATTGCCCGTTTTCATGATCATTATGTCAAGGATACGATGAGATTAAATGAGAAAATACTTCTTCTTGTCAGAAATGAAAATGGTAAACATTTGTTTCCAGACAGGGAGAGCTTCTCTCCCCTCCCCCATGAAATATACTGTAAATATGTGCTACTCATATTTACAGTATATTTCATGGGGGAGGGGAGAGAAGCATCTCAATTATTTCTTATTTCATCTCAATATTACCCTTAAGGTTCCATGTACTCTAGTAGTGCTACTCAATACTAGAGTACATGGAACCTTAAGGGTAATATTTCCATTCCTTTATGCCTTTTAAGACTTTAAGCAAGAGGGGGTTTTGAGATCAGCAGTGGCATCATCATGTGACACGATGTGACACTTGCAATGAATAAACTAACCCCCCCCCAAAGGAATCTTACCCAGGAGAAAATATTTGGGTATAGAAAAAAATGTCACTTCTATTTCCATACCATCTTTTCCCACCTCTGAATCTTCCATACCATCTTTTCCCACCCCATGTAAATTCTATTTAGATTTATTTCTTTTTAAGGAAAACCTTCCCTCCCACACCAATAGACTCATTAATGGAACCCTCTTTTGACTAAAGTGTTAGTACACAGTTTAGAAATGCACTCCGCATTTGCTGCTCATTTTTCACATGTCCATACTATCAGGGTCCCCCCCTTTCTTTGTTAAAATTCATCAGAAGCCCAGAAACCTATGGATTTCTAACAGCATCTTGGATCTATTTCTATGTTTGATCTAGGAAGTGCAGATCACATAAATCCATTAAAAAACAACAACAGACCATCTCAATAGATTTGTCACACATCCCAAATTATTTTATTAGATTACTTTTTATTAGTGTATTTAACAGATCACTTGGAATTTCCCCAGGAACAAGTGACTGTTCATATACAACAGATAGGAGATAATGCTACTTTCCATAATATGTTTTTAAAAATATGAATAAGCAATTTGAGATAAAGCTATCGGTACATCAACTTTCTTCATATAAATCTGTGCCCTAGGAACAGTGGCCCTTCTCGAGCGACCCACTGTTAAAGATCTGCTAGATTGTGTGCACAAGAGACAAGCCAAATTTCTTGGCTGTAGATTCAGCACTTTGAAAGTTCCTTCCTATTACCGAAGTCTGCCTTGCCTGTCTTTGCTGTGGTTCAGACCACTCCATTTAAAGCTACTTGAGAAGAATTATCCCTTACTTTGTAGTTCCCAGGCAGCTTTGCAAAGCACTCTTTTTCCTGCTTTGGCCATTACCTCTTGTATCCAATCCCACTCCTCTCTAGACATTGCTCGGGGAGGGTGTAACCCTGAAAAATTGCTACTGTTTAATACGTAAATGAGAATAACTGCAAGACAGAAGCCATAAATAAATGAGGGCAGGTCTAGAAGCTGCTTGGATGACTGCATAGATTACATTACCTCTTTGAAATGGTTTGCTTTCTTGAGTCAGGGTCAGCCCAAGAAATGTATCAGCCAGAGGGAAATAACAAAATGGCACCGATCCTTTATTAGGGTGAAATGCCATCTGGGAAGGTAGAGGAGCCTTTCTGCAGCCCTGATGATGGGACAACATCCTGCTCAGCATTTGACAAAAAGAAGCTAGTTTAGGGAGTGTGTGGCTGAACTTACGACACACAAGAATTTCTTTCAGCTCTTTACTTACCATCGCTCAACATCGGCCACCAAAGGCAGCTACCCCTCTCTGTCTGTTAAAGAGCTTGGCCTTGTTTGATAAGAAACAATTCTGATATCTTTGTCTAAGAACAGAATGTCCATTGGTTTTGCTTTCTTTTTCATCTGAATTGTTTTAAACCTCAAATTCCTTCTCTCCTAAACATGTGGTTTCTGAATATAAATCATTCAAAAGCAAACTGAAATAAAACTTCCACACACCTGGACAAGCCAAATTGAACAGTGACATCTGCTATTCTGTACCACACTACTATATGATGCAATACAGCTATGCTACTCCATACCTGCCAAGGAAAAATCACTTTGCACTTTTATCCTCCATGGAAGAAGGATGAAGGATGAAGAAAGAGAGAGACACAGGGAGAGCAATCCTGATTTAATACTAACAACACTGCCTACATAGGAATTCAAAACCAGACATTTAAGTATTAAGCACCCAAATGGGACAATTGTCCTATTTTTGTTCCACCTGAGCCCCATTTTTACTATAAAATTCTTTCCATTCCAAGTATGAAGAAATTTACTTTTTCTGAGAAATGCTATGAAAATGATCTGAAATCAAATTCTCTTCAATCCCTGCCTCTGGCAGATAATCAAGATTCTGTTCATATTGACTTGGAAATTTATTTATCATTTCACAATGTCTCTGAGAATGGATCCATTTCTCCCCACTAACACCACCCTTCAGAAACTGGGAGTTGTTTCTCTTTTCAGTTATTAATACTAACTTATCTTGATAGTTCTGCTGATCTTTCTCCACACGAGAAAGATTATTGTTGCTGTTGTTTTAAATAACCTTGTCTTCTTATAACAAAAGTAGAATCAGAAGGATATCAATTCCCATACAGTGTAAACTTTACTTTTTCCCTCCTATTAAGAGACCCACCCACCTGCTACCCCTTCTCAACTACCTTCTGGTGCTAACCTTTCAACATGAATTCAGTGGTTGCTCTTGACAACCCTTACATTCAGATGGTCCACAGGAATCCAGTATACGTATTGTATGAAAAGGAGGACATCTGACAGACGTAACCTTGATTGCATTTTGAAAGGTGAAAGAGTGATACTGTATATCCACCATTAATTCCTTTAGCAGGCAATATGTCTTGACATCTTATTTGATTCCCAGGGACTAACAAACGTTCCACAATGTCATTGTTCTATCCTGCATATTTTAAAAGAATTTTAATCTTCTATGAAGCAGGTCTGCATTCTTCAAATGTTATACTGCAGAGTAAATGTTATCCTACAAATGAAAATCTAGTCACGAAGCCATCTGAAGAGGCAGAGCACATCTGTCACAAAGCAGAGTGAACCAGCTTCCTTGAGCATAAGGTTTTAGGGTGAAAGGATAGTAGGTTGCTATTTAATTTGCTGTTATTGTAATTTTTTGTTGCTGCTGTTTACTCCAAAGGATGCAAAGAGATACTTGTGGGATTTTTCTGCTTCAGGTATTTTTTAAAAAGCAACTTTGATAGCTACCGGTATGTATCTCGGTCTTGAGGGTGCAAGAGGTACCTTTTGCTGTTCTAAATCAGAATGCAAGAAGCCTTAGACTACCCCAGTGAAAAATTAAAATTCATATAGGCTCCAGCACCATTCATTCATTCCCATTGCTCTAAACCAGAAGAAATTATGCTGGAAGACTAGACATGAACGGGCCCCAAAGGGATGCCTAAAGTTTAACTGCTGGATTGCTCAGTGGGTTGGGAATTTGAATCCCCACTGGGCCTCCTTGAGAAGGGCTGTACTCAATGATCCATAGGGTCCCTTCCAACTCTTCAGTTCAAAGATGGTGGTGGTGGTGGTGGTGGTGATGATGATGATTGTAACGTAGCAGCAGGCCACTCTGATGTCACCTCCAACTCAGGCCTCTCAGAATGCCCACCAAACTACTTCACACACGCTGCCACCAATTGTATGACTATATAAGAAGGACAACGGTTTCCTTCAAAACAAAACAGGTTTATTGATAACAAAATAAAATATGAAAATCACAAGTAGCTAATCACGATGTCAATCACTGTATCTTATTTAATCAATCACAGACTTCCCACAGACGATGTCAATCCCTGTATCTTATTTAATCAATCACAGAACACATTGGCACGCAGGCCTCTAAACAAACTCTTTCTCTCTCACACTCCAGATCTGATCTCCCCCCCCCCGCACTCTTCACACCCCTTTTTATTCCAGCTCCTCCCCCTTCAGCTCCACCCTCCGTCACCCTATTGGCTGCTGATTCACTGCCCAGCCGTGACGGACAGGTGGGGTCAGGGTTGCCTGCTACAATGATCAACCCCTGCCAGACTAGTCCTGCCATGCATTCTTTCCTGGCAGGCAAATTGCTGGCTGATGGTTTGGAACAGGAAGTAAGGGCAGCTACGACTTCCTTAAACACTTTCACTGATGTGATCTACATTTATGTGTGTCTGGAGAAAGGAGCAAAAGAAAAGCCTGCACCTGCTGCAAAGGCATTTAAAAACACAAAGCTGAGAGCGACTGGAGCCCTGTAGACTCTGAAAGTATCCAGGGATGCAAACAGGCCTCTTTAGGCCTTTGATCTAGGAAATGGAGGGAGGGGAGGAAGGGGGGGTGCTGGCCACCTTTACATTCAAAACCATTGGCTGAAGGGAGGATTGAATCTACACACGTTCTCTGATTTGTGGCCATGTCTAACATCCACCAAAGAAACTCAAATATGTTCATACACCTTTTAAGTCTTTCATCATTTCTCATTCCAAAGTGAGATTCCTCAATCCACCTGCCCTGGAATATCTAGATTATTCAACGAGATGATATGGTTAAAAAAAATTGGGCACAACCCTTTTGCCTAATACCACATTATTTTGCATTAGGGAATATACTATCATCTCTTTCAAAAAGTGCCAACCCTGCCCCATCCCACCCCCATGTTGCACATTAAATATGTGGTAGTCAGCAAGTCTCCTTCATTTTTTCATTGACACGTCAGATTATAACTTTGAGTGCACATTAGGCGCATCAGGGCGTTCCCAAATTAAACTTTCATACAAATTGCAGTGTAGATAAAAGTATACAAACGAAGGGCCTAAATGATTCAAAACATGACTTTGTTTAAAATTGCATTAATAACATTTCAATTAAAAGTTAAATGAGGGCTGGCTTTTATGAAGGGCTGCAAAACGCTCAGTTTATTTATGTCCTAAACTGTGAACTGTTCCGTGAGACAGAAGGATGGGCTTGTAATGTATAAAACGGTAGTTAAGGCCTTGCTGAGCGATGCCCCCAAACAACAGTCATTTTGACATGTTCAACTGGCTGGAATAAAAATGGGCCACAATAATTACTTCTCTTAGTCCTGCTGAGTTCATACAAATGGCCTGGATCTAATAGTGGAAGAGTAGGCATCCATGCGCACAAATGCATGCACCCCTTGCTTGACAGCAAAAGTATATATGAAGAGTAGTGTGATTAAGGTTGCAAAAGAATCACTTCTCTGTAGATTATATAGTACATTTAATGGGGTGTTCTAGGCCAGTGATTATCAACTGTTGGGACAAGTGTCTGCCTGGGAAGTACATAAGAATAACAGGGTCTGGAATGTGCAGTTTGAAAAAGAAATACATATTCAATATTCTGCCATATTTTTATTGGCAAACAATTGAGAAGCAAGAAAACAGCAATCAGATTTTGTGCTTTCTTAATTTGTATTTTCTTAATGCCTTATCCAGAGTGACATACAGTACATGGGCCAAAGTCCTACTGGTGTGTGGCCCATTTTGCTGCAACTGATCAGAGTAGTCTATGCTGTGGTAACCAATGACAGTAATTTGATTACAATCATCTAGCGTGAGGATGTCTTTCAACACAGCTACCCAGAAGCTTCAGTTAAGGCATATTGTAGCAACCAAGATTTTAAGTGAACATGCAGCCAGACAAAGAACCTTACTATGTCAATTCTGCCTGTTTGTTCCTGAGTCCTTTGAGGTGATTGTGACTATTCATAAAGGCTTAAACAGATATCTGCAAGAACACATCTTCCTTTGCTGATTTCTCAATGACTTCAGATACTTAAAGGGTGTTGTTTTTCAGGGACCTCAGGTACATTATGTGTCAACCATCACGCTGAGCATTTTTTGAAAAAAGTAAAGTTTGGAAAATGTTTGTCAAAAAGGAACTCAAACAATTCTCACCCATTCAATCTCAGGGTTAAATAACAAAAAAAAAAATAATTACTCCATTTTATTTATTTGGAAAGGAGAAATAACTGAAGATTGTATATTTCATTTCAAATCAATCTCTGTCACATAAGACACCAAATATTAAAAAAAAAGAGGAGAGAATTCTCAAGTTGCAAAAAATGAGGAATATTAACTTTTACTGAACAGCTAGCTATTAATCTGTCTTTCAAAGAGGTATTGCCTGAACATAGGCTAGTCAAAACAAAGGACAGAGTGACCTCGCTAGTCAAAACAAAGGACAGAGTGACCTCATATATTAAGGAGAAAAACAATCAAGTGCAAATTTTGCTTTATCTTCCCTGTTAAAAGCTGCTATGGTCTTCAAGTACTGTCATTAGTGTTTTATTCTCTCCATTAGGTAAATGTTTTTTTGTTTGTTCGCTCATTCATTCATTTTCTTATACTGCACCATCTAGTGGCAAGCCACTATTCTGGGCAATTTCCAACAGTGAAGATAAACATAACAGACAACTATTCCTCACCCAACCCACAAAGTATAATAACATGAAAATATAAAAATATAAAAAGAAGCAACGCTCCTAAGAACCCAAGATGGCAGTAACGGACAAAATACAAAAACGAAATAACCAAACTAGAATAACCATAAATAAGAGGAAATCACAAACGGTGCCCTGAAAAGCAATGTTTTAATTTGCTTTCTGAATATTAGGAGGAAAGGGGCCTACCGCATATCTACAGGTTGAGCATTCCACAAAGAGGTGGCCACCCCAGAGAAGGGCCTGCTCCTCCTAGTCATGGACTTTCTGCTTTCCCTCGGGTTGGCTACCCATAGTATCAAGATTATGCTAATCAACTCAAAAAGCAGGAAAGCATTTTAGTAACTTTAAGGTGGCTAATTGCTTTCACCATGTGGCATCTCATGGCTGATCCTCCTACAAATAAAGAGTTAAAAGAAAACTGCCTCTGGGAAGATGAAAGAAAGTCGCTGGTGCCTTCTCTTGCCTTGCTTTCCAGCCTGCTTGGGCAAATGCAAGCTGACAGACCCCAGAGCTAGGACAACTTCATGTTCCATTGGTCCAGAATCTCCATGTGGTTGTAGCTGTATAGCGTCTCTCGCTGCTTCATGCAGAAAGAGTATCAACTTTTGAGACTCCCCTATGGTGCGAGCCCGAATTGATAAGGAAACAGAAAATTGGGTTTCTCATCTGAGCCCTGCCATTCTGGTAAGTAGGGGACCCAAAGGTCTGTCTCAAAGTTCAGCCCTCTTGATGGCCCTGCCCAAAGATGTCCAATCTTCCGAATGCATGATGGTCCCATGAAGGCAATGTGAATTCATTTACAAGGTTTTAAAACATGGGAGTCACTCAGAGGACTACAAAAACCAAAACAATTATCTTTTATTTCTTTCTTTATTTAATTTTAATTAATTAATTAATTGTATTTACACCCCACCTATCTAGTCGAACAACCACTCTAGGCGGCTATAGTTGATATAACCACTATCCTCCATTTCTTTTACAAAGAAATGGAGGATAGTGGGTATATGAGTGCTATCCTGGGAATTCTGGATAAAGTATGGGGAGTATAATGACATGTAGGCATGAGAATAAGGGTTCAAGAAGCTGCCCTCTCCCCTGCCCCAATTTGACTATTGCTCCATCAAGCCTAGTACCAACTACTGTACTCTGATGGGCAATATTTCTTTAGTGTCTCTGCAACTGCCCCTGGTTGCTCCAAATCTTCCCACGTTACACTTCTCCATGCTTTGATCCATGACTGGAGATAGAGGATACTTCGGAATAAATGGGTTTATTAAACTGGAATGTAGGGATACAACTGGCACTTCAACCACAAACTCTGAATTACCCTTATCTACAGATGACCCAGTCTTCACAGTCACCAAATCCCTTTGTGTTATTTCAGAGGGGACATCCCCTGGTCCTCCAGGACTTGAAAGACCCTCGTTAGGTGTGCTGGGGGTGGTGGCGATGCAGATATGCCTTATGGGTAAGCTTACTTGCCCCCAAAGTGGACTTCCTATCTTCCCCCTTCTTCTCATGAAGCTGCAGGGTTTCGGCAAACCCACCCTCATGAACTGGACCGGGGTATTGAAGAGTCAACAGAAGAACACCTCTCCTCTCTTTGAGTTGCCTTCTCCCTCCTGTCTCTCCTGTCTTGTTCTCCCCAAAAGAAATGCTTTCTTGGTGGCTTTTTTTATGGCAGTGCAGCCTCTCCACCTCCACTTTGGGTACATATAGTCGAACCAATTCCCCAGTCCACAGGTCCTCTCTCTCGATAAATTCTCAGTTTTCCTGGGGCTCAGACACCTGCAGCACTTCCACTTTGGCTTCATAAGCTTCCCAACCTGGCTCCTGTCTAGTGTCCTTCCAACTAACCCCCTCCTCTACTACTTCTACTCCTTCTTCCAATTTTCCTTCTATTTTCTGCTTCTTACAGTGTCTTCCTCTCCATCCCTTCCTCTGGGGGAACTCCTCTTGTTTCTAGATTTTTTCCCTGCTTTTTCTGTTTCTTGTTTTCTTCTCTCTTCTGGATCTGACATCATGCCCTGTATGTTCATAGGTGAGCAAGGTGTAAGAACATTCTTCATTGGTGCTTGGAGATGCAACAGCCCACCAGCAGGATCCGGGATGTCCATGTCTCTTTCCTCACAGTCTCATTTGAGAGACTGTGGGTAGAGTGGGCGGCATATGAATCAAATAAATAAATAAATAAATAAATAAATAAATAAATTAGCAATTGCCTCTTGAGGATTTAATATTTCAAAAGCAATAAAATTACCATTTTGAATAGTGGTTTCTTGGCATTGATTTCTTCAGCTGTGGTCCATACCACCTCTGCTTGGCTTTGCTGGGTATTAAAATTGCTGCTCCATCTTGAATAATGTAGACCAAGATGATGATGCAAGCTGTGATTTTCACGTGACAGATCAAATGCCATCTGTGAATAGTTCATTTTTTTAATCACCCAATTTCAGTGGTGCGACAAGGTTTCAGAGAGGCTTTGGTTGAGAAGCCCTTTGCTCTCTGCAAAATAGTGAAGGAAACGTCCTTATGACCACACCATTGACTTTTCACACCCATTTAGATGGAAATCATTTATATCCTGGCACATTTGTCCTAAATCCAGCCACTTTTTTCTTAATGCTGCTATATTAGATGTTAGCTCAGGAACAACTGCTCGCAAACCTTTCCAAAGTACCACCTACCCAGCCAGTGCCATTGTGATATTTATATTTTATCTGATCGTTGAATGAAAAGGTCTCCTTTATTGAAAAATCCAGCTGTAACTTCTGGTTCTGCATAGCCTGCATAGATGTGGGTGTTACAGTCTCCATTTCTTGACTACTTAATATATATTTTTAAAGTTACATTCAATAATAAATAACGAGGAGAGTTTTATTCAGGAACTCTCCTATGTCCAAAATCACAATCAACTGTTCCTACAGACTGCACACAATACACCCCAAAATACTTCTCTCCGGGCCATCCAAAACAGACTTCCTGGCCTACTGGTTGTCTCTCTAATTACACTTCATATAAAAAGCCTTTTCATTCTGGATTCACCCAAGTCAGCATGCAGCCCTGCACCCAACATCCCATCACCCATCCGCCAATCATTTTAGCACTCCGCCTATGTACCAGTCAGACGTCCATAGCTATACAATGTACATACCTGTTATCTTTACACACACACATATCTAGGCAGACTGGGTGAAATCGCCCCCCACTCCCCACACTGTACCTTCCTCTCCCTGCTTTTCCATTCCACACATCACCGTTCTGCAGATAGTGGCAAAGGTGGAATGGGTACCTCTTCCTCTTCCTTTTTTTGGGGTGATGGGGGAATGAGAACATAGATTCTGGCCATTATGGCTGTGGACTATGGGAGATGCAGTCCCCAAAAATAACACATACTCCCAAGCTCTGATTATTTCAGACTGCAAAAGGATACCTTTTGTGATTCTTAGGTTGATAGGATATTCCTGATCAGGCCCAGTTCTGAAGGGTATAAAGGATAGCCTTGCTGAACTTTGTCCCTTCACAGGGCTTTACGTAAAGAATGGGAATACCCAACAATATCTTCACTCATATGTCAGGCCCTTGTTTGCCACCTGGTTCTGTGCAGTTATTAGGTGACCTGTACTTTCCCAGCTAGGGACGTGGTGGTGCTGTGGGTTAAACTGCAGAAGCCTCTGTGCTGCAAGGTCAGAAGACCAGCAGTCGTAAGATTGAATCCATGCAACGGAGTGAGCTCCCGTTGCTTGTCCCAGCTCCTGGCTACCTAGCAGTTCAAAGCATGTAAAAATGTGAGTAGATAAATAGGTACCACCTTGGTGGGAAGGTAACGGCGTTCCATGTCTAATCGTGCTGGCCATGTGACCATAGAAATTATCTTCGGACAAGCGCTGGCTCTATGGCTTGGAGACGGGGATGAGCACTGCACCCTAGAGTCAGAAACAATTGGACTAAATGTCAAGGAGAACTTTTACCTTTACCTTACTTTCCCAGCTAAGGTCCTTTCGTCTTTTATTTAAATAACCAAGATCTGAGTATACTCATTTCATCAAAGCAAATAATGGATAAGCCAGATTTTGACCTGAGGCATGTGTAGCCACTCACATTAGAACAAGGTCAAAGAAAAACACACCAGAAAATAAGGGGTGGTAGTTTTCTTACTTCTCTATCCACCATATATTGATGCTTACCTTATTCATACTTGAGCGCCTAGCTATCTCTGCCCCTTCCCCTCTAACAATCCTTTGGGACAATTAGCTAATAAAATGGGGGCACACGGAGGCAGAGATTGGCACCATGCACAAACAGCACCCCCTTCTGTCCTTTATATATTTGCATTCAGATTCCTCCCAGCACTTTTTATCTCCAGGGGGTTTCAAGGTTGCAGTTACCTTTGATGTGATGCCGGCTATTCAACGCTAGATTCAAATCTAGCAGATTCCTTCCTTCCTTCCTTCCTTCCTTCCTTCCTTCCTTCCTTCCTTCCTTCCTTCCTTCCTTCCTTCCTTCCTTCCTTCCTTCCTTCCTTCCTTCCTTCCTATTCATGCTTTTGCTTCCTATTCATGCTTTTCAGCTTTTGCTGTTAACATAGCGGTTCTTTCCATTGTATGCATATAAGGTGTGCCCTGTGCATCCCTGACCTAGCTCCATTACATAGCAGTTGTGTTAGTTGAGTTCGAATGTATAAAATTTAGAAGAAAATAATTTATATTCATTAGCACCATGCAGTGGAATTGGATCGCATGCTCCGTTTGCCTTGTTTAAGGCTTTGAGGCTGAATGGTCCAAAACGAAATACCGAGTTGCTTTTGCTGACTGAGGTCCTTAGCATATTTTGATTTTGTGACCTCTGTATACACAGCATGGATACTGCCACATTCTTGTGATATGACTTAGTAACTTGCCTTCTGATTGAAACAGGCTGCCAAAGATATACATTTGTTTAAGTTAAATGATAACTTGAATCAATGGAGTCTTGGAATCCTTCTCGGAATCCATGGAGGCGTACTCCTATTTAGATTTACAAATCTAAATAATCAGTACCAGGTTTCTTCACTGTGTGTATTATACCAATAAGGATTTCCTCTCTCTGTCCCCACTCCCAAAAGCCACCTTACCATGTAGTTGTGGAATATGATATAATAGCTAACTACGGATCTCTAGTTCAAATTAGACTTCATTCATGTACTACACAGCTTTAGACAAAGCATTATGATTTCTGTATCAACAGTCAAACTGCAGTCCAAAATCAATATTACAAGAGTGTTAACATTACCAAGCTAATACTATAAATCACAGAATTGTAAAGTTGCAAAAGACCACAAGGATCAAGTACTCAAGTTCTCTCCTTGTGGAACTAAACAATTCAAGCATCCCTCACAGATGATCATCCAGTCTCTCCTTCTGGAATAGTCCACTGTCAAACTATGAGGAAGCTATGAGTACAGGTTGCTGTCCTCTGAAGATGCCAGCCACAGAGACTGGCGAAACGTCAGGAAGAACAACCTTCAGAACATGGCCAAAGCGCCCGAAAAACCCAGAACACCTGTGAGGAAATTCTTCCTAATGTTTAGTCAAAATCTCATTTCTTGTCATTCAAATCCAATGGCTCATGTCCTACCTTCTGGAGCAGCAGCAAACAAGTTTGCTCCATCTTTGATGTGATTGCCTTTCACATATCTTCAAATGGTCACCGTACAGCTTAACCTTTACTTCTTCAAGCCAAATATAGTCTACACATGTATCTCAATAATCACATTGGTAACTTGGACACCAAGATAATATTAAAGGCTGTTGACTAGACATGGGATATTCGTATTTGTCTCCCAGGGGAGACGAATACAAATATAGGCACCACAGGTGCCTGGGAGATTTGGATCCCCCCCCCCAGAACTGGCCAATCTGCACAGGGCACACAGGGCACACAGCCCTTGGTTGCTGCACAGGGCACACAGCCCTTGTCATTTGTGATGCACCAGTCATGGAGGTAGCCTGCCTGGCACTTCCCTGCCTCCCTGGGCAGCTGACCACTCTGGCGGTGAGGTGGTATGATGAGTCTCCCCACTCAGCTGCTGATTGATTGGGAGGTGGGGAAGCACAGTCAGGCTACTTCTGTGATTGGCACATGACAAAGGGTGATGGCCACGGACCAGCTGATTATGGGGGAGGGTCCAAATGCTCTAGGTATCTGTGGTGCCGATATTCCCAGGTCTACTGTAGACACAAATGCGTACATAGGAACATAGGCTGTTTCTGTACATGAAGTCAGACCATGGTTCCATCCAGCTTGTCACTGTATCCTCTGAAAGTATCAGTATTGTATAAGGAAGACACGGAACTAGCACCAACAGAAGAGACTGATGGCTTCATTCTCCAGTGAACCCCAAGACCTCTCCTGCTCAGTGCAATTGCTAAGACAGAAGGGGTGGTAGTGTCTCTCACTGAAATAGCCGGGCTGTATATTCCATTGCATCTGCTCCCAATGGCATTTGGCTTAGTTCCAGTGTGAGGTTAAGGATTTGCGCCAGCAGAGCACATAGAACCTCAGCATTGTATTCTCTTATTTTATTTTTCTTCTTCTAAATATAGCTATTGTTATTTATTGCACGACAAGGACTTAGTGTATGTGTGTGAATGTGGACGAATGCCCATGTTCTTTACTACTTTCGAGCAGGTATATCAGCACTTCACTTTAGGACTTAGGGTCTGTCTTCATCTCCCTCCGTCCCACCTGCCAACTTTCTCTTTTGTTGTTATAGCAGTATCGTTGCCAAAGTTCACAGTAGCTTTCTTCCCTTTCTCTTTTTCTTGTGTTCTCTGGGCTGGAGGTGGATAAATAATTCTTCCAGAAATAATTCTGATGATGCGGTGTACTTCCTTCCATTATATCCACTTGCGTTTCCCCATTCACAGGAATGGTCTTTTCCTGGACATTTGGGGATGGACCAATACAGGCAGGGACATGGCCGTGGCCGTGGTTCAAGTGAATATATTCCCAAAAGAGTAAAGGATGATTTGAGTCTCGTTCTGTGTGCCTTTGTTCAGGCATAGACCAAGTCAGGGGCCAGTGCCCAACCCTAGTAAATGTACAAAAGACGATGTACAATACATAAAACACAATCACAGATAAATAAGCACATTTATAGGTGCACAAGGCTGTATACAGTATTTGCTGTAATAAACAACAAACTTCTATATTACCCATAGACCTATGCATTAAATTGGGGCCAAAACACACTTAATTTTGAGAACATACATCTTTCCAGGTAATGGAGGATGTCAGCTGCCTGAAATGCCAGCCAACAACAGTGCCTTCATCTGACCCTCCCAGAAAGAAAAAAGTCCAGTTCAAGGCAAAGCTGGTATCTAGACCCTTTTTAACAGAACACAGGGAAAGAGTTCCATTTTCCTTTGTACTGTTTACAATAATTCAAAAAAGGAAAAAACAAGAAAGAAGAACCTGCTGCTTTCTTTCCAGTGACAGGAAAGCAAAAGATACAACACACCATAAATTGCATACATTTGTATTTTTGTTGTTGTTAAGTAACTGCCGTGACTTACTGTGGGACTGTGATTGTCATCAGTGAAGTTGTGGCCTGTTTAACTTTCATTTATTTTGCATTTCTTTCATGCCTGTCTGGGACCTGTGTCAGCTTGGACAACAATATGCCTCGATATCCCATCTCTTCATGAAACAAGAGTCCACATTCAGTTCAAAGCCATGTGTCTATATACATTGACCTACAGCCTTTAAAGTTATAGCTAACTATATTGTCATATATTTCAGCGTAAGCTGTTACAACCCACAGTTCCTCCCTCATTCTCTCTGTCTTCCAACTCCCCAGTTATCTCTCTGTTCCTACCCACCAGTTGAAGAAAGATGCAAACCAGGTCTATCAATCATCTTTGAACTGTGGCGATAATAAAAATGTACACCATGGTGAACATTTGTGAGTGGATGAAGGAAGGTCAGTCCTAATTAGCTAACAGGATATGGAGAAGGAAGGAAGCAGACCTGAGAAACCACGCGCCCCGCTTCTATATAAATCAGTATGCACTGGTTACATTCTGATTTCACAGCTGGGAGCTACTCTGCTTTTAAGACATTTCTGTTTACATGTGCATAAGTAAAAGGGATTGCTTTAATATTTCATAACACTCTCCTTGTTAAGGTGTAAGCCTAGTATTAAAAGAAACCAGAACATATTAGAGTTGTTTTTTTAAAAATAAATAAGTGAAACCCAATGGCTGTGTAAACAGGTTGCCTTAGTCACGGAAATGCATAAAATCTGTGCATGTACTCACAGAGTGCACCCTTACAACTGACCTAGGGTCACCTTGATTACAATTTCATACCACTCCTAGAGGAAGCAACAAGCCTGGATATCAGAGACAAAGGCAGACATCTTGTTCTTCCCAGTTACGATGCTCTTTGGGGAGAGCTTGCTGCCTTCAACCTAGCCATGTTCTTCTGGAAATGAGTAAGGTATGTCTGGGCTGTTCTACTGCAAGAGGCGAGTTACATCACTGAAGGTGGTTCTGTGCCAGAAAGACCACACCTCCTTATAGTCAACTATAAGCATGTTGAAGAGCTCATAAGGCAGAGCTTTTCTCTCCTGATATTTATGAGTGATTTTAGGCTGACTCCGGGTGGAACAAAGAGGGGAAGTTGGGTTCTTTCTAGGTCTTGTTTCACTGTCACCGAAACAGAATCTGTCATGGAGCCCCTCGCCTCTGCACACAACACCTGTCTTGCTACCAGGGTACTGTTCAGGTTAACTGTGTCACCTTAGCTATTTTTTGCCCCTTCCATGGCTGATTAGGCTTGACATTTGCAGTAACTTCACAAACATTACACAGGCAAGCAATCTGTCAAAGGTCAAATTATTTCCGTTTATATCTCAACATTTCAGAGTCACCTTTCCAGGATGTGGCTTATGGACTCAATGGGGGCATGCCACCACTGCCACCCTGCAAAATTGGGGACACTCCCAGCTGCGACAGTCATGAGCTACTTAACAGATGTTCTGTTCATTTCCTTGCCATGTTTGGTCATTATCTGTGACAGGTTTGTCACTATTTTCTAGGCAGGGAATTATGAGCAAAGTGGTAGTTCTCCTTTTTCTATGAAACAATGTAGCTTAATAAGATGATTTATATTAATGCAGAATGTGTGTGCGAGAGAATAATACATAGTAGAGAGAAAGTGGAAATGGAAATATTCCAGAGTGAAAACGTACACCTAAAACCTCACAGTGGCTGAAATCTTCAGTAACTTTACAGCATACAAGTAGGATTATACAATCATCCTGCAATGGTAATATTTGATGTAAATTAATTGAAACCTTCCTAGCCAACCCTCCTTTCAGCTTCTGAGGCTCCCCAGGACTCCTTTTTGACCTGGGAAGCCTTTGGGAGCCTCAGAATGGTAGAGGAGACACCTTTAATATCCAAAAATAACCACTGGATCACCCCCGCTGGGATCAGGACCATTGCCAGTGGTCCAGTGGTGATTTCTGAATATTAAAGGCTCCTCCCCATCCCGAGGCTCCTTGAGGTTTTCCCAGGCCTAAGAAAAGGCCTAGCCCAGGGAGCCTCAGAACTGAAATGGGAGGGACATTGGAATGTAAACTACTGTTTACTCTGTAATTGTATGCACAGACAGACAGACAGACAGACAGACAGACAGACAGACAGACAGACAGACAGACAGACAGATAGATAGATAGGTATACTTCTCACAGAGGCTATTCCCTAGGACTTACCACCATCAGAGGGATATACGATGGTAAAATGATGGCAAGACTTTTCACTAGCTGCTTGTAGACTCAAACTATTTGCCAGGAGAGGCTAGACATATGATGTATTATTCTTTGGCATGTCACTTGATCTATTGTTGAAAGGAAGCTTATTGTTTGAGATTTGTTTGTCTTTTACTGCTATGTATTAAATTTTGTTTTTAATGCACTTTTTCTCTATCAGACCAAAACTGATCTTGCATGACTATCACAGTCTGGTTCCAGACCCTGTCCCTTCTCTTCAGGTTCCAGTCTGTTTTTATCCAGCTAGCTCATCTGCTTATAACAGTAGCTAACATGGAAATATTATTTTGAGCAAATGACTGTTTCTAGCAGATGCTCAAAATTCTTCTTCTTCTTCTTCTTCTTCTTCTTCTTCTTCTTCTTCTTCTTTTGTTTTTTCTTTTGGCTGTACATCCTGCAGGCTCCATTTTTTTTTCTAATGAACTAGCATGAACTACAGCTTCTACTTCTTGAAGGGATGGGTAGAGTAATCCTGCAGTACTAGACAGGGAAGAAGCCTTTAGTGGAGCTTCTACCAAATCCAAAAAGTATGTAGGGCCCATCCTGGCAGTGCAGAAGGTACAGGTGTGATTGTGCTCCGAGCTTCATATCCTCCTTCTCCTCTTTCTAGTTTTGCTTCCTATTAATCCAAATCAGAACAAAACCTAGAGTAGGAGCCCCATATGTGTGGGGGATTGGTTCTACATTCTACTGTGTGCGCCTGATCCTGTGGATACAAGGGAACTCTTACAGTACATAAGAAATACAAGGAACAGGACAAAGGCCACAAGAGGATGCTCTTGTAAATATGACTGTGGCAAACTGCAGGGAAGTGAAACCATGGATATTGATTCAATGGATGTGGTGACCCTCCTGTTTCGGGCCATCCTGTTTCTCTGGCCATTGCCATCTTCTTGGTAAGCCTCTCGATATGCCTAGAGGCAGATGTGTTGCGCTTGATGGCCTTGGCTCATCCTCTCAGGGGCCATAGGACTGCAGCCATAAACACAAATGAAAAGGCAATCTGAAAAGCCCCCAAAGGCTTAACCTTAGTAATATCTACACTTTGTTTACTGAGAAAATGCATTAATTGCCAATATGAATACATGCTGAGTGTATTGCCATGTATTCATATTGGCATTGTATATACCCAAGGTATCTCGGAGGAAGTTGTCTTTATTTCAAAATATCATCATAAACTCAAGATGTCAAAGAGACAGAGAGGATGGGGCCTATTTAGCAGAAGGCATAAGAACATTTGTGTGTCTCTCAGGATGAGTGAGGGACCTTCCTCGGAGCTTACTTAGACAAACTGTCTAAGTAAGCTTCTTTGCCTCAGTCTCTGTCTCCTGCTGCTGCCTTCCATGTATAAAATGACCCTCATTTTTTCCTCTAATTATTTTAGGTAAAAGTGTCATTTTATACACGGAAAAATATGGTAGCTAGTCTTTGTGTGCAGCGATAACCTGATCCCACAGCTACAAATACTCAACAATCCCACACACTACATCAGAACACAGCCAAGAGTTCTAGCTCCTGTCCTCAGAAGATGCCAGCCTCAGAGAGTAGTGAAAAGTTAGAAAGAAAAACCTCCAGAACATGGCCAAACAGCCTGAAAAAATCCACAACAACCATAAATAAATTTTGAGTTCGAACGAAATGGGTAATAATGCATGTGGAATTTCAGTATGAGGAAAATCTGTAACTCAGTACCAAAGAAGGATAGGAAGAAAATGCAGAGTGAAACAAAATCAGGACAAATTAATTTTAACATCTCTATTGGGAGAAATGAAAAAAGGAGTAACAAATACAAATGAATGACACATGACATTTGGAATTCATTCCTGGCATTTGCTTATTTGCTAGTAGTGAATGACATGAACAAAGTCCATCTCTTCCTATTATTCGCCACAAAACAAATGCAGACCACAAATGCAATAGAGTCTGTTGCACCCTGAGGCTGAAGGCAAGGTTTGGAGGGATCAGCTGCCGTTGGGCACTATGGCCAAATACAGCTTCAGCCTAGTGCTGGCTGAAGTTATTTTTTAGATTAAATATCCACAATTCCTTGGCTATACTAGCTGGGGGGAATCTTTGAGTTGTAATTTCTGAACGTTTTAAAAACTGAATTATAATTTTTTGAATCTTTTTTTAATGAGGGGGAGGTATGGGGTATTGGAGGTGCGGGACACTGTCCTTGGACCCCTTGGGATCCAGGTAGTCCACTGGCCGCACTTTGCTCACCTCCGATTCAAACCGAGGTACTCCTCTTCTCCTCTCATGACACCCATCATTCAGGAGGTGACACAAAGGGAGAATGGCAAAACGTATACAGAAATCCGGACATCAGAAATGTTGAACAACACCGCAGAAGGAAGCTCACAAGATCTAAGATTTTCAGCAACATTCTCATATCCTTTATAAGAGGCAACCCCGTTCTGAGAAAGAGATTCAGTTGAGAACGTCTTTGATGGACAGGAGGAGTCAGAGAGATCTCCCCTCCTCACCTCTGATGGGATATCAAGAATCTCCAGTAGTGCAGACCACAGCGGATATCCACAGATAAAAATGATTGACTGTAATCCAGCATCCTCTACATGAGGACAATTCTCTATACGAATCGCTGTGGAATACAGGAGCTCAGTCCAGCCCTCCTGAATGTCATTTCTGTGCTCTGTCAAGTGCTTCTAGCCTTCCTTGATGCTGATAGGTGGGAAAGGATAAAACGGAGTTCTTTTTTTCAAAAATGTGTTTCAGAGTGATTAAACCGTTGGCTGGTTTTGATAAAAATCAACGTTCCTCATCCAAGTTAGATTTTCTTCTAGCACGTGTCTAGTGGGAGGAAGTTTAAGTCGTTTTTCACAATTAGTTCTTAATCTTTAAAATGGTCATTGGAACAACCCTTTTCCATCTCAGAAAAGTTGCAAGGGGGCCAGGGGGCTGGAATGGATAGGAATGTGAAGAAAAGGAGAAAACTGTATAAGCTGTGCTAGAAATGGCACATTCGGTTTTCCCTTTCTAGACATTGACATTTTGAGTAAGCCACACAAAAACTCCATATTGATTTCTTTCACTTATCTATAATTGTTCTTTTCCTCCGATATAATTCTGCACTCTAGGTCTTAGCCATCAAGGCGTAGAGTAAGGCTGATTATTCTTCCAGATTTCCTCTCAAATAAGTTGCCTCCTCCCCCCTTAAGATTCTCGCTGTTAGTAGCATTAAAATAGTAACACGCTGTTGACCTTTGAATCATTCAAGTCAAGATCCATAACAAGAAATCAATCTAGGTTATCAGGTCATCATGGTAGTATAAAGTTAGCTGTCACCAAAGAGGCAAAGGGAAGATAACAGCAGTAAAACTACTCAGACACAACTTTTCTCTAATGAGGAAACTTTCTTGGCCCTTTAACAATGTTGCAGCCTGGGCCGTCTGTAAATCCAATGAGAGGTGGCCTAGCTGGGATATTCCCAAATTCTTGGTGTCACAAAAGTTGCTGAGATCATGGCCGTCAAGCAGGCCCCTGAAAACCTGAAGGGATCTGGATACATCTTGCATGTCACAAATAAAGCTTAATGCCTTCTTGTTATGGGCATTAATAACGGGACATATATGCTGCTGATGGATCTTTGACATGTGATTATGAGAGCTATGCAAAAATGACCTTTGACATTATCTGTCCTATTTATGGGAACAGAAACTGAAAGAAACATTTTGCCAAATTCTTCCAGGGGAAGAAAAATTCTCCATCAATCGCTCAGAGGAGAGGATTACCAAGACCAGCAGTGGTAGCACAGCTCTGTTCTCCCTTCCCCACCTTTTTTGCATTTTTCCAATGAAAATTTCTTCAAAATTTCCTCTCCTTTAAAATTCTCTTTTTGAGGGGATTTTTTTCCTGTCAGATTGACTGAGAATGGTCGACATTATCATGGGGTTAATTTTCAGCACAGCACTAGAAGATAGAACACCTTGAAACAGGTAAGTTAAAAAGCAGCCCATGTCTCTAAACCAGCTGGCAGGAGACATGTGATCAAAACACACATGCATCCAGCAGCATCTGTAAAAAGAGGAAGTGTTCCAGCTCCTTAAGGCCTGCAGGGGAAGTGGTGGCATTCCTTGGGTGGGAGAAGGCTTCTTCTGACTGCATTGGACCTGTTGCCTTCCTGCGTTGCTGCTTCTAGAAGCAGAGCTAAGACACTTCTGTAATGAGTGAAGGGTGGGGAAGATCACACCCTTAGAGGAGGTGGGAAAAGAGAAGTGGACAAACGCAATCACTGTATTTTCAGCATTTTCCTTTGTGGGAGGAGTTAAAGGATAGAATAAGGATCTATTTGCATTATATCTCAGGATACCCAGTGTATTGTTGTAGATAGAGTGATGCACTAGGACTCAGGAGATCTGCATTTGAATTGTCACTCAGTGATGGAAATTCACTGGGGGTGTGGAACTGGTAAAACCACTCCTTAAAAATCTCACTTACCTTGAAAACCCTTTTGAAGTCGCTATAAGTCAGTTCTTATTTGATGGCACAGAACATAACAACATTACAGTGTATCTAATGAGTTCACTAATTAAATCTCATTGTCTGAAACTCTCTTCTCCCAATCATGACTCCCTGACCTATATGAATTAAGAAAAAGAGTCCCACAGGTCTTCTGACACATGACCCTTAAGCTTGTCATAATGCACCTTCTTTCCCATACAATGGAGTGGAATTGAATAATGTCGCTTCTTTACCTTACAAATATGAAAACTGAGGCACAATGTGTGATTAAGAATTAAAGTCAGATGATGCTTCTGTCAAATTTCATTGCCCGCCCTACCCCAGAATAAAGACGCGAAACCAAATTATGAATTAAACACGGGCCACGCTTTATTAAATTAATCATTGTTGCCATCCTTTGGCAAAGGGGGGTCCATCCGTAGTGTGTAATCAGGTTTAAGCACAGAGGTCTCAATGGACCCCTTAACCAACAAATGGGCGAGTCCCTGGCCCCAAGTTTTTGCAGTCGTAAAGACAGCGAGAACCCAGCCAGCCCCAATTTGACCACCCCCGGGCCTCAAGCCACCTTCGCCTTGTTGACTGTTGGTCTGGGTGTGGCCCCAGCACATCTCCCCCCCCCAGCACTGTAATTGCACGATCCACAGTGCTGGGAGTTCAGATGAGCAATACCTTACTTGAGATTGCTATGGGACTCACAAAAAACCTATTATCCACACTACCCACCAGTGTGACCGAAAATCCACCCGTAAACATGCCAGTGCACCTTTTCCAGTCAGTGTAAGATAGGTGAAAAATCCCTGCAGCCAAAGGCCAATCAGGATACGGGTCAAAAATTCCTATCTGGCCCCAAAGGCGACCAGACTAACTCACACTAGAATATAGGAGGGGTGGGTGGGTGTCAGCAAAGGAAGGAGAAGGAGCGAGGGAGGAACAGCCCTTAAATAGCATATCATTCCCCCCTCTACTCCAGAGTTGTTCTCCAGGGACAAGGAGTCTCGTGATATCCGGGGAGGTAGGCAAAGACGTGCTGCACTGCTGAAGCGTTGTTCAGCTGCGGCTCCAATAGTGTTGAGTAGAATAGGAAATAGCAAGCTAGAGTCCCCCTTTGGTTAATTAAACAACACATGCAATCTGTAGCTCATTTCAGAAGGACAATACAATTTGCTGTGATACTTGCAGCCCATTGAAATAAACAGCTATTTAAATGGACAGAGCCACTGAGAACAGAATACAAAGGAGAATGGATGAACAATATTAACTTTTTCAGAAAATGAAACTGAAGTTGAACAATGAGAAACTATATGCTCCTCAGAAACATAAATGGAGCTGTCTGTAATTCTCTCCTCTTAGGATCCTCTTACAGAATGCAGGTCGGCAAAACCTTTTCAAAGTTGCCGGGAGAGGTAGAAATCCTTGCTGACTGTGTCCTTGTACACAAAAATCGGTAAATGTTCTTGTGAGGAAGGCAAAGGTTTCCTGGCAGCATTGATAGAATTGTCAGATTTGCGAAAGCAGTGTTTCGTGGGAAATGGATCCTTTCTCTCTCTTTTTTTAATGAGATAGGTGCAAATTAGACAATTGCCGGCCTTTCTATGTTCGTTAATGTCTAGATGTTTTGCTTCTGAGAGGGAAAAGACATTATATTCATTTTGTACAAATTACGGAGATTTTGACAAAGGAAAACAAGGAGGGCTTTGTCTCTCAGTTGTAAGCAAGGAATGGTGAGGGCCTTAAATTTCCATGCCAAGGTGTTATACCTGTGGAGACAGCCTACGCTGACAAAAATGAGAAATTTAACAAGTATTCCCCCCCCCCCAATTCCTTAATGCTGCATGTAATTACTAAAGGGAGCGGCCAGTTTTTGCTGATCTCCCTTCTACTTTGGCTTACTGCCATGAGGAGGTGCAGAGTTGATGGTGAAGGATTCTGAGACTTTCAGTCCACTATCACATCATAAGCATAACCTTAGAACTGCAGAGCTGGAAGGGATCCTATGGATCATTGAGTCCAGCCCCTGTTAAGGAGGCACAGTGGGGATTTGAATTCCCAACATCCGGTTCCACAGCCAGGGAACCACTGAACTTAGAGAAAGCTGCCTTGAAATCAGTTATACATTATACCTTGCCATTTGAGGCAAAAAAGAGAAAGAATAATAAATCATTTGCTGCTATATCTGCTTTATTATCATGTTACCTAGAGGCAAATTCCATTAAAAATATTTTATTAACTTTTTCTATAAACAATAAATAACAGAGTGCAAGGCCGTGAATTCTGATGAGTTTTGATTTACAATAAATTTTGCATATGAAATGCAGACAGGAAGCATTCTCAATGTTATTCATGGAAATGAATTTCTCTAAAAGGAGCTCTGTGTTGCTAGGGGCTCATGTTGAGTGATCACTATACAGGAAGCTGCAGATAAAGCGATCATCCTTTTTGGAAAATTGGATCCTGATGCTTCTTGAATAGGAAAAGTATCCACGCTGATTGTGGATGGATTAATTACTGCATGGTGTCTGACAGAACAGAGAAAACTTGGAATCAGGAGGCTTTCAAAAGGGAGCAATCCCACCACATAGGAAGGAGAAACCCACACATCTTGCCTTTTCTTCAGTATATGGGTGACAAACTCATATTCAGCTGAAGGAGCTGGACTAGGTTAAGGCAATCCCCACATGCAGCCAATGGCATCTCAAATCACAGATCCCGTCAGAAGAGGTTTGAAGAGGTTGCTTAGGCCATAGAAAAGAGTGCCAGCTACCTCTTGATATGTTTTTATAAAGAGAATGCAGGAAAACCTGGAGATTAATACAATGCAAACAATGGAAACTCAGTTTTTCATTCCTGCAGGGCTGCCCACTTGCCTGCCCCACTTTGGTCCATGATAGTGCCTACTCAGTCATTTAGTCCCCTGTTTTGTTCCACTGCAGGGACAGGCTGGTTCGCTTCTATGGTATAAAGTATGGTATAAAGTATGGTATAAAGTATAAAGAACTGTGACTTGCAGTGGGTATATGCAAACTATTTTCATATTGAACAGAGAGAGAGAGAGAGAGAGAGAGAGAGAGAGGAGGAGGAGGAGGAGGAGGAGGAGGAGGAGGAGGAGAAGAAGAAGAAGAAGAAGAAGAAGAAGAAGAAGAAGAAGAAGAAGAAGAAGAAGAAGAAGAAGAAGAAGAAGAAGAAGAAGAAGAAGAAGAAGAAGAAGAAGAAGAAGAAGAAGAAGAAGAAGAAGAGGCAACTATTGTGAACTCTGGTGGTGACACCACCAGAAGAAAAAAGAATCCAGATGGGAGGAGAGAAAGACCCCCAACTTTTTCAAGTAGAGTTACGGGCTAACTGCTCAGAACCCATACAAAAATGCAGGCTTTTATCTATCCATACATTGACCCTCAATCCTAGCTATGTAAGTAATAATAAGTACAAGAAGTGTGTGTGTGTGTGTGTGTGTGGATTTCAGAATGCAAGACCAATATACTACACCAATGCAAGTCCCTCACTTTGTGCTGCAGCTGCATCTAAGCTGAGAGCAGCTGCAATGGGATATACAGCCCAGTGACCTCTGTCAGAAGCCTTCCTCAGTACCTCACCAATTGGAGCAGAAATCTTGGGCTTCATTGCAAAGTAAAGCCAAGGGAGGGGTCTGCTTTGCCCCATGAGCACTCCTTTGCTTTGCATGCTCTCTGGTTGCCATGGAGATGCACAAATAACTCTGATTCAGTCAATGCTGGGCATTGCCGTCCCAGCCCAGAAATAAAGAGGCAAGACACAAATTGTTGGATTAAAACTTCGGCCACAACTTTATTAACTATTTAAACTAGATCCCCATCTACAAGGAGGCCTAACGTAGTGCGATATTCCTCAAAGCTGAGTGTGGCCTTGACCTCTGGACCATTCTAGAGCAGGGCGAGCTCCTATTTCTGAATTGTGCTGTCAACTATACAGCATGTCTTCAGGTGCCCTGTGATAGGGGTACCCCCCACCGTCTCAGCCCACTGAGCCTCGTGACTCTAGGTGAACTGTTGGCTGGGAGGTCCCCTTATGAAAATCCACCTCTCCTCAGAGGCCCTATTGGCTCCACCTGACAGAGAGATGGAATATTTTTTGCGTCATGTGTTCTCCATGAACTCATCCCCACTCTTCTCTTCGCACTACCTGCAGTTGTGACCGAAAATGTGACTTTAACTATCCATTACAATATTTTAATAATATATTAAGTAACCACACCCATCATGGGCGAAAATACACCTGCATCCTACAGGCCAATCTCGGAGGGAGGCCAAAAATTCCCATCTGGCTAACCAGCTAATCTTTACGGTGGGTGGAAGGTTTGCACGGCCAAAGGAAAGAAGAGGCCAGGTGAGAGGGATGCTGCCTTCTTAAAGGCTCTGTCCCTCATCCCCTCTGAGGAGTCGCATCATCAAGCTGTGATGCCATTCTCTGGGCGGGTGAGCAAAGTGTCCCCACCACAGAAACTCCGCTCCGTGGCGGAACAAACATTCTGTCAAATACAGTGCACAGCCCTCTCCTCATGCATATGGTCAGCGGTCACATTACCTCATGATTTTCTAATAGCAAAACCCTCGCCTAGGACTGCCAAACCCATCTGACTTGTCTGAAGTTACCTTCAGTCTGTGGAAGCTTTAAGAATGGAAACAGACATATGAACAAACCTAAAATGTCCTAATGGATCCCCAAAGTGGGCAATTTCAGCTTCTTATAGCCTTAGTCAATAAGGTGCTAATGAATTGTGAGAGTGCAGTTCAACAGCATATGAACATATTCACCAACATTTGGCCTGCCCCTTTGATCACATCCGACCCGTTATCTATGAAATTGTCAAAGAGCCTTTAACAGTGCAACTCTTGTTCCATATTATACCCCTATTGCAGGAGACCATATTTGAGGAGGCAGTGCAATAGTTAGGAGACTGTGGATTATGGGAGCCCTTCAAAGTAGCAGCCTTATTATCTCCATTATCTTTTGAAAGGTTTGGTTTGATAACCCCACCGCATCATCCTGTGTTGCTAAGCAATTTCTTCGCTTTTTTTTTTTGAGAGCAATCCAAGAGTGGGTCTGTGAAGTTGATTGTAGTGTTAAGTTATGACCTTTACAAACCCCCTTCTTAGATCTTTTTCCAAATACTCAGAATAGACCCCAAGTTAAAATGTGTCTTCTACAGCTCAACAAGGTTATTTGTGGAACTCAGTGCAATTTATTTGCACCTTAAAAATCTTCTATCGTCTTGTAGGTATCTTCATAAATTATATTCCTGCTTTAGAGCAGGTGGATTGAATAGCAAAGGGCTCCTTCAAGTCTCTTTTATTGAGAGAGCTAAGAGTGGGAAAAGTGTAAATTCTAAAAAGCAATATGTAAAAAAATACATTCATAGCCACCTGTCAGAAAGCATCTAAGAATTATCCATAATTAACAATAATTAACACACACTAGTAAGAATAATATCTTTTACCCCAGATGGAATGTATGGCCTGCCTGTGAATAGCACCTTAAAGTTGTGCAGTTATTATTTATGTTGCTTTCTCCTTTCTCCTACCAACTCTGTCTTAATGGGCCATATTTTTATGGTTCTCCTTAGTCAGTGAATTGAGGCCATCTGTTTGCAAACCATAGCTTCTATCTGCTAATATTGTTGACCAAAAGGGTATCTTGCTGCATTTACATGACCATCAGAGATTGAATCTAAACAAGCAGGTTATGTTGCAGTCTAGGACGGATTCAGAACATAAAAGGATATAAAACCTTCTCTACAATTGATATGTAAGCTAAATTACCATTTAAGCATTTAAAACAAATTAGAAAAGAATAATAATTCCCAGTTTCTTGTTGTCATCTAATGGAAAAATTAGAGTCTTTCACTTTTCCATTCCAAAAAAAAAAAAAAAATCACTTTTGACTTTTCTACAACTAGCTTCAATGCTAGAAATGCACATATTTGCATTTGACATTTTCAAAACATATGCAAATGCATTATCCCACCACAGGGCTTGTAAATGAGAAGAAGAAGCATTGTTCTATTTTCTAACAGTGCTGGTAAGGCACTTACTAAGCTTTGTTTACATTCTCAAAAAGATAACAAAACTTTTATTGTCACTTCTCTTCCAGAAGTAGCTAGAATTTTTAAAATCTTTGCTCAGAGACTCAGGGTCAAAAGGACAGTTTATGTTCTCCTTCTGCTTGTACTTGATTAAAAGAACAAATAGACAAATCCATTTTGAATGCTTATAGAATTTAACTTTAACACTAGCTGCAGTGCAATTGATTAATAGATGGATGAGAGTTATGTACATATGAGGATGTTGCTCGAAGAAAATCTACAACCTTGGTATACTAACCATTCTCCTTCCTCCTTCATACTCTTGACTTCAATAAGAAGGTAACCTCCTTTTCTGTAACATCCACCCTGACTGTGATCCTGAAAACTTGCACTGTTGATACTAGGGCTGTGAACAATACAAGATAAAGTCTTTGTTCTTGTCAATCTAAGTTGGCTTAATATAATGAGACACATCGCAGAGGAATTTCCAAACCTCAGGAGATGCCTTGCTTCTAGAGCTAAAGGGAAACAAGGAACATTTTCCCCAATGAAAAATCCAACAAGGTTTCTGCCATTTGTGCAAAATGTCCGTCCTGCAGTCTGTGCAGAACTAGTATTCTTTTTCTTTGAGAAACAAAGATCTTATGAAGACCCATTTGTGCCTTCTCATCCTCATGTACAAGAAGAGGACAAGTAAGGATTCACAATGAACAAGCCAGATTCCTCTAGAACTCCACAACTTGATCAAATGTAGACATTTCTTTTCTTCCTGCCAAAGACGCTTCCTCCAAACTACATTCCTCTCCTGCAGGGCTAGAGAAATGGTTGGTCCAAGGATGTCTAGGAATAATACAGTTATAATCCTGCAGCACTGCTTAAGTTGTCTAGAGCCGGATGAGTTTCAAAGCACTTGGGGAGCCTGATGTTCTATAGTCCTGCTCTGTACATATGTCCAAGTCGAAGGAAATAATTCTTGACCACGGGGATCTTTTCTGAGAAGTCATGTGATATTGCCAATGTTATTGGTGATACTAACCTCTCCTCCCTCACCTCCTTCATGGGTTTTTGATGGTTCTTATTTTCGAGGACAGTATTCATGCTGTAAAATTCCAGATTCTGAGTATGCTTTCACACCGTGTGCAGTCTTTTAAATACGATGCAATGAAACATGGTACATACCATGCTGGTATGTAGGAGCAGACTGTATGATTTACAGAGCGTAGCTCTGGCCACTCATTTTGAAAAAAAAAAGTCCTGTGGACCTTCATGACTGCCTCTGGGTTGGTCAGCACTGTGAATAAAGCAAAAAGAAAGTATTCATTCACCACTGAGTACTAACAATTAGAGGTGGCTGCATGCAACTCAGCTTGCTTTTTTGAAGATGCATGCCTTTACATGGACAGAAGCAGAGTTTTCTTCGACAACCTTACAGTATTATCCCAAGAGAGAAGAGCATTCTTGGATTTCCTAGACTCCACATTTTCTGCTCTTACTATGCTGACCTTCCTTCAATTGAGATTGTTAGGGCTTTTGACAGCATCTCCTTTCTTCTCAGATTTCCTTCTTGACTCCCCCTGGGAGAAGAACGAAGAGACTTCCTTTCTTCCTACCTACCTGAGAAATAGGGAAGCAGCCCTAGCTCCCTGCATCTCCACCTCAGTAAGCTAGAACTAGCACTGCTATTATCTTTCCTGTTTCAAAATATTTCTCCAATAAGCACTGACTTTCTTATTTTCTTAGAATACGAAGCATTGATGTATGATTTCCTTCCACAGGGAGACGTGTTCTTTCCTGACCACTTCACTATCCAGGGGCTGAATCCACAAGTGAACTTTGCTGCTGCTTGGTGCAGCTTGCTGTGCTAACAACAAGCTCTTCAAAGGATTTCATGACAAAATGATAATATTGGCAGTTCCTTTATTGGCAACCGACATTCAGAAGAATCACACAAAATGAGAACCAATGTCCACAACCTTCAATTTCTGAAATGGGGATACTGCAGGATGCATCCAATATATGTTCAGGAACAGACAGGCATATTCATCAACTATACCACTTATCAAAAATGTTAAACTACAGCCTGTCTGAACTGCTATTTGGGATGAAAAGTGGGGCACAGTGTGAGGGATAATGACAATTGTCATTGTCTTCTTCATCTGAATTTCAAATGATATTGAGGATTCACTTTCAGGTAATTTTTAAAATCACATAATCTTACATAACTATTTCCATAATTAATTACCTGAATTCTGATTATCTTTCCTCTTTCACAGTTAATTTGATTAAGCATTATAATGGACTAAATCTTAGTAGGTCCCCAACCTAGGGCATTATAACTCATAAGACATTTTCCATCTCAGCTAACAGTCCAGGTGAATCCTGTGGTACCAGTCTTGACATTTAAAAAAAGCAGAATATATGATCAAAGCCAGGCCATATGGGACTAAACCCCAGTCTCTTACAGATACATGCAGTGAGAGATAGGCAGCTGGTGTCTCTGTTAATACCTGTCAATCATAAATATATATACAACTGGAGCTAACTCATGGAATGATGCTGCGACAACGGCCGTCAGAATAACATTTATTTTAATTGTGGGAATTTAAGATTAGCAAATTGAGTAGTTACATATATTACAGAAGTGGCAGTGCTGAAAGGGGAGCTGAATACTGATGGTTCTGTTCAGCGGCACTAAACCAGGATTTCAGTACAGTTTGGCTATTTTGATAACTGGCCGTCACGTTTTAGCTGCACATTTGCTCCGCGTGGGCACTTGCACCATACATAGAAGCAGTGGTCTGTAACTTCCAATTATGCACTTAAAACCAGCATAGTCATTATTCTGCCACCTTGTTAGATATTTTGAGCAACTGATGGAGGGTTGAAATGAGGGCCATGGCAACAATTATTTAATTTAATCTTTTTTCCGGAATTAACACAGTGAGTGCCAGTGAGCAAATTATGCCCAGATGCAGTATTCATACATACTACTTGGTAGTCTTTGGTTAATGTTTTTCAATATGGCTTTTCATATGTGACATCCTTCCCTCCACTCTCTTGTTTTGGGCTTCACTATCCTGGCCCTCATTTGCCTGTTCTGCTCTTGAACCCAGTTTCTGTGAACAACCACCTGGCTTTGATTGCAAACATCTGTGAAACATGTTATCCTGCACGGCATCATATTGTGAAGCTGTGCATGAAGGATTCCGATGGCAGTGGAGGCAAACAAATCCAAAGGAGCAAAGAGGTACTGAAAAGGAATAGTGGCACAATTCAGGCATGGTTCTTCTGACATCTAAAAAAGAGATGCCCACCTGTGATCCTTGTGAACTGCAGCTTTTCCGGCTTCCTGGACCTTTAGTAAGGATCTGGAAGCCCTAGCAAGACATTATACCTAAGAAGTCCCAAGTAGGAATTGAAATTCTTTCTTGTCTCTTTCCTACATGCAAAGCTGAGGAATTATGGTATTTTTCTCAGTGTGATGAGGAATTTTCCAGCATACAGTGATGCCTCGCAAGACGAATACCTCACACAACGAAAAACTCGCAAGATGAAAGCATTTTGCGATTTTTTTGGTGACTTGCAAGATGAATTTTTCTATGGCCATGCTTTGCAAGATAATTTTTTCCTTTTTTTGTTTGTTTTAAATTGCACAACCGTTAGTACCGCACTTCGCAAGACGAAATTTTCACAATACGACACAACTTGTGGAAAGAATTAATTTCATCTTACGAGGCATCACTGTATTTTACCCTGACCTGCTATTGGCAAGAATCATGTTTTGCACAAAAAACTATCAATTTTATGCATAAACTTGCCAATTTTTGTACGAAATGATATTACAATCACAAATTGTGCAAAGTGCCTGAAACTAGGATGGTTGTGGTGTTATTTAAGAATCTTAAAACATTTTTTAAGATTTGTGTATGTATTATATTGCATCTTTTAGAACAATTAGCCCACCCTTTTGTGCTTGATACACATATAAGTGCCTCATTTCTCAGACAGAAAGGTTACACTTTGCACATTTTGCACAAATTGCAGAGAGCTTGAAGGGCTAGGCAAAGAGCTCTTTGTTTCACTCTCAGCTGGAGGTGAGGAATCTTGCAAGGCTTCAGAATTCCTCATTTATGTGTCTCCTCATTTTGAGACACTCTAAATTTCTCAGAATTTAGTGGGTATTTTCTCTCTTTCCTAGTCCCAAGTACCTTTCAATTAGGAATGCCTTTCCGGTAATGCTTTGAGACCTAGTGAATGTCCAGAGAGCCTTCCATATGCATCCCATTCCTGTTCTTACTCCTAAACGGGAGAAACAGATAAGCAGCAATTGCAAGTGAAGGACAGCATGGGCTTCAGAGGTGGCTGAGATGCTCAGGTCTTTCTGTTAGTTTCAGATAACTCTCAGGAAAAGCACAGGAACTCTTCACAAGAACTCGGAAAAACTACTTGGGAATCAAAATGGTGGACTTCTCCCATCTCTACCACCTTCTCCCCCTCTGTTTGATTAATGGTGCATTCTATCCTTAGATGAGGACGGCATTTCATATTCTTTGCCTACTCCAATCCTTGGAACTATACTAACAAGAACAATGTTCTGAAAATAAGTAGCCAGTTTGCATTTGCCATTCAAAAGGCAAGGTGGTGGTTGTTGCTGCTGTTTTAGAAAAGGTCTTACTGGGATTTCTTGATTGGTGGTGACATAACTGTTCTTCCAGAATACTTATAAGAAGCCCAATGCATAATGCTAGACAGAAGGGAATAAATTTATCTCTTGAATTCCATGTCAAGCTTCATGTGTGGAGTGTTCGTCCTCCCAAATAGAATGTAAAAATATTCCTCTATAGAGTAAGACATTGAAACTTTTATGGCAGTGTAGTTTCTCTGAACAATCCCCCCTCCCCTGCCCAGCTTCTGAGGGAGGTGAGAGGCAAAGCTCTTTTACTTTTTGGTGTAGAGGAAATATTTTTGATGCTCAAGCTGCAATAAAAGGTTTTGCGATTGTTAAGTCTTTGAGGAATGAAGATTGCTACTCATTTTAACTGCTGCTGCTGCTGTTGAAACATTTTCTGACCTGTTGAAATCATGTACAACAGCCTTCCCCACATGGGGGGGGGGAGAGATCAGATATATTGGATTTCATAGGAATATAACCATTCCTTTCACTGAGACAGAGTCTTGTATGGCCAACTCTGACTGGCAGTGGCTCTCCAGGATTGCAGGCAGAATTATTTTCCTGGCCTTACCTGGAAATCTCTGGTATTTCTTTCTGTTCTCCCATCCAGGAACTAACCAGGTCTGACCCTACTTAGTTTCCCAAGACAGATGAGACTGGATATGTTTAGGCTGGCATAGTAGAAGTCCTGCCATCCTATAAACCAAGGTGTCAAGTTGGGGAAGAATTATGTAGACTTACTGACAACTCTGAGAAGTAGATAAGTAATGGATGACTTCCTTTATGTCTCAGTGTGGAGTATTTTCATTGCCAGTCCATGGGTTGTGAAAGAATCACAGAAATAAAGGTAATTGGTTATATGTACAAATAATTAATATGTCAATTATAGCAGCCCTTGTTAGGGCCTCTTCAAGCAGCAGCAAGTCCATGAGGGAGGCGAGATTTCCCATATCATGGTTCTGAAAGGGACTCTCCCATGTGTACCTACGGGACTCTTTTTTCCAAGCTAATACCACCAGTATCCTGAAGAAAATTATCATAGTTGCAAGGCTATCTTCACTGCAAAACCAACATGTATACTGCTTGGAGACTGGTAGAATGATATTGTAGCTCTGTTTTTTGTTTTGTTTTGTTTTTTAATCAGGCTGAATGAATGCTTTCTGGAGGCATTTATCTAGTTTCTTTCCCAGTGTAAGTCAACATGAAAATGGAACAGGTTTTCCATATAAAGCATCTTTCACTGAAGCTGAGCTTGGCTCCTGTGCTACTAAAATTCGATTTGAATCTCCAAACAGATGAGCTACAGTGAAGTGATGCAAAGTGGATTCCTCCCCAGCCCCTCTATGCCTGAAACAGAACTCCTGCGATGCTGAAACACGAATCACCCTGCTGGAGAAATAGATATTTCTTTTAAAACCCTAATACAATTAAAAAATAAACCAGGGGGTGGGGTGGGGGAAAAGGGCAAGAAAATGGTCTTCCAAGGTGAATTCAATGGGTGTCATCAGCTTGCCTGCAGAGCCGTCAATAACATCCTGTAACACTGTGCCAGGATTTCATTTCCACCTCCAGCAGATGCTGTGAAGTAATGCCTTCCTCAGCCTTGTCATATAACACGCTCTGGCTCCTGGGTCTGAAGATATAAGGTAGAGCCTAGAAGCCACAACATTTATGTCAAACATGCTGCCATTTAGGACTGTGCCTCACTGCCTCCTTCTGCATGCCGAGCATAGGGTCTTGCTGTTTCTCCCTTCCACTTGGTGTTCATTTGGCAAAAACACCTTTCTTATGAATGCTCCATTTCCAGAAAGACCATACTTTTCTCACAAAAGAAGAATGTGACACTTCTTTGGAGAATGCAGGGTGGATGATCAAAATATTGATCAACCAGAAGATGAAAATTAAAACAATTTTATTTCATTTTATTATTTTACTTTGCACACTAGCCATTTATCTGAGCGAGAACTACTTTTCACCATTCTTGGTAAAGCACATATAGGATTTCACTTCAACCACCATTGGAAAGGATTTCAAGCACTAGAAAGAAAGACTGTGTCTGTGCAAGAGAGAGTGAAACTGAGAAAAAGATGAATTATTGATATAAAAAAGTTATCAGTCCCGTGGTGTTATTGAATTAGATAAAGTAGCTACCTGAAATAAAAGGGCAAGTCAATTTTCAACCAAGAATGTAAAAAAGAAGGAAGGAAAGAAAGAACAGTGTGTAATGCCTTTTAGATCATCATAAATTTGTCACTAAAATGAAAATCTAAAATAACTTCCTGGTCTTTTGCAACATTGCATGCAATTACATTTAGTGGCATTTCAGAATGTCACAGCAAAACATCTTCAACATTTCAGACCTTTGAAAGAGTTGATGATTCATTTGTTATTTATTGCTTTATTCACGATTTCTGAGAGGCTCTGGCTACCACAGAGGAATTTACAACGAATTCAACATTCTGAAGTATTACTCACAAGGCTATGGAGGATTTCATCTGTTTTCACAGGGGTTAATGTAAATACCCTGATCCAATAAGGATGCTAATTACAAAGGCTACCTTCCAGGTCCAGCTTTAGAAATGCCAAAGGGTGCTGCATGGGCTGGACACCCTTTGGAATTATCACAGTTGCACGCACAGTGTCAAACAGATGAGCGGAGTAGTCAGTTTTGAAGTCTCAAATTGTGTAGTAGACATACTTTGATATTTCTGGTTTATTTCCAACTACACCAGTCTCCCTCATCAACTATGGTATTGAGTCAGAAGCTTGGTAAATGCCACCTGTAAATGTAATTCCATTCCTCTCCCATGTTTGAGCCTATCCACATGGACATTTGTTTGGCCCACTGACAGGCTGAGTTGGTACACACTTTTTTTCCAGCATCTATATGTGGACATCACTGGAGCAGACTGATTTGTCCCAACCTGCATGTTTTTAACCCCTCTCATGGAGTTCTACTATGTTGGTGTGGGTTAGAGGGCTTCAGTTTAGTCCATTCCCAGAAAGTGTGACCGCTTGAAATGGGCTAAACTAGAGCTTTGCAGCTCTTTCCAGTGTCAGTTTCTGGTATTTTGAAGTGGATTATGAGCCACTTCAAGATATTGGAAGTTGAACACTTCCCCTGATCTTATACGGAAGGTCAGGGGAAGGGAAATTATTTTTTATTGCATCTGCTAGATTGTCGCTTATGTGATGAAGCACTTTGATTAATTTTTTTTACAAAATTCTTTGCCTATGTACTGCCGATTGAAACCACAGCTGCAGACAGATTCTTGATTGGCAATACAGACAGGGAAGGAAATTATTAAATAAATTTAATCAAAATGAATCCTTGTATCAGCGATGATCTAGCAGAGATTAAAAATAACAATCAGGGGATGTGTTTAATAGACAGTGGAACAAGTAGAAGCTTGATATGCTGTTTGGATGGGAGGAGCATGCCAAATCATAGAATAGTGAAGTTGGAAGAGATCTATAAGGCCATCAGGTCCAACCCCCTGCTCCATGCAGGAATACAGATCAAAGGATATCTGCCAGGTGGTTGTCTAAATTTCTCTTGAGTAACCCCAGTGTTGCCGCACTCACCACCTCTCGATGTAACTGCTTCCACTATCTTACTGCTCTAACAGTTAGGAAGTTTTCCTTGTATTCAATTGAAATCTGGCTTCCGGTAATGCAAGCCCATTGTTCTGTGTCCTGCTCTCTGGAATGATCAAGAAGAGATCCTTTGAATGACAACTTTTCAAGTATTTGAAAAGTGCTATCCTATCTCCCCTCATTCTTCTCTTCTCAAGGCAAAACATGGCGCTTCAGTTTTTCCTCATAGGGCCTGGTTTCCAGCCCCCTGATCATCCTTGTTGACCTCCTATGAAATGACACACTGCTTCTCCCCACAACCTCAACTGACTCTTTGTAGCCAGATCCATCTGCACCAAAATGTCAAGTCTGGACAGGCCCTTAGTTGAAACAAGGCTTCCTCATTTATTTTCTGATACCATGCCTTTTCCAATATGCCACCCTCTCAGTTAATACCAAGGATAAGTTGTGAGTACTTTGCATAGCCATTGATGTCATTCTCATACACTTATGAGGTTTTCTCCTCTGACAGAGGACTAAAGTAATCTGCTACATCAGGTGCTGTCAAGCTGCTTCTGATTTTTTTCTTACCTGGGTTTTAAAGGAATGTAGAAGAGTTAAGGAATATTGAACCATTTCCACACCTCAGCGAGTTTTCATGACCAGAAAGGGAATGAATCTCATGTCTTCTGAGTATGATATTCTATATCCACTACATCACAGCAGCTCTCAGAAGGGAATTTACAGCTGAAGAGATTGGAACATGCTCACCCTTGGTGTTAGAGCTATGTCAGCACCCATTCCCCCTTTGCAGCCCATCTACTTGGGCACTCAGTCTCAAAGCCTTGATATGCTCCTTATCACAGTAGTCATTATGCAGACTGTAGAAAATGCAGGGCTAAGAAATGGATTTTTGGCCACCCTCCCTGAAAACTGTCCTATTCAAAAGACTGACAATTTAAGTTTTAGTATATTGGGATTTCTATACATTTTGTCTCATAAACATGAAACTTCTTTGATCTAACTCCAGTTGTTATGTTTGTTTCCAAAATAAGCTTAAAATATGTGATAAATGGCACCTACCTTCTTCCCTTCCTTTAAAAGTCTTCTCCTTCCAGGAGAAAGAGGCCAGAGGTCATACTTAAGATGTGCTTCTGGCAAGACAAGATTATCCAAGGTGATTTAAAGATGCTAGCTTGACAAGATCTGGCTTATTTCCGATAAATCCAACCACATTTGAGGATTGGTCATGGTCAAGATAAGGATGGCCTTTTCACACAGTAAAGTTAAGGTCCCCCCCCCCCCAAATTAAGTTTTATGAGACACACAATTGAAACAAGACAAGTTTTTACAGTTTCATTTTGGTGGCACTCTTGAAGTTTATTAGAAGACTTCTTCAACTTATATAAAATGTAGCAACATGACACTTACACAACTGGTGAACATTCACTCGGATTACACAGCTCCTTAAAAGGGAAGAGCAAAAATATAGAACCATGCTTGTACTTGTCTCTTAGCTATCTCTGTTCCATCCTGATTTCAGTGGCAGTAACTCTTCATTTTGACGGCACTAAACCAGGGGGAGAGAAGGAGGAAGAGAAGAGTCCACTGCCATCCATTAGTTCTACATCTCTTTTGTCTACCTGCCACTCTTTATCACTGTAGGTTTGAGGTTTATTATTTATGTATGTACTTATGTACTTGATTTATGCCCCACTTTTCTCCCAGAAATGGGAGACAAGGCAGCATACAACGTTAAAAAATACATTGTGAGTGTTGAGTGTGCAGCAACATCATGAACGAAGAGAGTAGGAGCATTTCTGTGGATTTCTTGTTGCCCATGATGCCCAAAACTTGTCTTTCTGGCTTAGAGGGTAAAACAACTTTGTTTGGCTCAGAGGCCACCTAGGCTGTGGGTGAAATCCAATGCCATTCTTACCTACACCGGACCACAGAAAGGAAGGGGGCTTACTGGTCCCAACTCACTTGAATCCCATTGGCTGAAATTCAGTCGCAAAAGACAACTAGAGTGAATCAATGGAGATGTGGTGAGTCTGTAAACGTTATCTATATCTGTCCGTCCGTCCGTCCGTCCGTCCGTCCGTCCGTCCGTCCGTCCGTCCGTCCGTCCGTCCGTCCGTCCGTCCGTCCGTCCGTCTGTCTGTCTATCTATCTATCTATCTATCTATCTATCTATCTATCTATCTATCTATCTATCTGTGACATAGAATAGGATGGCACTTGGAGCAGGTGCAATAAATTTTTCAAATTCCAATCATCAGTTCTCATGATATATGTGAAGTTTGAAAGAAGAGGTGGTAGACTAGAAAGAACAGAAAGAACTTTATTCCAGTCAAGGAGAAGAACGCTGGGTAGAAGCCTTCTTCTCATGGCAGATGCAATATAACAGTGCTTTTCTCCATTTTATGGGCACCACTAACTGTTTCTCCCCTTCTTGGTTTACTCGATATAATAAGCCTTCATCTATTTCAAATCCCGTATTCCCAGATATGATAGATCCCGTAGGTTGAGCTTCATATAATATTTTTTGTAATGTTGGGTCGTCTTGCTGCCATAGCCTCATTTGATCCCGTGAGGCTCCCTTTAAAAAATCAGTTTCAATTTCATTAATGTCGCAATCCCCGGCTAGCCCTTCTTTACTCTTAAGCAATTCACTCACCCCCTCCCAATCGCGTCCCAATAACATTTCTCTTGACAGCCCTGGCACAATCCCCACTTTCATTCTCCTACGATCTTTACCAATTTGTACATCTACCCAAGTAGTGGCGTATTTTTTAGAATCTCCATGTATACATCTTACAGTCAAATCATCCGGTATTACCACTCCCTCCAACTGCCGAACCAATGTCTTGCTACACCCCGTATCAATCAAAGCCCTTTTTTCGTGTCCGTTTACTGTAGCCATCACTTCCCAACCCTCTTGTTCTGATCCCAATATCTTAATTCGTTCGTTGTTCTGTCCTACCCATGAACAGTCCAGTCCAGGGCATTGCCTCTTCACGTGGCCGACACGGCCGCAATCGAAACACACAGGCTTGCCGTCCTTCCCTTCCTTCAGCCCGGTGCCCGGTTCGAACAGCCTTTGATCATACGTGATAGGGCGCGTTGGTTTCGGGCGCACCAGTTCGAAATTCTGAGGCCTTCCCCTGCCGATAACCGAAAAAGAAGACGGACCGCGTGGCGCGTGACTGTTCCCGGTTGCCATCTTGTCTTGTGGGCGTGTCTTCTCAAAAGTAGTTCCGGCGTGTTCTTTTGCTTCTTCCTCCGCCGCGCAATAATTCTCAATTAGGCTGATGGCTTCCTCTAACCGCTTTGGTCTGTTTCTTTGTACCCAACTGCGCATGTTCACAGATAAAGTGGATATTAAATGTTCCATAACAAAAGTTTCTACTATTTCGTCTTTCGTCTTTTCTTCTGGTTTTAGCCATCTGATTACATTAGCTTTCATACGCTGGCTTATTGGGCGCGGATGCATCCCCGTTTTGAACTTGAGCTCTCGGAACTTTTTTCGATAGGCTTCTTCTGTCAAATTTAAAGTTTGCAAAATGGCGCCTTTGACCGTTTCATACTGAGTTGCCTCTTGGGTGGACAACGTATCTACTACTTCTTGTAACACTCCGGTTAAGCAGGGTATTAAAATCAATGTCCATTGTTCTTTTGGCCACCCAGCTGCGGTGGCTACCCTCTCAAATGTGTGTAGATAAGCCTCTGGGTCATCTGAGGCACTCATCTTCTGCATACGTATTGGTGTGGGACCGGCTACCCATGGGTTCTTTACATCTTTCTGTTCACTTTTGGCCTTTTCTTCTCCCACATTCAATTGTAACAATTGACGCGTTAACAACGTTTGTTGTTCCGCTAAATTTTCGATCAATTTCGCTTGGCGTTGAATCGTTTGTCGCAACTCTTTCATCTCTTCATTTCCTGCCATAGGGGCCGCCCCACGTTGGGCGCCACTGTCAAAAGGTTCGCCTTTCCCCTCAGGCGGCCCCTCCATGTCAGCAGGAAATAATAAAGGTTGAGTCTTTATAACTTTAACAGCAGAACTTTTATTGCCACTTCCACTCTCCAGCACTTCCTTTAACGGTTCCAACAATTTACAACTTGGTAACAAAGCTTCATCAACAGGTTCCAAACTTTGAACATAGTCCCAAGGGGTTAACGGTGATGGTCCCCAAAGGGTTTCTTGTAACCCCATTGAGGGGGTGGGGGACTCCTCTTGGCACAGATTGTCCCACAGCATTTGTGCCGAATCCACCCCCTCTCATCCGGACCCTCCTCGAACTCCCCTCCTTTCCCACCGCGCTCTCGCTGCTCTTCTTCTTTCCACGGTGCCACGGTCACTTTCCACTCTTGGGTTGGTATACGCGCCGGTGGATATTGATGAGGCGAGGGATCTGGCAAGAGTCCGCCCACTCTTAGGTTTGGGAAATCTCTTATTAAACCTTGGGTGCGAACCTTCTCAAATGCCTGTCTCTTTTCATCTCTCCTTTTTCTCTCATATTCCTCCACCACAGCACTAAACCCCACTACTCCCTCCTTCCCTCTCTCTCCACTTCCAACTGTCACTCCTGACTCCTCCCACTCCCCTTCAGCCAAGCACACTTCCACCTTCACCTCCCCTTCTCTATCTGTTAACCCTTTCATCTCTTCTTTATTACTTTCGCTGCTATTCAGCTGTTCTTTCTTTTCATCATCTTTTTCCTCTTTCTTCTCTGCGGACGGCACTCTCTCTCTCTCTCTACACCTTCACAACAAGATAGAAGGAGATCAAGTGAAAAGTCCCCATGATAAGCACCCTGAGGCATTAGGGATATGAAGGCCCCATTCATTCAACCAAACCATTGTAGCCAACAGGAAAGGTGGGAGTGGTGAAATGGCAACAGCATTTGGACTCAGGCATCCACACTTTATCTAGGCGTCATGAAGGAGCCAAAGTATGAATATTGCCAGTGGGAGGACAAACAGCCCAATTCTCACCTGAAAAATCTGCTGTCTCTTCTGATGGACAATTAGCTGGGGAAGTGACATTCTGTTCTCTTTGCAGATTTATTAATCTGTGCCCACTTAACTCAGGTTAAGTCTCATGTCTTCATTACAGATAGGGCACAGGAGCAAACGCTGATTTCAATATTAAGAACTCTGGTTGACATCACTGTTTTAAGGGAAATGTTAAACAGCGTGTACTGAACATATAGGTCCTGCATTTTCTGTGGTGGCATTCAATGAACATGGCCATGGTGCTACTGGTAATGTATAGTATCTATTTCAAATAATGTAAAAATTGTCCCACACAAAAGGAATTATCAAAGGAATTGTTGACCTATATTTATGGAAACGCTACAGTATTTCCCATAATGCATCTATTTTACAAGACAGTATATTAACGATACAGTAAATTCAGTAAGCATGATATGTGGTGCTTGTTCATCAAACCTAACTAACGTGTAGGCTATTTCAAGGCAAGGAATCAAGGAGATTTGAAAGCAGCTAGTGCTGAGGAAAGTACAAATACTTTGTGACTACAGCTACAAGGGAATGCATACTAAAATCTTAACCTTCGTTGTTCTAAATGCCTTGATTTCATTTTTTATAAACTCCACTGGGTTTGATATGAACAGATAATGAAAACAAGCTACAGGCTGTGTGTTTGCTCTTTCTACTGATTTACTCCTCATTCTGGCTCCTAAAACACACAGATGTTCAATGGCCCAGCACTGTTCTCATAGGGAGCATGATACACCCAGAAAAACAGCTGTTCCAGTTGGCTGTAAATGGAAGTCTTTGGTCTATTAACATTGTACACATTGATCAACCGTATGGGCTTCTTAAAAGATAAAACCTAATCATGCACAAAATAGAAATACAATATTCACGTGCAATTCAAATAATCTACATTAATTGGCTCGTGGTTGGAACACATAATTTTTCAAGTACATATTTAGTTAGAATTGCAGAGTAGAAAATTAAGAACTCTGGTTGGCATCAAGCGTCACACTACCATGATCAACTTGAAGAAGGCATATATTTAATAATTTTCAGAGCTTGGTCCTAAACTTGTGTCTCATTCATGGATACTTGGACTTAAAAGTAGCCTTCCCTCACCCAAAAGGTAGCTTCAAGCTGGTCCACAAACTTATTTCTGAGGTGATGAAGCCCACCTCATTTCCACATAGGAAGTAGTTTGTGTGAAAATCTGAAGAAGAAAAAAAGCTTCTTTCCAGTGAAGGACAAAAGTGTCATTTCCCCTAAAGAGGATGCTAGAACTTTTTTATAATCCCAGTTGTCTTCCCAAGAAGTCATCACAGCCATCTCTGCCTTTTGCTGTACCTGCCCGAAGGTAAGATTTTTTTTAGGAGAGTGGGAGAAAGAGAAGGTGGAAGGGATTTCTATAAATGAAATGCGCAAACCCTTGCTTGTTTCCCTCATAATGCTTTGTGAGCAGTGTCCTCTCTTCTTCCCTCTCCTCATCTCTATCTACTGGATTGGGTCTGCTTGCATTGCTGCTACTTTTATTCCTACTAGGGGTCTACATCGGATTCAGCAAAAGTAAAAGGACTTCTAAGCCTGTAGGACAAAACTTATGGCCAGGGTTGTATTTCCTAGAATAATCAACGGGACAAATGAACCTCCAGGTTTCCAAATCTCAGTGAAGGTTAAAGACCTAAGTGAAATGTGGAGTAGCAATGAATTGGTCCAACCAGACACAAAACATGTATTTCAAAAGCATCAAAACAGGGTCTAAACTGTATCTCAAGGCCTGTTCACATCTTCAGTTCCTTATCTCTACTAACGGGGAATCTGCATCATGCACAGCCAATAACTGCACAGCTTCCTGGGGTAGGGGTCAGGGGATGATGTGCATGCTTTTCCAGCACCATAAACAAAGGACCACAGCACTCACACATTCAGTTTTTCTAGGTAGGTCTAAAGCATGCCAGCACAAATACCGATTTCAGCTCAGCTCCTAATATATCAAGTCCAGTTAGCCAGCAAATCTGTCAGCATCGAGGCAGAAAACTTTATTCTCTGAGCTAAAGGCCCCACATGCTTAAAAGACAAAAAGAAAGGAAAGGAGCCATTCCTTCAGACGTCACTTAGATAAACTGGTTTATAACATGGATAGTTAATGAAATCTTTTGCTTCTGTGCATATTTTATCAATATGGCCTGGTCTCTTCTTCTCCAGCAAGCAGATCACGCATTCTGTGTAGCCCATTTGTCGTTTGAAGCAATGAGGTTTTGCAGGGAGACAGGATTTCTCCATGGCTCAATAATGCAATTTTGATTATTGCTAACTGACTCCTAAAATAGTATGTCCTGCTCTGCTCTGTACCCTAGTCAGGCATTAAACCTGCAAGATTGAATTAGACTCTGGCCTGCTAAGGGGTTATACAGTTCCTCCCCACAAGAGTCAATAGCCAACTAAAGGAGAGATATACTGTCTCGTAATGTCTGCACATTAATTTGTTGAAAATGCACAGAAAAAAGAACCTGCTTCACGTGTGAAAACACTTTCCCACACATTTTCAAGATGATGGAGTTTCATTTACAGTCTCGCATGCTGTCTGTAGTTTGAGTGACTGGGAGGAACTTTTCTAGGCTGTGACAATTGTCTATCTATCCAGCATTAAGCGGTTCTTCCTTCCAGCTTTTGAAGCCCTGCCTTTGAGACTTAAGTGCCAATTAATGAGAAAGGAGTGGACTCTGATGAACTTAAAGCTATTCTCTTCTTTAGGTGTCTGTACTTCTACTGTGTTGCAAAAAGAGAATTTAACCAGAAATTCAAAAGTCTGCAATCAAAGACAGTTGATGTCATGGGCTTTGACATGCACACCAATGATGTGGTCCATGTACTGTCAAGGTCTCACATGATGGGAAAACTGAAAAAAACAGGTTCTGGATCAAAATGATCCCCGCTTACTAGTAGATGCTCGTATGAATGCTATGGACCAATGTTGTATTCATGCATTTACAGAATTCAGATAAGCAATTTTTTTCTGACTATGGATTCCAAAATTCCCTAGCCAGCATAGATCAGTCAAAATTCTGGGACTTCTTGCCCCTAGGAGTAGCATCTCCAAGCTCTTTACAGTCCAGCTAAACTTGTGCATACCTGGTCTCCATACTAAAGAAAATTCTCCATACTGAAGAGTGTGACTCAACAACTTTTTAGCACTTTATGAGGAATGGGGTTTAAGGGCTGATCATTAGCACTGGCAGTAGCGCAGTTCTTATTCCCCCCCCCCCCCCCCGTCAAAGGATTTTGTGATGTGTTGCTCCTGAGGTGAGTGAGAATGGTAGGACATGTATTGGCTGGCTACCTGAGCACCATTTTGCATCTCCTATAATGACCTGTGGTTACTGTAGCTCCAGAACATTATCAAGTCTTTAGAGGATGTGTGAAGGAAGCCCATAGGGCACTGTAAATTATAATACTTCTTGAGCCTTCAGCCTGTGGGACCCATCACAGCTAACAATCCTACCTAGGGGATTTTGTATGCATTGTGAACCAGAAGATTTATTACACACAAATACCTTTCTCCCTCAAGGAAACCTTTGCCCAAGAATCACACAAAGTGTCCAGAAGAATTGTTCTTTTTCATCTTTTTGTTGAACATGCAAATAGGATTAAATGTAATAACTTTTTCTTTAAAAAAACAACATAGTAGCAAACATAGAAATCTTAATATATAAACATTTCAATAAATGAAGTCTTAAGAACTTAATATATCTATGGGATATATCTTCCGTATTTTTTCCATGTATAATACACCATCATGTATAAGACGCGCGCCCCCCCACTTTTCTAATCGAAAATTAGGAAATCTAAGTGGGGCTTTGCAAGTATAGGGGGAAAGGAATAAAAGCACTGCAGAATCGCTTTGATTCCTGCTTTGCCCTCCACTTGTTTTTGTTCTCAGCTTACTTCCATGTATAAGATGACCCTCAATTTTTAGTCTAAAGATTTTAGACAAAAGTACAGTATTATACACAAAAAATACAGTAACTATCATAAAGAGCTTAAGCAAATTAATAGTCATATTCAGTCTAAACACTTGCGCTTACTCAAGCAGAGTATCTGTCCATGACTTTTCTCTCCCTTACTTGAGCTTACATTAAACAAAAATATTGTATAAGTTTACAGTATTTTTGTTTACTTTCTTTGGTTTACATTCATTTGCTATCCTTGCAGATTTCATTAGTAGACGGCTAATGAAAAATTTCATGAGCTTTGCTTCTGTAGTGGACAAGTGGCTGACAAGATTTATGTCTATAAATTCTCCTGTCTTTGTGGGTTCTTAATCTGGTAGACTCAACAGGATTTTTAATTGAGTCTTCTTCTGTAGGGACTTCCATTCATTTAACACTGTTCTTCGCATGACAAGCAGACCCCATAGAAAAGCAATGGCTCTCTGCTTAGTTAGAGAAATACATGGGATTAGATATGATTTCGTTAATTACCACTAATGGACACGCTTTTTCTTTTAGAAAAATGTCAAGGTACATCTGTTTGTCCTGAGGTAACCTCTATAAGCTACCAACGTAAATTTGACCCAACTCTGGGAGGCAGTGGAAGACAGGAGGGCCTGGCGTGCTGTGGTCCATGGGGTCAGGAAGAGTTGGACACGACTTAACGACTAAACAACAACAAACCTCTATAAATGCAGTTCATTACAGTTGAAGCCCCCATTTTATAATCACATTACACATGTCTACGGCTATAATTATTACATCCCCTTTAAGCATTTCAACAGTGTTGAACATTTCAACATTTGTTCCCCCAAAACTGGTAAACTCATATGCAGAAATAGCAGCCACCTGAATGAGACAGAGAGAAAGAGAAAGGATGTTTTATATAAGAATTTTTTTTGAGGGGGGGTCTTGGTTCTTATTGTTTGACATTCCCAGCATCACGACAGCTTCCTCTTCTAATTTGGGGAATTTTATGTGTGTGCATGTTTCTGGTCTCTGGGTATCTGTGAATTTCGTTGTATGGGTATACTGTGTATATACTTACAATGACAATAAATTATTATTATTATTATTATTATTATTATTATTATTATTATTATTATTATTATTATTATTATTATTATTATTATTATTATTAACAGGAAACAAGGGCCCTAGGCTGGAGCTAGACCACAAAGACAGCAAACTTGACCTTTCTCCAAGTAGTGTGGGGTCTGTGAAGTGGAACTCCCAAGATGGAGAGTGGTGTACTGGGAGGTGTCATCCAACAAATCTGAATGGCACATCCATAATGAACCGTACTTAGGTATTTCTGGAATATTATGAATCTTAAAGCTTACTTCTGATCTCTGGCAGCAAAAGTCTCCTTGTTAACAAGTGTCCTGCTCTTGTCCAGCTGTAGTTCAAGCACTTTTGCATTCTTCACATAAAGGGATTCTCACACTACAGACAGAACTCAAAGTAAGCACACGGTCATGGAGTATAATTCAATGTTCCATAGGCATGTGGGTTTCATCAGTCAGAATGCATTAAATGCAATAAGGCAACATGACAGACATATATGTGACTGGTTTGACCTAGTATAAGAAGTTTCTTACATTTATTTTAAAGTAAAAACAAGCCAAGCATGTTTAAGCAGCATCTTACATGTTTAAGCACCTCTTACAATTTTCAGACAAAAAGGCAAAGATACACAGAATTTAGTTTTAGTTGTTTACAGTTTTGTAAATAATTTTGCAAATAATTAGTGGACAATTCAGATAACAGAAACTGTTGTTGCATCCTGGAAATCAAGGGTGTTTAAAAAATTACTATATATATAGTATTCCCCTTCAATAATAGACATCTTGTTTATTTTTCCATTTTCTTGGCCCACTTGTCTAGGCCGTTTTGGCATTGGAAAGATGAACGAAAATGGCCAACGCTTACTGGAGTTTTGCTGTTACTATGGTCTCTGTGTCAGCAACACATTCTTTAATACGAAGCTGCAACACAGAGTTTCCTGGAGACATCCAAGATCCAAGCATTGGCATCAGCTCGATTTGATCCTCACTAGACGTTCTAGCCTTCCTAGTGTTACGATCACACGCAGCTACCAGAGTGCTGATTGCGATACTGATCACTCCCTGGTGTGTAGTAGAGTAAAACTGCGAACAAAGAAATTGTATCACATGAAAAAGGAAGGAAGACCACGTATTGACATCAACAAGACTCGCGATCAAAGAAAAGTGAAGGAATTTGCCCAAGCACTCGAGGAAACCCTTCCAGGTCCAGCTAATGTAAATGCACCTGAACGATGGGAACACTTCAAGAACACTGTCTACAACACCGCCTTGTCCACCTTCGGCAAGAAGACCAGAAAGATGGCTGACTGGTTCGAAGCCCATTCGGAGGAGTTAATGCCAGCCATTGAGGATAAGAGAAGAGCTCTAGCAGCATACAAAGCCTGTCCTAGCGAGTACAACCTGCAAGCTCTTCGAGCCGCTCGTAGCCAAGTCCAACAGGCTGCCAGGAGATGCTCCAATGACTATTGGCTTCAGCTTTGCTCTCAGATACAGATAGCAGCGGACACAGGTAACATCAAAGGAATGTATGATGGTATCAAGCAGGCCTTAGGTCCATTACAGAAGAAATCTGCTCCCTTAAAGTCTACTACAGGTGTGATCATCCAGGACCGAGCACAGCAGATGGAACGCTGGGTGCAGCACTACTCCGAGCTATATTCCAGAAAGAATGTAGTAACTGAAGAAGCATTAAATAACATTGAGTGCCTGCCTGTCTTGGAAGAGCTGGACAGCGAACCAACCCTAGCAGAAATAAATGCGGCCTTGGATTCCCTCACCTCTGGCAAGGCACCTGGAAGGGACAACATCCCTGTTGAAGTGCTGAAATGCGGTAAGGAGATCATCATCACTGAACTGTATGAAATCTTTTGTCTCTGCTGGAGGGAAGGTGGAGTACCACAGGACATGAAGGACGCAAACATTGTCACGTTGTACAAGAACAAAGGTGACAGGGGTGACTGCAATAACTACCGTGGTATCTCTCTTCTTAGCGTTGTAGGGAAGCTGCTTGCCCGTGTTGTGCTGAAGAGGCTCCAGGTGCTTGCAGACAGAGTCTATCCGGAATCACAGTGTGGATTTCGAGCAAATAGATCCACCACTGACATGGTATTCTCCCTCCGACAGTTGCAGGAGAAATGCAGGGAACAACAACAGCCACTCTTAGTGGCCTTCATAGACCTTACAAAAGCATTTGACTTGGTTAGCAGGGATGGCCTTTTCAAAATACTTCCCAAGATTGGATGTCCACCTCGTCTCCTTAACATCATCAGGTCCTTCCACGATGGAATGAAAGGCACTGTAGTTTTTGACGGCTCAACATCAGATCCCTTTGACATCCGAAGCGGAGTGAAACAGGGCTGTGTCCTCGCACCAACACTTTTTGGGATCTTTTTTGCTGTCATGCTGAAGCATGCCTTTGGAACTGCAACAGAAGGTGTCTATCTCCGGACTAGATCAGATGGAAAGCTCTTTAATCTCTCTAGATTGAGAGCGAAGACCAAAGTCCAACTGAAATGCATGAGGGACTTCCTCTTTGCAGACGATGCAGCCATTGTTGCCCACTCTGCTGAAGACCTCCAACAACTCATGAACCGTTTCAGCAAGGCCTGCCAAGACTTTGGACTAACAATCAGCCTGAAGAAAACACAAGTCATGGGCCAGGGTGTGGACTCACCTCCCTCTATTACCATCTCCACACAAGAATTGGAGGTTGTTCATGACTTTGTGTACCTTGGCTCAACCATCTCTGACACCCTCTCTCTAGATGTCGAGCTGGATAAACGCATTGGGAAAGCAGCCACCATGTTCTCTAGACTCACAAAGAGAGTATGGCTCAATAAGAAACTGACAACACATACCAAGATCCAGGTCTATAGAGCCTGTGTCCTGAGCACACTCCTGTACTGCAGCGAGTCCTGGACACTTTGTGCCCGGCAGGAGAGGAAGCTGAACACCTTCCATATGCGTTGCCTACGACGGATTTTTGGTATCACCTGGCAGGACAGAGTTCCAAATAGAGTAGTCCTAGAACGAGCTGGAATTTTCAGCATGCATACATTACTGAAACAGCGACGTCTACGCTGGCTTGGGCACGTTGTGAGAATGGCTGATGGTCGGATTCCAAAGGATCTCCTATATGGAGAATTAGTGCAGGGAAATCGCCCCAGAGGGAGACCACAGCTGCGATACAAGGACATCTGCAAGCGGGATCTGAAGGCCTTAGGAATAGACCTCAACAGATGGGAAACTCTGACATCTGATCGTTCAGCCTGGAGGCAGGCAGTACATCACGGCCTCTCCCAATTTGAAGAGACCCTTGTCCAGCAGGCTGAGGCAAAGAGGAAGTCACAAAGGAAGCAAAACCAGGGAGCTGGACAGGGGACAGATTGGATTTGTCTCCAGTGTGGAAGGGATTGTCACTCTCGAATTGGCCTCCTCAGCCACACTAGACGCTGTTCCAAGTCCTCCATACAGAGCACGATACCATAGTCTTTCGAGACTGAAGGATGCCTACTACTGTTTATTTTTATATACATATATATTGTCTTCCATCAAATGCAGTGTGGTGTACAGATATTTAATAAAACTAATATGAAAGAAACAGATACGCATAAAATAACACAACTAAAACCGGAGACATAAACCAAAAATTTAAACTACACCTTAAATAACCCTTAAATGCCAACATCTCAAAATGATGAACCTTCCAGCGCTCACCTCCTTTATTCATACCAGAGTGATGAGAAGCAGGTAGTAAATTCTGAATGTTACCATCCTCTAAACACTATAGGGTTAATTGACCTTGTCACATTTCGCTCAGTTAATGGCTGGTTTAAATTGCTATGCTACGTAGGCTGTCATGTTTAGTGATATAACCTTCACCCAGCAAGAGGAAAAGTAGAACATGTTAAACATTATTTTTCTGGAAATATAACCTACAACAAGCAGGTTATTGAAAGCAACCAGGTGTTTACAAATATATCTATCTTGTACATACTTAATTTAATCTATGATATGAACACCAAGTTAGTCATTAAACATTCTTAACAAGACATCAAAAAGAAATTGAGCTGTAGCATTTTTATTATGTAAGTTAAATTTCAGATTAGGGGGTGGAAAGAATGCTCCCTAGATTCCTCTTCCTAATTTAGACTGACTCAACATTATGAGAATTCTGAAGCCCTGGATGAACCCAACACAAAAAGTGTTTTCACCTCAAAGTCTGTAATCTGCATAAAATGTCTCTAGTGTCCTCTGGGGAGAAAAGCACACACATAGACATGCATACGAAGGATGGGGGGCAAGTTTATAATAATATCACCATCATCTACTGTTTCAAACAATTAAAAAAAAAGAGTTGTGGGCAGCCCAGTTTCAGCCATTTGGGCAACATGTTACCTTTCTTGAAATACATAATTTTGCACAAAAGCATAGTTTTGTGGGAAAGGTGGCATTTTTGTGTGCAAAAGATCATTCCTGGCAATATGAAAACTATTGAGCTGTCAGGAAATTCCTTGTTCTCCTTTCTTGCAAGGAGAAGCCTGTCATAATTCCTCACCCTTTTGTGTGAATGGGAAACAAACTGGGGCATCCCTACTTAGGGATGTGGGAGCCTCATGACACAGTGGTTAAAACTGAAGTGCTGCAGCCAAGTCTCTCCTCACAACCTGAGTCCAATCCTGGGCTCAGGTAGCTGGCTTGAGGCTGGGTCAGCTTCCTATCCTAGCTCTGTGGGGTGCTATATAAGCAGCACTCTTTACTTCAGATCTGTTAGGCTTTTTTAAAATAGCACTATTAACAAAATCAGATGGTGTCACACAGAGTGGTTCACCTGCTGGCTTGTGCTGTATTATGTGCTGCTGCCTCGTGTTTCTATGTGAATGTTCCAGCAAAAACAAGGTGGATGGTAAGAGAGTATGCATTCTCGAAGGTTTTCACAGCTGAGATCTGATGGTTGTCGTGGGTTTTTTGGGCTCTTTGGCCATGTTCTGAAGGTAAATTGCCAACAATTGATGAGGCGCTGGGACATGTCTCCAGTGTGTGCCTGGTCATATGTCTCATTGCATGGTCTAGATGTGCACCAGCATTTTGGCAACTGACCTCAGCTGACCATGGCAAGTTACACAAACCTTTCATGGACACTGATAGGAATCTGGCTCATGTTTAGGGAAATGAAAATAAAGTATTAATTTTAATTGTAAGTATGAAGGCAACTAACTTCATTTTGGTGTCTTGGAACTATAACTGGAACTAGTTACTTTTCTAAACTTAGGTTTAATCAGTTACTATTTATTTAGTATCTAAGGATACTTGCAGTGACCCTTGAAGTCTCTGATCAAAACTATTCTTAACCATGATTCCACTATGGCCACAGGCTATTTGGCAATTCTCAAAAATGAACTCTTTGTCAGCAATGTGAATGCAATAATACTGCCTAATAATATTTACCCTCATGGCTGCACCAAAAATATTTATTTATTAATTAATTAATCAATCTTTAATTCTTTTTAGGCCACTTCAAAGGGTAACTCATTCATATAAAACATGAATGATCTTAATGCAAAGTAAACACATTTTAATACACTAGGACCACAGAGGTGTTTTGCAACTCGCACTGACTTTGCAGTATGGAAATCTTAGCTTGGACTACATTTACATTTTGAACACATTAAAATGGCATATGAATGCCAATATATGCTGAGAAGGCAATTCAGCAAAACAACAGTTGCCCAGCAAAATAATCATGTCTCTCACCATGTCTCTTGCAATTTGTTCTGTGTGGTAGGAACTGGTGAAAAGGAACTAAGATTTTCTAGCATGCCTTTCCTGGCTTCAGCCAAGGCCCTTGGCAGAACGGGCTAGCTCCAGAGGGCTGCCCCCCATTTTTTTTTTGACCCATCTAGCACCAGGAGGTGCATCAGTGGAATAAGTGACCAGAAGCTGATTTCAAGTTTACAGCAAAGCACTTACAATTTGGGGGTGGGTGGGAATGAAACAATAGCAACGTTGCATTTTTTTTCCTTTTCCTTTTTCTAAAACAAAAGGATGGGGCAGACAGGCATGGCCTGCACGGAGATATGATTCTTCCAAAGGGGGGGGGGGAGTGGTAAAACTAAAATGAAAACCTTAGGGCTCAGGGGCCACAACAACATTGTTATCAGCCACACGGGGCCTACCAGTCACATGATCCTCAACCCAATGGATGGCATTGATCCTTCCAACTGCTTCCTCATTATTCCTTTCCTGCACTTGTCCTCTCTAGTAGCCTCCTCCCACGCTGGTTCTGAGAGTGGGTGGGTGGTCCTCTGAGGGTGGGTGGGTGGGGAGTCTTCTGAATATTGCAGGCAATATGGCATGACACTCCGCTTTCCAGAGAGAAAATGCCAGTGATCTTTCTGTGCCAGAATGGAATTGCTATACATTAGTATAGTTTGGGCAAGAGATAGTTTGGATTCATGTAGTGGAGGTCCACTATACCTAGGGTTGCCAGACGTCCGGCAAAGAGAGGACATGTCCTCCTTTTGAAGCTAAAGTCCTCTGTCCGGCAGGCAAAGCTAAAAAGCTTTAAAATGTCCAGCTTTTCTATCTTCACCCCCTTCCCCTGCAGCCAAACTTCAAAATGTAAATCACCTCTCCCTCCTTCCTTGGTTGTAAGGTGTTTGTAAATCCTCCACTTGTAAATCCTCCATTCTGATCGGAGATAAGCCAGTTTAATTGGTCACCGCTGTGCAACAAAGCCTGGGGCAATCAATGACTGCTTCCGGGGGAGGTGACTGAGAGCACGAGGTAAAACTTCAATTAAGAAGGGAAGAAAGGTGCGAGAGAGTGACTGGTGGCTTGACAGAGCTTGTTTATAAGTGAGATTGTAGAAAATTTAGGGAGGGAGGGTGTATGTGAGTGAGAAAGAGACTTCCTTTTATAAAACCATGAAAAAAGGTTGTGATGCAAGGGAGAGAAGGCTCAAAGGTGCGAGGGAGGGATGGGTGGAAATGGACATGAGAGGAAATGGACATAGTGAACTGAAGCAACTGATTGTTTGAACATTGAGGAAGGGTTTGTGTGTCAGAGGGAGAGGGAGAGAGACGCACACAGAGAGAGACTTTTCCATAAAACCATGAAAAAAGGAACATTGCAAAATTTAATCTCCATTGCATTTAGCTCTGCTGAGAACAGCAAGTATTTCAAGATTCTATTTAGACTCTAAATTGAACTGGGTAGAACTGAAATATTTATCAGACACCTAGTAAAAGACAACTGACACACCTCTGGGACTAGATTTCTCAAGTGTGTAGCAATCATGTTTCTCTGTTTCTCATGCCCATAGCAGGCAAAAGTATCATAGCTTATTCCCAAATCTGAATCCCAGTCTCTCTGATCATGGTCCTGCTTTGACTGCAACACCAAACAAAAGGTCTTACAAACAAAAGACTGTGGCTTTCTTTATTCAGTGAATCCATCTCATGTGCTGGAAAACAGTTCTCCCAGATTAATAAAAATTAAACGGTAGTAATTGTTCAATTAGCTGTTTAAATAATGTTCTTTGGTGTTTTGAAAAAAGCCTCCCTTGTATTTATTTAATTTTTTAACATGACCGTTTCTTGGTCAGTTCACTAAGAGACGTTTATTGGCAGGAATTGTAATAAAATTGTATTGATTGCGGGTTTAATGTGGATTCAAATGAAACATTCAATATGTCCTCCTTTGTCCTCCTTTTTGTCTTTCTATGTCCTCCTTTTGGTTCCAATGTATCTGACAACCCTAACTATACCCCCATGGTGGGCTGAGACACTCTGCAGTATGAAGCATAGGACAAACAAAGCCAGCAAACGTACTTTAATAAAAACGACAAGTTGAGGTTCTTCAGTGCTGCTGTCATAATCTCACTTTAATTACTTTAAATGCTTGCTGCGGGTTCCATTTGTGCTTCTCTCCTGTTTTTGGTGTCTGAGAATGGATGGCCTAGCGATCGGCTATTTCACACTCTCCATGAGGTTTTAGTTGAGTTTTAGGGGCAGTCATTCACGGGGTGGTGGTGAATAAGAAACCACTCGTGTTGGCATGATGTGATTTTGACAGCAGATCTGGAATGCAAAACTGGTGCCCAATTTAAAGCAGCAACAAGAAGATGACAACCAAATCAGAGTTTTATAGGGACTTGTGCTGGCATGTGGTAGAGATTTAGAAGAGTCTTGAGTGTTTGTGAAGGATTAAAGCGCACTTGCAGTTGGAAGGGTCCCACCACCTCTGACGGAAAAAAAATATTGAGCCAATGTTTGCAAGCCAAATTTAGATCAATCCATAGATTTAAAGTAACAAACTAGCTGTCGTTATTCTTCCCGCCAATCCACAAATGAGAGCCAACCGTAGGCGTAAATCAATGAAACAGAAGCGCACTAAGTGCCAAGGGAGCACTTGAACAATAAAAGGTTCCACCTGGTCTCACAATTTGTCTCTTTTGGGGCTGTTTGTTTCTTCAAAACAAAAGTCAACCATACCGAAGTCAACAGAGGCAATTAGACACTCCAAACCCCACATGCAGAGGCATGGTGAATTTTTTTTCTTTTTCTTTTCTTTTTAAAATAATCATGCTGGTGTGAAAATACTGTATCAAAAGGAGCAAGAGGCTGGCAAATAAAAGCTGTAAGCACTCACTGGGAAGAAAAGATGAGAGCAATAAAGCAGAAAGATATCAAGGACTCTGCTGCACTGAGGCAGCCCAGGAAATAGCTTCATGACACATTGCAGCAGAAAGAGAAAGAAATTTCCATCATTACCACAGTATGACAGTTTGGACAATCCAGCGTATTGCTACAGAGGTTAAATATGAGGACTTCCAAAATGACACAACTTTATTTTGGAAGCAAAAAAGTGGCAGAAATGTGTCTGTAAACTGTGTCTCTTTCTGTGAAAGAAAGAAAGAAAGAAAGAAAGAAAGAAAGAAAGAAAGAAAGAAAGAAAGAAAGAAAGAAAGAAAGAAAGAAAGAAAGAAAGAAAGAAAGAAAGAAAGAAAGAAAGAAAATTTTCTGCACTGAAGTATGAACAGTGGAGAAATTTGTGTGAAATATTGCCGATAAGTTCTAGAATATGACTCGTACATATGTAACCCCTATGGACCATTTGGTTCAATCCAGTGGGTGGCCGGAGAGCTGCTGTTCCCATGGAGGATGATAAGGCCCTCTTCACCTTGGTTTAAGTAGTAGAATTATGTTTGTACATGAAAGGCATGGGAAGGTTGAACACATGTTGTGATTTTATATATTTACATTGTATTTTAGGATTTTTAGGGACTAGTATATTTGAAGCTGATTTCTTTAAATTGTGGGTGTCCTACCTCAATCAATAACTATATCTGGGACTTTGTTCTCATTTGGCTTCAGAGATATTTGAATTCTTTATTTCTTCAAGCAACTCCTGGTATTGATGAAAAGAACTTGGGATGTATAAATAGCAACATCCAGTTTTGTTATATCACTACTGTTGCTTTGTGTGTGTGTGTGTGTGTGTGTGTGTGTGTGTGTGTGTGTGTGTGTGTGTGTGTGTGTGTGTGTGTGTGTGTGTGTGTGTAACATTTTTGTAAGTTTTATTTACAGTAGATAAGGAAATCAGATTGCATGAAAAGTGGAATACTGTTTCTTGGCCTCAGAAGATCAAGAGCAGTAGTCAACATGAAGCTAGTGGGGAAAATACCAAGATGGGGCCTTGTTCTCTTAGCATTTATATGGGCCACTAGCCATGGTGTGGCTAGCAGAACAACTGGTGCAAGTTCTGCAAGTGAGCGACTTAGCAGAATGAAGTTGTAATGAGTACTTGACCAAGCAAGAATCCAATGCTGGAACTGAGGCATATGTGAGGGTAAAACAGAGATTTCTGGAATTGACAGAAGCTTTATGGGAGCTAAAAGGCACCATTCAAAACAACCCAATCCCTTATCTGTCAGCTGGTAGACTTGGTTTTTGAGCCTCTTTCTTCTTCTTCTTCTTAATGTGCACGTGAGACTGTCCACGATCAAACACGTAGCATTTTTAGGGGTTTTCCATATACCTGTATGAGGCCAGACTCAAGGACAAAGCGTCAGGGCCATAAATGAATGGAGAGCATTGATGAACAGAGAGGATGGGCTTGACTTGTCCCGTGTTCTCCACAAAACTCCAAAGACTGCTATTTTGTTTCATTGCCATTGGCTGCACTGAAGTATTTATTTCTTTATTACTTTATTCCATCTTTATACCGCCCAATTAGTGCAAAGCACTACTCTGGGCAGTTAACAAACAAAATAGAAACAAAATATATAGCAATAAAAGTAAATTATAGACAACCCCCCCCAAAAAGATATGAACTAACAAGTCAATAAAATACAACATCCAAAATATGCCATCTCCTGTTTGCATATCAGAGCCACATAATGTAGTAGGACATGCACCTCGGTGAGCAATTCAAAAGGCTATATTACTGAAACAAGTAAAGCTAGAATTAGTTCTTCCAAAGGAATGTTACAATTTTCTTCCCATTGTCTGAGCCCTTTTTCCAGAAAGCTAAGATTCACAGGAAGCCTAAGCTCAATAAATTTCTATCTGCTAAGGGAACAGGAGGCAATGCTTAGGAAGTTGTGGCAAGGCAGCAGAACTCAGCACCTGAAGGTTTTGTGCAGAGATCGGACAAGTGGGAATAACAGCAAGAGTCTTTGAAACCAAATCATCCAGAAAGCTACAGACAGTGGGAATTGCTGGAATTAGAGACAATTGCTGGAATGTGTCATGTTCCTCCTAATTGTGAGAGGCTGGCTCGAATGGCTTTTAGGAAAATCTAGGTTAGGATCTCTGTGTGTGACTTAAGAAATTCCACAAACAGATCCAGGAGTTGTCAATTCCCCTCCTTATGGGAGTCTCCATGTATCCTTGATAGAGCATTATCTTCTCTCTGTTGCCTTCTCAAACTGCTGTGGATGGTTTCCAAGAGCAGATATGGAAGCTATTTAGAAGAGGCCTAAGAAGAGTGGAATTGCCTGGATCTCATAGTTCAGTGGTTTAGGCAACTAACTGTGGAGTTTGATTCCGCACTGTGCCTTCATGTCAGGGCTACATTTCTATAGGGTCCTTTCCAGCTCTGCAGTTCTAAGATTATGATGACTTCCCAGGATCTGGAGATGGAGTTTCCTCCATCAGCGTGTGTACACCACTGTATCCTTACTTCTTATTTGAAGGGAAACTATTGAGAGCTTATTTAACTTTTTGGGGAGTACTTACCATGAGGAATGGTGACCAAGGAGTTTAAAGCACAATTAGGGCCAGTACGGCTCAGTGGATAGGAGTGCTCCCATAGGCTTGGCTAGGAGTTTTGAGTCCCTAATGTGTCTCTTGCGGCAAGAGCTGGAATGTATGTGGATGATGGGTTTACATGTCCTGCTGTCTGTTTGGCCTTGGGCGAGATGTACAATCCCAGAGCACCACAAGAAGGAGGGACTGGTGAACCACTTCTGAGTATTTCATACCTCAGAAACCTTGGAAAGGCCATCCTAAACCGAAATCAATTTGACAGCACCTCCTCGTTCTCATCCAGTAGTCCAAATTTGTTATTTAAACAACTGCAACATATTGTCTTATGTAAAAACTTGCTGTCATAAATCTCTTCATCTTGTTAACGCCATCTCTAGTCCCATGCCTACAACATACAATCCAGGTTATGGATTTTTACATAAGACAGAAGGTACAGTGGTGGTAGTACAGTGATGCCTTGCAAGACGCATGCCTCGCAAAACGAAAAACTCGCAAGATGAAAGCGTTTTGCGGTTTGTTTGTTTTTTGGTGACTTGCAAGACAAATTTTTCTATGGCCGTGCTTCGCAAGACCAATAGGAACACATTAATTAAATTTCAGTGCTTTCCTATGTGAAACCGTGCTTCGCAAGATGAAAATTTCACAATATGAAACGATTCACGGAATGAATTATTTTCGTCTTGCTAGACATCACTGTATTTAAAGTAATACCTACTGTGGTGCAGTGGGTAGAGTGACAGACTAGGGTTCAGGAGACCTGGTTTCAAATCCCTGCTCACAGGAGGTGGGAGGGAATTTAACTGGTAAAGCCATTTCTTACATATCTTGTGTATCTTGGAACCTCTGCTAGGTTTGCTATAAGTTGGTTCCGACTTAATGGCACATAATACACAGTAGTTAAAGTTTTTTTTTTACTGTCTCAGTCCCCTCATACAGGCAATTCCATATACCCAAGGCAGAACAATTTAAAAGGAAACATAGATGGGATGATCTGTGTGTTGGTTTTTTTCCACAGTTGTTGGTAGCTGTGGGATAATAATTGCTATTTCTCCACACCTAGCTTCAACACCTAGCATGGAGGTGCAGATGTCAACACACACAGACACCCACCCAACCCAGATGCACTGCATCAGACACTAATGTCCCTTTTTTCATTTGTTTTTTCAAATCTTGTTTTCTCAAGTGTGGTGCTTTGATAAGAAACATCAGGCTATGAAGTCACAGTGCCCAACTTCAATGTATGTCAGAGTTCAGGAGAAAGGAAATTGGCTGCATAGGCACTGAGTTCTTGAAGAAAGGTTTCCCTTCTCAGCGCTGGGCTGAGCATTGCTTCCTGTTTCCATACGACGACAATTTTCTTTATGATCACAGTAGAAAAGTAAAGAGTTAAACTTTCCCTCCCAGTCTGCTGGGAGCCCATAATTAAAACACCTATTTCAGAACCCGAAGATTCTTTTTAATTGTGCCTATCAAATACAAAAATGAATTTAGTCTTATGTCTAGCTTGGGCCTCATTGCCGTTTCCCCCCCCCCCCCAATGCTGAGTAAACTATAGGGAATCTCTATCTCCTATATAACAGGGATTAAAGGGAAATACTTCCAGATTAACCATACAACAACACAATGCAATTGCTGTTTGTCGTCTCCTGCCTAAATGGGTATAAAATTTTAACCTAAAAGACAGTTTTGTTCAGGCCAAGTTAAACCCCAGCTTTTCATCTTTTAAAAAATTAAGAGCCTTGAGGCTTGCGGTTAGTTTTCTAAGTGTGCAAAATTAGATCCTGAAACAATTAGATCCAGGATGCAACCTTAGAAACAATGTCTTTGTGGGTAGTGTGTGTATCTTACATGCCATCAAGTTGGAACTGACTTATAATGACCCTAGGGTGGCTTTCAGAAGATAAGTGAGACATTTAAGGCCATCCAGTCCAACCCCTGCTCAGTGCCAGAATCCAAATCAAAGCAGATCTGACAGATGTGTGTCCAATTTTCTCTTGTCACCAGTGTTGGAACACTCACTACCTCCCAAGGTAATTGTTTCCATTGTTGTACTGCTCTAACAGTTAAGACATTCCCTAATATTCAGCCTACATCTGGTGTCCTTTAGCTTGAGACCATTACTATGTGTCTTGCACTCTGGGATGATAAAAAAACAGATCCTGTTCTTCTTCTGTATGGCTACCTTTCAAGTATTTGAAAAGAAATATATCTCCCCTCACTCCTCTTTTTTTCAAGGCTAAACATGTCCAGTTTTTTTTAACTCTTTCCTCATAGAGTTTGCTTTCCAGTCCCCTAATCATCCCTCTTGCCCTCTTCTGAACTTGCTCCAGTTTGTTGGCACCCTTTTTAAAGTGTGGTGCCCAGAATTGAACACAGTACAGTACTCTAGGTGAGGTTAACCAGTGCTGAAACTGTATGTCTGTTATTGCATCCTAAAATAGCATTTGCCTTTTTTGCAGCCACATCACAATGTTTGCCCATATTCTATTTACCATATACAACAATTCCATAATCCTTCTCACTCGCAGTATTATCGCCCCCATCTTGTAACTGTGCATTTGGGTTTTTCTCCCCTAGGTGTAGAACTCTGCACTTATCCCTGTTAAATTTCATTCTGTTGTTTTCAAGCTAGTGCTGAGGCCTATCAAGATCTTTTTGAATTTTGTTTTTGTCTTCCAGGGTATTAGCTGTTCCACCCAATTTCGTGTCAGCTGCAAATCTGACAAGCACTCCTTGCACTCCCTCATCCAAGTCACTAATAAAAATGTTGAAGAGCACCGGGCCCAGGACTGAGCCTTGGGGTACCCAGCATGTTACCTCCTCCCAGTTGGATGAGCAACCACTGATAAGTATTCTCCGTAACCAACTGTGAATCCATCTGACACTTGTTCTGTCCAGCCCACACTTAGTTATCTTGCTAATCAGAATAATCCATCACTCTATTCACTACAACACACTGGGTACCAGTTATAGCTATCTTTGTTTTCAAAATAAATTCTTCAATGGCTTGAAGCAATGCTGGTATCTCAATTTATGGAGATGATTGATACCTCATAGGCTCCTGCATATTCAGCATGAGCTGCACATTCAGTACAGCTTTTGAAAAACATGCTTAAATAATTTCTGGTGGCTGTTCATATACAGAAGAGCAATGGACCTCCTACAGAGAAAGCTGAAAAGGCACAGAAGTTTGTTAATATGATAGGCAGATGCATTGCACCGAAGTTGTCACAGTGCCCAAGAGCTGACACAGTGTACTTGGGCAACATGTCTTCAGTGGCATGATGTGGAGACATGCTAGGGGGCAAAGATAGGGCATTTTTACGAGAATATGTTCCTTGTTTCATTTGACTCTGTATCCAATTCTATAGGACAAGAAAAGAGCACCGCCTGAATGAATTTACAAATGCAAAATTTACACACATAAAAGCAATTTAAAAACATCCCTTCTCTCTACAAAACATTTCTCTGGTAAGAATCATTGCTAACTAGGGGCTTCTTTCCAACCTAACAAACAAGAGACACTTTTCATTGCTAGAATAAAGGCCATCAAATTGTTTTCCTTTTCTTTGTGGGGTATTTTGAGCTGACACGACTTTTAAAAAGTAAGCTCAGGGTCACCAGCATTATGGAATTAGAAGGACCCCGACTTGTTTAAATGTGTGTGGGTTTTACCACTAGAATAAAAGTTACCAGATTTTCACCTTAAAAAAAGTAAGCGGGTTGAATAATGTGTGTTTAAACACACAGTGGAAAGATACGTGTTCAGAAAACACACACACAGTCTGTGCACGCATAAAGCATATATGTAATGCCAACACAGGAGAGAACCCGCAGGGACATCAGACTCTTTACCAGAGCTTACAAATTTTACATTTATTTTTTTTGGACTTCCAGAATTCTTCAGCCACTGTAAAAAAAAAAAAACAACCAAAAAAAACATCACTCTGAGAATTAACCTGCATTTTCTATTGTGCTCTGTCTTCTTGTGTTCTTTTTTTAATACATTAGGACCATGTTATCCATGGACGATTGGCTTCAAGTCCCCCGACTATGCGGAAAGCACAGATATAGATACCCTATTACTGTATATCTATATTAGATATCTATAAAATAGAGCTTAGTCTCTGGTACCCTCTAGTGGCCAGTTCTGGTAACACATCTTGGAAACACTTATTTCTGGGGGTTTTCATTTAATATTTTCAGGCCATGAGCAATGAAACTGTGGATACTGATCCTGTGGATAGTGAGGTCCTCCTGTATACTCCAGCTGCAATCTGTTGGTCCCTGAGAGGATGTCCTGAGGGCATAGAGTGTTTTAGATCTCTTCTTTTGAGAGCAAAGGAAAAGGCTAACCTTGGAAATCCCACTCCGAGATGCTGCAAGAACTGTAGAGGCCCTTGTGTCTCTGGTGTCAGACATCTAAGACAGGTAGAAAACAGAAGGCATTCTTTGGGTGCTCTGTAGGATCCCATACCTTCTCGATCAAATAGTATTCTTAATCGTGCGCTGCTCCGCCTTACGAATACCTTCCCTCCTTAGAAAAGTTAACTTTGGGGCTGCAGCTCTAAGAACACTAAGAACCCATTGAGAGGTTCTGGATGTTGTCACCCGAAAGCAACGTCCTTGCAGGTAGCCTTTCCACAACTAGTCTTTCACGATTGCCAACTGTTATATTCCTGTGACCTTCCTCACAGAGGTGAATGATGCCATTCCTTTAAAAAAAAATTGTGGGTGAGGTGACATCTAGTTGCTTATTTCCCATCTTGGGCTATTGCTAATATTCCAGTTTTCTTTCTTTCTTTCCAAGTTAAATTACATTTTGTAATATGTATGGAACAGCACAGAAGCTGTTCCATACATATTAGTGGAATCCCGGGGGTGGGGGGGACACACACTGTTCAATGGACCCATCATCCCTCAAGACTCCGACAGTTAATTAAAAACTAAATAGTTTGCTAAGGTCAGGGACAAATTTACTGCTACTTCTAATTCAGAACATGCACTGATGTGTGTTCTTTTTTTCTTATTCAGAACAAAGGACAGGGAACTCCATTCCAATCATGTAATTTACATGGGGAGAGGCAGCTTTAACTCTTTCCATCCCACCATGGACCTGATCCAGATCATTCCCTCACCCATGCCTACACTTTGCTTTAGTTTACTTGAGTAAACTTCCCCCCCCCCTCTGAAGGATTGAAGAGATGAGCCTGCTGAACACACTCTCATACACTGTCTCCCTCATCCAGATCATGTCTCCTCTGCTTACTTTGAGGGAGGAAAAAGGAACACGCATACATGAATGCTACATGTTAAAAGCAACGCGTAGCCGAGCTTCCTTCCAAACCTCTACCCCGTTTTCTTGATAGAACAGTTTGGCCTGCAGCATTTTCTGAGCATCAGATCAACGGAGGGCTAGCAGCCAAACCTGTTGACTAAGAAAAGATGACAGAAAGCCTCGCTGAACAGCTTTGCTTCATCATGAACCAGTGATGGCTGTGGAGATTTGCAGTAGTTGAAACCTTTCCCCCCCCCTTTGCCCGCACTCAGCACATACAAGAGTTATAGTCTTGTGCAAGGAGGCAATGCATAAGTATGTATTTCTTCTACGTGTGGGCACAGTTCGATGACCAATGGATGCCTAACAGAAGGCTTTCTCTGGTATTTGTCCTTGCAATGTATGTTTCAGGAGCCTTTGACTGCCACTGGTCTGACAAATGACACCAAGTCCTATCACATCTTCCCTAGCTACAGAATCAGATTTTATACCTATCCCCTGCTCATTTAGATTACATAAATAAAACCCGTTAGCCTGAAGCCTGGCCATAATATACATTTGGGATTTTAAAATTTCTCCAAAAGAGGACAAAGAGATGTTCCTATGAATTAAAGTTTCAAAGGCAAAATATTTTTTCTCTCCTCACAGTAGATCATCAGCCTAATAACACTCAGCTCTCCTGCTGTGTTGTACTTTTAAAATGATTACTCAAATCATATTTGTGAAATACTTTGAGAAGTCAGAAACATTGTAATTAATATATTTATATATTTATTAATTTTTAAAATCATTTTAAGGATTGGTTGTTGTGGGTTTTTCGGGCTCCTTGGCCGTGTTCTGAAGGTGGTTCTTCCTAACGTTTCGCCAGTCTCTGTGGCTGGCATCTTCAGAGGACAGCAAACTGTGCTCTGGGTAAGGCTTGAGAGTGGAGTATTTATGGCTGTGAGAAGGCTTGTTTGTGAGAAGGCTATTGTCCTTTCAGGAGATGGTTAATTAGTATGTTTTGTTGTGGCTGTATTGTTTTGATAAGGAGGGGAGATTATCTGTCCCTGTGGTTGATGGGTGTCATTAGCTGGTCTTTTGTGTGTAGTAATCCCCTGACCTTGTGGCTGGGTGGAGTTCGTTGACCTTTTGCACTCTGTGTTTTTGAGAGCTGGGAGCCAGGTTTTGTTGAGTTTCAGACTTTCCTCCTTCCGGTTGAAGTCCCCTCCCCTCCTTATCAAAACAATACAGCCACAACAAAACATACTAATTAACCATCTCCTGATAGGACAATAGCCTTCTCACAAACAAGCCTTCTCACAGCCATAAATACTCCACTCTCAAGCCTTACCCAGAGCACAGTTTCCTGTCCTCTGAAGATGCCGGCCACAGAGACTGGCGAAACGTTAGGAAGAACCACCTTCAGAACACGGCCAAGGAGCCCGAAAAACCCACAACAACCATTAGATCCCGGCCGTAAAAGCCTTCGCGAATACATTTTAAGGATTATTTATTATAATTCAAGACACAACACAAAGAAGACAGGAATCATGACTACAAAAGAACTACACAACTTCAATGCTGACAATGAAGGAATTGAAATGTGGATTTTTTTAATACCTTGATTCAATCATCAATTCAAATGGAGACTTCAACCAAGAAATCAGAAGTCTGATACAGTACTTGAAAGGGAGCAATGAATGAATTAGAAAAGATCATCAAGTGTAAGGAGTAGAGATGGGGGTATTCATATACAAATACGAATACCCCCACACAGGTGGCGATAACGAGGGTCCAGCCCCATGGAGCCAGACGGTCAACTCACCTATCCGCCACTGCCACGATCTTTGTGGAGCCTTCCAATGGCTTCGGAGATTGCGATCTGTGAGCCAATCTTTGACCTGGCAGAGAGGCTTGTCATCCCACCACCTCCCAGGAGTGGCGAGCCAATCACAATCTCCGGAGCCATTGGAAGGATCATGGAGGTTGTGGCAGCAGTGGAATTGTGAGTGGACCATCTGGCCCCATAGGGCTGGACCCTCATTATCGCCACCTGTGCGGGGGTATTTGTACAGTATATGAATACGAATACCCCCCATCTCTAGTAAGGAGGTGTCACTGGAGAACCAAAACCAAGTTTGTGCACACTCTTCTATTTCTGATCACTATGTATGGGTGTAAATGCTGGACAGTTAAGAAAGCTGACAGGAAAAAATAACTGATTTGTTTGAAATGTCGTGCTGGAGGAGAGCTTTGTGGATACCATGGTTTGCAAGAAAGACAAACAAGTGGGTCCTAGATCAAGCGTGAACGATCTCTGGAGACATAAAATGTTGAAATTGAGACTGTCCTACTTTGGACACATCATGAGAAGGTAGTATTCTCTGGAAGATGGACTGACTCCCTCAAGGATGCTATAGAGTTGAGTCTGAGCAGCGTTGTTGAGGACAGGACATTTTGGAGATGGGTAACTATAAGTCAGAAGTGAGAGAATAACATGAAAAAAGAACAATATAATTTATATAATTTTGGCCAAAGTTTTGCTTATGATTAGACATAGGGACAAATAAAATAATCGATCGTGATATTCATGAAAAAACCTCTGATTTGTTAAGTATTCATCCCTTCATATTTGTCAGTTCCAGAGACCCCGACAAATACGAAGGGATGAATATTTCCCAATACGAAGAGGAGGCTTTCCTTCCCTCTCTTTCTATGGCCTTCCCATTCTGCCTATGGGCCCACCGATCAGCTGATCGGCAGGCCAATAGGCACCCACCCACAGCCTATCCCCGACTGCTTCCTCTCCCTCCCTTGGCCGCTGCCACCATCCACCACCACCTGCCACCATCATCATCTACTGCCACCCGCTGTCACCACCATCCATTGCCACCCACTGTGGTGGCCTCCACAGCCACAGCCTGCCATAAGGGACACTGGCTGCTTTGCAAAGATGCAGCTTTTTTTAGGCCAGGGAAGTTGCAGCCACCATCTTTGCAAAGGGCAGCCCGGTTTCCCTTAGCCTGCCTTAAGGGAATCCAGGCTGCCCTTTGCAAAGATGGCAGCTGTAGCCTCTCTTAGGCAGGAAGGCTGGAGCCACCATCTTTGCAAAGGGCAATCTAGATTCCCTTAAGGCAGGTCATAGTGGCGGAGGCCATCGCAGCAAGTGGTGCTGGATGGTGACTGCGGAGGCTGTGTGGGTGGAGGGGTCAGCTTTTTTTTTAAAGACCCCCCCCCATGAACTTTGTCAGTTCATAGGGAGGATATTTGTGCTTCGTCAGCTTTGATGGATGACGAAGCACAAAAACTTGCCAAAATTGTTTCGTCCCCATCTCTACTTGTGATTTATATGTGCATTAAGTTATGAATGACATAACTCACTGCGGCAAATTGTTGCTAACTAATGGAATGTCGAAGGGACGTGGTGGCGCTGCGGGCTAAACCGCAGAAGCCTGTGTTGCAGGCTCAGAAGACCGAGCAGTCGTAAGATCGAATCCACGCTACGGAGTGAGCTTGTCCCAGCTCCCGCTAACCTAGTGGTTCGAAAACATGTAAATGCAAATAGATAAATAGGGACCACCTCGGGGGAAAGGTAACAGCGTTCCGTGTCTAAGTCGCACTGGCCATGTGACCACGGAAGATTGTCTTCAGACAAAACGCTGGCTCTATGGCTTGGAAACGAGGATGAGCACCGCCCCCTAGAGTCGAACACAACTGGACAAAAATTGTCAAGGGGAACCTTTACCTTTACCTAATGGAATGTCGGTCACATTATGAGACATGTGCTTGTTGAACATGTTGTGGTATGTACCATGTAACATGACTGATTACTAGAGATGTGTGCTTTGTATCCAGGGGATACAAATACGAAGCATGGCACCAGAGGCACCACGAAGGCCTGTTCCCTCCCCCTCAAACCACCTGATCCACTCACAGACATAGTCCTGCTGGTGCTTCCCTGTCTTTCACCTCAGCAGACCACTTAGTAGTTGAACTTGTCTTCTCTTCTTGCCTCTTGGCTGGAGTGGTTGGCTGTGGGGAGAGGTGGGGAAGTGCTGGTGGGACTGTATCCCCAATTGGTGCAATGCCGGTGGTGGTGGATGTGTGCACACTGAGGAGCCTGGTAGGTGGACCAGGCTAGTTTTGGGGACAGGATTGAACCTCAGTAGCATCTGTGCTGCCACGCTTCATATTACCATATCCCCTGGATATGAATATGAAGCACACATCTCTACTGGTTACTTATTAGTGACCAGCAAGTCGCTCTGTTGAGTTACGTGATTTTACTTCTGCTAGCATAAATCAACAATAAGATTCTGGCCAGTATTACAAATCCTGTTCTCCATACCAAGCAGCGGTTTTCATACATATACACAAAGTACGTGGAATGAGTATGAGAACATACACACTGGTTTCTGCTGCAAAAAGTGATAGCTACAATTTCACACTTTTTGCAGATCTTGAAGATCTGGCCATACAATCCCCACTTCCTTTTGCTGCTTCCTCTAAATCTCATAGCAGTGCTTTTTTTTAGCTTTAATTTCTTAAAGGCAGCTTGCCCAGCGCTTTTTTCCTAATAGGCAATTTTTGTTGCTATTGAAATCCTCTCTATATTGTAGCATTTTTTTTTCCTTCCACTGAAAATGTTGCTGAAACATTACCTCTACCCTGGGTCACTGTATGCCTTAGCAAGGTTTTTTTAAAAAAAATCTGTCTAGAATGAAGGAACTTTTTACTGCTGTTGTACCTGCCATCCGAGGAGCTACAGGAATGTTCCGGAGTTTGACTGTCTATAAATATGTCTTGAGGACTGGTGCTCAAGAATGCTTTAGTGGAGCCACAGAACCCATGGCTTGCATACAGTGGTGTCGTTGGGGGAAGGCACTGGCACGGGGAGGGGGGGAATGCCTGCACTGAGAAAGTTTTGCTCTGTTTTTCTAGAAACAGCCACTGCATCTGGGTTGTATGCTCACATATGAACCTTCTTCAAGAGGGTGAAGTGACAATATCACACATTTTATATGACTATCACTCCAGTGGTTCTATTATTTACACTTCTTGGCTGGGTAGCAGCACCACTGGGCACTTTGATATGCCAACTTTTATAAGGACATGAATTAATAAATAAAACAATCCTGTAGTCTGAGATGCTGAAAGAACTTTCCCTGTCCACTCAAGCTCCCAAATGCCAGGAATATCTAAGCACTGCACAAAGCAAGGTTCGGAAATCTCCCACCTGTGTGCTGTATGCAACCCTCAAGCTGCTCCATAGCAAATGCTTCCACTTGTAGAAAGCAGCTCCCAAAAAAGTTGTGATTTGGCTCCCCTTTTTAAAAAATGGCAGTGGGGGAGAGCTACATGGTGTTGTGGTTCATTCCAGTTTCACTGCTGCCTTGGAACTGGATAGCTGTTCCCTTAATCATTGTGGGTGTGCTGTAGTTCTGAAATGTATCTCCGTGAATCCCACCCTTACTAACCCAGCAAATATATCTTGATCTGAAGCTGTTTCTGTTTCATCGCATCCCCTTAAAGCAAGGTCGAAAACTTAACCAAATCTTATGGACTCATTGATCTGTACTGGCAGCTCTCCTCTCTCTACATTCTGTTTCTCGTTTGGATTTATAGCAGCAGACATATCATTTAGCCATTGCTCCATGTTCCGTTCCACCCCCTAAATTTATGGTTATCTCTAGGCAGGCAGTACTCGTGCTTGTGAGTACTATCAGTTGGCTACTGATCACTGCATCGAAAGATTTTCATTATCAAAACGAACAATAGAGCTAAGCTGAGAAATTAATGGCACATCTGCTGTAGCAGTTTCTCTGGGACTGCATGTGCACTGGATGTGTTTTTCCCCTCTAGTCTCTGCATCCTAAATAATACTAAAAGAAGGTGCTGCAGTGTCGGTTGCATGCTGCAGGGTCTAGCAGACCATATGAGCAAGAGGTTTTTTTATTCCTACATAAGAACTATGTTTCATGCACTGTATCAGTATTGCTTTCAGCTGTACTATGGGGTCTTTCCCTCCTTCCCTCCCTCCTTCTATTTATTTATATGCCACCTTCTTCATGCTTATAAATGGGCAAAAAAGAGTTAATCTCCCCAATAAATTATAACATTAAATTGCACTTAAACATAATATTACATTACAATAACCACTCAAATTGTTTCTTAAATTAGACCACATCATAGACAAAGAAAAGGCAAGTGTACAACAAATCCCATTAAAATTCCTTCTGGAGTGCTGCCGAAAACCTTCCTGAAGAGAAAGGTCTTTGCCTGCTGGCAAAAGGACAATAGAGCATGTGCAAACTGCGTTTTCCTTGGCAGAGATTCCACGGCTTGACAGAAGCCCCCAAAGAGGCCTCTCTCTGGTCCCTAGCAGACATGCTTAGGAGTCCTGATGAAAGGGATCTCAAAACCTGGGGAGGCTCATATGGGAAAATGTGGCCTTTCCAAGAGTGTAGACCTAAGTCTCATAGGGCCTTATAGTTCTTAACCAGGACTTTGAATGGTGCCCTGCAAAGCACAAATAGTCAGTGAAGCTCAAAAGGACATTTCCTTCTGCCTCTAATTAAGTCAAATCAACAGCTTGCCCACAGCATCCTGGACTTGCTGAAGTTTTGAAACCCCTTTTGAAAAGCAGCTCCACAGAGAGGGCAGTACAGGAACTCAAGTGGGATGTCACTAAGGCATAGTTGCGCTGATCCTGGCCATAACCAGATCAGATATTTCAAGGAACAAACACAGCTGGCCCACTAGCCTTAACTGTGCAAATGCACTCCCAACCATCACTAGGTATCAAAGATTTTCGTTATAAGGGAAATTGCCCTTCTTCTAATATGGCTGACCCAGAGACCTAGCGATGGTTTGGGAGTGCATTTGCAGTTATGTCGCACAATGGTATATAGATATATATTCTAGTCATTTCCGACCTTCTCATGAATTAGCCATTATAACTGCATTGGCCATACAAAGGTCAAGGAGTGGGACAAAGGAAAGACACTGGCACTGGCAAAGATTTTCATTACAAGGGAATTTAGCCTTCTTCTGATATGGCAGACTCTGTCTGTACTGACATCATTCCTTTGTCCCACTCCTTGACCTTTGTATGGCCAATGCAATTATCATGGCTAATTTGTGCGAAGGTGTGAAATGTCTAGAATGTGTACTATTGTGGGAAGAGAGGCCACACGCTAGAAATCAGAGGGGTATCCCACTTGGACTGTGTAACATTAACTGTCTATCAAAGATACTGAAACTTGGATCCATAAAAAACAACCTCACCTTTTTGTAGCTCTCCTCTGAAGAACCGTAGCTGGCTTTCAGATAAAAATTGGATTTACTAACTTTATATTTAAGTTGTTCAGACTAGAATCTCCAGTGCAACATCATTGGCGCTGACAGGGTTCACTTCTTATTTCTTCGAGTGCCTGGATGGAAGCAGTTTTGGGTTGCAATTCTGAAGTTAGATGAGCACTTTCAGGACTACAGAACAAGTCTTTCATTTGTCATTCTTCATACCAAGTCCTGAATATTTAATGGTTACATTCAGGAACCGGATGACTGCCTCGGAATGAATAATTAAACCTCATTTAAAAATAGCTGTCTATAGGGAATGGGTGTCTCAGTGAACTAAACAATTTCTATTCCTGTTCCGAACGTTATTTCCATGTAATTTCCTGACCTGAATTGCAGCACCTTCAGATACATTTGTATTTTGGCAAGAGAGGTACGCAAAAGGATCACGGTGACAAAATATATTGGACCAGATGTACTAGGGATGACGTGTTGGCAAGAATATTATTGAACTTGGGCACTGTAAGTGAAGGCCATCTGCACAGAAGGGTGGCAACTCCACAAAGCCCAATGGATTTTCAGCATTTTTCCTGGAGCTTTCATTCAATTAGATTTCTCATTTATTAGACAAGTCTACTGGGGAAGCAATGCTTGAATCAATTAGCTCCCCGGTTGTCCTTGGTACTGCACTCCACCCCTCATCTTCTACAGTATACGAGAACGGATGTTACAAGTTAAACAAATGTAGAGCAAGTTAAGGATGTGTAAGCAAACAAGTAGATTTTTCTAAGGCTGCCTTTACAGTGACAAGAGAGGTGTGCGTGTGTGTACAAAGTAAGCATAAATTCAGGCTATGGTTTTAATGCAGATCATAATCCTGATCAAAGAACAGTCATATAAAAGGCTTATATTTCTATATTTATTTATGTATTTAATGAAATTAATGAACTGCCTCTATTTTTCTCCAGATTATTTGTTTCAAACTTAACTGGGAAAATGGGCACAATCTGACTTATTACAGTTGTAGAGTCAATTTTTGATCCAGATGGGAAATATCAATGTTATACATTAAAGGAAGCATGCCTTCAACAAATGCATCTGCACAAAAGACAATGGAAGATTCCCGTCTATGCAAGCAAAGCATAGTGTGACAAAATGTTTCAAACTATTGGTTCACTTTGTCTGTTTGAAGACTACAAATAAAATCACTCTTGGTTGTTCAGTCAGTGCATTAGCAAAAGGTTTACAGGTACAGCAAAACCAGATGATTTCCTCAGAAACCACGGCTTCCATTCACAATTCCTTTACGAAGCAGGTGTACACATGAAGACAATTTTTGTTTTGAAACTGTCCCTTTGCTATTGTGCTAGAGAAAGACTGGCCTGAATTCAAAACTCTCCCACTCAAGGGTAAGCATGTCCACTGCCAGATATTAATATTTACGGAGGGTTTCTTTCCAAAACAATCTTGCCTCATCGTGAGTACTTATAATAGCATTTCCCAACCTGGGGGTTATGACCTTCCCAAGTGTGTGTGTGTGTCACAAAGTGTTTTCTGGGGAAGGGGGGGTGTCACAGGTCCCTAATATGCGTTGTAGCTCTTGTTACAGTGGACCCTCGACTTACAGACAGCTCAGCTTACAGACTTTTCGAGTTACAGACTTCTCTGGCTGCAAAATTTAGGTTCCACTTGCAGCCGGAGAATCGACCTACAGATCAGAAAAAACCCAAAATGGAACAAAAATAGAACAAAAATGGTCAGTTACGGGATTAACTGGTTTTCAATGCATTGTAGGCCAATGGAGACTCGACCTACAGACTTTTCGACCTGCTGCCACCTTTCCAATACGGATTAATTCCGCAAATAGAGGGTCCACTGTAAATAATTTCTTCTTTGACCTTTTGAAGTGGGATATTAGTTAGCATGTATCTGTATGTATGAGAAGCAGACTCTTTGGGGTGGAAATAAGTCTCTACATTCTGAGAAGGGATGGCTTTACCCCATAAAAATGCCTTTTCATGCCAACATGGTGGGAGGGGGGTTGTTGCAGTTTACCTGGCGAATATAAAAAGAAGGGAACCACTGTCCTTCCTTATGTCCACTGATGCAGAAGGACAATTCAAAGTTATTTGTGAGTGTCTAGGGCAGTGGTTCCCAGTCTTCTGTCCCCAGATGTTCTTGGACTACAGCTCCCAGAAATCCTGGCTGACACAGCTAGTGGTGAAGACTTCTGGATGTTTTAGCCCAAGAACATTGGGGGACCCAAGGTTAAGAATCACTGTTCTATGAAATATTGTTGGGGCAATTAGTGAACTCCCTTCCAGCATAAATACCTTGATATAGCCATTTAAATATGTAAAATCCTTTTGGGATGTCAGATGCTTTGCTCATGATGTTTTAAAGGTTAGAAACATAATATATAGAGAAAAATATGATTTATAATTTTAATTCAATGCCCAATTATATTGTACTGTCAAGAGGTTGTTTTTTTAAAAAAAAATTATATAGAGATGTATACTAATACTATCTCAAATTGTAAAGTAATACAAGATTATTACAATTAGTTATCCTGGCATACCAAAGAGGAGGCAATGAGAAAGACCCTCTTTGATAGAAAGGGCAAGAGCAAATAAAAAAGGAAAAGCATTCCCAAGTAGGGAAAAAATAAGAAAGAATTTTTGAGTTTTGTTTTCACATGTATACAGTATATACTGTTTATTTCCCATCTTTCATTTACTTTGTTCTCAAGACTTTCAGGTGTAATACTTGGATTCTACAGTTTATTATGCTGTTCAATAGCTGAGATCAGTGATGGCCTGGATAAGTGAACACAAAATGAAACTTGCAGGACAAAAATGCTGAGAGTTCACGGGCTCAGAGAAATGTGGATAGCACTGCACTGGCGTGAACTGCTTCACTCAAGCAAAGATGTCATCTGATCGTGAATCAGCCCATCTCTGCAGCGGAACAAACAATTGCTAAACAATGGTTCACGTAGTCAACCTCTACATGTTTTTACTGCTACATTTTATACTGTTTTCAAATATTGTTCTCTCTCTCCCCCCTTTCTTGGAGGTATAAATTACAGTAAAAGCTTCCTCTGTTTTCCTACTAATAATGAATTCATTCTCCATCCACAAATATTTATATAGCCAGAACATTATAATACATAGAAACAAGGGAGGTAGCAGAAGACAGAACAATGTCAAGTATGGTAATAGTATGAAACACTCAGACTGGGGTAGAACTCACAAGTACTGGTTGACAGTTGCATGGGAGCTGTTTTGGAAATTGGGGTGTGTGTGTGTGTGTGTGTGTGTGTGTGTGTGTGTGTGTGTGTGTGTGTGTGTGTGTGTGTGTGTGTGTGTGTGTGTGTGTGTGTGTGTGTGTGTGTGTGTGTGTGTGTGTGTGTGTGTAAGCAATGACAAATCTTGACAGAATCTTAAAAAGCAGAGACATCACCTTGCCAACAAAAGTCCGAATACTCAAAGCTATGGTTTTTCCTGTCGTGATGTATGGAAGTGAGAGCTGGACCATAAAGAAAGCAGACCGCCGAAGAATTGATGCCTTTGAATTGTGGTGCTGGAGGAGGCTCTTGAGAGTCCCCTGGACTGCAAGGAGAACAAACCTATCAATTCTAAAGGAAATCAACCCTGAGTGCTCACTGGAAGGACAGATCCTGAAGCTGAGGCTCTAGTACTTTGGCCATCTCATGAGAAGAGAAGACTCCCTGGAAAAAACCTTGATGTTAGGAAAGTGTGATGGCAAGAGGAGAAGGGGACGACCGAGGATGAGATGGCTGGACAGTGTCATCGAAGCAACCAACATGAATTTGACACAACTCTGGGAGGCAGTGGAAGATAGGAGGGCCTGGCGTGCTCTGGTCCATGGGGTCACGAAGAGTCGGACACAACTAAACAACTAGATGACGTGTGTGTGTGTGTATGTGTGTGTGTCATTGATTAGTATTGTAGAACATTTTTTGCAGGTTCCTCTTGTACTAATGCTGTTGGTGGTGGCAGCAATGGTAACAAACAGAACTATTCAAGTATCTGGATGAAGTTAAAAAAAGCTGAGAACTACAAAAAATTGTATGTGGGGGGGTTGTCATGTTTTTGCCCTTGTTTTTGCCTTACTTTTAACATTTCCTCCCCAGGCTTGTTTTATATGATTGGTACCTCTTGGAAAACGACCTCTTCCATCATTTAATGAATAAGACATTTATATCAAACACATATGGTGGTGGCGCACGGCCGTGCAGTGTCAGCTTTCATTAGCCGTTCACTAATCTCTGTTAGTGAATAGTGAATTGAAAACCAGCCATTGTAGTTCTGACATTTGGCAGAACAGTGGATGCATCCAGGGAGGTACAAAAGTAGCATCTGGTATACATACAAGTTTTGTGTTTTACTGCATAAAAATACTGACTCTGATTGAATTCTCGTAACACTTGGTAGAACTGAAAAACAGGTGGTATCCATTTTTAGTGGTGCCCAGAGTAGACCAACTGAAAACTGAGAAAGTACCTATCATTGGTTTCAGTGAATCTGGTCTAAGTCTCACTATGTCTAGACTCCATTTGCCATTTTCTGCCCTGGTTAATCTGGAATGCCTGCTCGAAAAGATTAGAGAAGTTGGAAACGTTTGAGATTAACACATCAGTTTAAGCAAAAAGAGACATTGCAACAGTGAAACCAGGGATGTCTTCTCCCAGCATGTTTTTAAAATAACCCATTTTATAGGTATCATCTTGGGCCATGTGCATCATGAATTAAACACACAGCCAGTCCACCTGTGTTCATCACAACAATCACACAAAGAGAAAAGAATGGCTTTGTTTTTTTGATACATTCCTATCTTTTCTTCCCTCAGGCGTTCTGAGTTTAGCAGCGGTCTGATACCGAAGTGAGAACTAAACGCAGTTTTGCTCTGTGGCACCAGAACCAGGAGGAGGTTCTGACACAGCATTTGCCTTCTCAGCATGGAGATGATGACTTGTTGTCTTAACCACAACCTCCTTAGCATTGTTACAAAGAAATCTCTACAGGTGGGTGGTGTTTTCTTTCACAAATGGAAATGGATTATATGATGTATCCATGGTAACTTTATGGAGAGAGCATTTCTATTTGTCTTGAGGCAGGAGTGGGCAACCTTCAGAAGTCCTGGAGTTGCCCACGCCAATCTCTGGACCTTGGAGGGCTGCACCTGATCCTATAATGCCATTCCAAAAGCACTTTTCTTATAGACCTTCATAGTTTCCTCTGTTGAAACTTATTTTGTTACTCTTGGTCCAGTTCTCAGGCCTGTCAAGATCATCTTGAATCCTGTTTTTATCTTCCAAGCTGTTAGACAACTTGATTCAATTTGTCGTCACATGTACATCTGATGAAGTATCTCTCTAATTCTTTATTCAAGTAATTTACAAAAATGTTGGACAAAATGTAGCCCAGGGGAGACCCTTGTAGTCAACACTATTCCAAGTGGAAAAGAAGGCCATCAATGAGCACAAATTTAGTATAAGAGGCATCAGAAATTCAGCACTTTTTCTTATTCACAGGATTGTGACCAGGAAAGTGGGTAATTAATTCAACTATTAGTTGTCCAACTTGCTCTTAATCAAAAGAGACCTACAAGTTGGGTGCTCTTGACTTCTGAACTTCTCAATCAACACTACCACCATCATGAAACTCTACCTTTTTGACTCAAGAATGCTTTGTTGTTAGTTCCTTGGGACATGTAATCTACATTAATTGCCAGACTGTCTCAACAAATGTGTTGTCCCATCCATGATAATGAAATTACTGTAATTTTTTGCTGTGTTTCCCTTCATTTAATTCTCCTCACCAGCCAGGCTCATTGTCCTCCGAATGCACTTTCATTATACTTTCAGAACCAAATCTAAAATTATAATAGAGGCGGATCAATTTGATTACCTTTAAAAGCTTCCCCCTCCTTTTTTTTACACTTTTTGCCTGATGGTTTCTTATCATGCAAATAGAAAAAGACAATCCAAACTTCAAAGAGTTGTCTGATGAGAGAAAAACATATTTAATACATTTATCTCCACAGGAGTTGCCTCCTTCTTCTGCCAGATTGTTTGGTACCATGCAGATTTTTTTCCTCAGACTGTAGTCAGACAAGATACAAAGAGATTATTTTCTCAGCCCCCACTACTTTTGCCCTAACTCCAACCAGTACTGCAATATAATAAGAGGTCAGTTTTTTTTCTTGAAATAATGTGAAAAAAATTAGAGCAAACGTATTTTCATTGTTGGCCTTGCCTTGTTGAACCTGAAAATGGCATGTGACAGAAAAAGATAAATACATTCCATAAATGTATGCTTGAAAAGAAAAATGGATCGTAGGAACTAAACACAAAGGGAGACGTGGAAGAGCATTCCTAACCTTTGCACCCAGCAAAATGCACTCAGGCCTACGATTGTGTACAGCAATCAGTTTGTCAAAGCAAAAAAGGAGGAATGTATTTATTACAGTTAGGAGGTTAAACTCAGTGTTATGGACACATCTGTATATTTTTTCACCATGCCATTTAAAAATAATTATTTGTAGACATATTTTTGCAAAAGTACTCAAAACAGGGGAAAGGTCTAGTTGAAAGACAGTTGGGAATGAGCGATGAAGTGAATTTAGAATACCAAACAACATAAACTGAAGGAGGAGGAGGAGGAAGAGGAGGAGGAGGAGAAGAAGAATCTCCCTTTAGTTTGGGGGGGACGACCCTTGCTGCAAAGAGTGAGGTCTGCAGCTTGGGGATACACCTGGACCCGGCGCTTACCATGGAAACCCAGGTGGCGTCCGTGGTCCGCTCTGCCTATTTTCATCTATGGTGGATAGCCCAGCTGCGACCATATCTAGATGGGGAGGGGGCCTCACTACTCTAGTCCACGTGCTCGTAATCTCGAGATTAGGTCATTGTAATGCACTCTACGTGGGGCTGCCTTTGAGGCTGACGCGGAAACTTCAGATGGTCCAGAATGCGGCAGCCAGGCTTCTTAGTGGGGTGAGAAAACACCAACATATCTCCCCCACTCTGGCTGCTTTGCACTGGTTGCCCATCCGTTTCCGCGTTGACTTCAAAGTGCTAATGATTACTTATAAAGCCCTAAATAGTTTGGGGCCTCAATATTTAGCAGATCGTCTTCTTCCACCTAGATCTACCTGAATCACCCGATATAGCCAGCAGGGACGGCTGAGGGGGTCTGACACCGAGGGAGGCCTGGAAGGAAAAACCAAGAAACCAGGCCTTCTTGGCAGTGGCCCCTTGGCTGTGGAACAGCCTCCCAAGCGAAATACGGCTGGCACCCTCGCTGGGCGTTTTCAAAAGCCAGCTGAAAACTTGGCTATTCAAGCAGGCCTTCCCTCCAGTCAATTAAGTGATTCTTATTTCTTTTTCTTTTGAGTCATGCCACCTTGGTAATGTTTGCTTCAAATTCTTATAATTGTAATTTTATGATTTTATATATTTTATATTGTTCTGCTTTTATCTATGTAAGCCGCCCCGAGTAGATATGGTCTAGAGGGGCGGGGTAAAAATCCAATAAATAAATAAATAAATAAATAAATAAATAAATAAATAAATAAATAAATAAATAAATATCCATTCTCCTTTGGAAAAATACCTAGACTAGAGATGAATATGTCATGGTGTTTAGAAGAAAACTAGATATATATTGTTTTCCTGAAAGCAAATCTTAATTGCTAGGGACAAAACCAAGAAACCTTGGAAGAAAGCTTCGCTATACCAAATACTTCTAGTCAGCTCATGGACAACAAGATATTACCATTACAATGGATGCCACAGTGCTATTCAAGAAGGAAGAGAATGCCCTTTTAATTCAGTGGGTACAATGGAATACCAAATGAATATATTGATTGTATCTTATATGATTATGCCTGTAAATGGAACCATGATTTTGGAGGCTATTTTTCAGAAATGATCTGATCTGCAGTTGTAGGCTGATAATGAATTTTAAGTTAAAAAAAATCTGGATGACAAAAATCTAAACAGAAAGCAATGCTAACTTTAATGGACCATTAATGATCTTTGATATGTAAAGAGAAGATCAAGATATATGATAGAATAATTATGATGTTTGACAATGGGCAATGCAGGCTTACTTATACGCATTGCAATTGGAGCAGCCAAATGAGTTTGTTATGCTTTAAAAAAAACAAACAACCATCTTTGAGACAGACCAGAAAAACTGAATTCAAGAGTTTATTGGATTAAGCCTGCCCATTTTGGTTCACCATGCTCTCAGATTTCTGGAATCTTTGCATACCCTTCTATTTCCAACATATTGTGTGTAACCAAAAGAACATGTTCCTTGAGGGTTTCTTCTCCTGACATGGCTTATTTAGCTGCTTGCCCTTTTGTCCATGAAGAGCTTCCTTCCTTAACCTCTTTCTGAGATATCTCCAAACCTTCTCCACATCCAGAAGCTAGGATGGCCAGATAAATAAGACAGCCAACAAGCTGGTGAACTCCGACTGCCTCCATTACCTGAAGGAAATGAATAACAATAGTAACAACAGCAAATAATAACAATAGCAAAAGCTGATCTTCCCAGAAATCTTGTCAATAGCATAAACATTGTAGATTTTAAATATGCTCTGATGTCTTCACTCCAAGGAGTCAAGAATCATAAGCAGGATAAATCAGATGCCACAGTTAATATGCCATTAAAAGAAGAGAACAAGGCAATGATTTTGGCCAGAGCAATTCCCTCCCAGTCTTATGTTTGCACAATCAGTATGTCAACTAAACTATTGTTTTAACAACTAATCACCCCCTGAAAGGTAAGTTCATTCTCAAGTTATAGGAGATCAGAAGAACTTGTGGAATGATGCTTAAGGAACTGCTTAAAAGGAATGGCTAACTCTTACAATGGGCTGAGCTTTCCATAGAGAGAGTAGAAAAATTGGCAGACAGACAAAAAGCTATTTCAGTCAAAGAATAAAGACCTGTATGATGTGAATGAGGCACTGCACACTAGGCAAGGGCAAAGAGGAAGCATATTTTTCCAGATCCTGTGCTGCTGTGGCCAGAGTTTGTACAACAGGAAAAGGATCATGATGTGCATATTCTGTTCCCTGCGTTGCTCCAAATGTGCACGCTAATGGGCGGGACCAGAGGGATCCCCCTATTGAGGCAGGTCTTTGCGACTTTTCCTGGATGCCCATGCGACATTACGAGGCTGTTCGCAAGAATGGCCGAGGGGCGTGGAAAGAAAGAGAGCATTTAAGGGGATGCACCCCTATTGTCTGCCTCTGGCCATGTTTAGCTGGCAACCCACCCACCTGCCATATATTCTAGTGCGAGATTAGCTGGTCACCCTATCGGGGGCTTGATAGGAATTTTTGGCCCATCTCTGGATTGGCCAGTGGCCTATCCTGCACTGGATTAGGAGTGTTGGCCTCGGCAAAGGTGGTAGCATAATTTGGTCACACTGGGTGGGTAGTGCGGATTCAAGGGTAACAGAACTTGGGTTATATGGTAACAGCACTAAATTGTAACGCATCTGAATGGACAGTGTGACAAACCCAGACCTACTGGAGGATGCCACAGTCTCACTAAGCTGCCACCAACCATTCCCTATAAGAAGTCACACAGACCAGGGATGGATTTTTAACAAATAAAAGAACAAGGTTTATTTACATAACACACAGGGAAAATAAAATGATCAAATGAATAAGATACAGTAACGTGGCTTAGTCTCAATCATACATACACTAGTTTGGTTCACACAGAACGCATTTAACTAAAGCACAGACCCTGAACCTATCAGTTCTGGCTAACCATACAGACACCTGAACCTATCAGGTTGGTACTGACTGACACACAGTAGTACCCTGTCTGACACACAGACTCCCACTCAAGCTTCTTCTCTCAGCTCTTCTCCAGCTTCTCCCCACAAGCTCCACAAATATATACAGTACAGCCCCTCCTCCTGATGTCCCGCCTTCCACTCCCCATAGGATGGAACTTTCCCTCCAAACCCATGACAGACAGGTAACATCAGTGCTGTATGTAACACCTCCCCTCTTTATAAGTTGTTTTGTAGGGGGAAAGCTAACGTGCTTTTCTCCAAAAAACAACCTGGTTAAAACACACAAAAACAGTTATACATACAATATCATACTTACTTATACTTACACTCTAAGTTAAACATTTACCATTTTCAATACATCAATTTACCTTTATTCATACAAACCAGGCATGTTTAATAAACAAATACATTTAACCTTTGGTCACCAAATATATACATAGTCCATGTTTCTTTCGCCGTTTTCATTCTTCAGGTCTTCTTGACAAGGCGTCAGCAACACAGTTCACTGACCCTCTGACCACCTTCACTTCAAAGTCATAGTCTTGCAGGTTTAAAGCCCACCTCATAAGTTTGCTATTGTGGGTTTTCATTGTCTTTAACCATTGCAATGGTGAATGGTCAGTGCACAGAATAAAATGTCTTCCCCAGATGTAAGGCTTGGCCTTCTGGATCGCGTAGACTATGGCCAGGCACTCCTTCTCCACGGTTGCCAGATGTCTCTCACCTTTCTGGAGTTTCCTACTCAGGTAGGACACTGGATGCTGGTCACCATTCTCATCCTCCTGGCAAAGAACTGCTCCTACCCCGCTGTTAGACGCATCGGTGTAGATGATGAACTCCCGGTCGAAGTCTGGAGCACGCAGCACTGGATAGTTGATGAGGGCCTCCTTCAACCTCTGGAACGCCTCCTCACAGTCGCTGGTCCACGGGATGCGGTCATCAGTCTTCTTCCTCGTCAGATCGGTCAGCGGAGCCGCAATCTCGCTAAACCTCGGGATGAACTTTCTGTAGTAGCCCACCAACCCAAGAAATGATTTGACCTTTTTCTTGGTGTTGGGTCTAGGCCAATCACGAACTGCTTCTATCTTGGCCTCTAGGGGTTTTATCACTCCTCCCCCTACCATGTGACCCAAGTATTTTATTTCTGGGCTACCCAGCTGCAGTTTGTTCTCTTTGCAGAGCCTAGGCCAAAGCACTTCCTCCCCTGGGTTAAAGTGCCTCTCCCTGGCTCGCTGGACATGCCAGGCTTTCTTTCTGACCTTCTGAGCTTGCAGGTTCTCTGCTGTTAGCTCTAGGTTTCTCTTTAGGTCATTCATCAAGGTGTCTATGTATGTCACAACGTCTTGTGGGTCATCTTGGGCGATCTGCTCCCAATTTTGTTTGATCAAATCAAGGGGCCCTTTCACCCTTCTCCCAAATAAAAGTTCAAACGGACTGAACCCGGTACTGGCTTGTGGCACTGATCGATAAGCAAACAAAAGGGATTGCAGCTTCTGGTCCCAATTGTTTGGATTCTCTGCCAAGTAAGCCCTAATCATGCGCATTAGAGTCCCATTGAACTTCTCAGTTAACCCATTACTTTCAGGGTGATAGGCAGTGGTTTCCTTGTGCTTAATTCCACAGATTTGCCATAAGCGTTTCATGAGCTTCGATGTGAACGATGCGCCCAAATCTGTGATTATTTCTGAGGCAAATCCCATCCTGGACATATACCCCACCAAGGCATCTGCCACTGTGTTAGTTTCAATGTTAGTCAAGGGTATGGCTTCAGGGTACCTCGTGGCATGGTCCACAATGGTGAGAATGAACCTGTTCCCCCTCTTTGTGGCCTTGGGCAAAGGTCCCACAATATCCACCCCTATGCATTTGAACGGAGTGTCAATCACAGGCAAAGGGCACAACTTTGCTTTGGTCCTGTCGCGGCTATTCCCCTGCCTTTGACACACATCACATTTTTTACAGAACTCCCTGATCTGCTTCCCTATGTCAGGCCAGTAAAAATTCTGTGTGATTCTCTGCTGTGTCTTGTTCACCCCTAAGTGCGCAGCAAACATGTCAGAGTGCCCCCTTTGTAAGATCATGGGGCGATACTTTTCAGGTACCACTAGCTGACTTCTGATCCCATCTCCCCCTTTTGAGATATTCCTCAGGGTCTCCCTATATAAAATTCCCCTTTTCTCTCGAAATCTCACTGGGGTTTCAGGTGTTAGCTGGGTGTCTGTCACCTGTTGAAAACATTTTTGGAGAGTGGCGTCTGCCTTTTGCTCTTGGCCAAATCTGCTGTCTGTGGTTAAGGTTTCCACCACAGCTTCGGCACTCCCCCCACCTGCTTCCGTCTCGGGCTCATCATTACCCCCCTGAACTGTCCCCGTGGTGGCTTGTGAACGTGTAATCACTAGCACCCGTTTCACATGTTCAGCCAGGTCATTTCCCATGAGCACGGCTGCTGGCAGAGTCGATGAAATTGCTAGCCGCCAAACTCCCCTCCAGCCTTGAAAGTTCACAGGTACCTCCGCTACTGGCAGCGAGATCACCTGTCCCTCAATCCCTGCCACCTTTATGCTCTCAGTCGGGATGATATACTCCCTAGGAATAATATCTGGATGGCACAGGGTCACCTGGGAACAAGTATCCCTTAGCCCCCGATACTGATGGTCAAGTATTCCTACGTCCACCCCTGCTGTTTCAAACAACTGTGAATCTGTTCTCACAAGTAAGCAGCGCCTGACCTCCACAAGAGGACCATTTTCCTCAGCCTGATCAGCAGATGTAACTGTTCCAGATTGAGTAGCCATGGCAACAGGCTCCCTCAGTGACAAGGAGCTTTGCTCTTTCTGGACACAGAACACAGCTTTTGGCTTGGTTCCACTCGAATCATGAGGCACATTTCCTTTTAGCTGCTTTAATTTCTCACACTCTGAGATTAGATGGCCCTTTCCTTGACAGAAATAACATTTTCTGGTGTATTTTGAGTCTTTCTCATCTTGTTTTGGTTTTCCCTCCAAAATCTGAGGTCTTGGTTTCATGTCTAAGGGCTTCCCTTCACCATGGGCCCCTCCCACTTGCTGGTTTTTCCCTGGTCCCTGAGAGTACTTGCTGTAGGTTTCTTTGGGTTTATCTACAGATTTCCACTCAGCAACTAAGGGTTTTCTTATTTGATAAATAAAATCTGCGATCTCGGCCGCCTCCGCCACAGATTTCGGTTTTCTTTCCCTCACCTGGAACTTCAGTTCCCCATGCAGGACTGAATAGAACTGTTCCAGCGCTATCAAGTCTTTGAGCTGCTGGAAGGTCTCTGTCCCCTCCTGAGATAGCCATTTCTCTAGCAGCCTCACCAGTTGGGCCCCCACTTGGGTAAAAGTCTGCTCTGGTTTCTTTGTGAGGGACCTGAATCTCTGCCTCAGCTGTTCCGCATTTATCCCATGTCTGGCAAACACCAGTTTTTTAAACTCAGAGAAGTCTTTTAGCAGTTCCTCTGGCATCTCTGCATAGACTTCTGCCAGGCTGCCACTGATTAAAGATCGCATAATGGTCATCTTCTCAGTTTCCCTTACTGAGAAGTCCACAAACGCTCTTTCCACGAGGGAAAAGAACACCTCAGGGCAATCTCCCTTGTGGTATACAGGGAATTTCTTCAGGTCAGTTTTAGACAATTGGCCCACCTCAGAATCCCTATTGTTATTATTGTTCTGGTTCATCATTTCCAATTTTCTTAACTCAAATGCCATCCTCTCTCTCTCCAACGCCATCCTTTCTAACTCAAATTGTCTTTGCCTCTCCCTTTCCCTTTCCTCCATTTCCCTCACCCGCAGCTCATGCTGTTGGGCTAGGCGCATTCTTCTGAGTTCTGGGTCCTGTTCTCCCGTGCTGTCCTCCTGCACTGAGCCAAATTCATCCTCAGAACCTTGGTCTACCTGTGGGTCTTTCACTTCACCCATTTCTGCCATCTGGCTTCGAGTCAAGGGCATAATCCCCCCCCAGAACAGGCTGCTTTCAAAAGTCAAGCCTCAAAATAAAGCGACCACTTTTTTTCTTTTGCCTCAGAACCAGCTTTCTATAGATTGCTGCTGTTCTTCAGCACTAACTTGCAACTGTAGCCAGCCAGAGTCTACCCCCCCTCTGCTAGGCCTCTCAGCAGACAGGCTAGATCACTGCTACTTTACACAGTTTTGCCTCAGCTTTTTCCCGCCAAAACAGGTTGCCTCAGAGCTCCCTAATCTAGTCTCCCCAGTTGGCACGTTCTTCCACTAGCGCACCTCCCCGTGAGGTACGCCTAGAAGATTACCTACGCGCTCTCAGATTGTCCCTGACTAGACCCCCCTTGCTCTGGGCGCACTTGCCAAGGCTTTGCTGTACCACTGGACAACTGGACCAGTCGTATCCCACACGCTGGACACCAATCAATGTGACAAACCCAGACCTACTGGAGGATGCCACAGTCTCACTAAGCTGCCACCAACCATTCCCTATAAGAAGTCACACAGACCAGGGATGGATTTTTAACAAATAAAAGAACAAGGTTTATTTACATAACACACAGGGAAAATAAAATGATCAAATGAATAAGATACAGTAACGTGGCTTAGTCTCAATCATACATACACTAGTTTGGTTCACACAGAACGCATTTAACTAAAGCACAGACCCTGAACCTATCAGTTCTGGCTAACCATACAGACACCTGAACCTATCAGGTTGGTACTGACTGACACACAGTAGTACCCTGTCTGACACACAGACTCCCACTCAAGCTTCTTCTCTCAGCTCTTCTCCAGCTTCTCCCCACAAGCTCCACAAATATATACAGTACAGCCCCTCCTCCTGATGTCCCGCCTTCCACTCCCCATAGGATGGAACTTTCCCTCCAAACCCATGACAGACAGGTAACATCAGTGCTGTATGTAACAGACAGCACTGCTGATCAGGCGATCACAGTGCTTGGAAGGAAAGATGCGCTGGGGACCCACCCGGACCCACAGACAGCACAGAGAGAGGGAAAGGGGGTCCGGGGAAAATTGGAGGCCTATAGTTATCCCATGGTAATAAAGAGGGGAATAATTGAGGCCTGAGCTCAGCCTATTGGCTGGCTAGGCGTCAAGTGAGAACCCAAGAGGGAAATCTGAATCTGCACTACAGCAGGACCCCCACTTTGCCAAATGGGAATGAAATGGATTTTTAAAGTGTGGCCCGTGTTTAACCCATTCACCTGGTCTCACGTAGTTATTCAGGGATAAGGGGGCAATGACAAAATGGCCCAGCAATTAGTACATCTTCAGTCCCGTGAATGCACGGTCTTGGATCACTGTTTTACTTGAAGGAAAACACACACAAAGCCCTCCATTATGAGCCAATGATTTCTGCTGCCCTCAACCAATGGGTAGAGATGGGCAACCAGTTTTAAAGCTACCTGATAACAAATGTTTCTTAACTGCTCACTTTGAGATTCTCCTCCCCACCAGAAAACCTCGTACAATTGTCACAACTGTTGTCTGCAACCTCAGCAGGCACCCTGAAACCTGAGCTACACAACTGAAATTAACCTCAGCCTCCTATCTTCACCTCTTCATCGATTCGCTCCCAGGTACACTCATAAAGTAAACTGATTTTTCTACCCAGCACTACAAAAACACAATCTGACTTATACCATTGTGGCTACCCTAAAGTGAAATGTTGCTTTAAAATTGGACCCAGTATTTGAATTTATGAAATAGGAAATGATGCCAGGGTAATCTTTGCCAAATGTCTATGACTCCTCTTCCCCCATGTAACCATCTACTATATACACTATAAAAGAGGAAACACTTCATGCTACTGAGAGAGGAGGTAATTATTCCTTGTCAATTAGACTTTTGATCACTAAACCATAAACAGCTGGTGGTGCATAACCACCCCTCTCATTTGAAATTATAGTGCTGTTTCTCCGCCTTAAAAAAAACCCAACCACATGCTCACTACATTTTCTGCCATAAAAATATTGCCTTAGCCTTTAAAACTGCTAAATAAAAGTAGAAGAAATGGCAGAACCATCTGAAATCATAATCATGGTTATGCATCACCAGCTGCTTATAGTTCAATGATTTAAGATCTAATTGGTACGGCATAATTATCTTCTTTTTTTGTTTTTAAAAGGAGTAGAGGGTTCCCCTACATCATCCGCTTGCCTCCCCACTACAAGCTGCACATAGTAGAATTAACGTTAGGATCTTGAGAATCTAGATGCAAATTCCCTTACAGATGAAAATTGATGAAGATCTGGTCTGGGGAAGGAAGTCCCACCATTAGATCACCATTGCTGATTTTGGTGCTTGTAGTTCCTCCCCACCACATGCATGCCACAAATATGATAATATCTACATTTAGCCACTTCCTGGAAAATAACACTCTAATCATTTAGGAGGTGTTGGTGTGACAGTGTGGAGGCACAGAAGGAGGGAGAGGCAAATCTGCACCATGTCTGTTTGTTTGTTTATTAAACTGCCCAGAGTTCTAGAAAGGGGGTACATTAATTAATTAATTGACTAAATAAGTAAGTAAGTAAGCAAGCAAGCAAGCAAGCAAGCCTTAATCTGGAAGGGCCAAGTTGTGTAGTCAGAGCAGAGCCACTTCTCCAGTTTATTGTATAGTTCTTTGTGTAACTGCTTGCACAACCAGTACACAGACTACCCGGGTATAATTCTTAGTGAATTCACGCAGGTTTAACGTTGAGCTATGCCAAGCCCAACAGGATTTCAGCTGTTATTTCCTTCCTCTCGCCAACAGAAGCAACTGAGGTGAAGCCCTTGCAATTGAAAATTCCAGGTAGGGTCACTGAGGCACAGGATCCCTACAGTGAACCTTACAAGATACACCTCCACTCTCACTCTCCTCAAGTGTTATGGATGGAAATGTAGAAGATATAAAACACAGACAAATTAGGCTGCTACAGCAGCGTCAGACAGCTGGAGGATCTGTGCAACATTTCCCCGGATTTATATTTGAAATTGCTTATACATTTTCCAATGTTATCTGGGCAATTTCTTTCCTAATCAGTGGATTATAGCCTTAAAAAATCTACACGAGCATGACTAATGTGGGAAAACAAACGTATGTCTATGCAATTATCAAATTGCACGGGTAATTTGATTTTTGTAATTGGGGGATCATTGTTATTTGTTGTGCCATTGTCACAGAAGCAAGACTGTCTTTACACTTGGAAGGGCAACCTGGAGAAGGAGGAGTAGGAGGGGAAGATGGGCTTATTAAAATCAGAAAACCATTTGAGGCTGTGCACCAAATTGTTTCTGATTATTGTGAGGCTGAGTACTCCCACATGTTTTGATTTCACAACTTTCCAGCCAGGCGACCCAGCTCCAGATATAATGGCCATTTACGAAGGACTGGGCAGATTTAGCTGGGGCCATGGAGAGCCCGGGAATAGCCAGCCTCCTCATGTATAGCCAAGGTTTCTTTATTGGCATTCAAAACTGGATTGTGCTGTCGTCTAATTAGAGATGAACTGGATGCCAGCTGCTGAAGAATATAATTAACTCAGCAAGTTACGTATGTGGCCACCGAGCCAGAGTTTTATTCTCCACTGTGCCTCCTGCAAGAAGAGCTAGGCTGGGTGGCCTTGGGCAGGCTGCACAATCCCAGGGCTCCCCCAGAAGAAGAGAAGGGTAAATTACTCTGAGTATTCTCTACCTGGAAAACCCTGAAAGGTGTCACCATAAGTAAGTATTGATGATGGTGATTTTCTCCTGTAATTTTTTTGTTGCTTAAATAAATTCTAATTTTATTTATTTATTTATTTATTTATTTATTTATTTATTTATTTATTTGTTTGTTTGTTTGTTTGTTTGTTTGTTTGTTTGTTTGTTTATACCCCGCCTATCTGGCCCACCGGACCACTCTAGGCGGCTTCCAAATATAAAATCAAATAATAAAACATAGACAAATACATAATAATTAAACAAGAACAGCAGTAAAAATAAAAAGGAAAAGTAAGAAAAAAATCAAGATTTGGCTGGAGGGAAGGCCTGAATAAACAGCCATGTTTTTAATTGGGTTTTAAAGGTGCCCAGCGTGGGGGCCGCACGAATCTCCGGAGGGAGATTGTTCCAGAGGCGAGTAGCCACCACCGAGAAGGCCCGGTTTCGTGTCTTCTCCTTCCGGGCCTCTCTTGGCGTCAGGCTCCTCAGCCTCACCTCCTGACTCGCGCGGGTGATCCGGGTAGACCTTGGTGGGAGGAGGCGTTCCGCCAAATATCGAGGTCCTAAACCATTTAGGGCCTTATAAGTAAGCATTAAAACTTTGAAGTTGACACAGAAACAGATGGGCAGCCAATGCAATGCGGCCAGCGTTGGAGAGATGTGTTGATATTTTCTCACTCCTGCAAGGAGCCTGGCCGCCGCATTCTGCACCACCTGAAGTTTCCGTGTCAGCCTCAAAGGCAGCCCAACGTAGAGCGTGTTACAGTGATCTAATCTGGAGATTACGAGCGCATGCACCAAGGTAGTGAGCGCCCCCGAGTCAAGGTAGGGTTGCAGCCGGGCAATCTGCCAAAGATGGAAAAATGCGGTGCGGACTACCGACGCCACCTGAATTTCCATGGCGTCAGGTCCAAATATATGGCGAGGCTGCGGACCCCACTCTTCGCGGCATTTTAAAATGCTAAGGTTCCCTTTAAATCAGTTCCCTGGAGTTGAGGTTGGCTAGCAATGATATTAAACGTCTGCTGTGGATTTGAGACACATTCTTTTGGTTTATGCACACAGGTGTACAATAACTGGTGTTTTGGAGAGCAGGATAGCATTCCTGTTTCTGCCATGTTATTCCAGTGCTCTCTGTACATGCTCTATTACAGTCGGAACATTTGTTTTACAACTGATTTTGAAATATCCTGAGACTGGCATTTCCTTAGGCCTCTGCTCAGCACACTATGCTTGGTAAGAGCAGGAGCAGGCTGGGATGCAGAGGCCAAGAGATGAGCAGGTCACCACATTGTTCTGCATGAATCATGCAGTGCAGTCCACTGTATCACTATCCAGAGAGCCTCTCTCTCTCTCTCTCTCTCTCTCTCTCTCTCTCTTTCTCTGGAAAAACATGAAATCGTTGCCCTTTAGACAGAATGTCTCCTCAGTTTTTATCCTTTACCCATCAAAGATATTTGAGCAGCTTTGCTTCACTGCAATTCTGAGCAGTTTTATGTCACCGCTGGATGGCATAACCCTTAACTTTGGTAGAAAGACCAGTTTCTGGCCCTGTCACACTGCTCTTTCCCTTGCGCTATATGCATTATGCCTTCCTCCAATGGTTCACCACCTTTGATAGTAGATGGGTTGATTGAAAACTGGTTGATTTTCTTCAAGAAAATTAGCAGAAATGGCCAGCTTCCCATGGCTAAAAAAACACCTTGTCTATCAGTCCATGTGTGGGTTTTTTCTTCTCTCTCCTCCCTCTGCCAACACAGGACATTTTCTTCTCCCCCATTCCCCCCACTTTTTCCAAAGCAATTCCTATGCCACAGTACAAAGTACTTCCCTCTCCTCCCCCTGTGCTCTCCTTTTTCCTTACTCATCCTTAGGAACTCTTCACACACACACACACACCGACTACCAAACCCTGCTCTTTCTCTTTCCCTTTGCTCTTCCTTGTTTCTCTACCAACCCTCCATTCTGTATTTTTTTTCTCATGGATCTTCCTCAGTCCTACTCAAGTGCTCATTCTGCCTTCCACTTTCCTCATTGTAATCCCCCATCTCTCTCAAGAGGACCCTTTCTCCCTCTTGGTCTTTCTTAGAACTCCTTGAAGAGTTCTTGGGCCCCGATGGGGAAAGCACAGTCACTCTTTGTGTCCAGAACCACAGATTAAGAAGGACATTGAGAAACTGGAACATGTCCAAAGGAGAGCATCTAGTGAAGGCCAGGAAAAACCCTTCCCCAAACCTCTAGAGCATCAGTACCAGTTGGTGTTGTACCAGTATTCAACTAGTCAGATACATGAGGTAACTTAGGATGTAGCGCTTACCAATGAGCTACAGTTTTGCTTATTTTTGCTGGCTGGCAGTACTGCAAATCTGTACATTCAGTTTAAGTAAATGCATTGTTTTTCTTGTGATTTTCTCCTGTGAACTGAGAAGAGTGTACATAGCTCGTCCCATTTTATTCTTATTATGACTTTGTAAAATGAGCGCCGCAGGAGCCAGTGACTCACCAAAAGCCACCTGAAATATTTTTTAAAAAAAACTAAAGTGCAATTTTCTTCCTCCTTACATAATGGGACTGTGATTGTCTGCTTCTTTTTCTTCATCATCATTAAACATTTTATTAATGCTAATACTAACACTAACAGTCATATTTTTAATAATGCATTTTATCCCACGCTGCAATGTAAAATTTGAGCAGTGGCTTCCGTGCAAAGAATTAGAAACAAGACAGTTCCTGCCTGTGATGAGATGGGTTTTTAAGGTAAAATCTTTTAAAGGCATATGGGTTTTGTAATTCTGAAGTGAGCCAGAGAGGTTCCATTTTGGTTTCTTTGTATATAATATCTGTGCTATGCTGACAAGTTGTTTTCTAGGCGAGCAGAGGAATGTTTTTCGGAAGGCCTGAGAAAAAGGACTCAGTGCGATTAGATGGGAATTGTTGTGACTCTTTGATAAACCACCGTAACCCAAATAACATCTGCTGTGGATGAGAAAGAATTCATGTGATGTAACAGGACTGTTTGCCTAGTAACGAACTCTGATTGGATGACATCGTGGGAAGGTGCATTAGGCCCTTGCCAGTTACTCTTGAAAAAGGAACTTTTTACCTATGGACATTGTCTTTCCAAGACCGACCTTTCAGTGATTCGTGACCTACATTTCAGCCATATGGGACTTACCCTGATGTCTTGAGAGAGAGTTTGGTGGCCTACCTACATGGACTGGTTTCTATGCTTTGCTGGATTACTTATAGACTTATGGGATTTTCCTAAGGACTGTGCATGGACTATTCTCTATGGACTGTTACCTATGGAATATTCTTTATGGACTTCTTTTCTTGGAATACTCCATATGGACTATGCTCTTGTAATTTTGTAAGGACTATGGTATATTTACTGGATTTTTCTTTTCTAAGGACTATGGGACATATAATGGATTTTTACTTTTGTTTAGGGATTTTTCTTCTATAGGAACACTGAGGACTATAGCCTTTTCATAACCAACTTGGATTATTTTTGTTTACTAATGATTTCCTGGACTGGAATGGTTTTTATTCATTTTAATGGCTTTTTTGGGTTTTTGAATACTTTTATATTTTTCATGTTTTCTTTGCCTCACTACATCTTTGTAACTAAACAGCACAATGCTAGTTTATTTGTTTTGGTTTAATTTGGCTTAGTAACATGCTTTTTCTTTAATAAAATAAAGATTATAAAACTCATTTGGTTTCCTGAACAGTACACTTGTCATAGGGTCATCTGAGAGTGCTGCCTCGGCCTAGCTTACTTAGAGTCCTGTCAGTGGTGCAAGTTAAGTCTAAGGACTACAAAGCCCACTTGACCTTTTCACAATAATATCTGAGAGTACCAGGGTGTTCTTATGTGGGCAGACTTGTGAGAAGGAGTATTGTAGCATAGCTGGTTGAATTGGACTCTTCAGCCCATTTTAGCATGTGCAAGCTCCTGATTGCTCTCTGTCCAAGCGTACACGTGTGTTTTCGAACCCGTGTTCGTCACATGGTGGCAGCTGCGCGATGGACCACGTGCTGGGTTTTGTAGTACCTCAGGATGACCAATTTTTGTTCTATCTAACAGCTTGAGTGACTCTGATCCACAAGCTAAGTTTTGATTGCAGTGGGACACTGAGGCTTCAAGGAGCTAGGTGCTTCCCTGGGTGTAAACAGTAATTTCCTAGGAAACGCTGTTTGCCAGCAGTTAGATCTAAAGGCTGTGGTGAGAGGTGTTAAATCTTCAGGCTGTGGTAATGTGTGTTAGAATCTGGGGTGCTCTTTTAAGAAAGAGATTCCCAGTGGGACAAGCAAACTGTTAGGAAGCAATTGAATTTAATCAGTAGGCATGTGCAGGTTGTTACAACGTTGTAGTGAGGAAATTCCAAGATGCATGTCCTTTATTTTTAGAGTGCTTGCACTCTGTAAAAGCAGCAGGTCATTTCACAATCTTAGGATTGCATAAATGACTCTGGCCACTTTGTTCTGGCTATATTGTTTTGGAACTTGCATCCAGGTTTTTTTTTCCTTTTTTTTGTTTTTGTTTTTGGCCTAAGTGTACTCCTATAATCTTAGGATTTGCCGGAGCACCTGGCCGTGTTCCAGACTAGCTCTGGGTCTCCCCACTACGATCTTAGGATCTGGCAGGAGTACCTAGTTGCATCTGGCTTGGCCTAGAGTCATACCCTATGATCTTGGAAGTATCTATCTGCACCCAGTTCAGTCATTGATCATCTCTTTAACTCTAGGGTTCACGGAGTAATCACAGTTTTTCTTTTCTCTTCCTTTTGGATTTTTCAGTAGTTTGGTTTTGGCAGCTGTCTGGCCTCTCACAGACCTTAGGGTCACCGAAGGGACAGCAGTTGGTCAGAAGTGCAGAAGAGATTTTTAATTTTATTTTGGTTTGGCAGCTGTTTGTTCTCTCGCCTATCTTAGGATAGCAGAAGGGACAGCAGTTGGTCAGAAGTGCAGAGGAGATTTTTAATTTTTTTTTTTCCTCCTTTTTGTTTGTTTTTGCTAACCTAGCCAAGGCTAGAGAGCCAGCAGATATGGAGGAGAAAAAACAGTCAGAAACCATAGATATACTCTTAGAAATGGCTTCGAGATTTTTCGAGGAAGCCAAGCAGAAAATTAGGGAAAGAGATTTCCTGATACGTGAGCTTTATCAGGAAAACATCCTTTTAAAACGTTTTCTTAGCACAGAACCTGGCTTGATGCAAAGGTTTCTCCAAGTCCAGCAGGGTTCCTTTGGGGATTACTGCAATGAGACGCTTCATACAATTGGAAGCAACCCTGAGATGCAAGATGTTTGTGTGGAAAGAGTTAACGAGGCCCAGTGGAATGCTAAGGAGCATTCCAGAGAAGACAGCGATTTATCGCCCGTCCAAACAGAGGATTTACAGGCCCTGGAGCCGCGCGCAGAGGGAGGAATGCAGGAAAAATTTTGCCGCGAAGGGAACTTGAGGAAATTAACACCGGCCGACCCAAGGGAAAACTGCAATGCTCCAGAGAATTGCAGTGCATTGGAATTCGGCTCAGAACCATCTTCAGCTCCTTTTCAGAGCACAGGACAGGTGAGAAGTTCTGAAATAATTCGGGAGGAGACTATGGGTTTGCTAGAAGAAGGAGAGCAAGGGATTTTCCAAAGTAATAAAGCAATTGCTGGGACTGAGAGCTTAGAAGCAACAGCAGTTCATGAGGGAGTGGAATACCGGGATGGTGGAATAGAGACTCAGCTTAATTCTTTGCCAGGACTTGTGTCAGCAGATTTTGATGCATGTCCGATCTCAACCAACCCCCCTTCTCTTAGCCCAGAGGGAACAGTGAAAGCAGACCCTGTTAGGTTGGCAGAGACCCCATGTAATTCATGGCAGTTCGGAAGTAAAGAAAAATACCAAGGGGGTGGCCTACTCAAGGTACCGGAGAAGTCAGCTGAGGAAGCTGGAGGAGTGAAGGTTTTCTCAGAGTCTTTGCCCAGTGCCATAGGAGGAGTTATTTGTACAGAGACTTTGCAGCATGGACTTTCACATTGTGAGACTGTTTATAACACAACCAATGATGGGGGAAGCGCTAACTATTTGGGATTACAAAGTATTGATGTTTCTACAGAGACGGAAATCTTATCTGAAAAATTTGGCCCAGTACCACAGTTAATCTTCTCAGAAAGATCTTCAGAAAGAAAAGCAGAGGTTTGGGACAATACTTATTTTCAACAGCCTATTTTCCAAGGAAGTGGTGAGAATGCTGGTACTGTTTCTGAGGCTATGCAGAGTACTCCCGAGGGAACTTTGTTGCAACAGCGGCCTCTTGTGACCAAACCTGATAGCACAGCTAATTCAGTGATACATGTGTCCAGGGGTGGGGCATTTCTGGACCAAGGCGTGGAAGGCATTGATCAATTTGGCCCAGGACAGATATTGGAGCCTGTGTTAGCTAAACCCCAAAACGTCTTCTCGAATTCACCGGGAGAAACTGAGGTGGTGAAACTTTTTATTACAGTCAATGAAGGATTTACTGCTGATTTTGATGTTGAACATCTACCAGTAAAAGAGGCTTTAATTCCCCATTGCTTAACTCGAGTGTTTAGTGCAGATGCAAGGGGAGAAAATGGCTAGAATTGTTAAAGCTATGATGTTTAATTTTCTTGGTATTCTGTATGACAATGTTCCTGAGCATACATAGAGTGTTTTCACTATTATTACTTCATATCAGTATATTGGTTTGTCAAGTTAATTACGATGTTAAACCTTGTTTCACTATTTTACTGTTTGATGACTAGAGTATTATCTGAGCATATGCAGAGTGATGTATTTGATTAAGTATACTAACATGTTTATTCTTCTGTTTTTCAGACTAGTAGAAGTGTCTAACGCAATTTTCTCTCATGTATGGTAAATACTGTAATTATGATAGTTCTCATGTATCAATTGTTTTGCTATTTTAGAACCATATTTGAAATGTATTACTTTATGCTCATGTTAATATCTTTCTCTATTTTGTTACTGCTTAATTATGGCATCTCATCTTATTCAGTTATCAAAATTTAAACTTACATTGTTTAGGAATTTTGTTAATCTTCAGGGGGCTTGTGATGAGATGGGTTTTTAAGGTAAAATCTTTTAAAGGCATATGGGTTTTGTAATTCTGAAGTGAGCCAGAGAGGTTCCATTTTGGTTTCTTTGTATATAATATCTGTGCTATGCTGACAAGTTGTTTTCTAGGCGAGCAGAGGAATGTTTTTCGGAAGGCCTGAGAAAAAGGACTCGGTGCGATTAGATGGGAATTGTTGTGACTCTTTGATAAACCACCGTAACCCAAATAACATCTGCTGTGGATGAGAAAGAATTCATGTGATGTAACAGGACTGTTTGCCTAGTAACGAACTCTGATTGGATGACATCGTGGGAAGGTGCATTAGGCCCTTGCCAGTTACTCTTGAAAAAGGAACTTTTTACCTATGGACATTGTCTTTCCAAGACCGACCTTTCAGTGATTCGTGACCTACATTTCAGCCATATGGGACTTACCCTGATGTCTTGAGAGAGAGTTTGGTGGCCTACCTACATGGACTGGTTTCTATGCTTTGCTGGATTACTTATAGACTTATGGGATTTTCCTAAGGACTGTGCATGGACTATTCTCTATGGACTGTTACCTATGGAATATTCTTTATGGACTTCTTTTCTTGGAATACTCCATATGGACTATGCTCTTGTAATTTTGTAAGGACTATGGTATATTTACTGGATTTTTCTTTTCTAAGGACTATGGGACATATAATGGATTTTTACTTTTGTTTAGGGATTTTTCTTCTATAGGAACACTGAGGACTATAGCCTTTTCATAACCAACTTGGATTATTTTTGTTTACTAATGATTTCCTGGACTGGAATGGTTTTTATTCATTTTAATGGCTTTTTTGGGTTTTTGAATACTTTTATATTTTTCATGTTTTCTTTGCCTCACTACATCTTTGTAACTAAACAGCACAATGCTAGTTTATTTGTTTTGGTTTAATTTGGCTTAGTAACATGCTTTTTCTTTAATAAAATAAAGATTATAAAACTCATTTGGTTTCCTGAACAGTACACTTGTCATAGGGTCATCTGAGAGTGCTGCCTCGGCCTAGCTTACTTAGAGTCCTGTCAGTGGTGCAAGTTAAGTCTAAGGACTACAAAGCCCACTTGACCTTTTCACAATAATATCTGAGAGTACCAGGGTGTTCTTATGTGGGCAGACTTGTGAGAAGGAGTATTGTAGCATAGCTGGTTGAATTGGACTCTTCAGCCCATTTTAGCATGTGCAAGCTCCTGATTGCTCTCTGTCCAAGCGTACACGTGTGTTTTCGAACCCGTGTTCATCACACTGCCCACAGGCTTGGAATATAAAAAGACAAAGCAGAAGAAGGAAGAGGTGAGGGGGAAAAAGGAAGGAAAAATATATACACTTTCAGAAGCACAGGGTGGTCTTTGGTCTGAGCAGAGGTGACATATCTTAAAGTAACAGCGGCTCACCCTTGTTGCAAGTGACAGGTGCATGGGAAAGAGTACAGAACACCGCCTCAGGTTTCCTTTACCTGCTCTAACCTGTATTGGCCTTCATTCAACCTGACACTGTTACTCTTAGAGTTGCTGATACCACTTCCTTGCCTCTCAAACCTCTTTCATGTACCTTCAAGGAGGAGACATCCTGCTTTTGTGCTCTAAAGGTGAAAGGGACAGCTATGGATCCTGACATCTCCGGCTTTGGATAGGAAAAATGTGAAAGAATCTGCTGTGAAGTCATACCTGGGAGGTTAGATTTCCCCAGATTAAATGGCTTCGACTGACCAAACAAGAAAGAAGGGGGAGGAATTTGGTACTCTAAAACCTTGTTTGCAGCTAGTTAAGGTAACTCTATGAAGGCCATCCTATTATGCAGGAGGCACGGTGACAGCAGAACTACCTTAAAAAGCTGGGGACAAGGCTGATTGTTAATTTCCTCTTCTATGCCAGTCCCCCACTCTTTTTTCTTTTGCTCACTTAGTTCCCTAGCACTAGGCAGTAAACCTTTAAAAAGAAAGAGAGAAAAAGAGAGATAATAGGATGGGATGGGGAGGGGAGGAGAAAGCAGACTACACTAGCAAGCTGAATTGCTCTGATTCAGCCTTGCTGTGATTTGATTCACAGCCTGCATGATGGTTGAATTTGCAAGCAGTGATCACACAAAGGCTGTAGATTGATTTGGGAGTTCAGTGTTCATATCCGTGTGATGTGATTTGCATTTTGGCCCACAGCCCACGTTTTTTCTTTAATTCTTCTGGTTCTGCCTCTGCAGGTCCTTTTATGGTTCCCTGTCAAGCCATTTGGTTTTGAAAAAGTTGTACAGTGTTTTGGAAAAGGTGGCTGCATTCCAAAGTTCTTAATGTGCAAAGAAATGCCACATATCGCAGGAAAATCTTTTTTCCCCCATTGGAGTTGTTTATGTTATGTCTGTAATTTTCTTCCACATCCAGAGATGATCCAGTGCTAAACTAGTATATTAACACTAGTAATAAGGTGATCAAGCACTAATCTCATATACAAATGTTTAAAAACCCCAAATTTCAGAGGACAAATAGGGGGGAGAACATGGGAGCTGGTGTTCCTGTGGTCCTCACATGCCAATTGCCTACATCACTGAAACAACACCCACAGGCACACATCCTGCCCTTAGAAGAACAAATCAACTGATCAAACAGGAGGAAGTCAGTTTGAATTGTTTTGGCTTGAAAAAAAATGCAGAAGCCCCCAGTGGCATTAAAAAAAAGCTATGCTGGGAACAAAAAGTATTGGGTCAATTCAAATCAGAACAAAACAAAACTTCAAATTGATCATATTACTGTAGCAAACCCTCTGGTATTTGATCATGTAGTTACAACCTTAGGCAGCAGGTTTCCAGAGGAGGACTCAAATAGCAGTCAGTTTTCTGCTGTCCGGCCTTCCTCACTGCTGTGTAGCAGTGGACTGGCTTCAGACAGAACAGCTCCAAATCCCTTCACACCACCTTAACCAATGCAAATGCATTTCATTCCAAAAAAGTAGAAGCTCCAGCAGTGGAGGGGGAAAAAACTATGGATTGGAGGGTGGGGTACTCTAAGCTGTTCCACATGGATTTGTATGTCACATAGGCAATGGAAAATTATGTGAACCTGACCATCCCAATCCTGGAGTACTTCCTACATTATTTGTCAATGCAGTTGCACCCTTAGTTAGCAGAAACAAGGATTTGTATCTCCTTTCCTTTCCTAAGTGCATTCCTCTAATAAACACCAACTTTCTTTTTCTTAGCAAAATGTGGTGACATGATTCCTTTACAAATGGGGAAGTGGGCTCTGGTAATCATTCCGAATTTCAAAGAGCCAAAATCCACCAATTAATATTGCTTCCATGCTTCTCTGCCTATGCTCTTCAGCAAGTATTACCTTGTTTTGTTGTTGCTGTTGGAATATGATATCCAGTGTGTTTGAACACTGATCAGAGAGTGCATTTTTACTGCAGGGTGGCATAAAAAGCATGATAACCAACCAACCAACCAACCAACCAACCAACCAACCAACCAACCAACCAACCAACCAAACAAACAAACAAATAAATAAATAAATAAATAAATAGCAACTGGTAATCTAGCATTGTACAATTATCTGTTACATGTGCTTTCATTACCTCAAAATAGCTTCATTTCCCCACATCTAGTTACTATCCTATCTGAATTTTGCGGGCATCAGTGAAATTTACTTTTTAATATACATGCATAGGATTGTGCAGTTAATTATGACCATCTTAAAAACAACAACACTTTTTCAATTTCATTGAATTAGTCTTTGTTTTGCTTTAAAACTTGAAACTATTCTATACTGCCATCTATTTTTATTGTTAAGGGAAAGCTGTGGTTAATATTTTATCGCTGATGTAATTGAATTAGATATAGGGCTTTCCTCCCCCTTTTTCTCAGAGAAAGCAAATTAGTTATTTTTATTGACTTTTGCATTTCTTGCTGGTATGTTCAAGAATATGTTAAAATGAACCAGATGTTACTTGCGCAAAGCAACATGCGTATAAAGAAAAGATAATTATACCATTTGCACCTGATCCTCCTCTGCTGATTCAAAATCTAAACCTTGCTTTTGAATTTAAATAGAGCTTTACTGAAGGGAAAGGAGCTTCAAATCAGAGCCATAAAACATGAAGCTAATTTTGAAAAACAAAACAATAATGCTGTCTCTGCTTAAAGGGAGGCTGAAGATAGCCAGGAATGATCTGTGATGCAACCGTTGCATTAAGCAGTATGATTTAAAAAATTTTAAAAATGGAGTGGGGTTGTCAGATTAATCAATTAATCAGCTTGATTAAACCATTAACATGATGAAGCTGTATCGAGATTTTGAAGCTGATTAACTGGGGATTACCCTTACATCATCATCCACCCTCCTACTTCAAGCAACAACTATCTTCCTTTTCTACAACCTCTTCTCTCTGGGGCCAGACTGGACTGGTGTCCATTGCTCTTTGGCTTATCTTACCACCATTTTCAGAATAATGTGAAGGTGAGCCAAAGAGGCAAGAGGGAGTTAAGAATCAGGCAGAGGAGATTGGTGGGAGAATGGGGGAGAGAGGACGGAAGGTGAAGCTAGGGAAGGGCTGTTTAATGTGGAGAGTGTGGAGTAGTAACATAGAGAGAACTTATTAACACAGAGTTCAGGGGAAGGTTAAAGAAGATCAACGTGTGAGAAAAGTACAGAATGCTGTCAGTCAGCCAGCCAGCTTATTATGCTTTATTATCGTGTTTCAGACTTATAAATATAGTCTTCTGTTGCCTGAGTCTTTCTGGGTACAGAAAGCGGGTAGAATTCAGCCCTATAGATATAAAGCCAAGAAGATATGCAATCCTATCCTTTGGAGTAGTTTTCTTTATTTCCTTTAGTGGATGTGATTGAAGAAATAAGTGGGGCTATCACAGCACAAAGGGGGAAAAGATGACTACCCCAGGCATGTTTAGTTACTTCTCTCCAATTATCATCTCCCATTTCCTAACTGTAAGGGTGCCTATAGGAAGAAACAGAGCAGAAGGTGTTTCCAATTCATTTAATCAAAATATCCCTGCAGGTAGTCAAACTACATGGCAGTTTAACTCTCTCTCTCCCTCCCTCTCTCTCGCTTCCCCCCCAAAAAATATTATTTATTTAATTTTATTTATTTAAAATATTTTAACCTGCCTTTTCTCCTTACTACATCACATTAGCCCATGGGATGAGCGATGCCTGTTAATCACACCTTATGATTTTCTTCACCTATTTGCCTTGCATTTAGTTAATTTTTGTTCTATATGAAGGTAAACACACGCTTAACTTGCAAATCTAATTACTGAAGCATGTATCTCTGAGAAAACCAGAGTACAAGTGGTGCCTTGCTTGATGACGTTAATTTGTTCCAGCGAAATCGCTGTAGAGCGAAAATGTCACCAAATGAAATAAAAAATCCATTGAAACGCATTAAAAACCGGTTAATGCGTTCCAATGGGCGAAATACCTAATCGTCCAGCGAAGATCCTCCATACGGCGACCATTTTCGTTTTCCTGTCTTGTGAAAAATGCCTCCTAAAAACAGCGGGGAGCCATTTTGAGCAGCCGGCAGCCATTTTGAAAACCTGACGATCAGCTGTTTTGATCATCGTAATGTGAAGAATCAGTTCCCTGCTTCGGGAACTGATTGTTGCAAAGCGAAAAAAACGCCATTAAAACATCATTTTGCGATCGCAATTGCGATCGCAAAAACATCGTCGTGAAGCGGATTCGTTGTTATACGGGGTAATCGTTAAGCGGGGCACGACTGTATTGGCTACCTTGACCCCAAGTTAGTTCCATACATGACAATGGTTAATGTAAATTGAAATGTAACGAAAAAATAACATGTCTTTTCTATTTTGGATTTCTCTTATGATGTTACATTCTGACTCATAAAATCCAAACATCTGTTTTAATGTCAAAGTCTATCAGCTTCAAAAAGTTTCCCTTTACAGTAGCTAAGATCATCTGCTAAGAATTTTCTTTCTGTTTCTTTTGTTCGGCTTCAGAACTTTGTGAATTGGCAGTTTGTGCAATAAAGCTAGTTTCTGTGCTACGTCCTGTAAACTGAAAAATCCAATTTTCCTGGATGTTTTAAAAAGAGTGGAATTGAGTAGAAATAAAGTCAGTTGGCACTGCACAATAGTTTCCAGATGTTTTATAGAAAAAGATCTAGCTCTGGCATTTTTTTTACTTGCTTGGTCTTTCGGTCCTGCTATGGTCATCATGCTGTCTCCTGTTGGAATTATGGGCAATTCAACATGCAAATTAATGCATGATCACTCAAGAGGAAGGAAATGCTTGTAAGATTGACATGCTGGGTAGCTTGCATGACCACCCTCCTCTCCTAACGAGTTAATTAACATTCTTTCTTTGGTGGGCTAATATGGCCATTCCCCATCTTCCATTGTTTTACTGCCATTGTTTAGAGAGAGAACCTTTTGGGATGCAGAAGAGGAAGGTTCCCCCATTTTCTCCTCAGCCTAACCTCTGATGTCTTTCCATTTTATTGAAGAATTCTGTAACCAAATTCAAGCCTACAAATGAGCAGGGTCAGTGAGTATTTTTCTCGTACTTCTATCTTGAAAACCATGTCCAAGTCATTACAGTGGGGTCTCTACTTAAGAACGTCCCTACTTAAGAACAATTCAACTTAAGAACAGCTCCATTTGCTAAATTTTGCTTCTACTTGAGAACAGAAATCCAAGATAAGAACAGGAAAAAAACCCTTTCCTGCTCTTTTTTTAACCTTAGGTCATCTTAGCTTAAAAAAATTCTCCCCCTAGTGGTAGAGTACGTATTAACCAGCTTTGCATTAGTTCCTATGGGAACTAATGCTTCAATGTACGAACGCACCTCTACATAACAAAAAACCAGCCAGAACGGATTAATTGGTTTTTCAGTCCATTCCTATGGGAAATTTTGCTTCAACTTAAGAACGTTTCAGCTTAAGAACACAATTCCAAAACGGATTAAGTTCTTAAGTAGAGGTTCCATTGTAGTTTCTATGGACGGAAAAGAGCAGATACGGATTAAATGGTTTTCAATGCATTCCTATGGGAAATGCAGATTCAACATAAGAATGTTTCAACTTGAGAACCACCTTCCAATACGGATTAAGTTCTTAAGTAGAGACCCCACTGTACTTAAGCTGGTCAAATGCAGTGGTGTATGTGTGCTTGGGAACTTGCTACTCAATCTTAATTCCTAAAGTTACTAGTACTAGTCTTTCCATTGTGTAATAAAGGGAATTAGAGACTCCTCTCTGCTGGTACTCAAAAGCCCATCACTTGAGCTTGTATGTCATAAAGATGCTATTTATGGCCAAGATACTGAACTGAGAGGAGAAGCAGAAGCATTTCTTGTTGTAGGTTTTTTGGGCTTTTTGGCCGTGTTCTGAAGGTTTTTCTTCCTAACAGTTTGCCAGTCTCTGTGGCCAGCATCTTCAGAGGACAGGAGTTAAAACTCTGTCTGTCAGAAGCATTGCTTTATATATATTCCTTCCTTCCTTCCTTCCTTCCTTCCTTCCTTCCTTCCTTCCTTCCTTCCTTCCTTTCCTTCCTTCCTTCCTTCCTTCCTTCCTTCCTTCCTTCCTTCCTTCCTTCCTTCCTTCCTTCCTTCCTTCCTTCCTTCCTTCCTTCCTTCCTTCCTTCCTTCCTTCCTTCCTTCCTTCCTTCCTTCCTTCCTTACTTACTTACTTACTTACTTACTTACTTACTTACTTACTTAGGATCAGACAAGCTAAAACACATATAACAGCGAATCTGAATCAATGGACAGGAGGAGAGGATAGATTCTGTGTGAGCCCTGCCCCTGCCTTTCCCCCAGAATCCATCAGGACTCACAGGGCAGGATGACTGATGGGAGATAAGCTAAATTCAACAATAGATCATGCTAAGTAATTATTTCTGTCCATCCTCCTGCCTTGAAATAATACCACATCTTAACATTTAAGAACACTTAGTCGAATTGAACTGATTAATGTTGGTTCAGTAGGTTTCCACATGATTGTAACTAATTCTCAAACAATGAAAATGGCCTGCCCATGTATCAGCCTTTCTAGCTACTGGTAGGAGAGGCAATGCCCAGCTTGTCTTAATAGACTAGCCTCCAATGTTTTTTTTCCTATGTAGCAATTTATTGATATGTAGATTGCTCTCAGGCTCACTTCTTTCCTCCTCCTTCTTCAGAGTTCTCTTGCTCCTGCTCTCCTTTGCAAAAAAGCATCAGCTACACATGAGCTATCCATAAAGACTGCCAGCATAGCTGCACTATCAGCAACAGCGAGCTCCTAGGATTTTTGCAGTCAAATGTGGAACTTTGCGACCTGCTGTATCCTTGGATGGATTTCCTGAAAGTACAACTTTTCTTTTTGCCTGATCACCAGTTCCAGAGAACTCCTGTTTGTTATTTGCAATCCCAGAACTGCACAGTGTCAGTACAAATGCCAGATATTCCAACTTATTCTAACTAGAGTTCATAACACTACATTTGTATATCGAACTCAAGAAGGAAAACTCCGATTTCAAACCTCCACTGCCTTGTGGCTATATCCAATCATGGAAAAGGCTTCAGGAGTTAACCTAGAGGCAAAATTCGGAGCTGGAGTCCCGGAGACAGTTCGTGTCGTTCTGCCAACTCCTGCAACATTGCTGAAACCAGTTGTATTGGCTCTTGCCTTTCCATTGGACCATTTCAGCAACGTGGAGGGGGGGGGAATCTGCTGCTTGGGTAACAGCCTATCCTCCATATTACTTTCCCCAGGCTTCATGCTCTGGAGAGGACACTCCTCAATCCAGAGCATGTTACCATAGTCTCTCGAGACTGAAGGATGTCTATGCATGCTATGCATATATGCCTGACAAAGTGGATGTATCCATGAAAGCTTACATTAAAAAATTTAAGGTGCGACAAGTTTTTGTCTTTTGTTCTGTTTTGTTTCTTTGGATTTCGCCTCATATTACTCATTTCTTTTTGGTAGTGATGCTGCTGTTATAATTACAGTTGCTCCAACAGGTAAATTTGTTTCATTGTGTGTCTTTAGCATTTTTCCATTACCAACAAGGCCAACAATTCTCAGCTTCTCTCTAGTGCTTAAATCTGTTGTTGTTGTTGTTGTTGTTGTTGTTGTTGTTGTTGTTGTTGTTGTTGTTGTTGTTGTTGTTGTTGTTGTTGTTGTTGTTGTTGTTGTTGTTGTTGTTGTTGTTGTTGTTGTTGTTGTTGTTGTTGTTCGCTGTGAAGTCATTCTCAACCTATAGCGGCCACATGATTCACTGACCTCCAGAAGGTTGCTCCTCAAGAACACTACTCAGATCTTGTCAACACAAAATCATGGCTTTTTTAGTTGTGTTAATCCATCAAATCTTAGGTCTTCCTCTTTTCCTAGCCTGTTTTCCAAAAAAATAAGCCCTAACCCGAAAATAAGCCCTAGTATGATTTTTCAGGATGCTCATAATATAAGACCTACCCCCAAAATAAGCCCTAGTTAAGTGAAAACCCACCCTCCAACATTGTGCAGCATTGTGCAGCAACCAGAAGATGACATGACTGTAAAATAAAAATCCCCTGAAAATAAGCCCTAATGCGTTTTTTGGAGCAAAAATTAATATAAGACCCTGTCTTATTTTTGGGGAAACAAAGTCACAGTCCTCTTTCCCTAGTATAACTGCCTATTCCAGTGTGTCTTATTTTTTCATAACATGTCCAAAATATGGTACCTTCAGTTTCATCATTTGTGCTTCTCAAAACAGTTCAGACTTGATTTGATGTAGGATCCACTTATTTGTCTTTCTGGTGGTCCATAGTATCCCCAAAGCTCTCCTTCACCATATGTTGAATGAATCAATTTTTTCCCCTCTCAGCTTCCTTCATTGTCCAGCTTTCATATCCATACATACCTAGTAAACTGCCAGATAGTTCAGTGGTTCAGGGATCTGCCTGCAGAGCCGGCGGTTGGAATAATCCAAAGGGTTCCTTCCAGCTCTGCAGTTCTAAGATGATGATGATGATGATAATTAGTAATTAGCATGGATTATCTTGGCCTTAGTCTCCAGTGACACATCCTTACACTTGAGGATAATTTCTATTTCATTCATGGTTGTCCTAGAAATCACAGAATCATAGAAAAGTGAAGTTGGAAAGGGCCTACCAGACCATCAAGTCCAATCCCCTCTCAAAACCTCAGTCATCTTCTGATTTCTTGTCTGTAATCTTCATTCCGACTGTTGACTGAACCAAGATATGAAACATTTTGAACAATTGTGATTTCTTCATTGGTAAGATAAATGTTATGGAATTACTCTACAGTTATGTCAGAGTCCAGCTCTAACATCAGTAAACGGGAGAGTACTCTGAAGAAAAACAATGGAGACTGCAGTCAGGGATTCAAAAACAAACCATGCTCTGTCGTGCCTGTAGGAAAAGGAACTTACTTGGCCACGCCCGGCACCTCCCTTTATTCAGTACTCAGGTTACACAGGAATCACATTACAACCAATGAGGCATCAAGTACATTCTGCCTAGCAACAACTGACACATGCATAGATTAATTGTGTTAAAGAGCTAGGCATTTGGCTGATGCATTCTTCTGCCTATGTGACTTCCTTGCTCAGCTGTAATGAAGTCAGCAGACTCCCACACAGTTATTATTTTTGTTGCCTTAATATTCATGTGCAATGCACTTTCTTATTCAGGCTTCCTTCTGTAGCAATTTCCAACCACTGCTATTTTCTGGCAGTATATCTGATGTATTTCTGATATTGTATGCCTAATATTGTACCTTGGAAAGACAAAAGCAACGAATAGATTCTTTGCTATTTAAAATTGATATCAGAATATCATAAAACTTTAGAAAATTCCCATCAAAATATCTAAAATTGCTTTTAAAAGATGTTTTAAAATTAACTAGGTATACTGAGAAGTAATTTGTAATTTCCAGCTTGTTGAGGACAGGACATTTTGGACGTCAGCCATTCATCAGATTGCCATACGTCAGATGCTACTTGTCAGCAAGTAACAACAACAATACTGTATACATGGAAAACGGAAACTAACACCATTGGGGGTGGGGGAAAGGAAGCTACTTTTCTGATAGGCTGGGAAAAGAAAATGTTTCAAAAAGAGACAGACAGATAAAAAAGTCAAGGATGAGAGAAGAAAGGACAGTTAAGAGACTGAGAAGCCAGAAAAAAACTGCTTGAACTGAAGAAATCATTGATGGGATTACACTCTTGACCAAACATCGGACGTTTTTGCTCGGATTAAGGGACCTTCGTAGAGGAAAGGCCCAATCTAGTGAGTAAACTGGCTGCGTTTTTCTTTGTTTTTTATTATCTTGTTGCTGATGCAGCATGTGTATTGGTGTGCCATTGTCATACATCAGATGCTAAAATTATTTCAGAATCCTGAATTAGAGACATTCTTCAAACGACCACGGTGAATACTCTTCCCATCTGTAAGGCTGGTCAGTGTTGTTTTTTAAATAAAAGGCAAGCAGTAATTTAGTGGGGCTAGCAAAACCTATCTGAAAGAAGTTACTGCATCACAAAGGTGTGACTGTAATCGTGGCTTTTCATCATATGCACAATACCGGCACACAACAGGCGCCTGTGCTAAGCCACACTCTGTTTTAAATCCTCCAGTCTTGAGGGTCTGCTGGAAAAGTCTTGTCAAAGCTGTAGGATTAGTATTTTGCTATTCATCACCTGGATAGCTCAGGCTGCTCACATAGTAATATATAACCCCCTTCTAGGCTCAGTTTAACAGAGAGTCATATAGGCAGCCTTAACAAACAATGACAACGGGGATTGTACCTGACAATGAGGATCACTACGGCAAAACATGCTGCAGTCACCTTATAGCAAATCATCAGACTAATACCCAGCAGCCCACAATAGAGCATTCAGGGGCATTGAGAAGCTTAGCAGCAGTCCACTGAACCCAGTTGCAGAGGATGTAAACTTTCTGGATGAAATGACTTAATTGCTCCCAGCGGGGATCACCAGAGAATTGTAATGAGAGTAACACAGGCCAGTGATAGACATGGCCAAGTTATAGAAAGTAATTGACTTTCCATCTTTTCAATGCCCTTATTGAAAGGAAACTCCCTCCAATAAAGAACATCTGCCAAAAATTGAACTACATGTCGTTGTTGTTGTTGTCATCGTCGTTGTCACATACAGCACTGATGGTACCTGTCTGTCATGGGTTTGGAGGGAAAGTTCCATCCTATGGGGAGTGGAAGGCGGGACATCAGGGGGGAGGAGCTGTACTGTATATATATTTGGAGCTTGTGTGGAGAAGAAGAGTTGGAGTCTGTGTGTCAGACTGGGTACAACTGTGTGTCGGTTAGTACATACCTGATAGGTTCAGGTTTCTTTCTAGGTAGCCAGAACTGATAGGTTCAGGGTCTGTGCGTTACCTTAAAGTGTTCTGTGGGAACCAATCTGTTGTGTGTGTATGATTGGGACTATGCCACGTTACATTATCCTATTTACCTGATCCTTTTATTTACCCTGTTTGTTATTTCAATAAACCTTGTTCTTTTATTTATTAAAATCCATTCCTGGTCTGTGTGACTCCTTACAGGGAATGGTTGGTGGCAGCATAATTACAGGGTGGAATACTCCAGTAGGTCTGGGGTTGCCACATTGATTGGTGTCCAGCGTGTGGGATACGACTGGTCCAGTTGTCCAGTGGTCCAGCAAAGCCTTGGCAAGTGTGCCCAGAGCAAGGGGGGTCTAGTCAGGGAAAATCTGAGGGCACGTAGGTAATCTTCTAGGCTTACCTCACGGGGAGGTAGGCTAGTGGAAGAACGTGCAAACTCAGATTGGGGGACTACATTAGGGAGCTCTGAGGCAACCCGTTTTGGCGGGAAAGGGCTGAGGCAAAGCTGCGTGAAGTAACAGTGATCTAGCCTGTCTGCTGAGAGGCCTAGCAGAGGGGGTGGATTCTGCCTGGCAACAGTTGCAAGTTGGTGCTGAAGGAACAGCAGCAGTCTATAGAAGGCTGTTTCTGAGGCAAAAGGAAAAAAGTCATCGTTTTATTCTGAGGCGTGACTTTTGAAGGCAGCCTATTCTGGGGGGATTATGCCCTTGACTCGAAGCCAAATGGCAGAAATGGGGAAAGTGAGAGAACCACAGGGAGACCAAGGTTCTGAGGAGGAATTTGGCTCAGTGCAGGATGAGAGCACGGGAGAACTGACCTCAGAACTCAGAAAAATGCTCCTAGCCCAACAGCATGAACTGAGGGTGAGGGAAATGGAGGAAAGATTAGAGAGAGAAAGAATGGCGTTTGAAATGGAAAAGGAAGAGAAACAGGAAAGGGAAAGGGAGAAACAAAGACAATTTGAGTTAGAAAAAATGGCGTTTGAGCTGAAGAAGCTGGAGATGATCAGTGGAAATAGGAATAACAATAATAATGAGGGGAACCCAGGGAATGGGGAAGGCAGCCTGTCTAAAACTGACCTGAAGAAATTCCCTGTGTACCACAAGGGAGATTGCCCTGAGGTGTTCTTTTCCCTCGTGGAAAGAGCGTTTGTGGACTTCTCAGTAAGGGAAACTGAGAAGATGACCATTATGCGATCTTTAATCAGTGGCAGCCTGGCAGAAGTCTATGCAGAGATGCCAGTGGAACTGCTGAAGGACTTCGCTGAGTTTAAAAAACTGGTATTTGCCCGGCATGGGATAAATGCTGAACAGCTGAGGCAAAGATTCAGGTCACTCACAAAAAAACCAGAGCAGACTTTTACCCAAGTGGGGGCCCAACTGGTGAGGTTGCTAGAGAAATGGCTGTCTCAGGAGGGGACAGAGACCTTCCAGCAGCTCAAAGACCTGATAGCACTGGAACAATTTTATTCAGTCCTGCATGGAGAACTAAAGTTCCATGTGAGGGAGAGGAAACCTAAATCGGTGACAGAAGCGGCAGAGATCGCAGATTTTATTTCCCAAATAAGGAAGCCCTTAGGTGCTGAGGGGAAAACTGTGGGTAAGCCCAAAGAAACCTACAGCAGGTACTCTCAGGGACCAGGGAAAAACCAGCAAGGGGGAGGGGCCCATGTTGAAGGGAAGCCCTCAGACATGAAACCACCAAGACCTCAGATTTTGGAAGGAAAACCAAAACCAGATGAGAAAGACTCCAAGTACAGCAGAAAATGTTATTTCTGTCAAGGAAAGGGCCATCTAATCTCAGAGTGTGAGAAATTAAAGCAGCTAAAGGGAAATTTGCCTCATGATTTGAGTGGAACCAAGCCAAAAGCTGTGTTCTGTGTCCAGACAGAGCAAAGCTCCTTGCCACTGAGGGAGCCTGTTGCCATGGCTACTCAATCTGGACCAGTTACATCTGCTGATCAGGCTGGGGAAAATGGTCCTCTTGTGGAGGTCAAGCGCTGCTTACTAGTGAGGACAGATTCGCAATTGTTTGAGACCGCAGGGGTGGACATAGGACTACTTGACCATCAGTATAGGGGGCTAAGGGATACTTGTTCCCAGGTGACCCTGTGCCATCCAGACATTATTCCTAGAAAGTATATAATCCCAAATGAGAGCCTGAAGGTGGCAGGGATTGAGGGGCAGGTGATCTCACTGCCAGTAGCTGAGGTACCTGTGAGCTTTCAAGGCTGGAGGGGAGTTTGGCGGCTAGCGATTTCATCGACTCTGCCAGCAGCCGTGCTCGTGGGAAATGACCTGGCTGAACATGTGAAACAGGTGCTAGTGATTACACGCTCACAAGCTACCACGGGGACAGTTCAGGGGGGTACTGAAGAGCCCGAGGTTGAAGCAGATGAGGGTAGTCCCGAAGCTGTGGTAGAAACCTTAACCACAGACAGCAAATTTGGCCAAGAGCAAAAGGCAGACGCCACTCTCCGAAAGTGTTTTGAAAAGGTGACAGACACCCAGCTAACACCTGAAACCCCAGCGAGATTTCGCGAGAAAAAGGGAATTTTATATAGAGAGACCCTGATGAATATCTCAAAAGGGGGAGATGGGATCAGAAGTCAGCTAGTGGTACCTGAAAAGTATCGCCCCATGATCTTACAAAGGGGGCACTCTGACATGTTTGCTGCGCACTTAGGGGTGAACAAAACACAGCAGAGAATCACACAAAATTTTTACTGGCCTGAAATAGGGAAGCAGATCAAGGAGTTCTATAAACAATGTGATGTGTGTCAGAGGCAGGGGAATAACCGTGACAGGACCAAAGCGAAGTTGTGCCCTTTGCCTGTGATTGACACCCCGTTCAAATGTATAGGAGTGGATATTGTGGGACCTTTGCCCAAGGCCACAAAGAGGGGGAACTGGTTCATTCTCACCATTGTGGACCATGCCACGAGGTACCCCGAAGCCATTCCCTTCACTAACATCGAAACTAACACAGTGGCAGGTGCCTTGGTGGGGTATATGTCCAGGATGGGATTTGCCTCAGAAATAATCACAGATTTGGGCACATCGTTTACATCAAAGCTCATGAAACGGTTATGGCAAATCTGTGGAATTAAACACAAGGAAACCACTGCCTATCACCCCGAAAGTAATGGGTTAACGGAGAAGTTCAATGGGACTCTGATGCGCATGATTAGGGCTTACTTGGCAGAGAATCCAAACAATTGGGACCAGAAGCTGCAATCCCTTTTGTTTGCTTATCGATCAGTGCCCCAAGCCAGTACCGGGTTCAGTCCGTTTGAACTTTTGTTTGGGAGAAAAGTGAAAGGTCCACTTGATTTAATCAAACAAAATTGGGAGCAGATCACCCAGGATGACCCACAAGATGTTGTGACGTATATAGACACTTTAATGAATGACCTGAAGAGAAACCTAGAGCTAGCAGCAGAAAACCTGCAAGCTCAGAAGGTCAGACAGAAAACCTGGTATGACCAGAAAGCCAGGGAGAGGCACTTTAACCGAGGGGAGGAAGTGCTTTGGCTTAGGCCCTGCAAAGAGAACAAACTGCAGCTCAAATGGGCAGGACCATACAGGGTCATTTCCAAGATGTCGGATCTGAACTACCTTATAGATCACCTGAAACACCTGGAGATAATGCTGCAGAGGTTAAGTGCAGCAGGGCTAACAGTAAAGGCAAGCAAGTGTCAGCTGGGTAGCCCAGAAATAAAATACTTGGGTCACATAGTAGGGGGAGGAGTGATCAAACCCCTAGAGGCCAAGATAGAAGCGGTTCGTGACTGGCCCAGACCCAACACCAAGAAAAAAGTCAAATCATTTCTTGGGTTGGTGGGCTACTACAGAAAGTTCATCCCGAGGTTTAGCGAGATGGCGACTCCGCTGACCGATCTGACGCGGAAGAAGTCTGATGACCGCATCCCGTGGACCAGCGACTGTGAGGAGGCGTTCCAGAGGTTGAAGGAGGCGCTCGTCCATTATCCAGTGCTGCGTGCTCCCGACTTCGACCGGGAGTTCATCATCTACACTGATGCGTCTAACAGCAGGGTAGGAGCAGTTCTTTGCCAGTAGGATGAAAATGGTGACCAGCATCCAGTGTCCTACCTGAGTAGGAAACTCCAGAAAGGTGAGAGACATTTGGCAACCGTGGAAAAGGAGTGCCTGGCCATAGTATACGTGATTCAGAAGGCCAAACCTTACATCTGGGGAAGACATTTTGTTCTGTGCACTGACCACTCACCACTGCAGTGGTTAAAGACAATGAAAACCCATAATAGTAAACTTATGAGGTGGGCTTTAAACCTGCAAGATTTTGACTTTGAAGTGAAGGTGGTCAGAGGGTCAATGAACTGTGTTGCTGACACCTTGTCAAGAAGACCCGACGAGTGAAGACGGCGAAGAAACCATGGACTATGTATATTTTGGTGACCAAAAGTTAAATGTACCTGTTTATTGAACAGGCTTGGTTTGTATTAATAAAGGTAACTTGATGTATTGCAAATATTAATGTTTAAATGCATAAATGATATGTTTGACCTAGAGTGAGTAAGTATGGGATTGTGTTATAATGTATAACTGGTTTTGTGTTTTAATCCTGGTTGTTTTTTTGGAGAAAAGCACTTTAGCTTTTCCCCTGCAAAACAACTTATAAAGAGGGGAGGTGTCACATACAGCACTGATGGTACCTGTCTGTCATGGGTTTGGAGGGAAAGTTCCATCCTATGGGGAGTGGAAGGCGGGACATCAGGGGGGAGGAGCTGTAGTGTATATATATTTGGAGCTTGTGTGGAGAAGAAGAGTTGGAGTCTGTGTGTCAGACTGGGTACAACTGTGTGTCGGTTAGTACATACCTGATAGGTTCAGGTTTCTTTCTAGGGAGCCAGAACTGATAGGTTCAGGGTCTGTGCGTTACCTTAAAGTGTTCTGTGGGAACCAATCTGTTGTGTGTGTATGACTGGGACTATGCCACGTTACATTATCCTATTTACCTGATCCTTTTATTTACCCTGTTTGTTATTTCAATAAACCTTGTTCTTTTATTTATTAAAATCCATTCCTGGTCTGTGTGACTCCTTACAGGGAATGGTTGGTGGCAGCATAATTACAGGGTGGGATACTCCAGTAGGTCTGGGGTTGCCACAGTCGTCGTCGTCGTCGTTGTCGTCATCATCATCATCATCATCATCATCATCATCATCATCATCATCATCATCATCATCATCATCATCATCATCATCATGTGCCATCAAAGTCAATCCTGAGTTATGGCAACCCTTCTTTATTGGAGGGAGTTTCCTTTCAATACTGTAAGGGCATTGAAAAGATGAACCCTTTAAGTCAATTACTTTCTATAACTTAGCAAGCTGCACAGTCCCAGGATGCCCCCAGAAGAAGGGAATAGTAAACCACTTCTGAGTATTTTCAACCTGGAAATCCCTGCAAAGGGTCACCATAACTCAGAATTGATTTAGATGGTATATGATGTTGATGATACATAAGTCATTTTTGGTAGGGTTTTCCAGACAGAGAATACTCAGAAGTGGTTTCCCATTCCCTTCTTCTGTGGAGTGCCCTGGGACAATTGAGCTTACTCAAGACCACACCGGCTGGCTTTTCTCCCTGGAGGCACAGTGGGAAATTGAACCTAATTGATACCTAAGACGTTGAGCTATATAGCCACTGAACTACATATACCCATTTTTATAATGTCCCCTATATCACATAAAAGTTTCAATTGGTTCAGTTAATTTCTTGTTACAAGTGGACTTACTGGCCAGAATCCTGTTGGGACTGCAGTGCATGGAATGGCAACTGTGCAAGCTGGGTGTGCTATGTTGCAGAGTATCTGCCATGCCCTCTGTTGTGCCATGATTGCGCAATTGGTCGCATGACAGATAGCCTGAAAAATGTGAAAATCCTTGAAGTAATGGCTTTTACATATGGGGTAAACTTGAACCAGATTTGGGCCACTGAGAATAATTTAATTGATCTATTTCTGGTCTGCTCAGCATGAACATGCAGAAATCACCCTGCAAATTGCATAGAATGATATTAAAATGATGGACGACACCATCACTACCTTTATGTGCATATGCCAACATAGATAGATGGATAGAACTACATAGTTCTGTTCCAAGGAGTGTTGATGAATCGTAGAAAGACCATGCTTCAGTCAACCGAGACTTCAAGGAAGCTACAACAACACCTGCAATTTTGTATACACATGCACAGAATATATCATCACACATTGCCTTTCTTGCTTCTGTCTGCTGGACCTCATATAGAGAGAGGCTACAGCAGTTTTACTGACCCCTCTTTGCCTTCTAATCCTATTATATGGAGACTGTCCTTTGTGTCTCAGGAACTTATGATCAGTGGTAGAACAAAATAGTCCAGAAATACAACTCTTGACCGGTTTGCAGGGCTGCTGGGATGCAAATGGATAGTGTACCTGGCCTCCCAGTGGCTCCCCCAAGCAGTGATTGAATGGAAACAGTGAACAGAAATGATTCCTTCATTATATGATGTACCCATCATTGTTCCAAGCAGGAGGCTCACCTGTGTCCAGGGGCCTTTAACACATTTCACACCTGCACTGCAAGGATGGGGAGGGGGAAAAAACAACTCTATCTGCACCACAGACCACAACTTATTTCCAGAATGAGGATGTAGCAAGAAAGCTGCAAACCCCGTGCTCATTCTAGATTTGCTTCTAAAACGGTCCCTGTAGCCAGCAGGCAGCCAAAGTCACTTACAGTGGGGTCTTGACTTGAGAACTTAATCCGTATTGGAAGGCGGTTCTCAAGTCAAAAAGTCTGTAAGTCAAGTCTCCATTGACCTACAGTGCATTGAAAACCAATTAATCCCGTAACAGGCCGTTTTTGTTCCATTTTGTTTTTTTTTCTGGTCTGTAAGTCAAATCTCAGTCTGCAAGTCAAACCCAAATTTTGTGGCCAGAGAAGTCTGTAACTCAAAAAGTCTGTAAGTCAAGCCGTCTGTAAGTCAAGGGTCCACTGTATTTATCACAGGCGGGGGGGGTGTAGTTTCCGTTGGATTGCAAGGGATCTCCACTGCTCTTTCTCATGCAGCGGTTTAGCCTCAAGCCCTCTGCATCTTCAGGAAGGGAAGAAGCAGTGTGAATGCTGCATTTCTATGCAGCTTGGAACAATGTTAGGCCTTCTTTCCTCCCTGGAAAAAAAAGGGAAAGAGAAGGGATTCTGAGTTTGCACACTGCTAACAAACAAGCAGAAGGTGAGACATGTCGTCAGCACCAGCTTACCCCTTACCTGCTCCTCCAGAAAAGCAGGATGAATTTACAACTTCAGTCTCTCCAGGGAGACTGTTACCCTTTCTTTTCAGGTACACAGTTGTTTTCATTTCCCTCAGAATTCCTAGCCAAGGTTCTATTTCAGATCCAACCACGATTACACACACAGACACACATTCACACACAAACACTCTCCTAAAGATATAGACAGATTTTCCAATGATCTCTCTCTCTCCCCCCCCCCCCCCCGATATAGATGTAAAACTTCATGTGGTCTTAAATGTTGTTGATTTTTTAAAAAAAAGATGTTAACAATTAAAAGAAATAAAATCCCTCTGTTTTTACTTTAAGGCACCCTGGCTTGGCTTTATTGCTTTACTGGTGTGAGTTCTATGGCAGTCGTTACTATGGAAACACCACAAGAGTTGTTTGGTCTGTAACATTTTGCTTTGCAGATGTGATGCTGTTGGTTTGATTTGCCATTCTATTGCATTATTGGAGAGAAGCCTATGGCTCAAAACAAGGCGAGCAACCTCATTGTTATTCTTAAGTAAAATTAATATCTGGTTTAAAAATAATAATAAAAGAGAGAGAGGCGGAAGAACTGGCTACTATGCAACAGTAATCAACAAAGGGAAAATAACAGGCTGTTAGATCCGCAACTCAGTTTAGAAAGCAAGAGAAGAGGGAAGTTCAACAGATGCTAGGAACATGTTGTATTGAACTGCTGTAAACGAGCATGTTCATAGTAGATATCCTTGTTCAGGACAAATTTAACCCCTCAGACAATGGTTGAGATTACACTATCCAGTTTTGATGAAACCTGATATTGATTTTCTAATAGGCTTTGTCTATGCCTTATGGAAAAAGCACATTGTGCCCCACTCATTCATACAAAGTTATATCTGTTGCTAAGGGACTGTTGCTTGATACCATCAATTACAGCCTCCTCCCTTTTCACCTCATAAAATTCACTGGGAAGTGGGAACCAGTACTTTCAGCCCCATTCTGAAACTTTTTAAAAAGAAAAATCAGCTAGCTGCAGAGTGTAGCATCTTGTCTCATTAAAATCAAAAGATCACTGCAAAACCACATGGTCAACTCACCCAACGATGCTAATTTGAAAATACTGGCACCCTCCTTTGAATCATCCCAAATCATCCAGAACAGAGAGAAAAGTGTTGTTTTACCGGTGTGACACTATGAACCCAATAAAAATGCAACTATTGGGTCAGAAATTATAGCCCTGTTCTCCAAATATTTCCGCAACTCTCAGTACCGTTGGCCATAGCATCCTTCTGAACAGGCAGAAAGTTCCACGGTAAGAACAGGAAGCAGGGTGCTGCTGCAGGTCTGCTCTACCTTGCTCATTCAGTACTTCCAGATAGTTCTGTTGAACAAGGACTCAAGTACGGTACTTGGCATTTGTACTCTGGTGTCTCACAAGTGTCTATTCTGTCTCCCATATTACTTAATTGCATTGGGGTGGGAATTGCGTGGCCCATAGGCCACATAAAGCTGTCACCCGTTCTTATAGCTCCTGGATCTTGATCATTAGAAACACATCCCAAAATAGACTTGCTTTTCATAGAAGTCTCTGGAAGCAGCGATTCTCCTTAAAAACAAAATGCAGCCCTCCAGTATCTTGCTTTACTACCTCTCCCACCCAGGAAGTTTCCCTTGGAGGGGATGGTGTAGCTCATTTTTTAATCTTGGAGGTCTAAAAAGGACCCATGAGCACACACACACACCAAGCTTGTCCACCATTAATCTATATGAAAATGCTGAGTGCGCATCTAAGCTGAGATGTTATCAATGTGTCGATGGCATCAGCTCTTTTTCTCCTTTCCATTACCTCCAAATGAAATACTGTACTGGAAAAATTTAGTGACCACAGTAACTAAGTGCATGAGGGTCAATAAACAGAAGCTCATTCAAAATAAGATGGGCATTCTATGGCAAGATGATTCATCTGCAAAAGGAAATAGTACACATTATGTGTTAGATGGAGTTGCACTCCATCTGTATTGGTGGGGTAAAGGTAAAGGTAAAGGTAAAGGTTCCCCTTGACAATTTTTGTCCAGTCGTGTTCGACTCTAGGGGGCGGTGCTCATCCCCGTTTCCAAGCCATAGAGCTAGTGTTTTGTCCGAAGACAATCTTCCGTGGTCACATGGCCAGTGCGACTTAGACACGGAACGCTGTTACCTTCCCACCGAGGTGGTCCCTATTTATCTACTTGCATTTGCATGCTTTCGAACCGCTAGGTTGGCGGGAGCTGGGACAAGCGACAGGCGCTCACTCCATCATGTGGATTCAATCTTACGACTGCTTGGTCTTCTGACCCTGCAAGCACAAGCTTCTGCGGTTTAGCCCGCAGTGGCACCACGTCCCTAGCGTGGTGGGAGTTATCTTTTAATCCACCATTGTCACTGGAAGCAAACATAGTTTTTATGGCATGGATTCTTTTCTACCAGCTTTGGTTGATATGCCAGCTATGACTCTGCTTGGGTATGTATAGCCTGACCTGAGTAATCTAGGCTCTGGTAACCTCCAGATTAATCTGTTATAATGTACTTTATTGGGTCTATCTTTGAAGGCTTTTCATAAATTGCTGTTAGAGAAGAACGTGGCTGCTAGATTATGAACAAAGGGTTGTGGGTAACGATCTTACTATTATTGTGGCATGCCAATTAAACTGGCTTCCTAATCTGTTTCTGGGTCCAATTAAAGGTTTTATCAATTAATTAACTAACTAACTAACTAACTAACTAACTAACTAACTAACTAACTAACTAACTTCTGAAGTCCTTCAAGGTACAGGATCAGGTGGATTGAAGGATTTCATGTCTCCATAGACACCTACTACTACATTAAAGAAAATTACTACAATACATAAATAAATAAAGTATTACTGAAAAAAAAATCCATGAAGGCTTCTCGTATGACTTTTCCAACAACATCCCTAGGGGAAGTGCAAAGTTGAGGAGGGAAGTATGGGTGTTCCCAATGTACTTATGGCAACACTATTACAAGTGCAAACTTTCAGAACTGAAAACTGATTTGGAGTTATGGAGCTCATTGTTCCAAGACAAGCCAAAAGGATTTGTCCAGGTTAATATATAAATGAGCCAACACGCTCCATTTAAAGAAATAAAGTACTTAATAAATCAACTGGTCTCTTAGATGAATTCATTGTCATGCAACAGCAGAAAACTGAGTTCAGATCTTTCCTCCAATTTTTTAAGCTGAGTTATTCTCTGTACTAGCTTCATGGCCAGTTTTAAATTCCAGTAAAATTCTTCATCAGTTAAATCTGTGCCAGTGCAGCAAACTTTAAATGTTTCTTAATCTTAACAGCTACTGGACAGCTATTCGTAAGATGCTCTAGTAATAAAACTGATTCGCTAGGCAAACTGCACAATGGAAAATACAGTAGATAGGTTTTACTTCAACTTCAAGCACACAGTCAGAGAATGTTGTATTTCAAAGTGTATAATACATAATATCTGCTTATGCATCTTGCTATTCAATTAAGCATTACCTCGCCACTTTGTGGGGAGTGCATAACATGCTGATTTGGAGATACAGAAAGCTTTCCTAGTGACTGGGATAAAGACACAAAGCAACAGCACAATTTTTTTTTTGGTTTATTCATTTGTAGGATTAGAAATTGTCAAGTGATGACTTTTTATCCTCCCCCTTTATGTCTATGGTTTGTTTAATAATGTTTGCAAGGCAGGTGTCTGGATTCCCCCCCCCGTGCCCCTCCCAACAGATACTTTGCACTTCTACTCATTCCATGGCAGGCAAAAGTGCAAATGTCGCACTTCCCATTATTTAGTCTCCATAAAGTTAAAGTGCATTACCTGTTAACAGATCTGTCTGCCAATCAGGTGTTACTTATTACTATTTACTGCTCTGCTTGTACGTCCACAAAGTGCAGAGGAAGGTGACAACCTCAAAAGTACTCAAGCAAGGTGGGTTACGCCAGGCTAACAACAAGCTGTCCATATGTATACACTGAGCTTTGGGTTGAATGAGGATTTTAAGATCAGATTCCCCGACCAGGCTCAACAGTGTAGCTGCTATACCAGTCTAGAAAAAGCTATGATAAGCTGGGAATCTGATAGGATAACATGTATGAGTTTTTGCAAGCTGAATTTGTGTTTGACAGCGGTGTGATAAATAAGGTGTACAAAATGGTCTCTTTTATCATCTCCCGGATTCCAAGGATGCTCCCTTTCCCTATTTCACAAGCTGTGAGACAAGAGCTATGCAATCTTCATCTCCTCCTCCTTCTCTGCCGGCAAATTGCTCAGATTGCTAATGGTCTCTTAACTATAGAGTAAGCTATCCCTCTTGCTATAGACTAATGCATTATTGCCTACAGCATTAGTTTAATTATTTAGGGCCCAAGCATTAAGACATAATCATTTCCTTCTGATCCTTCATGAACTTACTCTTCATGCCCCCCTCCCCTTTTCATTTCTTTGGCTACATGTTCTCATTTTGGGGATGAATTCAAATCATCTACGATTTTTTGCAGCACGCAGTCGCCAATGCAGACAATTGGATCCCGGATTCCTGCAGTACTCTGGACCCCCTCAACAGTGTGCCATCCAATAGCCACAAATAGGACCCAGAATGGATACTTTAGGGAAATACAAGGAGGAAAATATTCATGGGGTTGAGATCTTCAAACATCTTTTATAGAGTTGGCAACAAGGGCTCTTGACTTTTAATCACGGTAACCCCTTTTAATTTCATAATTAAGGTAGCACTAGGAGGAAACTGCCCTTGGCTAATGTGTAGCATGTTTAAAGTCCCTTCAGATTCCATTTCAGATTATTCTGAATTACCTTCCTTAGCTTGGCAATATTTTTCCTACCTTTCTAAAGTTTTGAAATTCTCTGGTTAACTTTCCTCAGCTGCGCAGCAGAACAGGACTCTCAGAGCATAATCGTTACTACAGTAGTTTCCAAATACATGCACCCTTCTCTCATTAACTAGCACTTACAGTCTCAATGAGTCACTCTGAGACATTAATATAAAGAATAAAACTGTTCCATTTACTTGGAATTTGTTAACAAACTAACAACACCCTGACTGCTTTAAACAACTCTGCTTCAGCATACTTTAACAGACGTTTTTCTACCAGCCACCATCAATGGATATTAAAATTGATATGTTATATATCAATATATATAACCTATCAATTGATATATAACGTATATTCTGAGTATATAGAACTCTCAGTATAGAGACAAGGTTCTCTTTGAAATTTGACACACAGAACTATTGGTTAATGCTGGACATATTGACCACATGGTCAACTCACCCAAGGATGCTAATTTGAAAATACTCCCTTTTGAATGTTCCCAAATCATCCAGAACAGAGAGAAAAGTGTTGTTTTATTGATGTGACACCATGAACCCAATAAAAATGCAACTTTTGGGTCAGAAATTATAGCCCTGTTCTCCAAATATCTCTGTAACTCTCAGTGCCGTTGGCCATGAACAGGGAGAAAGTTCCACGGTAAGAACAGGAAGCAGGGTGCTGCTGCAGGTCTGCTCTTCCTTGCTCTATCAGTACACACAGAAAGTTTATTCCCAATCAAACAAGCTAGAAGGCAGCACGTGGGGTTATAAACTCCAACACCCCTTCTCAAACTCATATGCAAAGAGGCATTTGAGGAATTTAAGGGTAAACTGTCAGTTGAAAGTGGCATCTGTTGGTAGGTTGAAGAGTCACTTTAAAGAAAAATATCATCTATTTATGCTGCTGCAGAACTATGTTTGTGACATGGGTTCAAAAATTCCCTAGTCTTTTCTTCCCTTATCTAACCATGCCTAGAATATAGAAATCTTCTTATACAATATACTTGGAATGATTAGTCAGACAAAACATTTCAGAGAGGCTTGTTGCCATATGAGAACTAAGGCCACAGACCAAGACAATGTGTCCCTACAAAATTCATACTGGATATCTGGGATTCACACAAGAGAGTGTCACAGTTGAGGTGTAGATGCATATTAGGCTTGCAAGAGAAAGATTAGTCCAGGTGTCTCATATGGAAAACACAGTTTCTAAATATTTGCTGTGCAAACGTGAAGGTATTTGGAAACCTAAGGAGATTTTTCCAAATATTCTGAGCAGAGTTTGGAACATTAGATTTGAAAATTAATTAGTTCAAGGTAAATGTTAGAAAATTAATTCATTGACATTAATGCTGAAAACTTAAAACATTTAGCTCATTAAATGAACATTATGGATATGTTTGTTAAAATCAATTTGGGGGATGCCGTCTGCAAAGGGCACATGTCAGTCTGCACTCCCCATCCCCACAGGAAAATAGGCTGATATCCCCTTTTGAGTATAAGATTGGTACGACATGGCTCAACCTTGGCCCTATATATGCATTTGGATCCAGAGACACAAAAGCTTTCACTAACACAAACCAGATTCTATGGTATTTCTCAAGGTTTCTGAAAATTATAATCCATGGCTATAGTCCATTGCTGGGAACCCCAAATTTGGGGACCATTGTGTTTATATTTCACAGCTATTGACCATTTCCAAATACTCTTGTTCAGCATAAGACTACCAGAACTTTCACTGAAAGCTTGGTATTATTTCATTTTAACCTATCCTAACACCTAATTCTAATTGCTTTTCCTATACTCCCACACTTGCACAGGGTAGCCCTGACAGCTGTAAGTAACACTTTTGGCATTCCAGGTGAGTAAAAACATCTTCCATCCAGGCCACCTGAAGGCTTGGATTTAAGTCCCAACAAGAAGAAGGAAGAGAGTATGATACCCCCCTTCAAAAAAAAGGAAGCTTATGCTTACTCAGAAAAGGGAGTGAATTTGGCTGAGAAGTGGTATCATTTAGGGTGCAACTACACTGGGATTTGTCCCACAGTTAAGTTCGCACTAGGGAAAGGCTGGTTTGCTCCTGGCAAACACATGATGCAAGTGCCAGTGCAAACCAGCCTGTCCTCAAACCATTCTTACCTGTAACTTTTTTGGCTCGCTGTCAGGGGCTATTCTTTTTTAAGGTTTGGATAGGATTGCTCCATTTTGATTTGGTTCCAGCATGTGTGATTGCTGGGATCAAACCCAAATCTCTGTCTGTCCGTTTTTTGGGGGGAAACCACTTATTGAAGACAAGGGAGAGGAAGCTTTGCATTTCTTTTTAGGTGTTGATAATACATCAGGGCTTTAAGTGCTCTCAAAGAATCTCTGATGTGCTGTCGGTTTGCAACAATTAAAAAGAAATGAAAAATGGCCTCCTTCCCCTCCAAAGGTGAGCAGCAAGGAAGATTTCTCTTTCTCAAGATCATTAAGCAGCTTCTTCATCCATGCTTCACCTACGCTGCTAAAGAACCTGAGAAATGGGAAGCTTTCCCTTGAACGGGGAAGATACTTAGATAGTGCTAAACAGAGTCGCTTGACTTGCAGTGTGGTTGCTCCTTGCATGTGGATGCAAAAATCACCCCAAATGGCATGCTGTCCCTCAAAACAACCCCGTATAGCATGACCAATTTAGACCAATCCAGGCCAGGATAATTCAGCCATCTTGTTGCACCTATATTTCCAAATGCTCTCTGGTAGATTACCCTCTAGATTTTGGAAGCCTCTAAATTCTGGTGCCCTGGATAAAAGCCCCAGTTCTTCTGCCCTAGTTATATCCTTACTGATGCGGCATAATCAGTCACCAAGCCTAAACCAAATGTAGATGACCATCTCCCTGAAGCCAGAGAGAATCTTTCCAGTAAGACAATACTACCAAGGTTATATTATTCTAAATCAATCATATTGCAGTAGAGCTGAGAACTCATATGGCTAATCCATTTTTCACATTGAGGAAGCTCAGCTGTTTTCTTTGAGTTATGAAGTATTAGAAATCTGCAGGAAAGGATGCATCTATTTCTAGCTATTAAAGCTCCCCCTCCCCTCCTCAGGACTGCAGTGCTCTTACGTCTGCCTTGAACTCCTGTGATTTGGAAAGCATGTTAACTGTATGTCATCAGAAACTTGTGATGGCACAAGAGTTGGCCTAGGGTGGGTCCCAGTGATGTCACACAAGCTGGGACGCTTGGCATTGGGAGGCAAAACTGTTTCTGAGTCAACTGAGGGTGGAATCCATGCAAAAAGACTCAGGATCCTCAGTAAAACCAAAGTAAAAACTTAATACTGCAAGTCAACCCCACCTTTTTTTCCCCTTGGTAAACAACTGAGCTATCTAGCCAGCATTACACAGTTATAGCAGTTGCATAACTGTTTTATTATTTATTTATTATTATTTATTTATTTGTTGTGGTGCCATCCTATGGAATCCTGGGATGTGTAGTTTGGAGAGGTGCTTAGAATTCTCTGCAATAGTTCTGGAGGAGACATAGAGCTCTTCACTACAAATCCCATGATTCCTTAGGCTGGGAGCCATAGCTGTAGCTGCACTATCGAAGTGCTGCAACTTTGTAGTGTAGAAATGCTTGTATGTTTGGTGAGCAAATCATACTGGCATTATGCAAAATGCAGTCCAGTTAATTGTGCATGTTTGCACTGCAGAGACTTGCTTGTCAGGTTTAGGCTACTTCGACCCTTCCATATAAATCAAGCAAAGCAGCATACTGAATACAATGTCTGCAAGGCTTAGAAACAGAGTATTAAAGAACCAGGATTTCTTTTTAGAGCTGCAGAGCTGGAAGAGACCCTATGGATAATCAAGTCCAGCCCCTGTCAAGGAGGCCCAGTGGGGAATTGAACTCCCAACCTCTGGCTCTGCAGGCAGATGCCTAAACCACTGAGCTATCCATCAGTTTTATCACTTTTATGTAACATATAAAAAGGTTCAGATTACAGATGGGGACGAATTAAAAAAATACTGATTTGTTGTGATTCGTGATTCATCAAGGTTAATGAATCAATGAATACAAATTTACAAATATTCTTTGATGAATCAACAAATCGATTTGTCAATTCATTTTCACTTTAAAATGCTATAAAACTTGCCCCCAAGCACCTAGAGGCACCAGATTTGCAGAAAAGCTTCCTCAGACAGCTGTCTACAAGTCTAGCAAGTTTGGTGAAGATAGGGCAATGGACCCCTGAGTTATATAGTCAAAAGGAGGACACCCCAGGAAAGGTCCCCCCAGGTACTTAGAGAATCCTAAATCACACTGAAGCTTCCTATGTCTTTCCCCAACATTCCTGCCAAGTTTAGTGAAGACTGGATATCAGACATCTGAGTTATTCACTCACAAATTGGGTCCCTCCCCAGGATAGTTTACTACATGGCACAGAAGCAGATGGCATTCAGGGAGTTTGATTTGTTTCTGACAGGGACATAGAGGCAGCATGAGGCATTGAGGTAGAGTTTGTCTTTACCAACATCACATTTGGCAGTGAAGTAGAGTTTCCCCCAGGAGGCAATAAGGTAGTTGGCAGCAATGTAGACTTTTTGCCCCATCAGGCAATGAGGCACAAGGCAGCAAAGTAGACTGTGGCCCCATAGGGCAATGAGGTACACTAGTGCCTCGCTTAGCAACATTAATCCGTTCCAGAAAAAACATTGCTAAGCGATTTCGTCGCTAAACGGAATAAAAAAGCCCATAAAAACGCATTAAAACGTGTTTAATGTGTTCCTATGGGCTTAAAAACTGGCCTTATGTGAAGATCTTCCATAGGGGCGGCCCAGATGGCACTGCCTTGCTCTCTCTGCTCGGCTGGCTACTCAGCAGCTGAGCAGGGAGGCTTGTCCTCCCACTCCCTTGCCAGAGTCGCCCGCTTAGCAGGAAGACACAGCAGCACCAGTAGGGCTACTGTTGTGATTGGCACGCAATGATGCCAGCCATGTGTGCTGCATGGTGATTGGTAAGTGGTTGCCCGGTTCGTGAGGAAGGGTCCAATCTGGCTGGCCACCCATGCTGGTGAGCTTCGTATTCGTCTAATACAAAACTCCCATCTCTACTCATGGTGCTTTGCTTTTATATGTTTCTCTCACCCTGGTCCTGAATATCACATCTAAGCTGCCTACATCAGCAAAAGACCACCTACCAACACAGCCCCTGCTTTTACAAGAGCAAAACACAATTAACTGCATAAAGAAAAGTCTGTTTGGATCCTTCCAGCTTGAAAAGGTAGAAATCCCTCAGTGGCAGAGGGGGGGGGGAGCTGTTTTGGGAGCAACAGGGTTTAGACCAATTCGATTCAGCCTTGCATCACGAAGTCAGTAAAAATTACTTCAAATTCACCCTTTTTATATCTGGAGCAAATCTCATGCTATTTGCAGTCTGCTTGCTTGCTTTTTAATTTTCTTTTACCTTTATGTGCTGTACCCGATTTGCACAAGCCCCAACAGGATAATGAGCTCATGCAGTATTTGCAAAAATAGGTAACTCTTGTCTATTGGCAGGACAAAACACATAGAAATGATTCACTGCAAACCTTTTCGATACTGTTGAAAGAATAAAAGCAACTTGTGTTATAATCTGGACAACAGGATCAGTGCCAAGAAGGACAAGAATGCAAAACATTAATTCTAAAAGATGGATTATTGTATAATCTTTACCTATCATTTGGTAAATGCTGTAGCTGACAGGAATTGCAGGTTTGGATCTCAAAACTGAAACTAAAGAACATTTACTGTACCCAGAACAAAAAGCACTTTCAACTAGTACCATAGGAGTAGTAAAGTGCGATTTTCTTTAACTGCCTTTATTCAGAACTATTCTATCCACTTTAGTGTAAATCACAGGAGGGTTGGTATTTTACGTATTCATTCTCTATAGTCCTCTTATGTGTAATGTCTTTTTGCCGGAAAATGCTGACTGGTTCTGACACTGTCATTTCAAAGTAAAAAGTAGAAAAAGTTTTAAAAAATCATGGTGGGCATGATTCTTGTGAAACAGAGAGGAACAAAATTTTTGATCCTGCTCTGTCTGTAGGATAAAATGAATGCAGTACCCTTGTGGTAGAGTAGACAACTAGACTCTTGAAGGGAAAAAATCTCTGTTTTGTTATTTTGGTAACCCTCCAAGGGCACAATTTAAGGCTTCAGGTAACGTCCAAGACAGTTCCCCGAGGTTTACACAAGCAGGGGCTGCTCCAGTCTAGTTAAAGGTACCTGAAGAAATCATTCTAAAAGCCTATGAACTTCAGTACAACCTCAGTCGCTGTGAAGCACCTTTGAGCCAGTAGAACTCCTTGTACGGCCCAATTTTGCAGCATAGTGGGAAGTTCTGGCAGGACAGAAGCAATGTTTATCCTTGCACAGGATGAAGCCAAAGGTAATATCCCAATATATAACACTGTATGTGTGCCTGTTTCAAACTAAGATACTAATAGAAAACTTATTGTCCACATGCATTTCACATATATTCCTAACAAACCTTTCTAGTCAAGTATTTAAAATACTCTAATGAACACAAATCGGTTCCATTCTCAGTGGCTGCATATTTATTTATTTGTTTGTTTGTTTGTTTGTTTGTTTGTTTGTTTGGTCGTGGCGGTGATAGCGCTGGGGAAAAAATTCCCCACACGGTGTAGTGCACCGAGTGACAGCCCTAGGACTCAGGAGATGTTGGTTCCTCAGGAGATGTGGGTTCCACTAGCCCATGGAAGTTCAGGAGGGGGGTGGAATTGGCAAATCCACCCCTTAAATATCTCCCTTACCTTGAAAACCTTACTAGGGTCACTAACCTGAGGGCACATAAGACCCATGCAATGGTAGGAGATAACACATGATCTCTTTTTAACACATAATCTCTGATTATAAGAGTTGGGGAAACTAGCTGGAAAGTTGATGCCGGCTGGGAAAAGCCTGCTACAGACTCAAAGACAAATACTACAAAAAACAATCTTGTTAATATATTATCGCAGAGACCCCTGCCAAATCCATTGGAATGTTTACCTTTCATTACAATCGAGAGATGTTCCTTATTCTCTGTCTCTTTATACAGCAGGCATACGTTAAGAGAGTGCTTCCACTGTGAGAGTGGCTCGATATATAATAATCATCACAGTAGGAGGCCATGACTTTTAATAGGAAGTTACCAATAAGAGCTGCCGGATCAATGTTTGTTGGTTGAGAGAAAGGGGATGTCACAGGCAGACTCTGAAAGATTTATCATCATTAAAATTTAAAGCAGGCTCTAGACATTGAAATTCATGGAGGGAGCCCAGCAATGTGCATTATTAAATCAACGAGCATCTGATTAGAAATGTGAAGGAGCAGAGGGATGGTAAAAGATGCCACAAGATCACTTAGTAGGCCGAGGTTGTTGTCTAAGACCACACTAAATTTTTTCTCCCCACCCGTACTTTTGTGGGAGCATTTGCTCCCCTGTGCAAGTTGTGGAGAGACAGAAGGTCAGAAATCATAGACCTATCAAATGCAGAGAGGGGAAGAATTATCTTTAAAAAGAAGACGTTGAAGGTTTTTATCTGATTATCTTTTTTATTTTTTTATAGATAAGAATAAAATTTTAAAATCCCCTGTCATGCTTTCTCTTCATTCTGATCCACCATCAGGAAGAGGGAGGTTAAAAAAAACTGGGGAGGATAAAATGTCCCATGAGATAAGTGTAGTTCTTTTCTCAGGATAATTCTTGGTGAGAGGAATAGACAACTTCCCTTGTTGGTCATATGGCAAATCTGCTTTTCCCTGTCCTAAAATCCAATTTTATGGCTTCATAGTTAGCATCTTTTCCACACCGAAAGAACATTTCATGAAAAGATACCTGGGTATTTTATATTCAATTGCCTTTTGGTGACAGAAGAATAAAGCTTTTATCTAGATAAGCAGGATATTTAGCAGATCCTTTTGAATTATGGCTTTCATTGGCAAAACAGGTAATTTTCTAGGCTTTGTAAAATTGCAGAGAAAAACCCTGATGACGTGATTGCAGTGTATGTCATGTATTCAGTTTTTAAAATACATTTGCTTGAACACTAAAGAGGCTTTAGATATATATTTACAATGTCAGAGTCAGTGGAATTTTCTGCATCTTGTATTCAAAATCATATATACTAGAGCTGTAGTGAATCAAAAAGCATCCTGCAAACCAACATAGAATCACTTTTGAAGTGGCATCCCCAGGTTACATCTCCTTGTGAGCATAATGAGATCGAAAAATGAACATCTGTTCTAAACCGCAGTGGACATGTGTCGGAGATTGTGATTCCTATGGCGCCACAATGTTTTATTGTATTAGCAGCTGATGCAGCTGCCTTATTTTAGCTTCAAGGGACCAAGGGCTGGGGCAACCCTATATCACTTTTCTTTCCATTTTATTCATATCACAACTTTGGAATGTGAGTTAGACTGAGAGACAGTGACTGGCTCAAGGTCAACCAATTGGATTCTTGGTTGAATGGGGATCTCAGTTCAAGATTCTCTGACATGCGTGCATTCACCTGCATACCGCCCTGGCTCTGTTATGAGACAGTTCTGTGAGCATTTCACATCCATGGTACTTGAAGGCACATGAAAAATGTGGACACTTAAGACATTACAATGGCCAAAGTCCAACAATCAGACAAATGCACACAACCCCACCTAACTTTTGCTTTATTTTAACACAATAAGATTTGCTTCAATGCCTTAAATGTCACAATTGTAACAATTTACAATTTGTGACAATTTACAATTGTGACTATTGTAGATTGTCACAATATATATATATACACACAGTGGTGCCCCGCAATACGACGACCCCGCAGTATGACAAAACCATATGGTTCCTATGGGGGAAATCCGCTTGACGTCGATTAGGTCCTTGCTTCGCAAACCGTTTGTTCGCTAAACAATGATTTTTCTGGCTCCGCAAAATGGCTTCACCTTCGCAAACTGACTTCCCTCCCTTCGCAAAATGTGTGTTTTCTGGACAGATGTTTCGCAAGGCAGGGATTTTAAACAGCTGATCGGCTGTTCTCTATGGGAGATATTCGCTGGACGACGAGATATTTCCCCATTGGAACGCATTAACCGGTTTTCAATGCATTCCAGTGGGGATTTTGTAATTGTAAAAGTGGCTGGTTGTTGACCCGAGCATATGCAGCTTTCTAAATTAGATACAAAAAGTTACCTCAGTCACAGCATTTCATCACAGACGCCTTTTACATGGTAGCATTGGAAATTTCTAGCTTCATTTTCAGCTAAAATAAAATAAAAATCTCTTTATGAATGCTTTGGGGCTGGTACTAAAGAAGTATTACCAGGAACATCAATAAATGCTCTCAAGGAAAAAAAGAAATAAATGTAGATTACTTCTGTACACTTGAGGCAAAATATGTTAATTCCAACAGTACCATGAGTTTATAAGATCATAAAGTGAATCAGTATTTTTAAAGCTTTATCATGCCTTTAAAATTGCTTTTAATCTTTTCTTCTGTTTACAAGTGATTCAGAAGCTCCACATTGAATTAAAATGAAGCGATCTAAGAACCATTTGAGAATACGCCTGTGCTATTCATTTTCTAATGTCTTTCCACTTTAGCAAACACTCAGGTTTAGGAGTGGCACTGCTCACAGGTCAGGAAAAGGAACTGCACTGCGTGGCAAAAAAGCAAGGGAGTGGTGACAGGGGAAGAAACCTAAACACTGAGCACTGCCTCTGCATCCATATTAGATTTAAAGTCTACACTAAAGTGCAGAATGGCTTCTGGACAGTAGCTTTCTAGTGTCAAACCTGAATGGTGAGGTCAGGGCATGGAGTCACATCAGCAACAGCTGCTCCATAGAGACCCTTTGTTTTAAAATTAATCAACACTTGAATTAAGTAGCACTGGGTAACAGTGAAAGTCTATAAAGTGTACTTATATATTTAGAGATTTTGGAGGAATCCATCATTCATTCATTCATTTGGCTTCTATATTGCCCATCTGGCTATTAGGCCACTCTGGCGGTTTACATGTTAGACAATAAAACATACCTTATACCAGCAATGAATATAATAATACAAAATCAAAATAAAGAAAAAAACAACCAACAATTTAAATAAAATAGTTAAAATAATATAAAATAATGTAATATATAGCAAGACAGCAGGATTGATAGTATCGATGTTGAAGCCATTCACTGTAATTAGGTGTTGTAATTAAGATGCTGTAAGGTCCGGAAAGGACTGCCAAAAAAGCCATGTTTTTAACAGTTTTTAACCATTAGACTTGAGTTCTGATGCAAAACGTCTGGGTCCTCACCTCCCGGGTTAACATATAGCTTGGAATTAGGAATGGAAAAGAACCTTGCAAGTTTCAATAGTAAAATTTGCCACTCCACACCTTTTGAGACTTTTTACAATAGAAAGTACACCCCTTGCCCCAGAAATCTGCACAGTCAAGGCCCGTAGCCCATCTTTTGCACACAAAATCTCTTTTAAAAATGTGAGTGGCCCAAAGCTGTACAGTTGAAATACAGGCACGCACACACATTTTTACTGACAGGGCACAAAAATAAAAAATTAAGAAAAAAATAATTTTTGTGCTGCTTTAAAGATTAGCAGCTATTTCTCTTTTAATAGGAAGCCAGGAGTGCGCTGGTGCTCTTAGCAAAAGCTCTGGACATAGTGAAACTTGAAAAAACATAGAGAACAGGGCATTTCTCAAGAACTCTCCATGTCCCTATTTCAAAATGCTGGTAACAGGTTGTACCCCTCCCCTTTCAGCTCATAAGAATTTGAAGACAGTGCTGGGCATGCCATGGCCAACAGCGTATGGATGGAGCAATATACGATACAGTATAATGTGGGCGGATTGTTTACTGAAACAGAGAGATAAATGGGAGTGAGCCATGGTGCATTGACTGCGCTGTGTATCTGGTAACACCTAGTTAAGCCCTTAGCTTTGCTGCACTTCACAGTTCTTACATTCATTCCAAACTTGTTCCAAGCAATGAGACATTTCAGAGGCAGGAAACTGTTGGTATCTTTATAACATGTTTTTTTATCTTCAAACATACAAGCAGAGCATGCAGGAAGCAAGCAACAGACACAACAGACAATCCTTCAACTAGCAGCAGATCCCCAGAGAACATTTTATCTGGCATCTTCTAATACTACCAGCGCCCCCTCCCCTAGTTCTAAGGATCTCTAATGAGAAACTCTCGCTTCTCTCCCTGTGTTTGTCTCAGTTAAGCATGTGTTTTCCTATTCCTCTGTTCTTTGCATTCACCTGCAGAGATGGAAGGATGTCAAAGCTCTGAAGGGTGTCTCTGAAGACAGTGAAGAGAGAGTCACAGCTATCAGGAGACCGTCTGATCATCAGATCCCATTGATGAAGCATCAAACAACATCCTGTATTAACAGCTAGCAACTCATCTCTTGAAGGGATAGCAAGCCAACATCCGTAACATCATATTCGCTCTCTCTCTCTCTCTCTCTCTCACACACATATATATTTAAAATATTTTTCTGTATATGTATACATTTAGTTCTAAAACACACTTTCACTCCACACTTTACTGGGGAAATCAGTAGTTAGTCGTTCTGAGAGGGGAAAACAATGAATTACAAATTACTTCATTGATTTTGTGTCATCTCTCATCAACTTTTCCTGTGACATGAAATTATAGCTACATAGACCAAGTGAAGATTACCAGCAAGACTATTTATCAGTACTGGAAGGTTTGTGGTATTCAAGTCTGGCATGCCCTCGCTTGAATGTTTTAATTAACTGCCATCAGGAATAATAATGGGATTTCACTTCTATTTTAGAAGAACCTATGGAGAGCAATACAAATTCCTAAAAAGTTGTCCTTGCTCAGCTTCTCAGTCCGTAAATTCTTCAAGGGAGCAAACTGACAGCTTCAATTTCAACTTGCTAAAAATTAAAATGCTATTTATCTTCCTGGTATGTAATCCTTTCCTTTCTGTCAGCGATATCAAGTACTACTTGAACCTCACTTTACAGACAGAAAAGCCTCACAGGAATCATCATGGAATAAAAATGTCCCCAAGATAAGAAGAACCAAGCAATTTATTTCATAAATCACTGATCATCGTGGAAACTTCACATGGCAAACTTTACTTTCCAAGCACTTCTGTTTTGAGAATAAATAAGTCTGAAAAGCTGAGGCTTAGATACATTTTAGAGGTCACTCAAATCCAAGTTCCAGAACCAAAGCTTCTTAAACATTTGTTACAGGTACATTTCCTTCTCTTTTATGAAGCTGGTGAAAAGATAAATTCAAATCACATGTATGTTTTCCCATTTTATTAGTAAGTGACCTGGAAACCAATGAGATTAGAATCTGGCCTTTTGTAACCAATTTACATCCAGTTACACAGCAGTGAGCTGTTTCACTATTTGTATAAAGCTGGATCATGAGTAACTTAAGTCTCATCAACTTCAGCAGCTGATGAGACTTAAGCTACTCATGACTAAATCTGTCTAATCAACACAACATGTAGCATACATATTCAAAAAATGAGAGGACTTTTGTTTTTCAGTGGCAGAATTTAAAGGTAAATTTACTGTATTGTCTTGTTAAAGAACTGAAGCATTAAAGATAAGTACTGTTAACTCTATTGCTGGTAGGCTTTGACGTGGACTCAAAGAAGCTCTTAAATGAACATAAGACACACAAAGGAGGAACTGATGAACTGCTAATTTCATCATCAGGGGACATCAAGTGACATTCTGGAGGCTTTGTGTTTCAGGAATGGTTTTTTATTAGTTACTTGTTTATTTCAATATATATCCAATTTAATTAACCCATAGCGGGCACTGGAAGCAACATACAAGAAGTGAAATCACTGATAAAAATTAAATAGCAAAAGTACTATTAAAACTTCAGATGATCAAACACGTAAGGAGAAAATGTCAGTTTTGATGGTGGTATTAGTACCCAGTTGGGTCTTCTAATGTGAAATGTTGGTTTCAGTTGCATATGTTCCATTTCTCTATTCCAGTGGACAGAGAAACTTGGGACAAAGTCCAAAGCATTGATGAAGCTATAACTTACCACTGTATAGAAGACCATATCATATTGCTTAAATAATGTGTCTTGTTAAAGCAGTGGTCCCCAACCTTGGGCCTCCAGATGTTCTTGGACTACAACTCCCAGAAGCCTTCACCACCACCTCTGCTGGCCAGGATTTCTGGGCATTGAAGTCCAAGAACATCTGGAGGCCCAAGGTTGGGAACCACTGTGTTAAAGGATGGTTTTAACAGCTGAAATTTCTTGGAATTTTGGAGCTTGGCTGAACACAGAAAGCGCTTTATACCAACCTCGTGGTAGGTAGGAGCCTCGTGGCGCAGTGGTTAAAACGCTGTACTGCAGCTAAAAAAAAACTGTGCTCACGACCTGGGGTTCAAATCCCAGGTAGCCGGCTCAAGGTTGACTCAGCCTTCCATCCTTCCGAGGTCGGTAAAATGAGTACCCAGCTTGCTGGGGGGGCAATGTGTAGCCTGTATAATTAAAAATTGTAAACCGCCCGGAGAGTGCTTGTAGCGCTATGGGGCGGTATATAAGTCCAATAAATAAATAAATAAATAAATAACCTTAAAATGATTTTTTTCCCTTAATTGCATAAGGCTTCATAGGTCATAACCTGAACTTTGAATTGTGCCCAAAAATAGAAGAGCAGCTGTTCTAACAAGGGAATCACATGCATGCTGCAACCAGCTTTGGTTGACAGACTAGCTGCAAAATTCTAGAACTGCTGAAGTTTCTAAACACTGTTAAAAGGCAGCCTCCCGTCACACTTGTGGCAATATTCCAAGTGGTATACAGCAAAGATGTGTGTCACTGTGGCCACATTTGATGTTTATTGCAACAGATGTGGTTGGTGCACTGCACTTAGCTGTAGAAAAACACTTTGCGCCAAGAGGAAAATCTAGGCACTCAGTTTCAGGGCTGAATGCAGGAGAAAATCAAACTGCAGTCTAACTATTTTGGAGGAATGAAACCTCATGCAGCACAAGCTGAATTACCTATTTACTTCTGTCTTGTCTGGATTGCCATCCACATGCAGTCTAATAATGATATCTGCATCGATTTAGAGTGAGAATTGCTTCCTTAGATTTTGATGGAAAGGAGAGACAAGAGGCAGATATCATTAACATACCTGTAGCGTCAACTCCTCCAACTCTGGGCAGCCTCTCCCTGCAGTTTAGGGTCTATGTTAAAGGACAAGATGGAACCCCAAATAATACCACAGATCAACAGTTACAGTGTCAAACAGAGGTCTTCTGCTATCACCTTCTGAACGTGTCTCTCCAGGAAGGATGAAAGCCATCACAAACCACCACCATAACTTCCATCCCAAATTTATGATTCAGGAGGGCAGTAAAGGATATTGGCCAGTATTCTCTTTTGTAGCTATGCTGGTGTTACTCCAAGTTTCAAATGTGGTTGCAAAAACAGTACGATCTGGTAGGAACCGTATCCCTCCAGCACTTCTCAAAAGAGGAGTCCCAACTGTTCTGATCAAAAAGCAAATTCACTCCAGGATATGGTGCTGACAGAGATCTTCTTCAGAAGCACCATCTGGGAGGTTGTTGGGGTAGTGGATGCTTTTTGGGCAAGAGTAGCTATTGCTGTAGGGACGTGGTGGCACTGTGGGCTAAACCGCAGAAGCCTTTGTGTGCTGCAGGGTCAGAAGACCAACAGTCGTAAGATCAAATCCACGCGGCGGAGTGAGCTCCCATCACTTTGTCCCAGCTCCTCGCCAACCTAGCAGTTCGAAAGCATGTAAATGCGAGTAGATAAATAGGTACCATCTTGATGGGAAGGTAAACAGCATTCCATGTATAGCCATGCTGGCCACGTGACAACGGAAACTGTCTTCGGACAAATGCTGGGTTGGAAATGGGGATGAGCACCGCCCCCTAGAGTCGAACATGAGTGACTAAAATGTCAAGGGGAACCTTTACCTTTACCTAGCTATTGCTGCATCAGCATTAGGGACCAAGGACCCCAGCAATGGGATAATATGAGAGGAGCTGCACCAGGCTAATAATGAACTGAAATAACAGTCTCGTGACCTATCACATTCCAGAGCCTTCAAATCATTTCACACAAAAACCTAACCATCTCCATTTTTCTCTGACTACAAATCCCACTCTCCTTCAAATCATCACAGATATGAGTGACAGGGTAATAGGCGAGCCACTAATAGTGGCAGGAAGAAATAGAATGGGATAGAGGACTGATCACATTCTTGAGCTATCCAAAAAGAAAACTGGCCGGAATAACTAGATAAAGAGATACCAAAGTTATTTGCACTTGTGTGTTTCAACTACATGTTATTTGACATTGCTATGGGTGATTTTATCTGTGCCATGCAAATTAGTTACAATGTAAAATTGGGTGATCTGCTTTTTCTTCTATTAGGGATATATCCAACATGTGGCCTTAGCTTGCCCATACTGGTGGCTGAAATTCGGGGCATATGGTATGTTACTGCAGGAAGGGCCGTCTTCTTTGGAGCAAAGATTTCTGGGCCAGATGACACCAAAGCCCATTTCACTCCAGTTGACACTGGGCACTCAGGAGTGGAGGAAGAGCTAAAGGATGCTTACTCGGGGGGGGGGGAGCTTGCAGACTGAGAAGTAACTGGTTATAAAAACACAGCACAGCTGGTGGGTACTGAAAGGGCCACCCACCAGCAAGGAACGGTGCTTTTTGGAAGCAATGGGCATGAGGAAGACTTCTGAAATGTTGTGTACAGATGAGTTCCGAGTGGCTTAGTTTGATATAGTTCTGGGCAGGAATGGATGGTCAACCATGAAGTCATATACTGGCTCTGGCCTTTGCTAGGGTCTTTCCTGAACTTCTGGCAGCACTGCTGCCATAGATCTATCATGCTTGACCATGCAGAGTCTTGAGATTTTGGTTTGTGTTGTCTTTATGTGAATAACTTTGACCTTGACATTGGACTGTGTGGCTCCTGCACCTGCAGCAGGACACTGCCTCTGCCTGCTGAGACTCAGCCCTTATCCAGTTGCTAATGGAAGGTATTTGCTTGAATGTGCATGAATGGATGTACTTGTGTGAATGTGCAATTGTGTTGCTCAAAATAAAAAGGCTAAAGATACAGGTGAAAGACATTTTGAGAGTAGGCAGGCTTGCGTGTACACCCACCATCTCTCCCCTCCTTTTAGTTTCCCTGTCATGGGAGCAGAGTGGATGACTGAGAAGGTCTTTGCTTTTCTGACATGGGACTCCTAGGAGAGACAGTCATGTCAAGTGGTGAGGGAGTTTTGTTTCTTTGCTCCTCATTTCTGAACACTCAGGGACAGCGTTTTCTCCTTCAAAATTCATTACAGAATATCAGGACATGCTTGTCTGTGGAGCAACATTTAGCATGGAATGAAACCAGTGGTGCAGTTAGTCTTCAAGGCCACTTGTTGACATTCTACATTTAATGCTCTTATAGCCTTCTCATCTTATGCTTCAAATGTGCAGAACTCTGAGTTTTTGTAGCTCTTTGAGCAATAGAATCCAACTGGCCATCAGACCTCCAGCACCACCTGTTCCTTTTTCAAGCCTTCATTTATTCCGCTGGGTGCCATCTTGGACTTCTGCCTCCAGGCTTGCCCTAATGGCATGATGAACCTGACAGTCTATGTTTGGCCAGGGCAGGGGGCAAATCTCATTTACCCAATGTAAGTAGTCCTCCAAACCATTCTTCTGAAAGATGTGTGTGGGGGGTGCAAGTTACCAGTGATCTCTCATACTGTCATTCTTTAAGATCATCTGTATTGACATGGGAGGCTCATTGGCCTTAGAGCTTTACTCAACTTGTCTGCATTTCATTTACTTGTTATGCTTCTGCTTCAAAAAATTACTTCTTCATCCAGGGACAATTTTTTTTCTTGATAGCTTCTGAACAGCTGTCAAGTGAAATTTTTATTACTTGATATCTGCTTTGCGTGCCCCATATCAACTGTTGGTTCTTATCTCATAGGGCATGCGCTTTGAAATCTCTCCAGCTCAACTCTTGCGAATTGACAACATAATTTGGTTTACGGGTGCCAATGGATACTAAGAAGGGACTCAGCCCTAACGCTAGAGTTGCCTTCATATATTCTGCGTCCACCAACTCAAGCTGGCAGAGCCCATCAGACTTGATGATAGATAGGATACCTTACTGTGATACTAAATTAAATGACATCCTGGGGGGATCACTTTGGGCAGTTGAAGCCAACAAAACTGATGTCAAAATCTCAGGAAGCTGAAGGAAATATCTCCTCATGGAAGAAAGAAAAGTCAGTCTAGGCAGTGGCAGATGCACCAACTCTGAGAAACAAACCGGACGTGCGGTGAAGGCCACAGAGCACAGAACTAAAAGCAATAATTTTGGAAGCCACACAATTGTGCATCACTCGGCATTAAACACCACAACACTGAAACATAAAAAACCACAATCCATTATGGGCAAGTACAATGTCAGATGTTACATAGCTGTGGTTTGTGTGAATTTTTTTTCCTTGTAAGTGGTATCCAGTTTGGGCAACATTCAGGAACCTCTCCCCATCCCACCCCGTTCTTTCATACAAAGTAGGTTTGTGAGCTAGTAGGTACTAGGACTGTGGCTGGATGTATTGCCAGGTGGTGCTTTTGCTTCTGAAGGCATCCTCATTTTTGGAGGTTTGTGGCCAATCCATGTCTAATTTAGAGTAAAAGAACTACAAAAAAAAGAGAAGATCTGAGATTTGGATAATACCCATCCATGGTCTGCAGTGGATTCAGCAAGTACACAGGCCACCTCATCACAGTCTTCTCCACATAGGTGGGATGCATTATAAAAATCATTTTGAAGTTTGTAGCTGGGGGTAGAAATTAACATGTGAAATTTATGGAAAAGATCACCCTCTTTCTGACAATGGGCCAGTGGCTACCTTTTGGTGATACAGAAGTGGCTACCTTAAGTTAGAGGCAACTGTGCCCAAACAGAAGTGTGAAATATGTTCCCTCCAAACCTCAGGCTTCCCGATGAGCAAAAGCAGAAAACTAGGCTTTACCAGCTCTGGTGGAAGTTGCAGGAAAGAGACCTTTCACTCAGGACTCAATTCCTCTCTTTAACTTGTAGTGCAGGCAGGCTATTTGAGACCCTAGGAACTCCTTTAGACAGATGCAAATATTACTTCCAATGTGAATCACATAGCAAACATTTCTGTAACATTCAATGTTTTATGCACATTATATTCCTTCCATGTAACTAGAGTAAAGAAATAATCTGATAACCCCAAATCCTACTGGGGATTTAAGCCAGTAAGAATGAAATTGCATAAATCGCGATGGCAAATTACAACTAAGTAAAGAGTTACCATTTGTATTTCTGGTGGCACAAAAAAGTCTAGCAATGGGCATACAACCAGGAAGGCTAGATGCAGTCATAAATAGGTAGCAATTTGCTGTTCTAATTTATACAGATACAGTTACACTGGTGCAAATCCTCAATAGGATTCTGGCCATATAAGTTTAAAAATAAAAATAAAAAAAAGTGAGCATATACATAATTTGTAACTAGGTGGGTGTGTTGAGCTGCCTGCCTTTCGGGGCAGTGATCCTAACATGGCATGTGGACTTGTTACACTTAAGGAATATTCTGGATGTGTTCTCAAAGTTACACACATTTAAAGATTTCTTTGAACTTTTAAGTCTTACGAAAGCACCTGAATAAAATTATATGTGGTAAATTCAAGACCCCCCTCGTGGATTCTGTCTTAGTGGCAAAAATAAGGTTAGAATCCTAAATATAATTTTTTAGTAGGGACCATGAGAATGATTATAATAATCATTGCAGAAACAAAGTGAACAAGAAAAAAGCGGGGAAAACACAAGAGATTTCTTCTATAAAATCCAAGAAATCAAAAGAAAATCTAAAAGATTAGGGATGCTGAACGATCAACAGGAAATACATTATCTGATCAGGATAGAATAAAGGCACGATGAAAATAATTACAGAAGAACTATGTAAACGAGATGCAAGAATGATAAATTCCTTCAAAGAATAATATTTTGATGAAGAAGCTGCAATTTTAGAAAGTAAAATGAGAGCTGCTTTCAAAGTGATTGGATAAAATAAATAATGAGGAATGGCATACCAAAAGAGCTGTTTTAAGCTACAGAGACTTAACTTAAAAACTCCTTAATAACATATAGGCCCATAGACTGGACATCTTCAATGTGCATGCCAATTCCAATTCCAAGGAGAGGAGAGACCAAGATTACAGGAAGTATAGGACCATTGCATTACTCTCCCATGCAGAAAATGCAATGTGCATGATTTTACAGCAAAGACTTTCACCATATATGGAGTGAGAAGGAAGAGGCACTTAAAATCATCTTGCAAATATCATTTGGCCACTGCAGCATACCAAGGAATTTCAAAAGAAAATGAGTCTGCTTTGTAGACTAAAGCAAAGCTTTTCACACAAGAAGCTATGCTTAATTCCAAAAGAAATGGGTATGCCTCATCATTTAGTTGTCCTGATGCATAACCCATACTCTGGAAAAGAGGCCAGCATTAAGAATATGGAGAGATATAATAATTTTCCATAGGTAAAGGTGTCAGACAATTTTGCATTTTAACCTCTAGCTGTTCAATTTATATGCAAGACCAATCATACAGAACACTGGGTTAGATTCAGTTGAAGGAGGAATAAGAACTGTGTAAAAAGCAACAGTAATTAAACATATGTGAAGGACAGCATATTCCTGGCAGGAAAAAGCAATGACTACTGATGAACATTAAAGAAGAAAGTATAAAAGCAGGAAAATAGTTGAAAATTAGGAAGAAAAAATAACTACAAAAGAATTCTGTCATTTTGGTGTTCACAATGAAGAGATTAAGATTTTCTTTTAAAAATATCTCTTCAATTAAACATCTAAATGGAGACTGTAGTCAAGGAATCAGAAGACTGAGACTTGGGCAGGCCATTTTGCTGGAATGTGCATTTGGTGGGGACATGGAAAAGGGGCTTCTCTGTTGCTGCTCCCAGAATCTGGAACTCCTTCCCACAGGAGGCCAAGCAGGCCCCATCTTGGTTGTCCTTCCACAAGCAGGTGAAGAGCTTCCTCTTCAGGCAAGCCTTTCCTTAGTGACTGGCTGCCTGAATGGGTTTTTTAAAGTAGATTGTTGCATCCTATTGCTTTGTATGTGTTTTGGTGTTGCTTTTGTTTACTCTATTTTAGTGTGGTATTTGTTTCATCCTTTTTGGTATTTGTATACTTACTGTTGTTAGCTTAAAATTCTGTCTTTTAATTATGAAAGCCACTTTGGGTCCTTTTTAAGTAGAAAGTTGAGTTTAAAATACTAGAAAGAAAGAAAGAAAGAAAGAAAGAAAGAAAGAAAGAAAGAAAGAAAGAAAGAAAGAAAGAAAGAAAGAAAGAAAGAAAGAAAGAAAGAAAGAAAGAAAGAAAGAAAGAAAGAAAGAAAGAAAGAAAGAAAGAAAGAAAGAAAGAAAGAATCCTCAAGAGCAGGATGGATCATGCAGACCAAGATCATTGTCACTATGGCATTCCTATTTACAACATACAGGTGTGAAAGACGGACAGTGAAAAAAGTGGTCAGAAACTGATTCATTTGAAATGTGGCATTGGAAAAGTGCTTTATGGATACTATGGACTGCAATAAAGACAACTAAGTACTAGGAAATATTGAAGGCAGCAGGAAAAGAGGAAGACCAAATATGAGATGAATTGACTCAATAAAGGCACCCACAGACTTGAGTTTTCAAGAGCTGCAGGAGTTGTTAATTAGAGGGCATTCTGGAGGCTACTCATGCATCAGGGGCCATAAATCAGAGGCAACATGACAACAACAACAATGGTGAAACTAATCTTTAAATATTTCACATACTTAAAAAACCCTTATTAGATATACCATAAGTCAGATGTGACTTGACAGCATGTAATAGAACCTAAATGTGTTAACACTTAACAAGCATTAGTGCAATAGCTTTTCTGTACCTGGAATTAACATCCAGATTCAAGCCCATGGAGTAAAAGAAATTCTCTTGCATTCCTAAATTTGCCTTTAAAAGTGATTTACTCTGACTAGATCCTACTCAAGTTGCTTGAATATAATGACAATATTATTTGCCGAAGATACTAAAATAAAGCCGACAAATTATTTATGTTTCTGTGAAAATCAGATGTATTGGATGACTGTCAGAAAACCAAAAAGGGGTTGAAGGGCACTTTGTGTCATTCTACATCCAGCGTTTCGAATCCCTCAACCTAAAAATGCTCCATTAACTTTTTATATATATATAAAAAGAAAGAAAATGAAAGGCAGAAAACGTAGGGCAGTGTGCATGAAATGGAACGTATTTTAGACGCAAAGACTGGGGCAGAGAAGCAGATACTGTATTCAGGTTTAGATGAGAAAGGAGTTGTCTGGGGGTGCTCATGAATTCCCCTGGTTTCTGGCAACAGTTATAGAAAGCATTGAAGCTTGTAAGAATTCAGGACTCAGAGTGGAACGGTGGGAGACAATCTTGATTTCTATTCTGTATTTAACTTGAAGCAGGAACTGATGGTAACCTTTTTACATATATCTTTGTGTGAGGCGAGCACTGAAGCCTAAAGTTCTTTCAACTCCCAGTGACAGCTCTTTGGGACGTCTTCACAGCCCCTCTCATGCTATGTTAACACTTGACTTGGCAGAAAACCTACAGTTTAATTGCATTGTCCAGAGAGTTATTTGTCTGTTCCACAGATTTCACATTCCTTCCTTTCTCAAATTCTACTCCTTGAAAGAGGCTGCAATGGAATTTCCATATATACGAATATCTCCATTAAAAATGGATATTTCAGGCACTCTCATTCTTTCCTTTCCTTTCCTGAGAGAACCAACTCAACACAGCCCTTGTGCTAGACATATTTACTTGGGGGAAAACGCAAGAAAGCCTGGGTCTGTGATTTATGAGAACTGTGCAGGGTTGCTAATGACAGGACTGTTTGATGTTATTAATTCCTGGGTGGGGTGTTTTAATGGATTGCTGTGCCTTACTGCTTTGCATGGGGGTTTTGGTGTTGTTTTGGTTTACCATTTTTAGTGTGGAATTTGCTTGATCCTTTTAAAATTTTGTATACTTACTCTTTTTAGCTTTAAATATTGTCTTTTAATGATGTAAGCTGCTTTGGCTCCTTGTTCAAGGAGAAAGGCAGAGTAAAATATTTTAAATGTAAAATGAACAAGTCTGAAACAATTTGACAACACACAACAACAACAACAATCATAGTTTTATTGTAGAAAGGGGCAACACAGTTTTCATGTAAAAATAAAGAGAATTAACATCTGTATTATTGTACACCCCAGCAAGCTACTCCTGTGTTTTGTTTTGTTTTTAAATGATTTCAGGAAAGGTTGCTGAAGTGCACAATGGCCTCAGCATACTCAGGCTTTTCCTATCATCTGTCATCTCTCACTGATCATTTGGGGACACTGCTAGGCTTCAGTTCTCAGTGACTAGTATTCAGAGGTAGGTTGTTTCTGAATGTGGAGGTTTTCTTCAGCTGTCATGGTTAATAGCATTTGAGAAACCTACTGTATTTCCTTCAATGAAAGTGCTCTATGCCAACAAATTGTTTCTGAATTCTAGCAATCCTATGAATAACAGGACCTCCAAAAATGCTTTCCATTAACAGCTCTGTTCAGGTTTTGCAAACTCAAGGATGTGGCTTCCTTTACTGAGTCAATCCATCTCATATTTGTTCTTCCTGTTTTCCTGCGGCCTTCAACTTTTCCTAGCATTATTGTCTTTTCTGGCAAGACAATAATGCTAGGAAAAGTGAATTCAGGAAAAGTTGCTTCTCATGGTATGGCCTCAGTTTAGTCATTTTCTGCTTTTATATAAGAGTGCAGGCTTGAACTAATTCAACACTTACATATTTGCCCTGGTAGTCTATGATATCCAAAGTCTCTCCTAGTTCACCATATTTCATTCAAATCAATGTCTTTGCAGCTAGCTTTCTTCACTGCCCAGTTTTCACATCCACTCATAGATTGTATTTGTCATCAGCGTAAAGGGATTGTCACTCTCGAATTGACCTTCTCAGCCACACTAGACGCTGTTGCAAGTCCTCCATACAGAGCACGTTACCATAGTCTCTTGAGATTGAAGGATGCCTAAAAAACACATAGTAACTGAAAATAAAAGAGTGCAGATTATTTTGGCCGTCTGCAGAGACACATTCTTACACTTGATGATCTTCTAATTCCTTCATAGCTGCCCTTCTAAGTCTCATTTTTCTTATTATTTCTCAGCTGCAGTTTCCATTTAGATTGATGAATGGACCAAGCTATACAAAATCTTCAACAATTTCAGTTTCTGCATTGTCAGCATTGAAGTTGAGCAGCTCTTTACTTCTCATGATTTTGGTCTTCTTCATGTTCAGCTACATCTTCATACGAACCTGTCACCTTTACATCTCTTCCCTGGTTTTATCAGTCCTGGTCCCCAATTGTGTTTCTATGGCCCGGCAGGCATCAGAACACAGGTCTTCTAAGTCCAAGATACTGTCCACTACATCACTCTAGGCTCTCAGTTATGCCCCATTTATTAAATGAATCTACTCTGAGTGGGGATAAAAGAGATTTAACCCTATTTGTTTAAGTCAACCCAAACAATTCACACTTCATGGACTAACTAACCTACACGTCAACATGGTAATGCTTTGGATTGTGTACTTCTAACACTTCTAAATGTGTTTTCTGACTCACAAAAGCACCCAAAAGTTTGCATTCCAGTCACTTTTTTAAAAAAGGAGCTGTATACAGATGAAGAAATGAGACAAAATGATCATTCAACTCAACATATGTGAAATTGTCACAGAAGTAAACTTAATTGTCCATAACAAGGCAAATCACGTGTTATACTACATACTAAGAGGAGGTGAGAAATTTATTTTAATAGAATTTTTTAAATGAATCACATGGAGACAGATCATATACCCAGCAGGCGTCTTTATCTGTGTGTGGAGACACAGTAAGTTTCAGTACCCAAGACAGACACAGAGTTGTACTAAAAAAATGTATTTTACCAACGTAACAAACATATTAGAATAGCAGTGGAAGAAACAGAGAAAAGGCTACCGGAGTCATATTAATAGGGCAGTAATTATGGAAATAACTCATATTAAGCTTGAGACTACAGTCAGCACAACCATATTCTTAGAAGTCTCTCACTATGAATACTAATGCTGCTAAACCTGGCCAAAGAATGCCCAAGTACTCTGAAATAGTTGACTATTCAGTAGCCTTGTAGAATCCCTTTCCATAAGCATTACAACTACCAATTCATAGGAGTTAATTCTTTCCTCTGATTGCATGGCAGAGCTATCAATAAGCAAAGTCATCTCCCCTCCCAGTTACAACCCTTTGTTTGAGATACATTGGCTGAAATCCAGTAGTAAGTCACATTTAGTGTTGGCTCGTTGAATAAGTTGATCTCACGGAGAATTTGAGTCACTGAAGCCCCAACTCAACTCCTCAGTAGGTTCCAATGGTTCAATGGGCTCACTCTAGTTATGGCTTACTACCTGTCTGGCTTTCACTTGCTAATTTTACATGCCTGAATCAATCTGCAGCACTCTGTTATCTGCCACCTTGCCCTAGAACTACATCTGGTCCTTCTGCGTTGATCGGGATATCAATCGAATTAGTAATTCAGGCTTCAGTTAACACTGGGGTCCAACCCTACTTTCCAGTCTCAGGCAGAGACATGCCTCGTCCCCGACTTGGACCAACATTTTCAATAAGAGATGCCAGACACTAAAGGATCCGCGGAGACTTGGCACTGTGTTGCCAAATCTGTAACTCTGACATTCAGAGGAGGGGTGCCTTAGCTGTAAAGAGAGAAGGTCAAGAAAAAGGAGAGAGAGCAAGAGAGAGTGGGAAAAGTAAAGAAATAGTAAGAGGATCACAGACCGGGAGCAAGGCTCACAGGCTGGTGAAGCAGCAGAGGAGACTCAGATGTAGAACAGATGACAACAGTTCAGAAAAGACCTTGGGATTGTTTTATACAAATTTGGGCTAACTTGAAAAAAAATCAGGAAAAAAGGACTAAATATTCTGCTGAAGCTCTGTGCCTACGAGTGTTGGCAAAAGCAGAAGCCTGAACGGTCATATATCAAATCTAATTCTGTTCTGCCACTCCCTAGGAAGATGTAACGTTTGATGCAGAGTTTTGATTTTCTGGTTAAAATTCCTTGTGCTATATAGTAGCAGTACAGAGACTCACAGAGAATAGCTACAAGTTTCCTGAGATAGCCCACCCCTTTCTCATTAACTGGCACTTAGTGTCTCAACAACTCACTCTGAGATATTTGTAAGAGAAAGAGTAAAGTTTTTTCATTACTTACAGATGAAGAGCACACTAAAAAGACTGCTTCCAACCAACTGAAAAGAGAGAAAATAACACTAAGTATAGAGACAGGGCTCTTTTTAAATTTAGAGACAGGAAGGGATGATTGGTTAGTGCTGGACAGATTGACAGTCACCCCAGCCCAGAAAAAAAACACATCTCTTTCAGTTAAACAAACTACAGACAGCATGTGAGGCTGTAAAAACTCCAACAACCTCCCTTGTTTATCTCATTAAAGATAATGAGTTGTTAGTTACTTGTCAAGAACTCACTCATGTTAGTATAAAGATAGTTAACAATGAAGTGTTTTCAGTACTTTTTTCCAGTCCTGGCCAAAAGGCAATACTGTCATTTACAGCCATAAACACATTATACTATAGAGCATGTGTTCAACTATTAAGATATGGTCCCTTTCACAAGGTGGTGCCTTGATCATGAATCCAGTGGCTTTTTAAAAAAAGTATAAGCCTATACAAGTAGTATTTATATTCCCTTAATGAAAACAACATTTGAACAACCATTACCTAATCACTTGTTAATAAGGCAGTATTCTTTTTATCATATTTCTACATAAATACTTAAAATTATTTTTGCAAAGACAATTCCACATAGTAAATGGTTGTTAGAATATTCATGAAAATCAAATGTAATCACAATTGTTTTGTTTTATTTGGGGTTTTAAAAGCTCATTTAAAAAAAATACTGAAAATACAAAATGTGTGCCTGTTATCTTGGCTTGTTAACTTTTTATAAAAACAACAACAATGATGAAGGATGCCATTTTCAGGCATTTAAAATGAACAGAAAAGACCATACTAAGAAGTATCCTTCGTATTGTTAATGGAGCACAGGCTCTTATGTGCAAATACTGTAATGTTTTAATTCTGATGTTATTGAGGAGATTTTTTTAAAAAAAAATCATTTGTGTCAGAGAAGAAATATTTTGTCTGCAATCTAATTATCTGCTAAAAATGCTATGACTGTTGTTGCGTTTCTTTCTTTTTTTACCTCCACAATTACTTTGCTACATTTTCAAGCAGTGATTCCCAATCTCAGCTACTGAACATCTCATAATTGAGAACAAGTACATGTGTGTTGTCGAGTCAGAACTGACCCATAATGCTCCTAATAGAACTTTCAAGGTTGTAAGGTGTTTTGTAAAAACACAGTCATGGATTTAGTGAGATATTTGCTTTAGGAAGTGGTTCTACAAATTCCACACTGCCCCCCCCCGTGAGTTTCCACAGCTGAGTGGCAATTTGAACCCAGGTCTCCTCAATCCTAGACCATTACCTATGCCACACAAGGTGTTCAGAAGAGGAAGGGAAGAAGATGCTCCAGATAGACTCTCATGTCCCTTCACAGAGTATATACATGCATTTTTGTGGAGGGGCCCCCCTTTTAGTCAAAATCGACTTCAGAGAAATTAACGGGGGCTGCTTTCCAGTTGGTGGTGATAAGGCAAAATTAAAAGTATGGAAATCAATGCAGTTCTGGAGAACAATAAAAGAAGAGGAAGAATATAAATGGAGGAAGAATGGAGAAATGGAGGTGGTGAGGAACACAGTTATATTGTATTTTGATTTGTTTATTTTATGTTTATGTTTTAGATAAATAAAATTTTTTAAAAAGGAAATAAAAACACCAAGGTATTTTAGCCGAAAGCTATGAGTACCAGTATCTAAGCCTTAGAAGAAGCATGTCAGACCTGGGGTTCAAATCCCAGGTAGCCGGCTCAAGGTTGACTCAGCCTTCCATCCTTCCGAGGTCGGTAAAATGAGTACCCAGCTTGCTGGTGGGGGGCAATGTGTAGCCTGCATAACTAACTTGTAAACCGCCCGGAGAGTGCTTGTAGCGCTATGGGGTGGTATATAAGTCCAATACATAAATAAATAAATAAATATAAAACAGGGACAGTGGTGGAAGGAGACATGGCCAGCTACAGAACCCTAGCAAGCTGGATTCAGCTCCTGGTACTGAGATTTCTCAACTCTGATATATCGGAAAGCTCCAGCAAAGACGTGGCATGGAGTCAGGGATAGCAATACCCTCTGACAACACAGAGTCTGAGAGTTTTCCCTAACTCCAGGGACCATGGCTCACAGTCTGAATTTTGCACCTAGTTTTAGCTCTTTTACGCATTCACTGATCCTGTGGAAGAAGAGCCTAGTGTTTTTCTTCTCTGGTTCTAGTTCCTGATCTTAAAAGTCACTACTCTAAACCTTGGTTTCAGAGGAATGAAAGTGTGTTGAAGATTATGATTTTCACTCATGCTGTAGGAAAGGGGTAGGCAAGCTGGTGCCTCTCTTCCAATCTTGATTCACTGACCATACCGGCTTGCAGGATAGTGATCTGCATGGATGAGCTTTCCTCATTATGGTCTTTGATTGTAAAGATGAAATGAGGAGACATCAGGAGAAATCCTGTCCCCTCCCTTGGGCTTGTTCAGTGTACATGAGATCGTTATACGAAAAAGCTCCTCTCTGCTATACCTTCAGTTGAGTTAGTGCTACAGATGCCACTGTTGCACATGAGTTCACAAATGCATTCTGCTCTGTTTCCATATCAATCGGCGATGGATGGATTGATGGATTGATTTAGTCTGCACAAACATTTGGATTGTTTTTGAATATGTTTATACAAAAACTTTCTATAAACGCACATTTTGTATGCATTTTAGTCTAAAACAATATGCCTTTTAAATGGATGCTAGTACCTCTTTTGAGCCAAGGCCCCTACTCGTATATGGCAATATGCAAACCCAAAAGATACCTGCATTCTAATCCATGCATCATTTCAGGAAGTATACATCACCTCCATTTGCTTTAAAATGTGGACCATGAAATCAAAGAATTACAGCACCGAATTATAGTCATCCAAACTCCTGCCAATGCAAGACATCCATTGTTAATGAATCTTTGACAAAATCTATCCAACATCTGTTCAAAAACCTCCAAAGGAGAGGAGTCCACCACTCTTCTTACCCTCAGGAAGTTCTTAATTTTTAAGCATAATGCCAATTGTTGTTTTTTGAATCCACTGGTTTGGACTCTACCCTCTGGAACCATTGATTTCATCTCTATCTTCTAGGTGACAGCACTTTACGTGTTTAATAAATGACTATCCTATCACATTTCAATCTTCCTATTCCTTCAAGCTAAACCAACCCAACTCTCTCACAGAGCTTGATTCCCCATACTCTTTATCACTGGTGATTGCCCTCAAGACATGTTCTACCTTGCCAATAATTTTCATCAACTGGTGTGACCAGAACGTGACACAGCACTCTAGACCCTGGTCCACAGGCTTGCCAGAACTGGGCCGCAGATACAGATCTCCTCCACCACCCGCACACACGCATGGTGGGCATGTCATGCTCATGCGGGGAGTGTCATGCTCACATGAGGCCATGTCACACCCACCGCGCGAGGGTGGGGGTGCCCCCGCCCCACCCACCGCGCATGGAGCTTGCTTCCCCCAGCCAGTCCACAGTCCCTAAAAGGTTGGGAACCGCTGCTCTAGACAAGTTCTGACCGAAGCAGAATAGAGTGGTGCCATTACTTCCCTGTAATGGGAAGTTGATGCAGCCTAGAATTCCACTAGCTTTTCCTAATTTTATATTTACTGTTTTGGCAACATAAGGAGCCTCCTGGTGCAGTGGTTAAGCATCAGTACTGCAGTCAAGACTGTGCTCACAACCTGAGTTTGATCCCAACAGACTGAGGTGGCCAAATCGAAGTTCACTCAGCTTTCCAGCTTTCCGAGGTCAGGAAACTGAGTAGCCAATTTTGATGGGAGAGTGATGTGTAACCTGCATAATTAAATTATAAACTACCCAGAAAGTGCTTTGTGTGCTAGGGAGTGGTATATAAGCAGCACACTTTGCTTTTCCTTTATTACATTATTGACTCACAATCAGTCTGTGTTCTATTAAGACCCCTAAGTCATTTCCCCACATTCTTGTACAGCCAGATTTAAGCCACCTAAATGTATGCTCCTTACTTTTCTTATAGTATATGTTTATCTCTTTTTTGTGTGTGGGCTTAGTTTTCTAATTTTTTGTACTTGGCATGAGTCTTTTTTTTTTGTCTCTCCATTTCCAGGGACGCTCCACCCTTAAGCCCTGAGCATTCAGTCTTTACATATGTATGAGTAGAACACTCCTAATAAGTGTTTAGGGTTTTGTCATCAAGGACTCACGTTGAGAAGCTCTATGGAGATGCTCTTGGTTAGATGAAGCTGTTGCTTTCTTTGCCATAATTCATTTTAGGCAAGTAAAAAAGAAACTCCACATGGTGAAGAAATGACATGGTGTCATCTTCTTAGTGAATTTCACATAGCTTAGGAATCCAGCTTTCCTCTCCGGGACTGTCACAGCACTCATTAAAAAACAATACATATTCATTGTATTGTGTGTGAAATAAAAGCAAAACTGTGAGGCAGCATTTGGAAAGCTGCCTGCAGGCTTCGAAAGCTCTCTGAGGCATCTAAAATAGTGGATATCTCCCTGCCTCACTTTTCCCATGCTGATTACTACAGATAACATGATAAACCTTTCAGCCATTAAATGAGCTTCAATGTATGACCTCCAGTCCTTCCCACAATGGTTTCAAAATCTTTTGGGGCAGCGTGGAGAGAGAGGATACGAGAAATACAATCACAACTGCAACAATATTATGGAAATATTAGATGGCAGCCATTAATGCTTTATCCATGGCATCTTATTTTAGTCAGCCCAATGTCCTTAGGATAACATGGCAAGAAATGGATGAATATAAAACTATGCAGCAGCTGAAATCAATTGATTACAGCAGGAGAAAATATGACGGCTGGCTGAACAAACTTTTCTGCCTAACAAGATGGTGTTGAGTTTGAACTGAGGCTAAGGGCTTTATAGCAGTCCTTTTAATGTGGTGGATTCCCCCCCCCCCCCGGTAACATGTACAGGCTGAAGGGAGAGAGAGTTAAGGAAAAGAGAAGGAATGAGAGATCTGAGAAGTATTTTTATGCCCTCTACAAAAAAGCTGAAAGCAAATGGCAAAGACAACCTTCCTCTGGAAAGGCTGGCTATAAACCTCATTTTTCAAAATGTCCAGGCACAATACAATAAACTTGCACCATTGAACTCAACCAAGGGAATGGGAGCTTCCAGAACAAGATGTGACATAATGTGTAATATTTATGTTCAAAGAGACATAAGTGGTAAATTCACCTGTGGATACAAGCAAGCTCTTCATCCTGCTTGCAGTAATTCTCTGAACTGCACTTACTGAATATGCAGAGATGGTTAATTGCTATTTCAGCACACTGCCCAAACAGCAAGTTAACTTTCTGCACTGCAGCATGAAATATATTTTGAGGAGGTTTGATTTGCTGGTTTATTGCTGAGCGTTCGCCAGGCTTTTTTGACATACCACAATTCATTGGGGTGGGAGGAAAGGCCACAACTTTTATCGGCTACAACAGTAGTCCTTGGTTTAGAATTGGGAATCTGAAATGACATCCTCCCTCATGGCCACCTCTGTCCACTTCAACATCCACTGAAGTTCCACCAGGGTGGCAGTCCTTCTGAGACCTAACAAGTATATGCCACTCCATGATTTTCTGCCACCTCAGGGTAGGGCCAGACCAGCTGCTTTACACACACTTTCTCCTCACTCAGCTACTTACTCTCTTATCATGTGATTTCCTTCCTCTTCTCATCACCAGGCTATAATTCCAGCTATCACAATAATGTTGGAAATAATTGTTATTGTTCTTTGAAAACCAACAAATTACGGGGCTTTATGCCTCCTGGAAAGTAACACTGTTTGCTCATTTTATACTGGAAGTAATGTGTTACTTTCTACCACATTACTCCAAACCTCTCCAGAAATGATGAGCAGATGAGCAGATTCAGGAATTAAATCATATGCCAACCTACCTATGTTCAGAAGACTGTGGGAGGTTTGTAAGCATGTTTTATAGTCACCTAAACAAGAGGCTTTCTGAAGTGCATGTTCCTGTGACTCCAAAAGTTATATATGCAGGTTTTGTATGCTGCATGTACAGTGGTTCTATTCACATGGTTTATGAAACCTGCTTCAACTTGGGGTAAGGTCTGCTATTATAACTCCATTACCTCCATGATCAAATATTTCTTCAGGAAACCTGTATCGGACATGTGCAAAGGGCTAACACAGTAATTCTGAGAAGAAAAGCTATTTGTGTGTTTCACTCTTGAAGGTCTGTCTTCTGTGAGGAATGTCTCCTTCACAAAAATATACTGTACAGTTAACTAAGCCCAGACACAGAGAGTCAGAATTTGTGGGACTTCTTTTGAAATGTGGGGCCCAAACCCTCCCTTTCCTCTTACAGTTAATTAGAATGTCATTTGCTTTTATTTATCCACACAGCTAAGTTCTGCCATCTGAAGCAATTCCCATTGCTTTCTGCCTAACTGTATCTGTCATTCTTATTTTCTCTGTGTCAGAAATCAGTTTTCCCGTATTCCCATTCTTCCCATGTAGACATGGAATGGGTACTTTGAGGGAAGAGAACTTTGCCTGAAATCCTGGTGCTTCGTATAGTAAACAGCAATTGGAGTAGGCCCATTGAGTCAGCGGATCCCCATTGACTCTATGGGCCTTGTTTAGATGTGATTTACTGCACTAAGCATCAGGACTTCTGCCTTTGATAGACAATGATCAACAAAGCAAAAAGATCATGGTGCTAACCCTGTCTTCTTACACACTTCAGAGTCTTCTATTTTAGGATACAAATCTGAGAATCCCAGCTGTATTACTGTAACTGGGCCTTTGAGGGCAAGTAACCAACACAGTTTGATACAGAGAAAGGTGCCATATTACTATGAATTAGTACTACATGACACATCCTTCCATTCTTCCTTACACTATCAGAGAAAGGCACAGACTGCAGAGGAAGAAAGACTACCTACCAATCCAGGCCTGGCCCATTGTCCAGGTTCTGTGATCTACCATGATCTGTTACACATGGTCCTGTCTTATTTCTGTTTATCAGGCATGCAGGCAACCAAGGACAAGAGATTTCTCAAACCTGTGGGGTAACGTGATCTACGCAGCATGTTCTAATCACCTCACCGCTTGACTACAGCAATCTTTATACCCTTGAAAATGACACGGAGGCTTGAGTTGCTTCAGAATATGGCCAACAGAATATTGACTGGGAACAGAGAAGTTTAAATATCTCACATCAGTGTTAACCCTCCACTAGCAAAAAATTAACAATACTAATCCAACATCTGGGTGAATGTATCTCATGAAAACCATATACAGTGGTACCTCACAAGACGAACACCTCGCGCCATGAAAAACCCGCAGAACAAAAGCGTTTTGCAATGTCCAAGGAGCTTTGCAAGACGGTTTTCCTTTGGCCATGCTTCACAAGATGATTTTTTTCATCTTGCAGTGATGCTCCTAAGACAAAAAAATTGGCATTCGTCTTGCGAGGTGTTTCATAGGAATGCATTGAAGGCAATTTCAATGCATTCCTATGGCAAACCATGCTTTGCAAGGCAATCGTTTTCGCGATACGAAGGGACTCACAGAACGATTTTTTTTTGTCTTGCAAGGCACCAGTGTAGAGAAAATATGTATCTATTAAGCATGACACTACTTGTTTCTCTAATTTAGATCCTTCCTTTCTGCTTTGCAGGACCAACACAGCTCACAGCATGAATTTTAAAAAGAGAGACAATTAGAAATCACAATAAAATATAGTATTAGAACACTATTAAATAAATAATTGGATTAAAATTCCACAAATGCAACACAATTTATAATCTTTGTTTTAAAACAAAACTAAACAGTAGCACACCATCTACTTGTCATCAGCCAATCATTTGCCCAAAGCCCACCTAAATAGAAAAATATTTGCTGGCTGGTAAGAGCAAGGCATGTGGTGGTGCTGCGGGTTAAACCACAGAAGCCTCTGTGCTGCAAGGTCAGAAGACCAGTAGTCATAAGATCAAATCCACGTGACGAAGTGAGCTCCCGTCACTTGTCCCAGCTCCTGCCAACCTAAGTGTTCAAAAGCATGTAAAAATTCAAGTAGATAAATAGGTACCACCACAGTGGGAAGGTAATGGTGTTCCGTGTCTAGTCGCGCTGGCCATGTGACTACGGAAACTGTCTTCGGACAAACACTGGTTCTATGGCTTGGAAACAGGGATGAACACCGCGCCCTGGAGTTGGACACAACTGGACTAAATGTCAAGGGGAACCTTTACCTTTACCTTACTTAAGAGCAAGGAGTAGACCAATCGAGCCTTGTTTCCTTCAGAAAAGAGTTCTGCAATAAAGGAGTCACCCCTGAAAAGTCTCTCTCCTATGTCCTCATCACAAGTACCTGTGAGGATGGGACAGATAGAAAGACCTTAAGGCCCAGGCAGCTATATACAAGGACTTGTAAAAGCAAATCATAGCTTCAGTGAGACCTTATCTATTTCAGTGAAATGAAAATACTTACCTGTATGTAGTACAGCAGTATCCCAAATTATGAAGTGCAAACAAATACACAAATTATTTGTTTGTGTGGCTCTACCTAAGCCCATACTGTTGAAAAAAAAATAACAAAAATGTTATACAGTACTACTAACATACATACAATGTACCCATAACAGTTGCATAAGTATAATATTCATTAAGAATTATAACAAATGCAAAAGCCTAATCACCATCTAACAATTGTGCAAAATTCCTGGGCTGTGAGGTACCACTAACAACAACAAAATGCCACAGATCGAGTAGCCATAATGAACACTGCTTGAGCTCCTTATGTACAATCAAACCACCACTGCCACTACTGTTGCCACCACTGCCACCCCCTTGCCACCACCGCCCCGCTGCCATGGCCTAGAGCTTGAAAGAGCTCAATGGAACTGTTAATGACAGGACATTTTGGAGCTTGTTCATTCGCAAGGTTTCCAGAAGCTGGAGGTGACTTGACAGCACATAACAACAACAATGCAACAGAAACTATATTTTCTCCCCCCAATATTACTTCACATTTCAGAATGTTACTTTTTCAGTGCCCAGTTTGCTTTAAACTTTGGGAGATAATGGGTAAGGGAATTAATAAATAGGGAGGGTGTCAAATATTCAATCAAGGTCACTAGTCGCTTAAACTCCATTATGCTGCTGAGATCTTAAATGCTACATTCACTTGTCACTAGATCTTATGACACACTTGAATATAAACTGGTCTTGACAGCACAAGAGAGACCCAACTAAAATCAACAAGGACAACAGTGACTGGAATAGCAATCAGCTTCATGCTCTCAAGATTTCATTTATTAACGTAAGGAAACCAAGAGCAACTTTCAGGTATGTGCATAGCCTGCAATTTTCATGCTGTTGCTATAAAGTAGACCTTTTGGTCTAGATGGGCAGGATAGAAATCCAATAAATAAATAAATCGTTGACAATATCCACACCTCCCAATCAGCTTACATATTTAACATACACTGTATAACATGCATAATAAACAACCAACTCAGACCTCAAAATGCTTGGTAAGGTTTAAATGACAATGAAATGAATAGAGACGGAGACATTTTGAAGACAGAGTAGATCCCTTATTGAGCTTACTCCTGCGTATGAGATACTGAATATTGATAGCTTGCTTTCACATACTGTGATAATTGCCCACTTTGGGTCTGACGCACACAGGTTTATCTTTCATATTGGATTGTGGGACAAGAGATAATGGAGGGGGAATGAGCCGCTGCCATGCTTAGTCATGTAAAGAGTAACTGGATTTATTACTGTCGGCACCAGTTACCTGCTCACATGCGCCCCATCATACCGAGTGTAGGCAGTGCCAATGAATTGTCTAAATTCAGTTTTTAAAAAACCTACTCTCAGACTTCCTTTCTTTATGAGATAAACTGGTCTTACAAAGGCACCCTTTATTCTGCCTTAAACAGCAGTTCGGGCACTGATCTTATTGATGTTTCCCTGACAGTAAAACAACATTGCTCTTACCCTGCTTTGTATGATTCTTTTCTCACACGTTCCCACACCTATTGGTCCCTCTCAACACCAAAGCCTTTTCCTTGTATTGCTTTATACCGGGGCAGAGTTTACAACTATGGCATTTCTGAAGCAATAATGCTATAGCAACAGCCAAAATAAACCCAAGGAAGTATACATTGATTGCAAACAATAAGAGACTTTGCTGGATACTGGCAAGTAGGAAGTTGATGAGGGCCCATGGATTCAAGCTGTACATACAGTGCTGAAGCACTGAATTGTTAAACAGTTACATGGGTGTAAATTCTGATCAATCCCATTATTTTTCATCACAAAGGGCTAAAATAAAAATAATAGCAACAGCAACTAGCAAATAAGCACAGTGTGACTGTTCAGAAGAGAAGCTGAGAAAAGCATGCTGATCCAGCCTCAGTGTTGGTAAATTATTTTATTGGTTTGTTTCAGCTTCCAGAATCCTTCCAGCCAGTGTGGTCACTGGGAAATCCTGGGAATTGTAACTCTGTAAAAAATTATTTTCCCCAGCTCTTCTCTTTGACTGTGCTTATTCCTATCTCTGCATCAGGGAGCAAACATATATGGCAAGAGGCTTGCTTGGCTCATGTGGCTTTCTGTGTGGAGCCTGGAAATTCAAGATTCAAGATCATACTGCTTCTTCCTCCAGGAAGTCACTTCCTTAATGAAATGGAAAAATTAATTACAAGTAATTGTGTTTATACTGCACAAATGAACAACATGCAGTTGTGATTCCCTCTCCCTGACACATTTTGCAGTCTCCCAGTTTTTGAGTGTATGGCTCTGAATGTGGGTGCCCAGGACAGAACAGGGATTATTTTGTTATGGAGTCCAGTCTTTTGCTCAACAATTTTTCAGACCTATTGGTGGGTCCTCTTAGGTTCATATAGCCATGGGTAGAACTGGAATCTGGACCCAGGCATTCTGCAGGGCATGTTCTGGACCTGTCCCCCTCACATTTACCCCCAGGATAGTAACACTCTAGAGGTTAAAAAAAAAGCACTTTGAGTGAATCTGTTGACATGGGCAGATGAGTACCCAATGGGATTTAGACTAAATAAGATTTGGAGCCTCTGAAGGGAGACAAGACCAATCGATACAGTCTGGCCCATGAGGCTTATGGATGGAGATGGTTTTCAGAAGGCCCCTGTGAAGGTTTCCCTGTCACCTTTGTCGATGATTCTGTTGAAGCCCTGGTTGGCCTCTGGAAAGAGGAGAGGGCCCCCCCCCCGCTTGACAAGACTGCTCCTGAACAACTGCAGGCCATGAAGCAGGAAATCTAGGCACACCAAGCAGGTTTTATGGGCTGAAAATTCTGAAGCAGAAGGAAACCTGGAGATCTTCCAACAACAGAAGCATCCTAAGTAGAGAAGGGCACAAAACAAACTCAAGAAACTTGGCTGGTTTGTGGTTCGTTTCATGGGTGGTTTGGGGAATTTTCATTATCGGCATTGGATTCACCCCCCCCCTCCCCAGGAAGCCCTTTCATCATGGGCTCCAGAATCTGGGGCCGACTTTCTGGCCAAGTGCTTCCTGAGGGAGGCTTTGGGTATTGTGGGAAGTGGGCTATAAATAGGGAACCCTGAAGGAACTACACTTCCCACAATACCCTAAGCCTCCCTCAGGAAGCACTAGGGCAGGAAGTACATCCCAGACAGCCTCTGTCTTACTCAGCAGTGGCAGGGGGGGAGGGGAGGCCTTGAGGAAATAAGGTGGGTGTTGGAAAGGTGGGCTTTCTGTGTCGCTGAGCTATACAGAAAGCGCCCTTTGGAGATGGGACCAAACCTAGTGATCATGAACGGGTTCATTTTTAAAAAAATATTTGGAATGGTTCATGGTCACCGACAAACCATGAACCATCATGAACTGCCATTGAGCCAGTTGGTGCCCCCTCTGTAATCCTAAGGTGAATGTTAAGTGTCATGCCCAGTTATCATTTCCTTCCAGCAAGGACATAATGGCTACCCATAATGACTATATTAGTGGAGTGGAGTGTTTAGAATGCTAGGCTAGGACTCTTAAGGCCTGGGTTCAAATCACCCATTGGCCATGAAGCTGATTGGTTGACCCAGGGCAAGTCACACTTGCTAGGCCTGACCTACCTCACCAGACTGTTGTGAGGATAAAAGGGGGGAGGGAAGACAGCCATGCATGCTGCTTTGCAGTCATTGGAGGAAAGGTGAAATATAAAACTTAACAAATGACACCACCAGTAAGTGATCTGTCCTATACTAAATGAATATTAGATTTTGTTCTTTATAATTCATTGCTGGAATACTTACCGGTGAAACAGAACATTGCAAAGCCCAATATTCCTTGGAGAGAGAGCTCCAGTTTGGATTCTATGAGCATCCATGGAAGCTAAGCACCATCATTCATGAAGCGTTGGGCAGAAGATTTCTCAAACTTGGCCATCAAGCAAAAGGCAGCTTTTCACAGCTGACAGGCCCCAGCTTGCCATTCTCTTCTTTTTCTCTGATGGTGCCACACTTCTAGAGCCATGATTTTGAAGGGTATCTGCCAGACAATGACTTCTGGATTGAGGCAAATGCTTACTAGTGCTTGGGTAGACCTACTCAGAAGAAACTGCTTCAGCAATCTCCCACAAGAATTATGGATTGCATTAGTGCTGTTGGGAAGCTCATCATTGTTTGTCATATTGGATACCATTGCTATGTGCCAATGTAATCAATCTTGGGATTCAGCTCAGGACTGAACAGATGAGCATCCCATACTCAAAATAAGGATTGAGTCAGATGAGGGCCTGCTTCTGGTTAAAGATGTGCATAGAATAAGAAAAAATGGAATGGATTTGTAACGTGCATTTTGAATTCTGTATGGTTACATGAAATGGTTGTGTCACAGCTGTGTTATAGCATATCTTGCATTTAATTACATGTTGTCTTCAATGTAGTTTTCTGAAAATAAATGTATACATTTATGAACACCTATAAATCACTTGGTTGCCTACTGAAGCACAATAAAATACAATTTTCATTTAATATAGGCAAAGTCAACTGAGGATGATTTGAATTGGGAAAAAATACTGTGACTATTAATTCTTCGAAAAGATGAAGTCCATCAGAATATAGATAAGAATGTATAGGTGAAATCCAGCAACAAGGTGCTCATCGAATCAGTGCGGATTTGGTGAGTCAACTCTACTGTAACTTCCATTGCTCCAGATGGCCTGCTCTAGTAGTGACTTATAATTGGATTTCAGTCAGTGTGTAATACAGTGCATATGAATCACTGTATGGCTGCAATACCATATGCCAGGATATCAAGTGAAGCTGTGGTCACACCAGTAAAATGATTCATGAACTTCGACCCTTTCCCCCCTGTTCAGACTACACATATCCAATAATGATTCTTTTGTCCCCCACTCTGTGCTATATCCACAGCAAATCCAACCCACAGAGAGCCTACTACTATATTTGTTTCGCTTTTCATTGCACAGTAAAACGTATATACCATTGAGTGTGTACTCCAAAACCAATGTATTTCCCATGCATCTGGTGTGTGGTCTCACCTCCCTTACCCACTCTTGTCTGACTCCCTCACCTTTTAAAATTATTTCCATAAGGGAGGAATATTGGCACGTTGGTACACTTCTGTCAATATGTCCGTCAGGATTTGGCCCGTACCGCCCTGGCAGCAGCAGGATCGGGGCCAGCCTGAGCCAGGAGTGGCCTGGTGTTTGCAGGCTCAGGCCCTGGCCTATGTAGCAGCTGCTGGGGCCACTCATGAGACTCACCTGGAGGCCTGGAGGGAAGGCCTATTGAAGTAGAGGTTGCCTGTCCCAGAACTTGCCTCAGCAACAAAGGTCTTTTGATCATACTGTGGTGTGGTGTGCTCTTCCCACTGCTTACCCCTCAGTACCTGGTTCCTGCTCCGTGTTCTCTGCCTTGTGTTCCCGCCTCTGCTTAGTCATGACCAACTGCACAGTGATTGCTGAGCGACTTGATACTCTGTGTGGTGGACTGGGTCCTGGTGCCCTTGCCCCAGGTGTGGGACTGACTGGGATATCCTGGACTGTGACAATATCTTGTCACTCTCTCTCTCCTGAGGTGTTTACAGTTTGGATCCTGGGTAACCTACTGACCTCACTCCTGGGCAGCCGTGCTGGGAAGCGGTGGTTCCAGCAAAGCTCGCCTGATAAGCCTCCCTCAGAAGAAATTCTTTGCCTTTACCCAAGGGAGGGGAAGAGAGGGGGCAGGTGCAGAGAAACACCCCTGCCCCACAAGCTTTGCTCCTCTTCTCCTGCAGCAGCCGCTGAGATTGCCAGCCACCTCCCTTTGTGCTGGAGCAAAAGCAGGAGGGGGGGCACTTTGCCTTCTTTATTTTCTCTCACTTCTGCAGCTTTGGGTCTTCTGGAAGGGGAAGCAGCAGCAAGCAGCACATTGGGCTGCCAGGTGAATTTCTCTAGAGGAGCCATGGAGTGAGGGCAGTTTTTGCCTGCCTGTTTCAGGGGCTGTTCCTGCTCCAGCCAGAGAGGTGCTCTGGGTTGCTGCTTTGCAAAATACATACGAACTGGAGTCACGTGATATATGTCACGTGACCACAAAGCACAACTACACAGGAAGGAGAAGTGAGAAAAAAAGGGGAGCATTTCTGTTTTACATGTAGGCCTAGGACAGTACCACCTACTGAGAAGGTGTGGTTCTTTTGAAATACTATCAGTTTTGAGGCGCAAGAAAGCATTTCTTGGGAGATTTTTGAGAAGGCCTGTTGTGCTTTTTGATGAAAGTGTGAGGAATGTCTTAGGTCCTAATATATTCTTGATGTTGTATGTAGAAGCACAGTGAGACTTCTTCAATTCCAGCAAGCTAGTGTGAATGTGATTCAACCTGGACCCAGTCTACTAAAGGCTTGTCTACACAGGCTCAATTGGAGATGACCAATGTGATTTAAGTAGGGTTGCTTAAAGCCAGGTAGAGGTCTGGTATGCCATTTGTTGCAATTATGGCATCCAAATGGCATGTGCACTTCAAGCAACTCTGCTTGGTCTGACTCCTTTAGAAACGAAAGAGAAAAATAACCTCTGTCTTTGCCTCCTCTTTGGGAGGAAGACTTCATTTTTCAAAAAATCTAATTGGTGCAGTGATGCAATGCATTAGTATGGCTTTAATTGGTTAAAAAAAGTACATATATTGCTTCCTCCCTCTGCTCAGTGGAGGGGCCAGTATTGAGTAGTGGATTCAGTTACAGGCAGGTTTCAATCCAATAAAAAAAGTTAAAGAAAAAAGGGTTCCCGTCCTTCCTCTTCCTGTCTCTCTCACTTCTGGCAAGAAATTTTCAATTTTTCAAACTTTTTCTAAGAGGTGTAGTTCATCAGTGCTGTTCTAATACAGTTTTTTTTTAAACCATTTTTTCCAACTTTCTCTGCCCTTATAAGGAGCAGTAGAAGCATTTAGTTTTCCAATATCATGAAGTGGCTCAGCAGTCTCTTAAGCCACTTAACAACATGGGAAATAGAAAGAAAAAGACAAATTTAAAGCCACAAACTCTGTTTTGGTTCATTTCCAATGATCACATGTGTTGGAAACAAACCAAAAACCAGAAGCCTCTGACAGGGACTGAAAAAGGTTCAGATAGGAATGCTTTGTAATGGGTTGGTTCACTCCAGCATCGTGTGGTCATCAGAAAAGTGAGAAAACCAACCCATCCTTGCAATGGACTAAACAGTGGGACAGACACTCATCTGATTGCATCCTAAGTCTTATGACTTTGGAGCCAAGCTGAATCAGCCTCAAACTGAGTTCCTTGAGGAAGCCTGTTGTGCATAAAAGCCATGGGGCTTTCCTATCACTAGTGCTGATATGTGTACTTTTTAAAAAAACTAAAATCTCATAAAGTCATGCTTCAGGCAGCTTGTCGAGAATTCCCCTTACCACTGAGAGATTAGTGATAACAAGGGAAGACTTATCAATATTCATCTGTTCTTGCTTCAGAAACTCTAAATATGGAAAAATGACTATTACAGTGTTTGGCAAGAGGTTTTATTATCATGAGTGAAAAAAGAGTTATTTTCTTGTGTTTTTTTCTAAAGCAGAGGTCTCCCAGGTGTGAATGATACATGACTCTGCATGCTATCACTTATTAGGAGATGTTGCCAGCTATCTCAGTAATGTGAACTGAAGGCTAATGGGATGGCTCTGTAATGTATGTTGATCAGAATATGAGCTGTATACAAAGACAATTTGTTACATTAATTAAGTAAGTGGATGTTTATTTTGCTGCAAGTACATAAGTAACACTTGTAGTGTTGTTGAAGACATCAGTATTTTTAATACCACATCTTAAGATTGCAGAGGTAAAGCCTCTGATTTAAATATCGGGGTCTGAAATCAATGGCAAGCTATAAGCACAAATATCCAACTCTCAGTTTTGTGGCAGCTTATGTAGTAAAAGCAATTTTAGTTTCAAATTTTGGAGGCTATTTAAGACCAGTATCTTGGGAGGTGGGGGAAAAACTGCTTGCAAAAAAGAGAGAAGAAAATATCTTGCCTATATTTTATTATGCACTTCTTTCTCCCTGGGAAACAATAAGTCTGCAATCCTGCACCCATTCACATTAGACTGAATATTTTTGAACTTCTGGGTATGTCTGTATAGTATTGTACTGATAATATTTATGAAATTATGTATGAATCCTCTGTTGATGTTGGTGTTGTTGGCTGTCAAATTGCTTCTGACTCATGGCATCCCTAAGAGGATTTTCATGGTAAGTCAGATGTTCAGAGAATGTTTTATCATTAACACCCCCACCCTATCTCCATGGATTTCTAGGACCGAGTAAGGTTTTGGACCCAAGTCTCTGGAATCTTAGCCAAGCACACTATCCCCTACACCAGTGGTTCCCAAACTTGGGAAACCCAGGTGTTCTTGGACTGCAATTACCAGAAAATCCAGCCAGCACAGCTGGTGGTAAAGGCTTCTGGGAACTGCAGTCCAAGGACATTGGGCATAGCCAAGATTGGGAACCACTGCCCTACACTTTGTTATTGGTATGTGCCATCAAGTTGACCCAACCTATGGCAACCCATGAATGAACAATCTCCAAAATATCCTGTCCTCAGCCACCCTGCTCAGTTCTTGTGAACTCAAATGTGGCTTCCTTTAGGGAGTTAGTACATCTTTAGTCTTCCTCTTTCCCTGCTGCCTTCCACCTTTCCCAGCATTATTGTCTTTTCCAGAGAATCCTGCCTTCTCATGATGTGCCCAAAGTAGGACAACCTCAGCTTCAATATTTTTGCCTCCAGAGAGAGTTCGGGCTTGATTTGATCTAGGACCCAGTTGTTTGTCTTTCTGGCAGTCCAGGGTATCTGCAAAGCTCTCCTCCCACACCACATTTCAAATGAATCATTTTTTCCCTTTTTTCCCTGTCCAACTTTCAAACCCATAGTAGAGACTGAAAATACCAAAGTGCAGATGATCTTGGTCTAGTTTCCAGTGATACATCCCTTACACTTGATGATCTTTTTCAGTTCTTTCATTGCTATCCTTCTGAGTCCCAGCCATCTTCCGATTTCTTGGTTGCAAACTCCATTTGGATTGGCTACTGAATTAAAGGATAAAACATCTGTAACTATTTCTGTTTCTTCATTGTCATTGTTAACCTGTGTAGTTCTTCTGTAGTCATAATTTTGCTCTTCCTAATGTTCAAGTGGAGCCCTGCCCTATATTACACTGGCTCTCATTTAATCCTCCACCGATCCATAATTTCCATCTCTTAAGAACAGGACATAATCTTTCCCATGGTCAACCCTGTGAAGCCAAGGCACCCCTTTGTTTTCAGAACAGATGTGACACTGTTAGATGAATGGAACATTGCATAACATCCTGATAGCTCTTTTAATATTTTTCAGAAAGAATCTCACAGCAAAAGATGACAGGTGAGTAATTATCAGTTTGTATGTTTGTTTGTTTTAAACATTTTTACCCACCTTTCTCCTGAAAAGGACCCAAGGCAGCTTTTGCAACCCAAAAGGTAGCATTTGAGAAATATCAAACTCATGGGCGGGAGAGACAAAATCACTCCTGCTTATTGTACTTGGCAAATCACTAGCTTTGCAACCAAGCAGATGGGCAGTTTTGTTATTTTTAAAAACCAAATGAGTTTTCCTAGAAGTCCTCAGAAGTCATATACAGTATAGTTTTGTACATAAGAAAATGATTTGATTTATAAAGATTAATTTAAAACTCATCATGCATGACCTCAGATATATAATGAGGCAGTGAGGGAGAAAATAATGTACACAGTCCTCCTCTAGATCTTAAGGAGGCCTTTTTTCATCTCATAATTTGTCCAAGGTAATGATGAGATAGTAATTTAAGCATGCTCTGCAAATCCACAGTTCTAACACAGGCTGGTAAAATTGCAAAACTAGAACTGTTGAGTGTTCAGAAACCAAGTAAGAAATGTGTCACACCCAAAAGAGCTAAAGGGCTCTGTTGTTCAGTTTTTCATTTAACTTCATAGATTCCTTTGCATCCTGTTCCATGTTGTTAGAAAATCCAGTCCTAAGTATCATGGTACACCTTCCTAATATAGTCTTGCATTATTCATGGTATCCATTATTACCCTGGTATTATAATCTATTATTAATGCATTCTATTACAAATTTCGAAGTAAATATACCTCATTGTGCCATTTATTTTGCTGTAAATCAATGGTGTTCCCCTCAGACCATTATTTATGAAGGCACTGTGTTCTCCATCAAGGGCTTATTCAAAGAATCCCCAATTTTTAGCACAATGGTCTTCATATATTACACATCCAAGGGGCAAAATTAGTGTCAGGTATAGTGGTGCCTCCACTTACAAATGTCCCTACTTACGACCAATTCAACTTACGACCAGCTCCAGCCGCAACATTTTGCTTCTACTTGCGACTGGAGCTTGCACTTACGAACAGAAAAAGGCAGGGGGAAAAAGGCGGGAAATCCAAATTGCTAACTGTAGGTGGTGAAAGAGGCTGTTTCTTTGTAGCTCTTTCACCCCGGCAGTTAGTGTGTGTCGGAGGCTTGGGACTGCCTCTTTTTGCTTCGGAGTGAGCATGTGTGTGTTTGCAGGGAGGTAAGGTGCTGTTTTCTGCTTGTTAAAAACTTCTGGGTGTTTTTGCAGCATGGTTTTCAGCTGGGGTTTTATGTTTCTGAGCTGTGATGGGTCTTGGGGGTTTGTTTGTTTGTTTTGGGTTCCCCCTGTTTCTGATGGGTCTTGGGGGGTTGGTTGCTTTTTTGGGGTTTCTCCCCCATTTCTGATGGGTCCTGCATGCTTCCTTGCTTTTTCCTTTGTTTTCTGTGCATTTCCAACCTTGTCTCTCTGTTCTCTGTGCATTTCCAATCTGCTCCGTTTGTTTTATGTGCATTTGCAATGGGTCTTGCATGCTTGATTGCTTTCCCTCCCCCTTTGGCTAGAAGGGATTAATCGCATTTCCAATGAGTCTTGCAGTGATTTTTTGTGGTGATTTTTTTCTTTGGCTGGAATGGATTAATGGGGTTTCAATGCATCCCTATGGGAAATGGTGCTTTGATTTAATGACCCTTTCGACTTAACGTCTATCTTCTGTAACGGATTATGGTCATGGAGGCACCACTGTATGCTGAATAAAGCTGACTGGATAGCTCAGTGGTTTAGGTACCTGACTGTGGAGCCAAAGGCTGGGAGTTCAATTCCCCACTGTGTGTCCTGCAAGTAGAACCAGCATGTGTGACCTTGGGCAAGCTGCACAATCCTGGGGTGCTTTCAGAAGAAGGGAATGGGAAACTACTCCTGAATATTCCCTACCTGGAACACCCTGAAAAGTGTGCCATAAGTCAGAATTGACTTGGCACCACATAGTAATTATTATTGTGGTGAATAAGCTTGAATATGATTGGTTTTTTTGGTGTTTTGCTTTGTTTGTGGCACAGTCTACATTTCAGCAAGACTCTTGAGAGTCCCCTAAACTGCAAGGAAAACAAACCTATGCATTCTAAAGGAAATCAACCTTGAGTGCTCACTGGAAGGACAGATCCTGAAGCTGAGGATCCAGTACTTTGGCCATCTCATGAGAAGAGAAGTCTCCCTGGAAAAGACCCTGATGTTGGGAAAGTGTGAAGGCAAGAGGAGAAGGGGACGACAGAGGACAAGATGGTTGGACAGTGTCATCAAATCTACGAACATGAATTTGACCCAACTCCGAGAGGCAGTGGAAGACAGGAAGGCCTGGTGTGCTCTGGTCCATGGGGTCACGAAGAGTCGGACATGACTAAATGACTAAACAGCAACAACAACAACATTTCAGCAATGGGAAGATGGATGGCAACCTTGCAGTTATCCCTGTCTTTTATCACTGTTTTTATGATGCTGAATTTGGTGCCCAGTTCCTTTTTCTCAAGAAACAGCTGCGCGAGTAGCCTAAATGGTATTTTTTTTTTTTACCTTTCCGACAAAATATAATACCTGGTATAATCAATAGGAAACTGTCTTTTTTGAGATGCATCATTCTCTGGGGCAGTAATTGGTGTTTTTGTGTAAAGTACATCGATATGTTGTGACTGCAGTCAACAGTTACGAATAAAGGAACTGTTGCTGTGCAGCACAAATAAACCATGGGCTAACCTAATCACACTTCTAGACCACCAAGGAAATGTCCACCATGACATGCCAATAGAGTTAAATCCAGTCCGCTGTGTTCTTTTCTGCGCAAGACATTGTCAACTGCTGCAACATTCACCAGACGAACTTCAGCCTTTCACATGTTGAATGAAATGTTTATTTAGTTTCTCCCAGGCACATGTAGTATAACTGGTTTGTGTTCAGTTTAATCATCATAATGATCTTCCATCTCCTGCTCAAGCAGATGTTTGTCAGTTTCTCAATGGTTGCCACAGTTGAGGAATCTGCATGTATCAGCACAAGTGAATCTATTTGTCATGTGTATACATTTTGGTAGCTCACATTTCTTTGTGCATTTGCAGGCAATTGCATCCTGCACGGCCTGAAATGCTGGCAGACCCTCCATCTGCTGTACAACTAATGTTAATGTTTCCTTAATTTTCCTTACTTTATCTTATGTGCAAAAATTAATCAGCTTATTTAATGAAAACCTGATTTCTTGATTCAGGGAAGTTTTAGGATACAACCATCCTCCAGTTGTTAATTCTCAGCAATTCAACTTTGCCTGAAACAGAAATCAAAGCTGTCTCAGGTCGTAATATAGCTTGTTGTGTTTCATATGGCATGGTTAATAATCTTCTCAAGAATTTCTTTTGCATGATCTTCAGGCTGTACAATTCCTATATCATTCTTTTGAATATACAGTATATAGTTTTGAAATGGAGTTTGCACGTTGTCCTTCTTTAACAGAATTTCCACATTTGCCTTAAGCTCTTAGCAGGCAGTAAATTATTGTATTTTGTAACTGTTTCTTCCATTATTTCTGAAGTATAACTTACAGTATGGTTACACTAGCAAGAGGGAGTGAGCTAGTGTGGGCTGCTTGGGAACAGTCAGGCTTGATTAGAATGATCTAATCAAGTCTGACCATTCACATGGAAATGGCTCCTACCAATATTGAGAAATGGCTCAATAAGTGAGCCACTTCAGGATATTGGCAAATTAATCACTTCCTCTGCTTGGCAGTGGGAACAGGAAGTGCATTTTTAACAGTATATGGAGCATTGCTGATGCACTGCATCAGTGATAGATAGATAGATAGATAGATAGATAGATAGATAGATAGATAGATAGATAGATAGATAGATAGATAGATAGATAGATAGACAGACAGACAGACAGACAGACAGACAGACAGACAGACAGACAGATAGATAGATAGATAGATAGATAGATAGATAGATAGATAGATAGATAGATAGATAGATAGATAGATAGATAGATAGAGATATGGATATGGATATGGATATGGATATAGATATAGATATAGATATAGATATAGATATAGATATAGATATAGATAGATATTTAAAGAGCAGCATTGCCAGCAACTTTTTTAAAGTGGGGATTGAGGTAGCCAGATGCAGCTCAGCCAGCAGCCTATTCCAGAAGGCTGGAACTACTGCTGAAAAAACCCAGCTTCTTGTTGATGATTTTCTGGCTTCCTTTAGGGTGGTCACCTGAAGGACCACTGCCTGGAAAAATCTGGCCGTGCAGGTAGATGATCTTAGGGAAAGATGCTCCAACAAGCAGCATTCTAAACATAAGCTTCCCTCCCCCACCTTGGCAATTAGAATAACATATTCTGTGGTTGTAATTATTAGAAAAAACCCCAAAAGATGCAGAGTTGTATGCTATAGATCCAGAGTATCCCTGAACTGAAAGGTCTGTGCAGGAGATCAGGAAACAGAGACGGAATGGGCCATATGGTCCTGAGGGAGATATAGTTGCTTTCGTCAAGGGCCCTTGTCCCACATAGTCACCCAGACAGCCATAGGATGCAAAGCATATCCTCCTCTGAAGATCCCACTTTCCCCCAGAGTAGTTTGAAAACCTCTGCCATGCCAATTTCCAAACAAGATGAGATTGCTAAACCCAGTGAAGCAGACCGCTATTATAGTATATAAAGAGAGAGAAATTGTTTTTCAAAACCACCACCAGCACCCAAGACTGATTGAAGTTGGATTATTGGCAGAAAATCCTGCTCTAGGTCTCTGCTCCCTCCTTTATGTGAGTTCAATTAACAGAAGTATATCTGCCATGTAAACCTAATTGTTTTGGGCTATGTTCTAAAATCTATCTGCAAGGGAAATATTTGAGAATAGGATGGATGAGCAACAGAAACATTCAGTTTTAGAAACGGTCCTGCAGGAAAGCATATGTGCATCCACGACAGCTTAGCAAGCTAGTTCTGAATCTTCTATTTTGAAATCACAGCGTAACAATCACAGTGATTTCAGCTACAGAATTTGTGCTTGAAGTATTACAGAGGGAGGGAGGGTCAGGATCCAAGTACTAGTTCCAACTAGACATATTGAATCCATTTAAATCTTGGCATACCGAGTTGTTTTGATTCAATAGGTCTATTCTAATAGGGGTGGAAGGAATCCTTATTAAATTCCACGTCCTTGCTGATTTAAGCTATATTGACACAGTGAGAAATCTTGATGAAGAATTATAAAGCCCCATGAGCATCCCCAATTCCAGCTAAGAAAAAGGGCTCTTTACCATTCTAAGCCTCTATAATTTCTGCAGAATACCCACACACAACATACGCAGAAAGAGTGACTGATAAGAAAGCTGCAAATAATCCATCCTGTGCTTCTCATTCTTAAATAAACTAGCAGTCATCCTGGTCTTTGGCAATTCACGAGATTCATGTTTAGGCAGAAATTCCACATCTGTGAACCTGATTCTCATCAAGGCAGGGGCTCTATGAAGAATGCCAGGAAATTCATTGCCCTTGTTGCTATCAAGGAGGAGCATGTAGTTTTTCATTCTTGTCTGGCATGATGAGACAAGCAAGGATTTACATCACTTGTTAGAATTGACAAAAGCCTTGTTCAGGCACAAAGTCTAAAAGCACACAGGGAACAGGATGGAACTAGCCACTCTCCATCATCTGAAGAAGTTTGGTTCCTACAGTTCACCCTGTAAGCTGTTCTGCATTCCTGCTCATGTGTGGATCCTACACACAGACAGGAAACTGTCCTCTTCAGAGTCTCTCTTTATTGCATGAAGAAAGTGCAGACATCCGGATTAGGTGCTCCCCTTTCAGCATGTTGAGAACACCGTATGAATGCCTGAATGCCTATTATTGAATATATGCATTTTTCATATATTCCTGCTTTCTCACAGACCACATTCAAGCAGAAGAAACAGAACTGTATGATCTGAAGAGACCGATATTACTGTACAGGAGAAAAGGATTTGCAGCAGCACAGGAATTGCTTATCCCTATTTACAAGAGCACGTGTGTGATTCAGTATTATTTTCTTTTCCCTTTTTTTAAAAAATGAAGGTCCTAGAAAATAAGTTGCTTGTATGGATTTTGTACACAAAGTCATACGGCTGGGGGAAGCAACTCTTAAAACATTCATATATTCAGTACATCAAATAAAAAGAGATATTTATCTGGTGTTAGTTTCAAATGTGTTGCCTTTGACAGAGATGCATCCTCTTAGCTGTACAACAGATTCACTTGTCAAATGCCGAATACAAGGGATTCATTATTCTCTAAAACTTTTCCTTCCACATTTTATATAAGTAACAACTTAGCTGAACAGCCTCATGTTTTCTTGCTTATTTCCCCTGGAAAAGTTTTTTTCCCATCCCCTGCTATTCAAAAAGTAGTTTGCAGTGAAGTAGACTGGCAAGGATCACTGATTCTCACTGAGAGAGAACATTTGACTTTAGTTAGGTGCAGAGAATGCCTAATACATAGCATGAGAAGCCACTAGGTCCTGTTAGAGTGCTAGCCACTTATTTTTTTTTCTAATTTTGTGAGTTATTAAAAGTGAATATGTGAATAACAAAAAGGAAGAAGGCCAGATAACAGTGCAATGAAAGGGAGTATCCACCAGTGGTAAGAAAGTTCTCATATGTTTAAGGCTTGCCCATCCACAGTGGCTTCCCTGTTTATTTTACCAGAGAAAGACACTCTATTTGCCCGCTTAATGGATGTACACCAGTACAATATCATGATTTGTAACACTGGAGTGGCATCAAAAGGAAGGTCAAAGATCTTGCATTAGTTCAGCAACACAGCAGCACCAACCATTTGTAAAAAGTGTCATAAAGCTTTTCTCATACATAAACTGGAGGGAAGAAAAGGTTATAGCAAGGGTGGAAAAGGAGATACTGGCTCTGAAGAGAGTCCCCACACACAGCCTTGAAGGTACCACACAGGTTGCGATTCTGGCTGAGACAAGACCTGTTTTCAGCATTTTAAATCTCAAAAGGTGTAGCTTGGAGTTGAGTTCAGGAGGAAATCAATAAACCACACAACTCATCCTTTTTTCACTGCTGATTGTTGGTCCTGACATCAGTTATAGTAACTATAGAGTTGTGTATGTGTTGTAACTGGAGTGAGGGATTATGCTGCCTCTGCATACACAGGGGCCTGGTGAGTTTTTAAAAAATGATGTCCCCAACCAGTCAGAGCACACACACACACCTCCTCCAATACGAAAAGACTGATGGTTTTATAACGGGACAGTAGCTGATATCCAGCAGAACATGCAGTGCTACCAGATTTTCTTCATTAGCTTGTGGTGTAGCTAGGTCAACATGGATCCATCTTGTGGAGATGTAGCTATGTCAGCATGAACTGGTTAGAACCACATATCCCTACAGAACTATAAAGTGAAAATGTTTAATTCATAACTAACACCTACCCCTCCCAAAATTAAACAGACTCAGAGGCTGACTACATGGGTGTTTAGCCTGCTGTTCAGTCCATCATTTCAGATGTGGGCAGGCTGTCAACTAGATCTTTAAGAGAAAAGCAAAGAAAAATCCCTCTCATTGCCCTCTCCTTTCTCCTCGTTCTGTGACTTTTATTTTATAAAGTGGTGCAGTGCATATATGCTGCCCTAATACACTTTTCAAATTGTTTAATGTTTTTTCATTCCTCACCCCTCCATGGAGCTGACAAAATGTTTAACTTCCTAATATCCTGAAGTGGCTCTCTTCTTACGCCTCTTGATGATACTGGCAAATTGACAGCAGGCTGCTGTGGACTAAACAGGGTCAGTTGAGGTCTGTATGCCATCTGGATGGGAGGATCACACTAAGTGGCATCCTAGACCTCCTAACAGCCCTGCGCGTGAGCCAAGAATACAGTGTCCCTCCTATGGAAGACAAAAGAAGCCCAAGTCATCAAGGTCCAGCGAAGGGAAGGGAAGGAGGAGAACAACCCCCGAAGAAACAGACAGAAAGGAGGAAAAAGAAAAGGTGGGAAATATAAATGAGAGTGGGGAGGCGTGGAATGGAAGAAAGGAGGATATAAATAAAGAGGGGAAGAGAGAGAGAGGTAGAAACAGAATCTGCCCAGGCAAAGAAAGAGAAGGGTTCACTCTCTGAAGGATGGGACTCATGACTGGGAAAAATTTACAGTGGACCCTCTACTTACAGAATTAATCTGTATTAGAACGGTGGCTGCAGGTAAAAAAGTCTGTAGGTCAAATCTCCATTGAGCTACAATGCATTGAAAACCAGTTAATCCCGTAACCCGCCATTTTTGTTCCATTTTGGTTTTTTTCTGGTCTGTAGGTCGATTCTCCGGCTGCAAGTCAAACCTAAATTTTGCGGCCAGAGAAGTCTGTAACTCAAAAAGTCTGTAAGTGGAGCCGTCTGTAAATCGAGGGAGAAGCCAAGCTTCAGACAAGTCATCGTCCACCCCACAAGCCCTCCTCATTGGAGGAAAGGGAGAAGTTGATACAGAGCAATGTTCATGACTTTTTGTTGACTAAGCCTACAATTAAAGTTGATTCATCCAAGCAAGAAGAGTCTTTTGCCTTTGTCAAAGGGGTTCCTGAGGGGGGGTGAGTATAGAGCCCTCACAGCCTATTTAGCCTGATCCAGCCTGCTCCTTTGAGACTTATGTCGACAAGCTGAATTCCTTGCTCTCTAAGCCAGCAGCTAACAGTCCAGCCATATTAAGGTATTAGGCATCTAGCTATTCAGATACCGATGGTATGCCATGCAGCATAAAATAAAATATAAATGGAAATACTGAAGATTTATTGTAGCACACAGTTTCATGCTTTTGATTTTAATCACCAAGGAGATTGTAGACATAAAAGTAAACATTTACTGTTTTCCTCTATTTTTATTTTATCTTTTTATGGTATTAGAAAATCATAATGCTATAAACTGAGATTTTTCAAATAAATGACACAAAACCCCACGCTCTCATAAAACTGTAGCAAGATTAATAATAAACCCCCAACCTAATGAGCCACGGCCATTTGTCAAACTTACCCGTTCTTGATGTTTAGCATTTCAAAGCAGTCCTAGTTATTAATACATAGCATTTATATTTTATGAAGCAGCGCTTAAAGGTCTGAGTAGGTATACACCCAAAACCTCCCACAGCAAATATAATTTTCAGATTTATGTGTTGGTTGTTTACTCTGTGTAAGGGAAATGGTCCTTTTCTGCACAACTACAGGATCCCCTTGGTTCTGATTGCTTTGGCAGATCTCTTTGCATTCACTGGGGACTGCCTTAAACAATGCCTGTGGCATTACAAATAGAGGCAACACTTTGGGAAAGGGTATATACTGTATTCTTTATCGTTTTCTTGTGGATTCAAGAGGCAGTCATATTATGATCTAGTTCTCTCAGATGCTGGCCTGACAGTCAGATATCAGGCAGGCTTCAAAGGGCTCTTAACTAAAAACTAGCCTTATTGGGGGCCACACAGAGGGGTCAGGAGAGTTCAATGGCTAACTCTAGGTCCTTACACTGCCAGAGACCCAAACAAAGCTGAGAAAAGATATGTTTTTTTAAAGAGGAGTCAGACCAAACGTCTGATGAAAGGGAAGGTTCATCATCACTGTTAGACAGTCTACTCCTAAAGCCAAACTTCCTGTTCGCCAGTTAATATGGGATTGCAGGGAGACCTAAAGAAATGAGGCTGGTTTTAGAATGTTGTTGTATTGAGCATTTTGTTTGGTTGGCACACACACACCTCTTGTTTCTTGGTGATACAGCTCCTTTTACCCGTTCTTGATGTTTAGCATTTCAAAGCAGTCCTAGCTATTAATACATAGCATTTACCTTCCATATGCGTTGTCTCCGACGCATTTTTGGTATCACCTGGCAGGACAAAGTTCCAAATAGAGTAGTCCTAGAACGAGCTGGAATTTTCAGCATGTATACAATATTGAAACAGCGCCGTCTACGTTGGCTTGGGCACGTCGTGAGAATGGCTGATGGTCCGATTCCAAAAGATCTCCTGTATGGAGAATTAGTGAAGGGAAGCCGCCCCCGAGGGAGACCACAGCTGCGTTACAAGGACATCTGCAAGCGGGATCTGAAGGCCTTAGGAATGGACCTCAACAGATGGGAAACCTTGACGTCTGAGCGTTCAGCCTGGAGGCAGGCGGTGCATCATGGCCTCTCCCAGTTTGAAGAGACACTTGTACAGCAGACCGAGGCAAAGAGGCAGTCCCGAAACAAGCAAAACCAGGGAGCTGGACAGGGGACAGATTGGATTTGTCTCCAGTGTGGAAGGGATTGTCACTCTCGAATTGGCCTTTTCAGCCACACAAGACACTGTTCCAAGACCTCCATACAGAGCACGATACCATAGTCTCTCAAGACTGAAGGATGCCTACATGCAGCCCAGGACCCTAACAATAATAGTGATATGGCAAGCATAACTGGAAGAAACATAGTGACAGCAATTCAGAGAAGAGTGTTGTCAATCACTACCAATACAGTGATATCACATAGCTCTGTACTACGGATGAAAAGGCTGATATTCTCTTTCAGGGTACAGCTCACTACGAGGCAACACAGTCTGCAACAACAGCCTCTAAAGAAGCCATCACTAGGGATGGTCAGAAGGGAAATTTTCAATTTGCTTTTGTTTCAGTTTCTTTCAGGGGGTTCTTCCTTTCCTTTCTTATGGTAAACCTGAAAAGACCCAAAACTTCCATGTATTTTTGTTTTTGTCTTCCTCCTTTGGGATTATGGCACTGGACTGAGTTAATACCTGCAGAACTCTTAAAATTACTCCAAAAAACTCCAGGGCCAAAGCAATGGAAAATCAAACGCAGGTATCGCAACAACAGTGCTTGAGAAACAAAAAGTCATCATCAGTCCTATGCAGCAGGTGCTCACCATCACATCACATCCTGGTTAGCATCATCAGTAAGAAAGAGGACAGATGAGGAAAACAAGTGTAATCAAATTCAAATTGATCAGATCTCCTCACCAGACCTATGACCTTCCAAATGAGGAAATGCAAATGAAATGCATTGATTTAGTTAATGTGTTTTATTTCAGAGGCTCTTTATTATAAAGTAATGAAAGACTCTGAACATTAAAGAAAATGTCTCTTTCACTCTCCTTCCATTTTCGTTAACCTGGAAGTTCCACTCCCAGCCATCACTGTTGCCCTGAACGCAGGCTACCCTGATTGATTGATTTAACTCGATTTATTTATTTTTTTTAAAAAAATCAGATTTATATACAATTTAAGTAAAACTAATTGATTTTTAATTGAGATTGTGATTTAAACCAATCCAATTTTTTTTAAACAAAATCATTGATTTTTATCCACTCTGTCTGAATGAATGTATCATTGTTTCTTAGCCCACTTTAAAGAACCCCACTAATCTATGAGGGTTTATGTGCATGAATGACAATCAATGCAAATATTTCCACAATCTTCTGGAAAGAAACTGCTAAATCTCACAATACTGGAATAATAAACTAATGGACAGGAAGAGTGGAACAAAGTGACTTAGCTTGGCTCAGTTTCTTTCTCACCAGAGGTTCTAGTTATTAAGACATATATAGGCTTTTAAAAGAACTATCTTTTTTTATTCCATTCTACATTAGATTTGAAGTGGTGAATGATAAATATTGATTCTTCCAACTCCACCCAATGGGGAGAGAACCAGCTATGGGAAGGCCAATATATTACAGGCTAATAGACTAATACTGAATGTAGGGACTTTGTCATCTATCAAAGGAACCCTAACAGAATTGTCAAATATATTTAGAAGCTTTTCAGTACATATAACATTTTATCTCTCAATTTCGCTCAGATCTTTTCTTTAAAGCCATACAGGCAATGAGAAAGTGGAAATATATATATCAGTCAGAGGAATCATGGCACTATTATTTTCTAGTAAGAATGTTAGTATTGTTGTTTTTAAATAGAAGGCAGAATATATTGTAAGGTCTTCTTGGGAAATAAATTTTTTTCTCCCCAATTTTTTCTCTTCTAAAATTAAATGATGTGAGCACTACTGCAACAAAACCCATTGCACTGAGCGGGATTTCTGTCTAAGTATCATGATAAGAATCGTGTTCCACATGTATTAAGATATGTTAGAGAGATGGATTTATCATCAAAGAGAAAAGATTGTACCACATTTTCTCCACTGAATATATGTTACAGAAGCTGTATCCATGAGATTCAAACAGTAATTCAATTCTTCAGAAAAAAAAAAGTCTGGTTCATGAATGTGGGATATTGTGCTTCTGTATCCGCGATTCAAAACACTAGGAAATGGTCCAGTACTGCTGCCCAATATCATGACTTCATCAACTCAATAAAGAAGAGACAGCTGTTAGTTTTCAAGACCTGACTAGAACCTACTGGAAAAGACAATATTGCTAGGAAGGAGTGGGGGCAATAGGAAGAGGAAATCACCTGTTGGTTTGTAATATCTGAGCAGAATTGTTAGTGATATGACATTTTGCAGGTCATTAATTCATATAGTCATCACACATCAGAAGTTACTTGATGGCACATAGAATCTTTGAAGGGTTGTTTTTGGGTTTGTTTGTTTTTTGTAAATTACCAGAAAATTGTATAGTGACAAGATGGGTGGAATGACTCAGACTATGAGAGAATATATGTACTCTGCTATTACATCAAATAAGACCATCCCCACCCACAAAGCAAAAAAACTTATTTCGCAGCTTAAATGAGTGAACTTCTTTCTATATATTTGTTCTCCATTTTTGCATATCTTTTCCAATATTTTTACAATCAGGCACAAAATATCTTTGCAAGCCCAAGTCCCTGTTTGGCCAGGGAGGAGTTAAAAAATCAACTGGATCTTGATTAACAGGTTCAGAAGTTTAGATTGCCCAAAACCTGGTGCTGATTTCCTCTTTAAAAACCTGTGCCAGGAGCCTTGTCAGAGAAATCCTGAGTGAATGTTTACTGAAAGCACTTTGGGCTGGGGCAAACACAACTGCTCTGTGCTTTTGTAATGCAGAAATGCTTTGAATATGGCTTACAACATTTTAGTCTAATTCTCTGGAGATGCATGGCAAAATTTCTTCCTTTCTGGAGGACTATCGCTCCATTAATTCATTTAAAGCAAACCTCTTTTTTTACTCCTTCATAACAGCTATGAATTTTTGTTGACCTGAAATTCTCCCTTGCCCATAGACTACTTTGGATTGCCTGCCTAGTAAGACTGTTCCATGAATGCTCAGTTTATAACTAATTCCCAATTTGAAATGCCTCTTTTGAGGATCAATATTTCAGCTCCTTCAGCCTGGATTCTCTCAAAAAAAAAAAGTATGTGGGGCCAACCATTCTCTTTCAAGGTAAGAAAAATTGTGTTTTTTTCCTATTCATATGTTGTTATTGTTGTTTGGTCATTTAGTCGTGTCCGACTCTTCGTGACCCCATGGACCAGAGCACGCCAGGCCCTCCTATCTTCCACTGCCTCCTGGAGTTGGGTTAAATTCATGTTGGTCACTTCGATGACACTGTCCAACCATCTCGTCCTCTGTCGTCCCCTTCTCCTCCTGCCTTCACACTTTCCCAACATCAAGGTCTTTTCCAAGGACTCTTCTCTTCTCATGAGATGGCCAAAGTATTGGAGCCTCAGCTTCAGAATCTGTCCTTCCAGTAAGCAGCCAGGGTTGATTTCCTTTAGAATAGGTAGGTTTGTTCTCCTTGCAGTCCAGGGGACTCTCAAGAGTTTCCTCCAGCACCACAATTCAAAAGCATAAATTATTTGGCGGTCAGCCTTCTTTATGGTCCAGCTCTCACATCCATACATCACAACAGGGAAAACCATAGCTTTGACTATGCGGACGTTTGTTGGCAAGGTGATGTCTCTGCTTTTTAAGATGCTGTCTAGGTTTGTCATCGCTTTCCTCCCAAGAAGCAGACGTCTTTTAATTTCGTGGCTGCTGTCTCCATCTGCAGTGATCATGGAGCCCAAGAAAGTAAAAACTGTCACTGCCTCCATATCTTCCCCTTCAATTTCCCAGGAGGTGATGGGACCAGTGGCCATGATCTTAGTTTTTTTGATGTTGAGTTTCAGACCGTTTTTTGCACTCTCCTCTTTCACCCTCACTACAAGGTTCTTTAATTCCTCCTCACTTTCTGCCATCAGAGTGGTATCATCTGCATATCTGAGATTGTTGATATTTCTTCCAGCAATCTTAATTCCGGTTTAGGATTCCTCCAGTCCGACCTTTCACATGATGTATTCTGCATATAAGTTAAATAAGCCGGGGGACAATATACAGCCTTGTTGTACTCCTTTCCCGATTTTGAACCAATCAGTTGTTCCATATCCAGTTCTAACTGTTGCTTCCTGTCGCACGTATAGGTTTTTCAGGAGATTCCAATCCCCTAGAACGAGAAGAACATCTTTCTTTGGTGTCAGTTCTAGAAGGTGTTGTAAGTCTTCATAAAATTTGTCAAATTCTGTCTCCTCAGCGATGGTGGTTGGTGCATAAACCTGGATTACTGTGATGTTGAAAGGTCTGCCTTGGATTCGTATTGACATCATTCTATGCTATATAATCTATTGAGATTATATCCCATTACATCTTTTCCCACTCTTTTGTTGACTATGAGGGCTACTTCATTCCTTCTACGGGATTCTTGCCCACAGTAGTAGATATGATAATCGTCTGAATTGAATTCGCCCATTCCTGTCCATTTTAGTTCACTGACGCCTTCACAATTTCCCATGTCAATGTTTATTCTTGCCATCTGCTGCTTGACCACATCCAGCTTACCAAGGTTCCTAGATCTTACATTCCAGGTTCCTATGCAGTATTTTTCTTTGCAGCATCGGACTTTCCTTTCATTTCCAGGCGTGTCCACAGTGGAGTGTCCTTTCGGCTTTGGCCCAATCACTTCATTAGCTCTGGAGCTACTTGTACTTGTCCTCTACTCTTCCTCAGTAGCTTGTTGGACACTTACCAACCTGAGGAGGTCATCTTCCAGCATCATATCTTTTAGCCTTTTGTTTCTGATCATGGGGCGTTCTTGGCAGAGATACTGGAGTGGCATTGCCATTTCCTACTCCAGGTGGATTACGTTTAGTCGGAACTCTCCACTATGTCCTGTCCATCTTGGGTGTCCCTGCACGGCATAGCCCATAGTTTCTCTGAGTTACTCAAGCCCCTTCGCCACAACAAGGCAGCAATCCATGAAGGGGTTTCGATTTATATGAGCTATTTTAAATGTGGGGATATTTAGCACCACCTATTTCCGAATGGGGTTTTACATTCAAAAGTCATAACTTGAAAACCTTCTGCTCCAACCACCCCAAATTTGGCACAGAAGCAAAAGCAGACTGTCCGCTACACCCGTATTAAATTTGATGCTAATCTGAAGTTTAGTTTCAAAGTTATACTCTTTTTTTGCTTTTCCTGCCCTCATTTGTACAGTTGCCTTATAGAATGTTGATTTGCTCTGCTGCACAATAACACAATGCCTAGTGGTTTTTTTGTGAATAAAACCAGTGGAATACATTGGCTCCTAATGTCATATTACACATCATTCTAAATTAAGAGCACATGTGCAAAAAATACTAAAATCAAGAATGGCTGAATTACCAAATTGTATAAAATGTGGCACTGAGAAGACACATTTATGATTCTGATTTATGTCGAACCTAAACTTTAAATAATAAAAGTCTGGGCTTCTATAAAGTTTCATACGTAGCTTGTTTCTGATTTGGAATGTTTTCTGTAGAACTTTGAATCCTAAATTTATAATAATCCACACAAGATTGGGTAATTATACAAGCTGGCTAACGCGGTTGTAGACTAAACTTTGGAAGGGTTATGAACTGGGGGTGATTCATGGGCACAGTTATGTTTTTTGGGTGACCTGGCAAGCCAAATCTGTCTTCCATGATTGCTATGGGGATAAAATGGACTCAGACTCACTCACACTGTCCTGATAGAAAAATAAAACAAAAGGGAACCGAACTATTTTTAAAAAGAGAAAAAAAATACTATAAAGTACATCCCCTTCATGGTTTACTCAACAGTGAACTCAAAGTTTCTTGCAAGTAAACAGTCCTTTCCAACTCACTCAGGTCAAAAACAGATGTTAGAGGCAGCCTGTGACCAAAGAGGAAAAGTCTTCTCTCTTGGTGTCACAGCTCAAGTTTCTCCCACCTCAGGGATTAAGCCAATTTGCATACTTTGTTTAGAGACTGGTCTTCAGGATTAAAGCATAGGCTTTTAAACACAGGGTTCTTTTGAAGTCTGATTTCACAAGCAGAACGATTGACTTGATCACCTGGACATCACATTCAAAAATCATTATCTCCTCAATCTCTCCCCAGTTAAAAGCTATTTCTAAATTTCATTATTCTTCTGGAAACCAATATATACCAGCAGCCATTCAGATTTTTCACTCTAAGATTCTCTCCCACTTGCTTTACTGTGTGCCTATATTGATACACTCTATAAACTTGGCCATTGATCAAGTTGCAGCAACTTTTTTCGTAGAATACTAGGCGTTCCCAATTTAATTCGGCTTTCTGCTACAGTGGTGCCCCGCATAGCGACGTTAAACCGTTCCGGATTAATCGTCACTATGCAAAAACATCGCTAAACGGAACGTAAAAAGCCATGGCTCCAAAACTCACCGTTCAGTGATGTTCCTCCATAGCGCCGCCATTTTCGCACCCTCAGTAAGCGAGGGCAGGGCGCAAAAACACTTGCGGCGGCCATTTTGGGCACCCAGTGGCCATTTTGGAAGCACTGATCAGCTGTTTAAAAAAATCGCAATGCGAAGATCGGTAAGCAAAACGCTTACCGATCATCGCAATGCGATGTTTTCCCTATACAGAACATCGCAATGCAATCGCATTCACGATCTAAAAAAAATAGATCGCTATGCGGATTCGTCGTTAAACGGTGCACTCATTATGCGAGGCACCACTGTATTTCTTTAAAATGGGCCATTCACCTTCCCTCCACAACTGCCTGGTTACTCCCATTTAAATTCTGGCTCCCTCTTTTTTAAAATTCGCATTCTGGATCCTTGCTACATGATTTACTGTGCGACTCCTATTCTTTTTCTTGGTTCCGGCTTCTTGAAAAGAAACTTTTCTCTCTTAATATACCCCTGGAATCTTTGGTAGACAGGTATCTCCCTAGGGCTTATTCCATATTTAATGATAAGGTCTGCCATGCGGAATTCAATTACTTATGCAATAACATTAATCCTATATATTCTCCCCTTTCTATTGGACTTATTCCATTTTAGGACCATTTTCCTAAATATTTCTATTCCTTAGTAAATCCACACTTAAGAAGAGCCTTTATGTTAGCCCGCTTCAATATTTTTCCTTCGGCCACTCATGCTGGTTGTTTTCTTAATATGCCTCAAGAAAAAAGATTCTGTCCCTTTTGTTTACAGACTCCTGACACCTTGTTCCATATACTGTTTCAATGCCCTGCTCATTATTATTTCCGATTTTTTCCCTCAAACCTTGGATTTCATCTCTTTCTAATTCACCTGAGCAAATTCTTTCTATTTTTATGAGTGATGAATTCTTTGACCGCTGCTGTTGCAGGTTTTCTATCTGCAATTCTGAAACTGTCCCCTTCTTCTTGCTTAGAATTTGTATAATTTTACTTCTCCCATTTTGCTTGTGCTGTTGTATTTTGTGAATGTCATTAAAGGTTTCAGAATCAGACTTGATTACCTGTCTTCAAGCTTAATGTCCTTTCAGTTCTAATTACTTGGATGTCTCTAAGATCTGTTTCTGGGCTCAGCCTCTCTTTTCCCACCCTGCCAGCTTCTGTCATTTTTCAATAAAGCCAAGCAAAGTCATGTTGTTTTCACATGACCATTTCCAAAGAATATTGTTTAGAGCACTATATAATATTGTGATGATTTGATAAGAAAACTAGAAATAAAATGTTTATTTCATCTCGAGCTCTGAGCAGGGTGTATTTGTTCCTCTGTTCATCCTAGTGTTTCAATGTGCTAAATCTGATGAAAACCTGATGAGGTTTTAACTGCCTGCATGAATGGTTTTATACAATAAAATAGAAAGGAGACAGAAAAGAATCTGGGGCATCAGTAGTTATACAGCTATTTGATTTCCTCATGTACTCCAGCTTTTGTATTATTTTACCTCCTGGTGCTAGAGAAGAAGAAAGCAAACTGTGCTTAATTCTGCCTCACTAAATACTTAGCAAATAATAAAGTAATATGGATTTGTTTCTTTAAATCACATTTGATGTTAAAGTGCGTTCATCAAACCATGCTTTATCATATAACCTCTTTTTAAAAGTTTCATTGTACCCTTTCTTCAGGACCAAAAATGCCTTTGGGGGCTACTCCCACATCCATACACAACACCCTGTAGAAATGTATTTTAAAAAGTACTGCCCGTAACTCACATTTCGCTGGTTTCAGCACCAAAATATTAGCATTTTTATCACACATTATAACACAGTGTGAGGTTTGTGTAGATGGAGCAAAACATCTAGACCAGGCTTGTCCAACCTGTGGCCTGAGGGCCACATGCGGCCCAGGTCAGCTCATAATGTGGCCCAGTGCAATTTTTTATTTTAAAAGAAATTCCAAAGTTTCAAGTTACACTGCCGGCGCTTGCGGCCGGAATGCAGCTGGGGCATGTCACAACGGTGGGGGGGGGGAGAGGGAAGGAAGGAGTGGGAGTGGAGGGGAGAGGGGGGCTGTGTGACTGCATTGTGCCATCCCCATCAATAGGTGGACCCCCTCCCGGCCCCATAAAGCCACCGGAGTCGAAGTTGGCAGCCTCTGCTGTCTGAAATCACAGCTGCCGGTAAGCACGCTTGGAGCGGGGCTGCGAAGGATGGCTAGGGCTTCCCCCCCATGCGGCCCAAACCAAATTTATGTGCGGCCCAAACCAAATTTTCATCTTCTAATGTGGCCCAGGGAAGGTGAAAGGTTGGACACCCCTGCTCTAGACACAAAACTAGGTTTTGCTTTTCAGTTCTCTTCTTCCCTATAGTGTCATTCGAAATTCCAGTTTTGGGGACTGCATATCCCAGGGCAGAATCCTCTTGGACTCAAGAGGAGTGGCACAATCCACTAGCAATGTGCCTCATGATCTCTATTTTACAAGCAGAGATTACTATGTTGGAACAAAGGGGCCTTTCCATGAGCTCAGAAAGCATCATGTAACAAAGCACTGCAATAGGATTCTACCAAACGAGACTTGGCCCCAGAATCCCAGAGCCATGATAGCCACTAAAGGTTGTAGTTCACGACAGTAATTTCCCAAGCTCTTGTACTGACTGGGTGCAGGATAAGAAACTGGACGTGGTGGCGCTGTGGGCTAAACCGCAGAAGCCTGTGCTGCAGAGTCAGAAGACCAGCAGTTGTAAGATCAAATCCACGTGACGGAGTGAGCGCCCGTCGCTTGTCCCAGCTCCCGCCAACCTAACGGTTCGAAAGCATGCAAATGCAAGTAGATAAATAGGGACCACCTCGGTGGGAAGGTACCAGCGTTCCGTTTCTAAGTCGCACTGGCCATGTGACCACGGAAGATTGTCTTCGGACAAAACGCTGGCTCTATGGCTTGGAAACAGGGATGAGCACCGTCCCTTAGAGTCGAACACGACTGGACAAAAATTGTCAAGGGGAACCTTTACCTTTACCTTTCATGGATGGAAAACTCTTCCTGTTTTCCCACTTCTTTGTTTGCTTGTGGTCATGGTGGTGCTTCTAGTTCTACAACAGTTTCTTGAACTGAGGTAGAGAAAGTCCTTGTTTTGAGAAAAGCCTTCAACATCTGATATTTTAGAAGTGAGGCTCAGTCTGCCTTAACTCAGCACATGCCAATCATAATAACAAGTCATCTCAAACACCTGATGCTTAAATCTGCAGTTGTTTATGAAGAACCAAAGGCAGAGTTGCCCTTCTATATGGATTTCTTGAAATGAAACTTATAAACAGATGAGATTAACAAATAATGGAAGAAGAAGTGGCACAGATGGTATTTTGCTGGTTGTCCAATTTTCTCTTTAATGACTCTCTAGCTTTGGAGCGCCCACCGCCTCCCAAGACAATTGGTTCCATTGTCATACTGCTCAAGCAGTTAAGACATTTTTTCCCTGATATTCAGCCTAAATCTGGTTGAATATTAGGAAAAACTTCTTAACTGTTAGATAAGCACACAGGGTTCCTTCTAGCTCTGCAGTTTTAATTTGATGATGATTGTAAATGTTTCCTTTTTTAAAAAAAATCCACAATTCCGTGCAATACAGTGAGAATTAGAGATATGGGTATTTGTATTCATATATGAATACCTATACCCCTGCACAGGTGGACATAATGTGGGTCCACTCACCCTTCCGCTGCTGCCATGGACTCTGCGCTCCCTTCCAATTGCCCTGGAGCTCCCAGTCGGCTATTCACTCCTGGCAGAAGAAGGGAAGACGAGTCTCCCTCCCAGATTGATGAGTGGATAGCTGACCATGAGCTCCAGAGCAATATGAAGGGAGGGCAGAGTCCATGGCGGCAGCAGAAGGGTGAGTGGACAGTTTGGCCCCAAGGGGCCAGACCTTTGTTATGTCCATATGTGCAGGGGTATACGAATACCCCCATGTCTAGTGAGAATACGAAAAATTGCACAATACATGTTAGTAGTTAGAATACATGTTACGAAAACCAATTTTATGCTTTCGTTACATATTATTTTTCTCCTCTTAAGGATGCTGCTGTAGTCCCTCTTTTTTCTATTATCCCACTGTTCATTTAACAGAGTTCTAAGATATTTGTATCTGTCAACATTTTAACTGCACTTGTTAGGCAGCTTGCTTTTCAATGATTGCCATTAACTTGGTTTTCTTAACCTTCCCTTTGAGGCTGCTGTTCATTACTTATATCATTGACTTTGAGTATCCTTTGCAGATCGCTTAAATTGTCAGCAAGGGATCACGATTCACTAATAAAATTGCTAGTCTAAAGGGTTACTAACAGTCCAAATAAATTTGAAGGAAAATAGTAGGTGGGCCAGTTTCATGCAAAATGCAGTAATGATTTTGACTGTTTGTCATTAAGCCACTCTGCCATGAGGGAGTCTGTAGCCGTATACGTTTCAATCACATTCTTTTGCTCTGATCATTTGTTAAACTGAATCAGGAACAAGAAGAGAAACAATCTGATTCTGTGGTCCAGAAGGGTATTGACTCTGAGTTTGTGTGCAAGCTGTTGGTATCCTATTCTACATTTGAACACACTGGCAGGGAATATGATCAGGTTTTTAGATGCAGTCAATATCAATGTGCCACAATGGGTCTTGATTGTCACTAAGGCAATGTCCTGTTTTATTTTAATTCTATAGTTAAATGTTTTCAGGGTATCTGTCCAAGCAAAACATTTCTTGATTACTGAAAAGAGTACTTTTCATTGGCAGGTTTCTAAAATATTCAGCACTGCTCGGATTTTAAAATATTTACTTTCAGTGGTTTCTCGAGGTCTTCGGGGAGCTTAGCTTACAGTTATTTTCCCCCTTTTGCCAAAGGTATTGGACCTTTGAACAAAAATGAAAGCAACAACATATTAATTTGCTACTATATTATACAATGCTCATTGTAAAATTGTCTCCTATGTATATTTACCTCTTATCAGCCTATGTATATTTACCTCTTGTCAGATGGATGCCTTCTCAGTTCTGGTGTTGTTTCTCATTTTTTCAGTGCTGGTGGCAATGAACTGCAGATGTAATTACTTCTATTTATTTATATAAATAGTCATACACCTCTTAAGAGCTATTGCATTTACTTACAGAGGGTAGAAAGGTAAAGGTAAAGGTTCCCCTTGACAATTTTTTGTCCAGTCGTGTCCGACTCTAGGGGGCGGCGCTCATCCCGCTCTTCAAGCCATGGAGCCAGCGTTTGTCCGAAGACAATCTTTCCGTGGTCACATGGCCAGTGTGATTTAGACACGGAACGCTGTTTACCTTCCCACCGAGATGGTACCTATTTATCTACTTGCATTTGCATGCTTTCGAACCGCTAGGTTGGCGGGAGCTGGGACAAGCAACGGGCGCTCACTCCGTCGCGTGGATTCGATCTTACGACTGCTTGGTCTTCTGACCCTGCAGCACAGGCTTCTGCGGTTTAGCCCACAGCGCCACCACGTCCCACCATACATTACATACCATATACTAATTGAGCAACATATGCATCAGCATTTCAGGTAACGCCGATAGGCAAACACAAAGGTTATGCCTTGCATGTAGTATCGCACCGTCCGAGGGAGGGTGTGTGTGTGTGAGTGAAACAAAACTACATTTATAAGGCTGATTGTCAATAGGGAACACGTGAGATTCCTTCCAAGCTTGTCCCATTAAAGAGAAAGGACTTGTTACACATTACAACAAGAACTGGATATGGAACAACTGATTGGTTCAAAATTGGGAAAGGAGTACAACAAGGCTGTATATTGTCCCCCTGCTTATTTAACTTATATGCAGAATACATCATGGGGAAGGCTGGACTGGAGGAATCCCAAACTGGAATTAAGATTGCCGGAAGAAATATCAACAACCTCCGATATGCAGATGATACCACTCTGATGGCATAAAGTGAGGAGGAATTAAAGAACCTTGTAATGAGGGTGAAAGAGGGGAGTGCCAAAAACGGTCTGAAACTCAATATCAAAAAACTAAGATCATGGCCACTGGTCCCATCACCTCCTGCCAAACAGAAGGGGAAGATATGGAGGCAGTGACATATTTTACCATCTTGGGCTCCATGATCACTGCAGATGGAGACAGCAGCCACAAAATTAAAAGACGCCTGCTTCTTGGGAGGAAAGCGATGACAAACCTTAATAGCATCTTAAAAACCAGAGACATTACCTTGCCAACAAAAGTCCGAATAGTCAAAGCTATGGTTTTTCCTGTTGTGATGTATGGAAGTGAGAGCTGGACCATAAAGAAAGCAGACCGCCGAAGAATTGATGCCTTTGAATTGTGGTGCTGGAGCAGACTCTTGAGAGTCCCCTGGACTGCAAGGAGAACAAACGTATCAATTCTAAAGGAAATCAACCCTGAGTGCTCACTGGAAGGACAGATCCTGAAGCTGAGGCTCCAATACTTTGGCCATCTGATGGAAAGAGAAGACTCCCTGGAAAAGACCCTGATGTTAGGAAAGTGTGACAGCAAGAGAAGGGGGCGACAGAGGATGAGATGGCTGGATAGTGTCTGCAAAGCAACCAACATGAATTTGAGACAACTACGGAGGCAGTGGAAGATAGGAGGGCCTGGCATGCTATGGTCCATGGGGTCATGAAGAGTTGGACACAACTAAACAACGATATTGTACTGCAGTGAGTCATACGGCATTATTCACAATGTCCATTGCCTGGATTTCTAGAAAACTACAGGTTAAATAAAAATAACAATGAGGGTATACAATAGCCTATATTGATAATATTTGCAGTTTTATAGAGCAAAAAAGGTCAACATATTTTTTTTCTCATCAGGGAAAGCCTATCTACTTTACAGTTTGCATATGTAGAGATATTATATTGACTCATCCGGCTGTTTAAAGGGTTACATTGGAAATAGAGTTATATATATCCCAGTTTTTAGGGGAAGCAATTGTCTTTGACCTAGAGGCATATTCTAAGATGCAGCAGGCATTACATAGATTATAGTTGACCAGGGACCATTTTTTAAAAATCATGGTATAGGATATAATTCAGATTTCACATGTATGTATGTATGTATGTATGGATGGATGGATGTATGTATGTATGTATGTATGTATGTATGGATGGATGGATGGATGGATGGATGGATGGATGGACGGACGGATATAAGGGGGCATGGATTAAAAATGAATCACTAAATCCACAAAAAATTGGTAATTCATTGATTTTAATTTGTTCAAATCAATGTCCCAATGAATACAAATCAATGAATTTTTAGCAATGTTTAATTTGTTGGCTCATTTCTGATTCATGCTCATCTCTAGTGAGTAATCTGAGGTCTAGCAATCTGAGGTCTACAAGGACACAGGTGGAAAGCTGACTCAGAAGGTGCAACTAATTTCCCCCTGAACCCTTGAGCCATATATTGAGATTACTTGCATACAAAATACAAATCTATATTCGAGCTAGTACAGATTGGAGAGTGCAACATACAAATTAAATCTAAAATTGTTTTTGTTAAATGTACTGGGAGTTGAAGACCCTTGCCTCTCCACTGAAAATCTCCCGGAAATCCACCAGTAGATCCCAGTCTGCCTTCTTCCAACCCTTCACCTGATAGCATCTAATTGCTGGGATCCTTTTAAAGACTGTTAGGCAAGGTGAGCCTTGATCTAATCGTGCTAGGAATCAGAAGGAGAGACTAGGTCTCAGGATACAGAAAATGGAAACTATCTTTATTCTAGTTTTAAAATGCTTAACACATTTTGGCGCACAACCTTCTTCAGGAGTTTTGTATAAAAACAGAAATAAATTATTTATAAACAACAGGCTCTGGACAACCATAACTGTCTGTAACTAATTATCATTTTTTTATACATATAGTATTGTAACAATGCATATACATTCAGTTTTTCGTGTAAATTCTCTATAGCATAATCTCTATATTTCTAGCGGTGCTAGTCTGCCAATATGAATCTGAAACAACACACATGATTCATACCAAGATGGTAGAATTGAAACTTTACTAACTCATTTGGTCTGTACCAGCTCCAGATACTCAAAACTACAGGAAGAATAAGATGGACTTAATGCCCTTGACTCAGCTGCTGGCTGATAATACAGTAAGTGCATTTTATTCTTCCATAGTTTTGAGTATTTGGAGCTGGTCTAAACTCCTGTCCTAAAAAATTATGTGTCCCTCTTTAACCTACCTAGTGAAATTATTTACTGCAAAATTAGAAGACAAGCCAGAAAAATACTGTTCATCCTAGAACAGAAGCTTTTGATTCTAGGTAGCAACAAAGCAAATCATGATTCAGTTTCAGGTCTACATCAATCTTGATAAAAACTATTTGGTCTTCCCCTAGATTAAAAAAAATGCATGTTCTGAGTAGAATAAGCTTCTATATCTTATGACCTACAAGGGAAAATACAGTCCATCAGTCAGGAAAGCAGCTCAGCAGATCTTGATAAAACACTTTTACTTGTTGCCTGCCTGGGACTGCAAACGGCAGAGTTGTCAGTAACTTGGCAGGCCATAATGAATGGCTGGTGACTCACAAATACTGCAGACCTGAGTGAGGCAAGATTAGAGACAGGCAATTCACATTGAAAATGTGTGGCCGGTGTAAATGACATATAATTGCACGTATCATAGAATAAACACAAGAAAGAGAGAGAGAGAGAGAGAGAGGAGAAGAAGCCCTTATTGGTATTACTGAGACTGATGGGTCCTATAATAGTGTTGCTTGAAAAGTTGTGAGGAGTGAGGTGGCAGTGGAATTTGCTTGAAGGGCTACTTTCTGTGTTAGTATCTTCGGTGTTTCATTGTTGCAGGTGAGTAGTACCTTCAGGAACATGGAAGCATGGGTAGATTTGCTACACTAAGCCTACTTGCTTTAATACAAGTGAGAAAAGGACAGTTAAAACAAGCAGGCATAGCTTCCCTCACTAGCAACCGGACTAGAGAGGGGCACAAACCAGGAAGTCCATTAAAAAAATCACTGGTTCATTGGTTTGAGTCAGTTCAGGTATGTCACAAGCAACAAGCCAAACCACACCAATGAACATTTTAAGCAATTTTTCGTTTGTTTGCCCATTTTTCTCCCCACCCCCTTGCCTGCAACACCCTGATTTTGTCAATCAGAAACACTAGACTAGGCAAACCTGGGAGGGACCTAGAAACTCCTGGATTGGCAGGTCAGGCAGCCAAAGGTGCGGCTCACAGGGCTCTGGGGGAGTTGCTTGTTCTTATTTACAAGACTGATTCACAGGAGCCATTTTCACCTCAGAGCCAATTCTGCTAGTCAAAGAAACCCTTCTACCTCAGAAGAGATATTCATACATGGCAGTGGTTAAACCGCTGTACTGCAGCCAAAACTGTGCTCACGACCTGGGGTTCAATCCCAGGTAGCGGATCAAGGTTGACTCAGCCTTCTATCCTCCCAAGGTCAGTAAAATGAGTACCCAGCTCACAGGGGGGGGGGGCAATGTGTAGCCTGCATAATTAACTTGTAAACCGCCCAGAGAGTGCTTGAAGTGCTATGGGGCGGTATATAAGCAGCACACTTTGCTTTTGCTTTCGCTTTTTAATAAGGGTCTGGCCCCTGGGGCTGGACTGTCCACTCACACATCAGGTGGTGGCAACGGCAGCCTCTGTCAGCCTTCCAATCACTCCCGGAGTGCCGCTCTCTTTCCGCTCATCTAGCCACTCGGCAGCCGTGCAGGGAGACTCATCCTCCCTCCCCCTGCCTGGAGTCGGCTAGATGAGTGGAAAGAGGGCGGCATTCCAGGAGCGATTGGAAGTCTGACCGAGGCTGCCACACCTTGGAGGGGGTGTAGAGGAGAGTCAGAGGAAGCTTCTCTGGGATTTTGGTGTCCAGGGCTCCCGAACGTCTGAATCAAAATGAACCAATTTGTGGTTTGTTTTTCCCAAAACAAGTTTGTGATTCATGGACTTCAACAAACCACAAAAACACTGTCATTTTGCTGGTTCTTGTCCGTCTCTAACCAGTAATAAACAAAGGTGAAGTGACATCTCCTGCTCCACATTCTGACATTCTGGGTGTCTCTTGTGGTTCCTTTCCAAGCTCCCACATGGGAAGCCAGTATTGTTAAACTACCTGATGCCACATGTTAAAATATTCAAGATCAGCCCAGAGGAAAACCTTCAGCTTTTAGGTCTGTTCCCCCTTTTTGCCCACTCTTAGGTGCCCAATAGATTTACAGATACATCTGGTGAATATATCTGGAGTCCACTGGACACCCCGCAGGGTGAAGGTAAGGATTCCTGCCTCCTCACATTCACCGTCATGGGCAAAAATGGGCACCTATGAATGGACACCTGTGATTTGATTGAACAGCATACAGTGGACCCTCTACTTACAGAATTAATCCGTATTGGAACGGTGGCTGCAGGTCGAAAAGTCTGTAGGTCAAGTCTCCATTGACCTACAATGCATTGAAAACCGATTAATGCGTAACTGGCCGTTTTTGTTCCATTTTGGGTTTTTTTCCTGGTCTGTAGGTCAATTCTCCGACTGCAAGTCGAACCTAAATTTTGTGGTCAGAGAAGTCTGTAACTCGAAAAGTCTGTAAGTCAAGTCGTCTGTAAGTCGAGGGTCCACTGTATTTTCTTCAACAAAAAGAAGACTCCAGGATGAAGTTGTTGAGCTGGAATATATAGGTATAAATATATTTTGAGCCACCACACTCCCACCACCACTAAAATCCCCAAACTAAAACGGTCAACTTTTGTGAGACTTGGGCCAATTCCTCCAAAGTAAAATGGGTCCCCAGTGTGGTCTGAAGTAAAGGAGACTGGCTTATCTGTACAACTTAAGACCTGCTTCAAAACTTTAAGAAATAGTGAAGTAGCCTTCCTGTGACCCTTCAGAGGAAAGTACAGAGAGAATTAGCTTGGATGAAATTGGGGGAATAATATATTTTATGTAAAAATAGGTGTGGAGAAACTTTTATTCTGGCAAAGACCTTGCAAGCTCACAGTGGGTGTTGTTTACTTTGGAGGGGGGGCATTGGTTTTACTCCACAGGCTAGCACTGTCTGTCTCCTGGTGCAGATCACATGCTAGAACAGGGTGTTTTCTCTATTTACAAGAGAATAGACGACATAGATCTTTTGAGAATTATATGCCTGAAACATCAGACATACGAAAGAAGTAATGCTATCTCCCAAATGACCAATTGATCAGTTTGTGAAATATGGATTGAGACAAGCACATGTTGGAACAAAACCGGCTTCCTCTTAAATGTGGATTGCTTCTAAATTGGGAATCAGTATCTCATCTAGTGAGGACCTCAGTGCAAGTGTTACAATATTGGCATATACACAAAGTTTCTTGCTTGCTAGGAAACAACCCTATAAGTCGGCTCTCTGAATGTCACTAGGCTGCAGCTCCCAACATCCCTCTCCATTAGCTGTGCTGTCTAGGACTGAGGAGAAATGTAGTCTGTCAACATCTGAAGGGTCACAAATTGCCCACTGGAGTTGTCTTCAGGGTAGGATGTTCCATTTGTTGTGTTTGTTAAATTATCGCTGTATCTGCTGTTCCTGGCCCTAAATTGACTCTAAGTGTGCGTCATGCAGTGGATAGTTCCGCTGTAATCAAATTGCAGTCATCGCAATGCTAAGGTTTGGCTACGTCTATAGTCACCAGGAAGCATATTAGCAATTGCTCTTCCAGGGTTTTGGCCAAGGAATTAGGATTGCGTCTGGCAAACAAGAAAACAGATGGCCCCAGCAGACTTCTCATACTCAAGTGGTGAAGGGAATCTAAAGAGATTGGGAAACTTCCCTTGAATGCAGAGCAGGTCTAAATGATTGGCACATAACTGGGGCACAGAGTGCAACGGAGCAGAATGCATTACACAGACTCGGAGTTGATGACAGAGGCCAGTCATACCAACAGACACACACACAAAGCCATAAGCTAGGTTTTGCCAGTTCATATGTATATAAATAAGTTGTAAAAGAGGCTTCATTCTGTATGAATAATGAAGCGATTAAAAGTTCACCCAGCTTTTTGAGTTACAGGTTCATGCTGATTTCTTGAACACAGTACACAGCAGCTTTACATAGCATCCCATGTGGACATGGGGATATTTTTTCTTCTTCAGAAAGTGTGGGAAAGGAGATGGGTACACAAAAGGAAACTTGATATTGTTCAGTGTGTGGAGAGTTGAGTTTGGATCTAAGAAATCTGACTTGCACCCCACCTCTGCATGAGGCTATTCTGATAGCCTTGCCAAATGATCCCTACCACTTAAGTGACCTGTCTGGCAAATGCAAATATTCTGATCATACAAGGCTGTGTATGAATATAAACAAAAGATACACTGCAAATTTATTAGAAGTGCAATAGCATGATTCTAGCTTCTACAACCAGCATGGCCAGTGGCCATGTTGGCTGTAGGATTCTGGGTGTTGGAGTTTAAAAAAAATCAGTTTCCATTTCTAAACAAAATTTGGATTGCTGGGATTAGTCAGTGACCAATGACGACTGGCTGTCAGAAAGGAAGTATCTGTCACATGGTTTGCAGAGGATCCCCGCTTCCCAGTACAGCCCCATTAAGCACTCCCCAACCTGCCCCAGAAGGCTGGCAAATGGAGAGAATGAAGTATTGTATGTTTGCTGTGTTGAATTTCCTGTTTTCTAGTCCAAAGTAACTTCTATTGTTGTAGCACTTATTTTCGTCTTGATAAGTATCAAGCTAGGCCTGGCACATTCTTTTCTATTCCATAGCTATTGTATTGGGCATAATGTTTATTTACAAGTGGCTAGTTAGTATTTTTGACACATTGTTTCATTTTTAGCTATACCTTGGGCAATTTATTGTTGGTTCAAAGCTTAATAACTTGTTAGCATGGTCTATTTCCAATGGGTTATAAATGATGGCATTAATTGGGTGCTGAACTGATCATGCATTATGCATGTTGTCCTGCCAACTGGGAAGAATATAATTTGCATCTGTATATTCCATGTTAATAAGCCACAAATATGTACAATTGCAAAACAAGATTAAGAACATTCTTTTTATCGGAACGCGTAATTCCTACAACAGAATGCTTTTGTGAAGATTCAGGCACAGTCTTTCATTCTTAACATTCAATGCTGCAGATAAAAAAGAGGGTGTATTTGCTTGTAGTAGGTTCTCCTCATGCCATCATTCTTAGCTTTCATTGCAGCTTTCACTGAAGGGCTGAGGTGGCCCAGGTATACGAGCGGGGCATATTTTAACATTATGGTTTAAGAATTACCTGAAAGTGCAGCTGGAGGTGGAAGCAAACACATGACAAGAAACCTGTAATGGTTTATCTTCTGGCTCACAATTATATGTGTACGGATACAGCAGGAAGGAAAACTGGAGAGTGGCAAAGTCTCATCATTATGCCATGCTGCACCGACTTTGATAATTAAAGAACAAAGGATTATTCTTTTTTAGTTTACTATGTGCTATAATTTATTCATGCATGCTTTCAGTTTATTGTAGCAAAGGAAAACTCAGCTGTGTAAGGTGCATACATTACTTAAGCTGGTATAATGTCAACATCAAAATTCTATGTTTTGTATATGACATAAATCTGGAGATTATTGAAGCCATTCAGTAATAAGTCTTGTGCAACATTCACACATTGTGAGGTAGCAAATAATATGCACAGCAGGAACTTTTGTTCTTATGCATGCTTCTTTTCCCTTGCCACTTTTTCATTTACACTGATGAAGTTGCTGTGCCATTTTAGATGGCCAAAACATAACATCCACAAACCCAAACCTAAATTTGGGAGATAGTAAGCAGTACAACAGTGTAACCAGTTACCGCAAGATGTGGTGAGTGCTCCAACACTGGAGGCATTCAAGAAAAACCTAAATAATCACCTGGCAAATATCCTTTGATCTGTACAGTGGTGCCTCACAAGACGAGCGCTTTGTTTTACGACGAAATCGTATAACAACCAAGTTTTTGCGATCGCAAAATGATGTTCCCTATGGGTTTTTTTCGCTTTGCGATGATCGGTTCCCTGCTTCGCTAACCGATTCTCGCAAAAATGACGATTTTTGCACAGCTGATCAGCGGTTTCAAAATGGCCACCGGAAAAAAAATGGCCGCCCACTTTTTCTGGCACGGATTCCTCGCTGCACAGGCAGCGAAAATGGCCGCGCTATGGAGGATCTTCGCTGGACGGTGAGTTTCAAGCCCATAGGAACGCATTAATCGGGTTTTAATGTGTTTCTATGGGCTTTTTAAAATTGCTTTACGATGTTTTCATTCTACAGCGATTTCGCTGGAACAAATTAACATTGTAATGCGAGGCACCACTGTATTCCTGCATTGAGCAGGGGGTTGGACTTGGTGGCCTTATAAGCCCCTTCCAACATCACTATTCCATGATACTTTGATTCTATAACAACATAGAAATGTTGTCCAACAGTGATAAAATAAATTATAGCTGCATGGTGTTCACAGAGCAAATTAGCATTCTGCAAGGGAATTCTGAAAATGGGAGCAGCACTAACAAAAAATCAGTGGCACAGATGTAGCAAATAGTCTGTTCTTGCTCTGTGCCAAATTTGGGGGAAGGGTTTTCAAGTTATAATTTTCTAGATATAAAACTGTTTTACATACATGCACACTCCATGCAGAAACAAGCGGCCCTAAAATCTCCAGATGTAAAATAGCTCATACAAATTGAAAAGACCAATCTCTGCCATTCACACTAATTTAAAAACAGCTCTGAGAATTGCTTTATGTTTGGGTGATAAGTGGTTAACTGATAAAAAAAAGTCAGCATCTGGGATTTTCCCTTGTGTGGTCTCATTTGTTGAATTATACTGAGCACAATAGGGTATCTTGTAGATCATCTGCTGCCATGGATGTTGTCATTATTTAGGTTGCCATTTGCTATGTAAAGCTTGCCATCCTTTTTCCTGCTAGTTACACAGGAACAATATTCTGCAGCAATATCAGGACATTTCCTGGCTTTTTGAATCATGGGTACAGAAGCACAACATCCCACATTCATATACCACATGTTTTTTGAAGAATTGAATTGATCTGTTCCCAGGCTTGCCATCACTACGCTGCTCTAGGGAGAATAAAGCCTTTTAACTAAAGAAATAGGTCTCATTAATAAATCTTAAAACAAGATCTTAAAAATTTGGATTGCTCTGTAGAAAACCTAAGCTTCCCTTCTCAATTAATGAGGAATTACACATCTGAAATTGCTTCCTCCAGCAATTATTTAATTGCATTGTTGAGGATCAGCAAGATGACTGTCAGTTTATGTTTTTATATTGTTTCTGTAGTGAAATCTCTATCTCTTTTCCTGGCTTCTGCTCAGCCCTTTCTTGGTGGACACTGAAAATCTTTTTTCTTTTTTAAGGAAGCTGCATTTACTTGGATGGCATTTAGCAATTATGTTGAAGCAACCTAGGGTGTTAAGAAGTTATTTTCACATTAGGCTACCACTCCTTGAACTATATAGATAATTCATAGCTTTATAATACTCTACTCTATAGTCAGTGTCCTGCTGTACAGCTCCAGAAGTGATGTCATGAGCTATGGTAGATTACCCCTTAATTAAAGAGCTCTTAATTCAATTAAAGAGCTCTTAATTCAAAGTGCATGCAACTGCCTCTCGTTGCACATAAATGGCACACAAACTGAAATTTTGAAAAAGAATGTTGAATAGCAGCAATTTGCTGCTGTCAATTATGCCATTGTTATTGTGCAGGTAAAGCTGTGTGATATGGTGGCGCTGTGGGTTAAACCGCAGAAGCCTTTGTGCTGCAAGGCCAGAAGACCAGCAGTCGTAAGATCAAATCTATGCAACGGAGTGAGCTCCCATCGCTTGTCCCAGCTCCTGCCAACCTAGCAATTCGAAAGCATGTAAAATGCGAGTAGATAAATAGGTACCACCACAGCGGGAAAGTAATGGTGTTCCGTGTCTAGTCATGCTGGCCACGTGACCATGGAAACTGTCTACAGACAAATGCTGGCTCCACGGCTTGGAAACGGGGATGTGCACCACCCCCTAGACTCTGACATGACTGGACTAAATGTCAAGGAGAACCTTTATCTTTACAGCTGTGTGACAGGATATTGGCCTATAATTTTAATTATTTCTACTTTCAGTAGTACTGTCACATGCATTAAGAAGTTTGTAAAATACCAAGACTGCTTAACATAGCACTCATGAACAAAATATTATCAAGGTAACAAATGCAACCTATCAACTGGAGCCTGAAACAGTACGCTTCACAGTTCTACCTCCTACGTCAGTCATAGAAATCTCTCGAGGTAATTGGCTCCACTGTTTTATTGCTCTATATCTGTTAAGTCAATTGCTGATATTCTTGTGAATTGATAACTTCCAAAGGGTCCTGCTGTTAAGAGCCCTGCTTAGGTCTTGTGGCTTCCTCTATTGAGTCAGTCCTCCTCATGGAATGACTTCCTTTTTTTCTTATTGTTCTTACTGTTTTTCTTACTGTTCAGGAGAATGGTCTCCAGTAGAAAAGTCTAAGCACCTAACCAAATTACAAATACCAGCATACTGTAGGATGGAGCCATGCCAGTGAAATTAGTCTCAAATTGTAAATGATTATGGAAATAGTTTATCTATTGGTAAACTATTAACTATCCATATAATAATTTTTCCCCCTTTGAAGGCTCACAAAAATCACAAAGCAGAATTTCTATGTTAAAATACAGATAAATTCACAAAGGATATACAGTATTAGCTCCTGGAAAATGTAGTAAAGAAGAGTCTTCAATTCTGCATACAGGACTCTTAAGAGATTATAATTCATACTTTTTATTTCATAGCGTTACAAATACTGCAACTTGCAGAACCACTAAAAAATCTACAGAAATTTCTTTAGACCAAACAGCATGTGTTTATCACAGAACAATAGATTGCTGATTCTTGGTGATACTCTATACGCTCTTGCAGAGAAATCCGTGGGGAATATTTGAAACAGTAGTTGTTCGTCAACTATGATATTATTTGCATTGTTATCACTTACTGATTGCTCTTGATTCAGTAAAATCAAGCCCTGCCCTTCCAGCTGCGCAGAATGTCTAAACGCTTACTTTACAAACATTAACTTTTGTGGGAAAGATATTAGCCTAGGAAATGACAGCTCCCATTCTCTTTATTGCTACATTTCTCCCTCCCCTGTATACCTCTGCGCCCCCTTCCTTCTCTTCACATTGCTAGTGGAACTGTTAAATTTCCTCCCAGCTTTGTTCACATTCTCTTTGAGCTCACCGCCATTTTCTTTGCCTTTTCCTACTTTCCTCCCACAGGTCTCTCTTCTCTTGCTCTCTCACATGTCCACATTTCCTTCTCTGCCATTTGTCTCTTTCAGTTTTTCCAGGGTTTTGTTTTGTATTGAGTCAGCAAAAGAAGGAGTGATTCAAAGTAAAGATGTAATAAATACTTGAGCATTGACTTACTCTTGAGGAAAACAGGTATCTCGACACATAATGAGACCCTATCAATAAAAAAAGGCTGTATGTGATGAGATTTTTCACTCCTGCGCAAGTGTTCACATACCACACACCCCATTGCTCCTCTCACCATTCTCTGCCATGATCACTGCACTTTTTGCTAGTCATTCACCCTCTGTCAACTGTCATGGCAGAAAGCTGATATCCCAATGTTTTGTAACACATACCTGAATGTTAAACATTTAACATGTTTATCCCTGTTAAACATTTTATCATTCTTTACAGTCAGAAAAGACACAAAACGGAAACTGTTGAACTCAACAAAAACCCTTAAAACATACTTAAAAATATACCACCACATTACCATCAAGGGCATTCAAAAGCCTTTTAGCTGATCTGCTTCTTAGTAATTAGAGAACCATCTCTGGTGAGGTTTAAAATTTTGATCTGATGTTGTGGGAGAGGAATAAGTATTCTCCCTGGCAGTAAACGAAGCCATCAATTCAATGTGTTACATCCAAGCCACAGTCATGGCCCTATCACTATTGCTGGGACACTGTAAATGGTCTAACAAATTATCAGTCCTAGAAGTATTAAAATAGCCTCTGTGACCTTTTAAATACATTTCTCTATGTCTCTTTTGTGCTCTTCAACACAGTACAGTCCTCTAAACAATATGTACTTATGCAAAACAAATGCAAGTAGGATTTCTTTTACTCTTGTTTCATCTCCCAGCAATGTGTCCAATTTAGGTCAAAGTAGGGTGGGCTGATTAGTTTGTCAAGAATGTTTCCTCCAGGATAGCTGTAGATTCACTATATAAATAGATTGCAAAGAAATACACAATTGAGACTCTTAGGATTCCTGTTAAAGCAGCCTGTTAACACAAATGTTTGAAATACAGGCCTGCTACTTTACAACATCAACCATCCTGCATTTTTGAGTCACATCCAGATGCCTGTGTTATTTCATCTGTGTCTTTACTGTTTTAGAAACAGTTTCAGGGGGTGTTTCTTGGAGTCCCCAAAATAAGTAGATCGATGATATTGTTATAACTTATAAGCCTGTCCAGATAGTAGGACCTTGATATGAGGATATCGTTACTCTGGGAAACCTACTTGATGAGTATGTGAAAGAAGGCTTTCTCCTGGGTTGTTAAATCTTACAGATGGCTGTCTTCTTAGAGTTCAGTCAGTTCCAACTCTTGTTGCTTTTATAAATAGTATGAAGATACATCTTGTTGGCCTTTCAAGTTGTTTTCTTCTTCTTCTTCTTCTTCTTCTTCTTCTTCTTCTTCTTCTTCTTCATCATCATCATCATCATCATCATCATCATCATCATCATCATCATCATCATCATTATTATTATTATTATTATTATTATTATTATTATTATTATTATTATTATCAGAGGTTTTTTGGCTTCCAGAAAAATAAGTAAGTGGGTTCCAGATCAAATCAAGCCTGGACTCCCACTAGAAGCTGGTATGACTAAACTGAAGCTATCATGCACAAAGCATGAGAAGACATGACTTACTGAAATAGGCAATAATGACAGGCAAAAATGCTGTGATGATAGGAAGGTAGTAGCAAAACAGGGAGAGTGGAATGACTTAAGAAAGCAAGCTAGGGCCTTTCACTTCAAAGACCTGAGCAGGATTGTTAATGATAGCCCTTTTTAAAAGGTCAGTAACTGATAAGGTTGCGGTAAGTCACAAGTACCCTGATGGCATACAATACATTATTTTTCTTCATTTAATGATGTTAGTTAGCTGTCTTGCATATTTCGTTTTACTGAAAAATCTCATAATGAATGAATAAGATATAAATTAAAATACAGCCATCTGTATCTTTATGTGTGTCATATATCAGATCACAACAGAGTTTCCATGTTTTAATTTTGTTTTCAACATCTGAAACTGTCTGGTTCCACAAGGGGTAAAACAGGATCTTTGTCTGAGACCAGGAAGGTTTCAAGTAAAGTGAATCCACATCTGCTGGCAACCCTGGATTCCCCCCAACTACTAAATGTTCAGAAAAGACTGTGCAACCATCACCATGTGGTTGAACCACTTTAGCATCTATTTGGTGTGCATTTCCGTGTCTCTTGCACACGTTTCTTGCCAGACTCAGCGTTAGACAAAGAAGGAATTCATGCAGTTGTGACATACTGGGGTTTCATTTAGGTGCTTTTGAGACACAAAATACTTAAATGTGTGACACCCATAAACGTTGACAATTTCAAAATGGTGCCGTTCCAGGAAGGCAGTTGAGTGGCTGCTGGAAACACCTCAGCTACTGTTCCTCCATGCTGTATCAGCATTGCTATCTTCCACATCTACCTGTTGTCGTGGCTGCACAGTCCCTGCAGTGCTAGTGTAAAATCAGGGTTCTGCCATTTTTTTCCTGGAAACTATTATGACAAATTAACATCTGTAAAATAACAGTTGCCAATGGCAGTTGTTCACACAAAAGCACTGCAAGAAGGCAGCAGTCTTGTGTTCCAGTCCCCTGAACTGCAATGAGACTTAAAACTCATTTAATAAATCAGTAACAGCCAATAGTTCCCTCCCTACCTCAGATTCTTTTCCCCACCTTTTTTCCAGTCAGAATTCTATCAGTGAACAATGGAGTCTTTCAGAAACAGTGGACTCTGTCTGAAGTGGACAGTTAAGAGTGATGTGCTCTGTCAGCTATGCAACCATTTAATTTGTCAGTAATGAAGTTAGTTAAGCTCCGTCATGTAATGTTAACATTTTTTCACAATATGTTTGTTTTTACCTGTGAAGAACTGAAGGTAAACAGAAACATTTTATTCTTTCTCATTACCAGAGTTTCTGAGTGAAATGATTGAGACAATAAGTGCCAGTTGAAGTACATTAACAAATAAGGGGCAGATTATTGACAGAGCTCAGTCTGCTCTGTAATTTCCTGACTGAGCCATTTTATCTGCTGCGTAATTAGAAGTTTTTTTTTAATTTCAATTTTAAGGCTCAATTTCATCACACACTCTGCCCCCAAGATTCTACCTTGGCTGTAATATTGTATTGTTATCAAGAACACTTGGAAAAACTTAAATTGCTGTCAATTAATGTTGCCCATTTCAGTCTCCTACCTCTGTATTAGATTTGTTTCAATTAAACACAGTTCAGCTTACCCGCACGGACTAACGATGCAGATATATTAGTGCCTTGGCACAGTTCAACTAAACAAAAGAACACAATATTGTTCTCTCAACTCTTACACAAACGTCAGCATTTTGTGATAAGAAAAAACAGTTTGGGCGAGCAGACAGTTACAAAGGATCAATAGATAGCTACACTGCCTGGGTGATGTGGCTAGAGGATTTCAAGCTCATATGGTCACGATAATTCTTCCCCCCCCCCCTTTCTTGCTCAGCATACAAGTCAATATTACACAATGATTGCCTTTAAAAGCTTCACAATTGCATATAATTACTTACTGCCAAAGCTTCCTTCTGCTCACAAGCCAGTTTGTCATTAAGACTTCTCACCATGACACTCTACTCATGAAGGAATGAAATGTTATGCATGTATAATTGTGAGAAATGAGCTGCATTAATATGGGGTCTGTTGTCTTGCTGGATGTTGCTGGGCTCGCGGAGAAAGTGGATCACACAGAATGGCGACATGTAGACCTTACTATTTATTTTCCTGTTGCACCATCCTTCTCTAAAAGCTCCAATAACAATCATCTGAAATTTGCTTACAGAGGTATTTTCGTGCTTTCCTATCTGACCCTAAATCATAGGAATGATCCTTCTCAGCTACTACAATTAGTGTTGGGATGAAGATATTTTCCTCTCCTCCACAGGAGGATCATTCCTTCCCTATCAAAGGTGGTGGTGGAGGAGGAAACACCCACCTGCTTTGGGGAGAGAGGATCACTTTTTTTTTGGAGATTGGGGGAGTGGAATGGTGTTGGCTGATCTTACCAGCTGGAGTGGGTTTTTTTTCTCCAAGGAAGCAAGGTTTTCTGGGGCCCGCTGCCTACCTGTCCTGACCCACAACACATATGGGCATTCTAGGCAAGAAATGTTTTTTTTTAATTTTTTTTTACTATATATAGAGAAAGAAGAGGAAGGAGAACTTGGCCACTTTATCCAAGCTAAAATAAGCCAGAAATTCTCAGAAAATTCTTTTTAAAAATGATCTGCCCCTTATTCTTCATGGATTTTTTTTTACAGGGAATGCTGAGCCAAAAGACTCCCCCTCCCATACACTTTAATTAAAACTTAAACAAATAAGAAGCCACTGTGGTGACAATGACAGCTATGCAGTATTGGAGTTTATTTCCAACCTCGCATGCAGCCTGTGGTTTGAGTGACTGGGAGGGACCCTTTCTGGGCTGGAATGATTGTTCATCTATCCAGCACTAACCATTCATTCTTTCCCAGCTCAGAATTTAGTCTGTTGGAAGCAGTGTTTGTTTGTTTGTTCACTGTTGATCTGTTCACAACTGTAAGGAAATGTTCTTATTCTTTCTCCTACAGATGTCTCAGAGTGAGTTATTGATTTCTTAAGTACGAGTTAATGAGGAACCTGTGGATTATCTGGGGAACTTGAAGCTATTCTCCTCTGTGAGTTTATACTTCTGTTGTGTAGCAAGGGGACATTTTAGCCAGAATTCAGATCTCTGCAATGTGCGCTTCTGTGCTCCACTGCTGGGGCTGTGGAAAGTAAAGGTCCTCCTGTTCAGGAAGAGTGTAAATATGCAGTGTCATTCCATTCTGTGGTAGTAACTGATGGCTGTTTCAGAAAGGTGCCTGAGATCACAGTATGCTATCTAGCAGGGTTATATAAGGTCCTGAGTTGGCATTTTCCCTTTGAGACTGGCTGAGTGGCAGGGCTCGCTTTGGATTCAGAGGCAAGAGGGAACAATGGGTTAGTACTAGATAGATTGAGAGTCGCCCCAGCCCGGAACGGTCCCTCCCAGTCACATCTTCTCCAGGCAGCATGTGAGGTTGCAAAGCCTCCGACAGTTAATATGCCTGAAATTTGATAGGGGGTGGAAAAAACTTCGTATATTTTATGCCCTTTGGAGGGACGACAGTAAAGAAAAGGGCAGGATATTTGCTGTGTCTCCAATTGAGACAAATGAAAAAGTGAAAACAAATGATATATTAACAGCAGTGAACCGTTGATAGGAAAATAATGAAAGAAATATGAAATGTAAAATAAAAACAGAAAATGCTCCGCCGCTTGCAGAGAAGTCAATCATAGTGCAACCCTGTGGATATTAATTGAGACATAAGTCCTAATTTATTTTTTTGAAAGTTATCTCAAGTTATAGAGGCATAGGATTACAGCCCCATCCCACTTATTAAAAGGGCTTTATTCATGCCCCTGACAGGTCTGAGTTTCTAGTATGCTGAAGGAAGCAAGAAAAAGGAGGTTGGTAGCTGGTTTTCTTCTTAAGGGGACAATAGAAGGCTGGTGCACTTTGGGTACAATACAGCACAAATCATAGCTTAGCTATCATGTGCTTTCAAGTCAATTCTGACATTCGGCAATCTTTTTTCGGGTTTTCCAGGTAGAGAATACTCAGAACTGGTTTACCCTTCCCTTCTCCTGGGGGAGTCCTGGGGCTGTGCAGCTTGCCCAAGGCCGCCCAGGCTGGCTCTAATCACAGGAGGTAGAGTGGGCAATCCAGCTCCCAAGCCAGAAACCTAAAGCACCGAGCTATCCAGTCACTAAGTAGTTTTTTAAAGGGATTACAATAATACCTTAAATAACTATTTGTCAAGAGTGAACTCACACTGACATCATCCAGTGAATCCAGTTTCAGTCCACCTCACATGTCTCCTTCAGAGACGACTGTAGTCCTAAGTGCACTTTGAATGCTTGGGGTGGGGGTGGGGGACACACACCTTGTCTGAATTCTATTTTCTTCTGCTAATATTACCGCCTCTTCACTGTGGCAAGCATTTAAAGGCTAACCCTTGAGTCACCTTTTTCTCTCACAGTTAGTTTGGAGCTGCTATGAACATTGGTACGAGGGAGGAATAGGTGGTTTATAATTGTTGTGGCCAGTTGTTTTCAAAGACTTGTAGCAAAATGTTACCTCAACATTTAATAAAATTCCCCTTCATTGTGAGGGTGAGGGCAACAACAGAGCACAGGCAGTAAGCAGCCTTCATTTTCCATCGGTACTATTTGGCACATATTAGAAAATAAAACTTCCTATTATTTACAGTCAACATGGGCACAACAGATTTGTTCTAGAACATTCTGGAAAGCAAATGAGAGCAGAAAAACGCTTATGTTCTCCTCAGGCAATTAAAATGTGCTAATTTATCTTATAACCTGTGATCCTCCTTCATCTTGTTTACTCATTACTTTTAGAATTTAATTCTGCTTGCACATTTTCATATCCTACAATCTGGTTTTGTATTTACTAAATTACTTCTCATGATGTAGCACCCTCTTCTCTCCTGGATTTAAACAAATGTTCTTGTAATGAGTTACATGTTTATCAGTTCAAAAAAATAATTGGAGATGATTTATAAATGGAACATTTTGCCAGTGCTATCTTACTGGGCATTCAAAGTGAGAAAACGTAATAAGGTTTTTTTTGGGGGGGGGGGAAATGGAAGGGTGTTTCTGGATTACAACATATAGAATATCCCAGTAAACATTGCAATAGGCCACGCTGGCTGCCCATTTCTGGAAACTGCATTCTAAAACAGTGTTTCCAGGCTCTGAGGATATTCCGCATTTTAGAGGATCCTAATTTAACAGCTTTGCAATTCTTATACAGAGCTGTTTACAAAGCTTTCTACTATGAAACAAAGTGTTGCAATACAGTGAATCTCAATTCTGCAAAGCCTTACAGAGAAAATTGAATAAATAAAACAAGCAAGTCCCAAATAAAAATAAACCTCCAGAAATAAAACAGGTAATCATTTAAGATATGGAAGAAAACAAAATTAGGGGAGGTCGGCACATATACTAATTAAGAAGATGTTGTTTCCCATAGAATGTTAAAGACCACAGCATATGTCTGCTATATGGAGTGTTATATGCACAAATCATACTCACAAGAAACTAAATAGGATGAATTTAAAGATCTCTTGAATTATAATGGAGCCGAATGCTTCTACTGTAAATGCTAAAAGGGGGGGGGTAGACTAGAAGTTAGATGCAGCAAGTTTGCCATCTACTGATCAGTGGAAGACTTCTGTTTGGGAAGAGGTGCTTTCTGTTGTCATGCAACTAGTTTGTAACTCTCTTTATTTGTTGATTCAATAGAATCATAGAATCATAGAAAAGAGAAGTTGGAAGGGGCCTACAAGGCCATCAAGTCCAACCCCCTGCTCAATGCAGGAATACAATCAAAAGCATATCTGCCAGGTGATTATCTCAGTTTTTATTCAGTACCTCCAGTGTTGGAGCACTCCCGAGGTAACCGGTCCCACTATCATGCTGCTCTAACAGTTAGGAAGTTTTTCCTGATATTCAACCAAAATCTGGCTTCCTTTAACTTGCACCCATTGTTGCATGCCCTGCACTGTGGGAAGATTGAGAACAGATCCTGCCCCTCCTCTGTATGACAGCCTTTCAAATATTTTAAAAGTGCTATCATATCACCCCCTCAGTCTTCTTTTCTCAAGGGTAAACATGCCCAATTCTTTGAGCCTTTCCTCATAAGGCTTGGTTTCCAGCCCCCTGATCATCCTTGTCTCCCTCCTCTGAACAGCGACTTCCCTATATCCTTATGTTCAGTCAAAATCTTCCTTTAGACTCATTGTTTTAATGGAAATGTTCCTTTTAATATCAACAAGTTATCCACGGGGGGGGGGGGAGGCAGTGGTTCAAGCAAAGGAGGGCATCTCACTCCACTCTGAAATTTTGAGGCACAGTGCCGCCCTGTTTAGACTATGGGTCACCTAAGGTTATATTGATTCTCTAAGACTGAAAACAAAATTACTCACTATAGTAGAATGTGTAGGGAGAGGAAAGGCTTACATCCTTCACTTTCCCACAAAACTGAACTGTTTCTAGTGAAAGTTTTAGGGAAAAAAGGACAAGAACATATGAAACATTGTAGGTACTGGGAGGAGCAAAGGAGGGTGTACATACAGCATGACGACATTTTTGGAGGGAGTCCCAGAGTGAGTAGAGCAGGATAGAACATGCTACCTTTAGCTTCATGTGCTTGTTGTATCCATGGAGGCCAAGCACTCTCACTGGAACAGGACTACAGTAGTTGCTCTTATAAAAACATGTGTTTTAAAGATCACACGGCTTCCAGTACAGTCAGATTATATATATCTGTACATTATGCAGTACCTTTTTTCCCATATAAAAACAAACTGATTTTGTCTGTTTTGTCCTGACTTTCTTTAGCCTACGGACCAACTTGGAATTTATGACATTATTAATATCATGCAACTCAGATTTACCTAAGGCACACCTTGAAGCTTTATTATATTCTTCCAGAGCAGTGAAAGATAGGCACTGTTTGAGACACAACAGGCTATGCCACCCATTCAAGCAAAGGAAGGACAATCTGCAAAACTCAACACAAATATTAACACAAATATTTTTTTCACCTTTATTACAATATTATGTGTCTGCTGTGTCTGGCAGGTCTGCTATTTATTCTACTGGTTCTCTTTTTATTTACTTGTCCTGACTTCTCTTCTGAGTCCCTCGCTTTTGTATGATATTCCATTCTAATATATATCATACTATGGTCACAGTCTGTGAGGGGACTGCAACGAAAAGAGATGGATGGCTTGGGTAATATTGACTTTTGAATCAAAGAAAGGAGAAAGGAAGAAAAAAAGAGAGAGAGAAATCATGTTCCCCCCAAACTTGCTTCCATCTGAAGGACCTTTAAAAGACCTTCCATTTGCCACCATTCCAAATGTAGACGTAGCCACTCCTAGAATTACTTGTGGGGCACTAGGCAATTATGTACCCCTAAGGTTTGGAATAGTTGTATTTTGCATTGTAGCTCCCATAATCTCCAAAGTCACATATCTGCTCCTGTAATGCAGTAAAGCAGTGGTCCTCAACCTTGGGCCTCCAGATGTTCTTGGACTACAACTCCCAGAAGTCTTCACCACCACCTCTGCTGGCCAGGATTTCTGGGAGTTGAAGTCCAAGAACATCTGGAGGCCCAAGGTTGGGGACCACTGCAATAAAGCACATATTGCCAATTAATTTACAGTAAGAAGGGTTGACGATTGCCATATATTTCATGGGTGGAAGAATAGAAAGAAATATGGTTATCTTGTCCTCGAGTTCTGCATTCTTACATTCTTAAGTGTGGATATTGAGGGTGGTTTTGCGAAGGGAAATTGGTTTTTTGTTTTTTTTTTTTTTTTTTTTTTTGGCTTGGAGCCTAGTTTCCTTTAGGGAGGAAAAACTGAGGTGAAAATGGAGAAGAAAGTAACATTATGTGTCATTATCTAGAGCAGTGTTTCCAGGCCTGGGGGTTGTAATGCTCAAGAGGGTCACAAAGCATTTTCTGGGATGCCGCAGGTCACCTTATATGTGTGTTGGAGCCCCTAAATAATTTCTCCCTTGACCTTTCTGAGAAGCATGATAAAGTTAGTGTGCACTGTATGTGTATGCATAAGGTCCTTTGTGGGGAGAAAGAAGCCTCAACATTCTGAGAAGGGATGACTTTACCCTATTAAAAATGCCTTTGTATGCAAAAGTGGTGGTGGCGGGTCACCGCTTACTTGGCTCTTATAAAAGAGGGTTGAAACTTGAAAAAGACTGAGAGCCACTGATCCAGAGCCTTCTGTTCCACAGCAATTCTGCTGCCTGTTATGGCAAGGAAATGTATACTTGTCACAATACCATACATACAGACCAGTTCCACTGATTCATGGTTAATGCTTTCGTCGTTGTTTAGTCATTTAGTCGTGTCCGACTCTTCATGACCCCATGGACCAGAGCACGCCAGGCCCTCCTATCTTCCACTGCCTCCCGGAGTTGGGTCAGATTCATGTTGGTTGCTTCGGTGACACTGTCCAACCATCTCATCCTCTGCCATCCCCTTCTCCTCTTGCCCTCACACTTTCCTAACATCAGAGTCATTTCCAGGGAGTTTTCTCTTCTCATGAGATGGCCAAAGTATTGGAGCCTCAGCTTCAGGATCTGTCCTTCCAGTGAGCACTCAGGGTTGATTTCCTTTAGAACGGATAGGTTTGTTCTCCTTGCAGTCCAGGGGACTCTCAAGAGCCTCCTCCAGCACCACAATTCAAAGGCATCAATTCTTCGGCGGTCAGCTTTCTTTATGGTCCAGCTCTCACTTCCATACATCATGAGAGGAGAAACCATAGCTTTGACTATTCAGACTTTTCAGTATTTCTAATCAATGTAACTTTTTGTTGGCCATTCATGTTTTCTCATCAATTACAGACACACACCCCTCCGGGCAAGGAAAACTGAGTTACTCCAGTGGCTAAGGAGCAATGTACTAACAAAACAAAAACAGGACACTATGGTTTAGATATTTATCATTTTCAGCTCATGAATTTACTACAGTAGATTAGAAACATCATCTAATTAGATGACCCATGGATATACTTTTAGCTAATATGATGAATAGCAGACACACATACTATTTATGGAGCTCCTATTAGTTCGTAACCCTTTCCAAAAAGGTTGGTAAGAGTTTGGCATGTTCTGAAGTTGATTGATTAGGGTAAGCTTAGGAGTCTCTATGTCTTTGTCTCAAGTTCAAAATGAAACTGTGCCTTTCCAGCAAAATCACGCCTTTAACATTTTGCGTTAGAAACACCATAACTCATACAAACATTTTCTGTCCATCCTTAAAAATATTAGAGAAGTTTCAGACTCCACTAATATTTTTGGGGTATGGTGGGAGGAGAGACTATTTGGTAGAAGTTTATTCATTACAGATAATGTAACTAAAGCTGGGTGTGGCCAGAGTCTGTAGAAAGCATGAACTGCTTGTTGCTGAAGGAGAGAATTCTAATTGAGAATGCAAAGCTTGCTTAATCAGTTAAAATAACTGGAGCTGGATGGGTCATGTAGTGTTCAGTCTGGAGCAATGACCTGAGCTGCCATAGAGACCTACGCATACCAAACACAGTTGAAAGAGGAAAAGAGGCTATAGAACCTCATCTGCTAGAAAACCCTTACCTTAGGCCAACCACAGATGTTAGTAGAGGAAGACCTGTTTGGCAAGATGCTGTAAAAATAAAAATAAAAAACTAATGGAGAGGGGGTTGGTGAGTTGGCCTGCTAAAATGGTCCATCTTGTGGCTGTTGCTTCTTCTTGTTTCCTATCAAACCTTGGCTGTTCTAGTGGAACATCATCAAGACAACAAGTGCTGCTCCTTAATTCTACATTAATACCTGGGAAGATTTATTTGATCAGAGATATGGTAATGAATGGACAAGCTAGCATGGCCTATGTGACTGAAATGTGGTTGGGTGAAGTGTGGGGGTGTCAGCTTCACCTCCCAGAAGGTTTCTGAGTGTTGCAGCAGACAAGATTTGATGGAGGGGGTATTCCAGTAATGCGCTGTAAATCTACTCCCGTATTGAAATATTGTAACCCTTTTGGTAATCTCCAAGGTACAAATGCGTATAGCAGTTGATACACTTAGACAGGATGGGTATGTACTAGTATTGGTGTGCTGGTCACTCTGATGCCTAGCTACTGCTTTCCTGAGTTACTAGACATGATCTCAGTTATGTGCCATCAAGTTGCATTTGACGTCCAACTAGCCTAACAAGGTTTTCAGGTTATATGAGATATTTAGGTAATTGTTTTGCCAGTGCCACACTTCAGTGAGTTTCCAGAGCAGAATGGGGATTTGAACTCTGATCCAGCACTCTATCTACTACATTGCATTGGCTAGCAAGATGAAATTCCAGATGTGCTGTTAATTTCCCACAGTCCTGGAAGATTAATATTTATGGCACAGAGCAGGAGCAGCTCAGTATTTTATGGATTTCATGACAAGGATGGGCATGTCTGACTTCATAACTGCCCTATGCATTTGGGAGGGCATATCCAGATGGAAATGATTTGTGGCTGGAGAGTTAGAAAGAACACTACCAAATGAGGGTTAGAATCACTGGTATGCTTTTTTTTAATAGGCCATCTTTCTCCCAAGGACCCAAAGCCTCTACAGGAGCTGGGATCTCACATAAATGGTTAATCCTCTGAGACTAGAGGTTCTGGAAGGATTCCTGAATGTTCTGTGGAACTTGCCAGCTGTGAGAGTTGTCGATCTTCCTAATGCCCTGGTTGAGGCAATAACCAGGCATTAACTCAATACTTGGCGGAACGCCTCCTCCCACCTAGATCTACTCGTATCACTCAATCTAGCCAGCAGGGGCGACTGAGGAGCCTAACGCCAAGGGAGGCCCGGAAAGAAAAAACAAGACACCGGGCCTTCTCGGCAGTGGCTCCCAGGCTTTGGAACACGCTCCCCCCTGAGATTCGTCTGGCCCCCTCGCTGGACATTTTCAAAAACCAACTCAAGACCTGGTTATATAGACAGTCCTTCCCTCCAGACTCTACGTAATTCTTTTTCTTTCTTTATCTATTCTGTTTTTGTGTTAATGTCGGGAACCGTTATTTTATATTGATTGTTTTGTATTATGTGTTTGTGAGCCGCCCAGAGTAGACTATATCTAAATGGGCAGCATATAAGTTCAATCAATCAATCGAGTGGGAAGATGACATGGAGGACTGATGCGATCACTGATGCCTATGTTCTACATATGTGTGGAGCACAGGCTGCTTGATTTCTGAGAAATTCAGGACAAAGAAGCCCTCGGGTCAGTAGGTGACTATAGCAGTGGTGCCAGGAACATATCTGATCAGATATTGTTAGAGCTCCTCATGGGGCCTTTTCTGTATCTATGAAGTCAAGAAAGAAATTTTTCTTCATTGTTTCCATTGTAACATTGCTGTAACTGTGTATACATACACAGAGATAGGCCAGCCACCATATAATAAGATAGGCACAGTAATCCTGAACCTCATCCATGAGAATTGCTCCCTCTTTTTCTCTTGTGATATTTTCCCCTCCAAAGGAGAAAACTTTCTTTCAATCAAATTGAATCAGAACGGTCAACCTTCTCATGGGAGAATCTGTCAGCCCAGCACTATCTGATGCCATCCATCCATCTCTCTCTTTTTCAGCTTCTACCAGTGAGGCTGTACAAGTCTTGGATTATTGCTTTGTAAGTGAAAAGAGGTTCAGTCCAGGCAAGGCATCGGTTCTGTTGGTGAGCAGAAGAGCCAAACTGTGACTGGAATCCTAACCCATTCTGGATGGATCATACCTCCTTGGGAGGACCAGGTTTGTAGCTTGGAGACAGCATTTCCTCTGAAAGACCATATGATTCTTTGACCAGCAGTGGTCCCAAGCCCTGTGGCACTGTGGCATACTAAGTGTACTAGGAAAGATCTGTTTCGATTGCCTTTCCAGAATAAAAGAAATGTCTCAGCTTCACAAAACACCCTAGTGGAAAGGCTTAGACACATGGTCAACAGGGATGACCGTCACAATAAAATCTCAGGTCATCAGTCACTGCTTTCCTTACAGCTCTTCTATATCATCTAATGGGCAATCCTCCATAAGGATGAACAACCCTTTTAAAAGAAAGTGAAAATAACAATTAGTACAATGTTTTCTTTTGCCTGAGATCTCTTGTGCAAACAGTTCACTCTACAATTGCTCATTATCCATGCTAATATCTGAGCCATCCATTTAGGAGAAGTCAGTACAAGAAGGAAGAGGGAGGAATGAACTATCAAAACATGTTCTTGTCCTTATCACCTAGATCCATTAAGTAAACGGATTGTTCCATAACTGCCCTAATATTTGAGAGGAGGAATTGTTCATATGGAATAAAAAGAGAGAGAGAAAGGTCCCAATGATCAGAACATGCTTGTCTTGTTCCATCTTCAAGGCTTTTGTTTGAATTCCTGACATGGCTTAGAATGGACCATCAGAGAGGTAATTTTTCCACAACTCCTTCCTTCTTCAAGGATCTTCTCTTCAGTACCCAAATGAAGCATGATTTCATGCTGCCTCTCACTGATGTAGTCTCACTCATTCTATTAGGACTACTCCAGTGCTGTGCTATGTGTACTGAACAATGCAGCCTTTTGGCAGATGATAGTTGCAGCCACAGGCAGGAGAGATCCCCACCAAAGCGTCAGGCCTGTATTTACTACAGAAAGGTAACGATCTGGTGGGCTTTGGTATCATTTATGTTTGTTTGTGTGATGTTAACCATCCACGATAGCTTTAGAGACTTCGGTGGTCACAAAACGGAAGACATTTTTACAACTGACATAATGTTGGTTCCTAAAACAGTTTGTGAGAGACGTCAGTCTGTTCCAAAGTGCACACAGACACAGTGATATCTAAATAAATCATCTCAACACTGGGATGGAGAGAATCATATTGGCCTTGCTAGTAGAAAATGCACTGGCACTGCTTCTAAATCGTGGCATCTCAAAGGGATTGCTAACAAGCTCCATTTACTATGGGAGTCATGCCAGAAAAATGTACAGGTTCTGTAACCTATATTCTCTGTTCTAAATGCATTCATGATATGGGTTCAAAGGTTTTCCTGGCACATAGTTAATTCTCTGTCTGCATGGTAGAATCAAAGGCCAATGACACTAGTTCCGTTACTGAGTGGGCCAAGGGAGATTGATCAGCCTGAGCTGAAATCGTACCTCCCTGTCACCCAGACCACCCCTGCCAGAGATCAGTGGCCTCTAGAGCAGGTATATCTCACTTTGCTGAACTGTCTCCCTCCCAGCAGCAATGGTTTCTTGGCTTGGATATGGAAGCTTTCTAGAGCTTGCAAGTCACCTTTGAAATATAAGGAGATACAGTGTGATAGGGAACAAGCAATTACTTATTTTTCATAGCTGCAGTTTTAAAAGTAGGAAATTGCTTTTTCATATCCCCTCCCATGGTTATTTTTATTTACTTCTGTACCAGAATGGTAAGAGCCACTGACCTATGGCATAAGGTAAAGGTAAAGGTTCCCCTTGACAATTTTTGTCCAGTCGTGTTCGACTCTAGGGGGCGGTGCTCATCCCCGTTTCCAAGCCATAGAGCCAGCGTTTGTCCGAAGACAATCTTCCGTGATCACATGGCCAGTGCAACTTAGACACGGAACGCTGTTACCTTCCCACCAAGGTGGTCCCTATTTATCTACTTGCATTTGCATGCTTTCGAACCGCTAGGTTGGCGGGACCTATGGTATAAAACACAGCAATGTAGCCTAAGGCTACAATAATGAAATAACCAAGGCCAGAGCCAAAATCCTGGTGCAGAAGTTCCAACCATGCAATGGGAATAGCATCATTGTCAGCAGCAGGTTGCTAATCATGAAAGATTTCCTTTTTCCATTTTGGAATGCACGCCACTTTGTCTCATTGCAAGCAAGCCACAAGCAGCCTGAAATTGAAAAAAAGAAGTCTTTATCAATGGCAATCTGCTGCTGGCAACAATATCATTCCTGCTGTGCAGGTGATGCTGCACCACAGGATTTTGCTGCATATGTGCACAATTTGGAAATGGAGGATCAATACAGAAGTACTTTCTTTGAGGTGCATTATTTTGTTCCGCATACTATCTCTACTGCACACCAAGGAAAATAAATCACATGGCAAATAATGAATGCATCCCAAATCCATCTCTTTGAATCGAAGTGTAGTTGTCAGATCAAGAGAAGTAATAATACTCCTCTTACAATGCAAGAGTCCCTTGCACATATTCCTGTTCCAGCTCCACATTCTCAAGATGGAGGTGCTCCTCCTGCGCCCTATTAGCTGCCCTTCACACTATTCCTTCACCTATCCTCTCTTCCATCAGCCACAGTTGGTTTTATCTGCCTTGCCTCCACATGTAATAAGCAAGAGGTGGGGGAAATTCAAAAGGGGAGAAGGAGCTGGGGAGTGGAGAAAAGGCATCTGTAGCTGCCAGGATATTGGCTGAAAAAGAAGGCACAGGAAAGGGGGGCAATGCATGTAGGGGACCAAATTAGGAAACATTGGGGCAGGCAATCAGAAGAGGCAAAGCAGAGCATGATGGGAAAGAATTGTGGCTGATAAAGTGGGAGGAAAGTTGAAGGGATAGGAGGGCAGATTAACCAAAATGAGTGGCAGATTTCCACTCCCAGAATCCCCGCCCTCTGGAGTTGATTTTTTTCCCCACACAAAAGGGTATTGGTGAGAGCTTCTCTCTTGCAGTTTGGTTTGGTTTAGAAATAATTCAACTTTCCACATCTATCACACAACACTGAAACAAGATTAAAGTGTGCTTTGGGAGGGTACCAAAAAAAAAAAAAGGTTACAAAGAGCTCAGCCAGACAGAACAAAAGGTCCACCCAAGTAGGTTGTGGTTGGTTGCTGCTTGTTCCAGACAAAACGTTGTGCTTACCAAGATGACCCTCAAAATTGAAGTTTACATGACTTCTTCCCAGGAAATTGCTGAAATCCTTGCTTTTAAAAAAAAAATCCCTAGAAGTCAGCTTCTGTGTTGCCACTCTCTTGTGGAGCTGTTGTATGTGTGCAGGACAAATGCTGATGTTTCACCAACCAACTAAGTGCAAATACTCTGTGTGGAAGAAGTCTAAGCTACAACCATATTTTAGTCTATACCATTATTTGACAAAAAAATGAATTACAAGCTCCTTGCTATCCATAGCAGTTCTAAAAAGAAATGCAAAGACAAATGAATGTGTAAAAATGACTATTCAATATAGAAATGGCGTGAGTGTAGGTTTTGTTGTTGTTGATGTTCTGTGGAAGGTTATATCTAAAATAAGTGGTGCTTCTCAAATTTTAAAGGACTTCTCTGAGTTCAAGAAGGATCAGCTTAATTGCACAAACCTGTTCCTTAACAAATGTAGTCTGCTCTTATCACACCACAAGAAAAGAAGGGATTTATTTGTTAGAAATTATTATGGAGAGATAGTAGAAGAATTAAAAGAACAAGTAATTCTTCTGGAGTAGTATATATAGGCTCTAAGTACTATATAAAGGCTTCAATAACTCTACAATCTAGCTTTGTTTGTTTGTTTTAAGTTCTGTGATTAATATTTATACAGGCAGAATTGTATCCCATAGGGTTTGCATGCCACCTAAGTGGTGCAGAGAAGATTCCCAGCCATGCCATTTTGGCATATATACAAGGACCTACTCAGTGAGATATGAGGAACGCTCCCAACAAGGCAGCGGTCCCCAACCTTTTTGGGGCCACGGACTGGTTGGGGGGGGCGAACTCCCCACATGGGGGGGTGGGGGCACATCACGCTTGTGCACATGCGTGTGAGCTTGACACACTCCTCCCATGCGAGCTTGACAGCCCCCGTGTGAGCGTGACACATCCACAACATGTGCTTGCAAGGGGGCGGAGATCCGTATCCCAGTTCCAGTAAGCCCACGGACCATCACAGGACCATGCCATTGAAGACCCCTGCAATAAGGGATGTGAATCTCCTGGGAAAAAGAAAGAAAATTATTTTCTCACATTGTAAGAATTCCCCTTGTAAGATCTCTTTGGAGAGGAATCTTGTTGGAAATCTCACAGGACTCCCTTCTCTCTCTCTCTCTCTCTCTCACACACACACACACACACACACGCACATGCACATGCACACACGCACACGCACGCACACACACACACAAACACACACATTCTCGTTATTCACTTTTGAAGATCAGCACTTAATTAAAGCTTTCCATCTCAGCCCTTGACAGTGGGGGAGGTCTCCCCTCTTAATTTAATTTCTAAATCAGTTGTCCTTCAATGCTAACTCTTCCAACATGTTGCAGACACCCTTTGAAAATATGTAATTCTCTGCGCTGGAATTTTGATTTTTAATTTTAGTCATAGCTTTTTATTTTGCTAGTGGGTTAGTACGAACTCTGCAAGCTTCCCACCAAGGAAGCTCTTGCCACTGGAGCTTGGCTGTTTCTCAAGCAAGAACAAATTGCAGGCACTGGAAAAAACAACACAGAACCAAGATCACTCGCGAATTCTCAGCATGACAAGCAGTCCATAATCACCAGCACCAAGGCATTTCCCAAGAAATCACCACATCCCTCCTCTAAAACTCTGTCCCTGAAAGGTCAGTTAAAAATTTTATTGGACTGGTGTGTCAATAGAGATGCTAAGTTTCATGGCACTATTTTGAATAATATAGAACATTGTCTGCTCCCAGTCATCACACAAAAGTTTATTATATCCAAAAGCTTTTTTTGCACAAGATAACAGGATCTTTGTCATATTAAACTTATAGATCCAGTGCAGTATTGGACAGAGATAGCTCTGTCCAATAACCATTTGGGTTGAGGGATGGCCAGAATTTCTGCTGGCCAAGTTTGCCTTGCACCTGACAAGCAAAATTATTTAAAATACTGGCTTTACCATGCATCTGGATTCAGAATGAGGCATTTGGAGTCTAAAATATAATAACCTTTGCCTCTCAGTTTTACTCACTGTGCATCTGATGAAATAAGAAACTGAACTAGCAAACGATGAGCCCAAATTAACAGAAAAGCCTTACGTTCCACCCCCACACTTGAATCATAAGCATCTTCTCCTTCACTTGGGAAATAAAAATATTACTCATGCTCTGATCACAAGAGTTGATTGCAGTGATGATTACTTTAATGATATTTGGCTATGACAGCATGTTTTCCAAGTAAGTATCTAAATAACACATTTCTAGACCAAATGCCCAATGGGGATTTTGAAAGATTTCTGTCTAAGAACACCTCCAGGCATATGCCGGAATTCAAAGGACTACAGATCTTTGTTGCAACCAATAACTGATATGGTTTAAGTGTGCCTCTACTGATTTGTGTTCATTATATTTTGTGGGGGAAAACAGTCTCAGTACAACATTTGGGATTTTCTTCATACCTTTCTGTTCTTTTCCCACATAAATATACTCTGTACCTTCTGCATTCTGGTTTGCTTTGGAGAATTTTGTTGTTGTTTAGTCGTTAAGTCGTGTCCAACTCTTCATAACCCCATGGACCAGAGCCCTCCTGTCTTCCACTGCCTCCCGGAGTTGGGTCAAATTCATGTTGGTCGCTTCGATGACGCTTTCCAACCATCTCATCCTCTGTTGTCCCCGTCTCCTCTTGCCTTCACTCTTTCCGAGCATCAGGATATTTTCCAGGGAGATTTCTCTTCTCATGAGATGGCCAAAATATTGAAGCCTTAGCTTCAGGATCTGTCCTTCCAGTGAGCACTCATGGTTGATTTGGAGAATTAAATAATAATAATTTCAGAACTGAAACAAAAAGTATGTGCTGTATTTTTTGGCTCCTTCCATTTTCTGCCCCCCCATCTATTTTACTTCCAAAAAATCCTCTTCTACTGTCTCATCTGCCTTGATATTGTGAGGGTACTAAGAGTAAAAAAAATCATAATGATATACTGTATATATCACAGTTGAGAAAAGTGTGGTCTTCCAGATGTTGTTGGACCATAACTTTCATTAGGCCTAGTCATTGTAGCCATTCGTGAGGCATGTGGGGAGTTTCAACACAACACCTGGAGGGCTACCCTTTGTATATCCCCATATCTCTGAAATGATCAATATCCCCCATTTTTGGTATGGTTTCTCCTTGATGTGCATTTAAGTCCCTATGTGTTGGTAAAACGCAGAGGTAGGAGGAGAGTCTTGATATCGTCGTCGTTTAGTCGTTTAGTCGTGTCCGACTCTTCGTGACCCCATGGATCAGAGCACGCCAGGCCCTCCTATTTTCCACTGCCTCCCGGAGTTGTGTCAAATTCATGTTGGTTGCTTCGCAGACACTGTCCAGCCATCTCATCCTCGGTCGTCCCCTTCTCCTCTTGCCTTCACACTTTCCTAACATCAAGGTCTTTTCCAAGGAGTCTTCTCTTCTCATGAGATGGCCAAACTACTGGAGCCTGAGCTTCAGGATCTGTCCTTCCAATGAGCACTCAGGGTTGATTTTCTTTAGAATTGATAGGTTTGTTCTCCTTGCAGTCCAGAGGACTCTCAAGAGCCCCCTCCAGCACCACAATTCAAAGGCATCAATTCTTCAGTGGTCTGCTTTCTTCATGGTCCAGCTCTCACTTCCATACGTCACTAAAGGAAAAACCATAGCTTTGTCTATGCGGACTTTTGTTGGCAAGGTGATGTCTCTGCTTTTTAAGATGCTGTCTAGGTTTGCCATCGCTTTCCTCCCAAGAAGCAGGCGTCTTTTAATTTCGTGGCTGCTGTCTCCATCTGCAGTGATCATGGAGCCCAAGAAAGTAAAAACTGTCACTGCCTCCATATCTTCCCCTTCTATTTCCCAGGAGGTGATGGGACCAGTGGCCATGATCTTAGTTTTTTTGATGTTGAGTTTCATTTTTTGCACTCTCCTCTTTCACCCTCATTACAAGGTTCCTTAATTCCTCCTCACTTTCTGCCATCAGAGTAGTATGATCTGCATATCAGAGGTTGTTGAGATTTCTTCCGGCAATCTTAATTCCGGCTTGGGATTCCTCCAGTCCAGCCTTCCGCATGATGTATTCTGCATATAAGTTAAATAAACCGGGGGACAATATACAGCCTTGTCATACTCCTTTCCCAATTTTTTGTTCCATATCCAGTTCTAACTGTTGCTTCTTGTCCCACATATAGGTTTCTCAGGAGATAGTTAAGGTGGTCAGGCACTCCCATTTCTTTAAGGACTTGCCATAGTTTGCTGTGGTCCACACAGTCAAAGGCTTTTGCATATTCAATGAAGCAGAAGTAGATATTTTTCTGGAAATCTGGCTTTCTCCATAATCCAGCGCATGTTAGCAATTTGGTCTCTAGTTCCTCTGCCCCTTCGGAATCCAGCTTGTACTTCTGGGAGTTCTCGGTCCACATACTGCTGAAGCCTACCTTGCAGGATTTTGAGCATAACCTTGCTAGCGTGTGAAATTAGTGCAATTGTCCGGTAGTTGGAGCATTCTTTGGCACTGCCTTTCTTTGGGATTGGGATGTAGACTGATCTTTTCCAATCCTCTGGCCACTGTTGAGTTTTCCAAACTTGCTGGCATATTGAATGTAGCATCTTAACAGCATCATCTTTTAAGATTTTAAATAGTTCAACTGGAATGCCATCACCTCCACCGGCCTTGTTGTTAGCCAGGCTTTCTAAGGCCCACTTGACTTCACTCTCCAGGATGTCTGGCTCAAGGTCAGCAACTACATTGTCTGGGTTGTCCGGGATATCCAAATCTTTCTGATATAATTCCTCTGTGTCTTCTTGCCACCTCTTCTTGATGTCTTCTGCTTCTGTTAGGTCCCTCCCATTTTTGTCCTTTATCATGTTCATCTTTGCACAAAATGTTCCTCTAATATCTCCAGTTTTCCTGAACAGATCTCTGGTTTTTCCTTTTCTGTTACTTTCATCTATTTCTTTGCATTGTTCATTTAAAAAGGCCCTCTTGTCTCTCCTTGCTATTTCTTGGAACTCAGCATTCAATATTCTGTAGCTTTCCCTATCTCCCTTGCATTTGGTTTCCCTTCTCCTCTCTGCTATTTCTAAGGCCTCGTTGGACAGCCACTTTGCTTTCTTGCATTTCCTTTTCTTTGGGATGTTTTTTGTTGCTCCCTCCTGTACAATGTTACGAGCCTCTATCCAAAGTTCTTCAGGCATTCTGTCCACCAAATCAAGTTCCTTAAATCTGTTCTTTACTTCCACTGTGCATTCATAAGGGATTTGATTTAGATTATACCTGAGTACCCCAGTGGTTTTTCCTACTCTCTTCAGTTTAAGCTTGAATTTTGCTATGAGTCAGCTCCAGGTCTTGTTTTTGCTGACCCTATAGAGCTTCTCCATCTTTGGCTGCAGAGAATATAATCAATCTGATTTCGATATTGCCCATCTGGTGATTTCCATGTATAGAGTCGCCTCTTGTGTTGTTGGAAAAGAGTGTTTGTGATGACCAGCTTGTTCTCTTGAAAAAACTCTATTAGCCTTTGCCCTGCTTCATTCTGAACTCCAAGGCCAAACTTCCCTGTTGTTCCTTTTATCTCTTGGCTCCCTACTTTAGTATTCCAGTCCCCTAGAATGAGAAGAACATCTTTCTTTGGTGTCAGTTCTAGAAGGTGTTGTAAATCTTCATAAAATTGTTCAATTTCAGTCTCCTCAGCAATGGTGGTTGGTGCATAAACTTGGACTACTGTGATGTTGAAAGGTCTGCCTTGCATTTGTATTGACATCATTCTATCATTTTTGAGATTGTATCCCAGTACAGCTTTTCCCACTCTTTTGCTGACTATGAAGGCTACTCCATTCCTTCTATGGGATTCTTGCCCACAATAGTAGATATGATAATCATCTGAATTGAATTTGCCCATTCCTGTCCATTTTAGTTCACTGATGCACAGGATGTCGATGTTTATTCTTGCCATCTCCTGTTTGACCACCTTGAGCTTCCCAAGGTTCATAGATCTTACATTCCAGGTTCCTATGCAGTATTTTTCTTTGCAGCATTGGACTTTCATTTCATTTCCAGGCACGTCCACAGCTGAGCGTCCTTTCGGCTTTGGCACAACCATTTCATTAGCTCTGGAGCTTCTTGTTCTTGTCCTCCGCTCTTCCTCAGTAGCATGTTGGATGCTTTTCGACCTGAGGGGCCCATCTTCCAGCGTCATATCTTTTAGCCTTTTTTTTCTGATCAGGGGGCATTCTCGGCAAAGATACTGGAGTGGCATTGCCATTTCCTACTCCAGGTGGATCGTGTTTAGTCAGAACTCTCCACTATGACCTGTCTGTCTCGGGTGTCCCTGTACGGCATAGCCCATAGCTTCTCTGAGTTACTCAAGCCCCTTCACCACGACAAGGCAGCAATCCATGAAGGGGAGTCTTGATATAGTTGTACTTAAAATTATATAATTACCAATTCAACAATAAATATGGCATGTTTGTTATTCCAGGATTCCCAGCCCCGTAAGTCACTTTGAATGCCCTTGGTAGACTTTGAGGTTTGGGGAAGGAGAAAGAAAGCAAAAGCAAGGTCTTCTTCCTGCCATGGTCTGTTTCACTACATGTGCTTTAGCAAGGAAGCAGAAGGGAGGTTGCACTGTTGGGAATCCCCTCACTGCTCCATGAGAAGGGTAGTGTTAATGTCTATTACATTCTGTTGAGGAGGCCTCTCAATAAACTACCCTCCCATGGAGCAGTGAGGCAACTCCCCACAAGTAGTGCAGCTGAGGTGGTGTTCCCTTCTGCTTCTTAGCCCAAGCACCTGCAAGAAAGTGGATCATGGCCATCGGGGTACCTCTCTTCTGCCTTCTTCTTTCTCCTTTCCCAGTCCCACATGTTTGGCTGGGGGATACTCAGTGTCTTCTGAGGCTGGGAATCCTAGAATTTTTTTTTAACTCGTCATTATTAAACAATTCAGCAAATTGCAGAAATACATGAGCAGCATTATACTGAGACAGAACATTGTCCCGGCTAACCTACCACTGTCACCTCTGACTGGGAGGAGCTGCTCCAGGGTTTCAGGAAGGATTATTTATTTAGCACTACCTGGCGGTTTCTAGTATTCCCCGGCTATCTCCTTTCTATGCATTAAACAGCCCTCATCCTGTTTAGCTTATCATGTTAGATGAAATTGGGTGAGCTAATGAATATAGCTCAGATATTCATTAGCTCAGATATTCATTAGCTCAGATATTATCAAAATGACTTCCGCCAAATACTATGTTTTATTGTCAAATACTCCATTATTTATTGTTTCAAGGCTTATGTAGGCAGCCACAAATGAACATCAGTGATGTGCAAGCTGTTAGTTTGTGATATACTCAAGGTTCTTGCCCTGTTAACAGGAGCTGTCCTTCTGCAACTATGTTAAACATGGAAACTCGAGTTGTATGCTGACTTCTTTTTAACTGTTGAGTTGCCATCCTAATTTGGTAACCATAAATTATCCAGTCTTTTTTTTAAAAAATGATTTAAAAAAACTAGGCTTAAGGTAAGGAGTACAAAAGGTAGAGGGGGGATATGGGGGGAAAAGAGGGGGAAGGAGAACACAAAAAGTACTGTCATCCAATCTCTTTGTTCATGTTGGAATATCAAGGTGACTTTTCGCCTTTCTACAATTTGATTGCCCTCCAGGTTTCAACTTACACTTACATCTTAGTTTAATTTTATGCTATTCAAGCACTATCTGGTGACTCAAGCCATTTATATAATAAATCCCATCATTTGGTTGTCTTTTGTATTGGACAGTCTTTCAACGCTTCCCATATCTTCTCAATGAGTTCCAGTCTAAAGCCCTGGCAAGAAATATTCTCCAATCCTGAAGTGTCTTCACCCCCAGAAAGCCTGGACCTGGGATGCTAAAGAAATTTGATGGTCTGTTTGAAAGCAACAGAACCCAGCTGGCACTTCCCAAACAAGTAGGAAGATCAGAACATGGTAACCTCTTCTTACAATGTTAAGACACTGTACTTGGGGGACAAATTTGTGTTTTAAACATGTGTATATTGGAGAATATTCCACAACAAAATGTCTATATTGAGAAGAGAGCAATCTGCAACTGGAAGCCCCAATGAAAGAAAACAATGCTGCTTTCAAGTTCAATGTGTTTCTGCCAGCTGGAAATATATTTGTATTGAAGCAGACTTTTTTACTGTGAAAGCAGTAAGTGGCTAAACTCTGTTTTAAATGGTAAACACTGTTTTCTTTCATTGAAAGAGATTTGTCTCTGAATACATGTAAAGCTGATAAAGGGCCAGTGTGGATAGATGCATACAGATCTGTGTTAAAGTATCACTGGGTTAAACTTCAAGATCCATTTCATTCTATCAACTCCACAGTTTATAATGGCTTGAGGTATATCATGTTTGTGGTATAATATGGCTTTAACATGGACTTCTGTTACGTGGCCTTGAGGAAGTGCCTATTCATTCCATAAGATATGCTACTGAATCTTTTGTCTAATCCTATTTTGGGTACTTCCAAAGCCTCCTTGGCATCCTTGGCTGAACTTTAAGATTAACGTTTAGTTAAAGACCGTTCATTCACAGCCTATGGGATCAAGATGCTGTAATCACTTCTAGTACACCCAGAGATTGTATATTTTGTTTGTTGATTAAAAATGTCTTTAAACTGCCCTTCTGTAAAATATCAGAATGACTTCTTCAGTCCCAGTCATAAATGTGAATTTCTCCAACTTCTTTGCAATCTTGATTACATAGAACAGATTTTCTTGTGCCATATCCAGTGAAAGCACAGTAAGAGAAAGAGGTTGCTCAAGGCTACAGAAACTAGACAAAAGCAGATATATTCTAATATTACAGTAGATGTAGGCCATCAAGACAGTGAAACGCTAACACAAAAGATATGCTTGAAGGCAATTCTGAAACCAGTTTAATGATTTTCATATACTGATTACACAACCTTGGAACATTGGCTGGATTTTTTAATGTTAGCTGTGTGATGCTTTATACCTTCGCAAACAAACTATTTGAGATTTCCCTTTTTCCCTTCCAGTGTTTCAGATCAACAGTTTTTCTCTCATCTCATCCTTGTGATGAGATGTTAAAGAGCTGGGGATCTAAGGTGACATTTTAGGAATTTATTTTTCTCTTATTTCTTCAGGAGGATTAATTTAACTCCAGGCCCTTCAAGAATTCATTCCTCCACTTTAATATGTGGTATTCTACAAAGTTAAAAGCCTTGTGATGCTTTAAAATACTTTCCTATCCCCATAGAGGAATCCACTGATGCTGTAATCCATGGACAGAGTTCTGGTTTAGTACGAGCTTCTATACTCAGTGCAGTATCAGTAGTAGCCCTATGTGTATCGCACTGGGAAAGGAAATGGATGCCCCAAGTTTCAAGCCTCTTTTCTGAGGGGAAAAAAGGAGGGGAAGGGATAGCCTGGGCAGGAGAGAAAGGATTAGAGACTAGAAGTTGAGTGGGGTGAGGCTTTGTTCATTTATTTAAAACATTTATACTTCCTCCTACATAATACACTAGAACAAGTTGAATGTGAGATTAGGCAAGAAGAGATGCCTCCCATTAACTTTTGGGTGTGTGGATGTGTAGGGGAGAAAGAGAGAGAGGGAGATGGCACAGACTTCTCAAATAGAAAACATGTCTACCGGTATTCTAAAGAGGGTCAGATGTCCCTCCTGAAAGGTTTCATTCATATGTCATAGCAACTTTCCCCAATTTGTATCTTTCCGGAAGATTACAACTCCTCCCATCTCTGACCAGTGGCCATGCTAATAAGCCTGAGGAAAACTGTAATCTAAAATATCTGGATGTATCCAGAGGCTAGAATGGCTTATGGAGTGCTCTTCTAGAAGGTCATCTAAGCACAAAGCTGCCATTTGAAATGGAGCTTCAAATTCCCCCTGAAGGAGCAGAACATCTTTTGTGTCATGTCGCTCTAGATCTTGAGTATGATTCAGAGTACACAAGTGTTTGCAAGCAGCACAGAAATCGTTACACACTCTTCATGCATGCAGACCAAAGAAGGAATGTTGCTATTGGCGTTGCACATTGTTGCAGAACCTAACATCTGCACACAGTACAGAATGGATCATAAGCATGTGCAGTCACATGTGAAGGAGGCCACAGTATATGATTAGGAACTCCATATGTGTGGTTCTCTTGGGCCACACATGTGTACTGAATACATGGATATGGAGCAGTCAAGGAAAGGGCTAGATTAGAGTTATTCATATAGTTGTAGGCATCTGTTAACTTGATTGTTGCCAGCAGACACATATTTAGAAAGTTTAAAAGGCAGTACTTAATATTTTCAAAACAAACATACTGTGGAAACTGATTCTAGTCAGAAAATGATGGAATCCCTGGAAATAAATATATCTTTACAGAAAGAATGGGATTTTCATCAGCTAAAGATTAGTTTAGTGAAAATGCTTTTGCACAAAAAAGTTAATCATAATTTTCAGTATAAAGTTTGGGCAAAAACTTGAAATACTGCATTTGGGGAAAAAACATTTCCCCCCCAAGTTTCCTGTTATTAAAAAAAAAGTACATATGAATAACCTCTCACAATTCTTTCATAATTCTGGATTCATAAATTAATAGCATATAAAAGTCCATCCCGGAGGGATTTTGTTTGCCTTGAAGATGTGCCATTGAAAGTAGAGAGCCTTGTGAAGCATCTTTGTCTCCTTCACAGGGGGTTAGAGCTATTGAAAGAATTATGACATTATTCCCTAGCAAATACCCATAACCAAGCAAGGGAAATTCAATATTTTCATTACATTTCCCTGGCTCAGCAGTGTTTTTGGACAATTACTGTATGCAAAAGCTTGCTTTAAGCCTATTCACCAAAGCTGATGAAGTTTTAATTCACAAAAAAAGCATTGCTGAGCAATATTGTGCTGATGTCACATAGTTTTGCCTTGCTTGATTTTTAAAAAAATGTTTAAAAATCAGTTTCAGGAACTTTAGAATGACCTTTCGTCTACCTCCCCTCATGCTCTAAATTTTATAGTGCATGGCAAATGGGAATTGTTTTTTTCTTCTTCTTCTTTTAACTCCTCAAGAAACTATTTTGTATGGCAGATGTATCTTCTGTTTTCTCTTTAATTACTGTGTACTCTGGATTTGAAATGACAGGCACTTCTAAAAACTGCTTAACATTATCTTCATTTCAGAGCTTATGTGAAAATTGCTCCTTAGATGATCGAATGCTCAGCTCTCTATTTTATGTGCTTGGGCTGTGACACAACTGGGTCACTGGAAGAATGATGACAAAAAAAAAAAAGGAGAGAAATGCTACTGTAATTGTTAACATTTTTTCTCTCTCTCTCTCTCCATCCGGATGGGAAGAGAGAAAGGTTTCTGTGTGTGACTGGTTCATTTCCATGCAAAAGGAAAAAAAAAAACACCACAAGGTTTGCCCAGACTCCATTCGCATTGTCCTTGGCGCCACACGTGGTTCCTTCCCAGTATTATGTCTTTATCCGGCCACTGTACGACATGATTGAGAAGCTTTGGGGATTTTACTGAAATATAAAGCTTTCGCTTGACCAAAGTGTTGAGTAATCCACAGGGAAAGCTGTAAGGTTTAAAGAAAGGAAACAACTTGGAGAAAGGCAAGAGGAGGGAGAAGTTATCTTCAGTGTTCAGGACGGCTCTGCATCTTAAAGAACGGCTGTGTTTTAGGCCCACCATTCTTTTCCATTTTTATATACTGTATGTTGTTCTGACGTGCCGTTAATCTGATGTAAAACAACAGGCGACGCTACCGCAGACAGGCAGTTCAGGAAATTGTGAAAATAGGGTAAGTAGTGAAGACTTCACCAATATTCTGTAACTAGTCATTTAGGGAGGAGATGAATGTTGTTGGTTTCATTGAAAGGGACTTGCAGCTTGGGCTTCAACCCCAGATGGGCACGAATCGAAACACAAACAGAAAAATTGACAAACTGGCTGGTTTAGGGTTCAGTTTGTGATCCAATTTCGGGGATCCCGTTTTGCTGAGCCAAAATGAAGCACTAAACTCCCCCCCCCCGAAGCCAGGCCTGCAAGCTCTGCGCATGTGCCTGCCTATCTGTTGGGCGGTAGACACATGTGCACAAATAGTGGGTCTGGCTTCCCTGAAAGGAGCCAGGCCTGCTCTCTCTGAGGATGGGAGTGGCGGCAGCAGTGGCAGAACCAGGTAAGGAGGTGGTAGGGCAGTGGGAAGGAGCCAGAAAGGCGTGGCAGTGGAGGAGGAGGAGGCAGCCTCACCACCACCACAGTCATGAACCAGAAAAATGAACCAGAAACCATTGTTGTTTTTCCTGGAGGTTCATGGTGGTTCATGATTAGCCATCAACCTCAAACCATCACAAACCACCATTTATCCACTTTGTGCCCATCTCTAGCTACAGTCCTATCTATACACTTGCTTCTGAGTAGGGATGGATGAATCTCTCAATGTTGGTTTCTCTATTTTTTTTATTGTTTCTTTATTAAGTGTCATTTGTAGGCTGCCTTTCTCCTGATGCAGGGACTCTCTGTCACTCTCCACTACCACCTAAGTGTGTTTTGTCACCTTTCTGTATTAGTTAGCATTTGTATACTTTTTGTCCTTTTTTTCAGCAAATTTTTCCAAATATATCCTTTGTTGTACACAAGGTTGCCCCATGTGCATATTTGTATGCGGTATCCCTTAATATAGTTTAAGAATACAGTGGTGCCCCGCTTAACGATTACCCCACTCCACGACGAATCCGCTTAACAATTAGATTTTTGCAATCGCCGGTTTCTAATGCATTCTAATGGGCTTTTTACTTTTGCTTGACAACAATTCCGCTGTACAGTGATTTTGCTAGAACAGATTAATGTCATCAAGCGAGGCACCACTGTAATGTAATATAATTCATATGATACAGTTGCATGTCCCCCCACACACACACTTGTTAATAACACAGAGTTTCATTCTCTCAGTGAGATTGGAAGCAGATCAACGGACAGCAAGTGAGGTAGCCAAAACAATTTATTCCACATGAAGAGGTATGTAGTACAAATATCAAGATTGTACAAAAACAAAGGAGTTGGCATACAGCTGTTATAGTATATTTGAACAGGAGGGAGGAGGGTAACAACCTTTCCCACAAATCACAGACATTTAAGTAAGTTGTTAACTCTGTTGCAAGCTAGACTGGTTGCACCAGTCTTATGCAGTCTGAAACCACTCTCTGCTTGGTGAGAGGTGACACTGCCAAAATGTTATTGCAGCAAAGTACAAAGATATCTGTCCTAAAGAAGCATAAGCACTGGATATTAAATTTTCCCCAACACCACTCCCTATATGTGAATTAATCTTACTGAATACAGCAGATCTTACTTCTGAGTAGATGTGTACAGTTTGCACTGTGAATAATCTTAACAATTCCTTCCTTACACCTAGTTTTTAACAACTACATCTAAGAATCGCTTTGCTGAACTACTGTATATGACTGAGGTCAAGACACGTCCGTTTTAAAAGCAGTGTAAAATTATTGTCTTTGGGATTGTGAATATAAACAGTTACTTGTTGCCCTTATTTTGAGTCGTTACTTTCCAAAACACCAGAAGAAAACAGAGCGGCCCCTCTATGTTTGACATCAATAGAATTAATATTTTCAGATATAACCAGATCTGTCCAAAGCATGCACATGTTTGAGCAGGTATAGATATTCTATCCTATCATTGAAGCTTGTTTCCTTGCTTGTAGTTGTGCTGTGGGGGAATATCCGCTTGAGAAATAAATCAATGAAGCACAGTTGCCACTAGATTTCTATTAATGTGAAAGCTGAAATACCGTATATGGGAAGGTATGAGCAAAAGACCCCTTCACAGATTGCTGCCTTGTCATGGTGAAGGGGCTTGAGTAACTCAGAGAAGCTATGGGTTATGCCGTGCAGGGACACCCAAGACGGACAGGTCATAGTGGAGAGTTCTGACTAAACACGATCCACCTGGAGCAGGAACTGGCAATGCCACTCCAGTATCTTTGCCAAGAAAACTCCATGGACAGAAACAAAAGGCTAAAACATATGACACTGGAAGATGAGCTCCTCTGGTCGGGAGGCGTCCAACATGCTATGGAGGAAGAGTGGAGGACAAGTACAAGTAGCTCCAGAGCTAATGAAGTGGTTGTGCCAAAGCTGAAAGGCCGTTCAGCTGTGGACGTGCCTGGAAGTGAAAGGAAAGTCCGATGCTGCAAAGAAAAACACTGCATAGGAACCTGGAATGTAAGATCTATGAACCTTGGTAAGCTGGATGTGGTCAAACAGGAGATGGCAAGAATAAACATTGACATCTTGGTCGTCAGTGAACTAAAATGGATGAGAATGGGTGAATTCAATTCAGAGAATTACCATATCTACTATTGTGGACCTCATAGAAGAAATGGAGTAGCCTTCATAGTCAACAAAAGAGTGGGAAAAGCTGTACTGAGATACAATCTCAAAAATGATAGAATGATGTCAATACAAATGCAAGGCAGACCTTTCAACATCACAGTAATCCGAGTTTATGCACCAACCACCATTGCTGAGGAGACTGAAATTGAACAATTCTATGAAGACTTAAAACACCTTCTAGAACTGACACCAAAGAAAGATGTTCTTCTCATTCTAGAGCACTGGTTCTTAACCTTGGGTTACTCAGGAGTTTTGGACTGCAACTCCCAGAAGCCTTCACCACCAACTGTGCTGGCTGAGGTTTCTGGGAGTTGCAGTTCAAAAACATCCGGTTAACAAAGGTTAAGAACCACTGTTCTAGAGGACTGGAATGCTAGAGTAGGCAACTCTACACATGGACATCACCAGATGGGCAATAACGAAATCAGATTGATTATGTTCTCTGTAGCCAAAGATGGAGAAGCTCATACAGTCAGCAAAAACAAGACCTGGAGCTGGTGGTGGAACTGATCATCAGCTTCTCATAGCAAAATTCAAGCTTAAACTAAAGAAAGTAGGAAAAACCACTGGGGTACTCAGGTATAATCTAAACCAAATCGCATATGAATACACAGTGGAAGTGAAGAACAGACTTAAGGAACTAGATTTGGTGGAGAGAGTGCCTGAAGAACTATGGATGGAGGCTCGTAACGTACAGGAGGCAGCAACAAAAACCATCCCAAAGAAAAGAAAATATAAGAAAGCAAAGGGGCTGTCCAACGAGGCCTTATAAATAGCAGAGAAGAGAAGAGAAACAAAATACAAGGGAGATAGGGAAAGCTACAGAAAATTGGATGCTGAGTTCCAAGAAATAGCAAGGAGAGACAAGAGGGCCTTCTTAAATGAAGAGTGCAAAGATATAGAAAGGGGAAAAACAGAGATCTGTTCAAGAAAATTGGAGATATTGTCCTGGACAATCCAGATAGTGTGGTTGCTGACCTTGGAGAGTGAAGTCAAGTGGGCCTTAGAAAGCCTGGCTAACAACAAGGCCAGTGGAGGTGATGGCACTCCAGTTGAACTATTTAAAATCTTAAAAGATGATGCTATTAAGGTGCTAAACTCAATATGCCAGCAAGTTTGGAAAACTCAACAGTGACCAGAGGATTGGAAAAGATCAGTCTACATCCCAATCCCAAAGAAGGGCAGTGCTCCAACTACCATATGCTCCAACTACCGTACAATTGCACTCATTTCACACGCTAGCAAGGTTATGCTCAAAATCCTACAAGGTAGGCTTCAGCAGTATGTGGACCAAGAACTCCCAGACGTACAGGCTTGATATCAAAGGAGCAGAGGAACTAGAGACCAAATTGCTACAACATGCGCTGGATTATGGAGAAAGCCAGAGAGTTCCAGAAAAGTGTCTACTTCTGCTTCATTGAATATGTGAAAGCCTTTGATTGTGTGGACCACAGCAAACTATGGCAAGTCCTGAAAGAAATGGGAGTGCCTGACCACCTTATCTTTCTCCTGAGAAATCTATATGTGGGATAGGACGCAACAGTTAGAACTAGATATGGAACAACTGATTGGTTCAAAATTGGGAAAGGAGTACGACAAGGCTGTATATTGTCCCCTGCCTCATTTAACTTATATGCAGATTTCATTATGCAAAAGGCTGGATTGAATGAATCCCAAACCGGAATTAAGATTGCCGGAAGAAATATCAACAACCTCAGATATGCAGATGATACCACTCTGATGGCAGAAAGTGAGGAGGAATTAAAGAATCTCTTAATGAGGGTGAAAGAGGAGAGCGCAAAAAATGGTCTAAAGCTCAACATTAAAAAAAACTAAAATCATGGCCACTAGTCCCATCACCTCCTGGCAAATAGGGGAAGATATGGAGGCAGTGACAGGTTTTACTTTCTTGGGCTCCCTGATCACTGCAGGGAGTCACAAAATTAAAAGACGCCTGCTTCTTGGGAGGAAAGCAATGACAAACCTAGACAGCATCTTAAAAAGCAGAGACATCACCTTGCCAACAAAGGTACACATAGTCAAAGCAAAGGTTTTTGCAGTAGCTATATATGGAAGTGAGAGTTGGACCATAAAGAAGGCTGACTGTCGAAGAATTTATGCTTTTGAAGTGTGATTCCGAAGGATGCTCTTGAGAGTCCCCTGGACTGCAAGGAGAACAAACCTACCCATTTGGAAGGAAATCAGCCCTGAGTGCTCTCTGGAAGGGCAGATCCTGAAGCTGAGGCACCAATCCTTTGGTCATCTCATGAGAAGACTCCCTGGAAAAGACCCTGATGTTGGGAAAGTATGAAGGTGAGAGGAGAAGGGGACAAGGTGGTTGGACAGTGTCATCAAAGCGACCAACATGGCTTTGACCCAACTCCAGGAGGCAGAAGAAGACAGGAGGGCCTGGTGTGCTCTGGTCCTTGGGGTCACGAAGAGTTGGACACGACTTTAAGAATGAACAACAACAATGAGCAAAAGAATAGCAAGAAGGAAACATTATCTCTTGATGTCTCTAGACACACTCTTAGTTGACATTGACTTGCCATACTATACTTCCTGTCGATTTGACTAAGGTTTCTGCTCACCCGGAAGAGCTGAGAAACTGTTTCTCTTGCGGTGCCACTGTGTGTATTCTGCTTGAGTTGTTCTGCTGCTTCTAGTGGGTTTGGCTGGGAGAGACCTTTCTGGACTTGGGTGACTGTCAATCAGTGTACAGTGGTGCCCCGCATAGCGACGTTAATCCATTCCAGGATTAATGTCGCTAATCGGATTCATCTCTATGTGGGGTGGAAAACCCATAGGAACGCATTAAACTCCGTTTAATGCGTTCCTATGGGGCGAAAGCTCACCGCTATGCGAAGATTCCCCCATCCGGCCGCCATTTTCGCCGCCCTGTAAGTGAGGGCAGGGCGCGAAAATGGAGTGGGCGGCCATTTTTTCTTCCGACGGCCATTTTGGAATCGCCAAACAGCTGTTTTTAGAACATCGCAATGCGAAGATCGGTAAGTGAAATGCTTAGCGATTGTCGCAATGCGATGTTTTGCCATTCAAAACGTCGCAATGCGATCACATTAGCGATAGCAAAAAACGCGTTGCTATGCGGATTCTTCATTAAACGGTGCGCTCGTTAAGCAAGGCACCACTGTAATAGTAACCAATTGTTCTTTCCCTTCCTCTGATTTTGAAAAGACTTTCACCTCTCTACTTAAGTGTCCCTCCCTCTTTTTAGTATGCTGGCAGTTAGCAATTAGTGCAATTAAAATGTAGTTTGCAAAAGTCTGCTGGAAGAGTCTGCAGAGGAGTTTGTTGAGGCCTGTTGTTGTAATCAGTAATTTTTATACCACATACTGTTTTTGATCTCTGAACGGTAAGTGAAACCTTTTTATTCTTTTTTTTAACCAACATCTCAGAGTGAGTTATTGAGATTGTAAGTGGCAGTTGATGAGACAAGAAGAGGTCACCTACTCTTGGGAGACTTGGAGCTAATTCTGCTAAGTCGTTGCATTTTTTTGCTGTGCAGCTAGAGATTTTAAACTAAAATTCAAAACTCTGCAACATACTCCACATGAGATGCCACTGCCTTGTTGCTTTAATGACACAAAGGTAGCAATCCAAAGAGAAAGAGACTGTCTATTTATGTAGGCCCTCCATGTGAACTAGAATGCAAATGAAAAAAAATGTCAAAATTGGGGTTCTGTTATATGAGAAAAGTGTACAGAGATACAGAGCCTCTCCCTCTTGAGGCTGCTGCTTTCGCACAAAGAAAGCAATAACAGTATGCTTTGCATGTAGAATACATACATTCTCATAATGAGTGACTAGGATTTATATTTCAGGTATTTATACTATAAGGAAGATTAGAGTTCATATTTGAATAGTGAGATTATTTCTGAATTGATCCATGTTTCAGTAAGACTCTGCATAGATTTGGGCATAATTCTAATTGTATAAAACAGAAAGAAAAATGTATTTCATGAAACAACAGTGGCTTCCCTGTCAGATTTGAGTTACAAAAATCTAAGTCACATGACTACGTAAAGGTAGATAATATGACTAATTCTCTGTCTTTAACTTTCCATTTGGTCTGAGCATCAATTCCTTGAGGCCGCAGCTGGTGTGGCCAGGATGTTTGGCGAGCAGGCACTTGAGAAATACTGGATTAGATCATTTGGGACAACAGAGTCTCATGCCAAGAACGACCGTGCCAAAAGCGGATTGCCTTCTTTACTTTGCCACCAGTTTCGAGATCATTAGAAACTGAGTTGCAGGCCCACATTTTGTTGCGTTGTGGGGAGGTTATGGCAGAGCATCAGCTGTTGCTGCTGTAGCCAATAATCCAGCAAAGGATATGGAGACAGACGAGGCCAACAGGGTTGCACATTGTAAACATGGTCTCCCTAGCACATGCAGACCTCACTCCTCCTGGATAGTCCATTTCTCATTCCCTGACTCCAGACGCTCGAGCACAGCTATGTCAAAACTCTAATTCCATGGTTGTTTGACGAGCATCTCAAGCTTTTAAATTCAAATAAACTGTGGGTAGCTGCCAGCTTTTTATACCTAATGAAAATCAATAATATGCCAGATAGGTATTTTATTTCAGGAAGCCAGTTTAAAGCAAATGTGGGCTGCTTTTGCTTATTTCTAACAGCAAATGACCTTTCCGAGGAATTATTGGTCCTCCTGTAGATCAAAGAGAATGGTCTGCATTGGTTTTCAGCCCAGTACTTAAGCCAGTTACATACCTCTGGCTTTCCTGTCATAAAAGGTCAAACTGAGAACTAATTATGGCATTAACCCATGAATATATGAGGCCTTGGCACCACTGAATACTGAAGATCAAAGTCGCTAAATACATTAGGTTACTATTTGAAGAGAGCTTTTAAAATGAAATTGCTATTTCAAGAGTCTTTACTTTGCTTCCTTCTCAACTCTGAAGTCTTGGTTTCAAATCTGGAACACCCAGTGAAGCATTGGTAAGCCACAGACAGGTGACTCACCGTGTGCAGAAATGTCGTTCCTCTTATTAAAGTTTATTTTGCTTCCCCTACAACTTCTCAGATGCTTGCCCCGAGCAGAACCTTCAAAATACACAATAAAAATTCACTTCATATGAAATCAGGAAAGTACAAGCCATCTCTTGCTTACCTCCGAAGCTGCTGAGCCTTTTGTTAGGAATCAAAATTCTTACCTGTCTCAACTTTGTATTCGCGAAGGCTTTCACGGCCGTGATATAATGGTTGTTGTGGGTTTTTCGGGCTTCTTGGCCGTGTTCTGGAAGTGGTTCTTCCTAACGTTTCGCCAGTCTCTGTGGCGAAACGTTAGGAAGAACCACTTCCAGAACACGGCCAAGAAGCCCGAAAAACCCACAACAACTGTCTCAACTTTACTTATGAGAAGAAGAAATCACAACATTTTATTCCTCATTTGGGATAGCACAAAATCCTACACACACACACCTTGGCTATTATCAAAGAGTTCTTGTGTTGGTGAGAATGGTTTTTGAAAATATGGTGCCAACAACACCTTAGAGGGTATTCGTCACCTTCGTCACGAACTGAATGCTCACATAAGCCTGGATGCTCCAGTTTCTTTTACCTGGGGCTCTGGCTGCACCCAAGCAAGGCCCAGCCACAAGCAAGGAGATCACCATTTTCCCAGGATCCTTGGGAGATTGGCTGAAGAGTGATTGGCTGAGGGGGAAAAAAAATCACATCCAGCCAATCACAATAGGAAATGGCTGTTTGAAAACTCAGCCAATTAGATGATGGTTCAGGAGGCAGAGCCTACCTGGTGAATCAGACCAGCAGTTCTTAGCTTGTTCTTTATCATGGACCCCTTTAAATATCTTATGTTGCTATGGACCACCAAGACTTCACTCAAGATTTCAAACTCTAAAGTGCATCAAATACTTATTTAAAGTTTCTCATGTAGAGTCTTCAAATTTGGGGACTAGGAGAAATAAATTAATCTGTTAATGCACACGCTCCGATTGTAATATTTTTATTGGAACGATTCCATTCAAACTTAGAATAAGAATAAGTTTTATTGGTATTATTCCAGGGGATGCTAGAGTTGAAAATAAAGAATTGGAAAAACTAACAAAATACAGAGACCTGGAAATCGAACCATCCCATTTATGGAAGAAACATACTTCAGTGGTCCTTGTAGTCATTGGGGCTTTGGGAACAATATCAAGAAATTTCACACAGCATTATAAGCAGTTGCAGATCTCAGAAATAACACCGAGCTACAAAACACAGGAATATTAGGAGCAGCATACATACTGCGCCGATATTTAAGAGATCCTTAGGTTTTTGCTTAAAACCTGTATCTAATATCAGTCAATGTTATGATAATGACGACTGTGCCTGTTTTTTTTTTTTTTAATAATAGTCTTTAATACTTGCTGGAGAAACTGAAATTGTAAGAACAAAAAAATCATTAATGTGATGCACGTATATAAAACATCACATGAAAATGGAATCTAGAAAATGACATGAATATAACATACAAAATTGTACCTCATTAAACACAAGTTGTGTAGGAAAAAAAGGAACTTACACTATTCATATAATTGATGAGAAGGCTGGTCATGCATTTCACTTACAGCCCTTGTTATATCAGGCTTAATCACTGAAACATGTGCTCTGAGTTTTTCAAATGGTTTCTACAGTATACTTTTTGAGATAAATGAGAGCAGAGTTTCGCACAGCCACTCAGCACCATCCACTTGATTGTTCTCACGGTGTGCAGAAATATCAGTTATTTGTCATCAAACAGTTATTTTCATAAACAATTTTTACTTTTGTTTGTTTTTTAATAGAGGCGGTATGTTAGAAAAGCCAAATTTTACACAAGCAAGCAAGGGAAATTGAGACTTTTAGTTCCACCTTTCCTTTCCTTTCCTTTCCTTTCCTTTCCTTTCCTTTCCTTTCCTTTCCTTTCCTTTCCTTTCCTTTCCTTTCCTTTCCTTCCCTTCCCTTCCCTTCCCTTCCCTGCCTGCCTGCCTGCCTGCCTGCCTGCCTGCCTGCCTGCCTGCCTGCCTGCCTGCCTGCCTGCCTGCCTTCCTTCCTATTTTAACCGCAAAAAGATGATAACATCTCTTCAAGCCTTTGTGACCCCCTGTGAGGATGTTGTGGCCCTCTGGGGGTCCACAGCCCACAGGTTAAGAACCCAGAGACTAGAGAGATGTGGTCTTCAATCTAGTCTATCAGGGAAGTACAGTACAGTATATAAACAGCTCCCTGGCTACTCTCTGTTCAGTCTTTTCACCTGGGTCTGCGAGGTTCAAAAAAATGTTGGTAAACTGCCCTCCTCCAGTACAGTAGCTCTGCTTTTTCCAGGCATACTACCTGTAAAGTTCAAAAGCTCACCTTTGGGCCCAGGAAGGGGGAGATGAGTAGTAGAGGGCACTCTCAAGGCAATGACAGAACAGCCTGGAAATCCAGGTTCTTACTTGTGCATAGAGTCTACATCTGAGCAGGAACTTTTCCTCTTCAGACTCCTTGTTGATTCCATAAACAAAGGGATGATGGAGTGTTTGCCTTCCTTTGCTCTGGGGCTTGAAGGTCAAGCAAGAGGCATGAGGGTGGACGCCACAACTGTCCTCAGGCTCTGGGCTGGCTTTGGGTCTTCCTGGACAGGAAAAACTTTCTGGAGAGGTCATCTTCCTCTCCATTGAAGTTTTGCTTGAGCAACCAGCTCCTCCTGAGTTTTGGTACATTCTTACATCCTTTAGTTCTGATTTATGGCTTAGTCCTCAGTCTTGCCCTTCGGAACTTGGGTTTGTTCTTCCACCATCCTGCACCCTGTCCTGTCCTTCTTTTCCGATTTATTATTTGATCCTGACTATGGACTTCACCCCACAGTTCCTGGTTTCTGGCTTACCTCAGACTATTGGTCAGTTTTCACATACATATAGACAACCCATTAAAATTTTTGTAACATTTTTTAACTCTTGAGGTCCATACATTGGGGACCTCAGAAAGAAGGTAGGTGAAAATGGGTCCAGTTCGGTCTGCAAGGTTGGGTATCACTATGGTCACAGCAATCTACATTAGCCCTGGGCTGACCTTTTCTTCCTCCCTGAGCTGTAGAGCTCCCACTGCCAGGAGAAGAGGTGCATGGAAGTATTGCCCAGGTCAGGACTTATTGGTTCCAGGCCATCTTCCTTTGCTAGATGTGCTGGTAGCCAAGTCAGCTTCCATCTCTTAACAACTGCTACAGCCCCTGCACTGTACTGCCTGTAGCCCACAACATAAAGGATTCACTGGTGAAACAGTCTTGCTGTGTAACTTGCATGTGTTAATCCTTACGTTTTAGCACCTACAGGCTGTGGAATGCAAATTTTGCAAGCCTAAACATTTCTCTTTTCCTCCATTGCTGTTGGTAACATAAATCCTTGATTAGTGTCAAATAGGTCTTACATTAGAAGCTAATTGTACATTCTGTCAAGTAGCATACTCAGATGTGTAAGGAATTTACATAATTAACTACCCTGATTATATTGATGGGAAGTAACTGCAGAAATACCTCACAAGCAAGAAAAGGAGCAGGAAACAAATCCACTGAAACCACATAGTTTGGGTATTAAAAGGCATTTCTCTGTCAAAGCAGCTTATTCTCTGCAGAGATCAGATAGAATTCTCAGTCGCTATTTTTAGTTACCCTTTTCTCCCTGAAGGCTACCTTACTTGAAAGACAAATATTCCATTTCAGTCATGGCTTGTTTAGTAGAGGATTTCTGAGAACAGCTCAGCACTAGAGGATTTTCTCTTACCTTTGGTAGGGTTAATCTGTTGGGTGCTATCCACCCGGTTTTGTGAGGAGCTGCTGTTTGCTGAGGAAGGTTGCTGCTTCAGCTAAGCACTTCACAGTGATGCTCAGGGTTTGAAAAGGATATACTTTGGGAACCTATGTTTCTAAACATCTTGGGACCATCAAAGCCACCGTGTTGAAGATCTGAATTATTACATGATGATTAGGGACATGTTAAAAGGTTCAAACTGGGGGCACCACTCTTTGAACATACCATGAAACAGAAGACAGAGTGGGAAAGACAATAACGCTAGGAAAAGTGGAAGGAATAGAAAAAGAAGGCTTAACATGAGATGGATTGACTCAATAAAGGTATCAAAACTGGGAAACCTCTGCTTAAAGGCTGTAGCTGCATTCTGTTCCAGTGACGTGCATACACACCTGGCAGGAAGTGGCAGCTGCCAGCAGGCGGGGTAACCCCTTATTCTGCCCTTTCACTTAGAGGTAGAGCGCAAGATCAAAGGGTTATTTCAGCCAATCCTGGTTACAATTAGGTAACTAGTATCCTATCTGTCTTTCTCACAACATAAAATGTAAATCATGCTAAGTAAATTAAAGAGCGCTCAGGGCGTTGCCTGTCGGCTCCGCTGGCTCGGACATCCATTGTCGACTCCTTTGTTCTTTCTCTAAGGCAATTAGCCTTCCTTTGTTCCAAGATCACCCACACAAAACCTTAGTTTGGAATTCTTGACCTGGATGTTAATGGCAGGACCTTTTGGAAGCCATTAATTCATAGGGTTATCATATGTTAAAAGTGACCTCATGGCACATAACAAAAGGGGTGTGCACCAACCACAATATTCAGTTTAAAGTCCCCTTCACGCCTTTGGAAAATGGCCTTCTTCGGCTCAAACACGTTCCTGAATAAGTTATGTGAGGGAAAAATTACATGAAATACATGTACATGTTTATAACTGTATCATTTAGACTTGCATGTATGCTAATGCATGTACCCTGTGGTCATGTCACATTAGCATTTATATAACCACTGTTTACCTTATCAAGACTTTTGTTGGTTTAAAAATATTCAGATTGAGCAGGAAGAGATTATTCTTCTTGTTATTAAAGCAAAAAGTGTGCTGCTTATATATAGCGCTTCAAGCACTCTCTGGGCGGTTTACAAGTTAATTATGCAGGCTACACATTGCCTCCCCAACAAGCTGGGAGAGCAGGGGCTGTAGCAGTTTAGAAATAGGCAGAAGCCCCTTGTGTGGGCAGAATGGCCCTTCAGCCAGATAATCTCATAGATTTGCCAAGAAAACTGCTCTGCTGGCTAAGTTCAGCTAGTGAAAGAGCCAAAAAAGGGAGGGAGAATGAGCATGGCAAGGGAGAAGCTTATTTTGTGCCAGGTCCACATCTTACAGCCCTGTGAAACAGATACTATGCAGAAACAAATCTGGGAGTTCTAGAGGTGGGCACAAATCAGAAAAATTGTGACTTGTTTTGATTTACAATTTGTCAAGTTCGGTAAATCACAAATTACAAATTTTTCCAACATATCGATGAATCAATTCATCAATTCATTTTTGCCTTGAAAACCATAAAAGAAAGACCCGCAAGAATCCAGAGACACCAAAGATGTAGCAAGTGTCTACAAGTTCTGCAAGTTTGGTGAAGTTTGGGTGTTAGATGTCTGAGTTATACACCCACAAGGAGGGCCACCCAGGAAAGTTTCTCCCAGGTACCTAGAGACACCAAAATCACACAGAAGCTTTCTATTGCCTGTCCTTTACAAACCCTCTGAGGTTAATGAGGATTGGGTTTTGGACATCTGAGTTACACACCCACAAAGTGGGTCCCCCATAAAAGTGCTCTTTAGCAGGTGGCTTGGGGAAAACCAAATCTTCACCTAACTTGGCAAGATTGTGGAGGAGATTCAGAAAAAAGCTTCTCAGCAATTTTGATGTATCTAGGTGCTTGGAGGGCATTTATAGCCTAACAAATTAACAAATAAAAAAATTAAAAAACCCCATCTATTTGTATTCATTGGTTGTATCAATTCATACAAATACAAATCAACGAATTAGCAATTTTTGACAAATTTTGCAATTTGTTTTTAAATTCATGCCCATCTCAAGAGAGCACTCCTAAATAATTTCTAACATCCCTAGGCTGGTGGTTGGAGAATTGGGTCTCCAGCTAATGGACACAATCACATGGAAGAATAAATTACTCCTAACTTACATTTTGTACATATGCAAGCAATAATTAGGTTAAACACATATATCTTTTTACATTTTTGTATGAATTCAGTATGGTTATTGATTCTGTCTTAATTAATGAGAGTGTTAATTTTTGTTTTGTATTTTCTAATGCTTGAATTTATGTTTTCATTTTGCTTTGTTGCACGTACAGCATTTCATCGGTGGGAATTTTGGAAGCTAACTCACCTGGAATAATTAGCGAATTTTGTTCTCCAGAAATAGTATTGATCTGATTATCAACACTGCATTGTACTCTAGTATAATTGCATTTGTTTAATTGCAATTAGCATTGACTGATTCAGTATGATTACCCTCTGATTACTGGGTTGTGCAGTGAAAAGAATATTATTAAGAATATTTTATCACACTTTTTCCCCACTAGAAAGAGCTGATTCTTATTCCGAAGCCTCACTGTATATAGAGATGGTGACATTAATGAGCCAGAAGGCAAAGCCTTTACACACCAGCCTGTATGCCTTGCCCCGTTCGGTAGGGAATCCAACAATACATTTTTCCCCCAAAAGAATCTAGGAAGCAGCTTAACAGTGATACTGATATGAACAAGAAACATGAGCATATTTTATAATAGCTATACAAATGCAGTGCCGGCAACAATAAAATAACAAACTGAATAAAAAACATGAAAACAACTGATTGCCAGTTATCCCAAATGCTCCCAAGTATTACAGTCTTCACTTGTTCTCTGTTGCCTGGGATCATATTTTACTTGTCTTGCAAGGTCTGCACTGGGTACCAGTTTGCTTCTGATCTCCAGAGTGTTGGTAATGCTTTGTAAAGTCCCCCAAAGGCTTAGCATCAGGGTATCTCTGAGACCATCGTTTTCCATGTCAAGGGTCTCAGCCTAAGTGAAAACACAATTGGTAAGGACAGGAGACAGTGCCTTCTCGATGGCCAAGGCTACATTACAGGTTTCTTTGCCCTAGGAAGCTAGATTGGCATCCATATGACAAAGATTTTCTTGTCTAAATGTCTGAAGAAGTAGATGTCTCCATGAAAGCTCATACTGAATTATAAAAGGTGCCACAATTGTATGTTTCTTTATTTGTTTGCTTTTGTAGGAATATGTATGCTTAGACAAAGTGTTTGATTTGCATGTTTTAGGTATAGTTGGTGGATAATGAGAATAAAGGAAAACCTTTAGCAATCTAACAGAGAAGATTTCTCCGTGATTCATATCTCCGGTACTAGAATGTAAATGAAGCCTGATGAACAAACGGTGACATTTCGCAGACCAGTGCTAGAAGCAGGTAGTCAAGGCCTGTCCAGTTTTTACACATAGAGCACACAAGAACAATCAAGAGCCCAAAGTCAAGCAGTCTATCCGTAAGTCATTTACAAGTCATCTATAGAGCAGCCAGGAGCATCATTAGACAATAATCAAAGTTGGGCAAAGAGAGTTCAGGCAGGTATAGTTCAGGAATGCAGAAACTGGGCAAAACACAAGCCAGAGCTCAATGGTGCCTCCTCTGTTGGTCTGGCTGACAGAGCTGCATTTGTAGCTCCTCATGTGACTTTCTGCAATTCCACCTGATGCCTCACTTTCCTTGAGGACATCAGCTTCACTTGCTTAGAGTTCTTTGCTCGGCCACCCTGCCTTTTACACTCTCTGAGACCTTGGGATAGCTGGTCTGCCAGGATTTCATTGTCCTCTGAAGGTCCTGAGTCTCTCCTGGCAGGGTCTCTCCTTGCCCCACCCTCCTTAAAAGGACACCACAAGCTGGCTTCTTGTGTCTTCCCACTGGGGATGGCTTTCTCTTGCTAAGAAAGGATCATCCTGACCTTCATCCTCCAAAGAGGACTCGGGCAGGTGTGGTATGACAAAGTGGAAATCCATACTAATTTGCAAGCTATGGGAAGTCAGAAGGTATTAATATTTGGGTGCACTCACCACACGATTGGGGGAGTGCACTAGGCCCACCACTCTGCCATCACTTCTGCCATCTTGCGTCCATGGATGGGGACAACTCTGAACAGGAGAACCTTTGCTTCTGTTTGGGAGGTCTCCCTCTGCATTGGGCCGCTGACGTTCTAAGGTTCTATTTCACATAGGGCAGCCGCAGAAAGACTCTCCTGCTCATGTGTCTAGTTCAACATAATCAGAGACAGAGCAGGGCTGGGCTGGGCTGGAACACTCCCTCTTTTTCACATGGCAAGTATGCCCAAATATTAATAATGCTATTCTGTCAAACAGCTTTCAACACAAGAGGATGTGCTGCTTCTAACAATGAGCTCTCCGTAGCATCCAGTTCAACTGTAGAATGTGTGTGTGTGTGTGTGTGTGTGTGTTCCCTACTCCTTTTATCTTACATTGTTTTGGTTTTATTCTATTGTTACTTTTTTGGCATGTATTGTATCCTATGCTTGATTTTAATTGTCATTGTTTGTATTATGTGCCATCTAGTCAGAACTGAATATTGCAACCCTAAGAGGGCTTTCAAAGTGAATGCAATATTTGAGGTGTGGTTTTATCTGTTCCACAACCATCACCCCGGTGAGTTCCCATGTCTGAGCAGGGTTTTGAACCCAGGTTTCGTGAGTCATAGTCCATCACTCTAACCACTTAATTACACTGGGTATCTGATAGAATTGCTGGTGGGCTCCCTAAATGATGAATGGCTACAGAAGGGCAGGGCACTTATCTTTTCATCAAACAAACAAACAAACAAACAAACAAACAAACAAACAAACAAACAAAATAAATAAATAAATAAATAAATAAATAAATAAATAAATAAATAAATAAATAAATAAATAAATAAATAAATAAATAAATAAATATGCTTGTAGCATTTCCACCTGTATTACAGCATGGATTTGCAAAATCTGCATCCCCCCCAGTTCACCCCACAGGACAGCAATATGGATAGGGAAAAGCAATTCAAGTGTATTCTTCTTTGTTGCTCAGAGTTGGTAGAGATGGATTTTCATAGTATGGTTATCTTCTAGCTTGGAAGTGCGGGAGTAAGAAATGAACATAACCGGGGGTGGGGGAAGGAATACAAAACATTTTTATAGGCATTTTTATGCCATTCTGGATCTTTTCTCACTCTCTTTCTTTTTTGATCACAAAAAGAAAGCTTACGCAACCATGAGCCCTGACACTGTCATAAACATTGTTCCAATCTGCCTTTATTTCGCTGTTCCCAGGCTGCAGATCTTTAAAGCAAATCCTTGTTAAGATGAAGGATGGGAGGAATAGAAAAGGCAGGAAGGAGGGCATTTATATAAAACACATGCTATTCTTACCAATATATAAGCTGTATAAATATTCTGAAGTTGGTTTCCGACAACTTAAGAAGATGACAGAAAATGTCTGAAAAAGGTTAACAAGCAGAATGGAAGAATATGTCTGGTTTTGCAATTAGAGCTCACAATGCTGCTGGTACTTCTGCCCTTATGCAGCAGCTGCTTTTTTAAAATCCTGCCTCAACTATAGTGAATGATCTATGGCTCGTGTAATACAGATGGAGCTCCAAGGTTTCATCCTAACTTTGAAGTCTCTATCCCAAAACCTCTTCCCTCTCCTGTGATGCTACTTCAACACAACTTCACACAAATACACACATGCAGACAAACACATTGGTTCTTTGAATTATAATTTACAGACAGTTTTCACATATCCAAATTAAACGAATCGGCTCTAGAGCCTGATCAGTTCAAGGTAAGACTGCATGAGATTGATTCCGGTTTTTAATATAGTATATAAACATTCAGGAGCAAATGAAATTCTATCTATGAAATGACCAGCTCTCCCCCATGTACTTGCAGTCGTGCTGCTATTCTGTGGTATGAATAAACTTACAAGAGTAATGAATGCAACAAGCTGTATTTTTCTCCATCATTCTGTGAGTTGGATTCATGTTTAGGCACGTACAGCTGGGCGAGTGGAAAGGACCATGAACAGCCCTACCAAAATACATAGCTTTCAGACCCCTGAAAAGGATCCCACATCATGACTCTGCAGAGTTAGGGGATCCTGCAGAATGCAGTGCATTGAGTGATATCCGAAAATAAAGGCAAACCTTTGCTAGTTGAAGGCAGATTCTGGATCCAACCCTGAATGCTAGGTCAAGGGCTGAGACTTAAGTTGCCAGCATTTTAGCAATATTCATGGGGACAGCAGGTGGGTGGGGGCAACTATTTTGATTTATGGGAAAGGTTCATCCTTCCAATAGATCAACAAAATCCACTTCCTTTGATGTGTCCATGAAATTTTGCTGGGGACGGGGAGGATTGTGTTCATCCCTAATTCCATCCAAATACTAGTAACATTATGGGCGGCAAAACCTACTTTCATGCAGAGAGAGTTGTGTTCATTACAGAAAACCTTAAGTGAGTATAACTCCTCTTCATTCACAGAGTGACAGCATGAGGCACATTGTCATATTTGATAAGTGGAAATCTGTGCACTGTCATTATAATGTATAGGTTCTAAATGGTGACAAGGAGGCATTCAATTATACTTTCCCCCCTTTTATCCCTTTTACTGCAGTAAGTGTTCAAGTGCTTCTGCCTAGCACTGATGGTGGGCATTATTCAGTTTTGCATGATTTGTTGGTTTTTAAAAGAGTATCAAAGTTGTGGTGATTGTCAGCTGAGCTCACCTGATGCAGGGGCTGGGGGCAGAAATAACCACACAAAACAATCACAACTGGAAGGGGGGGAAGGCTGCAACTTTGTTGGTTCCAAGTGAGTCAGGGGTTGGCACCTATGCCTTTACTTCATTATTTTCTTCCAGTTTATTATCTAGAGCAGTGCTGAAATAACTATCTATTCCTAAGAAGTAACTAAATTACTGGCCTCTTCTCGCTGCTATTTCAAAAAAAAAAACAAAAACACACACACATGCATATCCCAGTTTTATTCTGCTGATTCCTTTCTGCTAGGTGAGAGGAGCAACACAAATAAACTTGACATTGCTATTTAGAAAAACGCCGTGCATTTTGTACATTGCCTTTTTAAAGACTTGTATGCTTTACTTTATTGGGGCATGTCAGCTATATCAACAAGTTTAGAGGTGTTTCCTCCCCCACCCACCCCCTAAAAATCAGTACCTTGGAATAGAACAATGAGCAGAGCTACTTCCTGGTACAGAAACGTCATAAACATGCTTTGTATTGAGGAGGGAGGGAGGGAAATGGTTACTACATGTATCTAGTGATTGAGATGTAATCTAATTGAAATTAAAATGAAAGAAATGAATTGGAATGGTATCACTGAAGAAATGAAAGGATACTTGGGTGAATAAAAAATAGGTAAGAAAGCAGCATTATTTATAGATTTAGATGAGGTAGACTGTGCTAACACATCGGGTCCAAAACAAAAGAGAGAAAGAAGGGAGAGCAAACAATCAGCTGGGGGCAAGCAGACAGGAAGTGGGTCAGGAGTTTTCCTCAAGCCTGGGAAAAAGGACTTTGCTAAATGGTTAGTGGCAGAAGATAGGCACCTTAGTTTATGAGGGGAGAAACCCTCCTCCCTCTGAAACCCAGTGCCAGGCTGCATGCAAGATTGTTAATTTCTTCAACAGTAACACTATCTATCTATCTATCTATCTATCTATCTATCTATCTATCTATCTATCTATCTATCTATCTATCTATCTATCTATCTATCTATCTATCTATCTATCTGTCTGTCTGTCTGTCTGTCTGTCTGTCTGTCTGTCTGTCTGTCTGTCTATCTATCTATCTATCTATCTATCTATCTATCTATCTATCTATCTATCTATCTATCTATCTATCTATCTATCTATCTATCTATCTATCTATCTATCTATCTATCTATCTATCTATCTACACACACCAGAATGCACACATACAGAAGCAGAATGGCATGGGGTTGTGATCAGATTTCTATTAGTTGATATAAAGATCTGAACTGCCTCAAAAGATCCAGCAACACGTTTGAGGATGATAATAGTCATGAAAGTAATACTGCATTGTTTTATGAGGCAATAATCTAGTGCCATGCTTGAGATAAAGCACCTGGCTTTCAGCCTCCTAGTTTACCCACTTGGGAGAAGGATTATTGCCTCATAAAACAGTTCAACAGTACTATTATCACTTAATTAGAAAACAGGACATGTTACTGTTCCTTTTTATTACAATTTTACCGGTTTATGCTAGAAGCCACTATTCCTCTTCATCTCACAATCTGCATATTGCAAGTAACACACTATTTATAGTATTCCCCCCTCCCCCATGGAAAAATATGTGCAGTACATTGTCTCCACATTGGATAAGATCCATAGTTTTATGGCAGTGTGTGTGTGTAGGAGGGGAATGTCCCTGAATGAAGATCTGCCCAGGACATTTCCATTTATAGAAAGATGGAGGTAGAAGGAACTTTTACCCCTTTCTCCCTTCCTCTTCAGCCCCAGAGTCCCATCTCCCCCTGTTCCATGGGAGTCTCCTTATCCTCTAAAACAGATTTAACAGATTTGCAGGGGAAACTGCAGGAAATAGGGGCAGCAGAGGACTGATTAAGATGGATTCCTCGCTCTCCTAACATTAGGAAAGCTCTAATAGATAGAAAACGTCCTGCTAATATATGGTGCCCTTCCCTCAGCAGAATAAGCTATCAGGTGTAGGTGCATGTGATGTTGTTGATGATCTGAAATAGAGATCCACTTAGCAAGAGAGCAAGAAAACTTTCACTCAACAATCATTGTTTTCCCACAACCGTGAGCCAGCGCTTGGCAAAATTTCTCCCTCAGTTTCAGCGCTACCGTGGACACTAGGTGGAAGTTCTGGGAGTTTTAGTTCAACAAAGCAATTTTTCGTGGAAAATTGCTATGCACACATGGACACAGGATAGGAAATTAGAGGGAAGGGACTTCAGGCTGCTTGACATTGGCTCGCTTTGCCCAGTTATGTTTAGACAATAAATACAAAACCCCTTTGCAGTTATTATGGCTCATGTCATTGTCATGACGTGGACCCAGAGAGTGGGGCCATGCCTGCTGGTGGACTTACCCATGCCTCATAGTCATCACAGCCATGCCCTGTCACCATCCACATGCTAAGGCAGAAGCAGGGAGATTGGTTTATGGACTCCTCTTAATCCTGGGCCTACATATGTATTCCCCTGATTGTGTGATCCATCGAGAAGGACGGGGAAGGACAAAGGGGGTGGTGAACGTCAAAGTAGGGCTACTCTGTTACTTACAGAAACAGACACTTCCAGGTAGGCCATGTATACTAGTTATGGAAAATAGCTCTCTGGGAGGTTATATCCCAAGATACCATTCCAGAACCCATGGGATAATCCATGAAGATGTTCATGTGGCAGTCTGGGACCATCCCATGTTTGGAAGAAGTGGCTGACAGAGAAACTGAGAAAAGAAAATGGGCAGGCTTTTAATTGCCTTGCACAAGTAGGTGCCAATATGAGATGCTGTATATACTCAATGTTGTTGCATACTGTCCATTGGGACCGACTTATAGTGACCCTAACAGGGTTTTCAAGGTGAGTGAAATATTTAAGGAGTGTTTCTTCCGGTTCCACTCCCCATGGCTGAGTGGGGATTTGAACCCTGTTCTCTAGAGTCCTAATCCCTCACTGCATCCACTATATCACAATGAGAACTACCTATACTGAACAGAGCTGGGTATATTTTCAAGTGTTTCTGAAATACTGGTTTTTAATATTGTTATTTGTTTAATTATTTGTTAATATTACAGCCTACTGTGTTTTTTATTGTGTTTATTATGTTATTCTAATTTATTGTGAGCTGCCTTGAGTCCCTTTTAGGGTGAAAGGTAGCATATCAATAAAATAAAATACTGTAAAATGTAACCACAAGCTGCAGCATTGGAAACTTCTCTAGCTGATGATCAGCTAGAGATATTCCTTTGACTTGGCTGAGATGAGTCTACCCCAGCGAGACTCTGAGCTGCTGAGATGTCAATGGAACACACTTCTGAATAGCCCAACTTGTCAACTTTTTTAAAAAAGGAGATTGTCACAGAAAGCCAAGGACCAATGGATCTGCATGCTATTGTGAAAGAAATTTCCACAGAGAAGGAGCAAAGGCTGCACTACGCAATGTCACTGATAATCCTTTATAAGAGTTTACCATAATCCTGCACTACGTACTTGCAAACTGATCCTAGGGGTTGAGGAGAAGTGGGTAATTCCACATAAGACATCGGCCATAAAGGGGATGTGTTATGACAATATGTATCTCTGATTCACTCATTATGTGGGCTTTAAAAAAAAAAAAACGTTTAGTCTCAGCTTTCCTTCTTGTTGCCACTTTTAACTTCATATGGTTGCATGACCATATGTAGCAAGCACAAGATCCAGCAGCTTATTTGGCATTTCTTTGTTTCATGTGAGCTAATCACTTTGTTTGCCACATATCCAGCTCAGTTAATCCCCTCCTCGGTTTTGCTGGAGAGGAGAAAGAGTCTTGCTCTCAATTTGGGAAAAGTCACTCCGAAGGACTATCTAAGAACTAGGCTGTGGCTGGATAGCTCAGTTTAGCTATGTAGCTACAGAACCAGAGGTTGGGAGTTCTCTTCCCCACTGTGCCTCCTGTGAGTAGAGCCAGCCTGCGTGGCCTCGGGCCAGCTGTACAATCTCAGGGCACTCCAGGAAGAAGGGAATGGTGAACCATTTCTGAGCATTCTCTAATTGGAAAACCCTGAAAAGAACAGCCCTAAGTCGAAATTGACTTGGCAAGACTTGATTATTATTATTAAGAACTGCACACACTTTTAATTTAATAGCACACAGAGAACTTTCTATTAAAAGTCATTTCTCACCAGAAAATGCACTTGCTTTATTCTGGTTTATTCTGGTACTTATATGCCATCTATTTGTGGCACAGCCTTCCCTCAATGACTTACATTAAAACTAAATGCAGAGATCTCAAAACTCTGATGGCCATATACCAGTCTTTTGATATATTTTCCAGGCAGGACTTTCTTGGCTGCGACACCAACAGGGGTAATTCATGGACTGAACAAGGGAGTGCCTTGCCCACATTTCTGGGGAAACCTCGCCTACTCCAGTAATAAGCTGCTCGTGACCTCACAGCCATGAGATGTCCTGTATCTGGAAGCCTAGCAGGTGTCAACATTGTCTTCAGCTCAAAGTTAAAACATGGCTATTGATCCAAGCTTTGGGGGTTCCGTGGATTCATAGTTTAGTTTTCTACTTCTTCCATTTCTGGTTTTGTTTTTGTTTGAGTTTTAAACTTATTTTAAAGTATTTTTAAAAAACTGTCCTGGAAGGTTTTGAGGTGATTTTATTGATTGCACCCCACATTGAGAACTGCTAATAGGTGATAGGTTTGAGATACTGAAATAAGAAGCTGCATTCTACCAATTTGGACCCATCTAGCTTGACATTCGGTGTGCCTGCACTCCTTAGGATGTGATCACACCAGCCAAATGTGCCCCAGTCATACCCCAGTATATTAATTATATAATTATTTGATTTGCGTACTGCCCATCTAGTCTGAGGGCACTCTGTGTGGTTCACGGCATAATCAAAGAGTAACGATACTACAAATATAAAATAAAATCAACATGTAGACATCATGAAAGAAAACAATTATTAAACAGTTACACAATCAACAATTACATCGTAAATATTTAAAAAGTGGTAAGATTGACTCAATGGCTGAAATTTTTAATGGGTTCCCCTTGCTGGAAGTGCCCATCTAAACAACCACATTTTGGGAGTTGTTTGAAAGTTAACAGTGAGGAGGCCAGGCGGATGTCTGGAGGTAGTTAATTCCAATGTCTAGGTATGACTGCTGAGAAGGACTGACTCCAAGTCCTCCCCCTTCGGTCCCCTCTTGGGGTCAGCACCCTCAGACATCCCGCCTACAACAAATGAATAGGATGGGCAGTTCTTTCTGGAAGAAGACATTCTGACAGGTCCCAAGGTCCCAAACTGTTTAGGTCTTTATATGTTACAACCATCACCTTGAAGCCAGCACGAAAGCAGACAGGTAACCAATGTCCTGCAACCAGGGTTGGGGAGACATGCTGGACTTTACTGACTCTACCCATTAGCCTACCACCATATTCTGGACCTACTGGAGTTTCCGTATCAACCTCAAGGGAAGCCCCACATGAAGAGCATTACAGTAGTCTATTCTTGAGACTATTGACCAGCTTGGTGAGCAACCGGATGTCCAGGTAAGGGTGCAGTTGTGCAGTCCATCTAAGGTGGAAGTAGATGGATCAGACCACAGATGCTATCTGGTCCTCCATTGATACTGCTGGGTCAAGAAGAATGCCCAGGCTTTGCATCTCACCCCTGGCAGTGAAAGTAGTCCTGCCAATGGAGAGGAAACTGTCCAAACCACAAACATCAGGGGCACCCACCTGAAGGACATCCATCTCATCCGGGTTCAGCCACAGTCTATTGTCCCTCATCCACTCTAGCACAGCAGCCAGGCAATACTAAAGGGACAGGACAGCATCCCCTGCAGAAAGGTGAAAGGAGAGATAGAGTTGTGTGTCATCTGCATATTGATGACATTTCACTCCAAATCTCTGGATGACCTCTCCCAGCAGTCTCATATAGATGTTGAACAGCAATGAGGAGATAATCTCACAGTTGAGAACCCAAGGGGTGGAGACCATCTCCCCTAGTTGCACTCTCTGGGGGCAGCCCTTGAGTAAAGATTGGATCTCAGTTGTGCAAGCAGGCACAAGACCAGACATTATGGCAACCAATGCAAACCTTAGGCAAACACCAATAGATTCTGGCCAGTATCTTTATGCCATCATAATTCTCAAAAGTAACCTGCACTGTGTATAACTGAAAAAAAAGGTCCATGTACAACTGTGCACACGATGCCCAGAATGGCACCTTTCCTGCACAAGATTCCCTACAAAGTGTATTAAGGTGGATAAGGTGTGCACAAACAAGCCAAAACCAAGCCCGCTCTCTAAAAAACCAAACCAAAGCAAAATTGGGAAAAAAGACTGGAATCTCATATTTTCAGAAAATGGAGAAATGTCACTAGTACAGAGGAAAATCTCAGTGAGAATTCTCAGTATAGTAAGATTTGGAAAATGGTGAAGAATGAGAAATATTTTTTGTTTAGCCCCAATGAACAGAAGAAACTGCTTTATTCCAAGTCATTTGTCCCTCCTGCCCATGAGTGCTTACTCTGTCTGACAGCAGCTACCCATGTTCTCAGGCAAAGGTCTTTTACACCACCTGGCTCTTTTAACACAACGGTGCTAGAGACTGAACATGACCCCTTCTGAATCCAAAGCATGTAAAACTGAGCTACGGTCCTGCCCCCGAGCACCACATTCCTTCCGCTTGGGAGTAGGCCATAATGTCAGAGCTGTGAGGAAACCATCTGCTCTTTCTTTTATTCTGGAATGGCAAGCTTACCTCACCCCATTTCAGCTTCTGACTGTTTTGAGGAAAGCAGGCCTGAGATAGAACTATAGCGCCCAACTATGCCTCCTGTTTCCTCTTAGAATGGCCAACAGTAGTTAGCTTTTCTCTGGTCAGTAGAGTTCACTGTTTCATAGAGAAACCCAATGGCCAATAAAGAATTAAAGTTTAAAAGCTAAAAAAACACTGAAATTTCTTATTTTGGTAGGCGGAAGATGAATTTTCAGGATGTATTACTTGAGGTGACAATCTTGAGAATGCAGTATCTAAATTTTAATCCTGTGATTCCTAGGGAAAATACCATGAAGGCAACAATCCTAAATACATGGACTTGGGAGTATGCCCCATTCAACTTAAAGGACAGGTTTCTGAGTAGATACACCTAGGATTGTGCTACAAGTGAGTATTAATCATGTAAACTGGATCTGTACATCTGTTTCTAACATGGGTTTGGAAATGTTTTTTTAAGACTACAATTCCCAAAACCCCTCAGCCAGTATGACCATAGGCTGGAGGTTTCTAGGGTTGCACTCAAAAACTAGTAACTTTTCCAATCTACAGCTCTTTCTCCCTCCTTTAGTGCCCCACATAGCGACATTAATCCATTCCAGGATTAACGTCGTTATCCGGATTTGTCGCTATGCGGGGGGGGAAACCCCATAGGAACGCATTAAACTCTGTTTAATGCGTTCCTATGGGGGAAAAACTCACCGGTAAGCGAAGTTTCCCCCATCCGGCCGCCATTTTCACTGCCCGGTAAGCGAGTGCAGGGCGCGAAAACGCTGCGGGCGGCCATTTTGCTGATCCGGCGGCCATTTTGGAACCGCCGATCAGCTGTTTTCTAAACATCGCAATGCGATCGCATTAGTGATTGCAAAAAAAGCGTCGCTATGCAGATTCGTCGTTAAACGGTGCGCTCGTTATGCGAGGCACCACTCTTCACTGGGTCAGGGTCCCATAGCAAATCCTTCTGAATCATCAAGACGTCTTTCTTTCTAGCCCATGTCTCTCTAACTTACTATCGTAAAAGGTGTTTTTCTTCCAGTGTTCCACTTTACCAGAAATCTTTCTCAAAGGCAAAATCAATGTATTTATGAGTCACTGGCCTTAAATCTAGATATCTGGATGTTTAATGACGAGCATCCACAACAGCCTGGGGAAGTGAGGGAAGTTTTCGGGCTATATGTGATCAATGCAGTCAACTCCGACAGTGCTGCCAACTAGCTTTTCTGCGTTGCATATCTGGGGTGTCGTCCTTTCATGAATAAATCTGAAAACCTTTTGACTTGATGTACAGAGAAAGCACTATTCATTGCAAATAAAATAAAACAAAATGAATCTAGCCCCAGATACAATATAGGGGATGCCTAAGGAGTTCTTTCTTTTTGCATTCTAGTCCAGACTGACTGACCTCTGCTCTGCTCTGCCAGGACTCATGTGCAGACGAGAATTCTATTATCTTCTGGCTTGCACAATTCTTGAATGTTCTGACCGTTCTCAGCTGCAAAGTATGTGGAGGGAATACATCCACAAATGTGTATTGTGAGAATAAATATTACAATAATGGTTACATGCATATTTCAGTGAAGATTATTGTGGCAATTCAGGCAGGATTGATAGAACAAGGTGGGGAAAAAATAGATGAATAGGTGAATGATGCAGGAAAGAAAAATTGAGCAGAAATAGGCTGGCTGAGGATCTGAATCTTGTACGTCTCAAATGTTTCTATTTATCATGGATGAGAAATATTGTGTTCATGCTTCCTTTTGCCATGTAGTCATGTTTGAAATCAATAAAAGATAACATACAGTAAGACACCCATATCCGTGGATGATCAGTTCCAGCCCCCCCAATGCTGAAAAATGCAGATTATAATGAATGCTATGCACAGCATGCTCAAACTGAAGACTGGTCAAGACCCATGTTCTCCACCTGCTAAATGCCTGTGTGTGAATTCCTTAAGAAATTCATTATCGACAGGTTGTACTGAATTCATGTGAAGTTATTAGGTGCTATGGGTAGAGCAACTCATCCTAAAAAGTTTTCTGGGTCCCCCTGCCTCTACTTTAATGAAGTACACTGCTGAGCCCTTTCTGACGCTGAAAACATCACAAGCATGGCATTGTTTAAATTGATGCCTTCAAAAAGAACTTTTCCTCTTATATTTTTCTGTTTCAATATCTGGCACCCTTTAACCATTTTGAACAAGATTTATACTTTTCCCCATGAAAACTCCTCCCCCAGAGATCATGTATTGGATTCAATCAAAATGACTTATAGCAAGATGGTGATCACTAGGATTTTCCTTCTTTGAGAAATCATTCAACCTTGTTGAGTTACACATGATGGAAGTAGGATATATAGTATGTTTCCCTATCAAATTTGCTCAATAAATTGCTGCTTTCTTTGTGTGGTGCATGCAACAGAGCTGTGGTGAGTGAAGAGCTGAAATTTTGAGTTGGGTCCCTTCTTTCTCCCCGAGGCAGAATGGGAAGAAGAATTCCTGGTTATGCTGAGATGCCTGCTTGTAATTGGAGGTTTGGTTCACACTTGTATATTGTGTTGGAATAAACAGGTTCAGGGTAAAAACCGCTCCTGTATCAAGTTCTGCTAAAATAAACCTGACTCAAATTTAGGCGTATGCATGAGGTACATGCATGCACAGAGTAATGTGCCGGGGAATGAGTTGTTATGCTTCTCTGCCACAGACACATTTATCTTGAGGTAGACGTGGAATTGATTCATTGGAATCTATTCCACATGTATGAATGAACCTCACTCTTGCTCGCCTGCCCACTCACTTGCCCAATTAATGCCGCCACACCAGCCTGATTGCCCCTCTGCCAGCCTGCCACTTCACCTGCCTAATCGGCCCAAAAAATCTGACTGTCCCGCATGAGCACAAAAGCCCCCTGCAAACCTGGAGATCATGGCCTGCCCAGTCACCCTCCTCACAAGCCCAAACACCACCTGCCAGCCTGCCATCTCACCTCAGCAGCCTGCCAGCCCTCATGCAAACCCATAACCAGCCTGCCACCTTGCCTGCCCACCAGATTGCCATCTCTGAAAGCCTGAACACACACATGCTAGCCTGCCACCTTGTCTGCCCCTTCAATTGCCCTCCACCACCCCAATCACCCCCTATCACCACTTCCCAGTCCTGTGCCCCCCGTTATCTCCCACCCATGCCTGACCTTGTTTTTATAGGTGGCATGGGCAGAGGCAAACACACCAACACAAAATTTTTGGATCCAGGCTAAAGTCCACGTGACTTTCGCTCAACTTTGAAAGCAATGATCCCTCTGCCAGTTTCTTCTAGCAGGCCCTGAGTTGGTTCCTAAGGCCAGAAGCAAACGTTACAGAGAGCCCACAGTTAGAGCTGAAAGCACACTTATCTTGCAGAAAAGTGACCATCTTTCCGTGTTTGTGAAATCAGCCTTCAAAGAAATCCTGTACTGAAGCCCTGAAGACTGATCTCCAAAGGAAGCAAGTCGAATTTCACAAGCTGAGAGGTGGGCGAAACCCCTACTCTGACCTTTCTCTTCTAGTTCTGGGCCATCTCCACTGTCTGCTTCTCACCTAAATGGCAGTGAACCTTCTAGAGGAGGGCTTTGCTGTGCAACTTCAATGCTCCATTCATGGATTTCTTTAATATTTCATTTCATTTCCTTATTTATTTTGGCTGTCCAGACAATGTCCTCTTTAATATGCAGACCTCCCATGTGTCCCCTGTGTTCCTTCCAGCTATCTGCTTAGAAGAGAATTTAAGGAATAAAGGCGGCACTAGCTGCATAGTGCTTTTTATTAGAAGCCCGTTGTCTAGAAGCAGCCAAAATCTATTCTTAATAGAAGCCATAAAACACCCCCTGAAAACAGGGTCAGCTTTCATCTGCTTAGAAGTAAGGTCTATTGCAGTGGTTCTCAACCTCCAGATGCTCATGGACTACAATTCCTAGAAGCCTTTGCCACCAGCTGTACTGGCCAGGGTTTCTGGGATTTGCAGTCCAAGAACACCTGGACTACCTAAGGTTGGGCACCACTGCTTTATTCGGAATTATTTTGTGGGACTTACTCGGAGGTAAGTGTGCCTAGGATTGCAAGCCGTGTCGTGTTCATTGGAGGGCTCAGTCAAAAGAGGCTGGAAAACCATCCTGTTTGAGCACACTGAGAGGTGAATGCTTGCAGACTACGTTCTATGGTAAAATAAAATAAAAATCAGTGGCATGAAGGAAATGTGGTTGTGGGAAAACGTGTGACCTTAGCAGCAGGACGCCTTCCCTGACTTAACGACTAAACAACAATGCCAGTTCCAGCCACTTCACTATGTATTGTGTACTGTTTCTGATTTACAACACATCTCTGGTACAAGGAGGTCTCACCCATCACCTACCACTTGAACGTTTTAACTAGAGATCGTGGCAGGGATTGAACTTGACATGCAAAACATGTGTCCTATTAATGAGCTACAGTGCCAGGTAACGTTCTAGTGGAGCAAATGTTTTCCCTGCCATGGGCATGGGGATGGAAGTACCTTTAAAAGAGGGGGTGATGCTGTGCCAAATAAAGATGGTACCTGACTACCCATCATTTGCCTCCTTCTAGGAGGAATCCTGTCCTGTCCATTCCTTCCATTCATGGAAGGGTCCATTGACAAGCAGTTGGACTGCTTCCAAGCCTTCACAAGAAAGTGTCTGGTACACCTTCCCCTACACAAGTTCAGAAACTATCCAAACAGTCACACCACCAGAGGGCTGCACGAGACACAGGATTGTGTCCACACACCATGTAGTTGATGCTCAGTGTGCATACCAAGTTTTTGTTTTCATTTTTTTTCACCTGCCACATAAGAACAGCTGATAAATCCACTGGAATTTTCAGATGGTCTTTTACAGGACTGCTCAGCTTTTTTTTCCCCAGGAATGACAATAGATATGTAAATGTTAGCCACAGGTAGAAAAATGAACTTAAAGAAGGACCTACATCTACTTGTTTGTCCTTAAGCAATCATACTCATCAAAAGCAACCCTCTGATTTGCTCTTACTTTTAGCTGTTCCTGAGTTGTTTTTGATGTAGAAGGCTTTTCATAAGATAATTGTGACAAAGCTGATGCAAACAATCTAAATAAATGCTCAGTGTACATTCATCTTGAAATATAGGTTGTTAGAAGTCAAAAGCTGCAGCATCAATACCAATACATAATTTTCAAGAGATAATAGACCTTCTGTCATCTAGGCAACTTCTCTTTTAACCTCTGTCTAAATGCCATGTCTACAGTTTGCTATCCATTGCAATTTTCTGAAATAAACATACATGGATTCTCTCTTCTTCTTTCAGTTGTCATTTGACATTGATTTTATGACCAGGTCATAAATCTGGGTGGGGGTTATACAGCCTCCACACAGATTTATGATTTGGTCACAACATTTTTAAAAAATCCAAAAAATAATAAAGCATAGTTGACTGAAGCTATTCTGCATGTAAAAAATGCACAGCTCCCTCCTTTGCCCCTTGTCCACAATGTCAAAGTTCTCAGAATACTTTCCAGAGTTGTTTCTATGCAAGGGGCAAAATTAAAAAGTGGGGATAATGGGAAGAAAAGAGGGGATAGACATGAGGCCAATACTTCATTCGGAGTCCATGAAAAATATGTTCAGGGAGGAGTTATAGGTCACGTACACAACATATACATACTTTGCATGAAGAAGGAAACAGACATAATCCTTGGCACCTCTTATTTAAGCCAGGAAAACCTCTGATTCAAACTCTGAAAAATCGCTGCCAGCCAGTGTAGACAATGGCCCAGGTCCTGTTGTGTAAATTGTAAATGGCACTTTCTGTCCTACCTGTCCTTGAAAGAGCTCAAGGGGCACAACAATTTCTTGAAAAAGTTCTCATTTTCAGCAATTTTCGGAGTCCAGGGGTTGTGAAACTCCCCATTGAGACTTCTTTTCTTGCATCAGTGAAATTTCCTGGCTTCCTGTCGTCTCACTTGTTTCTCTCCACTCCCCCCTGGGTTTTTTTTTTGCTTGTTGTTCCATGCAGGAAATTGCTAGATTCTGTGTACCTCGATGAACTTTTCATGGGAGAGATGCTGTTCTATGCAAGAGCTGTGATACCTCTGTGTAGCTTGGTGCTTCCTTTGCCCCACTGCTAAGCACATTGGCTAGATGAAATAACAGCCTGGTTCAATATAAGGCAGCTTCACCTCTTCATAAAAATAACAGCTTACTTTCTCTCCCCCCCCTTCCTCCACACCACCATGAACACCATACCACTAATGGCAGCCTCCCCACTTCATAAATTTAGCTCACCATCTTATATCAACAGGATAAACTTATATCAACATGATTCCGTTGGATGACACACCCAGGGCATAAACAAGAAGCTCAGCTTTAAATTATGACTTCCTACACAGTAAAAGTTCATACTTCATGATGGTTGCTCTTTCTCTTAGGCTGGGAATTCTCAGAGACATGAATTACCATTCTTGAAATAAAAATGGTTGGACAAGTAGAGGTTTAGCTGGAAGGCTTTCGATCTGAAGGTGGAGCTCACAGTTAGGACAGCAGTAGAACAAACTGTGACACTAGAACCTGGTGTTTATTTGATTAATACAGCTAGCACATCAGTTTTGGAAGATCCAGGAGCAGAGTGCAGTGCAAAATCAGCATAAAGCTAATAGTATACTGTATGACTAAAACTAAAGGATGCCTCTATAGATTTGATTACAATTTGGGCCTTTGCTTTTCTCCCACCTTGATCTAAATTTGGGAGAGGATCAGGGATTTGTTGTTCAGTTGGCTAGAACATTTGTTTTTCTGAAACCTTCCACTACTAGGATGGAAAAGGTAGCTAGTTTTGGTTGATTCTTTAAAAATAAACAGAAATGAAATCCTTGACCGTTTGCATATGTGTGTTGTGTACCACCAAGTCATTTACAAAGTATGGTGACCCTAGGAATTAAAGGCCTCTGAAAGGTCCTATCATTAACAATTCTAAGCAGACCTTGAAATTTACATGCCATGGTTTCCCTTACTGACTCATTCCATCTCATATTAGTTCTTCTTCACCTATTGTCTTCACCTTTTTCCTAGCATTGTTTTCTTTTTGTGATTTTTAAAAACCAACTAAAAACTTGGATGTTCAGGCAGGCCTTCCCCTCCAGTTAATATCTGTTTCTTTCCTTTTTTCTTTGTAGTTTATTTTTCATTTTCTTCCCCATCTTGAAGTTTTTACTATTTAATGTAATAACTATTATTATTATTATTATTATTATTATTATTATTATTATTATTATTATTATTATTATTATTATCATCATCATCATCATCATCATCATCATCATCATCATCATCATCATCATCATCATCATCATCATCATCATCATCATTGTAGTATTATGATTTTGTAAGCCGCCTAGAGTGGTCATATTGACCAGATCGGCAGGATATAAATAGAATAAATAGAAAATAAATAAATAATAGTCCAAAATATGATAACCACAACCAGGTAATTTTAGTTTCTAACAGGAGTTTAGGGTTGACAGAATTCACTTCTTTGTCATTTCAGTCATCCTCGGTGTGATGGAAACTCTACCAAAGCCTGCAATTTCTTGGAGTTTCTTTAGGGGGGAAAATCCTGCCAAAAAGGGGGGGGGGAGGGAATTGTAGATGGAGAAATCTTATCGCAAGGAGAAAAAATGCATGTATAATGATTTCGCTCTAGAGGGAGAGGATGTCAGATGCACATCCCTGTGTGTATAGGTGAGGTTACAAATTTGGTAAGTTTTTATCAAACCTGAGCAAATAAAACTGTTGTCCTTTCCTAGTTGTGTCAATGCTTTGAAAGCCAAAGAGAACTGGGCTGCTTTTAGTGGGATGGGATATTTACATCAAATGTGTTCTGTATGTAAGCAGATATAAGAGATCACTTGTATTTTCCCTTTGGTAAGAGAGTTTGACAAGTTTGTATGTTAAGACAGGGGTGCAATATGCAGCCTTCCAGAGATTTGTGGACTGTACTACCCATGAGTCCTAGCCAAAATAGCCAACGGTGAGAGAATATGGGAGATGCAGTTTGCAAAAATTGCGAGGGCCTATCCATTGATTAACACATACCTGTCGTGCTACCTGGTCTTATGTCAGGCTGTCAGCCTCTTAAGATACTCAGCTGAGCCTTTCTCTGGCTGTCTCACTCATCAGCTGTCTGACTGACATCCATCAGGGGCAAGAAATTCCCCTCACAGCAAAGTCCAACAATGGACAGAAATGCCTGTTTGAGACCAAGGAACTAATGGTGCACAATAATTTAAGCATGAAAGAAAAATGGAACAATCGGAGGCCAAAGTTAATTGCATGTTTCCTTCTTTAACAGTGATTATCGATCGTCCAGTTACTTTGAGGGAAATAGTAATATAAGAATTCTCAATGCAGTTTAAAAGGGAATTACATACTCTCGGCTGAAAGAAATGTTTTCGAGTAGATGGATATGGGATTTTGGATCATGACATGACATGATTTTACAACAAATAATAAGTGTGAAGGTGACATAGTTGTCAGGGTGACAAAACAAGCTCATGACACTTCACAGGAACATCAGAAGTGTGAAGTCAGAGAAGAAATTCAGCAAAGTTTATTACCCTTTACAAATAGTGTAACTAGCTACAAATCCTTTGTAGTGGGAGGCCTGGATTATTTTCAAGTTGGGGACAATTTGGCTAAACACCCAATAACATTTTTTTTCTGTCAAGACAAGATTTTGAATAATTGAATGCCTAAGGCATGTAGCAAGGGGGGAGAAATGGCTTAATATTTGGATATAAATTTCAATATTTGAACAGAACCTCCTGAAGCATAGGATCTAAGAATTCAGACTGGTGTGTGTTTCTCATCAGGATGCACTTCTGAGTAACCATGTGTGGTGCAGGCTACAAGTTATGAAGCCCAAGTTCTTTCTTTCAGATGATGTTTAACAAGAAATAGTTAATGTACAATGCAATCTTACACATACCTCCTCAAAAGATGGATTAATTTTGTGGGGTTTCTTCCCATTTAAGAGGATATTGAATTGCAGCCTCAGGCTTAACTTGAGTTATTCACTTAAATGAATAACTTATTCATTTTCAACACACAAAAGCAACGATTTAAAGAGGGAAAGCCTTCTGTACCCATACAGGTTCCCCATGAACTGCCGGATAGATCCATGGTCTAGCTGCACAGCCAGAGGTTGGGAGTTCAATTCCTCGGTGTGCTATCTTGAGAGGGGCTGGACGCGATGATTCATAGAGTCCTTTCCAGCTTCGCAGTTCTGAAATTATTATATGAGCCAGAAAACAAAGACACAGCACCAAAGGGGCCTCCTTCAACCTCCTTCAGACTGTTGGTTTGGCATACTGGAAGTGAGGATAGAAGGAGAGAGACACACCAATATTCTTTAAGAACAATTAAACAGAGCACACAAACAACAGTGCAGAAGGGGAGAGCTGCTACATAGGTGGTCTGTGTGAGCTACCCAGGTATGAGCATCTCTTTGGTGCCAATGAGGGCTCCTCCATGTGGATTCTAGTCACTGGGGAAGAGATTAAGGGTTGGGTCTGTGGCAGGGAGAAAGGGTTAAACCACCTCTCCTGCTTCCCTTCTCCTCTGCCAACCTAGGGCAGGCACTCAACCCACATAGTTATTATCACTATTAGCTTTCCTTTGAAGTGCTAATTGCATAACTAACATCAGATCTAGTTTTCCTTTCCAAAAGCAGAGGTACAAATGCATCATTTCATGAGCAAGATAATGAGAGCATATGCAGGCTTCCAAATTATTTTCTAGCTGTTCTGTTTAAGAATGTCTGCACCAATCATCAAATGATCCTCTGCTTCACAGCATCCCATTAATCAAGGCTACCCTCTGCAGCAGCACACTCCTTGTTGGCAGAGCAGAAAAGAATGTATTCGGAGTTATTTATCAATGAAAGGCTGGGCTGAGGTTAGCCCTGATTTCTCACACATTTTTAGAGCGATTTGATAGTGAAATGTTGCACCTTTCAGACCACACCAAAGCTTAGGAATGGCACTGTGAAAAACCATTCGAAGGGACCTATGCATCATTTGTGTTAAGAAAAGTCTTGTTATCGCAATATCTACCTGGTACACGGCAATATGGCTGTTAGACAAATGCATCAAGTATAAGCAAGATCTATGGGCCACAACATCTTGGCTGTCACACAAGGGAACCAACCCCTGGCTTGCCACATGTTTGGCTGCACAACTCCCTTTGTACAGTGCAGGAGAAACACACAGGAACTCAGTGGCTGAAATCCAGAAGTAAGCTGCAGCAAGAGCAACCCCATGGAATCAATTGAGAGTCAACAGCTAAGTTCATTTGGTTCAAATGGGCCTGTTCTAGTTGAGTCTTACTACTGGATTTCAGCCACCATGTCTCAACTCATGGGCGGAGGGGGCTTCCCAAAATCAGGGGGGCATGCTGGAACCTGCTCCTAAGAATGAAAGAACACAAAACAAAAAACGGTGGGGAGGCAGCTTGTGAGACTTCTGTGCAAAGCATCTCAGAGTTTCTGGATTGTAGGTTCTTCTGGAAGCAGTGCAACTAAGATGTGAAGAAAAGTAGTCACAAAGTCAGCAGCAAGGACAGTAACAAAGGGTACCATATGTGTTAAAAGTGTCATATGTGGCCCTGGGGCTCCTTCTCCCCCCCCCATCTAAGGTTGCCAGATGTCAGGCAAAAGGAGGACATGTCCTCCTTTTTAGCCTAATATCCTCCATCAGGCAGGCAAAGATAAAAACCTTTAAAATGTCAGACTTTTCTATATTTTATGTTATAATTTTGGATGGGAGGGGGAGAAGTGGAAGGACCTCCTTCCCCCTGGATTTCCCCACCCCCACCTGCCCGCCCACCCCGGCTACCTGCCACTGGTGCTGGAGTGCAGCCCTCGCTCCCTCCCGCCACCACTGTGGCTGCTCAGTGATCCGCCATGCGCGCCCAGCCTACATGGAGCCCAGAAAGGCAGCGTGAGCGGAGCACCGCCCACCGAGCCAGGCAGGAGCAAGCAGCGCCCAAGCGCATCAATGGGAAGGCGAGCACCCCCGGACTGTGTGTGTTCAAAGTCCCTTTCGGGAACTCCGACTCCCACACTCCCCAGCCTTGAATTTATGACCCACGGGAGAGGAGAGGCTGCCTCATTCGGTTTTGCCTGGTGCCACTTTCCCCCTGCCTGTGCCGGAGCCTTGTTTGGGTGTCCAGATTAGCAAGGTTGCCTCTGAGCCTGTGCAGAGTGTGAGCGGCCAGGGGATCCAGCAGTCAGGCCAGGGTGGGTTCGGGTACAATTGGCTGTTTAAATAGTGTTTTTTTGGTATTTTGAAAAAAGCCTCCATTGAATTTATTTTTATTTTTTAGCATGACTGTTTCTTGGTCAGTTCACTAAGAGACGTTTATTGGCAGCAATTGTAATAAAATTGTATTGAGTGCGGGTTTAATCTGGAACAATTCGAATGAAACATTCAATATGTCCTCCTTTGTCCTCCTTTTTGTCTTTCTGTGTCCTCCTTTTGGTACCCATGTACAGTGGTGCCTCGCATAGCGAGGTTAATCCGTTCCGGATTAACCTTCGCTATAGCGAAACATCGCTAAACGGAATAAAAAAAGCCATAGAAATGCATTGAACTTTGTTCAATGCGTTCCTATGGCTTAAAAACTCACCGTTCAGCGATGTTTCTTCATAGCGCCGCCATTTTCGGGCCCTCGTTAAGCGAGGGCAGGGCGCGAAAATGCGGCGCGGACCTTCGGGCGGCCATTTTGGAACCGCCAATCAGCTGTTCTCCCCGGCTTCGTTATGCGAAGATCGCTAAGCGAATCGCTTAGCGATCTTCGCAAAGCGAAAAAACCCCATAGGGGCCATCGCTGAGCGAATGCTCCAGCGATGGACCAGAGTGCCTCGTTAAGCGATTTCATCGCTCAGCGAGGCACTCGTTAAGCGAGGCACCACTGTATCTGGCAACCCTACCCCCATCCCAAACAACAGCAGCAGCAATAGCAGCAACCATTCAGTCCTTCTGTGTTTGTTGTGTAGGTATGCTTTGCTTTTTAATGAGAAACGGAGGGCCTGTCCAGACAGAAGCAATGAGAGTGGTCTGGTTCACGCTTAAAAGGTTCCTATCTTCTGTGCGATCTATTTTATCTCTCACTTGAGTGATCTTTCTTTTTTACACTGGAGAGGTTTATTCTCCCATGAGAGGGGCCCACACAGATCTTTGGATTGCTGGCTTATTCTGAGCAAAGCTTCCCCAGTTTACTCAAGTGTAAGTTTGCCCAGTTTATTTGTGAGTAAGAAAGCAGCAGCATTAACAACAGCCGAGGGCAGCGAGGGGAGAACATTGGAGTGAAGGTTGGGGAGACAGAAGGGAGGTCACCCCCCGTCTTTCTCCATCCTTTCTCCTCAGGCAGGGGTCTGCTGCCTTGTGGAAGTTGAGTCCATGGAGTCGACAGAGGCCCCTTCCCTGCCTTTTCTCCCAGCTTTTGTTTAGCCAGTAACTCTCTCTCTCTCTCTCTCTCTCTCTCTCTCTGTGTGTGTGTGTGTGTGTGTGTGTGTGTGTATTTAAAGGAAGATGAAAATAGAGGAGGGGGTTTCTCCATTCTCTCTTTTAATACCACAAACCCACCGAATGCATCACATGGTTGTCATCTCAAATAACACCACTCACAACTCTATTTGGGTGTAAAATAAACATACACAGGTTACATAACAGGATAAATAGAACTGTGATGGACCTTACCAAAACAACAACAAACAAACAAACAAAAACCCACAGAAGCCCTAGACCTGCACCAGAAATAACAGGATGGCTCTCAAAGGGGCCAGATGGATCAATCTAAGTAAAAACATGTGTGGATGCCATAATTTGGTTTTAATCAAATCACAACAAAAATGACCTAAACAGCAATCTATATATACCTGTCTGAACAAGCCCGGACACTTGTTTTGCTTTGGCTGCTGCAGAGACATATTTGTGTTTATCGCAAAAACTTTGAGTGCTTAATGTTATTACATCAACCTCTTGCCCACTGGGCAGGTTGCACATCAAGACACTCCGTTCTTGTGGAACACCCAGGAATACTGCTTTCCTCACTCTTCTCCTCTGGGGGACGAATCTCACAAGGTTTGGAAATTCCCCATCCAGCAGTTGCTTCTCATTGAAACAGGATAAATCACTCACAAAACCAAGGAATTTTTCAAGGGCTTTTCGCATCCCTGTTGGGCTAGTGTCTGTACTATGACAAGTAGCAAATTAAGTCTGCATTAGCTCACTGATTTTTTGCTGCACCAATTAGCTAATTCATCAGCTCTTGGCATATATTTAGGTGTGAGCTGCAAAGATGTGCTACTAATGAGATGTTGAAGTGCATTCATCAAAATCCACGAACCACATTCCTGTCCGCAGCATAACTAGAGGTAATATTACCATACAAAATGCTAAGGACTCATCCACACTTATGTCGGTCCATCCAAGGAGAAATATGTCTTTGATGCAACAAGGAAGTGTTGATTACATCTATAGATTATCTGTGATTTTGTTCTGACAGCATGGAAGGTTTTTTTTGTGTGGGAGGATGAGGGCAGACTCCCTGTGTTGATGTAACGGTTTTTGCAAGTGCCTTCATACTTTCTAATTCAGCTCCAGTTAAATTCACCACCTAATTTAGGGACGATCCGGAGATTGCTTTCTATTATTTTTTACCAGAGAGACCATCTCATTGTAAACCAAATTCTTGTCTGTACACAAATGCACTCAAAAGTGCAATTTTATTTTTGCACTCTTCAAAAAACAGAAACTGGAAAGAAATAGAAAACTTTGCACTTAAAGAAATTGGTTCAATATTTGCTGTTGAGGCATCATCATAGGCTTTTGCATAACAACATGTTTGCTCTGCTTAATCCACTTCACTTCTGGAAATCTCTGATGTCCAATGAGTCACATTATGGTTTTGCTATTATTATCCATATATTATCTATGGGTTCCCCCGCCCCTATTCTCATGCCTTGCTGTTATATTTCTTTCGTCTAATTTCTAAATGCCTCAGCCTTCTTCCATGGCTCTCTTCTTTTATTCAGAAGTGTGTTAAAGTGCTTTCCCCCCTCCTAGTAGTTGCTCCTGACAACCTACCGAGACTTCCCTTATAATAATGGTCCTGCATTTGGGCATCTTCTCTTCACAAAGATTGACAGGACGTCTCCCTTCAGGGTTTAGCAAGTCAACAAAGCTTGAGACAAAAACAATAATTTGCACAATGGCGGAAAGGAAGGAAGGAAGGAAGGAAGGAAGGAAGGAAGGAAGGAAGGAAGGAAGGAAGGAAGGAAGGAAGGAAGGAAGGAAGGAAGGAAGGAAGGAAGGAAAATGTTGACAATGGCTGTGTGTAGTCATGTTGATTTAGTACAATGGCCTTTGTCCAGTGTTTCTAGTAGCTGACCTCCAATGGGACACTTACCTCATCTTTGCCTATGGCAAAAACACACAACTATACAAAAATAGTCTCTCCTCCTTCCTGGCAAGTCCCGACATGGACAACCAGAATGTGATCCTTGTTGTCAGGGAAACAATAGAATTTTCTAGCAGGCAGGAAGGCCTGGGAGCACCATGGGGGTAACAGCTAAATCTGGGAAAGGGGGTATAATTTTGCATTGTGAAGGAGGTTAGCTTTCACTGGTGTGTGTCCATTTAATAGCCAATGTAGGCTACAATCCTCTACCTCCATCTCAGAGTAAGACCCAGAGAATGCTGTTGGGCTTACTCCTGAGCAAATATGCTTAAAGGTTTTTACACATGTTTCTTGCCCTCCACCCCCCCACACACACACACACAATTGAATTTTTATTTTATTCTGGTTTCTTGCAAGTCACATTACTGACTTCTGTGCAAAGGGGACACAAAAGACAAAATCCAGTGTCAGTCTTGACTTTCAGCGATGGCAAACCCATTAATGGGACTTTTCGGTCACCAATAATTTAAGTTCCATGGATTGCAATGGCTCTGCTCTATTCAGGAGCAACACTGGATCATTTTTGCAGGGACATGGTGGCACTGTGGGTTAAACTGCAAAAAGCTGCTGGGCTGGAAGGTCGAAAGAGCAGCAGTTCAAATCCACGTGACGGAGTGAGCTCCCATCACTTGTCCCAGCTCCTGCGAACCTAGCAGTTCGAAAGTATGTAAAAATGTGAGTAGATAAATAGGTACCACTAAGGTGGGAAGATAACAGTGTTCCGTGTGTAGTCATGCTGGCCACGTGACCACAGAAATTGTCTACGGACAAACACTGGCTCTATGGCTTGGAAACAGGGATGAGCATCGTGCCCTAGAGTTGGACATGACTGCACAAATTGTCAAGGGGAACTGTTACCATTTAGCTCATTCACTTGTAATGTTAGGCATTATAATAGGATGTGAAGCTGACTTGGTTTATCTTCAGTTAATGATGTAAGCTACCATTGTATATTCATTGTGTTTTCTTAGCTTCATATATTGTAACTGAATTAGGTAAGCCACCTTTGTATACTCATTGTTTTTAGTTCTAAATATTGTCTTTATATCTGTCTGCTTAGCTTCAAAAGGGAAAAGACGCAGTTTTTGAGCAAAGGCACAAGTTTTGCACAAAGTATCCTGTGTGCAAAATACAGAAACCATGACACACAAAACCCCATCATACACCAAATAAAGATGGCAGAAATTTGCACAGTTCATTACTGAAGTGTATAGTGGTTCCTATAAATCCAGCTTTAGTAAGAGGATTTGCTGAGCTATAAGAAAGAGTATCATCTCCAGCAGTAGTAATAATATCCTTTGTCAGTACTCCCTTGATTTCTGGCTGTTTTGATTTCATGAATGCTGTACTTCTTAGTGTGACCTGTATTTTTTCTCCAACCTCCTTAGCTTCATAAGCATTCTGATTGTGCCAATTTTCTGTTATTCCACTGAATACTTTACATGCACTAGGAAAATATGGATGGAATAGATTAGACAATGCCAAAATTGCAGTATCTTGCTCATTTCTTGACATTCTTTCATCAGAAAAATCAATGGTGTTGTGTGGTACTGAAGCATGAAGTGTTTGTGAGGCTGCTGATAATGAAGGTGATCTCCCTGCATGCTGAGTTATTTCAAATCCATGAAACATACTGCCTTTCAGATAAACCTCATCTTATGTTACATTCTTGCCTTAGTCTTACTGGTTCTTATAAAGAGACTCAGTGCTGTTGTTTTCTGTTTTCCTTTGAATTGGCTTATATTCTGGATTGGTTAAGGTAGATATTCCTTCCTTCCTTCCTTTATCCAGAAAACCTGATCCTCCTTGTTCCAGAGAAAAATAGCAATAAGTAAGAAAAATGCAGAAAAATAATGATACACAATTAAAACAATTACTCTAAGGCTGATCCTTTTAAAAAAAGTATTTTTGTGTTTTTGTGTGTGTTCCCCCTGGAGTTGTTGAACTGGTAATCACTTATGTAAGGCACAGATAAATAACACATTATCTGATCCATAACCATTTACAGTGGGTCAAGATTATGCCCAAGTCAGACAGGACCACACTAACTATTCAACTATACGTCCCAGTCTTTCCTGGTGTGGATGCATTTCAGGAGGATCAGATATACTGATGGCTGAAGGAAATATTCCTGCCTGGTTCACCTCCCAACTTCTAGAGTCACTCTAACTGTTCAGTGCTCCAGGGATTAACCAAAAACCACTAAGTTAAGTGACCTTTACCGCAACCCTGCAAGGTAGGAATACCAAAATACCCACAAAATACAAAAGCATTCAGTAGGTGATTAAGGTGAAGCCCTTCTTTTGTACCAACAATCCTCTTGTTCCCCCAAATAACCAAGCTGTTGTAAAATTCTATATTTAATTATGATTCTGCAAGAAAATAGCAAAGTTTCCAGACAATTTTGAAATTTATTATCATTTCTTTCTTACTTACATTTATATACCATCCCATTAGTGTAATGCACTATTCTGGGCAGTTTACAGCAATAAAAAAACACACACAACAATCAAGCTGAAATAAAAAACACACTGATAATAACCTACAGACTCAAAGAGGCATAAAATTATAGCTTGGAAGCAGGAAATGAGGCATATTAAAAAATGAAACCAAAAGTCACATAAACGCAGTGAAGTAACTGTGGAGTGATTAAACATTTGAAAAGATTTAAAGCTTGAGGCAAGAACACTTCCAGAACAGTTCCCACAAGAAAATAAGAAAGCTAGCTAACTTAAGCTAATACTTACACTTTGACAGAACATCAGAATGGTTCCAGAGCATACAAAGTACAAGTCAGGCAGCCAAGCAAGATATGAGCATAGCGTTTTCCAAAGAGATACCAGGTTAAGCTATAAAACTTCCCTCTCACTTTCATGCCATCATATCACTTTCTAGACTCTTTGAGAGAATACTCCAACAGAGCATCGAGGTGCCCTGAACTTTCTCAAAGAAAAGAGTAACTTCTCTCCCCCTCCTTTCTCTTCTGCTGAAACCATTCTTTGCTAATTTGCTCTGTCTCTATTAGACTAAAAGAGCCATCAGCTCAGTTGGTTTTTCTTCTTATTTGATTTTACAAGACAAATAATATTTAGATGTTGTGAAGATGATTCTGACTTATGGTGACCATCTCCAGGTTTTTCCTCGGTATATACTACTCAAAATGGGTTTTTTCCTCTTTTTCTGGTGGTGTTCTAGAATGGTGCAGTTTCCTCAAGGCTACAGAGGCTGGCTCTTCTCCCAGGAGACACAGTGGGGGAATTGAACTCCCAAACATACCTAACTCTTGAAGCTATCTATCAAGCAGCAAACACTAAAATAGTTTGTTATATGAACCAGGAATTGCTGTTGTGTTTGACATACAGTGTTTCATCCAACACTACATGAACAGACTTCTTATTTAACAGAAGTTTTGCTTCCTCTTTTCCCCTTGGTAGTCCACACAAATCTATAATTCCAGTCCTCCAGAGGAAAGGTGTGGAACATATTATGTGTGTGAAAGGATATTGTTCCTCTTTGTTCCTCTGATGGAAAATCAACACTAGTTGGATGTTGTCCTCCATGTACTAATTATAGATACCAAGCATTTAATAAATCATTATATTATTGTGTTTACAATAAGCAGCCCTCCATAGCTTTTATATAAAGAACACCATTCCTGGCTTCTTTGCTCGCTTTCTCTCCCTCTCTTTCTCATTATTTGAATTTCTAAGCGTGCAGCTCCTACCAGTCGCCTTTACTTCTGCAGTCCATAATAATAATGACTGATGACACAATAGTGTACATAGCCAAGTGAATCACAGAGATATACATTACCAATTAATGAGATAGCACAAGCTGTGATTCAGTGTAGTTCTCTTGGCTTCTGCTTACTATTATGTAACAATTTTGTATCCTGTTGTCTAGTTAGTTGGTTTGTGGTGTTTTGGAAGTCTGATACTGCCATTTGCTGAAACAATGGCAACGGATCCCATTGAAGCAATCCAGTCTTTATTATACAGCAAATATCTTCATTACTTACAACAGTTTCTGTGACAAATTCTCATTTTAATATGATAAGATCTTAATCGGAGGTGGCACATATTTTATACTGGTGATTCTAGAAGGGGGGTATTTAAATAGACAATTACGTTTCTGAAAGATAGTAATAAAAACAGACTTGCTTCCAGCTCTTAAGCAGCTTTCTGAAGTTTTAAAAAGCCACATAAATATTAAAAAGGCCTCTTCCTAGACAAGTTTTAAATATTAATGACTTCATTAATTTCTTTTTCCCTACCCTGGAGCAGGTCTCAAAGATTAGCTAACCCAAGACAATTATTATTATTATTGTTCCCCCCTCCCCCATGAAGCAGACCCTTGGATAGATGGAGGATTTTCCCCTGTATTGGCATGTCTCATGAGTAGAATATATTAGTGAAAAGTAGAAACTGTGAATTGCAAAATTCTGAAATCAAATTTGGTTTCAGCCCTGAATGTTCTGTGTGGTATTAGGCAAGCCACTAATTTCAGCTTCTGACATGAGGAACATAATTCTGACCTATACAGTAACGTTTTTGAACGGAATACTGAGGGAACACGTGTGGAACCATTTGGATATACAAAAGTGTTATGTGTGCTCAGACAATCAAGAGAAAGCACCAGTAAATAATAAAGTTAAATTAATCTACCTAATAGTCACACATTAGCTTAGAATCAGCATACACAGAGTGCATCCGTCCAGACATGGCATTGCATCTCCTGAGAGGTAAACTAAGCCAACTAATGTTACTTCTGAACCCATTTTAATATATTAACCATGCCAGTCCAGAGCCTTCCAGATGGTCTACCAATCTAGCTTTGAGTTCCCTCAGCGGTTCATGAAAACAAGAGATGTTTCTACCCCCTCTTCACACAGTTGCGATCATCTTCCAGTTAATGCGGTACAAGGGAAGAAGCCAACTGGGCCTTGAAGATCTTTCTCACCAGAGATAAGCTTCAGGTGTTACTCCCTTCTAGTCACTAGGCAGACACTGACCTCCACTTTCTCAGCCAGCTTGTTCCAGGCACTCACAAAGAAGCCTGAGTTTTTTTACATGGAGTCAGTGTTTCCCCAATTTCTAAGTTTCTTCATATAGATGTTGAAAAAAATAGTCTGTTCTGGGGAACTGCCCATAGAAGTAGGTCTCCAAAATAAGAATGGGCATGGGTGGAGTGGCAGCAATGGAGATGGGAGAGGACTGGTACATGTGTTATTCCTAGTGCTCTAAGGCAACTACTTCATCAGGATCAACCCCCTCCCTGTCCTATCATCTGCCTAGCTGCCTCTGTTTTTATCTCTCTTTCTGCCCTTCTCTCTCTCTCTATCTCTAAATGAAAAAAAAAAGTTTTGATACCTTGCCTGAATCATCTTTTTCTAACAAAAAAAATCATGCAACAATAATTGCAGAGCAGTTCATAAATAATCAAAATGCAATTTAACCCATTGAAAACATTTTCCATACATCAGTGTGAAGAAGATCAGGAAATACCTGAGTAACACTGTTGTGTAAATTATTCTGCCATGGCTAGAAAGCCAGGCGGGGTCCATCTTGAAACACCAGTATGGTGGAAGAGAGAGGGAAATGCTGGGAAGGTTGAGAGATTGCCAGCCATCTGGACTTTGGAAGAGATAAGAAGCTGTGCAAGGTCTATATATTCCACTTCAAAGCTTCAAGCTAAGTCATAAATTGGCTCCCAATCTTGGGTAATTCTGGTGTTCTTAGACTGCAGTTCCCAGAAGCCTTCACCACTATCTGTGCTGGCTGGACTTTCTGGGAGTTTTAGTCCAAGAACACCTGAGGTTTGGAGCCTCTGTGTTAGAGAATGTTTTTTCCAGAAAGGCTGGAGGAAAGCCCACTGCTTGCTTTAGGGTGGCTATCTGAGAGGATGGGCAAAATGTATAAAATGGGAACTCTGAACCTTGAGATTCAGCACATTATAAGAACTGTCACTCTGCTCTAGCTCAGAAACCTTGTGAAAACTGTGGGTTAGGTCCTATAGTGTTTAGGTTAGATAGCTTTCTTATTTTCTATGTGTGGGAGGTTTCTTGTAGCAATTATACTTTTTAATGTGGCAACTCTTTGATACCTATTTGAGTTGCTGGTTTAAAAGCATATTTCTGTTTTTTGTAATTCACCTTCTCTTTTCCTTAATTATCACTGAAGCTAAAATCCTCCATTCAGTGTGTTTCCTGGTGTTTGATTTAGTTCCTCCCGTGCCTGGGCTGAGGCTCCCATTGGGGCTGGTGGGTGCTGGGTGCATTTTGCGGAAAACGGTGGAGCCGCGATCTTGGCAGTGGAGTGGGGCGGGGACCTGAAGCCAGCAAGCCTGGTTGAGGAGAGGGCACAGTGGCCCCCACTGGCCTCAACATGCCAGTGGCCCTGCCGGCAGCACCCAGCACCAAAGAGGGAAGAGAACAAGAGGAGGGTTAAAAGGCTTAGGGTAGAAAGAGAGGAAGGCGGAAAGAAAGACAGGGCAGGGGCCTTTCCCCCTCCAACTTTGTGCTCTGTTAGCCTCGCCTGGGCACAGGCTGGAGAGGGGGGGGAAGCACGGACACTGCAGAGGCGAGAGCCCCAAGAGTTGTTGAAAGAAGTTCCTGGCAGCGCGCAGCTACTTCCTCCTTGGCCACCCAGCCCATCCATGAGCGAGGGAAGGGGGAGAGGAAGGGAAGAGGTTTTAAGTCTATCTTGAGGGCTTGGAGGATCCTGGTGAGTCCCTGGTGGAGGGCAGCATTTCACTTAACTAGGGCTTATTTTCAGGGTAGGGCTTATTTTGGGGGAAACATGGTAGCTGGGTTCCTGAGAGGCATCTTGAAAGGGCTTAGAGCGAATGGTTTGTGCGCTTGCACTACTGCCCATTTCCGAAGCATGACAAAAGCAAAGTCCTTGACAGTCGCCATTTGTCACAAGTGGAGCCTGGGTATACTAGCATGAGTCTGCAGGTTTAATAACAGGAGACCTCCTATTTCTATATCTAACGAGTCATTTATCCCATCTGTTTTCCTGCTTTTCTTCCACCTAAGTTCCTATTCCATTCCTTTCCTTTCCAAAATACTGTGCAAAAGCAATAATTCAGGGGCCTCCAAATGAAAGAAGTAATGCAAGTGTAAGACTTTTTCAGGTTTAAAAAAAAAATAATAAAAAGGAGTCCTCTTTTTTGTCCTGCAGCTATTCTGAGCAACCAAGGAACATTTCCTGTGCCCTGGAGCGGCATGCAGTCAACAAAGGTTAAACAAAAATGTGGTTCTTAGTAGAGCTGCTGTCTAAGCTATCAAATACTGCTTTTGATTCCCCAAACAGAATTAATAACCAGAGGTTAAATAAAATGTTATTCCCTTGCACCCATGCTACTTAATTCTGTACTCAGCACAAATGTGACACAGGCAGTTCTCAGAGATGAGTCAGTCATCTTTGTATTCTTCTTCTTCTCCCAAAACAAATGCAAAGCTAAAGATTAGAATTTAAATGATTGTTCTACTTCAAAATATACATATTTCCAGATGTAGTTCAGATTTCCTTTCTTTTTATCTATTGATATGCAAAATCTACAGCCAATCCAAAAATGGCTTAATACCACTACGGTCCTGTAAATTTACAATGGCCCAAATCCTGTTGAGTAAGATCCAACTGCCCAATGAAAATGATGGTAGTGGCAGAAATAAGTTGAAACTGATTAAAGGCTTCCTTCTGTGATTTTGGGGTACCCGTGACTTCATCGCACTGTATGTGAGATGTGCACACCCAGAAATAGCAAAAGGAAGGCTTTAATCAGCTGAAATCTGCTGCTGGCAATGATATCTTTCCTATACAGTGGACCCTTGACTTACAGACGGCTTGACTTACAGACTTTTTGAGTTACAGACTTCTCTGGCCGCAAAGTTTAGGTTTGACTTGCAGCCTGAGATTTGACTTACAGACCAGAAAAAAACCAAAATGGAACAAAAACGGTCTGTTACGGGATTAATTGGTTTTCAATGCACTGTAGGTCAATGGAGACTTGACCTACAGACTTTTTGACTTGAGAACCGCCTTCCAATACGGATTAAGTTCTCAAGTCAAGACCCCACTGTACTGTAATGCACAACAAGAATACAGCCATTAGCTATATTAGTATGAACAGTCAGTTCTGACCCTCTTTCTACGAGCCACCACTAGTAATACTGAAATATTTGGTGTCAACTGACTTAATTTCCTACTATAGCTTTTTAAATTTATCTCCAGATTTGCCAGGGTTTCTTATTGCTTCCAGGCCATGGTGTTGTAACAATAACAGTTTGGAAACTGAGAACTATATGTGGAAGGAAAGCCAGTTCAGGAGAGAGTATTCCTCCATCTGTTCCATTCCCAAATCAAACTTATAGGATGCAGGTTCTCTTGAACAGTGTGAATGGGGCATGTGAGATTATGAATAGAGGTCGAAGGTGGCCAAAAATCAGGGTGAGGTCCTTTGTGCTAGTGGACCTGCAAACAAGAGAACCTCAACTACTCAACAGCTGCAATGAAATGACATGGGGGGCACAAGCTATCCAGAGTCAGGGTGCTCTACCACCAAAAATTCCCTTCTAGCAGAGTTGTCAGGGTCACAGTGAATTCATTCCTTCAGATTTCAGGGACAAAATGTGAGACCAAGGAGGAGGCCTTTGTGATGTCCTAAGAGTGGATCCTTATGACACTGCAGTGGCATGGCATAGAAATGCTTAGAAGAGGTTGGGACCATTTTTGGTCCAACTAATTGCAGAAAAGGCATAAAGGACTCCACTTCCTGCCTTATTTCAGATTTCACAATGATACATGCTCCCAGGAGGTGTCTCCTTAGTCTCCATCTTTCACATGCTGTTGTGTCAAAACACAACACATGACATATATAAATGCCTTCAACTCTGAGCCCTGGAGACAAGTGAAGGTGGGTACCCAAACTTCAAGTCATTCATACAAAAACCAAACCATTCTTGTGGAGTGCTGTTCTCCATGACATTTGTCTCCCCTTGCAGAGACCTGGGGAAGTATCATAATTGCCCCCAAACCTCATCCAGTGCCCTGAGACCTGGCAATATCACTTATTCTTGTGTCTCTGCTGTCTAATGTCTGGACATGAAGGATGCAAAGAGGAGTCTCTTGAAGAAGATTATTAATAAAGCTTCCAGCCCCTGATCCCTTTACATTTCATATACTACTTGCTGCATTTCTGATAAAGGGAATTGTGACGTCCACCCTCGTGCCCCTTTGCTTGACCTTCAAGCCCCCAGAGCACATGAAGGCAAACACTCTCTCCTTTTACACTTGCTGCCACCAGGTGATCTCTAAACCACCACTTACTTCAGAAAGATTCAGGTCCACACTTCAAGTTCTTTAAAATAAAACTTTGGTTTATTGATTACATAGATTGATTCATGAATATCTTCAGTAGTTAATCACATCTAATTTTCCCAAACTACACACTCTATTACTCTGTCTGACTTTTCTCTCCTGCCTGATTCTTACATTTCTCTCACTGACTCTATCTCACTTAAACTGCCCTCTGACTCTCTGACCCCGCCTCTTATAGCATCTGTCTTGACTCCGCCTCTCAGCAACATGAATATTCATAAACCATTACATAATACAACAAGAACCATAGAACTAATAAATGGAGAACGCTACAGGAATCTTTCTTCTTGATGAGAGGGGAATGTGCGAAATTAGAGTCTCTGCACTTTGAAAACTGTAAGGTGTTTGTGAAAAAGAGTGGTAGAGAAAAAAAATCCTGTCTTATGTTTTAGCCTGGTGAAGAATAAAACTGCTGACTATTATCCGTGACCTAGGCCTTATTAATTAGTTGATTTCAAACAAGCTTGTTGCAGTTCGTTTTTGCTTGGTGACAAACTGATAAAGCACCTCTGTCAAAGTAATTCAGATATTAAATAGTAATTAGAACTTGTATGGAGGCTTTACTTCTTATCTCCATGTATGTTAATTACTCTTTGGGTGTTTTCGTGATATCTCTTTCTTTCAAGAGTCAAGGTTGTATTAGGATGCTTGCATCATCTCCCAATCACCCTTTCTTAATTTTGAGTACTCAGGCAGAATGCAGAATGGAAAGTTCTGAGAGGAAGAGAGGATGTTTAGGAAGACATGCAGAATGCAGAGATTTGCCTAGTGATGCACAATTTAAGAGTGTAAAGCCGAATCAATTAATTTTTGAAATTAATTGGCATACTGAATAGGATAGCAAGGAACAGGAGGGTCATAATGTGAAGGAACCATCATTCTTAAGTAACTGAGGGCAAGAGTTCAACAAAGGGACACCGTTAGCTGCGTACCTCTTTTGCATAAGAAATCAAGAGGTAATCATTAGGAGGGAGACTTAACATCCCCGCAGCCGGAGCCCTGCTCATAGTGAATGAATCTGACAATGTCAGAGAGAGGGGAATGCACTTTGGCTTTCAGCTTCCTTTAGGAATTGTCAGCTTGCCAATTGAAAGCTGTTGTTTTGACTCATTATGAGCTTGCAGGAAAGCAGCAGCTGAGGTAGGAAATTGGGGAATTTATGAAGTGTTGTGGGGGAAAAGTGCAATATGGTATGGCGAGGACATTGAGAAAGGACCGTATTGAGAAAGGACATTGGAATTGCCCTTCACAATTCCAAACAGCATGTAACTGTGCACAGCCTCACACCATGTACAGGCAGTTGTGTGTGCTTTGTTAAGATGCCATAATTAGTGATCCTGCTGAAAGGTGGATCTGAATCAGAGTGGCTGTCCCAGAGCCTGTCCACACTGGCATATAGTTAGGGTGTATGGAACCCTGATGGCATTCTTTGGCATGACAGAAAAGACCTTGTCCACTTCTGTTTTTACCTAGAATGGTCCATCCTTCCCCTTTAAGAGCTGTCCTGCACCAAACTGGCACAGGGCCAGGGCATGCAACCTTTTTGGAACAATTCCTTGGTATGAAATATAGCTCTTTGTCTAGCCTACATGGATGAGTACTTCCACCAAAAGGATGCTTGGGGTGGCGTTAACTGAGGAGACAACCTTGTGATGTATTAGGTGGGTTGTGGCATTAAAAGGGAGGGTGGAGAACCCCCTTCTTCTATTTTCATCTTCTCTTATTTTTTTAATAAAGTATTTCCCCAGCCAACACAGTGAGATTCTAAAGCCATGCCAGATTGATGCATTGCTATTCCAACATGCCACTTACTCTGTTAACAAGCAAAAAAAAGGAAAGTCACCCCAGCCCCCTGAATGAGGGCTGAGAGAAAAGGAAGGGAAGGGGCCTCTGTCGACTCCGTGGGCTCAGCTTCCACAAGACAGCACAGCCCCAGCTGAGGAGAAAGGCTGGGGAAAGAGGGGGGTGACCTCCCTTCTGTCTTCCTAACTTTCACTCCAATGTTCTCCCTTTGCATTGCAGCTGTTCTCGGCTGCTGTTGCCATTGCCTCCTTACTCACAAGTAAGATGGGTAAAACTTGCTTTATAGAGATCTGTATAATGAGAGAAGAGGACCAGTAGCATGATCTCCAGTGTGGACAGAAGGGCTGCTCAAGTGAAAATTAAAATAGATAGCACTTAAGGATCTTTTAAACACAGACTGGACTGCACCAAATTTCCCAGTGTGGGCAGGCCTTCAGTCTGTGTTTGCCTGAAATTATTCCAGTTCCTTGTGTTAGCAAGTACTGTACCAGCTAAGGTTATTGACTCAAGATGCTCTTGAAATGCCTATTTCACTTTTGATTGTCTTATTTACTTGCTCATTTCATTACTTTTATATCTTGCCTTGCTCACTTGCAGGACCCAATCCCTCAAATATGTCTAAAAACAGGTACAACTAAAATGCAATAAATGTCAGCATTAAAACTCTATTACCTAAATTATCAGATCAAAACAGTACAATTTAAAACTGCTTAAAATCAGCTCATACTCTTTAGAGCTAATCCATGGAAGCCACTGACATGGGGAAAGAAGAGATGATGCTATGAATGTCAAACAATGGCTCTGAACTATTTTGGTATACACAAAGAAATTGTTATGGGTAGTGTCAGGCCATATCAAGATATTTTGTTGCCTGAAGTCAACCAGCGAATGTGCATGCATCAAACTGCATAGGACATAAAGCCAACTGGAATAGGGCAAGTTACTGTTAAAAAAATGACTAACTACACTTATCATTTCATCCCGAAAAGAGTTAACGGGTATAATGGTTAACAAAACCTCAAAGTCATTCTTTACTTTTTCATTATTCAAGAGTAATTAAAATGTTATATTTTAGTTACTTTTTTTATAAAAATAGGAATGCTACCAGCTACTTGTCTATGTTGTACAAACTGTACCTAAGTAGTGTGAATACACTTCACTATAACTAAAAACATTATTAAAGTATTTAGAGTTAAACTGCAAAAAGAATGAAATTATGAGAGTTGTCTCCAAACAGCCATTCAAAATTCTCCAAATTGATGGACAGAGAAATTGGGAGGGGGATAACTTCTCTTTATTTCTGCAAGAGAAGGATACATTCTCATGCAATTTTTCAAAGGGAGTCTCAATATTAGTAGGACCTCCGTATCCACAAGATTGATATCCATGGTTTCATGTATACGTGGTTTGCTGCATCCATATACACAACAGACAAAGGTGCCCCCTTATGGCCTTTGTCCCAATCCCTTATCCGTTGTATATAAAGGTTACCTTGTATCCACAGTTTCAAGCTCCCATGATACATTGTGAACCAAGTCTCCGCAGATATGTGGGTCCTTTTTTAGTGATTGCAGCACAGTTTTTCTTGCTTTTCTCAAAAGGATTTTTGAGTTTTGTGCTATCCAGTAGGACTTGTCCCTAGAAAATGGCTGAAATCTAGTAGTTAGTTTCAGCTAAAGTAGGCCTGTTGAATTAGTGGTGAGCTGGTGAGCCGACAATTATCTAAGTTTCACTAATTCAATGGGGCTACTTTTGTTGTGACTTACTACAGAATTTCACTCACTATTTTATGTTGTTCACAAATGCCTCCCATCTGGTGTCATTCTGGAGCATTATGGTTTTCGTGGTGGCAGGGAGGCAGCCAACAAAAAATAGTAGAGAGATGTAGGAACAAATTCTGTAAACCAATTTTGTATTTGTTGGGGACTAACATACAGAGAAATCTTGGACATGCCCTGATCACGCAGTTGGTTGCACATCCAGATGCATGTCTGGGCAATAGTATACAGGAGTGGAATAGTGGAAGATGGCCAAAGGTGTTGCATTTGTTTTCCTCTACATGAGAGACTGGATCTGTCTCAGATCAAAATTCTTCTGGTCCATTGTATTAACCACAGCTAATTTGGCCCAAGTATCACCCAGAAAAGGTTGCCCCTACCGCTGGGAATTTGCAACATTTAGTGGAAAATCTGAGCTCTGCAAATACAGTGAGGATGATGAAAATGAGCATTGACAACACAAAGCCTTTGTGACTGCAAACAAATGCTGTTATTTATTGTCACATCTCTTGTCCCCTGACATCATTGCAGGATCAATTCTACTTGTTTCCATTGTTACGGAAGGAAATCAGGCTTGCCTGTGCAAGCCTCTCTCTTTTTGTGCACATTGGAACGAGTTGAATTTCAGCTTTATGGCAGTCTGTTTTAGGATTCTCCATGGAATTTTTTTAGATAATGATTTCTTTGCAAGAGAAACAAGTCCCTTGCAGTCATAACTCGTTTTACTGAGGAGAAGAACACAACTCTGAATGAATACAGATAGAATCTTTTAAAAGAAGTAAATCCTTAAGACAGTGATAGTTTCTGCATGAAGAATAATGTACACTTCAATATTATGGGGTCCCTATAACCTTTGTTCCTTTAAGCCTTTGCAACACTTTTTTATCTCAAGCCTGTGAAAGAGTCAATAAGCTGTTACTGGTATGTATGGTGTTATTGCAGTCAATTACAACGTATAGTGAACAGCATTTTTGTGATAGCCTGTGGCTCTTTTCTTGGCATTGTCATAGTAATTACAGGGTTTTTTTATATACAAAATTTCATCAAGTGACATTGGAGGTGGGGGTGGCTTCACAAGGCATCCTCAAGCAGTCCCAGTTACTTATTCTTGGACAAGCAAAAAAAATTGCTTCCTTTTACATCACAGAATGGTTTTCAGAACTTGCTGTTATTTGCTGGATTGAGTGAGAAATGCAAATAAATAAATGGGTAAGTAAATACCCTGAGAAACCTCAGATTAGATTACTTTCCCTTTTTGCAACATTTGTCATGAGCAGTGAAGAGAGAACCAGCCAAGCAAACTAACCAAAATATTTCCTTCTCAGCACATTGATGTGGTAATTTCTAAAGAAATAACTGGAAAGCTTGTGTCCTTTTTAATTAAAATATTTATATAACAAGAGGAAAACAACCTTGCAAAGGATTATGTTGTTGTTTAGTCATTAAGTCATGTCCGACTCTTTGTGACCCCATGGACCAGAGTACACCAGGCCCTCCTGTCTTCCACTGCCTCCTGGAGTTGGGTCAAATTCATGTTGGTAGCTTCGGTGACACTGTCCAGCCATCTCATCCTCTGTCGTCCCCTTCTCCTCTTGCCTGCACACTTTTCCAACATCAGGGTCTTTTCCAGGGAGTCTTCTCTTATCATGAGATGGCCAAAGTATTGGACCCTCAGCTTCAGGATCTGTACTTCCAGTGAACACTCAGGGTTGATTTCCTTCAAAATGGATAGGTTTGTTCTCCTTGCAGTCCAGGGGACTCTCAAGAGTCTCCTCCAGCACCACAATTCAAAAGCATAAATTATTTGGCGGTCAGCCTTCTTTATGGTCCAGCTTTCACTTCCATACATCAATACTGGAAAAACCATAGCTTTAACTATGTGGACCTTTTTCAGCAAGGTGGTGTATCTGCTTTTTAAGATGCTGTCTAGGTTTGCCATCGCTTTCCTCCCAAGAAGCAGGCGTCTTTTGATTTCGTGGCTGCTGTCACTGTCTGCAGTGATCATGGGGCCCAAGAAAGTAAAATCTGTCACTGCCTCCATATCTTCCCCTTCTATTTGCCAGGAGATGATGGGACCAGTGGCCATTATCTGAGTTTTTTTTTTTGATGTTGAGTTTCACGCTGTTTTTTGCACTCTCCTCTTTCACCCTCATTACAAGGTTTGTTAATTCCTCCTCACTTTCTGCCATGGGGTCACCTGACTAGCCCAGTGGTTTTTCCTACTTCAGTTTAAGCTTGAGTTTTGCTGTAAGAAGCTGATGATCAGAGCCATGATCAGCTCCAGGTCTTGTTTTTGCTGACTGTATAGAGCTTCTCTATCTTTGGCTGCAGAGAACATAATCAATCTGATTTCGGTATTGCCCATCTGGTGATGTCCATGTGTAGAGTCGCCTCTTGTGTTGTTGGAAAAGAGTGTTTGTGATCACCAGCTTGTTCTCTTGACAAACCTCTAGTAGCCTTTGCCCTGCTTCATTTTGAACTCCAAGGCCAAACTTCCCTGTTGTACCTTTTATCTCTTGACTCCCTACGGTAGCATTCCAGTTTTCTAGAATGAAAGAACATCTTTCTTTGGTGTCACTTCTAGAAGGTGTTGTAAGTCTTCATAGAATTGGTCAATTTCAGTCTCCTCAGCATTGGTGGTTGGTGCATAAACTTGGATTATTGTGATGTTGAAAGGTCTGCCTTGGATTTGTATTGAAGCACAGGGTTATACTGACACATAATTGTTGAGCAGCAGCTCTAAATGAAGGAATGTCCTAGTCAAGAATAGTGTCCTTTTGTCACAAAGCATTAGGGAATGCTCTCCAATTTTAAGAAATGGTTACGCCTTCTCTTAGATCTCTTCCTTTGGCTTCTTGTAGTTCATATTTATTCTGACCTCCCTATGTGTCTTTTCATGTACCTGTAATAAGCAGTAAAATAATAATAATTTTGAAAAGCTCCCCAAAGTGGAAATAATGGAAATAATTACTTACATTAAGAAGTAAAAAAATCAGGACTACTGAAGAGCTACACAACTTAATCCAAACAATGAAGAAATTAAGATTGTTAAAGATTTTGTATACTTTGGTTCAATCATTAATCCAAATGGAGACTGCAGTCAAGAAATCAGAAGATTGAGAAAGGTAGTGATGAAGGAATTGGAAAAAAATCATCAAGTGTAAGAATGTGTCACAGGAAAGCAAGGCCAAAATCATCCATGCTCTTGTATACCTGATCATTATTTATGGGTGTGAAAGCTGGACCATAAAGAAGGCTGGGAGGAAGAAAATTGATTTGCTTGAAATATGATGCTGGAGAACAGCTTTAGAGATAGTTTGGACTACCAGGAAGACAAAGAAATGGATCCTAGATCAAAGTAAGTCTAAATTATCTCTGGAGGCAAAACTGTTGACACTGAGGCTATCCTACTTTGGTCACATTATGAGAAGGCAAGATTCACTGGAAAATACGATAATGGTCAGGAAGTTTGAAGGAAATGAGAAAGACAAAATACAGGATAGATTGATTCCCTAAAGCAGTGGTCCCCAACCTTGGGCCTCAAATGCAACTCCCAGAAGCCTTCACCACCACCTTTGCTGGCCAGGATTTCTGGGAGTTGAAGTCCAAGAACATCTGGAGGCCCAAGATTGGGGACCACTGCCCTAAAGGACCCCATAGGCTTGAGTTTGCAAGAGCTGAGCTGAGCAGTTGAGGAGAAGGTATTTTAGAGATTGCTCATTCATGGGTTGCTATAAATTGGGGGCAACATGATGGCACACAACAACATAGTTTAGTGCAGTGGTTCCTCACCTTGGGTAACCCAGGTGTTCTTGGACTGCAGTTCCCAGAAGCCTTCACCACCAGCTGTGCAGATAGCAACAACAAGCTTTTGACTGTGGATTATCTGCAACCCAGAGTGAAACTGCTACTATCACATGCATGATTTAATGAGGTGAAAACAGAGCTGCTGGCAGCCCACCCCAGCCAATAACAACTAGCTTGGCCAGCACTGAACACTTGACAATATTGCTTTTGCCAAGGGAGTCACCTTTATCTGCTCCATTTTCAGCACATGTGAAGCAGACTGCTCTTCCTCTTGCACAGGGATTGCTTTCTCGGCAGGCAGCTGGCCAGTGCTGGCCAGCAAACACATATTAGCAGCAGCAGCAGCAACACCTGTCTCCTTGATTGTGAAGAAAAGGTGGCGATCCAGCTGCCTGTCACACAAACAACAGAATCAATAGCACTTACACAGGAGTTGATTCATCATATCCCCACTGATTCAATGAGCCTACTCTAGTTGTAACTTACTACTGGATTTCAGCTAACAATTTATATATTTTTGTTTTGAATGAATGAATGGAACAAAGCATTTACAAAATACTTCTTTTTCTTTTTACTCTTTCATTGATTCAGTTTTGCTATTGTTATCCTGGTTGCTGCTCCTGGAATTAAAACCTTAGCTTGATTGTCGTTCCCTCTCCCCCCCCCGCCCTCAATTTTCCCCTCATGTGAATGTATTAAGGACTTTATTTTTATATCTTTTTTCAAAACTTTAGAGGGGCGAGTTCCAGTGAAATTATGCTCTCCTTTACCTTGAAGAGGAAAGGTGCTCATTAGAGAGAGGTACAACACACTGAACACTAGCAGATGTCTCACACTTCCCTAAATACTGGCAAAAAATGTCATTCCATCGTTATATCCATATAGCAGGCTGGCAGTTCAGTGCTCACCTCTGTGAAAACAAGTTGAATCACCGTGTCTTTTCCTGAAAATGTTATTTGCTTTCTCTAATGTCAGAGATGAAAAGCCTTTGGTTACCAACGTGGTGCAGAAATGGCAAAAAGTGGGCTCTGGGGTTGAGGGAACCAGTATTTGCTACGTAAACATTCTCCTTGGCAACATGGGACGCACAGTTTCTCTTGGCCAGCTATGGATGGAGAGGATGTAAGGCAAACAGGTAGGCGAAAAAATAAAAAAATAAAAAAAAGGTAAAAACGGTTAGTGAAATGATCTATCTTCACAGCCATTTTGTACCTGGTTGTATTTACTAGCCATCAAACTGCTTTCATACATATGGTAGTTTGTGCTGTTTTAGTTGTCTGTCTGTCTGATTAGCTCATCGACCACTTTATGAGAGCAGTACTTGGGGCTGTTTACATAATTAGGCAAAACATACAACAACAACAGCAACAGCAACAGCAACAGCAACACTACTACTACTACTACTACTACTACTACTACTACTACTACTACTACTACTACTACTACTAATAATAATAATAATAATAATAATAATAATAATAATAATAATAATAATAATAATAATAATAATAATAATAATAATAATAAATCGAAATTTGTAACACCACCAAAACAGAAAATGTGACCTAAGATTGACACCTGATAACCTAAACCAAGTTACATAAACCATAACATAATAAACAAAATATACAGTAGCTCAGTGTTCTTAGAGTGCAATTTCCAGAAGCCATCACCACCATCTTTGTTGGCCAAGATATCTAGGAGTTGCAGTCCAAGAACACCTGGGTTACTCAAGGTTGAGATTAGAGATGGAGACGAATAAAAAAATGGATTGCTTTTTCCGACAATATAGCCGATTCGTTAAATATTCATCAACCTGTATTTGTGGGTTCCAGAGACCCCCATGAATATGAAAATATGAATATTTACCAGTTTTTATTTGTCCTGTGGTGGTGCTGTGGGTTAAACCGTAGAAGCCTCTGTGTTGCAAGGTCAGAAGACCAGCAGTCGTAAGATGGAATCCATGTGACGCTTGTCCCAGCTCCTGCCAACCTAGCAGTTCAAAAGCATGTAAATGTGAGTAGATAAATAGGGACCACCACGGTGGGAAGGTAAACAGCGTTCCGTGTCTAGTCGCGCTGGCCACGTGACCACAGAAAACTGTCTACGGACAAACGCTGGCTCTACAGCTTGGAGACGAGGATGAGCACCGCGTCCTCAGACACAACTGGACTAAATGTCAAGGGGAATCTTTACCTTACCTTTGCCTAAGTTGCAGTTGGAGTAGGCCCATTTGAACCAATGAAACCTACAGAGGGGTTGACTCATTAAATCCTCATTGATTCAGCAGGATTACTCTAGTGCAATTTACTATGCTCAGCAACAGGAATTTGACATTTATCTGCCAAGCAAGCAAACAGTTCTTTCCAGGACTGCATGTATTCTTGAGGAGATATCAAGGCTGCTTCATGGAAGCCCATTTCACTTACAGCGACACAGCTGTATTTCTGTTTACAGTTTATGGGAGACTATAGGGTCTAAATGTTTGCAATAATTACCCTTCTTTTTCTTTGCATGTGGGGAACACGAAGAATTTTGATTGAATAACATGGCAAATACTGAATTCAGGGCATGAGTACTTAAAGTTCAGTATAAAAGCTTGCCTTTCCAGTGCCAGGTTAGGCATCACTGTGAATTCATTCCTAACTGGAGCCACATTTCATGCTCCTCAATCCTATTATCCTAATCCGGGACTATTAAAAGAGAAATAAGGAACCTAATGCCTCAGGTAAAATGTATACAAACTGTTCTTCTTTATTTTTTTTTTAATGAAGGCTGAGAAGAGGCTTACAGAGATGAAATTCTAAGGTGAAAGGCATTGGAAATGCACTTCCAAATGCATTGGAAAAAAGGTGCAGCTCAACCACTCCGCAGAATGAGGCGGCTTTCTCAATAACCTGAGAATTTTCTCAATTCCTGTGGCCAGTCACTATGTGGTCTGAGGAAATTCTGAGAGCTGCCATCAAGATAAATAATATTTCCACCTCTCAGAAAATGTTAGGAGCACAAACTCTTCAAAACTCTTTCAGTACCTATTGTTACTATGAGAAGCATGAGTTCATTTAAAAATATGGATACACATAGAATATTTGCAAGTTCATAATTACTAAATTTCCTTAATAAGTTAAATTACAACAGATTTTTGACTGAAACCTTTGCTGTAATTTGTGGTTCTAATCTTAATTACATTGTCTTTTGTGGATTTTACTTCAGTTTAAACAGGTCTTTTTAAAAAACCTGGGATTTAATCAATCTATCTCTTTCCATTTTTATAACTTTCTAGTGCAAAACAAGCAAAAATAATAATTCTTCAGAGTGTTTATTAAAATTTCTATCATACAATCTCCCATTTTTGTATTAACAAGGAGCATTTAACAATCTTTTATTTTTATGTGGTTATCTTACCCACCTCTCATATAAAGTGCTTGTTAAAGTATAGAGATGGGAAAGGCCATGTTTGTAAAAAGATGCAGTCTGATTGTTAATGTTACTAGCTAATAATGCTTTTTCCAAAATTACTTTGCTGTTTGGAACATAAGTTGTCTTTATTAGCAGCAGTTTTGTATGCCTTTCCTCCTCTCACCCATTAAAGACTCCCCTTGCACAAGAAACATTGCATTTAATTTTCTGAAATCTGCATTTCAAGCTTCTGACAGACTTAGTTCTCTCAGAAGAGGAAAGCAAGCTTACAACTTTTTTTCAGTTCTGTCAAGAAACAGAAACTGCTATGGACAGTTTCATGTACAAAACCAAAACGAACCTCAGAAAAAAGCCCCAAACCCAATCACAGTGTAAATAACTGTTCCTAATACACTGTTTGAAAATGTCATTCACTTAGAAGGAGATAATATAACTGAAACTACTGTCAAATGCTCCATGCCTTCCAAAATATAAGTATTGGATTACTTCCTGGTGATATTCAATGTGAGAATGAAGTTTCATACTTTTCCAGTTCAGATCTCTGTCAAATCTAAGGTAAGATTCCCCTTGACATATAGTCCAGTCGTGTCCGACTCTGGGGGCGGTGCTCATCCCTGTTTCTAAGCCGCAGAGCCAACGTTTGTCCGTAGACAGTTTCCATGGTCACTTGGTCAGGGTGACTAGACATGCAACGCTGTTACCTTCAAAATGTGGTGGTACCTATTCATCTACTCGCATTTTTACATACTTTCAAACTGCTAGGTTGGCAGGAGCTGGGATAAGCGACGGGAGCTAACTCCGTCACGTGGATTCAAACTGCTGATCTTTCAACCTTGCAGCCCAGAGGCTTTGCGGTCTAACCCACAGCAGCACCATGTCCCAATCTGTCAAATCTAAAGCAACCTAGATGGATCCCTGCTGTTTGTCACCAGAACAAAGACCAAGTCGATTCTTATGGTTAATTCATGACCCCAATTACTCTATGGAACTTCTTTCTTTTAACTGGTGGTATGTGTCTCTCCTTTTGCCATTTCATGCTGAGCACTCTGCCATTTGGGCCATGGGCCACTCTTACCATATCCATTATTGAAACTTCACAGGAAGTACGTCTCGAAGAGGCATTGTACCTGTTCACAGCAGTTGCCTCTGGGAATTGACATACGGTGTTGGTACAGAAAATTGCAGGATTACTGCTCTTCTGATCTTTTTCAGTCTTATACTTCTAAACACAAAGACAAATAGAACAAGTGGTTAATTCATTTTAACTCGTATGCCCTATCAACTACACTTTGTATTTTCACTTAATTCTCAAGTGAAGAGATACACAAGCTTTAAAATATACCTCTAAGAAGAAACTTTTAAGGTATCAGATGCCGTAATATAATTTTAATTTGAGCTGGAAAACTCCATTTACTATGCAGGCACAAAGAGATCACCATAAATAACTTAACAGCAGTGTCATCTTTCATAATGTACAGTGGCCATTACTGGCCTAGAATGCCGCAAGGATGGGCAACTTCTCCCAGCGATTATGAAAAAGTTAGAAGTACAGTTTCCACAGCAACCTTGGTCATATTGTACTGAGTCACGTATCTTGGATGCAGGTCAGAAGTTGATTTTACATTAAAAAATAATCTTAGGGTTTATCCGTATGTGCTAAGAATAAATGAATAATGCTGGTGCCTTTAGAGTGGCTAGAGCAGAAAGTTAGAGAATCTCCACATTTTCAAATGAGATCTTAAAGAGGATGTTTAATTAAGTGCCAAGTTGAGCACCACTGAGCACTTTTGACAATGTGGCCACTTCATTCAACTGGAGAAGAAATGTTCTGTTTCAAAAACAACTTTTGGAATGAAGCCCTTTTTAAAAAGCCCTTAGTTTTAATTGCAGAAGTGTAACATGTTTATGTTACAAAAGCTGATAGCACTGATCCAGGTGAAACACCAATGCCGGCTTTGGATATTTCTCTTGTGCATGGCTCCTCATGTTTGCTCCTCTCAGTAATACATCCAGCCATTATGGGCTTAGCTAGATAATCAGAACAAGAGGGAAGCTTTTCAAGCTCCTTCTTCCTCCAGCGCCTCCAACAGCTTCCTCCATGGAGAATTCTCTAGGCCAGGAATCGCTGACACAGTTTCCCTCAGTGAGGCCTCCAGGAGTTGAGGAACATTTTGTTCAAAGAAGCAAGCAGAAGCTAAACTGCAGTGAGAATGTCAGAGGAAACAGTTCTTTGGGATGTCTTCATGGGAGCCCTATCTTGCCACATCAGTTTCTGTGACAGCATTTTGGTGATGCAATAATATGATAAATAAAAAGATGCTTCCTGGAGGGATCCGTAGATTGGAGATCTCCTTCTGAACACTGGAGCACGTTTATGCTCTTCTAACCAGGTATCTTATGGGAGCACACAAAGTGCTGTATTCTGAATCAGACCATTGCTACATCTACCACAGTATTGTGTATACCTGGGACAGTCCTACAGATGGTCTTGGATTCCCACTCCCATTATTTTTGGTTATACTGACTGGGGCTCATCCATGAGTCCATCTGTTGGAGGACTATGACTCAATTTCCGTAGTCCTATAGGACAAGAAGTCTTTAGTTACCAAAGATCATTGGATGAGAGGAGAAAATATTCAGTTTCCAAACAATAGCCAGTGGCATTATCAGTCTTATGCCACAGAACTCACATGAACAGGATTTCACCTACTAGTTTACTAATTTAACACTTTATTAGTTGCTGTCTCTTATAGCATTTAATGAAGTTGTGCAAATCATCATTATTCAACTTTGTGGGACCTGCTGCCTTGGACATTTGTAGACACAGGTAACTGGCAATGGCTTTTGGAAATGGCGATCCTTCTTGAAACAGACAGGAATTACACTGAAACACAGGTGAACAATGTGCTCATCAATCTCTAGAGTTGGAGTCTGGCGTAATATATATGCCTCTTGGGTCTAAACATCAATCGTGTTCCCCACCATATACGATGGAGACGTACTGAGTAAATCAGCACTGCTGTTGAAAGTAACCAAGTAGAACAGCAGGAACTTCAATAACTGCTTGCTTAGTTCAGCAACTTTCCTGAGTATCAGACTGAAGACAGTGTACAAAACTATATAAGTAAAAATGTCCCATATAATAGCTCCATAGCCATCTGAAATGGTACCTTCACACTTTGTAATGTCCAGGGGGACAATATGCAAAAAGTGGATGAAGCCCAGTAGATAATGGCTTTCAGTTAAATACATTGAGCAAAGCAGCGTTGTCAATATATGTTCTATTCCCTGATACATTCTTTTTATTTCACATTACAGTGAGAGCTCAAAATCAATGTCTTTTGCCTGATCTCAGAGTAAAACACAGACAGAGGATCAAGAGATTAACAACATGTCATCAACACCAACGCTCCCCCTAACAAGGAGAAATGTGAAAAAGAACCAAAAAAAAAAGAGACACCAAATCCAACAGCTTATAAATCAAATGTATTGAGAGCTACCTGATATTTTTTTTCAACGTTCTTTAGAGAAAACAAGGATGGTGCTGGGTTCTGCTTTGCTTTAATCATATGGAATGGCAGTACTGTTTGCACAGGCAGTTTATGTGGACTTCACAACAAGCTACTAGGGACTGGCCATGAGGAACCCCGCAGCTCTAAGACTGAGTTAAAAGCTGTGATAAAGGGAAGGGAAGGGGAAAAGATGAGAACGAGATGGACGAACTGCTGTGCAATTAAACGAGTTGCACATTTAGCATGGAAGAGTGTTTCAGATCGGTAGCAAGGAATGAAAACAACAATCCATTTTGCTTTCTCCCATGTCAAAATTTTGTGAATCTCCATAAATTATCATTTAAACGCAGCTGAAATGAAATTTTTAACCAACTCAAATTCTTGAAATCTGACAGATTATCACATCCTATGAGGAATTTTCTCAGATTCAAATATTTTGCATTTGGTAATTTATCAAATGATGCATTGTCAGTACCACCAATCAAAAACAAACTGAAACACCTTACTAATCCTTTATAATATTTAGCCAGCTGGGCCTTCAGGTGATAATTTGAGGCTTTCCTTCGAAGCAGATCTAGGCAGGGGAAGCACCTCACCACACCCTATCTCACAACATGGACCACCCTAGGGGAGGACCTACAAAAAGCAAGGCTACTTCAGCTGTGAACTGTTCTTATGGCCAGGCTGGCTTCAGGATGACTGAATCAAACTTAGGTCTGCTGAGGCTACCCTGAACCCCTCCCAGCTCCGGAGGGGAGGAACTTCAGCTGCCCTAAGGGGAAATTAGGGGGGAGACTTAAAAACCACAAACCAGGAACAATTGCCATGGAAACTGTGCGGTCAAGCTACCAATCAGAAGCTGGTAGTCAGCACAGTCTTAAACTCCACCCAGCAGAACAGCTAGCCAATGAGAGACTGCCCTCCATCACAGCAGACAAGCGCAGCAGCACAATTAAGAGGGAAAGGGCAGTTAAAGGCACAGTGTGGTAATTCCTCCAAATGCAAGCCGCTTCTGCAGCTGGCATGAATGCCACTGCAGCATCAGTTCATGACACCAGTGCCCAGAAAGCTAAGCCTTTCTTAGAGCTGCTGGTGCAGTCAGAATGTACCTACACCATCTCTCTCTTACATCTACATATACAAACCACAGTCTGAGACAACCACAACAGCCAGCCAAAGAAGAATTTTGTTTTGTCTGTTGGAAGCTGCCTAGAGTGGTCGTTCAACTAGATAGGCGGGGTATAAATACAATAAATAAAAAAATAAATTTATTGATCAACAGATAATAATGTACAAGAAGCCCAGAAAATGTCTCTAGTCTTTGTTTGATTGTTTCTGTTTTATACATTTTCCATGCATTGTGTACTGTCCACTGAATTTTGGTTAGAGCAGTGAATCAGTCAATCCAATCAAATGTCATGCTATGGTCCAAACATCACAACTGCAGATAAAACACGAAGGCAATGTGCAGGAATAATTAGATGACTGAAGTCATTCGCAAAAAATGCTTCTGTTGTTTCTTTCCCAGCAGGTGTATTGATAAAATGTGGTGCCAACATTTAGGAAGGTGGAAATACAGAAAAGAGTAGGCAGGTTTTACACATCATTAATCCAGCACACTATCTCATCCCTATGGTTATACGGTCAGATTGGATGATCTATTATTCGTGTTCAATTAGGAAAGGTGACAAGAACTGTGAAAGGTATATATGTTGGTTCGAGTGACTGAATAAGACCTAGAAAGTAATTATTTTTGAAACTGGGAACAAGGTGCACTTTGCTAATGATTCAAATGAATGCACAAAATGAAAATGAATGTAATAGTCCCAGAAAAACTACAAAAATTCATGCGACTTAAGCTAACCCAAGACACTGACTAAAAATAAGACGTTAACTGAAAACTGCATGGTGCTGGAAGCTCCATATATGTGAAAATGATGCAAACAAAAATCCGAGGATGAAGATGGGAAAGGGCCAGAGTAAAAGAGAGCAGTGCCTAGCCTCCGTCTGCCCATCCTCAGATGCCACGCCTGGACAGGATTTATGTGGGGCAGAGCAGACACACGTTTTGGAATGTAGTCCAAGTGGAAGGAGCTGCAGGATTAGGAAATTGTTCAAATGGCCAGCAATGTCATTGACTCTATGCTCCATCAGGCACTGAGGAAGTTCGCCACCAGAAAGCAGGCTTTTTGGCCCCTTCGGGGCACTGAGGCAAAAGGCAGCCACAGGAGACTCTGATCTTCTTTTTCTGCAATATCACATTTGTCTGCAAAGTTACTTAAGTTTGTCCCCAAGAGGCAACTGAGGTTGTCATAGCAGCAGCAACAGCAGGAGAATAGGGTTTGACTGCAAGGTGCTACTAACGGCGTTTAATCAGGGTAGCCGTTGCGCTTCTCAAGCAGAAGATCAGCAGTTCAAATCCATGCAATGGGGTGACCTGAGCTCTTGTCCCTTGTTCCTGCTTCTGCCTACCTACTGAGTTAAACTGCTGCTGAGCCACTAGGCTTGTTGATCGGAAGGTCAGCAGTTTGAATCCGTGAGCTCCTGTGGCTTGTCCCAGATTCTGCCAACCTACTCAGGTAGGAGCCCAAATGGACTTTGGAGCGCCGTGTTGGCATGGGACGGCCAGACAGGCATTGGGTGGGGCAGAGCCTGGCCCTCTTGGCACGGGGATGCCCAGACAGGCTGGGGGTGCAGAGGAAAAGGAAGAGGCAGAGGCAAAAGGAAGGAAGCAGACTCTTGTCTTCTTCAGCACAAAGGAAGTTCAGTTCACCCCCAGGAGGCAACTGAGGTTGCACAACTGCAGCAACAACAGCAGATGAATAGGGTCCAAGGTGCCACTAATGTAACTGCGGTTAATTCACAGGGCCACTGGTAAGCTGAGCTCCCGTAGTTTGTTCCAAGTTCTGCCTACCTACTGAGGCTGTAGAATAGCTAGGAAGCTGGAATGAACAGTCTGCCAGTTTTGGGGACACCCGGACAGGTTTGGGGGGGGGTTGAGACAGGCCTGGTTGGCACCTGGATGCCCAGACAGGCTTGAAAGCAGACTCTTGCCTTCTTTGGGAACAACACATTTGCCTGCATAGTTAAGTTTGTCCCCAGGAGGCAACTGAGGTTGCACAAACAACAGTAACAACAGATGAATAGGATGGTGCTGCTAACGTAACTGTGGTTAATCCATGGGGCCGCTGGGCTTCTCAAGCAGAAGATCAAATCCATGCAACCGGGTGAACTGCGCTCCCGTAGTTTGTTCCAGGTTCTGCCTACCTGAGGCAGTAGGAAGCTGGAATGAACAGCCAGGAATTAGGAATGAAGCCCGAGTGGACTTTGGAGCACTAATGTAGCCCATTGAATAAGCAGGCAGGCATGCCAGAAAGAACCTGGCTCAATGACCCACATTCACAGAGCAGTCAAGATCTGGAAGGCTCTTGGCCCTATTCTTGACACAGAATCTGCAGCAGGCAAGTCCAAGGCAGTTGGAGAGGGATGCAGGATTGGGGGGGGGGATGCCCGCACAGGTTGCACATAGCAGGAGCATAGACTGTGGCACTGCAGTTAAACCACTGAGCCACTGGGTTTGTCCATCAGAAGATCAGCACCGCAGTTTCAATCCATGCGACGGGGTAAGCTATGTCCCACTGCTTTTCACCCAGCTTCTGCCAGCCTTCTGGGTCAGTAGAGAAGGCTAGGAGGCCAGAATGAACAGGCATGAATAATTGGAATGAAGTCCAAGGAGGCTGGAATCATGAAATACATATAAATATGCATTTTAGAGATTTTTCAGAATAAGTGAATCGGTGGATACTGATCCTGGAGATAGGGGGGAACATATCACACACAGCACATCTCAGGAGGAGGGAGCACATTGGTCAGGTTTGGGTGGGGCCCTTGGCACGGGGATGCCCGAGGAGGGTAGGACGCTGAAGCCAGCAAGCAGCATTTGAGAATCAAGCCTGAGGAAGTTGGAATGAGCACACAGGCCTTTTGGAAGTGGAAGGAGCTACAGGACTCGGAAAGTTGTCATGTAGCCAGCAATGTAGACTTTTGGAGTGGACCCATCGGGCACTGAGGAAGTTGGCAGCAAGTTAGACAGTGGCGCTGTGGGTTAAACTGCAGTGCTGCTGAGCCACTAGGCTTGTTATAGCTGTTGTTGTTGTTGTTGCTGTTGCTGTTGCTGTTGCTGTTGCTGTTGCTGTTGCTGTTGTCATCCATCTTGGTATGGGGGATGCCCGGACAGGCTTGAGAGGGCAGAGCTTGGCTCTCGGGGAATCAGTAGCACCAACAGGAGAAAAGGGTCCAAGGTGCTACTAACGGTGGTTAATCCAGGGGGTCGTGGGGCTGTCGGAAATAGATGCTCTGCAATCTGAAGCCGTGCGATGGAGTGATGCCTGGACAGGCTTTGGGTGGGTCTGAGACAGGCCTAGGAAAGTCACCACCAGTCACTCACCACCAACGTCTAACTAGACTTGCTGACAACCTTCAAACAAACAAAGATGCTTGTTTAGAACTAGAAAGCTGGGGATTGGAACTTGGCTGCTGAGAGCACCCGGTGATGTGATAAAGCTAGCCCTCAGAGGTTTTGGGGGGCTTAGACAGGCTGGCCCTCTTGGCACGTTCAGGAATGGGGACAGGCTTTGCGTGTGCCAAGAGAGGGCTGGCTGGCACTCTAGTCACATCCGGGGGTGCCGGGACAGGCTCTGGGCATGCCAAGAGAGGGTTTAGGCTTGGATGCCAAGAGGGCCAACCTGGGTCTGCCCAACCCAAAGGCTGTCTCCGCATCACCCCATCACCATATCGCCTGGCTTCAGGTTTCAGAGCTGATCTGGTTTAACCCGTGCTAGGCAGGAGTTCTGCAAAACAGCCCGCTGGGACTAAGTGACCCAGCAGGCAGGCAGGGAGGCAGAAGGTGGAATAAACTTGGCCCACTGGAACTACGTAACCCAGCAGGCAGGCAGGGAGGCAGAAGGTGGAACAAACTTGGAAACAGCAGCAGGCAGGGGTTCTACAAAAACTGGCCTGCTGAGCTGATGTAACCCAGCAGGCAGGCAGGCAGACAGGCAGGACTTAGTTGGAACTTGGCCCAAGGAGGTGACTGGAATCGGCAGCTGGACTTCTGACTGAGGGGCAGGTTTACAGGCCAGCAGGCAAGTAGGCAGGTCTTTTTTTTTCCAGGAGGACTGGAGGGTGGGCAGGTGGGCAGGCGGGTGGGCAGAGAGGCAGGCAGGCAGGCAGGCGGTGTGTTAAGGGAGAGACTATCATTGGAACCCTACCTCTTTGGGTTCAGTGAGGGGAAGCACAACAAGGGAAGATTCACCTTGATGAACAACAGTCTCTCCACAGTAATGGGATCCAAACACGAGCGGCGTAGTCAGAGTATGTCTCTGAGGTGGGAAAACACATGCTCACTCTGCACACTGGTGGGAAGTGATGGAAAAAAGGTCCATGGCCACATTGGACAACTCCAGCCATATGACTAGTCTCCTAGCCCAGTAATGGAGCGTATCTGACTGGTGGGGCTGGGAGGGCTCAGCCAGATATTTCCACGCCATTATCTCTGCCGAATCCTCCTCAGCCGGCTATCTTTCTTCTGAAGGAAGTGCCAAGGTCACCACAGAGCTCCAGTAATGTTGGTGGTGAATGGAGCCTTCACCAGGTGAAGTCCTCCCCTGTGGTTCAGGCAAACGACCCTGCCACTCGTGGCTTGACGTTCCCGTCACCCCATGCAAGCGTTGTGCCCCCAATGCCCTGCGGACCTCAGTGGAGAGCTCTGTTCTCCACTCCTCAAGGTCTGAGGTGCGTTTTGCCAAGCCCCCCTTGATTTGAGGATCACACAGGCAGGCCATGCGGTAAGCTCTGTCACTGTAGACAAGATGGAGTTGCTTCTGCACACCTGCCTGCAACCTCTTCACCAAAGCCCTAGTCCATGGAAGGAGGGAGGTTCCTGGTGCCACAGCAGTCTCCAGGGACTGATCGAGGGCATGAATCAGGGGGATGACCTGCCACAGGCACTATTGGCTGCCGGACATGCCAATCCAGGATCTCTGTCCTGATTGACCAAAGCTTCGAATTGGTGCCAGCAAGCTCAGAGAGGCCCCCCAAAAGGGGTTTAAAAAAACCCGAGGAAATATTCGCCAAGCCATATTCATCCTGATTTCAAATTTTACAAATACAGATTGATTAATATATGACGAATCAGCTATATTTGTCAGAAAAACTGATCTGTTTTTATATTCGTCTCCATCTCTAATCATGTTCCTTCAAATGAATTCTGAATTAATGCCATCCTTTCCAGGATTTTCCAGATAGAGAATAATCAGAAGTAGTTTACCATTTCCCTCTTCCGGGGGTGCCCTGGATCTGTGCAGCTTGCCCAAGGCCACACAGGCTGGCTCTACTCATAAAGAGGCACAGTATGGAATCGAACTTTCAGCCTCTGACTACACAGTCCAATACCTAAACCACTGAGCTATCCAGCCAGCAGCTCATTATAAGGGCCTCTAAATATAATTTTTAACATGGGTAATAGTGGTGGTGTAGTCTCTTAAAGCTGATATACCCCAGATTTCCACCATTATCTTGAGACATACACTCTGGGCAGAGTATTAGCAGTTCTGTAGGAATTTCATGTTTACAATACACTTATCAAAATGACAAAGATCCTGTTAAATTTCCAGCATTTATTTTCTCTCATCCAAAGGATACTCTGTAGTGTTGCTTCTGGACCTCCCACCCCAAAAGAAGTAAATGTTTGCTGCTTTTTGTAACTGATTTCATGAATGTTTGTCTCTAGCCTAAGAGTAGATGGCCTTAAGGAGCATTTGATCCTGTACACAGCTCAGCCTGTTACAGATTTCTGTGTTTTTAGATTACTGACAATCGTCACAGCAAAAGATCCAACGGCAAGAGATGAAACGTTTTCCTTTGCTACACAGCATCAAGTGGTGTGTGAGAGATGATACAAGTTCTGTGGAGGATCATGACAGTTATGTAGTCACAGAGGGTGCCGGTATTAAGGGAACTAACATTTGTGTTTCATTGTTTATCAAAGGGAGGCAGGAAGGCATAAAAATGAAACTCTCTCTTTTTGGTGCATAGCTGTATGAAATAATAATGGAACTACTTGTATTCTATTATCTCATGCTAAATTAACCCAAATTAAACAAGGGAAGTTTTCATTGTATTCCATACATTATAGAGCAGATGGGAGATGGACTCCCTGCTTAAGGTTGAGAAAATTGTATTTTCAGGTTCTTACAGATAAATAAAAGCCTTTACAGGAGGAAGGGAAGTTGATGAAAGTCTATTTTAAAAAGAAGGAGGGAAAGGAGCAAATGAAATGAGCAAGAAGAAAAAAAATCAGTGGAACGTACTTCTATGTAATCGCTGCAATCCAAAGGGCCATATTCCATGTCCATGTGTACACCAGATATGTGTTTTTTCCCCTCAGCCATGGTTTGAAACAGGGGACAACTTCCAGAATGTTCTTTGAACTCCCCCAAGTTAGCCAATTAAGTTCAAGAGCTCTTTAAAGAGCACGTCTGAGAGAAGAAATTGTACTCAGGGCCCTGCGTTTTCCACTTTGAAATGGTCTTATGTCTAACCTATTTGAACTTGGAGGAATTCAAAGAGTAGGCTGGAGATTCTGGTAAGAGGAAGCCATCTTTTGAAAACATAGCTCAAGGGGGGGAATGCATGTAAGGGGCAGAAGGTGCACATAACATCCCTTTGAACTATTTTTCTCCAGTTTTTCAAAGAAACCTGGTTGTGTGTCAGGAAGGCAGGCAGGCAGGCCAGTCAAAGCTGCTTAAATTAAATTTTAGAAAGATTCCAGTCAATATGACTGCAAGGTGAGTGGCATGGCAACCACAGTTGCAACCAACAAGGTTCTCATAATCTCTGGTTGGCTGGATTTTGCCAGCATTGTGGAAATGCCACCTTTTTAGCTCATCAGGTGGCCTGGATTGTAAGCTTTATGCAAACATGGACATGTGGTCACAGGTTACTTGACTGTTATAAAAAGGGGTTGTGACTTAAAAGAGGTTGGTAACCACTGGTTTAAGAGGACCTCACAGTTTTGTAGATCAAAGATTCTGGATAAATACTGCAATTGTAGGAATGCTTGGTTTTTGAACAGCTGGTTGCAAATGGTGCATACAAAACATTTATCCTATAATATTGAAACCATAGGATTATGGGAGCTGAAGTCCAGAAATAATCATTTTCCAAGCTCTGATATATTGTGCATCTTCCTGCATTTCCTGCTTTGTATGGTGGTGGTTCAATTTAATGACCTTTGAGTCTTTACAGTTCTATGACTCTGTGATTTTAAAGCCTTCTACAAACATCCATTCCATGTTGTCTTCCAGAGGCATGTGAAAGCTTAATCAGGAGTTTAGGTAAGTATTGTTCTAAGGAAATGAAGTGTTTCAAGCAATTGCAAGAAAAGTATAATGCCCTTTTTGAAGGACTAATTCTGTAGATATTCATCTTGGTATAGCTCTTTCAACAGCTTACTCAGATATAAATTCAATTCTTTAAAAAAAACCCCTCTGGCTTATGAATGTGGGATATTGTGCTTTTATACCCATAATTCATCAGGGACGTGGTGGCGCTGTGGGTTAAACCACAGAAGCGTCTGTGCTGCAAGGTCAGAAGACCAGCAGTCATAAGATCAAATCCACACGACGGAGTGAGTGCCCGTCGCTTGTCCCAGCTCCTGCCAACCTAGCAGTTCAAAAGCATGTAAATGCAAGTAGATAAATAGGTACCACCTTGGTGGGAAGGTAACAGCGTTCTGTGTCTAGTTGCGCTGGCCACGTGACCACGCAAACCATCTAAGGACAAACTCTGGCTCTATGGCTTGGAAAGGGGGATGAGCGCCACGCCCTAGAGTTGGACACGACTGGATTAAATATCAAGGGGAACCTTTACCTTACCTATACCCATAATTCAAAAACCTAGGAAATGGCCTGGTATTGTACAGAATATCATCCTTGCATTGCCAGGAGGAAAAAGGATGTCAAGCTTTACATAGAAGAGGGCAACCTGTATGTTAACCCCAGTGGCAGCAGTCAAGATGGTCTATCCCCTCTTCTGCTCTCTACCATTCACAAAGTGACAGCAACAAAATCTCAGAAACAGACTCCATTTTCATTAGTTAAACACATCTTATCTATCCACAAAGCAATTATCAGGGCTGTTTTTCAACATGTGTGTATGGTAATAAGAAGAAAATCTTTTGAGACTTTTAATTATAACATGTATTCTCACGTTACATGCCCCTTACATGCATTCCCCCCCTTGAGGAGATATTGGTTAGCAGAGATACTTATGACACTATGACACTGAGAGAGTAAAACCAACAACTTAGTCTATTTACGTATATACATAGAGAATAGACATTCATCTGGCAGCATAACATGACATGAAGCAACACACAGCATAGGAAAAAGTGATCTGACTTACAGCAGTTAAAGACGATCATTTTACACATGACTTATGTACAGTTCTATGACCAATCAGAAAATACATTACTTCATTTTCTGTTACACAAAGTTTCAGCATGTACACAGCTGTACAACATTAAGTCTTAATCCTTGATACCCATACCTGAATACAATTAGTACAGTGACTCAGGTAAGATCAGCCATTTTACATTTAACTATACAACATTAATATTTAATACATTTTCATATCAAAATCTCAACAGCTTTACATTTTTAAAAATGATAAATCAAAAACCTTTTGCCCAAACATCCCCAAATTTTCACATTGCAGGAGCAGACTGTCTGCTACATCTGTGCCAAATTTGGTGCTGACCTGAGGTACAGTTTCAAAACTACAGGTTTTTTGTTTGAGGTTCTCCCATTTATTGAGTTGTCTTATGGAATGCTAATTTACTCTGTTGCACAATATGTATTGCTGTACTCTTGTGAAGCAATAATTAGATGCGTCTTACAACTAGACATGGGGACGAATATAAAAATGAATTCATCAGATATTCTTTGCTTTGTATTCTTGGGGTCCAGAGACACCAATGAATATAAAGCAACGAATATAACCTTTTTATATTTGTCCCTTCATTCCCTATCTGCTTATACCCCCGCGGGCATAAGCTGTTCCTCAGGGGCATAAGAAGAAAGGGATTTCCCTTTGGACAGCTTGCTAAAGCCTGCCCAAAGGGAATCCCACTCCCAGGGCTGGGGGATGGCTTGGTTCCCCTTTCCTCTTCTTCTTATGCCTATGCAGCAAATTCATTGGTTGTTTGTTGGGTCAGCTGGGGGCAATTCATGGTTTATGGGTCGTCAAGTTTGACAACCCACTAACCAAAAAGAAGCACCATTTTGGTGCTTCATCTCCATCTCTACTTACAACTCTTAGAACATGGATAGGAAATGGATATACAGTGGTGCCTCACATTACGATGTTAATTCGTTCCAACGAAATTGCTGTAGAATGAAAACGTCATAATGCGAAAATAAAAAGCCGATTGAAATGCATTGAAACCCATTTAATGCGTTCCAATGGGCTGGAAACTCACCGTCCAGCGAAGATCCTCCATAGGGCGGCCATTTTCGGTGCCTGTGCAGCGAGGAATCCGTCCCAGAAAACAGCAGGGAGCCATTTTATTTACCCAGCGGCCATTTTGAAACCACCAATCAGCTGTCCCAAAATAATCGTTTTGTGAAGAATCGGTTCCCGAAGCAGGGAACCGATCATCGCAAAGCAAAAAACCCCTATTCAGACCATCGTTTTGCAATCGCAAAAACATTGTCGTAATGCGGGGCGATTGTAAAGCGGGGCACGACTGTATATGTACTTACTTTAAATAATTATCCACCATCAAGTCAGAACCAACTTTCAATGACCCTAATAGGGCTTTCAAGGTAAGCAAGATACTGTATTTAAGAAGTTGTTTTACCAGTTCTACTCCCCTGTTGAATTTCTATGGCCAAGTGAGGATTCAGATCCTGGTCTCCCGAATCCTAAACTGTCATGTAATTACTGGGAAACAAAAACTGGTACAACTCCTAGAATCCCCCAGCCATCATAAGTAAGCTTTGTGACTAAATTGGGATTTGAACATAGCTCTCCCTGTTCCAAGTCGAGTATTAACCATGATACCATAGTAGCTCTCTGAGACCACTGGTTGCTATATACATGCAGCTGCTAATAGTTTGCAACAATAATTTTGCATATTGTGCAAATTAGGCTGACCAGATTGAGGCCTGGGATATGCTAACCCTGTCTTCTAGAGAGGTCAAGAATCCTTCCAGAAGAATGCATTTTCAATGAGATGGGCTGTCTTGACACATCAAAACAGCCTGTTGAGAATTCACTGGTACTACTAGAGTTTTCACTTCCAACCTGAGAATGAGAAAAGGGGAAGGATAAGGAGGTTCATCAACATTTCCATAATTTATGCAAAAATTCTCTGCTTAAAACTACTGTCACTTCCATTTGTGAATCAAAACACCTTGCCCTGATACTTCTGATAGTAATCCCTACGCAATCATGCTGATTTTCTTTCACCTTTTACACATTTTAGTTAGGTATTCTTTGTGTTTCTTTTTTTTTTAACAAGAAGGGGGGAAAGTCTTCTCATTAAACTCGGATGCAAGTAGACATTGGCAGAAATTAAGCAGGTCTGAACAGTGTGTCACTGTGGATTGTAAATATATGCTGGTTTTTTTTTTTTTAATTAACTTCTCTTTCCCCAAATCATTCACACATAGAAAAATATAAGAAAGTAGTGGAAACTGTAAATGCACAGTGTAAATTTTGGGTGAATTAAAGTTTGTAAGGAGTTGTTTTGCAGTGACTTAGCAAGAAAACAAATCTCTCTCCTCTGTGCACTGCTGGCATAAACGCTTTGAGAATATGTTCCGAACAGGCATAATTGCAATGCCTCCACCTGGCCACCACACAAGAAAGGTATAAATAGTAAGGGGAAAGACAGTAAGTTATTCTTCCTGAGAGCTTTCACAGAGAGTTCCCGTTGCTAAGGAAACTGTGTTCTTTATTTGCAGATTTTCCTAATACATATATCTCCGGATCTCTCAATCAGTAAGGCTCATGATGTGGTGTTGTACAATGCAGTCCAATACTCTTGTTATTTGGTAATTTGAATTCTGATAACAAAGTAGAATACAGGTTAAGAAAGTGCAGCTTTCTAGATGCTCCTGGGCTGGAGCTCCAACCAGCCTTGTTCAGCACAGCCAATCATCGGCTGATCCGGAAGCACTGCTGGGTTGCTTCTAACCCAAATGTAGAAGCAGCAGCATCGTCAGTGGTAAGATGGGCTGGGTGGTGCAGTCCAGCAACATATGGAGGCCATGCTCTGCCGGCCTGGGTACTACAACATATGGATGAATGAAAGAATTGAAAAATGTCTCTGTGCATGTGTGCAACATGTGTGTTACTGAAGACCATTGTTTCTACAGGCTTCCCCAAACCAAGAGTCAGCATTGTCCCTGCATCCACAGTGGGTGATAGAGAGAACATGATAGCCTTGTTCAGTCATGTATAGTAAACACAGCTGGCAAATGATACTGCCCCTCTGTCATCCGTTCCATGGCCTTTGACATGTAGGTGGCAATGGGTCTGAAGCAGACAACTTCTGCTGTTCATGGAAGTTGTCCCCGAGAGCTAGAACCCAGGACAATCTTGGTTCCAGCCTACCTGGAAAGAGCCTCCACAGAAGGTTTCCAGCGTTCAGACTGTTCGCTCCCATGTGTGGGGGGATAATGGAAGTGATGGGAAAGTTAGCAGGCTCCTACACTTCACATGTTTACTGTACAAATTTAAGGATTGACAGAACAGCGTTCCTGTAATGGTCCTCTAATAGTATGACTTCTTTCCCCTGTATTAAAGATAAAGATTGTCTCTCCCAGTTTGAAGAGACTCTTGTCCAGCAGGCCAAGGCAAAGAGACAGTCCCAAAATCAGGGAGATGGACAGGGGACAGACTGTATTTGCCGTCAGTGTGGAAGGGATTGTCACTCTCGAATTACACACTAGACACTGTTCCAAGTCCTCTGTACAGAGCGCGTTACCATAGTCTCTCGAGACGGAAGGATGCCTAAATTAAAGATAAAGTCAGTTCCTAATACTCCTTCCCCTGTGTTACCAGAGGTTTGATTTTTCAGCACTACCTCCCTGGGCACAGTCAGTCTGGCTGCGGCCCCAAACGACTTCACTGAGGTCCCTGCAAGTCTGGGTTTGGGGAGGTGGATAGGAAGTATGAGTCCTGATCCAGAGTGCAGTCCTTTTAGAGAGGGCTGGTAAAGGTGGGTGATGGGGATTGGACTCTGTAGCACTGCTCTTCCCAGAACCTCCTTTGCTGTACCTGTTGCCACTTGCACCTCCAGCACCAAAGCTGGACCAGGGTAGGTTCTGCCTCTTCCATTAGGCAGCCAGGATACCAAGTCTGGGGTGATGCGGGCTCAGCTGGTGACTGCATTGCCACAGCCTCAATCCTGTGGTTGCCCTTCCATAGTTGAATGGGGTGGGTGGAAGGAGGTGGTGCCATTTCCTCCTCTGTGGGAGTACAGAAGATGGAGTCCCAGTGCTTCACTGCCTCCTCCTATGTCTCCCCTTCATCTGGCATGGTTGATGATGAACCCTGAGCCCTGCAGTTCCTGCCCTCTGATTCCCTCTGATACCTTTGCACCCTCCTCCAGCTTTCCTGCATCAGGTGGTGGCCCTTCCTCCACCTGTAGTGGTGTATCCCTGCTGGCTAGGGGTGCAGGAGACTCATTCTTTCCCAGAATCCCCTGGGCTTTTGGGACAGAGCCAGATAGCCTACCAGGCAGGGCACTTGAGGCAACCCACTCACAAACAGGATAGCTCATTGGCTTACATCTCCGGCTGTGGAGCCAGAGGTTGGGAGTTTGATTCCCCACTGTTCCTCCTTGAGAGGGGCTAGACTTGATGATCCATAGGTCCCTTCCAACTCTATAGTTGGACACAGTTCTGGATACCACACTTGAAGAAGGATGCCAGCAACTAAGAGAATGGCTCAGAGGGGGACAACAAGGATGATCAGAGAACTGGAAACTAAGGTCTAGGAGGAAAGGTTGAAAGAACTGAGCATGTGTTGCCTTGGGAAAAGAAGACTGAAGGGAGATATGACAGCATTTTCCAAATACTTGAAAGGAGGGGCAGGATCTATTCTCAAATCATCCCAGAGTGCAGGACACATAATAATGCGCTAAAGCTATAGGAAGCCAGATTCAGACTGGCTATCAGGAAACCTACTTAAGAGACCTTTTGGTAGTGTGGGTGACATATATGTTAGATACAGTAGAGTAGATAGATAGATAGATAGATAGATAGATAGATAGATAGATAGATAGATAGATAGATAGATAGATAGATAGATAGATAGATAGATAGATAGATAGATAGATAGATAGATAGATAGATAGATAGATAGATAGATAGATAGATAGATAGATAGATGGATAGATAGATGGATGGATGGATGGATGGATGGATGGATGGATGGATGGATGGATGGATGGATGGATGGATGGATGGATGGATGGATAGATAAATATTTAGAGCAGTACAACAATGGAACCAATTACCTTGGGAGGTGGTGAGCACTCCAAAGTTGGAGTCATTCAAGAGAAAATTGGACAACCATTTGTCAGATATGCTTTGATTTGGATTCCTGCATTGAGCAGGGAGCTGGACTCGATGGCCGTATAGTCCCCTTCCAACTCTATGATTCTATGTAGACCAAGGCCAGGATCACCCATATTATGTTATTTCTAATCACTAAGTATAAGTGTGAAATATAGTCAATGAAAAAAAAAGGATGATTGGGGGTGGGGATCAAATTATTTCAAATGTGGTATTGGCGAAATGTTTAAGAATGCCAGAAAGACACATAAGTGGGTTCTAGATCAAATTACCTTACAATCTTCACTGGATGATAAAACCACCAAACTATGACTACCATATTTTGCAAGTATCATGAAATGACAGAACTCACTGGAACAGACAATAGTGCTAGGAAAAGTGCAGCAGGAAAAGAGTAAGAGTGCAGTAGAGGAAAAATAAATATGAGATGAGTTAACTCAGTAAAAGAAACCACAGCTTTTACTTTGCAAGACCTGAGCAAGGCTGTTTAATAATAATAATAATAATAATAATAATAATAATAATAATAATAATAATAATAATAATAATAATAATAATAATAATAATAATAATAATAATAATAATAATAATAATAATGATGTTAGAACTGCAAGGGACCCTATGGATCCCTGTCAGTGAGGCAGAGTGGTGAATTGCACTCCCAACCTCTCTAAACCACTGAGCTATCTGGAAGTTCATCTGACAGCACTAGAGATGGGCACAAACCAGAAAAACAACAACGCTGCTAAGGTGGGAACATGCACCAAGGCACCAGGAAGCCTGTCCACTGTCTCTGAAGATGGCAGTGGTGGAGGAGGAAAAGGAGGAGGCACCAGGATCACATAAGAAGGCAACAGGGGCAGCAGGAAGGGGTAATATTGTACATCTATTTTGCTGAAGCATAACGAAGCACCAAGTGGGGAAAAGTTCTGCCCTTCATTTCATTTTGGCAAAACAGCTTGCATGAACCAAACCACAAACCAGCCCAGTTCTTCCCCCCCCCCCAGTTCATCCTTCATCTTGCATGCATCTCTAGACAGCAGCTTTTGGGAGTCACTTACTGACATAAGTTGAAAGTAACTTGATAGCACATAACAGCAACAAATATGTGACTAATGGGTGTCCTACATCTAGAAAATGGACAAAGGGATGTGCAGAAGCCTGTCATACCTCTTCAATTGTGCAGACCACCAAGAATACCGGTGGAGAGAAGGCAAGTGATGAATGACTAAACAATTACTTTTTCCTCATTTCCCCACCTAGTAAATGAAATAAAACTTCTCTCAAAGCTTAGGAAATCATGTATATTTCAAGCCAAACGATAAGATGTGGTGAACAGGGAAATTACGTATATTAGATATTTATGTCTTGTTTCCCTCTTTGTTGTATGGGTTTGATCATCTGCTCTGGAACATAACTCCCTCTCCTAGATACCTACTTAACCCAACAACAAGACCAGCTCCTGAGAAATACATACAGCCTCAAAAATGTCTGTGCACACAGTCCCCATGGTGTGTCAGAGTGCCCAAGTGAGCCGATACAGATAACTTTCCATCACAGCAAAGAAAGATACAGCAGCTTACTGTGTCAACACATTCAGCTTTTCTCTCATATCTTCATTAATTCATGTTTCATTGAAGTTAAAAAAAAACAGTAGCAAGATTTTTTTTGTTTTGTTTTGTTTTGCTTGTTTGATCAGCTTCCTGTAAATTAGCCTGGATGCTTTTGATTTAGCAATGTAACACTATTAGACTTTTCAAACATGGTAGGTTGATGTGATGCTAATGGGTTGGGTTAAATTCCAGCTTGCAGTTGCCTGGAGGTTTACGTTAAAACTTGATTCTCAGGAGTCCCAACAAAGGATTCACCTCTGTGGGGAGGGATGCTTTAATCTCTCTGCCTCTTTTGAAATACGAAGTTGCCTGGAGACACACTGTCTCATGCGGCTACCTTTTCCTCCCTGGCGCCACCATATTTGGAAACGCTGCAGGCTGCTGGTTTCTGGTGGAGGGTTAAAAAGACGGGACACCTCAAAAGTTTTCACAGACACGACACATCCTCTGTGGGGATCCGGCCTGATTTGAAGTCAGAAGGTTTGACTTTTGCTTTTTTTTAAAAAAAGGAGCTTTTTTCAAAGTTAGCGACTACCTTTTAATATTCAAAGCATGTGTTCATATCTGCCGTCTTACCGTAGCAGTGCCTGACTTGACTCCATTAACTGCCCAGGAAAGTGTGTATAGAACTGGAAGAGAGGGGGAAAAAAGGCTTCGACGTACAGTTCTGATGAACAGGGCACAAATACTCTTGAAGGAGCATGGGCAAAACTTTGTAACTTGTACACTCTGTTAACAAGCACTTCCTTAGGCTACCCTCAGGCTGATGTCAGAAATGCTATTATCCCGAAGTGTTAATAGAGGAATGAAGCCATTAGCCTCCCCCACGCTGAAAGAAATATAGCTGCCTGCGGTTTGATCAGCTTTCTAGCACTTGGGGAGGGGGGTGTTTTAGACTATAGCTCCCCCACCCCCACCCCAGCTGGGGGAATTCTACAAGCTTTAGTCCCCAGAACAGCTTCCCCCCCGACTCTGTTGTTTTCCAGGGGAGATGAACTGCAGTAAACCTCTGTAACAAGGCTAGGTTGGGTTTGTTGGGTTAGATCTGTGGGCTGTTCACATAGGAATGGTCACTGGCCCAAAACATAGTGCTTCCCAACACCTAAACATGCATAGTGTATGCACTATGTGCTGTCAAGTTGGAACCAACTTATAGAGACCCTAATAGGTATTCAAGGGAAGTGAGGTAATTAAAAAGAGTGGTTTTACCAGTTCCATCCACCCCACAGTGAGTTTCCATGGCTGAACAGGGATTTGAACCCATGCCTCCCAAGTCCTCAGTCCACTATAGCACACTGGGTACCACAGGGTGCATCATACCCCATGAATATGTAATACTTGGGCTTTAAAAAATAATTTTACATTAAATTAGTGAACTGAATCAATGAAAAAATATTATGCCTTGCTCTGTAAAGGTGAATATATGCCTTCCCAAGCCAAAAAATATGAATGGGTGCCAACATATACACTTGCCATAAGCTTTGCAGTATCCCATGGCATTATTTACTATTTATTTATTTAAAATATTTTTACCTCATCTTTCTCCTTTAAAAGGACCCAAGGCAGCATACATCCTTAAAAGGCAATACTTAGAGCTAAAAAAACCATAAAAATATACAAGTACTTACTGGTGGAGGAGCAATCCGGGTGGTGGTGGGGGTGATCAGGAAGGCATTTGGGTTGGTGGGGGGATGAGCAGGCTGGCGGGCTCCAATTGAGGGGGCAGTGTGTGCCGTATGGTCTGAGCACTGACAGGCTGACCCTGTCACATCCTCAGATAGTTCATGACCATGAGATGCCATGTGGAACTTCCAGTGACCAGTCTGAGAGAGTGAGAGCGATAACACCTGCTCCATCTTCACAACTGAGACTTGGAACACTAATGGGTCTCATGACACCAAAGAGGGAAAAGGGCTACTTGGGCCCAATTTGGACATTGTCACCTAGGAGTGTATTCACGTTTGTTGCCAGCGGTTTTAGACATTAATGGCTGTGTGTTGCGTTATTTTGAGGGGACAGCACATTTACACTGTTATACAAGCTGTATACTCACTGCTTTGCATTGCAGCCAAGTGTCATTTCTTCAGTGTTGTCACATGAAAAGATATATGAAAATATTTATGGAATGTGAGGGGGTGCACTCACTTCTGTGGTACAATTGTGTCCTGCTTTATGATTACCCCGTTTAATGACGAATCCGCTTGACGACGATGTTTTTGCGATCACTTTTGTGATCACAAAATGATGGTTTGAATGGGGTTTTTCCGCTTTGCAATGATCGGTTCCCTGCTTTGGAAACCGATTTTCGCTTTACGACGATCAAAAACAGCTGATCGCTGGGCTTCAAAATGGCCACCAGGTGTACAAAATGGCTCCCCACTGTGTTTAGGAGCCATTTTTCGTTTTACAGGCACCCGAAAATGGCCACCTCTATGGAGGATCTTCGCTGGACGGTGAGTTTTCAGCCCATTGGAATGCATTGAATAGTTTTCAGTGCATTTCAATGGGCTTTTTTATTTCACTTTATGACATTTTTGCTGTACAGCAATTTTGCTGGAATGAATTAACGTCGTTAAGCGAGGCACCACTATATATTGTACCACTGTGGCCAGATCAGACCTCTCCAGGAACGGGTGCAGCTGGCACACTAGTTTTAATTGTGCAAAGGCACTTCTGGCCACCACTGAAACCTAGATGTCCAGGCTCAGAAAGGAATCCAGGAGCACCCCCCCAAGCTGCATATCTTCTATGGCCTCTTGCCCATCTGCTTCATGCAGACCCATGGCATTATGTGCCCAGTCTGATCCCGTCCATGTTGCAGGGGTTCAAGCTAAGCATGGCTAAGGCTGCCCCAGCTTTTTGAACTTTTTTGAACACCTCCCCCGAGACTTCTTCATATTTCCAGAGAGGGGTGTGGAATTCTGCGAGATGTATTACAAAGATGCAAGATGCAGTACAAAGATGTTGCCTTCATCACTTGCCTAACTCTGCTGGCTCCAAGCAGGGCACACGTAAGGAAGAACTGGAGTTCCCACAGTATAACAAGATTTAATTGACCCTGGAAGGGGACAAGGAATATCATTTCATCTTTACTTCAGACAGCAAAACGTCTTGAGTCAACCTTAGAGAAAGCTAATTGTTCTGCTTGTAAAAAACGTCAGAGCAGACACAAATGGCATCAATTAAGCAATGTGAAAGTCGCCGACACTCTTTTGAATTTTGAGATCAGTAAGAACACAGTTCTGAAGCAGGAACATAAAGGCTCAAATGGCAGAATATAATTTATATGCTTAATTAAAGGATTATATAAGGATTCATTAAGAACTTACATGAGTTGTCAGTATCTTAAGCATGGTCATTCCTGGATAGTTGAAAACACAAAGCCTCTGTTACCAAAAAATATATATATTGTGCAAATCACATGTCTCAAAAGTTTTGAAGAACCTCTGGTTATAATGCTAGGAACTCCCATTCTCATTTTAGATAAAACAAAATTAGAGCATCTGTCTATGGGTGAAATCCACCAGTAAGTTGCAGCTGGAGTAGGCCCATTGAATCAATGGAACTTACAGAGGAATTGACTGACCAAACTGGCACTGATTCTACAGGTCTACTCTAGTTGTCACTTACTACTGGATTTCAGCCTATGTATGTCTCTTTTAAAACTTTTAAATCCAAAACTGAATAACATGAAAATGAGCACTCTCACATGTTCAAGTTGACACATTTAGCTTAATAGCAGGTATCAGGTCACTGGCGACAGGTTATTATTTGCAAGTGTGGAAACAAATTTGTCTAAGGATTCTTGGAAAACTCAGTCTCTGGCCATTTTAATGTCAATGGACCCGATCCATACCTGCTTGGCCAGGTGCAGACCAGAAATCAGATATTCTTCAGGTTTTATGTTTCCCAACATTTATTAGAAGGGGCGTCAAAAATGAAACTGCTTACAGGCCCAAATCCTCTTGAATAGCTGGGCAGATGGCATAATGTTTGGGATCACATTGTCACAGATTAAGAAACCACTGTAAACATTATCAATTGCACACTGAGTCATGTAAGCAGGTATGCTGTAGATCAAGGGTCCCCAACCCCCGGTCCATGGCCCTGTGCCGGTCCGTGGGCTTCCCAGGACTGAGCCACAGAGATGGATCTCCGTCCCCTGCACACATGAACGGTGGGCGTGTCGTGCTCGTGGGGGGCATGTCGCGCTCATGGGGGCCTGTTGCACTCACAGGGGTGATCATGACACCCTCCCACGAGTGCGGCAACCCCCCCTGAGATTGTGGGGGTGCCCCCACCCCCCCACTCATGGAGCCCGCCCCCCAACCAGTTCGCAGTTCCAAAAAAGTTGGGGACCACTACTGTTGATAATATCTACAGTGATTTCTTAACTTAAGATTTTTTTGTGTCCCAAATTTTGATGGTTATGTTATGCCAGTGCAAGTAGGTGACAGGATTTGAGCCATAATATTAATAATTTTTGCTGTGACATTGCTTTTGATAGTGGGGGAATCCTGACAGCAGTCTTATCCTACTGTAGTGATATTGGAGATTTTTTTACTTATCATTAGGTTTTACATTTTGTACTCTTGTTTTTTTTCCTCTGAACAGATCAGCACTGCTCTCTTGCTTCCCTGGAAGCTGCAGTGAGCATCAGAACTGCAAATACAAACTAAAAAGGAAAAACGTATCACAACAGAATGAAAAAAACATTCTCATCATTATCCTAGTTGGTAACCAGATAAGACACCTCCAACATTCTATGCTTGATAACTGAATTTCAAGAAGGCTAAAATAATGTATAGCCACATTATCAATTAAGACAACCTAGAATGCACGGCATTCTCCTTGCAACAATAAATCATACTACCCTAGGTATCATATAAAAGCATCTTGCTTTCCTGACGGTCAATCTACCACTTCTGGCCTGCCTTGAAATCTCCTTTAAGTAAGAGAGAATAACACACTCTGCTCACAGTACTAGAATTGCTGGATAGCTCAGTGGTTTAGACATCAGGCTACAGAGCCAGAGGTTGGGAGTTTGATTCCCCAGTGTGCCTCTTGACAGGGGCTGGATTGGATGATCCATGGGGCCTCTTCTAACTCAGCACTTCCATGATTATTATTATTAAATACAAAATTTCAATCTGCTGCCCTCTCTTTTCACCTCTTTCATCCTTCCAACTGTTCTGTACCCCATGCTGTTGGCCCAGTTCCCACCCACCACAGGCTATCTGCTGCTCCAATCTCTCTAAATACTGCTGCCCAGGTATTTGCCCACTCCCCAGTGTGATAGGACCTCAGGTTCCTCCATGCTGCTGGCATTTCCTGCTGGCATCCCCACTGTCCAGGGTTCAATCAGTATGCCCATTACAGTCATTTCCTAATACCTTGGCACTGCTGACTGTTCATATGCATCTAGAAATTCTGATTTTTTTTCAAAAAGGGTTATTCTGAATCCAAATTCTGAATTCAAATTTTGAAGCTAGTGCACATCCCTAGCTTTTACTAAGCCAGTTTGAGTTTGGATAATCCCTAAAATCAATTTGTCAATCTGAATTGTGGTTTTGATCAAGTACCCACAAGTTGTTAAAAGAATCTGCACCATTCAGAAGGTGAAGGTTTGGAAATAAAAATTGTGGATGCAGCTGTTCTGGGTCTTAAAATACTGGCAAACCAATCCATATGCAGGTGTCGCCAGAGAGAGCGTGACTCTCCTTTTTATATATATATGTGCTCTATTTACTTGCATTTTGTCATAATGTTGGTTGTTCTCTCCTTGCCTGAGCATTGATTATTCCCCACTAGATCTACACTCAATATTGAATCCTTTCCCTGAATCCTAGAGGTACACAATGAATCCCTCAGTTCTGTTAGTTGAACTAAGAGCTCATCTTGAATCCGAGTGGAGACAGGAGCAAAAGAATTCATTAGACTTGTTTCTTTAGGATTAAGACTAACAGCAGAAGGTTGGTTGGTTCCTTTTTGAGTTTTCCCTTCCACTTCTTCATAGAATTTAATAGCTATCGTGAAATAAGGTATGTGTTATTAGGATAATAAAATATCTAGATGTATGCATCATTTCTATGAACCAGCTGGGAATGGATTTTTTTAAAAAAATCCCTGCTGGTTTCCCCAATATATATGGTTCTGGTCACTGCATGCCCAATGGAATACTGGAGAACTGGAAGAGGTTATACAAAGGTGCAACCTAAATGATCAAAGGACAGAGCAAACCAAAGTTCTGAGTAACTCTTGCTGAGGAAGAAAAGCTAGAGAGAGCTATTGTCTCAAGAAGCTATTGGTGCCATGTCTGCTTCTTCACGTAAATGGGCACAGCTTGCACATCTATACAACTATGTAGATTCCAAATATTTATCCATAGCAAGCAGTACAGCTCTAGAGTTAGCATTAACTAGAGCTGTGGTGGACATACAGTTGTGGTGTGATGGCATATCTAAGCCGGACAATATGCTCAGGGATGGACTATAAGATGTGGATCGCACATTGCGAGACACAGGAATCCTTGAACTGTTGAAAACATCTGTTCATCATGGCCACAGGTTAGGCAGAGAGATTATTGAGTAGAACAAATTCAGGTAACAGCATTTTGATAAGGCTTCAAACTCTGATCCCTGGGAAACTGCATGTTCTTTAGCTATAACTCCTTCCATTCAAATTCCCTACCCAGTGGCCTAAACTGATTTGTCCATGGGGTTATGTCAGCACAGTAGCACACACTGTGAGACCTTGAAGAAACTGAAAAGCTGTTCTCTCTCTCTCTCTCTCTCTGCCAATCAATGTACGCAGAAGAGGCCTGCTCTGCTTAGACAACACCACTTCTGGGTCTAACCCAATGACGATGCACTATGTGATTTGAATAAGCACAATCCTTTTCACATAAATTTGGCAATGATTTCTTGGCCCTCAGTCTCTACCTCAATGACAAACGCCTCACTTTTCAAAATACTTCTGAAGGGAGCAGTATAATATTACTGAGAACTGATCATTCTCTATTGATTGGCTCTACAGTACCTCAGTTCCAAAGCAGCAATAATAAGCAAATACTACTATATGCATCATTTGAATATGGACATACAAGCAGTGTTTCTTCTTCCTTCAGTATTCTTGTTAAGACGTGACAGCATGCTAAGGACCCTTTGGGGAAAATCATCCATGTAGTTCAGCCGGAAGAAATGGGACAATGCACTAAATTTAACAAATGTTAGGGACAGCCTATGGGTTGGCAAACTGCATCATCACAACTCTTAAGAATGATTGTGCAGTAAATGTTATTGCCTATGAAGCATACTGTTATGTTTTATCCTCTCAAATTAATGTGCTCAGTGAGCTACATTAAGCAGTCCAATGTAACATGACAGTTGCAATTGTAAGAGATGGATTTTTGAGACAGGAACTCCAAGCCAAATGCACCATATTGGCCTAGAAACAAAAATCGTACATTTATAATGATAGGCACAGGCAATCCTCTCAGCTGTCTGAGATATACCTGTGATGTGTGCTATTGCCATATCCTTAATCTAAACTCAGACCGTTTTTATTATTTGGTGGAGTTCTGCGGCCATTTCAGAAAAAGCCAAAATACTCATCTGAAGCTAGACATTTCAGAAGTATTCAGATCTGTTGATCTTTCTCCAAACAACCCAAAGTCAGGCAAGCAATTCCCAACGTTTCAAAAAGCTTCAGAACTTTGGGGAGCTGCCAATATCTTCTTGAGATGATCTTCTGAGAAGAGCTGTCAGTGTGAACAAGCTGGGGCCTGAAAGTGTACATGGGCACGATCACCCCTGTTCATATATTTGCCTTCGGAACACTCCGAAAGCACTGACAGATCAAGCAGAAAATGTGGATAGAACATCTGTGATGGTACCCAGCCCTGGCATAAGGGATTGCTTCTCTAAACCCATCAGGCTGGCCAAAAGAGTGCTTCATCCTTGCAGGGGCAAGGTCAACCACTAGAGAACCACAACCTGGCCTCTGTTGAAAGCTACTTCCCATACTTAGGGTATGTGTTTGTTGAAGAGAGTGGTATGGGTCTGGACAATCCACTGGTCATGGGTGGAAAACGTAAAGTGGACAGCACAGAAAAGAGAGACAGCTGACAGCTTAAGGATAGAAGCCACTAAAGGCTCAGCTGAGCAGAAAGCAGGCATAGCCAGAAAAGGCCCTCAAGTATCCCTTGCCTTCTACTTATCCCAAGAAGGAGGCCCATGCCTATTTGTAGTCAGTGAAGGAACTGTACTAGAGACCATCAATAAACAGTTCTTTCAAACAGTCTTTAGAATTCAGTGTGTCAGCCAAATGGGTTTGATGGGTCCTTTCATGAGGATCCTCCTAAAATTGATACTGCATCTTTAGTGATCTTACAGGGAGAAGGATTTGCACTGTACATGGGGACAAATATAACAATGAATCAGGACATTCAACAAATTTCTGTCACAAAAAGGTGACTACTAGATCTTTTGTATCCCAAGAACAATACCATATACAGTGGTGCCTCGCTTAACGATTGCTTCGTATAACGAAAAATTCACTTAACGATGGCTTTTTCGGAGTGATCTTGTGCTTCACTTAACGATTTTCCCTATGGGCGATTTTCGCTTAACGATTTTGGGACCATGCTTCACTTAACGATGACAGTTTTAGGTCCCCTTGTTTCGCTTAACATTTTTTTTACAGCCCCGTTTTTGCTATTTTTAAAATATTCTAAAATGTTTAAAAAATGTTTAAAATGCTTGGAATCGTTAGTGCACCTAATAAAACCTTTGTTAACTTAATTTGGCTTTGTTCTGAGTCTTTTTGAATTTTTTGTGAATTTTTCCCCCCCATTGAAATAGGCTTCAATGCATTTCAATGGGTTTCACTTAACGTTTTTTTCCTATGGGAATTTTCGCTTAAGGATGGCAATCCGTTCCAATTGGAACGGATTATCCGGTTTTCAATGCATCTCTATGGGAAATGGTGTTTCGCTTAACAATGTTTTCACATAGCGAGGTTTTTTTTGGAACCAATTAAAATCATTAAGCGAGGCACCACTGTATATAGTAAACAGCAAATGACCTCACAAGACACATTAATAAATGCAAAATGAATATACTTTACTACCTACTGATTATAATTCTAATAAAATGCCTTAGTGCGCGATGGGGCCAAACCCTACCTCATGCCTTAGTGCCCACTGGGGACAATCTCTACCTCAATGACAAATGCCTCATTGCCTGCTGGGGAAAAACCCTACTTCACTGCCAAATGTCATGCTGCTGAAGACAAATTCCACCTCATTGCCTCATGCCTCTGTGTGCCTGCTGGAGACAAACCAAACTGCCTCAGTGCCAAAAATCTCTCATTTTGCTGGGGCCAAATCAAACTCCCTCAATGCCATCTGTTTCTGTGCCGCGTGGTAAACTTTGCCAGCTGGCTGTCACTTTCCTGGGGACCTAATTTGTGATGTCCGATATCCAACCTTCACCAAACTTGGCAGGCTTGTTGGGGAAAGACATAGGAAGCTTCTGTGTGATGTAGGATTCTCTAGGTACCTGGGGAAAAATTTCCAGGGCTTGTCCTCCTTCTGACTATATAACACAGGGGTCTGGAACCCAATGTTCACCTGCTAGGCTTGTAGGAAACTGTATGAGGAAGCTTCCCTGCAAATTTGGTGTCTCTAGGTGCTTGGGGGCCTATTTTATAGCATTTTAAAGCAAAAATGAATTGACAAATCGATTCATCAATTCATCAGAGAATATTCATAAATTTGTATTTGTTGATCTGCTAACCTTGACAAATCACGAATCACAATGAATCACCATTTTTTAAATCCATCTCCATCTCTAGTTTGCACATTCAATGTTTCTACTGACAACTGATTTCATTCCCTTTCTTCAGAGCAAATCCTGAGTAATCTAAAGAATGAACCCATGTTATGTCACCACTCCCTTGGCTCTGGATGAATTGTGGCTTCTCCTCCAGTCCTGACTCTCCATAGGAAATATTTCTCATGAGCTGAAGAGAGTCTGCCTGCATCAGACCTGTACAGGTTTAGTGACAGATATATCACACATTGTTGTCCTACCCCTGTTCCTTCTAGCTTTAAAGGCTGAAGGGAGTAAATGTGAGGAAACCTTCCTTTACCCAAAACAAGTTCCTCAGCAAAGCAAGCCCAAAGCCCCCCAAATTCTCAAATTGGACCTGCTGTTTGTGGCAAGGGATTACGTACACTCTGCTTAGTTTTCCTCCATTCTGTTGAAACATTCCCTAAACCACTCGCAAATCTTTCCAAAACATATTACAATAATCCATCATACAAATGCATCCCTTTGTTTCAAAATAGCTGTGGAAAGGAAGGTGTACCATCCAGATACAAAATGTATCCATCCGCAATGAGCAATGGGAACTTGTTAAGTACGAATTATGGCTCTTTGCCAATAATAGATACCAATAACCAGCTTTGCTGTCCCACAAATTTCCATTTTTTCAATCAAGCAGCAGCTTGTACCTTTCTAGGCCTTGGTTGACATTAATTCACACTGTACTTTTCATTGTCATGACCTATGTGGTTGAAAGGGACGCCTAATGAATGCCATTTTTTTAAAAAAAAAATCCAAAGTAAAAGTGGCAAGAATCAAAAAGAACTCTAAAATGCTTTGCCTCCTGTTTGGGAACAAATCATCTTTTCACCTTTACCTGCCTGCTTTTGAACTCAGATCAACAGAGATGAAAGATGCAATTGATTCAAAGCCAAGAGCAATGAAGGCCCAGTGTCTGTAATCAGAAGGGTAAAGCAAATACTTAACTGTCTTCTGTTGGAACAAATGGGACATGGACACGCTTAACTATACTTGGATTATGCTCCAGTTTGATGTTGTTGACAACGCACAGTTTACATGTAACAAACTGGCAGCATTACCCATTACTATTAGACAGATGCCTGCATAATCAAAGAGCCATGATCATGATTGGCACTAACACTCTTGTCAGTCATTTGAGTTCATTGGCCAGTAATTTAATTTAACAGGCAGGGGAAATGAATTTCATAGGGGCAGGCCTTTTCAAATCAACAACTGACAAGGAAAGATGCAGACATTTTCATTGCCGTTGCTTGTGCTGTGTCCATCTAGCAAACAAAGACAGAACTCAGTTTTTCAATTCTGTTTCTGGCACATTTCAAGAACATGAAATATGTCCAGGAATAAAATGTTCCCATCAGGACATGCTTTCAGATAATTCTGCTTGCTCTTCCTACACCCAGTGAACTGGGCTGCACTCCATGAAAACTTATTCCAAATAAAGCTTATTAGCCTTCAAGATGTCACCAGTGACAAGACTCTTCAGTGTATGGAGCACACCTCTCTGTTTTAACGATCCAGCCTACAATATGCCGGTTCAGATGCTGTACCATGGGCTGGAGTGAAGTGGAATTTTGCTCATGCGGGGAAAAAATGCAGCCAGCGCCTCCTAATGGAAGGAAGGGGAAATGACTTTTGCAAATTCTTCTTTCCCCCTACATACCCCCCAAATCTCCTGGGGCATAAGGAGCTGTCAGAAACAACTTTGGAGATAACCTGCGGAGAAAAAAAAAAAAGACAAATCGCCTCCTATCTCATTCCTGTACATGTATGAATACAGGCCTCTTCCTAAGGTTCCAGAACTCTTTTCTTGCATTCATAAAAGTACAATGCCTTCCATGAATGGAAGGGAAGCTGTGGATTCCACACCACCTGTTTGTTATCCTTATACGTGTTTTCTTCTTTTGTTTGCAACATTTACAGAAACGTTGAATGAAAGAGGAAGGTGATTTCAAACCTACCACCTATGTTTCTATGTAACAGCTAACAGTAGCAAACTGGAAGAATTCTTTTCGTTCCGGTTTATTTTCGTGCACCACAACCAATAGCCAGCGAACCAGAAGAGGTGATTGCATTGCAGAAAGATAGCTCCAAATGTTGCATGCTACCAGGGCAAGTCACACACTGCAGGGAAAAAAAGGAATCCCCCCCCCACATTGCTAACTCATAGCTGTTTTACTGCCAGTCAATATATTGATGCCCCAAGATGTTTACAATTTCCTGCTGGTCTGTACGGCAAATAGTAAATATGTGTGTTATTCCCAACCCCAGATTTATATTTTAATATTTTGAAACTGCTGTTACACCGTATCATAAATGTCAACAAGTTAGTTCAGCAAATCTTGAGAGTGGGATGTGGGTGTTACATTATAACACGTCATATCAATACCTCAGTAACATATATTAAAGCTGTTAAATACAGAAAATTGTCTCTGATTTATCAGAAAGAGATCTCATGAGTGGCGATGAGTATATGACATTTTACATGTTATTGTAATATGTGTTTTCTACTAGCTTACACATTTTGGATACAAATTTCTTTAACATACCTGTTTTTGTGCAATAGTTTCCCTGTGACATACATTTTTGTTATTTTTTTGGAACTGGCTTTACAAGATTTAAAGAAATGCATGCCCCAAAGGATAACTATATTCTGCTCTGCATATTAGTTTGGAATCTGATTAGGTTGGTTCACTTAAAAATGCAGAAAAAAATGAAACTATCTCCCATCTCTTAAGAACTGAAAAATAAAATAGTACCATTATAATGTTGTTATATTAATCTAGAACACTTCCTGTATGTTGAATATTCTCTACAATTGTAGTTGTGTCACTATAGTACAATAAGCATATATTATATTATAGAAAAGAGCAATTAAGTTCATGAGCCTGTTGGAGCATACTCATTAAAAGGAAAAGTTAAAGGGTATAGGAGCTTTTAGTTCATGTCTATTTATATATTTAGTAAATTAATATCCAATTTTTCACAAAGTGGATTCAAAAGTGCTCACATAGTATAGTGCATAAAACATAGTACTATAGTGTATAGAGTATATATATATATATAAAGAAATTTTATACAGTGTTACAAAAATTGGATACTAGCCATAAAACAACATTGATCATGGCAAGAACAGCACTAAAATAAAGCTTAATCAAAGACAGCTCCTCTATTCCTTTCTTTGAAGGTCAACCATGTTTTCCAGCTTGCTCAAAGAAGTCTTAAGTTCAGACCATGTGTTAGAGCAAATGCATAATTCCCCCTCTTACCATGTTATCACACCAGGCACACAAATGTTTCAGAGCTATGTGCCCAAAGGACCACACAAGAAAACAAGATCACACTTATTTTCTAGCACTGAGTTCTGAAGCAATTGGCTTTACTGGGGAGCTTGGAATGAGAACCAACCGAGGTATGTCCAGCTTGGGGTGGCAGATGGGATGGGAAGATTGTTCTTCACAACATATGGCAGCAGCCCCTCTCTGAGGTCTTGCACCTAATGAGTATCATTTTTTTCCCCTGCCATCTTGTGGGATAGCCAGCAATGGGTCTGCATCAAGTTTATTTCTGTTCCTCTAATAAAGCTATGGTCGTTATTATTTTTCCCACCTTCAATGCAAATGTGTATCTGTGTGATGTCTTTTTTTTCAATGGGAGGCTGGGCTCATAGCACAGACATGAGACCTGGATCTGCAGCCTTCCGACCCAACATAACAATTTTGTCCATGGAAGAGAACAAGAGGCAGTCCGATTCTTTCCTTCCCTGCAGTCCCCAGTCCCCCAGACCCAGAACGTCCCCAGAATATACAACCAGAAGATCAAAGTAATTTCAGTTTTTGGAGTGTTCTTTTTCTAAGAATGAGCATTGCAATGTTTGAAAATGTCACACGAAATGGAAAGAAATTATCCTGTGTGAAATATAAGGTATTAAACAAATAGATCTCCAGATAATAGCATGTTCTATGTTTAATAAGTGGAAACATAGACATCAAAGATTTCCATTAAGGTGGAGATAATAAAATGCATGTTACTCTGGATCCAGGAAACTGCAAACAGAAGAGAAAGGCACAGGATAATGTTTTTAGAAGCCGATGTATACAGTAATGTAGATGAAATCGGGGGAAATCAGGGATCTTGTAGATTTGATCCAGGATCTCCCTGGTTTCTGGATGTCTTTTTTGCAAAGTTTGGAAACCTTAATCTCAGATCTTGGAATCTTAGAACTGCAAACTGGAAGGGGCCCTCTTGAACATCAAGTCCATCGCTTTTTCAAGAGCAGAAGATATAACCGGCTATGCTTGTTAGAGTTTTGTTTGAAACCTCACATGCTGCCTTTAGTTCGTGTAACTGGTAGGGACTTTTCTGGGTTGGGGTGACTGCCTATTTATCAAGCATTAAACAATTGTTCCTTCTACTCTTTGGATTCAAAGATTCCCACCTCTCTGTTGAGTTTTTTTCTTTCCCTTGCTTTCCTCACTTGAAGGCAGCTGTTTGTTGCTGTTGATCTTTTCAGTTGGTTGCTAAGTATGTGTACAGTAAAGAAAATAGCATGCATTGTCTATAACTTCAAGTAATTGTAAGTAAATGGTTTTTTAAAAAATTCTTTCTCCTACAAATGTCTCAGAATGACTTACTGAGCATTTAAGTGCCTGTTGATGAGACAGAGGTGCATTCTGGGGAACTATTTTGAGCTATTCTCCGCTGTGGATTTATATTGTGCAGCAAAAAGAATTTCACCAGAAATTCAAAACTCAGCAACAGTACTTACATTCACCCCATTGTTTCTCAAAGAGCTTGAAATGTTTAGTTTAGTAGAGTACAGATATTCCCATTTTCCAAACACAATTCTCTGGCCAGCCTATCAGTCCAAAAAGTAAAAGTCGAGAGTCTGATTTTTTCAGAGATTTTCGGGTAATCCTGTTACTAAGCAGACAGACAGGCAGACAGAAAGACAGACAGAGCAAACCTTCACGTTACCTCTAAGATTTGTTTTGTACAACACAGGCGTTCTTTATGAAGAGCAGTCTAGTGATGAAGATGAATCAAACTGCTTGACATATCAAGATAGATTCAGATTTAACTGCTTTTTCTTGATTGTTGCAATTCATAGTCAATGCTTATATTGATTGGAAGATCCAATGAACCAAACTGTTCTATTTTTGGGACATTTTATAAATGAATTTTTAAAATATATGGGAGTTCAGGCTAATGGTGATGTTGTTTTATCTTCAAACTCTGTTTCATGGAAAGCCTGTAGAATTCTTTGTTGCTTCTTGGACCATGCCACAGGTGATGCTTGAAATACCTGTCCAGAGTAAAATTAAGGTAATATAAAGTGTCATGCTGCAAATATCAGTTCCAATGGAAGGATCGTGAGAATAGACCATTTTGTACATGGGTGAAATTTTGCGGGTGTTTACACAAAAAATATTTCGGTAGCCACAAACAGAGATGTCATGGACACCACAGGCAAGCAACAAAGTAAGGACTGGGTTGCCTACAAAAGGAAGTACACTTCTCCCTTCAACAATGCTGGGATAAGAGGCACCAGAACCCCCATATAGTTCAAAATCTATGTATGCTCCCCAAAACTTAACTACAAAGCATAAAGAGTAGATTTTACACACATATGCACAGATATACAGAGAACAGATGAATTTACTGTATTAACTGTGCATACAAGATGATGATTACAATACTGTACTGTACTTTACAGTTCATATTTACAAAGGTCTTCAGGGTTGTTGAAGGTTTTTCGGGCTGTTTGGCCATGTTCTGGAGGTTTTTCGTCCTAACGTTTCACCAGCCTCTCTGAAACATTAGGAAGAAAAACCTCCAGAACATGGCCAAACAATCCAAAAAACCTTCAACAATAATCGGATCCCAGCTGTGAAAGCCTTTGAGAACACAAAGGCCTTCCTCTTTGTTGTTGTCCTGTCGACTGGGTTCAGAGGGGGAGGAAGTGTAACTTTTTGGAAATACATTGCAATTTCAGCCTGTCTTATTTTTGCTTTTTGATGTCTTTGAAAATGTTTCTATAGGACAGCAGTCCTTCTTCCACTGTTTGCTTGAGTTTTATTGCTCACATCTTAGAAAGGTCCATGTCACTAAAAAAAAAAAAAGTCAAAAGCAGTCTTGAATAAATGGAACATTTCTGCAATATTGTCTATTGTCAATGTTTTCTGGCAGTGCTTCTTCTACATCTTTCATAATCTGGCACTGGTTCAGAAGCAGTCAGCTCCATCAAGATATTTTCCTCTTAATTTCTCTGGCGTGGTGTCTGTTAGCTCTTGAATTTCTCCAAGATTCATGTCTTGAAACCCTTCACCTTTCCTGCCATGCCCACAATCTCTTCCATGATTTTCCAGATTGGTTCTGTCACATGTCCTGACAAATCATGCACAATCTATCATTTTCTCCAGCAGGAATTTATTGTTTCAGGCTTGATGTCTTTCAATGGCTTTTACCCCCATAACAATGATCTTTAATTGTATAATCCTTCCAAGCTTTCACACTGTTCTCTCTACTGGGGTTCTCTTTCATGGCGTTGACAATCCTTTCCATATAGTACTATGTGTAAAGAGCCTCAGCGGTACTTCTGATTGCCTGATCTAGAGGCTGAATTGGAATTGTTGTGTTTGGGGGTCAAGTAGACTGCTTTGATGTCCTTGGTGTTGAACTCATGGGGTTCTGAGTGGCCCTCCAAAAGATTGATTGATTGATTGATTGATTGATTGATTGATTGATTGATTGATTGATTGATTGATTGATTGATTGATTGATTGATTGATTGATTGATTGATTGATTGATTGATTGATTGATTGATTGATTGAAAAATCCATGTATAACCAGAACTGTGCTGCTCCTACCCAGAAAATGCAAGGAAAAATTTATAGTAGGGAAACAATAGCAGGTATAGCATAGCCAAGCAGGTTCCACTTGTAAGGACTGTGTTTTCTCTTTAGAACATAAGAGCTGTCTTGGATCAGCCTGTGGGAAGTTCAGAGACAAAACATATGAATCATAATCCTCAGCTTCCACAGCAACTGGTACCAGAGATTATGATAGGAGAGATATAGTCATGATGACTAGCAGCTGACAATAGCCTTGTAGCACTGATTCTGTTTCAACATGGCTAAAACTACTGTACAGAGGTGTGACTTGGAAATATTTAGTTCTTTCCTGGTTTCTTTATAAAACAATAACAACAAAATGGCATCAACAGAGTCTGTTTGACTTGTTCAAAAGAGAGATCATCAGATGAAAATCTTAAGAGGAGTGGATTATTTATGACCACTGCCATTTGTCAAGGAGCAGTACAGACAGAAATTTAAGAGTACCTTTTAAAAATAGTTACTGCTATTATTTCCAAAGCCAGCCCCACTACTTAGTTACTGCTTTTGAAAAGTAACTCATTTTCCAAAAGAAACTAAAAAATTCCTTTTGAATTTCTTTACATCTCAGGGCTGCAACCTTCTGGCAGGTGAGATCAAACATAGTGTTCTGCAACCCACTCCACTCACAAAACAGGCAGCAACACAAACCAGAATTTCAACTATGTGAATTCAGTCCCAAGATTCAGTCACAGGAACTGAAAAAATACTGTCATACTAGAAAATGAGTGACATTATCCCATATTAAATAAAACTCATAATGTAGGTGCACCTTCATTATTGGGGAAAAGAATGCACTAATCACAGGTAATTTTGTGTACAGAAACCATTCCAAAGAGATATGGCAGGACCACTAACTCAATAGTAGATTGAGGTTCATGCAGGTTCTCTCCATGTATGTGATCACACTATCATGCACTAATACTTCCAGAGGCAGGACTCTAGACAATAAGCCTAGAAAAGTCTTCTCCCTGAAACCACAGAAAGCTTACTGAATGAATGAATGAATGAATGAATGAATGAATGAATGAATGAATGAATGAATGAATGAATGAAGATGGACAGCTGAAAGCTGTGCAATTGTTTTGACCTTAATTTACTGTAGATGTTTATATTATCTCAGTTCCACAAAGTCTTATTCTGCCTCCTTATAGTGGTAAGGAGGTAACTTTTAGCTGTGAAGACCATAGCAGTGACCTTCAAGCTCTTGCAGCTTCTTCTGGATTTTTGGCAGGTTCGTTTTGGCAGGTTCTACCAAGCCTGTAAAACTTTGGGTATTGAAGTCTGAGAATCTGGAGCTAAGAATGGACAAGCTCATCACTGCCTAGAGAACCAACAGAACAGGTGAGTGCATGTTGTAAAGTCCAGCTCCCACACAGGACCCCAGAGAAGTTTCAGAGTTTCCCTCAAGCCTTCCCCAGATGCCCCGTCCAACCCCCAAAATATATATTTTACCTCAGAGATGCATATTACTCCCTCCAGGGGCTTTGGGGACTGCAGTTTACCCCTCTGAATCTGATTTTACCTCCAAAACCCAGGGCAGAGAAGAAAAGAGTACTCAGGCCTTCCAGCATTGCCAGCCCTTGGAGACTGCCTACATGTTTTCACCATAGAGCAGAGAAAGATCTCTCCCTCCCCTCTGAAATCTTGCAGACGGGAAGGGGAAGCATTTAAAGTGGATTCATGAGTGTTCAAGCAATATATCATATTTTTCCTTGTATAAAACAACAATTTTTCCTAAAATAATTAGAGGGGAAAAGAATGTTGTTTTATACACAGAAGGAGGCAGTTGCACACGTGCTCGGGCGCCTCTTGCTGCAGCTGCCACCACTGCCCAACTGCCTCTTCCAGAGCTCACGGCTTGTCCCCTCCGGTGGCCCTGAGGCAGCAGCAGCGGCAGCAGGAGGCAGAGACCAAGGAGCATTCACATGTGCTCGGGAGCCTCTCGCTGCTGCCTCCCCCACCCACCCGATCACCACCTTCAGTGGAACTGAGAGGGCTCATTTCAGTCACTGCCTTGTCCCCTCCTGCTGGCGGAGGCAGCAGGAGGCAGAGGAAAGCACGTTCTCGCGTACATTCGGACGCTTCTTCATGCTGCCGCTGCTGGATCACCTCCTCCTCCAGCAATCGTCTCCTTAGGGCAAGGGGCAAGGCAGTGAGGTGAGCTGGAGGTGAGCCCGGGCAGTCGCACTGGAGGAGGCGATCGGGCGGGCAGTGGAGGCAGCAGCAGCAGGAGGTGGAGGAGCAGTTGCCCATTAACTGCTCCTCTGCCTCCATCAAGGGCCAAAATTAGGGGGTCATTTTATACATTGTGGGGTCGTATACACGAAAAAATACGGTAAGTATAACATCTATCTATCTATCTGGACCAGAACTTGGAAATGGGTGGAAATGGTGGTGGGACCCCAGAAATAATGTCACCACTATAAATCTGTTATCCTCTAGATAGGTAGCTACCTCTGCAATATGGCCGATGATGCTAATACTATGCTGGATGTCTAGCAACTGGAGGACAAATTCTGCATATGCTGCAGGGACTTCTTGCCATTTGTTGTTTTCCAGGAAAAGTCAGCTTTATTTTGGGTCCATCACCATGTGGCTTTTCACCTAGAAAGTAACCGTGTTCGTACACCAACATGGTTCCTAAGAGCTAGTGTGGTATAGGAGTGTTGGACTAGAAGTTGGAAGATTCCCGTTCAAGCCCCTAGTGAACCATGGAACTAATTGGGGACCTGGACAAACCTCTCTCCCGGAGGTACCGTACAGTTTTGTTGTGAAGATACAGTGGAGAAGAACAGAGCAATGTAGACTTCTGAGCTCTAATGGAGGAAAAGGCAGGGTATAAATCTAACCAACACAAAATGAAATATGTAAGAAGCGATAATATGCTAAAAGCTCCTTCAAGGAAAATCATTCATCCACTTTAGGAGGAAAGGATGGTACAATGCACTAAATTTAACAGAATTTAGGGACAGCCTTTGGTTTGGCAAAATGCCCCATCATAATGCTTAAGAATGGATATGTAGTAAATGTAATTGTCTCTGAAGCATACTGTTATGTTTTCTTCTAGCACATTAATGTGCTCACTGAGCCACATTAAACAAAGGAAAGTATTATATCTTGTTCAAAGAGAGAGGTGGATGTTGCCCATAAAATACGAAATGTTATTTTGAAAACTTTGTCATCCATTCCTCCCCTTGCAATTCAGCGAACGCGGAACATGTTCAGGCCTCATCAACCCAAAGAAAGACATAGCGGTCTATGGGCAATAATAACAGCCCACAATGTTTTCCCAGTATTGTTCTCTGCAGAAATACAGTGGTGCATCGCAAAAGAACAGTCTTTCCTCTGGTTCCATCATCCTTGACCGTTAGCCATGCTACATCAGGCTGATCGGAGTTGTTGAAGACCAAAACATAGGTTGAGGAAAAGGGGGGGCGGGTAGGTGAGCCAGCTTTACACACAGGTTTAAAACAAGATTAGTTTTTCACAAATTAGCATTTTAATTATTTACAGTGTCATATACAGACAGTCTCTGTAAGCTACCTGATCCCAACGCTATCAGCCATTTTTTAATGAGGTGCAGAGCAGAGGTTTATATATGGATGGTCTGAATAGCTTAGTGATAAATGCATGTGTATCTACATTTGTGTAGCATGAGGAAGCCAATGTGGCACATTGAATGATGAAGAGGTGCTCCCATTAGACTTGAACATGATTACACTCAAATGGCTGTGAGGTGCTTTCCATATTAACGGCTGAACTCCAGTGGTGAAGTACCAGCTTCAAATGCAACCACATTCTAAGGGCCAATACATGTATCTGACATCTCTCAATAGGGATGGAAAAGGTCCCTGCCTGAAGCCTTCTAGCAGAAAATGTTTGCTGTCTTTCCAAGCAGAAAATAAGTAGTCTGCAGCTGGTTCTCCTGGATTCCCTGCCTTTTCCTGGGAAGCCTCTGGGAAGATGACATGGTGTATCATCTTCCCCTGGATGGCGCAGTGCATGCTGGCAGTTGTAAAGGTTTGGAGCCCTGTAGAAAGGTGGCAAAAGAACAACACTTGGAATTAACACTTGGAAAGAAACAGTGCTACCTGCAATACATTCCATTTTGGGTAATGAGTGGGCAATGACAGATTACTTTCAACAACAGTGAACCAGCTACTATTATTCATGCCGTGTGTAAAACAAAGAGCCAAAGATAGGTATACCAAGAAATTTACTATGCGGAACACAATCATTCTGGAACAAATCTTTGGTTCTGTACATTGGAGATCAATGCCAAGAATGATAAAATTCTAAGGAAAGGGAAAATAAAGTGGGTTCTAAAAATCGAAGACTTCTGGTTCAAATGAGGAAGTGGAGTTCCTTGCGCTCCTCTAATATTTGGCATTCTCAAAATCCTCCCTTCTCTTTAGCCCAGTCCTATCTAGAGATGAGTGTCCTTGAATTTAGTTGGCATGCTTTGGATGGACACATTTCTGCCAAAGAGAATAAAATTCATAGCCTTGCATTTGGTTGCGTTAAGATACCACTGCACTGGATTGGAAATGCCTTCAAAATCATTTTCTGCAGGCTGTAACTATGTACAGGCTGCATAATTCAATGTGTGAGAATAAATTATTTCAAACTGCTTGACGCTTACACAAGCGTATTTACACATTGTCTTCCACATATCTTTGCAGCCCCCTGCAGAAGGCCTGAAGACCTCAACAGGTTGAAATGTGTCAGGCATTTTAAGCAATAAACATGATATTACAACAACCTGAGCCATGTTCCTCCTACACATGAGTTCCGTTTGGGCATTCTTCAGGTTTTTTTGTTTTCTTTTTGATATCTTTTTGCCTAATTCAAAGGAGATTTAGCCTAAACATTATGAAGAACTTCCTGGCAATAGCAGCTCTTTGAGAATGGAATGGACTGCCTCGGAAGGTGCCCATGCACCTTCATTGAAGGTTTTTAAAATGGAGATGAGATGGTCACCTGTCAGAGATGCTTGAGTTGTGGAGTTCCTGTTTTGCGAGGGAGTTGAACTCAGTGGTCCTTGGGGTCCCATCCAGTTCTAAAGATCTACGATTCCCATTTTTGTACTTCTAAATGACTTTAAAAATCTAACCAAAAACATTATTTTTGTTAACACATTCCTTAAGCATTACAAACGAGCAGCAACAAAAGTGGACTCCTTTTAAAAATAATGCTAAATTGCTATCTTTTGCAATAACCTTTCCAATCTCAGCTAAAAGAGGCCCACCTCCAACACACACAGAGTGCTCTGCATCAAGTACATCTCCTGACCCCAGAAAATGTCACTAGAATTATTTTCCAATTCATCTAAAACAAGTGAACTTTTATTTTGAATCCTATTCTCCCCCCCGCTTGAAATGGGTAGGGGACATATTGAAAATTTCCATGTCATTAAATAAATGCTGATTTCCATATATTATAATATGAAGCACACTGAAACTTGTGTTAAACTAAGGAATGCCCTCCTTAAATCTTTGTAACATGGGCCGAAATACAGCAGGAAGTTGCAACTAGACTAGGCCCCTTGAATAAGTGGGGTTTGGTGAGTTTAATCTTCTGTCAATTCAAACTAAAACTATTTCAAAACAGATGAGAAAAGAATGCAAAGTGTTTAAAGCTTATTTCCCAGGAGCCCATTCAATTGCCAAAAGCCTGCCTAAACCAAGGGAGCTTTTCCTGTTGGCAGAAGGAAAACAGGAAGGAAAGCAATCTAGGTTCCCACCAAAGTGGGTTCCTCAGCCCCGGAGAAGTCACCGATAAAGCCTTCTCTTTGGTCCTAACTAGTTGAGCTGGGGGGCAGTGACCGAAGGAAGCCTCTCCCCAAAGACCTTAAAATTTAGGGATTTTAAAATATGGGCAGATGTGCTCTTTTAGAATGCCTGAACCCATGACATTCAGGGCTTTTGGGATCACTACCAGCACCTTTTATAAGTCCCAGAACAGACCAATAGCGAGAGATTACTGGAACCAACGCAATACAGCTCCTCCAAGTTTCATTCTAGAGAGGCAACCCAAAAGGATAGAAAGATCAAAAGCCGCCAAAAGTTCTTGCAGGAGCAACAGGGATACTTCCACAGTCCCAATTCTCACTATAGGTCATCATCACCAAAGTGACCAAAGCCAACTTCATTTCATAAACAGGCCTGAAGCCAGACTAAAATGGATTGACACAATCCGCTGCATCCAGAAATCCTGGTGCTGGGAATTCAACATTGGGAGCTGGGAATCAATATGTACCTTTCCCATGAATGGAATATTGAAGACTGGTCAGGAATTGCCTCGCACGATGGAGTTCAGGGAAGGCTTTTTAAAGTAAACAGTCTTCCCGCCACTTCTTTAATTTAAGGCAGACTGGAATCCTGCCTTCCTATAAAGAGGCATTCACCACTCCCTTTAGATCTCACAATTTAGCTACTCCCTCCCTGGTGACTTTTATAATCCAGGAAGAGCAAGGATCTAGAACACTTGGGTAGCTTTCATGTCTCCAAGATCCTGTTCATGTCCTCAGACTGGAGAACCTGAACAGCATTTATTACTGCAAGACAAGCAGGAGCCAGTTGATCAGTTAGGCCTGTAACACACCTACAGTGCACAGCTCAAAACAGTTTTGCCTGCACAGCATCCTGCAGTTTCTTCACCAAGAGCTATCAAGTTATTTACATCCTTTCCTTCTAGGCCATAGTCCAATGGGCCCTTGATCACTGGAGAAAGCTGTGCTAGACAACTCTGTGCAGACCCAATATTAGCAGAGAAGAACAAATTCTTTGCTATCACTAGAGTGGGGCAGACTAGAGATGGGCACAGCTCCTGCCTGTTTTTACACACAGCACCACAGGTGCCACACATTACCTTCCCCCGCCTCCCTGGCTGGATCCCCTACTCACCAGCCAGCGCATGCTTCTCTCCTCCTCTTTGGCTATTCAGTCAGTCTCCGGCAGGAGCATGGGCTTCCTGGCCCTGCCTCCTTGACTGATCACCCATTCAGAAAAGGAGGCAAAACAGGCAAACCTGTGCTCCTGCCGGGAACTGGCCAAGCAGCTGAGGAGGAGGAGAGGAGCGCACTCCAGCTGGTGAGTCGGGTCACTGGCCAGGAAAGTGGGAGAAGGGAAGCCAAGGCACCTGCGGTGCCATGCGTACGAACCAGCATGAACCTCCAAACTGAGGTTCATGCACATATCTAGTGCAGCCATTTTAGTGGTCTCCAGCCCATGACTGCAAGCTCTTTCCTTATGGTTTGTGCCATTGTCATCCTAGTCCAGGAAAGCAAGGTGGTTACTTTGTCTTCGTCCTTTCCAAGGTGATGCTTAGGAGTAGAGATGGGGCTGAATATAAAAATGGACTGGTTTGTCAAAAAAATAGTCAATTAGTTAAATTGCCAATTTGTTAAATATTTGTCAATCCGTATTCGACAAATTTTAAGTCCCGACGAATACAGATCAACAAATATTTTCCCATTTTTATTCGTTCTTCGTAAAAACAAAATTTAAAAAAACATCCTGCCTACCAGCCGCTGATTAGCTGATCGACGGGCCAATAGGCAGCCATACACCCCACAGCGTACCCCCACCCCTTTCTCTTCGTACCTTAGCCCCACCCTACCCCCGTTGCCATCCTCTTACCGCAATCACCACTGCCACCAAGGTTTCCATCTGGCCTCCACAGCCATGGCTTGTAAAAAGGGAAACTGGCTGCCCTTTGCAAAGATGGCAGCTACAGCTTCATTTAGGGTAGGGAAGCTGCATCTGCCATCTTTGCAAAGGGCAGCCTGAATTTTCTTAGCCTGCCCTAAGCGGAGGCGTAGGGTGGCGGTGTCGATTTTTAAATACCCTCCATGAATTGACAGATAACTTTGTTATTCATCGCTTCATGGGGGGCAACTTTGTGCTTCATGAGTCATCAACTTTTGATGACTCACGAAGCAGGTCGACTAGCCAAAATGGTGAGTTGTCCCCATCTCTACTTAGGAGCAGTCATGTTCACCACCTTCACCATTAGGGATAGTATATTTGGGTTGCTTTTTTAAACTACAAATCCCATAATCCTACATTCTAGGATTATGGGATTTGTTCTACCTGACAGACATTTAAATGTAACCCACCTGGGAGAAGGGCCTCAACTTGAAGGCTTTGAGGCTGAGCTTGATCTATAATTTTGAGTAAGGTGGGGGGAAAAAGAAGCTCTCAGCTAGCCCTAGGCCAGGAAGAGGAATGGGGCCAGGCCTAGCTCCCTCATGAAGCCTTACAGTTGGTCAGTTTTGGCCAGGTGAGCCACAGTTAGGTGTCTGTCTATCATGTCGAACTCTCAACATAAAAACTGGGGGATTTGTAGTCCAAGAAAGCAGAAAATCATATTCCTTTTCACCGTCTCCCCAATCAAGGTTTTGATGGGATCACTGCCAAGTCGGCCTTCATTTAATTCACTGAAGCTCTGAATGGATGAGAGCAGAAAACCAACGGTACATGTCCACTCCACCACGTTCAAATAACAATCTGTAAATGCTTCTCATGAAAATTCTTAGTAGTTTGCTAAGTTGCATAAAGAACTATCCAAAGTAGCTTGATGTACATTTTAATGTGAGGAGGGGAACCTCTCTCCGTTATTCCATGCCCCATTTTCTTTTCCCAAATGAGTTGGCTGATTGGCCCATTATCCTGTAACTTGGCGTACCTCTGGCTGTTAACTCTGAATGTGCAACTTCTGTTCAGGAAACGCACGTACATTTTAACCATCAGAAGCTACTCCCCGGCTTACTCAAGCTTTTAAAATCAAATTGACACATTAGCAGACTTCTTGGGGACATGCCATTTTATAAATATTTATTTAAGTCATTAATTTGAATTATAGAATTAAGAGACACATTATGTTATTCAAAAAATTATGGCTAATCACAAGAAGGATGTGAATGAAGAGAAGGCCAAGACGTGCTGTTCATTCCTGCACAGGGCATCAATTGAGTCAGCGAGCTGCAGTCCCATTTAACATCAGATGCGTAATTCTACTTACTTCAGTGTTCTAATAATTTCCACGTATAAAGGGATGTCTGGGAGAACATAATGAGGCATAGGAACATTAAGTCTTTTTTATCTATTAGTCTAATTAAGTGCAATTTCAGCTTCGGCTCCTGTTTTTGCCATGGGGGTGTAGTGGGAAGAACCAAAATCTAGTCCACTCGATGCAAAGAGAGGGAAAACCTTATTTTCTGAAAAGGTGCAAGAACAAAAATGAATAATTGGCTTGCCCTGAAGAGGATTTGCAAAACAAGAGCCATGAACCTTGGAAATCTAGAGCATGTATGCACTAGAAATACAAGCCACCCAGAGTGGTTGACCAGACCAGATGGGCGGAATATAAATCAAATAAATACATAAATACATAAATACATAAATACATAAATACATAAATACATAAATACATAAATAAATGAATAAATAAATAAATAAATAAATAAATAAATAAATAAATAAATACATACATACATACATACATACATACATACATACATACATACATACATACATACATACATACATACATGTTTATCCCAGTTTAGAGCTGTGACCTCCTCCACTAAACCCCAGTGGCCACATGAACAAGAGGAAAGGGTTGTTGTTGCACCTTTAATGGTTATGTAGAAGTGGGCATTGAAGCAGGTGTAATGTCTCTGCTCCTTTTCCCCCATGTAGACACCCTATTGTGCAGCCTTGAAACTGAAGTGTGACAAAGATGCTTGAGCTCTTTCTGTGACAATGTTAATCTCTTTTCATGGAAGTACAGTTCTCTGAGGAAAAATTATGAGTACTGAACCACTTCACATCTTTAGCATAGTTCCAGTCCATTACCTGGTTGACTAACTCTATAAGCGCACTGTCACTCAAGGAAGAAGTGACTAATGGGGGGATGAATAATACTTATGGAATTTTATCACCTTAAAATCATCATCATCATTGCGGTTTATGGCGACCCTTTCCAGGGTTTTCTAGGTAGACAATACACCGAGGTGGCTTACCACTCCCTTTTTTCTGGGAACACCCAGGGATTGTGTAGCTTTCCCATAGATACACAGGTTGGCTCTATTTGCAGGAGGCCCAGTGGGGAATTGAACTCCCAACCTTTGGCTCCGCAGACAGATACCTAAACTACTGAGCTATCCAGCCAGCTTTTATCACCTTAAATAAGATAAATTGAACTGCTATACCTCCATTCATGCTCCATTAGCAAGGAGACAGAGAATCAATCTACAAATTTGTTCTATATGTCATGTTCGTACTGTTATTGTAGAGTGGAGGCCTTCAAGCTTCCGACTGCGATATGCTGCTCTTGTCCAGTTGCTTTAGGACTAAAGAGGTCTGCCGAGGGCTTATTTTGCGTTTGGCAGCAGGTTGACCAAGCGGAAGAACATTTTGAACTGGTTATCTAGAAATATTTTGACAACACATCAGGCAGCATGTCCTGATAGTAAAAGCTGCCCAGCGGTAGAATGGATGATCATTGATGGTAGTGTATTTTCCCTCATTATGCTGTAGTGGATAAAGTGACAGACTAGGACTCAGGGGGCCTGGATTCGAATTCCATTCAGCCATCTGAAACTGGTAAAACCGTTCCTTAAATATTTCACTTTACTTGAAAGCTCTATTAGGGTTGCTATAAATTAGTTCCTACTTGACAGCACATAACAACAAAAGAGGTTGTTAAACAAGGTTGGCTGGCCATCTGTCAAATATGCTTTAGTTGTGGATTTCCTGCTTTGCCCTGGAGTTGGTCTTGTTGATTCTAGGAGTCCCATCCAGGCCTATCCATCTGTGACTTCACAGATGCCATGTTTTGCAAGCAGGGATTCTATATCTCTCTTTGGACTAAGAGGGACTGTTAGTGACATTGTTCTTGTGTAAACAGATTACTCACGCATCTTGCTCTCTGGGAACAAATTGCTGTTATTGTTTTCATAACCATGGCTCTAAATCAAGAACAATCAATTCACATCTTTGCAGGTTTTGTCATAGTTAAGCTCTGTAGGATCCACATAGGAAGAAGTTATGAGAATGGCTTCCCCTTCGCCTTATTAATCTGCCATATAACAGTTCAGTTGACTGTGCATGAAGTGATGAGCTTATACCTAGAATCCTAGTGAGCATGACCAACCCCCCTTCCAAAAAACCCCCCACAGTTTTTCCAAGTTCTGAGTCCAACTAGTCTGTATTTCAGAAGAATAAGATGACACTTTATTTTCTTTATTTTCTCTCTCTCTCCATGACTCAAACCATCCAATGTATGTGTATGAAATGGATAAACCCTTAAACCTCACTTGTGACATATTTAGTTATTGCATTAAATTCTGGTCTAGTAGCAGGTACAACTTTAATGTTCAGGTTTATGCAAGCAACAGCATGGTCCAAACCATTTCATATTCCTTCCCTATGATTTAAAACAAAACATATCAGTGTTATTTTGTACGTCTGGGCAGATGCAGGAGTAAACTATTCAAATGTCAATACATTTCACACTTACTCTTTTCTTGACTAAACTTCCATTTTTGTTGGAGTTTTATTTTGCAACCTCGCATGCTGTCTGTAATTTATGTGACAGGGAGATACTTTTCTGTGCTGAGGGCAATTACCTCTCTAATATTACCCAATCATTTCTTCCAGACTTTTATTTCAAAGAGACCTCACCTCTCTGCTAAGTGCTTGTTCCCCTCCATTGAAATTTGTTGGAAGTCATGTTTGTTAGTTTGCTGCTGATTTGTTCATAACTATAAGTAATGAAATGTTTTTATTCCTACTCCTACAAATATCTCAGAGTGAGTTACTGTCAGTTAATGAGAAATGGATAGACTATCTGGGGAACAAGAAACTATTCTGTTGTGTGAGTCTCTGTACTTCTACTGTGTAGCAGAAATTCTACATTTTACCAGAAATTCAAAACTCTGCAACAATTTTCATGCACAGAGAATTTTTATGCATAGGGGAGTGGTCAACCCACTTGTAATACAAAGGGCTACTGTCCAAACAGATTTTCTCAACCAATATCAGTAAGAACTTTGATAAACCTTGATAAAACACCCACTTGTACACGGGGGAATCAAATACTTTTTAAAGCAAAAGCTGAAGTCATCTGTGAATATCTGAATTAGAAAACCCAAGCTGAGGCAGTATCATGCCATAGTCCCCCTGATTTCTTACCAAAAGTTTAAGGCATGGAAAAAGATTATACAGCAGATTTACTTAAAAAAACACCAGGCTGGGTATCACCTATAGAGGCCTTTACACAACCTAACCTCATGACAGAAGCAAAAATTTTAAGATATCAAGATTAATTTGAAAAGGATCGTGATTTAAGGTCCAAAGAAGAGTTACAAACACAAAACATATATCTAGACTGGTGGTCTAGTGCAGAAATGGAATTTAGGTACACAAAAGATAAAATAGAGGGCATTCACACAGAACAAATGACATTCGATAAACTTTTGTTGGGTCCAAATGAAAAAGCAATTTACAAAATGTATGATTATCTGCTCAAAACTAAAATGCAAGGTGAGATTGTAAAAGAATGTATGATTAGGTGGGCACAAAATATAGGACATAATATTGATATTGATCAATGGTTGCAAATATGGAAAAATAACATAAAGCTCACAAAATCAGTAAATGTTAAGCAGAACATATATAAAATGTTGTATAGGTGGTATAGGACTCCAAAAAAACTGTCAAAGATTTATACAGAGGTGTCAGATGTGTGTTGGAACTGTAAAGCACAAGAGGGAAGCTTTTATCATACAGTATGTGGTGGACTTGTAAAGAAGCAAAACAGTACTAGATAGCAGTAAATACTTTGTTACCAAAAAAATTGCTTTGTAATGTTCCACTAACTCCAGAATTGTTTTTAATGACTATTATACCAGATAATATAGATAAGACAAAGAACTACCTAGTTATATATATAGTCACTGCAGCCAGAATTCTTTATGCTAAGAACTGGAAGAAATTGGAGGTGCTGAAGCAAGATTAGCTCCTAGAGAACATTTGAGAAGCAGCAGAAATGGATATACTTTTGGAAGTGTTGAAAGACTGCTCAACAAAAGGCAACTGAACGATGGCGTTTCTTATATAAATGGCATGAGTCGGTAGATAGAACTTGATCAACATAGAATTAAACTAAGATGTAACTACAGATAGGAATCTGGAAGGGCAATCAAACTGTAGAAAGGTGAAAAATGGACTTAATATTGTAACATGACCAAACGGGATTTGATGATAGTACATTTTATGTTTTCCTTTTCCCACCCTCCCCCTCTCACATTCCCCTTACTTTCTGTATCCCTTACCCCACCCCCAGCTTAAAAATAAATAATTTCCCAGCTGTACAGAGCAACAATGTATGCATGTGCTGCTGCTTGATTCCAATCCTATGTTTACACACCGTGTTGCCAAATTCTTTACTGCTGCTATGGGCATTAGAAAAAGGATCCTAACAGTGGATGGGCGTCCATTGTCAGAGCATGGTTTGCTAGACATTTTGGAATTGCTTCAGGGGAGATGCTTTGACACTGTTGTTGTTTACCTCAGAACCGACTATTGCTTTGCATTCCATCCCAATATTTTTGTCTATTTCTGTATATCTGTATATTTTAGATGTTTTATTTGTGGCTGTTCTTTTGACCGTAATAAAGTTTTATCTATCTATCTATCTATCTATCTATCTATCTATCTATCTATCTATCTATCTATCTATCTATCTATCTATCTATCTATCTATCTATCTATCTATCTATCTATCTATCTATCTATCTATCTATCTATCTATCTATCTATCTATCTGAAAAATAAATAAATAAAAGGGGGGGGAGTTTGAGGCACAGAAGCAAGCTTTGAAACATACAGATGAGGTAGTCTTTCTAAATTTGTGAAATCTTATTTCAAACAAGTCCTGTGTTTAAATCTGGGAGCACCAGTCACTTGGAAGCTGATTTACATAATTCGGGAGGTGAGAGAAGCTTCTGCTGTGACACCCAGGACACTCACACTAGTGAAGAATCTCCTTCTTCAAGTCACAGGCTGTTGGTAATTTAGGTTTCTAGCCTGAATAGTGAGGTAAGCTTCAAGAGGTCAAAAGCTAAAAACCTGAAGTGGCAACCTTGAGCTCACTTACCTTGGAAACGGCAGAATTTACCTCTGAGTAGAAGTATCTCCTATTTCTATGCTAATAGGATTTAGAGAAAGAAGAATTAGGATTTTGCACGCTTTTGGTCTAAATTACCATAAAATCCTATCAACTCTGTTTTACAAAAGAGCTTGCTGCATTATGTTGTTTGTATGAATGGAAATGAACAGGACTTGAATGCTTTCTGTCCAAATTACCATAAAATCCTCTCACATTTTTTCCCCAAAAATAAGTTTTCTGGCTGCAAGCAATGACGTATTTAGAATCCTGTCTTAAGATAAAAGAAAAATAACAAAATGTTATACTTTGTTTTTCGTGCTGTATATATTTATTCTTATTTTCCAGAATAACATCCATGTCTGAAAATCACTTAAACTAAATACAATTATATATTGCATACAGTATTATTCTCTCAACGCATTCTGTCTCTTTCCTCCCACCCCCCCGCCTTCCCTTCTCCCCTGGCCCAATGTTTGAGAATGCATCTGTGGATGCCACAAAATGTTAATATTTTGGAAATAATGTGCAATTTATTTTTGTCTCTCTGAATTGCTGTAATTTGCATCATAAAACAAGGGGGTTATAAGCAAAGCTTTGCTTTTGACCTTTTCTTTGTTCTTTGTACTCCAGTTGAATAACAATATGCCTAGGGTTGTGACCTGAGACATCTTTGTTGTGGAACAATGGCTAAGATAATAATAATAATTGCACTACTTTTGTCCAGATCACTTTCCTCCAGATCTTTGTGTCTCTTCTGGCTCAGCCCATTGATGGACTCTGTGCTTCTGTGTTTGGTGTATGAAGACAAAGGTCACCCAGCAGAAGATATCTTGTCACTAGTCCAAGAAAAATACTTTTCAATATATACAATTTTTCCTTTCTCTTCAGTGCCATGACTCCTATGATGAGATGTAATATTTCCTTTAGAAGGCCAGTGTTGGCCACTTGAAAATAAATGAAGTTTGGTCACAGCACAATAGATTCTCTCTGCAAGCACAATGCTGATAGGATCAGAAGACTGGGAAGGAAAAGACACAAGTAAGTCTCTATCAAATTGAAATCACAGGCCGGGCAGTGTGATAAAAATAGCTGTTTCCCACCATACACCTTTAAAACCCAGATTCTCTTTTAAGGCAAGCGAACAAACTGATGTGTGCTCGATTTTCATTGATTTCTGTGGCACCTATCAGCACATCAAGTGCACATGACTGTGTCTTAAGTAGCATTTTAAAAATCCTTACTGAACATTGAATCTCATTGTGTTCATTAGGGCTTTCTATTAAGAAAGTGTCCATAGGAATGAAAAGAAGAGAAAATAAGTCATCTAAATATGAAGCAGTTCTAAATCTCTGACTACATATTGTTGTTGTTGTCATGTCCCATTAAGTCACCTACAACCCTATTTGGAGTGGTCTCCAAAATGTCCTGTCCTCAACAGCCCTGCTCAGCTCCTGCAGACTCATGCCTGTGGTTTCCTTTAAGGAGTCAATCGATCCCATATTTGATCTAGTTTTTTCTCTCTGATGAATCAATGAATGAATTTCTCAATTCATTTTTGCCTTTGAAACCCTACAAAATGCCCCCCCCCAAGCACCTAGAGAGAACAAATTCACAGGGAAGCTTTCCCTGACTCTCCTGTACTTGCTTTGCGCATTTGGTGAAGTTTGGATTTTGAACATCCACATTGTTATACACTGGCAAGTAAAGACTCCCAGGAAGGTTCCCCCCCCCGGCACCTGGAGGCACCAAAATGACCAAGAAACTTCTACTGACTCTCCTCTACAATCCCTCCATGTTTGGTGAAGATTGGGTTTCAGACATCTGAGTTATACACCCAGAAAGTGGGTCTCACTAGGAAAGTACCCTTTAGCTGCTGGCTTGAGGAAACCCAATCTTCACCAAAGGGGAACATATTGTAGAGGAGGGCCAGGGAAAGTATCTTGGTGATTTTTATATCTCTAGGTGCCCGGGGGGAGGGGGGAAGGCATTTGCAGCCAAAGGAATCAACAAATTAAAAATCTCTAAAAATGTATTGGTTATTTGTATGGGGGCATTGATTTGTCTGAATACGAATTGATGAATTAGTGATTTTTGAACCAATTTGGTAATACGTTTTTTTAATTTGTGCCCATCTCTAAGGAAGACCCTTGATTCTGTATAAAAAGGGTTAAGAAAAAGCAGCCCTATCTGTTCTGACTCTCCTAATAAAACAATTTTGCTCTGGCCAACTTTTATCACTAGATTTCATTGTATAGGACTCACAATCGAAACACGTGCATTCTTTTATTAGATTTTTATTATAGTAAACCTTGGTTAAAAGTTATCAGAACTGCAACAGAGAACAGTGTTTCATACTCTGTATTCTCTGCATCAACAAAAAAATAGCTCGCAGGCAATGGAAAGGAAAGGGAAAGCTATAAAAATGCCATCTACATTTGCATGTTTCCCTTCAACTCTCAGAGTCACAAGATATTTAGACTTGTAATTCGATATGCGCCAACCGCAATGGGACTTACATCTGAGTAGACACCTAGAGGATTACGCTGCACAGGTAAAATCTTAACCTCTCAGTTAAACAGACTCTTCAATAACTATCAATCAGTGAATTAAAAAGCATTTTGATCTGCAGAGAAGAAGAAGATGATGATGATGAGGGACACATAGTAGTGACCTAGAAGCTTCCGCACAAGACCTGTGATCACCTATAATTTCTGTTCATACAGTTCAGACTAATATCACCATCTTGATTCATCCACTCAACAGTCTGTGAAGTACTCTTTTCCCTGTGTAGAGACAAAGACGTAGAAACACTGGAATTCAGCAGAAAGTCACAAGCTGCTTCCCACTTGGCCACCCAGAGTTACAGATCATACATAGGAAAGTGTTTGGTGGCTATTGATGAACTTGCAGAGGCAGGGTACTTTTGACTGCCCTCTGATATTTTGGATTACTGCTTCCACAGCCTCTTACCTCGGTGTTCTAATAAACCTGCTGGATAGGGCTCAAGAGAATTGTGGGCCACAAGAATTTTGAAGGATGGATTCTGCATTTCCATGTGGTGTAGAGGATAGAGTGATGGATTAGGATGAACGCAAGAGTACAGCCACACACGGCCATGGAAACCCACTGGGGGAGTGGAACTGGTAAAACCACTCCTTAAATATCTCACTTACCTCGAAATCCTCATGAGGGTATCTTATAAGTCAGTTCCAACTTGATGTCATAGAACACACACAAAGATTCCGCACATTGGAATACATCCTTCATTTCTCAATATCGGCTATGTTCGAACCTGGTCTTGTGCAGTCTCCCTCTCCCTTCTCCCTCTCCTCCTCCTCCTCCTCCTCCAGTGTAATCAAAAGGAACAGCTCTAAAGCTTTTGCTTCTATTTTTAATTCTGGGTCATTAGAAGTTTGTACGCCATTTCATACCTGACAATGGGAGAGCAATAGCTGTACACAACGTATTCAGCTAGTGGACTCTGGATCTTCCATTGACTCGAAAGGCTAGCTAATTCTGTGTTGTCTGAAAATGTCTCTGATGGCAGCTGTAATAAGTGTTTCCGTTACAGTCAGCAGATAGAAGATCTAGGATACGGATGCCTCCAGTATCAGCACAATTGACAAGAGCCACAATAATCTTTTCAGATGCTGAAAACAGAATTTGACACTAATGAGTGGCTGTACTCTTGCGTTCATCCAATTCCAGTGAAAGCTTAAAAAAAAGAACAACACCAAAAATCAAATGGAAGAACATGATGATTAAGATGCAAATTGGAACCACTAACAGCCCAATTTTCCCAACAGCTCCACCAAAGCAAGCCATTCATTTCATTCCATTTCAACATGGAAGTTCGCTTTAATTATTAGTCTGGCTTGTACTAATGACTAATATTGTAGAAGGCATAGTAGTTGATAGTGGCCAGCTGGGAAATTTATTCCAAAGCATTTAATTAGACACCATTAAATTGCCAGAAAGTGTCTGACGCATCTGGTCAATTATATTATTGACGAGGAAAAACATACGTAATAAGAGTAGCACAGAATAAAATAAATGTGGATGGAGAAGATCTAACACACGTGTCTTGATTTAGACTAGACTGGTGTGCATAATATTGGCTGCACGGAGGGACTTAGTTCACTACTTGAAGCATTAGTTGAGATTTTAAAGTAACAACATTCCACACATCTTAACATTTGCGGTCTACAGCACATTTCATGCAGGTCTCATCCTATAAGCCAGTGATCCTCAACCTTGGGCCTCCAGATGTTCTTGGACTACAACTGGCAGAAGCCTTCACCACCACCTCTGCTGGCCAGGATTTCTGGGAGTTGAAGTCCAAGAACATCTCGAGGCCCAAGGCTGGGGACCACTGCTATAAGCCACTGTCCCAGCGAGGCTTTGTCAAGAGACTCAAGCTCTGCATGGTGGTTCTGTGGCCGAACCACAAACAGACATTTCTGGTTCTGGTACGGAGCCCTGCAAGGAAGGACAGAGAAGAAAAGGAAGGGCTTCCACTTCACAGGAGGCCTAGAAAGTCAAATTCAGTTCAAAATGTTTCCTAAGAGAAAAGCATGGCCAGAACCTCTCATATGTCATTCAGGCGAGATGAGAAGTCACTGGGTAGTAGTTGTTGCTGCCGATCAAGCGGAGTTCTGTGCAAATCCAGTGAAGTGAAAGCAGTTCTTCCCCTTGGGTGACAAAGCAGCCTGTTTTAGGGAGAACAGTCCACCATCTGAAAGACTGCTTGAGGACAATTCTCCTTTTGAAAATTCAAAGTCTAGTCTAAATCTGATTTAAGAGACAGACAGGAAGCAGAATGAGGAAATGGTTGTTGTGGGGTTTTCGGGCTCTTTGGCCATGTTCTTCCTAACGTTTCACCAGTCTCTGTGGCCGGCATCTTCAGAGGACAGCAACCTGTGCTCTCTTTTAAAAAAATCTCTTAGAAAACCTGGATTTGCAGCTGTAATGTTTTATTATGTAAAGCCGCCTAGAGTGGCCTTTTAGGCCAGATGGGTGGGGTATAAATCAAATAAATAAATAAATTATCAGTTAGAAGTATTGAGCATGGTGGTCATTGTCCACAGTTCTGGTTGTGACAATCGTATCTATTCCTCTTTCAGCAAAACAGTGGTAGTGCTGTTTCTGAGGAATGTGTTTTGTGTTTTGTTTTGTGTGACACAGGAGATCTGACAGTGTCTCTTGCGCACGAGGTTATTCTCCAAATATTGCCGTATCTTTTGACCATAGCAATCAATAATCTATTCTCCAGCAATCACCAAGTCATAATGGTGTCAGTTACCAGAAGCGTGTTTTGGAGTCTCAGTCATATCTTTGTGGAGAAAGCAAGGTTAAGGTTAGAGGTGCTTTTGTTACAGACAAGAAAAAGAGATGTGACAACAAAGCTAATTAAATAATTCCCACCTGAGAAGGCACAAGATCCAGCCACGACATGTGAATAAGAGTTTATCAAGTCAGAAACTAGGAAGAATGGAAATTGTTTGGTGTTGTACTTGGTCTCAGGCACCAGTCAAAACCCAGGTGAGTGAAGGCTTATGGAAACCAATGCAACCTGTCTGTTAATCAGTTCAGTCACACATCTGCAAGTTGTCACAAGCCCTGGAGTCTCAGAATTGAACAGATCGAGATTCTTAGACTGGCAAGCCTGAACAGTTTTTCTTGCGTTACCTGATCCTAATGGCAAAATGGGTCTCTCCATCTCAGCCAGCAGTATTTTAGGATAGGTTAAGTGGATTCAGCTTTAGGAGAAAAAAACCCCAAACAAACCCACATACACCTACAAGAGAACAACTTTGAAAGCTTCATTTCCCTCATAGGTAAAAGTTCCCCTTGACATTTAGTCCAGTCATGTCCAACTCTAGGATGTGGTGCTCTCCAAGCCATAGAGCCAGCGTTTGTCCATAGACAGTGTCCATGGTCACGTGGCCAGCATGACTAGACACGGAACACTGTTACCTTCCCACCGAGGTGGTACCTATTTATCTACTCACATTTTTGCATGCTTTCGAACTGCTAGGTTGGCAGGTTGTTTCCCTCATAGCAAACTTTTTTTGGTACATGTAGACTTGGGCTGTTTTAGTTCAAACTTCCCAGGCACCGGGTGCCCATTGCCATGCAGTTATTCCAAGGCAAGCCTCTTAAAACAATCAACACAGGCAGCAAATGCTAAATGCCTCACATCCAGAAGTTGCCTTTCCTTCGTGGCCTCATGAACTTGAACCCAACATCCATCTATATGGCTTTTCTGCTTTGCAAGCCGCCTGCTCCCTGTATCAATTCTCTTCAGAACTGAAGTCGTCTTAATTTAATAATCATAATTATGTGCTGTCAGGTCAATTATGACTTATGGCATCTCCAAGGTTTTCTAGTTAGAGAATATTCCCATTTCCTTCTTCTGGGGACACCCTTGGACCATGCAGCTTGCCTAAGGCCATACAGGTTGGCTCTTCTAGGATGCACAGCAGGCATTGAACTCCCAACCTCTGGCTGCAGCCAGCTTCCTAACTCTCTAAGCTATCCAGCCAGCTTGTCTTCCTTTACTGTTCTGTATTTCCAGAAGATCATTGCTGTTAGCTGCTGCTGAGCCACCTCCAAATTGCTCCTTCCTCTTCCTTTCCCATCTGTATTTGCCTTGCCTCCATTTTGCTGGTGCCATTCCTATTAGGCTAGAAACCAGGCGGTCTGTGGGGCATGATGCCTTGTCCCGGTTCTTTGACAGAAACACCCTACAGCCAGCATAGCAAATGTCCCTTTATTACCATATGCAGGTTTTCCTCCCAATTTTAGTCCAAACTACAAATATTCCAGGGCTGCTTGTATTGCCACTGAATGGTACAAAGAACAGAAGAGAATTGAAAATTGGGTGGTTCAGTGCACATAGTTATTTGCAAATTACATCGGTATAGAAAAACATATATCCACATGCATGTTGCTGATGGCAACTAATACACATACGTGATGAAACACAGAGATGTGGCATGCATTTGCATCTGGTATTCCTTCAGACACACACACACCTAGCTTGAGCAAGAACTTATCTAAGCCATGTCCTGTTTCCAACAGTAGCAACTTCTAGAATGCTTCTAGAAAACCTCTGAGTATGTATTAAGGTATTAAGGCTACGGTTCTGCCCTTAGGGCTTGTCTCTCAGCATCTAATATACAGAGGCATGCTACCTCTGTACATGAAGGTCAATGAAGGTTATAGAAATGTCCTGTAAAGAAACTGAGAATTTAGGGAGCATGGGATCTGGAACTCCTCTTGGAAAATCAGACTTGTCTGTGTGTGCCTTGAAAACTGACTAAGAGCTGTTAATAGTCAGTAGTTTGGTAAGAAGGAAAGGTAACAGCTGCAGCTTATCTCCTGAGAAAGAGATTTTCAAGGCCAAGATTAGCCAGTTCCTTAGTACCCGGCTTAGTGGGAAAAATGACTTCAACAGGGGTGTGGGGGAGTGCATCAAGTGCTTTTGTTTTCTTCAATGTTTGAGGGAACTCAATGTCTGATTGGTGGAAGTGTCTAGAATGGAACATGTAATGTATAAAAGGGGCTTCAGAAGTCACTATAGTTGGCTTAGTTTGATTCTTAGGTACCTGTGTGTGTATGCCTCAGAACTATGCTGGGATAATCGAGAACTATGCTGGCTTCTACACTAGTCTGTTAAACTGTTAGATGCCACAGTGTAATTTTCTTACTTTTAATCTGTCCTCTTGATTGTTTCAGCTTTGTCTCAAATGTTGTTTTGTTCCCAATGTTGTGTCGTTTTAAAGTATCTTTAGAAACCCTTTAAAATCTTTTTGTCTTTTTACTCTCTTTAATAATGCATAAAAATTCTGCAGCCAACTGACTGGGATTTTGGCTGAGAAACTTTGTCTAGCCCACAAGATCATCCCAGTCAAGGCTCCTCCAGTTGGCCATCATGAGGGAGGCCCATAAATCTTCTACAAGAGGTAGGGCCTTTTTTGTGGTCACTCCAATGTTATGGAAGCAGCTTTCAGAGGAGCTCCATCTAGTCTCCTCCCTGTTGATATTTAGGAGACAATTGAAGATGTTGCTTTTCAGGGAAGCTTTCCACACCAACCCTAGCTGATCACCTTTTTAGCTTTCCCTCTTTCCTCCACCTGCTCTGGGTTTTATATTACTGGTCTGACATCTGTTTTTAGGGATTTTTAAAATGATTTTCTCTTCATTTTTTGGTTTTCTCTTACATTTATTGTTACTGCCCAGAGTAAAGCATTGGCACTAATGGGAATGGGATACAGACCAACCGACCGAACAAACAAATGAACGAACATACCAAATCTAATTCTTGCCTTTCACTACCTATCAGGAGCTTTGGCTTTTTTGTGGATGTTGTGGCAGCTCTACCCTGCAAGGTGGGTATATTGGTTCAAAGGATCCAGCCTTGTGGGGTTTGGAGTTCCCTAGGAACACTGCAAAGTGTGAGAAGAGTGGTAAGTTGGGAGATGCAGGTACCAGACCAGTTCTATAATCACAAACATAACTCACTCTCCTAGGTTCATCCACCCCGGGGCAACAGGATAGCATGTCTAAGTGGGCAGGGAAGGGCCCCCTGACCCTGGACAATCTGCACAGATTGTATTATTGGAGGAATTAAAGGAATACATTCAATGATGTTCTGAGAGAAAAGGAGGGGAGCAAGGAAATGGTTGGGAATTTCATTTCAGTTTGGTTTTAGTAATAATGCATTAACATTTTTAAAAATATCATATTCAAGAGGGAAAGAATGGGATTTTACAACTCTAATTATAGGAAAAAGCAAAATTAATCCATCCAGGAATGGGGCTCTGGGTGCATAACTCTGAAAAGTCTGATTTGAACTCCTGTGTATTTATCATGCTAATGTTGAATTAAGGTTGCCAACCCTTTTTTTAACAGATTCCCTGTGTTTAACAACTACATGGTAGATAGGTCTTCTCAATTGTGAAAACAATCGAAGCTTGTGAAAGTATGTAAGATTTTATTTTCAGTTCATTTTTTAAAAAAGAATCAGACAAAATTCATACATTTCTTTATAGTCAGAGGAAAGGAATTTGGAGTTTTAAAAACTCAAACACAGAGGAAAGCAATATTGCTGGATTTCCCCATCCATATAGGATAATGTCAAGCACGGTATGAGATAGCTTAAAATAACCTTTGAAAGACCTACAAAGAGTTACAGTGCAGACAAAGAGCAGACAAACACTGAATCTGAGAAGCCAAGCCAAGATCAAATCACAAACAGAGGCAGAAAACAATGCAGATAAGGAGCAGGCCAATAACAAAAGCCTGAGAAACAAAGCTGGAGGATCACAGATAAAGTCCTACCAAAACATCAAAACATGGGAGACACAGAGGCAGAGATTGTTATCAAGCTGAGGTCAGGTGCTAGGTAAGTAAAGATATATCAAGAACATGAGGAGTCAAGAGGAGATGTTCTTTCCAACAATCCCTCCTGCTGAAAACAGCCATCTTATACAGACTCTAGCAGCTCCCCACCCACCCACTCATAAATGCAGTATGTCAGAAGCTGGTAGCACAGCAGAAGCTTTACACATGGAGTTGTTAATTCCCAAGGAGTTCTCTGAAGCTATCTTGCACATCCACACAATGCCATTCTGTCATGCTTCTCCAAGTGCTGCTGTTCTTGGGAACTGGGATGTAGCACTGCCTCTGATTCTACTGCAGAGCCTCCCCTCTCTGGTATGTATGGATTCTCAGTTCTCCAAGAACCTGCTTCCTAGCAGGTCCCAGTGGGGTCAGCTTTCTGGGGCCTTTGGATGGTTTGTAAATTCATTCAGTGGGGACATGAGATGGCAGGAGTGGTTGTTTTATTGAAATGTTCTCATCACATTTGGTTTCAAAGCAGACTGGCTTGAGTAATCTGGACTGATATTCATTGCATGGGACCTTTTCATCATAGTACAGTGGTCCCTCGCTTAACGGGCGCCCCGTTGAGCGATTAAATCAGCGATGGCCCCTATGGAGTTTTTTCACTTTGCGATGTTCGCTAAGCGGTTCGCTTAGCGAATATCGCATAACGAAGTGGGGGAGAACAGCTGATCGGCGGTTCCAAAATGGCCACTGGAAGGTCCACGCCGCATTTTCGCGCCCTGCCCTCGCTTACCGAGGGCGCGAAAATGGCAGCGCTATGGAGGAACATCGCTTAATGGTGAGTTTTCAAGCCATAGGAACGCATTGAACAAAGTTCAATGCGTTTCTATGGCTTTCCCCGTTCCGTTCAGCGATGTTTCTGCATAGCGAGGGTTAATCCGGAATGGATTAACCTCGCTATGCGAGTATTGTAGACACCTTGTAGGGAGACTACCCTGATACTGTTTCAGAAAGCCTGAGACTGTTGGTGTCAATTTTCCTGTTTTCCCAAGTGCCTTACTTACCATAAGCCCGGTCATATAGTTAATTATAGGTTTGGAAATAATATATGGCAGGAAAAAATAAATGAGGTTTAAATAGAGAACACAGGAAATATGAAAAGCATGAAATTCAAAATGTATTGTACTGCCCAAAATGTATTGTCCTGCTAAGGACGTTACTCCAAAGGTGGGGGCCATATACAGTTGGTACCCTAGCAGATAGTACGCAAGGACACTGCTTGTCTGTGGGAAAGCTAAAGTTCTACATCACTATGTTTTGACTAAATCAAAAACATTAAAAGTATATAAACAGAGATTTCTATCATGTTTACAGAACATCTCTCAAAGGATACAGACACCTGTTTTTGCAAACAGGGGAGAAATCTCTGTTGGAAATTGGGCAAGAATCATCTTAATGCAATGTGAATTATTTACTATGCTTATGCTATGCTCAAAATTGTTTTAATAACAACAGCTATTTGCAATAGAGATTTTTAAGTGACTGTATAAGAGTTTAATCTAATTGATAGCTTTTTGCTAAGAAAATAGTCATTTACTAAAGGGAAATAGTTTTTTCTTGTATCCTTTGAATTATTGATTTAAATGTTTGTTGTTTAAACAGAAGTTCATACTTTATTAGTACCAGTGTTACTTTTCATACAGAAGAAATATTAATTACTCACAGTATATGAACTAATAAATTTTGTATTAGAGGACTGTGATTTTTGCAAAATATAGTCATTTAGTTTTTCTCTACTGTATATTCCAAGTATATTTTACACTTTTGGCTCTTAATTAATTGCTTGGTAAATAAATCTTGTAAAGAAGAAAAGGATTCATTTTTGAATTTTCAAGTCAAAATACTAAAGGGTATCCAGAAATGAAAAATTAACTGAATATAAAAAAGATACAATATCTTCTGAGACCAGAATCAAGTTTCTTGTTAGGTGTATAAAAGACACAAATTTGTAAGCCTCTCATAGGGGATCTGTAGATCAGGAGCCCTATAGAGGACATTCAGATATTCCCCATGGAATCTGACAATATGAAACATATTGAAATTGTTTCCAATTCAATGAAATAAAGCATTCTTTCTAAAATGAGATATAAAATGAGATATAATCTCCTCCCCCAGTATGTGAATATGTGTGCTGGGACCTATTTATATGGTTGCAATTTTAATCTACTCTTTATTGGCATATAATCCCTCATTCTAGCTATGTGAGACAGCAAGAATTTAGATGATTTTAACACTGAATTTTGAAAAGAGGAAACTGACAGAAGAAAAAAAAAACAAGTCTGACCCGTGTACGTAAATACACACAAAGTCCCATGGATGACCCATTCTCCCAGAATCAAAGCACAGCTGCAATTATTTAAAGCAGAATGCAGCCTATACCTTTGTTCAGGAACAACCTGATATTCTCATTGTGTGCATATATATTGATTTTTTTATTTCAGGGGTGATTCTGCAGATGAAAATAGCCATGCTCTGCAGTGCTTCACTTTAAAATTAGCATGCAAGAAAGCACAGGAAAATTCCAAATTCAACTAATCCAAAATGAATCAGGCCAGCTACTAAGGTTCTCCTTACCTAAAGAGGGATGTTCAAATTACTGTCCTAAACATAGGCATGATTTACTTCTGATGCATGTGCCTAATGCACAGAAATAATTGAGCCACAATAATTTTTTTTGTATGGTGCATCTTACCATTGACTAGCAGAAGATGAAAGGAATATGAACTTTGGAGGGTTACTCAGAATTCAATGAGCAACATAACCACTGAGATAATATATACTGGAGGATTCTAGGGTGTCATAATTCAAACACAGTAACTTTTCTAGCTCTGGAAAGCAGCCTGGAAGGTGAAAGTTAATTCAAAGCACTTTACGAGTCTTTAGATTTCATGATAAGTGTTGTCAAAGAATTATTCTATATGATATGATATACAGGTCTCCTACAGACCCTGAAGATGTGTGTCTATCATCGTCTGCCAACAAGACCACCTTGAGAACATATTGTAGAATCATAGAATAAATGTTGGAAGGGACACGTAAGGCCGTTGAGTCCATCCTCCTGCTCAATGCAGGAATCCAAATCAAAGTGGATTTGACAGATAGTTGTCTAATTTTCTCTTGAATGCCTCCAGCGTTAGAGTGATCACTGCCTCCCAAGGTAATTGGTTCCATTGTCATACTGCTCTAACAGTTAAGAAGCTTTTCCTGATTTTCATTTTAAATCTGGCTTCCTGTAGCTTAAGCCCATTATTCCATGTCCTGCATGCTGGGATAATTCAGAACAGATCCTGTCCCTCCTCTGTATGACAGCTTTTTAAGTATTTGAAAAGTACTATCCTATCTCCCCTCAGTCTTCTAAACATGCCCAGTTGTTTCGGTCTTTCCTTATAGGGCTTGGTTTCCAGTCCTCTAATCATCCTTGTTGTCCTCCTCTCCTCTGAGGAGTTCTCTGAACTTGCTCCAGTTTGTCAGCATCCTTCTTGAAGTGTGGTGTCCAGAACTGGACAAGGTACTCTAGATGAGACATGACTAGTGCTGAATAGAGGGCAACAAATACCTCATGGGATTTTGAGACTGTACTTCTGTTATTGCATCTTAAAATAGCAAAATTTGCAAAAATTTGCCATTTTTGCAAATGTTGGCTCATATTCACCTTTTGATCGACAACTCCAAGATCCTTCTTGCTCATAATATTTCTGAGCAAAGGGTTCCACCCAGGTGTAGAACTTTGCACCTATCCCTATTAAATTTCATTCTGTCGTTTTCAACCTAGTGCTCAAGCCTTTCAAGATCTTTTTGAATTTTGATCCTGTTTTACAAAGTATTAGATATTCCACCTAATTTTGTGTCATCTGTGAATTTGATAAGTATTCTTTGCACTCCCTCATCCAAGTCATTAATAAAATGTTGAAGGGCATTGGCCCCAGAATTGAGCCTTAGGATACCCCACTTGTTACCTTCTCCCAGTTTGAGAAGGAGCCACTAATAACCACTCTCTGAGTACAAATCTGTAACCGTGTATCCACCTGACAGTTGTTCTATCCAGCCCACACCTAGTAAGCTTGCTAATCAGAATAGCATGGGGCACTTTGTCAAATGCTTTGCCGGAGTCAAAATATATTATATCTACAGCACTCCCACCATCTACCAGGAAGGTTATCCAATCAAGGAATGAGATAAGATTAGTCTGGCAGGATTGTTCTTGACACATCAAATAAGTTGGCTTCTAGCTATTACTGCATTCAAGGTGCTTCCAGAGTGACTGCTTTATGATCTGCTCTAGGGATTGATGCCAGGCTGACAGGTCTGTAGTTCCTTGGTTCCTCTTTCTTTTGCCCTTTTTGAAGATTGGGACAAAGTTAGCCCTCTTCCAATCATCAGGTACTTCACCCATCCTCCATGATTTCAAGAATCATTGGTTCCGTGATCTCTTCAGCCAAGTCTTTTGATATCCTTGAAAGCAGTTCATTCGGCCCTTGAGATTTGAACTTGTTTTAATAGTAAGGTATTCCTTGACTATTATGTATATAAGCTCTTCTGATATATTGGGAGGGATCCAGAGGTAAATATGATAAATAAATATCAAAATTAATGAAATCTGAGGGTAATGACGCAACACAGATATAGACATGGACAAAGAAACACACACACAACTACAGAATATATGATTGCTTCATGTCATCATCAGTTTGTTGCTGCCCTGTGTTTTAGCTCTGGATGACATATTTCATTTACAAATTCAGTGTTTCAAATGTGTTGGTAAGTTATATTTTCACACTTACGGGATTCGTCCCCCTCTTTTTATTATCATCAATACTGCCATTATGCTTTCTTTTGCTAGTCTAGAGAACAATGGGTCAACACAACAAGCATTTATTGAGAAATAATGTGGCAACACAAAAAAAGGTGTGAAATCTGAAATTGCAAGGATATTAGAGGGGGTGGGCATGGTTGACAAAACAGTTTCATCTTTGTTGCTGAAACAAATTAGAAGACTTCTTGTTTCTCGCAGTCTAATCACACTCAAATATCAACATGGTTTTCTAATAAGTACCAATAAGCAGCAAAGGTTGATCGTACATTTTACAGAACCAGAGTAGGAATTGGATGAGTATGCTGGATCCAACTTGTGTGACAAGAACATATTGCCGATTGTCCCATAGGTCTTGAAAAGCCATTTAATGTGCTCCAAAGCCCAACTCAATAACATTTGTAACAACTTTTAAAATATTCTCTTAAGAGAAGGAAGGCATCAAGATGTGTGTGTATGTGATGGATGTGACAGTGCATATATGCTATGTCTTCCCCCCCCCAACAGATGTTTTGAATTCCCGTTCCTGAGCTGAAGATGAGGAGAAGATGAAGAATTATTTTCGGCTTGATCTGGCCAGTACCTTATGGATCAGTTCACCAGTTTCCAGAATCCCTCAGCACCTTGGCCGTTTCTGGAAGATACGATTTCTTAAAGGATCACTCCAAATCTCTGCATATTACATTCAGAAAAGTTACCTTTTTTGAATGTGCTACACCTCTCCTGCAGGCAGCAGTAGCATAGATGGAATGGGAAAAGCTACTTTTAGAACCCTGTGTGAATCCATACTTCTGACACAAATGAAAAGGGCTTTCTAAAGCTCTGCGGTTTTTGTCCTATGATTTTCAAGTACATTTCCATCCACATTCTCTACATTTCAACGGCATTCAGGGAATGATAAAACAATTCTTTTGTAACTAATTATTTTGGAAGTTAATAAAACATTCTATCACTTGGCTGATAAAGTGACTGTAAAACTGAATAAGAGGCGTGCATTTCATGTATTGGCACCATCCTTTTCTTGTCAATCAGTTCTCAGAGTTGTTACGTATTTAAAACAACAACAACAACACCCCAAAAGTGTTTTGTTTTGGTTTAAAGCACAGAGCGGTTTTTAATTATAAAATGCCTCCAACCCATCTCCCTGGTCCATTCCTATCGCTTGGCAAAACTGCAGTGTCTCCAAGGGGCCAAGCACTAATTGCTTCTCCAAAGTGTAGGAGTCTCTTTGTCATCAGAAGTCTCCAGAGGCTCTAAATGGCCTCCGAGTCAGCGTTTGGTGTCATCCCTGCTCAGCAGGCTGCCTCAGTTTATGGACAAGCTCCTTGGACCCATTACTAACAGGAAGCCAGCAGAAATCTAGCATCAGACGGAGATCTAGTAACAGAATCGGAGAGAAAAATGAGCATCCAGAACATTTTTCAGTCTCGCTTGGCAGTGTTTCCCATCATATCATTTTAAAGCAGAGACAAAGTTTTGTCAGGTACTTGCATCTCTCACAGCAAAACTCCTGTTGCTTTTTCCCTCCCGGGTCCTCTTCCTTCCCCCCGCCTTCCTCTGGAAGCAGCTTTCCTTTACATAAATGTTAAATAAAATCAAGATTTTCTTCTTTTCTGAATGTGCAGTCGCCCTGAGGAGAATCAGGGTAGTGTAGCAGATAAGAGTGTTGGACAAGGGCTCGGGAGACAGATTCAAATCCTCACTCAACCATGGAAATTCAGTGGGGATGATACTGGTATAATTGCTGCTTAATTCTCCTTAACATATGGCTAATGGGGAAGTCCTGATGAGCTCCTGTATTTCAAAACCAACATTGAACCACTGTTTCCACTCATTTGATACAAAAACCATGACATCTGGATGCAAGAGGCCTTCTTGTTGCAGAGCTTTGAATTTCTGATAAAATTCTGTTTTTGCCACACAGTAATAGTATAGAGAGCCACAGAAAGAATAGCTTCAGTTCCCCATAGTCCACCTGTTTTTCATGAACTGCCACTTAAAGTCTCAATAACTCATTCTGAGACATTTGTAGGAGAAAGAATCAAAAAAATATTTCTTTGCTCACAGTTACTTGAAATTACAGATTTGTGTACACTACTTTATTTACTGCAACCAACCGAACAGATCAACAGCAACAAACATTGGTCATCAACCAATGAAAGAGAGGGATTTAACAGTAAGTGGAGAGGCGGGTTTCTTTTTTCAGTTCAAAAGTTGGAAGAAATGGTCTGTTAATGCTGGATAGATAGACAATCGCCCCGATCCAGAAAGGTCCCTCCCAGTCATTCAAAGTACAGACAGCATGCAAGGGTGTAAATAAAACTCCAGCACTTCCTGGATCAGTTCTCTTTGTCCTGGAAGGTCAAAGGTCACTTGTACTACTAAATCTAACATTTGAGAAATATATATATATACCTTTCTCTCTCTCTGACTACAAATGCCAGATGACCAAGGTGTTGGTCATGCTGACTGTGAGATCCTGGGAATTCTAACTTTAAAAAAAACACAACCCAATATTTAGTCAAAGTGATTGCATCTTATAAACTGTCTCAGCCATTTGAGTTTTGTGCTCAACAACATTTTCAGAGTTCAGCTTGGATCTAACAATTTTGGATTTACAAAGCTGGCACCTTTTCGCTCCATAAACAGGCTCCCTGTTCAGTCATATCTGCTGACTCCAGTTATGAAAAGAACACACCTGCCCGTTTATATTTCTGCAAAGCCACACCATTATGAAGGGGAAATTCCTTCTGGTCTTGTGAATCCAAGCAAAACTGTTTGCTAAGTTTAAGATCCTGGAAGGGAATATGATTTTTTTTCCTCTGGAAGTAATTGCATCTACATATCTTTGGCGACTCAGGATAATGGGCAGGAGGGGAATAAGTAGTGCTTTTTTGAGGCCACTGTATATGTGGAGAATGAGATGCTGATGTATACTCCTGTAAGTAATAAGCTGACTTGATAGCTCAGTGGTTTTAGGTCTCTGGCTGAAGAGCCAGACACTGGGAGTTTGATTCCCCACTCAGCCTGTGTAGCCTTGGGCAAGCTGCACAGTCCCAGGGCAAGCCCAGAAGAAGGGAACAAGAAACTACTTTTGAGTATTTTGTATCTGGAAAATCCTGAAAAGAGTCACCATAAGTCAAATTCAAACTGATGGCATGCAATTATTATTCTTATTAAGTAATTACTATCTAATATTAGGATCATCATCTGTAACATTTTCAAGGGGGCAATGGGGAGTTGTGTTTCCCCATTTGGTTCATTCTTAATCTATTGTCTCCTGAGATGTGGTGGACCACGGAGTAGGACATTGTGCATATATCTCATACCCAGATCAACAGAGGACCAGCTCCTGAGCACATCAAGAGGGCCACAATTTTCCAGCCCTGGCATAAATACATGGCACGCTGGGAAGCAGTGCAAGAGAAATCTTGCTTAGGGATCCTGAACCCATAGACAACTTTTTCACTGCATCGAAAAAAATGGCTGTTTCTATGAAACGAACGAGATAAATTGATTAATGGGAGAGCTTTGGCATTTCCATCGGTGGCCATTGTGTTCATGCCAGACAAACTGGATGTGCAGAACTGACTCAAGCAAACTAATGAAGCCAGTGGGAGATCAAAGAAATACAACCCGTGGCACCACCTAATAGCAAAAAGAGAAGAGTGTGTTGAATATGTAGGACTTACTACTACGTGCAGCATGAGACCCTCTTTAAAGGAATTCAAAAGGAGGTGTTAAAGCTTCACAAATGTTTTTAATCTCTGTGTTCAACAAACCCTTTATCACATCTAATCATTCTTCTGCCTGGTGCTTACACTTGCACAGTCTCCATGATTTACACAACCCATCAGAACACTACAACTCCCACTCCAAAGTCCACTACATAGGACCAAGATTCAACTTCTCCTGCCTCCATACAGGGGTTTGATGTTCTCAGCAGGATTGGTCCTCACCAGATTACAGCTGCTCTTGTCAGTTCCTGATCCAGCAGTAGAAGTATGTGGGCAACCCTGGGGATTGGATGCAAGTTGGAAATGTAGACAAAACAGCTGCTTCTATTGCCATAAGTTGTATCTGTGCCAAAGACCATTCATTCCCTCGTCATAAATTAGATCGGGACCAAGAGATGTGTCCTTATAAACACTAGTTTAACACTAAGAGGAATAATCAAAACTGGTCTTGCCTTTCAAAATCAAAACATTCAGAGATTCAGATATCTCTCAATGTGAGAAATACTTAAAATTGTTCTAACATATTAATATCAGGCCCCCCTCAATTAGATTAAGTATAATTAAACCTCAACTAAAATGTAGAGGTGATGATGCGTTTGTGCTTCATAATTCAAATGCATACTGAAAACTGCAAATTGCCAAATTTATTGAAAAGCGGGCCATTGCTCTTAATGTTTTGGTGCCAGGAAAGGCAGGATGACAAAATATTCTTTGCCATATCTTCCTTGCCATCAAACTGCTTTGGAAAAACAATGGAGGGGTGGGAGTAACAGCACCTGACATCATTGGGCAGCTGCTGAGGACAACAGCATTCCAGGAAGGACCACCAATATGGGAATAGATGGTGAAGCCAGTAGGTAACCCCTTGAGCGTGTAGTTCCATGGGTAATTTCAGAGCTTGGATAAAGTACTCTGGGATAAAAAATCCCAGAATCCCCCAGCCACACCACATTCTCAAACTCTGGGAATGTTCTAAAATGTAGGCACCATTCCCTCCACTATGATTGTTCAATGCACTGGTGTGGAAGGTTCTAGAATTGTTGAGAGGAATGCCAGCAGCATTCTCCCACCTTGCATCAGCCCGGAAGATAAGAGTAACTAAAAGATTTGTTTTTAAAAAATCAGTCCTTGATTTATGTGTGCCTAAATCTAATCAAATCCTTTGCCCTCCCAACCCCAGAATGAAGACACGAGACAAAAATTCTGGGTTAATCATGGGCCACACTTTATTAAACATAATCAATGTTGCCATCCTTTGGCAAAAGGGGGTCTTGCCATAGTGCGGAATCAGGTTTAAGAACAGAGGTCTCAAAGGACCCCTTAAGCAAGTCTCCAGCCCCAAGTTCTCATGGTCTTAAAGACAATGAGAACCCAGCCAGCCCCAATTTGACCACCCCCGGGCCTCAAGCCAGCTTCTCCTTGTTGACTGTTAGTCCAGGTGTGGCCCCAGAGCATCTTTCCCCCCAAGCACTGTAATCACACAATCCGCAGAGCTGGAAGATCAGTTGGGCTATAGCTTACGTGAGATTGCAATGGGTCCCACCAACAAAACCTGTTATATCCGCACTATCCGCCACAGCATAGGGACTAGCCAAGCTAAGTCCCATGCCCGCCATTGAGTCGATCAAGCTCAGCAAGCAGCCTCCCCCTTGATGTCTTCCAAGAAGAGATCCATACCCAAATCGGACAGATGTACACAATTATTCTGAAAAAACTCAGGCCTATCCATGGTGATCCTCTGGTGACCAATCACCGATCCAAGGCTGCTGCAGACCACTCTGCAGGCCTCCCAATTAACACTCCTTCAGGCAGTGTTAACGAAAAAAAAACTCCTGGCATCTCTCTATGCCAAAGGAGGGACGATTGTCGACCACGCAATCTGCATAGCCAGATACATGGGCTTCAGCCATGACAGATCATGCAACATGTCCAAGATCAATGCCTTTCCACGATACCTGGCCAGATTGTTGCCACCCAGATGTATCACCAACACATCTGGTGGAAACTGGCCAAAGGCAGTCGCTCTGCATAGCTGACTCCACAGCATTCCGCGCAGCCCTCTCCGTTCAACGTGGGCTCTAGCTCCAATGCCCAGGCTGCTCCCCCAGGGGGATGCAGCTGCATATCTCGCTGCCCAAAAAACATAACTGTGTCCCATGATCAAAACCTGCCGCCGCCCTGTCGTCACCCTAGGACCTGAAAAGAGAAGACAAAATCAGGCCCCTGCCTAGACATCCCCAAAATTGCTGGGGATCCCAGAGGCCAAGCCGAGTCTCAGGCGCCTCTTGTGGACCCGGGTTGTGCTAATGCAACAGATTGGGCTGGCACAATGAGTGCGACAGACCCGTGCCTAAATCCCAACGAGCTCTGCTTCCTTTCCCCTTTATATATATATATATATTTTTAAACTGAACCTCACCAGTCTCCCCAGCTGCACTTGTGCTGGAGCACGATTCGTGCATGCCATGCGGTCATGACCCCGCCTTCCTTGCAAACACTAATATCAACAACAACAATATATAAAATAAGGCAATCAACATTGTTAACTAAAGGCTAATAAAGCCAAAAGGACTCCCAATCAAGCCCAAAAGTAAACAGATTAGCAATAAAAACCAAGGGAGGGAGCCGATGCTGCCCTCCAAACTCCTGAGCGATGTTCCTCTTGGCCTCGAGGATGACACAGCTTGTAAAATAGAGCACAGCCGCAGTGCTCTGTCCTTCTCTGATGCCAGCAAAGGAAGAGGAAGAGGAGAGGGGGGAATGGCCCTTAAGTAACCTAGTGTTCCCCCTCTCCTTCTATGCTAATCTTGTGATACCAGAAGTCTCATGCTGTCTGGGGAGGGAGTTCAGCTCAGCAGCGGCTTGAGCATTTGTGTGGAAAATTAACAATTTTGCATGCATCCTAACACTGGGTTTATGTGGGGGGAAGGGAGCTTCACAGCCTAACATGATTGTGCCTTGCTACTAACTGATTAGCAAAGTCCCACCCTTCTTCCTATTTGTTTTCTTTCATTGTTTGTTGTTTCTTCCTTTTTGACCTCCAGAACATGCAGTCATTTTGGAGGAAATCTCTTCCACGTGGGAGAGAATCCATTCTTCCCTTTTTTTTACCCTTTTATGCTTTTTGAATGTAACTGCAGATCAACTGTAAGTAAAGATTTTTTTTCTTTTCTACTTAAGCTACTTATAGAGTGATTGTTATATACAAAGGACTAGTCTCCATGACTCTGGGTAGTGTGGGCGGCATATAAATTGAATAAATAAAATAAATAAATAAAATAAATAAAGGAGCTAGGTAGAAACTGGGATATTTGGCTATTCTCCTTTATATATCCTCGGTGCTACACCTATTTGTTTTTGTTTTTTTTGAATTTATACTCTGCTCATTAAAAGGGAATTAACCAGAATTCCCCCCCAATACCTCTGTAGCTTGCTTTGATTCATTCTCCATTTCTTTGCATACTTCACACATTTTTTGTGTGTGATTATGTATAATAGGAGTGGATAAATGTGCTGTTCCAGATAGTTTTGGACTCAGAATCCCTCATCCTTGGCTATGCTGGCCAGGTCCAGTGTGAGTGATGGCCCAACATCTGTTGGGTCACAGTTCCCATTCCTAAGGCCACTATCCACACACACTAGGCCTAGCCAGCATAACTAGATATTACAGGTCCTTCCATCTGACAGCTGGGAATCGGGAGATGAATGTTAATAGCTTGTTTTCCCTGAAACATGGATGGATTTCTTTGATCCATACATCGCCACAGTACAGAACAAATCTGGAATGCAACATAGCTAGCCATGTGGAGACGAGCTGCCTGATTGCTCCATATCCTGGCCGTCTACATTTTGAGTAAACAGTGAAGGGAGGTATTCCTCTCCCCATAGTCCCTCCAGCACATATGGAAAGAATAATCATTTGGCTGTGGCAAGGAACAGCGTGACAACCGCTTCATCACACAACTCGCTTCGAATTGGCCACGTCCTCTCAGGCAGAGTGGAGTTCTGCAGATCAACAGTTTGTCCACAGCTGGGCTGTGATTTAAAACTAACCTCTGGGTCTCTCTCCTTTTCTTACAATGACATCTCTACCAAAACATTCTCTAGGCATTTTCACTGTCGGAGGTGAATTTATGGCTGCCTGCCAAGCAAAGCCCCCATCCAATGGGCTTCCTCCGTGTTCAGCTCCTTGCCTCTGGACTCCCACGTTCCTCCTCGATCACTTATCTCATATTAAACACCTGTACGGGGCTGTCGAGATAGCTGTTGAAAAGGTGCACATTTGCCTGCAGTGCCCTGGGCAGCTGGGAGTCACCTTGACACGTCCTTTGCCTCATCAGAGAGAAACCCCACCCTCTCCTACACATGACGGATGTTCAGTGCAGGACTTTGATTCCTGTCATAAAGAAGCACTGTGCTGAGGTGGGCAGCATGAGGAAGAAGGACATGGTTCCTTAGAGCCTGGAAGAAAGAACAAACAGGTGAGTTTTAACCCCCAGTCAACGCAGTCCAGGAAGGAACATTGAAACCTTACAAGGCCTTCCGTTTCATCCAGGAGAAAGCTTGTGTGACTCTATGGCTGCTATCAAAGTTAATTACATGCAACAGCTATGGAAGTAACTACAACATGGCCGTATGTTCATTTGATTTGTAAATCTATACCCCATACCTTCAGTAGTTTTGAGTTCCTTGGGAAGTAAACAATGGAAGAAATGTAGCCATAAAATCTTAACGCATACCATAAGTGGAGACTGCAACAACAAAGCATCATTTTTTTAAACCTAGGGCAACCTTCAGAGGGTTTTCTATATACAAAATATTAAAAAGTGTTTTACAGCCCCTATTTCTGTTAGCAGGCTGCGGCCACCCAAGGAAGTGCAGATGGCAGGGCATGTAAACCCATCAGCCGCACAAATTCCAGGAGGACTTGGCTGGCCCCTCTCTGGGGAAGCATAGTGGAGACGGGGACTCCGCAGCCTCTGGCACTGCAGCCGTGTGCTTCCACCCACTGGGATATAACAACTCTAATTAGGATCAGGTTCACCATACACCAAATATGAAGAAAATGCAGCAACAGCCGTTAGAGTTAGCCCGCCGCCGGGTCCGCGGACTTTGTGCGAGCGGGCGGGGTTTGCCACCCACCCCGGAAGAAGACGAGGCACCGCGGGACCCGGAAGTGGTTGGGGGGGGGAGAGCGCCTTTATAAGCGCTGCTCCCTCCTGCGTCAGCCTCTCTTGGCTTTGCGGCGTGGTGGAGGGAGCTTCGCTGTGACGAGCCAGAGAGCTGCGTCACAGCGAGCAGAAGAGGACCCGGACGGGCGGCAGCGAGTAACGGTGGGGATAGGGCTGGAATGGCGGGACGGCCTGCCCATCCTCGAGCAGCGCGGCGGTTGCCGCGGCGGTATCGTGGGGCTCCCTCTTCTTGCGGCGGGGCGGTGGTTTTTGGGGGAGCGCTCACCCACCCTCCCCGCTCACCCTCTTGGAGGGCCGTGCGGCCCTGGGCTGCGGCGCGCTGTGGCTGCTGGCGTTCGGCACCTTCCTGGAGTCCCCGGTCGGCGGGGACGACCAGGAGGGGGGAAAAAAAAAAACGAAGGGCAGGGACGGATGGGGGGTGCGGTGTGCGCGAAGCGGGGAGTAAATCGAGGGTGCCCGCAGTAACACCGCCACCGCCACCCTCTTTCCCGCCCTTCCCCCTCCCAGTAGTGGGGGTAAGCTGCCGGGCCGAACTGGCTGGGCGTTCTGGAGTCGGGTGGCCACGTGCGGGCGCCATTTTGTGGCCGGGCGCCATTTTAGGTGGCTGGTGGGGCAGTGATCGGCTGGGCCTCCATGTGGCCACCCAGGCTATGCTTAATTTTTTCCCCTTTTGTTGGTTTGACAAAAAAAAAAAAAAGAAAAGAAAAGAAAAAGAAAACAAAGAAAAAGAAGCTGCGTAGTGGTGGAGGCAGCAGGCGAATAGGGGGACAGTTGGCCTGGAGGGCAAGGACTGCTAATAATAAGAGAATGTATATGTATATATGTACAATAATAATAGAATGAAATAAATTAGAATACATAAATAAATAAATGTATAAATAAAAATAGTACTACTACTACTAAGAATAATAGTAATTATAATAAAAAAAAAATCCAACAGGTAGTACTCACAAAAAAAAAAAAAAAGAGAGACGGGAAAGATGTGGGATATGTAGATGGATGTGGAGGTTTGAGTGTATAGGTGTGGGTATGGATAGGTGTTTATGTATGTATATATATACATAGCAAGCAAAAAAAAAAAAACCCACAATAACAGCAAACTAATAGGAATATATATATACATGACTAACGGATGAGTGAATGGATTAATAAAGGATCTAATCAAAAAAAAAAAAGTGGATAAGCTAATTATATATATATTAAAATAATAATAATAATAATAATAATACTAAAATAAATAATAATAATAATAATAATAATAATAATAATAATAATAATAATAATAATAATAATAATAATAATAATAATAATAATAATAATAAACAATAATAATGATAATAATAATAATAATAATTGAAGGAAAAAAAAAACATAGGAATGGAAATACGAGCTGAGACGCTATGTCAACAAACCTGGAGGGGTAAGGTTGGCGAGGACACCGTGCCGCGGTTATGGCCAGTGACGTGTATTGGTACCTACAGTAGGGCGTCAGCTAATTATGGCTGGCGGTTTGCGGGTAGGCTTGCATAATAATAACGACTGTGGAATTCCTTTTTTCTAGGATAGCAGACAGACAGCGTGGCAAGGAGGCACTGGGCACAAGATTGTATCTTTCCATTCGGGGTTTTCTGACGGAAGGAGGGCGGCTGGACAGAGCGGTAGTGTTGTGAGATACCTGGGGGATAGATAGGGCCCGAAGAGTGAGACTGGTGGGGTCGAGAAATGGCGTCACGTAAGGGTCGTGGTGCATCCAAAGGCAAGCAGCCAGCTAAGAGACGGAATGTACCACAGTTGTCGCCGCCTCAATCATCTTCAGACGAAGACTCGTGGCCGATATGGCAAGCGCTACAGGAAAAAATGTCAGCCATGGAAGCGCAGAGGTTAGCCGCGCAGCAAGCGCAGTTTAAGGATGACCAGCCGCGCAGGTCAGCTAGGGAATCAAAGGGTATCAAAAAATCTAGGCTGAAATCGATAGCCCAGGATCTGATGGCTCGATTTACCGCTTTTGAGTCCATGCAGGTGCAAGACGTTGTTCGCACAGTGGAGGCCCCCAAGTCGCCGGTACGTTCCAGATCGGGGGGTAGCAACAAAGGGGCGGCAACCGCTTCATGGAGCGTCGGAGCCTCGGCAGTGGGACAAGAAGTCCGGGAAGAATTGGAAGAAGGGGAGATCGCGGCGGACGCACCTTTGGAGCCTTGTGTGGCATCTACTTCAGATGGTGAGTGTATTATTGCACCACAGTTACAGTCACCTGGGCCTGCCTGGCCGTGGGCAGGCGGCCCTGTCGGCACACCAACCGGGCACACATCACAGATGTCACAAGATAGGGGGTATCCTAGCGTACCTTGGCCCTACATCGGATCGCAGTGGGGTACATGGGGCATGCCGTGGGGAGGCGCACCTCCGCCGCCTCTGCCGGGCAGTTTGGAGGCTATAGGTGGCTGGCACCCATCGGTACCTAATACTGGCTACAATACGGTGCCAGCGGGGGCTTTGCCGTATGCAGATTATGCGACGCCTGTGGGAGACCACCTGACAGCGGCCACGAAGGAAAAAATTTGGCGTGGCGAATACGTGGATTTTTTTGATTTACTTAATAGGGACTGTGAGAAAAAAGATTGGGATAAGGAAGACGAAAGGGAGAAGGAAAAGCGTAGGAGGAAAAAACCAGATAGAAATTGGACAAACTGGCTGCCGGGCTTTGTGATTTACGCTGGGGTTTTGATAAAGATGCAGCCCTGGAAGGCGCCAGCTTTGTTGCAGTATTTGGACACGATGATCAGGGCGTCCACTGATTTTGAGGGGCTGGCATGGCTTCGTTACGACGAGGCATTCCGAATGCGGAGCGCCATTCAACCTAATCTGAGGTGGGATGAGCCCCATCCCCGTTTATGGCTACAGCATATGACGCCAGCTAAATCAAACATGGGTGATAGATTTGACAGTGGGCATTTGAACAGGAGATCACGACAGACCCAGTTTGCCCGCCCATGGGCGGGCCAGGCGGTTCAACCCCGCTTATTGTGCTTTCAATATAACGCCAGGGGAACTTGTGCTAGGAAACCATGTAGGTTCAGGCATGAATGCCTTACGTGTGGAGGTCAACACCCGAACACCAGTTGTTTTAGAGCAAGGCAGGACAAAGGAACAGGAGGTCCCAAGAAGCAGGGAGGAGGAAGTGCTCCTGGAAAAGGGTCCCAGCCCAATTAGGGTGGAAGTTTTGGAATCATGGTTGCAGGCATATCCGAGACGCGGTGATGCCGCATATCTACTTGAAGGATTTCAAAAGGGCTTTAGGATACCGGCTGTGGGCGAGCGTAAAAGTTATTTTGCGCATAACCTACGATCAGTTAAGGGGATGGAGAGTATTGTTTTGAGAAAGATATGCAAGGAGGTGAAAGAAGGGCGGGTATTGGGTCCTTTCCGTGACCCGCCCATGGAGAACCTGAGGGTTTCTCCTCTGGGAGTGGTGCCGAAGAAAGCCCAGGGTGAATTTCGGCTTATTCACCACTTGTCTTTTCCGGAAGGGGAGTCAGTGAATGATGCTATCCCAGCAGAGTTGTGCACAGTTCGGTATACGTCATTTGATGAGGCAGTTGACATGGTTAAAAATTGTGGTGTAGGGGCGGAGCTGGCGAAGTGTGATGTGAAGTCAGCCTTTAGGATTTTGCCAGTGCACCCAAAGGATTTTAGTTTATTAGGGTTTCAATTTAAGGAGTTATATTACGTTGATAGGGCTTTGCCCATGGGTTGTTCAGTATCCTGCGCGGCTTTTGAAAAGTTCAGTACGTTTCTGGAGTGGAAGGTTAGACAAGTAGCGCACTGTACATCGACGGCGCATTATCTCGATGATTTCCTCTTTTGTGGGGAAAGGAATTCGGGAAGGTGCCAGTTTATATTGAATACATTTAAGGAGTTGGCATGTGAGCTGGCGTTGCCGTTGGCTGAAGAGAAAACTGAAGGGCCGACTACGGTATTGACTTTTCTAGGCATAGAAATAGATACTGAGCGGCAGACTTCGAGGTTACCGGTTGAAAAGTTGGAAGTGTTGAAAGCCAAAATTGGAGCTCTGTTGGGGAAGTCAAAGGCGATGCTTAGGGAGCTGCAGGAGATAGTAGGGCACCTACTGGAGTGGTGGCTCCAGGTAGGGCCTTTATTAGGCGCATTAGTGCAGCCATGGCAGGTCTTAAGCGCCCGTTACATCGGGCTAGGGTGACGCAGGGTATGAAGGAGGACCTCAAGGTATGGATGCAGTTCCTGGCGGGATTTAATGGAATTTCCTTTTGGAGATCGGAGCGGAGTGTCCAGGTGGAATTTCAGGTGCATTCGGATGCCGCTGGAGCCCATGGTTTTGGCATTTACCATCGAGGAAAGTGGTGTGCAGGGTCCTGGCCGGAGGCTTGGCAGGAGGACGGCATTACAAGAGACCTGACGTTTTTGGAATTTTTTCCCATTGTGGGAGCACTTTGGTTATGGGCTGAAGAATGGGCAGATTCTGTTGTGCGCTTCTGGTGTGACAATGAGGCTGTAGTGTGCATTATTAATAGCCTCACATCACAGTCAGAGCGTGTTATGAAGTTAGTGAGGGCATTTACATTAAGGGCTCTTCGGTATAACATATTAGTACATGCAAGGCACATCCCGGGTTTGGATAATAGCATTGCCGATGCTTTATCACGTCGGCAGATGGAACGTTTCCGGCAATTGGCGCCGGAGGCCAGGGAGTTTCCAGAGGTGCTGCCACAGGAGGTCTGGCAAATTGGCGTCATGACGCATCCGAAGCGATAGGTTTGGCTTTGGCGGAAAGGACGCGGAAAGGATACTCGGCTGTGAGTAAAGATTTTGGAGAATTTAGACGGATGGTAAAGTTAGAGCAGGTCTGGCCATTGCCAGTGGAGCACTTGCAGCAGTTTATGGTTCATTTGCATAGGAAGGGGTTAACGCCAGGGACCATACAAGGAAAATTGTCCGCGTTGGCGTTTTATTCCAAGGTTCATGGGTACAAGGATTACTCGAGGGATTATAGGATTAGAAAAATGTTGGAGGGGTGGACAAGGCAGAGAGGGAAGGTGCAGGATTCCAGGTCGCCCATTTCTCCAGCACTGCTGCAACGGTTGTGCGGGCAATGGGCAGTCTTATGCAGGAGTGAACATGAGAGGGCCTTGTTTCATGTTGCATCGCTGATTGCATTTTTTGGGGCGCTTAGGGTCAGCGAGTTGGTGGCAGCAGGTAAGGAGGACAGGTCACGTAAGGCCCTCCAACAAAGGGATGTGCTGTTAGGGGAACATAGCGTAGAATTGTTTATCAGGCGCTCGAAAGCTGACCAAGCTGGAAAGGGAAGGCGTTTAGTTTTGGGGCTATGTAGCATAGAGGAAATATGTCCCGTGCGTGCAGCAAGGGAGTACATGGCACGGCGGGGGCAGGAGGACGGGTACTTCCTTCTGCATGATAATAAATCACCTTTGACGAAGTACCAGTTTTGGAGACTGACGGATTTGGCTTTGCAGAAGGTGGGAGTACAAGGCCTCCGTTTTGGCACACATTCCTTTCGGATTGGGGCGGCATCCACCGCGGCGGCTCTGGGCTACAGCCCTGATGAAATTAAGCACATTGGCCGATGGTCGTCAGCTAGTTATAAAAACTACATTAGAAACTTGTCTAACGAGTAGGTAGGGTGTTTGTGTTTTTACAGGTTTGACTGTTCACGGACGACGGAAGGAAGTTTGGATCGTCGGTCATAGTTACGTTTATTGGGCAGAACGTTACGCTGCCACCTCCTCGTGGGGGAGGGATTTGGGTTTGGGCGCTTTAGCGCATGTTACATGGAAAGGAATCCGTGGAATGCAGTGGATACAGTTCAGCAGGACAACGGCTTTCGGTCCATCGCCTCCGGATGTTTTGGTTGTACATCTGGGAGGCAACGATCTACCCAGATTTGCTGGTAAGGCGGTGATACTGGACATCCTACGGGAATTCAAATGGCTGAAACGCAAGTATCCCACACTGCGGATCTTGTGGTCCAATATCACTCCTCGGTTGGCCTGGCGAGGCTCAGGGAGGACTGATGCGATAAATAAGGCCCGGCGGGGCGTGAATAAGGAGGTTCGTAGAGGCGTCTGCGGCGGCGGCCTCGGATCGGTGATATATCATCATCGGATCCATGTGTCACAGTTGGAATTATTCCGCAGTGACGGTGTTCACCTGTCGGATGCAGGTATGGAAATATTTCTGGAGGATGTTAAAGGGGGCCTGCTTCGCGAGCTCCTGGGGCTCGGTGGCGGGCATGCGGCATAGCTGAGCTAGCGCGCATGCTGTGGCGGGTAGTGCGGAAATAACCGGTATTTCGGTGTGTCCCAAGGGGTAAATCAAGTAAGCTAACAGCGCATCTGACCTTCCGGCATTGCGGATCGTGCGATCACACTGCCTGTGGGGGGAGGATGCGCTGGGCCACTCACAGACCAACAGACATCAGTTAAAGATGTCTTGAGGTCTGGGGGTGTTTATTAGCGGCTAGACAGGATCCGACGGTTGGTTGACCGAAGGAGCTTGGCGGCCGGGGACTCGCCCTTTGTTGTTCAATGGGGTATAAATACCCCAAATTTACGGTCTTCCGCACTACAGCAGGCCCCCATATATATATCTTATTTGGCCGCAAGGCAAGTTTTTTCTGAATTTATTAAATAAAAGTGTGGCCCGCATTAACCCAAAGCTAATGTCTCGTGTCTTTATTCTGGGGTTGGGGTGGCAAAGCCCCATTACTTAAACAACTATAAAAAATCCAGAGGGGATAAAAGACTTAACATTTAAAAAACTGGAATGTTAGGGGAAATGAAAACAAAATTAACTTGAACAGGTGTGAGGTCACGCTGCCCCCCTCTAGACACCCAGACATATCCATTCATAGAATCATAGAACCATAGAAAAGTGAAGTTGGAAGGGGTCTACAAGGCCATCAAATTCAACCCCCTGCTCAATGCAGGAATACAATCAAAAGCATATCTGCCAGGTGATTATCTCAGTTTTTCTTCAGTACCTCCAGTGTTGGAGCACTCCTGAGGTAACTGGTTCCACTATCATGCTGCTCTAACAGTTAGGAAGTTTTTCCTGATATTCAACCAAAATCTGGCTTCCTTTAACTCGCACCCATTGTTCCGTGCCCTGCACTCTGGGAAGATCAAGAACAGATCTTGCCCCTCCTTTGTATGACAGCCTTTCAAATGGTTGTTGTGGGTTTTTCGGGCTCTTTGGCTGTGTTCTGAAGGTTGTTCTTCCTAACGTTTCGCCAGTCTCTGTGTCCGGCATCTTCAGAGGACAGCCTTTCAAATGTTTGAAAAGTGCTATCATATCACCCCTCAGCCTTCTTTTCTCAAGGATAAACATGCTCATTTCTTTCAGCCTTTCCTCATAGGGTGTGGTTTCCAGCCCCCTGATCCTCCTTGTCGCCCTTCTCTGAATTTGTTCCAATTTGTTAGCATCCTTCTTGAAGTGTGTCCAGAACTGGATGAGACCTAACCAGTGCTGAATAGAGGGGGACTAGCACCTCGCGGGATTTGGAAACTATACTTCTATTAATGCAGCCTAAAATAGCATTTCCCTTTTTTCTAGCCATATCACGCTGTTGGCTCATATTTAGCTTGTGATCTATGACAATTCCAAGATCCTCCTCACTCATAGTTTTGCTGAACCAGGTATTCCCCCATCTTGTAACTGTGCAATTGGTTTCTTTTTCCGAGGTGCATTACTTTGCACTTTTCCCTGTTGAATTTCATTCTCTTGCTCTCAGCCCAGTGCTTTATCCTATCCAGGTCAATTTGAATTTTGTTTCTGTCTTCTAGGGCATTAGCTGTTCCGCCAAATTTTGTATCATCTGCAGATTTGACAAGCATTTCCCTGCATTCCCTCATCCAAGTCATTAATAAAAATATTGAAGAGCACCGGGCCCAGGACTGAGCCTTGGGTTACCCCACCTCCTCCGAGTTAGAGAAAGATACATCAATCATCACCCTCTGAGTATGATTCTGTACTACATTCCCAAAATGGATTTGCATGGATGGCAGGAAGGTTATCTTGGGAAACTTACACTCCTAAGGCAAGAGGGCCCAAGTGAAGTGGTTGCCTCAACACCCCCACTGAGCCACAGAAGGGGAGGGCCTCAGGTCACACAATCTGGTTTGGTAGAAAAGAGTCTATCAAGTCCCAAGCTTCACAGAGTTATGAACGTCAAATGCATCGAGTGCCATCAAGACTTTCTTAACACAATGGAACTGGCCAATCACATTGGTAGATCCTTACTCTTACAACAGCAGGTGTCCGGAACGCCACAATTACAAACTAAGGTTATGATAGCTCAGTGGTTCCCAACTTTGGTCCCCAGATATGCTCGTACTAAAATTCCCATAAGCCTTCACGACTAGCTGCTCTGGCCATGCTGTCCGAGAGTTGTAGTCCAAGAACATATGGAGACCCAAGGCTGGGAAGCCCTGTTATAGCTTATGATCAGGACAATTTCTGCTCTGTTCTAATAACACTTGGGAATCAGGATCAAATTCCAAACCAAGAGAAGAGATGTAACATTTTTATTCGCAGTAATAAAGAAAGACAAGTCTCTGATTTGAATTCTTCAAGCTTGTGTGTTCACTTCCTTTCATACATGCAGTTCAACAGTCATCTATTCTACTGTCACTCAGTGGCAACAGCATATATCTTCTCAAACAGGGAGTTTGCATGCATATGCAGTCGTGATGGCTGAAGAATGCACCCCTGCCTCCCAGTCATCTTCTGACTGACTTCCATGATTAACCAGCGAGGTATCTGCTGTGAGCTATCTTTCCCACTTCTCCTTTCAGTCATTAATACTAAAAGAAATCTCACCTGTCAGGCTCTTTTTCATCAAACGTCTGTGCCTGACCTTCAGCCACTGTCACACAACTGGAGCACGAGATTCCTCTTGTTTTTATGGCAGCCTCTCTCATTCTCCTGCCCTGTAATTTACAAGAATATATCGAGCAATATTTTACCTCTGCCATTTGAGGGCAAGTCATGTTCCGTCACCTGTAGGTTTACAAGGCTCCTGTGGTGGTGGGTAGCACACGTAGTAGATGTTGGGGTTGGTGTGGCAACGTGTCTTTGAAACAAGACCGAATTTCCCAGTTTTGAAGTAGATAGAATCCAGAAATTTTCTGCTATACAGCCTTCTGGGGAATCAAAATCTGGAGAGCTTCTCACTGGATGAAGAACATGGAGCAAACCCTTTTGCCTAATTCTTCTTTTTCATTTCACACATTATGTCTCCAGGAAATATGGTGGCTCTCTCAGAGTGTGAGGGAGTGGTGGCCAAAGTCATGCTCACAACTTATTCTTTTAATTATTAATTTAAATATTTCTATTATACACAAAATAGATTGACTGGTGTCATCTGGCTTCCACCCGGAACTGACCCAGCCATCTGGAGAAATAATTTAAATGCTATTTTACTCTGAAACACATTTGGAATCTCTAACTGCAAACAGCCATCTTAACAGAAGCAGTAAACAAACCAGAGGGTCCCGCCGCCTCCCCCCCCCCGGCCATGCTGCCTCTAGCAGCATAAAAGGCTGTCTTACAATTCTTCAAAATAGAACACCTCAACTGAACCTAGCTTTCTTTCTGTATTGCTCTTGGTCCCTGGAGACATATAGTCCTCAATGCATTCATGGTCAGACTCTTACTTCCAACGAATTTCCACCTCAGCTAAAAGGTCATTGTATAGTTTCCTTATATTTGCAGAACCAGACAAGGCATCCTATGGACCACCCAGCACACATTTAAAATGGGGGGAGGGGGAATGACTTTTAAAGGAACCTTCGAAAGTTAGGAACTTGGCATCCTCAGCCCTCATCAGTTCCTCGCTTGACTTGACTGATGACTGAAACAGAAGATCATGGCAAATGGTCACAGTCTGAATTGTTTATAAACTTATACATTGATTGCTAGTAACAATTTTGAATGCAGAAATATAATGAAACCACGGCAAAAGTTGTCCTACAATATAAATGCTTTTTGAAGGGGAAATGTATATCAAAAGAAAGTGTAGAAAAATACATGTAATAGTATGCTTCCACTTGAATGAGAAAAACAAAATAGAATGAAAGGGAAAAAAATAAGGATGCCACGTACAACTTTGCCAAGGATATGTTGATGTGGTGCTGCCTCTTCAGCAAAGGTACCAAGGATTTTGAGGCTGCCTGTCAATCTTAGCATTTATCCTTGTGAATAGATCGTCATAAGAGGTCACCATGCTGTCAAGAAGGGTTGATGGGAGAAAGAAGCACAGAGAGCAAGAGTCTGTGAGATGTAGAGGTATACAGTATATTATTTTCCCACCCCACCCTGAGAAATGTTGTAGGCCTTTGCAGAACACTTATGCACCCTCCAGACTGGCTTATCCAGGGTGATCTTTATTTATGTCTTGTTTCCACTTATATACTGCCATGAGTGCTTGATCTGTCTATCTCCCCATCCACTCTCTCTTTATATTCCTCCCTGCTATGTTAAAGAAGTACAAACATGTGAATTCCTAGCAGACCAATAGAGATGATCACAGGGGTTTGCAGAGAAAATAACTCCAACCTCCTGAATTATTATGCATCTTCTACAGGCTATGGAAAAATGAAATTGTGATGGAACTATCAATATGTTGATCTTGCTTCCAAACATGTGCTACTTCGATGAAACAAGAAAGGGGCAGGAGATGGACAAGAGCAGCTGGCATGTACCGTTTATTAGAAACCATCTGCTGCAGGAGAGAGAAAGAACAGGGAACTGTTAGAAGTGGAGGAGATCTCTCTCTCTCTCTCTCTCTCTCTCTCTCTCTCTCTCTCTCTGGTTTGTTTGTTTAGAGTTTTGGAGGTGAAAAGATAGAAATGATATCAGAACTGCTGTGCTGCACAGGGTCTAGAGGCGGGAGTGCCATCATCCACCACAGTAAAGTTCTCTGAGTTTGTGCTTCTAACTTTCCGTTCTCCCTACACGGGGGTCATCAAATGTCTTGGTAGAAAACACAGAGAACTAGAGTTCTTTTGACTCTGATGTAAGGCAGTTTTTCAAGTCCACTTACTCATTTGAAGCTACATTGGCTCCACTGAAATCTGGGGGTGGGGAGGAGGAGCTATAGAGAATGTTTTCATCGACATCCCACGCTACACACTGTGTTTCCAGTCAGTCTGAATTCAACTGCTGTTCTACATAATAATAATAATAATAATAATAATAATAATAATAATAATAATTAAAAAACATTTCTAAACAAGACAAATAAAAATTGTTCACTTGCAACTCAAGAACAATATTTCCAATGAATTCTAAGAAGGTCTTGCATTGTGGAAGAAAAATGGGCAAGGGTTTTAATGAAATTCACAAGCTGCAGCCTCAAATCTCCCCAGTTAGAAATGATCATTTTAGAACTGCAGAGCTGGAAGGGACCCTATGGATCCTCAAGCCCAGCTTCTCTCAAAGAGGCCCAGCGGGGAATTGAACTCCCAACCTCTGGCTCTGCTGCCAGATGCCTAAGCTACTGAGCTATCCAGCAGTTGGATGCCGTTGGATGGAATCTCAGCAGTCATCTCCATGCCAGGCCAGAACGGGTGTCAAGCATGAGAGAGTCTACCACTTTTTAAAGCTGTTTTCTTAGTGGATCATATTATCAAGATTTTCTCCAAATAATCTCCAAATATTTGCTTTTCTTACCATTATTTATTTATTTATTTATTTATTTATTTATTTATTTATTTATTTATTTATTTATTTATTTATTTATTTATTTATTTATTTATACCCCGCCTATCTAGTCATTTTGACCACTCTAGGTGGCTGTTAGGTGTCCCCTCAAGCAACTTAGAACCCATTTGTTCTGTCTTCCTTGTGACAGCTTTTAAACTATTGAAGGCTATCCTATTGCTTCTTCATAACATCCAGCTCTATATATCCAAAGCCTTCGGCCTCTCGTCATGAAGCTTGGTGACCATGGGGCTTGTTATGGTCATGCTGCTCTGCACATGTTCCGATTTGTCAATACAAGAAATAGAAATGGTCACATTGTTTGCCTTTTCATCCTCCACAAGGAAGTGCATTCCCCTCTCTCTCAGTGCAACACACTGACATTTTATTTTATCTTCCACAGAGACAATCTGATCATTTGCCAGAATGACCTTTGCACATCTCTGTAAATGTGCAAAATTTGAAACTATGGTAACTCTTGCCTCATTGCACGGACTATTAAAAAAAATAGAACCACCTGGATGGCTTCCTTGTATCTTTGTGAGCAAATAGCCTACACTTTCATGCTCGCTGTGCATTTAGCTTTACATGTGAAAAAACACTAGACAAATTTTCCAGAACTTACTCAAAGCATGAATGAAAATGTGCTTGGAGACTCACTTACAGACTAGAAGTAAGTTTTTTGGGGGTCCTTTGAATACTTGACAGACCATTTTACGATTTCTAGCCAGACTGCCTTGACCCTAAATGAGATATTAGTGGAATATCTTCCTGTCTCTAGTCAATGTCCATTTGAAATGGCAGTACTTTAGCTGAGGGGTCCAGCTAAAACAGAATACTGTAGAAGGTACCATTATCATTGCTCTTATGAACTGAATGGGATGTATTCCATCCAACATGACACAAGCAGCCTTCTCTCTCGGACGTACCTCCTGCCTTCTTCAACCTCTCCATCCCACTACAGTCCCCCTCTATATATTCAAAAGGTTTACCTGATTCTCCACAGCACAGAGACAAGGAGAATCTCTTCTGCCACTCTGGCAGACACAAAGCACTATCCATAACTCACAATGTCTACAAATGCATCTGAGGATTTCATACACGTCTTCCGGCAGCAGGTCACGCTACTGACAAATACTCAGACAATAGTCTACTCAAACCCCATGTTGTTTTTCAGGTGTATTGCTATCAAAAGTAAGTTGCCACTGGTCCTGTATCTGTGCAGAGCTGTTTCTTGAAATTAATCTCAGTTCTTTTCAGTCAACCTTTTGACCTGCCAAGATCACAGTCAAAATGCTCTCCACCTCTAGCCACCAACACCATTGAGGAATATGTTGTTTCTGCTATTGGAAGATTTTTCTCTGCTATGTCTGGTTTTATTGGTCAGTGGTTTCTTTGTAATGCCTAAAGAAATGCATGGGTGTCCATGTATGCAGGGTGAACCTGTCTAGCTTAAGATGCTGCTTGTGTTCCACCTCCACCAAGCTTCACTGCTCTGCAAAAGAGCCTGGAGAGACAAGGCTTTGAACTACAACACCTAGTGGATTCTGAGTACTGTAGTCCCCAAAAGTAACCATTCCAGTCTTTGCTGCCTTGTCTTGTTTAGCAGTGAAGAAGCAGCTGGAGGTAGGACAGTTTCACCCATTCTGTTAGATTCTTTGAATGTTTTCAGTCTCCCCATGCCCAAGGCAAACGCTGCGGGAGTAGTGAAGAAAAAGGAAGCCACTCTAGCGACCTCCTCCAGCAGGAACCCTCTGCACAAAGCTTTTTTCATTTCCGTAACCCGCGTTTCGGTGCCATCGCTTTCCTGAATTTATTGAAAGTTTGCCTTCCCTCTTTCATTCTCAGATCATTCATTAAAGTCAGGGACATCTCTTTGCGAAAGACAACGGACTCCAGTTTGATAAGTATCCCACAGAGGCTCCGAGTTTGGGTTTCAGAAATGTGTGCACAAAAGAGAGCTAGGAGTTTAGAGAATAGGGAAGTCATGAAATATGCATTGGAGAAAAGAAGGTTTCAAGACAGTGCAGAACTTGCACGCCAAATCCCAAGCTGGAAAAAGTAAGTGCCTAAATCAGATACAAAGTAATTCAGTCAGAGGAGGGGGGGAGAGAAAGAGAGAGATTATTGTAGACTGCAATTCTTTTCTCTCTCTCTCTCTCTCACTTAAGTCAGAGTTCAGGGACTTATAAATCAGTCGTAAAAATTTGCTCCAGGCTGAAGCCGGGAGTGCTAACTCCTCAAATTGGTGCCCATTTCTTCTCATGTTGCTCATTTTCTTTTAGGAGAGTAATGTGGGTAGTAAAGGGGAAAGATGCTTCTAGTGCAAATATATTTCAATGTGAATTTAGTCTGTTATACTGGCCTTTTAGGTCTGTAATATGAAAAATGAAATAGCATCGTTCTTGCCTTTAAAAGGGCCAGAATATGCAGGCACATAGGAATGCTGCCATATTTTGTTTGTGGAGTGTAAGCAACCTGCCACATACTGGAATTTAAAAAAGAAAGGTATTGTGTGCTTTTCCAGCAACATCCATATTCATACTGCAGAGCTCATCTGAGCCCCCCTGAACAAAATGGCTGAAATATTTTTAAGTCTCCATCCACATCTGAGAGTATCTGTTGTTATACATGATTGGCATTCGGGGCCATGTTGGATTGTACACACATACACACACACACACACACACACACACAGAGAGAGAGAGAGAGAGAGAGAGAGAGAGAGAGAGAGAGCAGTACTGAAATAATGTTAACTCGTGGATTCAAATTCTGAAGCTCAGAGTGATTACCCAAACACACTTTCTCTCTTTGTAAAGAATCACGTCCACACTTCTTTCTAAGGAATCAAGAAAGCTTTTATGTTATTGGTGAAATACATTTGGGATGGGAAAGGTGATAGACGTCCTAGTTCTAGCTTGCTAAATTGGAGATGTCAGGAGGCATGGCTGCCTAGAAAAATTCCACCAGATTTCAATAACTTTCACCCGAACATCAACATCATCCTGGAACAATCTATACAACAGGTGCATTTTCTAGACACCACTGTAAAACTACAACTTTGACATCTTAGCACCACGCTGTAACAGAAACCCACCAATCGATACACCTATTTGCACTCTTTCAGCTTCCATCCTGAACACACAACAAAATCCATTGGGTACAGCCAAGCCCTAAGATGCAATTGCACCTACTCTGACTCACAAGATAGAGACTCCAAACTCAACGATCTACAAGATGCATTCCTCAGACTATAATACCTTTCACCTATGGGGAACAAAAGCATGAAGTCTCCTCCTTGGAGACACAAGAGAAAGGTGTGAGGAAGGAAGGAAGGAAGGAAGGAAGGAAGGAAGGAAGGAAGGAAGGAAGGAAGGAAGGAAGGAAGGAAGGAAGGAAGGAAGGAAGGAAGGAAGGAAGGGAGGGAGGGAGGGAGGGAAGGGAAGGGAAGGGAAGGGAAGGGAAGGGAAGGGAAGGGAAGGGAAGGGAAGGGAAGGGAAGTGGAACAAGAGAGGTTCAGTTTTCTCTGATGTGTGAAACTCACTGGGCAATCTTGGCATAGTTACTCTCTTTCCGACTGACCTGCCTCACAAGAATGGGAGGAAGACAGCCATGTACGTAGCCATCAGCATTTTGCATGAAAGGTAAGATATACATTAAAGAAATTAATGATGATGACGACGATCATCGTGATATGTGGGTTGATTTATCAAATGGATCACAATGGCTCCAACATCCTCTCCCCTTGCCAGTTTACCTTCATTCAGAAACAGAGTGGGAGGAACCTTACCATGGCTGGGGAAAGAATACACTCCCAACTAGATGAAAAAATGGACCTTTTTGACCAGTAGCACCCAACTACACCCCTTAAAATAATATTCATTTATTTACTTGTTTATTTATTTTGACACGATCCAGATGGGCGGTATATAAATCTAATAAATAAATAATAAATCTTAATCAGGAAGGACCAAGTTGTGTAGTCAGAGCAGATCCATTTCTCCAGTCTATTGTATAGTTCTTTGTGTAACTGCTTGCAGAACCAGTACACAGTACAATCTAACAGGATTTCTATTTATTTATTTATTTATTTATTTATTTATTTATTTATACCCCGCCTATCTAGTCATTTCGACCACTCTAAGCGGCTTACAACATAAGAATAACAAGTTCTAAAAAAATTATAACAATTAATTAATTAAATGATTCTATAAGATGGGAAAAATAAAAATAAATCAAATAAAGAGAGAAAAAAGGAAAGAGGACAGGAATTAACTGGAAGGGAAGGCCTGCCTATACATCCATGTTTTTAGTTGGTTCTTAAAAGTACCCAGCGAGGGTGCAGCACGAATCTCCAGATGTAGGTTATTCCAGAGGCGAGGAGCCACCACCGAGAAAGCCCGGTTTCTAGTTCTTTCTTTCTGGGCCTCCCTCAGCGTCAGGCTCCTCAGCCTCACCTCCTGGCTCCGATGTCCATGTAAAAATAAAAGATATTCTTAACATTCTGCTGCAGATCCACAAATACCTCTCTGTTCATGCTTTTCTGCCTTTTTCTGGCATGCAACAGACAAACCTTCCAAGAAAAAAACACACACACACGTACATACACAGACACCCTGACACATTAGCTCTCTAGCTTTGTGTCTTCATTCATTCATTCATTCATTCATTCATTCATTCATTCATTCATTCATTCATTCATTCATTCATTCCATTTTAATCCTGCACCCATTAGTGCTAAGGCACTGCTCTGGGAAGTTACAACACATATAATAGAGATAAAAGCATTAAAAACAACAACAATAATTGTAAAAATAGATGGTACAGACTAATCATATAAACCCAGAGCAGACGGAGGAAATATGGAGAAGAGGTCAGCTAGGGTCAGTGTGGAAAGCCTCACTGAAAAGCAATGTCTCTAACTGCTTCCTAAATGTCAGCAGGGGGCTACACAGAGCTCTTCTGTAAGCTGGTTCCATAAACTTGGAGCTGCCACTAAGAAGGCTCTGCCACTCTTGGGGTGGCAACCCAGTGGAGCCTCAACTGGGATGATCTTGTGGGTTGGGGAATGGACATTAAGGAAAGACGCTCCAACAAAATATTTGGCAACATATCTATAGCAGAATCAATGTGGGAGGTGGGAGAAAAATAATAATAAATTCAGCTGATACACTGAATGAATTAAATTAAACTTTTAAAAATATTTTCTTTCCCTTGGGTGTAGTGCTGATCAAGAAACTGCCCACAGCCATAGTTTCAATCGGTACTTCACACAAAGGCAAAGAAATTTTGAAAAATTTAATCTAAGTGACTCAATACTTCAGCAATGGTCTAGCAGATACAAAAAAAATCACTTTTCATGCCCTTCCACAGGGGAACAAGAGGAGTGATCAATTTGTTGATATCCTGAAGCAATTTCTTTATTAAGCCAATTCACATTACAAAAAATTCAAACTGAAAGGAGCCTTGGCAGCTTTGACAGCTGCAAGCCTCAATTTTACTCCATTCCCAGTGATCGCTTGTGCTGGGAATGGACTAAAATAGAGTGCACCAACCTGTCCGCTAAAAAAGCATAAGCCCCTTTGTAGGTAGGGATGGGGAGGGGATGAAAATTGGTCTGCTTCAGAGATTACATTGTGTGTCCACTGGGGGAAAAAAGTGGATCAATCTTTCCCCTGTAGTGCATTGAACAGCAGGACGAATGTTTGTCTGGACATGGTCTTGCTTTCAGATGAACGCATGTAGAGTCTGTACAGCAGCTTACCTAGAAATCTTGGTAATTCTGAATTTCACAGACATCCTTTAAAAGTAGCTTCAGGCAGGAGTCAAAATTGGAAAGCGCGCAAGAGTGAATCTGGTAGTGACAGAAGCATAAATAAAAAACAAATTCCCTGAAGATACTATGAAAAGAATCTCTGTTCTTGCTCTATTGTTTTTAACAGGCTGTCTTGAGTGAATTACTAATGGCGATTTCACTCTTTCTGGCTCAGGCCAGTTCAACAGATGATTGGCTGCTGAATGAAGCCTTGCCAAGGGCACCTCTTAATATTAGAAAGCCAAGAGCACACCTATTGTTAACGTTCTCTGCATTTTCTGTACATTCCTCTTTCTATCCCAGCAGCAGTATATCTTTCTCTGAAACTTTGATTTTTAAAAAAAAAACACACAGAGATGCATGTGTGCGTATGCTCACGCATGCATTGGAAGCAGGATTCCAGCTGTCATTTTTCTTGAAGTCCACTCACCTATTTTGCTTTGAAAATCATCAGAGGTGGCCATCATTATCATATTCACTAGATTCTCTCTCATGGGTTGGCTCTGTACTGAAGCCCTAGGCTTAATGTTTTGCTGTTTGAGATTTTAGGCATATGTAGCTGGAAATCTGGGAAATTCAAGCTTTGCTCTCAGTTTTTCAGACTGCTTTGCTTCATGAAAGGGTGCTATAGTTAGATGTGACCTGCTGGATAACTCGGTGGTGTAGGCATCCAGCTGCGAAGCCAGAGGTTGGGAGTTCAATTCCCAACTGTGCCTCTCTAGCAGGAGCTAAACTCATTAAGGTCCCTTCCAGCTCAGCTGTTCTATGATTTTATTATTATTATACTCCTAGAAAAAGAGTTTTGGTGAAGCCAAATGAGAGCACAAAGGGGCAGATGGGTGTCCACCTGCTTCTGGCCAGCGACTGGCTGCCTTTTCTCCCCTGGCAACTCCACACATAACTTTCTCCACCTCTGCTGCCTGCTATTCCCAGTTGTACTTGAACTCACCCACACTTTCCGTTCTCCCAAATACCAGTTTTGCACAAACGTGCCACTTCTGGATACTGGAAATAAGGTCGTTTGAGATTGATATGCTATTTGGATGTGAGAATCACACCAAATGGCATATGGTTCCTTCTCCTGACCTCACCAACTCTATTTAGACTACACCATTCTGCACCAGGAGGGTCAGTCAAACAAACAAATGAACAAACAAACGGACAAGCAAATAAACGAACACAGGACTGAGAGGAAGACCCAAGAGGCAGAAAGTGTATATGTGAACTTGAGTCTATTGCACAACGTAGAGCAGGGGTTGGCAATTAATTTCTAGGGGGGGGGCACATGAAAAATCTGAACTGTGTTCAGGGGCCAAACCAACTTTACTAAAAAAGAAAATGAAACAGTGATGTTATGATTGTTTTTATTTTAAACTTGTTAATCTTCACGAATACTAAAGAGTTTTTTTGTGGTATGTTAAAGATAAGCAACTGATCAACTTTAGACAAAAAGCTATGAATGGTTTCGATGTTCAAAACTGTCCGCGGGCCGGACGGGAGTGGCTCGTGGGCCATATGTGGCCCTTGGGCTGCACTTTGCCCAGGTCTGAAGTAGAGCAAGACATGGAGTAAAGGACTAGCATCACAACTCAGGAGACTTCTTGTCATTTAAGATATTGTATAAGTGATGCAGTGCTGGGGGGAAAGCTCTGAGTGTGCTGGCAGTGAGCCACAGATCACAGTCTCAGAAAGACTTCCCTATCTGTCAGCAAGTGTGCTGTAGGTAAAGCAGGGCAGGCATGGCAGCAACTACTGCAGTGGAGAGCTCATTTTACAGCCTTCACAGAGGCCAATTTTTTCTTTCTTTCTTCTTCCCCTGACTCCTGGGTGATCATATTATCTGGCTCACCAGGTTTTACCAAGATTCTTTCCTGCTTCGTCACCCAGGTGGGCTAGAAGCAGTTCAAGGCCCTTTCCAGTCCTTTCCTGCTCCATTTAAAATTGGGAGGAAAGAAGATATTGCTGGACCACTAGAGACTAGCCGCCTAGAGTAGTCTTAATTGATTAGATAGGCGGGATATAAATAAAATAAATAAATAAATAAATAAATAAATAAATAAATAAATAAATAAATAAATAAATAAATAAATAAATAAATAAATAAATAAATAAATAAATAAATGTAACAGCAACCTCAAGGGAGTTATTAATATAAATATTCTGCTGCACTGTGGAAGTCTGTGCCCTTCTCAGATATAAACATTAAGGACACATGCTTCAAGTCAAGATGGGAGGAGGGACATAAAGGTGCCACTTGGACAGACAGAGCTGCAGGGCACTTGTCTGGGCAGCTCTCACCACATTTTTCCCCTGTGTATAATTAAAAAAAAAAAAACAACTCTGGAGAACAGGGTTCAAATCCCCACTCAGCCGTGAAAACTCACTAGGGGAGTAGAACTAGTAAAACCAGTTGTTAAATAGCTCACTTACCTTGAAAAGCCCCATTAGGGTGGCTATAAGACAGTTCTGACTTGATAGCACAGAACACACACATTTTTTAAAAAAATATTTAAACAGAGGCTAGATAGTTGTTGTGGGTTTTTCAGGTTCTTTGGCCGTGTTCTGAAGGTTGTTCTTCCTAATGTTTTGCCAGTCTCTGTAGCTGGCATCTTCAGAGGACAGCACTCTGTGCTCTGGTGTAGTTTGCTTGGGAGTGGAGTATTTATGGCTGTGAGATAGGCTTTTGTCCTGTTCAGGAGATGGGTGATTAGTGTGTCTTGTTGTGGGTGTATTGTTGTGATAAGAAGAGATTATCTGTCACTGTGATTTATGGGTGTCATTAGCTGGTCTTTTGTGTGTAGTGATCCCTGGTCCTTGTGGCTGGGTAGAGGTTGTTGACCTTTTGCATGCTGTATTTTTCAGAGCTGTAAACCAGGTTTTGTTGAGTTTCAAACTTTCCTCTTTTCTGTTGTTCTGCTGGTGCTTGTGGATTTCCATGGCTTCCCTGTGCAGTCTGACGTAATGATTGCTGGTGTTGTCCAGTATTTCAGTATTTCGAAATAGAATTTCATGCCCAACTTGTTTTAGGGCATATTCAGCTACTGAAGATTTTTCTGGTTGTTTCAGTCTGCAGTGTCTCTCATGTTCTTTGATTCTGGTGTGGATGCTTCGTTTTGTGGTTCCAATATATACCTGGCCACAACTGCAAGGTATCCGGTATACTCCTGCAGTGGTGAGGGGGTCCCTTCTGTCCTTTGCTGACCATAACATTTGTTGTGTTTTTGTGGTGGGTTTGAATACTGTTTGTAGGTTGTGTTTTTTCAATGCGGTCCGTGACCCCTTTGATGTATGGCAGAAATTATTTGTGGGTGGCTGTTTTTCTTCTTCAGTTTGATGTTTCTTGGTTTGATGGCTCTTGTGATTTCATTTTTGGAGTAGCCATTTATCTGTATGAGCAAAGAGGCTAGATAGTCTTTAATGGCCAGAAGCTTTCCATCTTCATTCCTAGAGGGTCTTTGGCCCCAGAGAGGTTCGGAGTTTCTCTGAGATAGGAAGATGGTGGTTGCCATTGGAGCTCTGGCCTGTAGCAAGCTGGCCACTAGAGATCCTCTAGGCCTCTGGTGGTGAAACCATCTCTTGCTCCTTTTCCCAACACTTAGTAAGAACAGTGGGGGTGATGGGAGACCTCGGAGGGAGGAAAACAGAAAATATCCATGTCACATACAGCACTGATGGTACCTGTCTGTCATGGGTTTGGAGGGAAAGTTCCATCCTATGGGGAGTGGAAGGCGGGACATCAGGGGGGAGGAGCTGTACTGTATATATATTTGGAGCTTGTGTGGAGAAAGGAGTTGGAGTCTGAGTGTCAGACTGGGTACAACTGTGTGTCAGTTAGTACATACCTGATAGGTTCAGGTTTCTATTTAGGTAGCCAGAACTGATAGGTTCAGGGTCTGTGCGTTACCTTAAAGGGTTCAGTGGGAACCAAGCTGTTGTATGTGTGTGATTGGGGTTATGCCACGTTACATTATCCTATTTACCTGATTCTTTTGTTTACCCTGTTTGTTATTTCAATAAACCTTGTTCTTTTATTTAGTAAAATCCATTCCTGGTCTGTGTGACTCCTTACAGGGAATGGTTGGTGGCAGCATAATTACAGGGTGGTATACTCCAGTAGGTCTGGGGTTGTCACATTGATTGGTGTCCAGCGTGTGGGATACGACTAGTCCAGTTGTCCAGTCGTCCAGCAAAGCCTTGGCAAGTGTGCCCAGAGCAAGGGGGGTCTAGTCAGGGACAATCTGAGGGCGCGTAGGTAATCTTCTAGGCTTACCTCACGGGGAGGTAGGCTAGTGGAAGAACGTGCACACTCGGATTGGGGGGACTAGATTAGGGAGCTCTGAGGCAACCTGTTTTGGCGGGAAAGGGCTGAGGCAAAACTGTGTGAAGTAACAGTGATCTAGCCTGTCTGCTGAGAGGCCTAGCAGAGGGGGTGAATTCTGCCTGGCAACAGTTGCAAGTTGGTGCTGAAGGAACAGCAGCAGTCTATAGAAGGCTGTTTCTGAGGCAAAAGGGAAAAAGTCGTCGTTTTATTTTGAGGCTTGACTTTTGAAGGCAGCCTGTTCTGGGGGGGATTATGTCCTTGACTCGAAGCCAGATGGCAGAAATGGGGAAAGTGAGAGAACCACAGGGAGACCAAGGTTCTGAGGAGGAATTTGGCTCAGTGCAGGATGAGAGCACAGGAGAACTGACCTCAGAACTCAGAAAAATGCTCCTAGCCCAACAGCATGAACTGAGGGTGAGGGAAATGGAGGAAAAAGAAAGGGGGAGGCAAAGGCAATTTGAAATGGAATTACAGAGAGAGAGAATGGAAAAAGAAGAAAGATTGGAGAGAGAGAGAATGGCGTTTGAGTTAAGAAAATTGGAACTGATGAATCAGAACAATAATAACAATAGAGATTCTGAGGTGGGCCAATTGTCCAAAACTGACCTGAAGAAATTCCCTGTGTACCACAAGGGAGATTGCCCTGAGGTGTTCTTTTCCCTCGTGGAAAGAGCGTTTGTGGACTTCTCAGTAAGGGAAACTGAGAAGATGACCATTATGCGATCTTTAATCAGTGGCAGCCTGGCAGAAGTCTATGCAGAGATGCCAGTGGAACTGCTGAAAGACTTCGCTGAGTTTAAAAAACTGGTGTTTGCCCGGCATGGGATAAATGCGGAACAGCTGAGGCAAAGATTCAGGTCACTCACAAAAAAACCAGAGCAGACTTTTACCCAAGTGGGGGCCCAACTGGTGAGGTTGCTAGAGAAATGGCTGTCTCAGGAGGGGACAGAGACCTTCCAGCAGCTCAAAGACCTGATAGCGCTGGAACAATTTTATTCAGCCCTGCATGGGGAACTAAAGTTCCATGTGAGGGAGAGGAAACCTAAATCGGTGGCAGAAGCGGCAGAGATCGCAGATTTTATTTCCCAAATAAGGAAGCCCTTAGGTGCTGAGGGGAAAACTGTGGGTAAGCCCAAAGAAACCTACAGCAGGTACTCTCAGGGACCAGGGAAAAACCAGCAAGGGGGAGGGGCCCATGTTGAAGGGAAGCCCTCAGACATGAAACACCAAGACCTCAGATTTTGGAGGGAAAACCAAAACCAGATGAGAAAGACTCCAAGTACAGCAGAAAATGTTATTTCTGTCAAGGAAAGGGCCATCTAATCTCAGAGTGTGAGAAATTAAAGCAGCTAAAGGGAAATTTACCTCATGATTTGAGTGGAACCAAGCCAAAAGCTGTGTTCTGTGTCCAGACAGAGCAAAGCTCCTTGCCACTGAGGGAGCCTGTTACCATGGCTACTCAATCTGGACCAGTTACATCTGCTGATCAGGCTGGGGAAAATGGTCCTCTTGTGGAGGTCAAGCACTGCTTACTAGTGAGGACAGATTCGCAATTGTTTGAGACCGCAGGGGTGGACGTAGGAATACTTGACCATCAGTATAGGGGGCTAAGGGATACTTGTTCTCAGGTGACCCTGTGCCATCCAGACATTATTCCTAGGAAGTATATAATCCCAAATGAGAGCCTGAAGGTGGCAGGGATTGAGGGGCAGGTGATCTCACTGCCAGTAGCTGAGGTACCTGTGAGCTTTCAAGGCTGGAGGGGAGTTTGGCGGCTAGCGATTTCATCGACTCTGCCAGCAGCCGTGCTCGTGGGAAATGACCTGGCTGAACATGTGAAACGGGTGCTAGTGATTACACGCTCACAAGCTACCACGGGGACAGTTCAGGCGGGTACTGAAGAGCCCGAGGTTGAAGCAGATGAGGGTAGTCCCGAAGCCGTGGCAGAAACCTTAACCACGGACAGCAAATTTGGCCAAGAGCAAAAGGCAGACGCCACTCTCCAAAAGTGTTTTGAAAAGGTGACAGACACCCAGCTAACACCTGAAACCCCAGCGAGATTTTGCGAGGAAAAGGGAATTTTATATAGAGAGACCCTGATGAATATCTCAAAAGGGGGAGATGGGATCAGAAGTCAGCTAGTGGTACCTGAAAAGTATCGCCCCATGATCTTACAAAGGGGGCACTCTGACATGTTTGCTGCGCACTTAGGGGTGAACAAAACACAGCAGAGAATCACGCAAAATTTTTACTGGCCTGAAATAGGGAAGCAGATCAAGGAGTTCTGTAAACAATGTGATGTGTGTCAAAGGCAGGGGAATAACCGTGACAGGACCAAAGCGAAGTTGTGCCCTTTGCCTGTGATTGACACCCCGTTCAAATGTATTGGAGTGGATATTGTGGGACCTTTGCCCAAGGCCACAAAGAGGGGGAACCGGTTCATTCTCACCATTGTGGACCATGCCACGAGGTACCCCGAAGCCATACCCTTGACTAATATCGAAACTAACACAGTGGCAGATGCCTTGGTGGGGTATATGTCCAGGATGGGATTTGCCTCAGAAATAATCACAGATTTGGGCACATCGTTTACATCAAAGCTCATGAAACGGCTATGGCAAATCTGTGGAATTAAACACAAGGAAACCACTGCCTATCACCCTGAAAGTAATGGGTTAACTGAGAAGTTCAATGGGACTCTGATGCGCATGATTAGGGCTTACTTGGCAGAGAATCCAAACAATTGGGACCAGAAGCTGCAATCCCTTTTGTTTGCTTATCGATCAGTGCCACAAGCCAGTACCGGGTTCAGTCCGTTTGAACTTTTGTTTGGGAGAAAAGTAAAAGGTCCACTTGATTTAATCAAACAAAATTGGGAGCAGATCACCCAGGATGACCCACAAGATGGTGTGACGTACATAGACACTTTAATGAATGACCTGAAGAGAAACCTAGAGCTAGCAGCAGAAAACCTGCAAGCTCAGAAGGTCAGACAGAAAACCTGGTATGACCAGAAAGCCAGGGAGAGGCACTGTAACCCAGGGGAGGAAGTGCTTTGGCTTAGGCCCTGCAAAAAGAACAAACTGCAGCTCAGTGACTTTACTGTGGCCTACATTGACGATATAGGGATCTTCAGCAATACCTGGGAAGATCACCTGAAACACCTGGAGATAGTGCTGCAGAGGTTAAGTGCAGCAGGGCTAACAGTAAAGGCAAGCAAGTGTCAGCTGGGTAGCCCAGAAATAAAATACTTGGGTCACATAGTAGGGGGAGGAGTGATCAAACCCCTAGAGGCCAAGATAGAAGCTGTTCGTGATTGGCCCAGACCCAACACCAAGAAAAAAGTCAAATCATTTCTTGGGTTGGTGGGCTACTACAGAAAGTTCATCCCGAGGTTTAGCGAGATAGCGACTCCGCTGACCGATCTGACGCGGAAGAAGACTGATGACCGCATCCCGTGGACCAGCGACTGTGAGGAGGCGTTCCAGAGGTTGAAGGAGGCGCTCGTCCATTATCCAGTGCTGCGTGCTCCCAACTTCGACCGGGAGTTCATCATCTACACCGATGCGTCTAACAGCGGGGTAGGAGCAGTTCTTTGCCAGGAGGATGAAAATGGTGACCAGCATCCAGTGTCCTACCTGAGTAGGAAACTCCAGAAAGGTGAGAGACATTTGGCAACCGTGGAAAAGGAGTGCCTGGCCATAGTATACGCGATTCAGAAGGCCAAACCTTACATCTGGGGAAGACATTTTGTTCTGTGCACTGACCACTCACCACTGCAGTGGTTAAAGACAATGAAAACCCATAATAGTAAACTTATGAGGTGGGCTTTAAACCTGCAAGATTTTGACTTTGAAGTGAAGGTGGTCAGAGGGTCAATGAACTGTGTTGCTGACGCCTTGTCAAGAAGACCCGACGAGTGAAGACGGCGAAGAAACCATGGACTATGTATATTTTGGTGACCAAAAGTTAAAATGTACCTGTTTATTGAACAGGCTTGGTTTGTATTAATAAAGGTAACTTGATGTATTGTAAATATTAATGTTTAAAGTAAGTATGGTATTGTATTATAATGTATAAATGGTATGTGTTTTGATCCTGGTTGTTTTTTTGGAGAAAAGCACTTTAGCTTTTCCCCTGCAAAACAACTTATAAAGAGGGGAGGTGTCACATACAGCACTGATGGTACCTGTCTGTCATGGGTTTGGAGGGAAAGTTCCATCCTATGGGAAGTGGAAGGCGGGACATCAGGGGGGAGGAGCTGTACTGTATATATATTTGGAGCTTGTGTGGAGAAAGGAGTTGGAGTCTGAGTGTCAGACTGGGTACAACTGTGTGTCAGTTAGTACATACCTGATAGGTTCAGGTTTCTATTTAGGTAGCCAGAACTGATAGGTTCAGGGTCTGTGCGTTACCTTAAAGGGTTCAGTGGGAACCAAGCTGTTGTATGTGTGTGATTGGGGTTATGCCACGTTACATTATCCTATTTACCTGATTCTTTTGTTTACCCTGTTTGTTATTTCAATAAACCTTGTTCTTTTATTTAGTAAAATCCATTCCTGGTCTGTGTGACTCCTTACAGGGAATGGTTGGTGGCAGCATAATTACAGGGTGGTATACTCCAGTAGGTCTGGGGTTGTCACAATCCATTTTTCCTTATTCTTCCTATTTCTCCTCCCACCACCACCCCTTTTAAACAGAAATTGTTAAACATGGGTCCAAGCATTCCACAACCTCTGCAAAAAGTTTGAAAAAGAAAATAAAAAGGGACAAATTTTCAGCCTATCATCATCATCTGCATCATGTTAGAACTGGAGAGCTGGAAGGGACCCTATGGATCGTTCGATCCAGCTCCTATCAAGGAGGCCCAATGGCCAATCAAACTCCCAACTTTTGGCTTTGCAGCCAGAGATGTAAGCCACTAAGCTATCCAGCAGTTCTGTCAGTCTGAAACAAGCAAACATAAATGGTGTGTGTGTGTGCCACCACATAACAGAACTATCATAAACACATCAGAGAAGACAGGAATAAAGAGCAAGTAGTGACACTTTTCTGAGTAAATTTTCTACTGCTGTCCTGCCCCAACAGCGGCTCCTGAGGTTCCCTGAGGAGAGGGAATGACTGTTAAAACAGTTTCAATCAATAGCACAAATGTGTCCTTAAAGCCTTAATTTCTTCCCAGTAGTACAGTTTGCCATGCACCTGGGAGAAGGAATTTCTCTCAGAATCTGTAGAGTAGACACCTGCTCATATACTGTATGGTGGGTCTGTGAATATATGCAGGTTGTGCATGGCTTGGAAGGAAACAATGCATGGCAGACCTGTTACAAGACAAGGATAATCCAAGACGTCATTTGGGCCAGTTGAGGAATGGAGAGACTTGCCCAGGAGAGAGAGAAAGGGGTGCCAAAAATAGACTTCATGGGAAGGTGGAAGTCCTGAAAGATGGATGGAATAAGGCAATTTAAAGAAGGACACACAATATTTGATACGGGATTGCAAAATATTTATACCACCTGGACCTTTTAAAAGCCTCCAGATGCCCATAGCTGGTTCATCATTGAGTAATGTATACACTGCAGACATTCTACTTGACTCGAACTCAACTTGGATATTTTTTGGGAAGATTCAAACTTGACTTACAACTCAGAACCATTTTTCTGAGTTGTGTTTTTGAGTTCCTATTAGGGATGGGCCTCCTTACCTCCTCCTGACACTGCATATAATGTCAGTAGGGAGAATACTGTCAGCGCTATTTCCTTCATATAGTTGACTTTAGTGATAGCCAGATGCTTGAGCTGGTGAACATTCAACCAAGTCCCTCCAGGTTAAGTTGCCAAGTCTGTCTTTGGTGAAAAAGATTCTTGCTTATGTGTTCTTTGGGTTCTTCTAGAAAGATCATTTGTTTCTCTTTTAAGTATTCACTTTTTCCAGTGATGTTATTATAGCTGCATGAGACTGTATCTACATTATTGCGCAACAGAGTAAACCAAGATCCTACAAGGCGATTCTAAAAATGGGGGCAATCCAAGCAAAAAAATTATAACGTTGAAACTGGACTTCAGATCAACACCAGTTTTGGTACATACGTAGCAGAGAATTTGCTCTTGCTTTGTGCTAAATTTGAGGAGCTTGGGCAAAGGGTTTTCAAAAGGTATGATTTTTTTTTTTAAGTAGAACTGTTTCCCTGCCATCTCCAGAGAAACAAGTGACCCTAAATATCCTCATACTGTATTTAGAATAGCTCCTACAGGCAGAAAAGAGCAACCTTGCCCATCTCATGTTAGGTTGCTCTCTCTTCCTAATGCCCCCCTAGCAATATTGTCTTTTGCAATAATTTCTGCTCATGTCTTGCAATTTAACTGTAGTGGATTCCTTTATTGAGACAATCTGCCTCGTACTAGGTATTCCTCTCATCTTACCACTGCACACACACTTTCGCCAGCAATATTGTCTTTTCTGCTTCTAGTTGCACACAGAATTGGTAAGGAGGAAAAAAATCCAAAGTATTTCAAGCAGCATTTTCCTAGCATTCGGACATTCTCCTTCTTTAGAAGATAACCCACGCCCTGCACTGTAGGGGTTGAACTAAATAGGACTATTAGTATTCAAAGAAAGAAGCAGACAACTTAGATGTCATCAATATGGATAGAATAAAACCTCTGCATCCCAAAGCAGGAGACACCTGATAATCTTATTCTGTAGTGCAACTTCAAAGGTCAAAAAAACTCTTAGAGAAAGGTACAGCAGGGAATACAGTCTGCATCCTGCAACAAAGGAAATCTGAAATGTATTGAAGAGTGGTGCATTGAGAAACAAGTTAAATAGCCTTCAGGATAAGATGGATGGAAAATAAAGAAGTATAAGGGAGGGGACTTCTAAACACATGTACAAAGAGAGAGAGAAAAGCCAACAACAAGATGATAGCAGCTTCTAAAGGATGCCAAGAGATTAATAAGAGTATTACAGAAGATCCAGTGAAAAGAGGACAAAGGAATTGATCGCACCTTAGAATAAGCAGCAAAAGAAAAAAGAAAAAAAAAGCCAAGCTTAACAACCTTGGAAGAAACAGGGAGCAAAACGAGAAAACAATCAGTACAACAAACAGCACTGTATGGCAGACTGTGCTAAGAGTGCAAGCAAAACCAGTACGAGTGTGTGTTTGTTGTAAGCTTTCCTTGCTTTCTTTTGCTGCTAAGGCTTAGCAGAAGAGGAGGGTTGGCCCTAAACAGTTTGTTGCCTGGGGTGAAAGACAAGGTTCTGCCTTCTCTATCACAGCATCCTCCTCCTCCACTGAAAGGCAACCGCCTACTTTAGGGAGTTAAGGAAAGGCTCCTTAGAAAACACACGTCCCTGGCCTCCAACAGATGCAGACAGCAAAAGGCCTGTCCCCTCTCTACCAATCCTCTCCACATCGCCCCAGCGCTTCCTGCCTGAGGCAACTGCTTTGGGAGTGGTGATTTTATGTGAAAGGGCTGCCTTTTTAAAGAGCTGCCACCAGGGATGTAAATTTCTACTGACTTTCATTCTCACAGGAAAGAACAAAAACTTCCAGAAGTTTCTTGACTGCCAAATGAGATTGTGACAGTTTCTGTGAATTTTTCATGTTTCAACGCCTTTTGGCAAACAACTCATGGTAGGTGTGTGTGTCTGTGTCTGTGTCTGTGTGCATGTGCGTGTGCAGAGGTGAGAAAACTGTAGCAAATAATCTGATTGTACACACTCGTTTTAGACGTACCGTATTTTTCGCTCCATAAGACGCACCTTTCCATAAGACGCACCAATTTTAGGGGAAGAAAACAGGAAAATATAATCTGTTTTCTTCGCTCCATAAGACGCACAGACTTTCCACCCCCCTGTTTTGTGGGGGAAAAGTGCGTCTTATGGTGCGAAAAATACGGTAAATCTTTGTCTGTCTCCTCCATGCATAAGACCAAAAAATTAAGGCAAATGTTTGCTTGTCTCATTTGCACATAACAAGGAATTTTCAAAGTCGTATCCTCTCCTGTGAAAGAATAAGATGGTTTCTCCCTTTATCCAGACCACGAGAAAGAACAGTTTTTGTGCAAATTGAACAATTACATAACACCATGCTAGCTCCTATCTTGTGGCCTGAACTTTCAAACATTATATGTATCGGATAGGTTGGCTGTATCTTTACATTGGCCAGTCCTTCTTTGCTTGCTGTTTGTGTGTGTTTTGCTTCTCAGATGGAAAAATAGTAGCTTTCTGCACAGCTATTTTGTGCAAATTGCAGAAATTGTGATCAAAAACAATATGTCCATGTGGTTTTTTAATCCTGGAGGCAAGAAATTCATAGGGACCAGCGATTTCGACATGTCAAAGCAGTCCCTCTCATTGGAAATGAGTAATTTTTGCAAGACTTCATCACATCACTAAGTTTAGTGATCAGATGGTAAGAAAAGATTGCATCTGATCATGTTGGAAAGGGTCAATTCACTGGGAGCGGCTCACCTTAAACCCACTTTTCCATGCCTACAGGAATCACTTCAAAAATGAGTAGCTCTGCCATTGGGCCAAAAAGGTTCGGCTTAGCTACAGATCAGAGCCAGGCTGCTTCGTGATCTCCCATGCAGCATTTGATCCTTAGAAAACAGCTCGTCCCAGACTCCGTGTGGCAAGCTATTTTTTCCATCTGATCACACCCTAGTACATCGTTGTTCTGAATCAGTCACACACTGTTCAACACACAGTAGGCTTTGTCCAATCAGACAAACAGATTATTTTTCAGTAAGGATGATGGCTGTCAGAGCTAACGGCAACTATGTGGGCCATAGGGAGATCTTTATGTCCAGGTGGTGCCCAAAAAGAGCATCCAGCTTCAGCAGTAAAAACAATACAGTTTGTTTGCTTCAAAACATATCAAGCATAAAGCAGATGGCAAAATGCAATTAGAAAGAACAAAATGTCAAACAATCAGCAGGGATTGAGCTTCGAATTCCCTTTCAATCTACCTAGAATTCCATGAAATCTGTGTTATATGTTTATATATACATTTCTACATATGTCCCTTTCATACTCCCTTTCCCCCTAGCTAGAGACAAACGACTCTCAGAACTCTCCTGTTAAAGACAAGTAGATTTTAAAAGAAAAACAAAGAAGAAGAAGACTTCCGGGGTGAGGCAACTTGATGTCCAGATGTTGTTGCACTGCGATTCCTATTTGTCCCAGCCAACATAACAAATGAGAAGAATGATGGCAAGTGCAGTCCAACCAAGATCAGAGGACCACAAACCCCGCCCCCTGACTTAGAGCAAGGTACAGTCTTTAAAGAGAGCCAAAAGCAAAACAATTATCCCTAAGCAGCAATTGAAAAAGATTGAGAAGTGAGTTATCTGTCACAATCCTGACCACAGAGAAGACACCCGCCATACTCTCCTTTTACAGGTAACGTGGCAGGAATGCGTTAAACCGAAGTAGCCTTTTGCATCTGGACACATCACTAGAAGGCACACATTTTCAGCTGATGTTCCTCTTCTGGTTTGGCTTAGGTTGTGGTCCCAATCGCAATACGAAGCACATTGAAGAATCATTTAAATTGATTTAAATTTGATCATTCACATGATACAAGGGTGAAATCGATTTATATGGGTGCATATGGATGTGACTGCTTCTGTCATTTTAAATTGTGCCTATGTGGATTTTGGGTGGCAAGGGCACCACTGTTTTTCCTTTTAATCTTTTAAACATTTTTTTCTTAAAATGTTTATTGTTGCATCAGTACATTTGAGCACTGTAACCCCATTTGTTCCATTCAGCCAATGTAGGGCCCAGCAGAGCAGCAGAAGATCAGCAGATGCAGAGTGGGTGCCGAGCAGACACACCTGGACACAGAGGACGGTCCGTGTGCCCGGAGCTGGAAGCCTCCCCCCATTCTCATTTTTCACCATTAATCAGCTGGGGTCACCTTTCTGGTGTTTCCCTGTGATTTCTAGTGACTATTAGGACACCAAGTGGCACCTCTTAGACACTCAGTTTATCAATGTATCACTTTTCTAAAAGAATCAAAACCTTTAAGAACAGTGTGCTCCTAAAACAGAAAGAAAATGAGTTGATTTCAGCAGTGTAGATGCCAAAACTGGTTTAAATCACCAGAAATAAATTGATTTCCATTCAGTACATGTGAATGTGCCCACTAGTTTAAATACCACATGACTTGAATCTCATTTTTCAAAAGGTCTGAACAGAAATCAATTTAAATTACCTGTGTGACCACAGCCTTAGTAGTTGTTGCTTTAGAAAGTCTGGCTAATATGCTTTTGATATTAGGCACAACACACATGCACACATACACACACACATTTGAAATTGCTAACAGAAACATCATGAAATCATAGAATAATGGAGTTGGAAGAGGTATACAAGACCATTGAGTCCAACTACTGCTCAATGCAGGAATCCACATCAAGTCATATCTGATAGATGGTTGTCTCACTTCCTCTTGAATGCTTCCAAATGTTGGAATCACCTCCCAAGGTAATTGATTCCATTTTCGTACTGCTCTAAATGTTAAGACATTTTTCCTGATATTCAGCCTAAATCTGGCCTCCTGTAACTCAAGCCCATTATTACATGTTTTGTACTCTGGAATGTTTGAGAACCTCTCCTGATTCTCCTCTGTATGAAACTCTCCTTACAAGCATTTGCATAGTGCTGTCATATCTCCCCTCAGTCTTCATTTCTCAAGGCTAGATATGCCCAAATCTTTCAGTCTTTCCTCAGAGGCCTCAGTTTCCACTCCCCTGATCATCCTTGTTGTCCTTCTCTGAATCTATTCCAGTTTGCCTGCATCTTTCTTAAAATAATTCCCAGAATTGGACACAGTACAAGATGAGGCCTAACTAGTGCCAAATAGAGGAGGACTCATACTTCACGGGAGTTGGAGACCATACTTCTGTTAATACAGCTTAGAATAGCATTGACCTTTTTTGCAGCTGCCTCACACTGTTGGCTCATATTCCGCTTATGATTTGCAACAATTCCAAGATCCTTCTTGCATGTAGTATTGCTGAGCCAAGCATTCTTGTAACTGTGCAATTAGTTTCTTTTTTTCTAGGTGTAGAACTCTGCATTTATCACTGTTAAATTTCATTCTGTTATTTTCAACCTGGTGCTCAAGCTTATCAAGATCTTTTCAAATTTTGTTTCTGTCTTCCAGGGTATTAATTATTCCACCCAATTTTGTGTCATCCGCAAATGTGATGATAAGTATTCCCTACACCCCTCACCCAAGTCATTAATATAAATGTTGAAAAGCATTGGGCCCAGACTGAACTCTGTTACCCCACTTGTTACCCCTCCCAGTCTGAGAAGGAGTACTCTCTGATTATCATTCTGCATTTTCAAGAGAGAAGTGCTACATAGGAGAAAGTCTTATTAAACTCATTGCCATAGTAAACGGCCCTTTAGCTTCTTCCAAGAGTTACCAGCTGTTCAGAATACAACTGATCTGGCACGTTTTGATAGACAGGAATATGCAGGTGGAACTTTTAATGGAAGAGAGCTAACACTGCCACTTGCTATTTAAAAAAAAAAAATCTACAGAGGTGTGCTCAAAAACTGGCATCTTTATCCCTGAATTCAATCTGAAGTAGAAAATTATGGTCTGAGAAAGAGGTGATCTGTCCTTTTGCAGAAAATCTGCATCAATGCAGTGACCCTTTGACTAAGCCTCCCAGGCACTATATTCTAAAGTAATTGCTAAGAGTGGGAAATCTGGATTTGCTGATGCCTTCACATTTCCCCTGTTCTAAAAATCCTTAACACTTATTAGCACTAAAAGGAGAAGGGGCTGATTGAATTTCAGTTGTATTTTGTTTTTGTTACTTGTTTGAGAAGATCATTGACTGTTAAAGCCTTTAAAAAAATCCCAGCAACAACAAAAACAACAGCCTGCTTGACATTATTTAAAATCCCAAATTAGAAAAGGAAGGAAAGCAGGATAAACAGCACTTTTGCCTGGGGACAAAGTCAATGTTGTAGATTAAAGGAATGAGTAAATCTATCTCACCTCTGCAAGATTAATTGAGCAGCATAGTCACTGCAGTAGTGTTGAGATGGGAAACTTTAGTGAAAAATAGAGAAGCTAGAAGGTCTTACGCGAGTGACTCAAAGCAAAACTGGCCCTTGAATTAGTTAGACAAAGTGAGTTTGTCACCTTGCACAGCAAATCCCATGTCCTGGAATAGCAAATAATGTTGATTATTTACTTTGCTATTTATTATTTACTGCTCTAGTCTATTGTAAGATGGATAGGGTGTCAAGTTAGAATACAGAAGACCTGAGTTCAAATCCTTCATTGGGGTAGGGAAACCCACTGAAGAATGACACTGGTAAAACCATTTCATAAATACCTTACATATCTCTAGAGCCTGTAAGTTGGATGTGACTTGATGGGACATAACAACAACTGTCCTTTTCCCACCAGGAACGGAGGGACTTGCTTGTAGAATGTTCTGATACCCACACATTGACTTCGGGTGCATGTGGAGGACAATTCTTGTTTCATCTCAGGCATCAACATGTCTTGGCCTAGTCTTGAATCAAATGCATGTACCTTCCAATATCTGCTGGAGTTTTAGCATGACATCATGGTTCTTTAAGCCTTCAACATGATACTCGTTATCGTTGATCATTCTATTCATTCCTCTTAAGGCCGGGAATACATGTTAGGACGTCCTTGGAGAGGCTGGCTGAAATAGCATCTTCATAGCTTCTTATCAATTCAGCTATGTTCTCCCCATTACAATGGACCCTTGACTTACAGACGGCTTGACTTACAGACTTTTTGAGTTACAGACTTCTCTGGCCGCAAAATTTAGGTTTGACTTGCAGACTGAGATTTGACTTACAGACCAGAAAAAAACCAAAATGGAACAAAAACGGCCTGTTACGGGATTAATCGGTTTTCAATGCACTGTAGGTCAATGGAGACTTGACTTACAGACTTTTTGACTTGAGAACCGCCTCCCAATACGGATTAAGTTCTCAAGTCAAGACCCCACTGTATGTGGAGAAATACCACATCACCTTAGGATGTTGGCACTAGAGTCTAGTGAGGGCACAGGAGCTCCATGGCTACCTACGATGATTGCCCATGTGTTCATTACTTTGCATGTTCCAGCTGCCATAGCAAAATGGCTGTGGTACAGAGCCTGCTCGAAACATGTTTTTATAATATGGCTGGTTATACCTTACTTTTATCAACTAAACTGATTCGCACCCACCCCTTTTTTTGCACACACACATCTATCAGATTACTTTTTGCACGTGTGTGCGTGCACACATACACACACACGGATATCAAATAAAGAGCTTTCATCTCGATTAACCACAGAGAAAGCCCTACTGACATTTAAAATAGTGCACATTTGGCACTCTTTTAAACCTCAGAAGGGCTTGAATCATGCCAATTCCACCTGGTTTTTACCCAGCGCATTGTTTTGACCCATATGATGACCATACACATCGTTCTGTGAGAAGATACAAGAAAGAGAATTGGCAGAAACCCAGCGGGCAACCAATGAACTACTCAGTCCAAAACCCAAGTGCAGTGATGGGGTGATAGAGGTGTGAATTAGCACAAAGCAACAATAGTTATGAGAAGTGACGAGCTTTGATGCATTTTCAAAGCAACAATATTGATCTAATTTTACTACGCACCCCTCTGATATAACCTGGCACTGCCCCAATATGTTTTGCTATCTGAGGGAAAGGAGAAGATGAGTCATTTACCCTCATTCCACACATAGAAACAAATCCCTTGGCAATGGGGGCAATAGTTAAGAAGCCGTGAAGCGCACAGAGCTCTCTCTTCCAATATAGGGACATGGTGCCGCCTGTCTTTAAGGTGAAGTAACCGCTAAGGGCAGGAAGGATTGGGACCAGGGTGCATGGGGAAGCAAGAGAGAACCATTTTCTTCCTTCTTGTAAAAATCACTCCCTCTGGAGTGTCTGTTTCTCTCTTACCCAGTCCTGACAATAGCTTTGGGAGGATGCATTATTTCTGCTGAAATCCTCTATTTTACACAAACATCAAGTGCAGAACCCTGTCCTCTTTTGCCTTTGGTTGGTGCCCACTTCAATAAGACAGCAGTTAAGGAGCTCATAAAGATTGGGCTGTAGTGGTTAGAGAGACGGACTAGGCCTCAAGGAAAACTGGGTTCTAATCCCCTGGTGTGAAACTCAGTGGATTATCTCTGGCCAGGTACTGTCTCTCATCCTCACCTACTTCACAAAAGATATTGTGAGGAGTAGCTTTTGGGAGTGGCAGTTTTCATCAGAGCTGTACTGTGGTAGGAAGGTTTAACCTCCACAAACACACATTCTCATATACTTTGGCCCGATTCTCTTCTCCCGCCCCTCTGAGGTGGCTGATTCGATTTAAAGCCCTGGCCTGTTAAACTATTAAACCACTGAGTCAATGGCTGAAAACCTTTAGACAAGGATCGCTGTTAAATTACATAATCTTTGCAGGCCTTCTCAGTTGCACACAAATCGTGTGACTCAGTGTGCAACACAGAATGTCTGTGGAGATTCCTTAACTTAGAGCAGTTACCTTCCAAAAGTTACATGGTCTGTATAGCCCTGTGACAGGATTTCAGCCATTACAGAGTACTGGTTAGAGTGTTGGACTAAGATTCAGGAGACTTGTGTTCAATCACTGCTCAGCCATGAGATTGACTAAGAAATGGTGAGCCAGTCACAGTTTCTCAGCCAAATGTACCTCATAAACATTGTGAGGATAAAAGTGGAGAGGAGGAAAACAATGTGTATACTCTTTTAAGCTTATCCAGGGGAGAAGTGGACATAAATGTCATCAACAGACAATGACCAGTGAAAAGGAAAAAGTATTTGATTATGGACAGGTTGACCAGTTCACATCCTGATTGTGCCAGGATCCTTTGCTCGTTCAGATTCATCTGGACTTCATCACTGCTGCTACATTTTTAAACCCTACTGCAGTTTTGAGATTTAAAGAAAATGCTTTCTAAATGTAACCATGTAGGGCATTTGTATACATAAAAGCCTAAATGGAAGCAAATAGTTATTTTTCTGAAAAGAAAGCTGACCTTTGCCCAGCGCCTACTCTAAACACAATAATAAATGAGGTCAGATTAGCATATGCATAACGTGCTCTCCCTGCATAAACATTTCAGGCCCAACAGTAACAGCAAAGGGGAAATGGAAAATGTGAAGGTCACATGCAAAATAGATGGGTACTTCATGGAAGGCCTGCAAGTTTATGAGTAGGCATAAAATGCGCTAGATAAAACTTAGCTGTTTTATAGTGGCATTCAGTGCCAAAGTTACCTGCAATGTAAATAGTATCTGTATAGTGCCAAGGGAAGAAAAACAGATGATATTGGAATGCCAAATTGCTGCCAGGATTACAAGGGGCTTGCATAATATCTTTTTTTCCATATCAACAGTAAAATTCCATTGGTTCAGATATAATGCCAAACTACAACGTGTGTTACATGGCTTGTTCCTTCAACCATGCCATAGGCACGTTGAGCTATTTGTCTGCTTTGGCTTCCCATTTTTCAGCACTCATCTTCACAAATTCATACATCTACAGGTTCCAGGAGATGTGAAATACCCCATTTGACTCTCTTCAGTTTTTAATATCTTCCAGGGAGGTACATCTCTTGGCCTCATTGCCCTCACAGGAGCATATGGTGAAGACATGAGGCAGGGCCTGTTCAGTGGGTGCCCCTGGGTTGCAGAATGCACGCCCCTCCAAGAAGCTGGGAGGACTGTTCCCTCTTCTCGTTCCACTGGCAGGCAAATGCTGTCTTTTCCAGACCAGCTTTTCAATGATTGGGATAAGTGGATTTGTTTTAGGAATGCTATATTTATTGAATTTGGGAGGGTTTTTTTTTAAGTTTTCAAAAGTGTTTTAATTGAGTTTTTAAAAAGTATTGTTATAGGTCTAATTAAAAAACATGGTGTTTTAAATCATGACCATTGTTTTGTTTTAACTGACTGTGAATTTATTTAATTTCTATGCCACATATTCTCTTCTTTATGAGAATATGTGGCATAGAAATTAAATACATGGAATAAATAAACAATACGTCACCTCCCAGTGTGTGGTAATGCCCATATCTTGTGATTAGTACATGTTTTGTCAATTGAAGCGTATCATGGGTAATGTGGTATACAAATGAGCTTCTCATCAACATTTCCATTCAAAATGTGAAGAAACATTCAATGTCTGATCCCCTCTGATCAAAACTGGATTTAAACATTTTTTTCCTTTCACTCAGCCAGCTGACAGCAAAGCCAGGGTATATCCAACCAACCCACAAGTTAGTCAGAGCAGGACAATCTCACAGCTTAATTTCACCAATTTATCCAGAGAAGAGTGGAAAAGATATTTTCCCCAGATGCAGTAACACAAAACACACAAGGATTAAAAAGTCATTTTTATTTCTTTTATGAGGATCAAAGCACATGGAACTATCCTTTCAGCAAGGATCTTGTATGAATAGCAGTGCTTTGGGAATGATTTTTCCCACAGGACATATTACCCAAGATTAGGGCAAATCTATTAGATGATACCAGCCTTCAATTCAGGTCCCCAAAGGAGAGTCAGCCTGTCACAGAGTGCCAGGCACTCAAAACTCCCCCACATGGCATGATTTGGGGGGTGGGGGGGAGGAGGAAAGAGTGTCACACTAAGTAGGATCTGAGCTCATTTGAAAATTCATTCCCTAGTTAGCTGCCAACACATCTCCCTCACCCACCCGCCCCCAGTGCATACCTCACATGTTTCAGAAAGACTAAGATAGAGGGGTAAATTTGGAGGGTTTTGTCCTTGAACAAATAATGTCTTATTCTGAACTAAGAATGGTGATGAATGAAAAATAATTTGCAATTAAGACTATACAGTAAAACATACTCTATCTCAGAGGAAAGATTTTTTACAAAGTGATTCTGCGAAGGGAAATCCAGTAAGTCTTGGCACATAAATCAAATTACTGATATTTTAATAGTTAACACATCAGAAGGCTTTGCTCAGTGTTTTAAACAGCACATACATGAACGTTAAAAGAGCCACAGCCTGACAAATGGAGACCCGTTGTTATGCACATTCCCTTATATTTTCAAAGCTGTATTGCTTCATTCAGAGATATTGTAATAGAAGTATAATTATAAAAGTATTGCATGCCTTATGATGAAATAACCCATGATGGAGTGGGCAGGTTGTGGTCTTCCAGATATTGTTAGGCTACAACTCCCACGTGGCTTATTCCAAATAACTACCAGTAGTAGTAAGTGATGATAGGAGACAGGGTCGAGCAATGTATGGAGCGCCACACATTGAAAGTTCCTGTACTTGAAACGGGTTCAAATGTGAATAGTTTGTCCACGCAGGAGACTCAAAGAGCTTGATTCAGTGTAGCCATTAGAGTGGTGCCTTGCTAGATGATTGCCTCATGGGATGAAAAACCCGCAAAAACGATTGGTTTTTGTAATCACTATGGTGCCTCGCAAGACATTGTTTTTCTATGACCATGCTTCGCAAGACATTTTTTTTAGACCGATGCATAGGGAACCTCACAAGACGATTTTTTCACAAGACGACGATTATTGCAGAATGAATTAAAATCATCTTGCAAGGCACCACTGTACTCAGTAATAACTCTGTGCAGAAAGAGGCCACGGGTACAGCCCTAAACTGATTAGGAGGGAGGGATCCCACAAACTCTGTGAGCCTCCATTCTGACTAAACATGTTTCCTCCCATCCTCTAAAAGTAAAAAAAAATGGAATCCTAATCTTATTTAGACATTTTTAACTTGAGAAAACAAAGCAGCATTTACAAAGTGCTTTCATGGTTCTGGGATCACCCTCTACAAAACCCTTATTTTGTTTTCTTTTCGCATTGGGTCATGATACATTTTTCCTGTTTCGATGCACATTTTAATGTGGAGATGGGTTTTCTGAGTGTGTCAGGGAAGCCCAGAGCAATGCCATCAGGAGACTAGACTACCATTATGACCCCCATGAGCTGGGTGCTCATTTTACCGACCTCGGAAGGATAGAAGGCTGAGTCAACCTTGAGCCGGCTACCTGGGATTTGAACCCCAGGTCGTGAGCACAGTTTTGGCTGCAATACAGCACTTTAACCACTGTGCCACAAGGCTGCTAACAAAGGAAATAAAACATAACCAAATATTGTTGGAAAATTTGGCCCAGGGGTCAGAAATGAAGTAGGAGAGAGACTTGTTGAGTTCTGTGAAGCCAGCAATCTGTTTATTGCAAATACATGCTTCAAGCAACCGGACAGATGATTGTGCACATGGAAAACATCAGATGCCAATATAGAAATCAATGCACTACATAATTGGAAGGAAGAGATAGAGAAGCTGTAATCTTTCTGCTTAAACAAGACCAGGAGCAGATTATGGTATTGATAATGAACTGTTAATATGAAACATTAGACGAAAGTTGAAGAAGGGCACTAAAATAATACTAATGCCAAAATATAATTTAAACAATATTTCTGATGAATTTTAAGTCCACAGAAAGAACAGATTTGTATTAATAAATTCATTTGACCATGAGCCAGAAGAATTGTAGATTGAAACATTATTCTATGGAATAATGCATTCTTTTGCATTCTTTTAGAGAAAAATGCAAACTAACAATTCCCGTAGTAAAAAGGAAAAAGCTAGATGGATGATGGAGGAAAAAATGCTAAGGACAGGTGACAAACAAGAGTAAAAGCTGACAGAAGTCAGGTCAGAATCCTGAATACAGCTTTTCAGTGACTGTCACATAGACACAAGGAGAAATATTACAATGACCAGTGCAAAAAAATAGAAGAGAACAATAAGAGAGGAAAAACAAGCTGTCTCTTCCAAAAGTTCCGAAGAAGTCAAATGGAAATTTAAGTCTAGATTAGGAATGACGTAACATCAACAGGGAAGCATACTAATTGATCAGGAGAAAATAAAGAGGCGGAAGCAGTATATTGAAGACCTATACAGAAGAGATAAAATGATGGCAGATTCCTTTCAGGATGAATCCTATGATGAAGAACCTGCCATTCTAGAAAGTAAAGTGAAAGCTGCCCTGAAAGCACAGAGAAAAAATAAATCACCAGGGGTAGATGGAATATCAATAGTGTTATTTTAAGTCACAGACTGAATCTGTCAAAATCCTATTGAGAATATGCCAACAAATATGGAAAACAAAACAAAGGCCTAGAGACTGGAGGCATTCAATATACATTCCAATCCCCTAGAAAGGAGATGATAAGGACTGCAGTAATTGTAGGAGCATCACTCTAATTTCACATGTAAGTAAAGTTATGCTGAAGGTGTTGCAACAAAGCTTTTACCTTATATGGAGCGAAAAATGTCTGGTGTTCAAGTTGGATACCCCCACCCCGACTGCCAGAAAGACAAACAAGTGGATGCTACGTCAAATCAAACCTGAAGGGGGCAGAAATGAAGACTCTGAGGCTGTCCTACTTTGGGCACATCATGAGAAGGCAGGATTTTGTAGAAAAGAAGATCATGCTGGGGAAAGTTAAGGAAAAGAGGAAGACCAAATATGTGATGGATTAAGTCCATCAAGAAGGCACAGGCTTGGGTTTACAAGCGCTAAGCAGGGCAGTTGAGGACAAGATATTTTGGAGGCCACTCGCTCAAAGGGTCACCATACGTTTTAGGCAACGTGATGGCACACAACAACATCAAAATTATTCATTTATCATATATTAGCTCATTATGTATATGTGTTTCCCTTCAAGTTGCAAGCATCCCTTTATTTTTGTTGATGGCAATTAGAGCTTGCTCTTGAGTGTTTTCCTAGCTGTGATATTATGAGATTCCTAAATGATTATCAATTGATTTTGTTAAGTGTATTTCAGTAATTGCGGTGCTGTGGGGATTTGTAATTGATTTAAATGAAGTGAAATAAGCTTGCAGCTATATGGGTAGCATATAAAGAGCAGCAGCACATAGTGAGGAAGCAATCACCATTAGGAAGCACAGCGTGACTGTCAGCAGCTGCCTTTTGCAAGCAGTTATTTTTTTTAATATATTGCTCACTTCATCTTAAATATGTTTTATGGGTCAGTTTGTGTGTGTGTGTGTTTAGTCGTTTAGTCGTGTCCGACTCTTCGTGACCCCATGGACCAGAGCACGCCAGGCCCTCCTGTCTTCTACTGCCTCCCGGAGTTGTGTCAGGTTCATGTTGGTTGCTTCGCAGACACTGTCCAGCCATCTCATCCTCGGTCGTCCCCTTCTCCTCTTGCCATCACACTTTCCCAACATCAGGGTCTTTTCCAGGGAGTCTTTTCTTCTCATTAGATGGCCAAAGTACTGGAGCCTCAGCTTCAGGATCTGTCCTTCCAGTGAGCACTCAGGGTTGATTTCCTTTAGAACTGATAGGTTTGTTCTCCTTGCAGTCCAGGGGATTCTCAAGAGCCTCCTCCAGCACCACAATTCAGTTTCCTCCTTGTGAAATAGCAAAGGAACCCCAGATACATCTTGAGCACATTTATCCAGGCTATTCAGAAAGGCAACAGGGAAATTCTTCTAGAAGCCTACCATGGTGACATACAGCCCTCGGTAGCCTGCATCCTTTTTCATGTGCAGAAATCTGCTTTCATCATAAACCGAGGAGGAGTTAGGACGGCCGTAGGTCCTTTTCTAGGGAGAGGCACCTTCTGCTTGAAGAACCGTCACTTCCTGTTCTGGAACTGGATGTTGGGTTAGAAAATCTAAACCCTGGACGTACATCGAACCGCTCTATAGAACTTAATAGACCTCTAGGAACTCTCAGAAGCCTGTGTTCATCACAGCTGACATCCCAGAAAGGATTAATTCCAGGATAAGCCGGAAAAAAATTGTACACCTTGTATAATTTGCTTCCTTCTTTTGTGTCTCCTCTAGATTATTTCTTCATGCAAAACAGATAAAGTCCAGAACGATTTCCAGTTTTTCTTCTTTCACTGAACAAGCACACACAACTAGATGTGTGTGTCTGTGTGTGTGTGTTGTTCTCAAAATTTTTATTTACAGACTTAATATGATACGTCAAAAAGCAGAATACTAGGAGCTAATGCATTTCAAGTTTTAGCAAAAGAAATGCAAAAATTATTAAGTCAATTAACTCTCAATTAAGCAATATATTAACAATGTAACTTCAATAAACTAAAGCATAAACAAATAAAGATAAAATCAGCACTAGCTTATAATGTCAAAGAAAGAAAAAGGAATCTGCCCTCTACAGGTGCTTTTTGTCTAGCAATCCTCTCATACTGCTGTTTATACTCTTTTAACAATCCTTATCACCTCGTCAACTGTCAACATTTTTCAGTAAGTGTTCAGACTTGTGTGGTTGCACAGTAAAAAGCAGGACAGTTACATATAGGGCTTGCAACCTGAGCTCAGGATCGAACTCAGGTCATAAGCAGAGTCCTCACTGCAGTACTGCAATTTAACCACCGCACTATGAGGCTCGCTCTCTCTCCCTCCCTCCCTCCCTCTCTCTTTCTCTCTCTCTGTATGTGTGAGTGTGTGTGTGTGTGTGTGTGTGTGTGTGTGTGTGTGTGTGAACAAAAAAGTTATTTTACTAGAGAGATTTTCTCTTCTAAAGAGGATCATGTGACTGTGTTAGTAAGTACAGTGGGGTCTTGACTTGAGAACTTAATCCATATTGGAAGGCGGTTCTCAAGTCAAAAAGTTCTCAGGTCAAATCTGCATTTCCCATAGGAATGCATTGATAACCATTTGATCCGTATCTACTCTTTTCCGCCCATAGAAATTAATGGGAAGCTGCTATTCCGCCTTCGACCACTAGAGGGGGATATTTTGTTTCTTTTTTTCTTAGGTCAAGAAAGTTTCAGGGAAGGCAGGAAAAAGACAGTCCAGGCAGTACCAGGCAGTCCGAAGACTGTCTCCCAATCTACTCGCTAAATGCTGGGAGGAGTGAGGAAGCAGACAGGCACCCTTTTCACTGGCCAACAGTTAACTGAAAGTTCAAATTTTGCACTTTCCCTGCCTCCCACGTGGTTTTTTTTTTCAGTTCTTAACTCAAATCTAAGTATGTAAGTCAAGTCAATATTTTCCTATGAGAGTGGTTCGTAAGTCAAAATGTTCTTAACTCGAGCCGTTCTTAAGTCAAGACCCCACTGTAGTCCATGCATAGCATTCTGTGTTGCAACATATTTCAACCGCAAGTTGTGGTTATTGTTGCTGTTGTTGTTTTGACTTATATACCATCCCAGAAATGACCCATTCACAGTGAGTCCCCTGGATGACAGATGCAACAAGCACACAAGCTCCTTGGGCACAGTCTTTCCCACTTCTGTGAAATGTGGAGTGATTCTGCTTACATTATAAAGATCGAATTTGGATAGGTAAAGGTAAAGGTTCCCCTTGACATTTTTAGTCCAGTCGTGTCAGACTCTAGGGGGCGGCGCTCATCCCGTTTTTCAAGCCATAGAGCCGGCGCCTGTCCGAAGACATTTTCCATTGTCATGTAGCCAGTGTGACTAGGAAACGCCGTTTTACCCTCCCACCTCCAAATTACTTTATGAAGTTTAATGCAAATCTTTGGCCTTTTTCAACCTCCTTTTGCTGGATCTGCTGACGAGCTTACCTTTGGCAGTGTGGGTCGCCTTTGCCTCCTTCCTGGGATAGAGCGAGACACTTAGAGTCTCACGAGAGCATCCTGGGAGGGGAGGGGGGAAATGAGTGAGTTATTTTAAACGGTGTTCGCCCCCTCCCTCCCTCCTCTTCCTTGAGGGCAACCCACCTGCCTGCCCTATTTTCTAAGGTGAGTTTACCTGATCACTTTTGGGGTCCCGATAGAAATTTGTGACTCGTATCCTGATTGGCTTTTGGATGAGGGGATTTTTCATCTATCCCTCACACGAGAGCAGATGTGATGGCAATTTGAGAGGTGGAACTATTTGGTCAAACAGGCGGGCTGTGTGGATGGAACAGGTTTCGGAGAATCCCATCACAATCACAGGTAATTTATAGCTCCTCTGACCTCCCAGCACTGCGGATCGTGCAATTACAGTGCTTGGAGGGGAAGATGTCTGGGGCCACACCTGGACCAAAAGTCAACAACGAGAAGTGGGCTTGAGGTCCGTGGGTGGTCAAATTTGGGCCAGCCCGGTTCTCGCTGTCTTCACGACCGCGTGAACTTGGAGCTAGGGACTCGCCCCTTTGTTTTGTAAGGGGTCTGTTGAGACCTCTGTGTGCTTAAACCTGATTTCGCACTACGGCAGGAGACCCCCTTTTACCGTGGGCAAGAATGATTATTTATTAAAGTGTGGCCCATGTTTATCCTATAATACTTGTCTCACATCATTATTCTGGGATGGGGGGGCAATTGATGGTGGTTAAGTGGCCACCCTTATCTTTTCGCAGTGGATGTTGCGAGTGGTACCTAGTGCCCCATGGAACTCACAGGCAAAGGGCCAGCATAACTAAAATGTTCCCAGGTGCTCTGTGAGATTGGGGTCTCAGGAGACCAGGGAGGGGAAGAAAGGATGTGCTCATACCTCCCTGTGCTCACAGCCCCTGTTAGATGATACATCACCAGCGCACATACTGCCTCTCCCACACTTGCATGAGATGGTTCAGTAACCGGCCCACTGGGTTGCTACAATGAGCTCAGTAGCGACCATCCTCGTGACACCCAGCTCCAGGTTGTCACAGCAACCTGCCAGAATGCTTCCCACATACAGCTGCTGGCTTCGGAACAATCAACACAGAAGGCAACAGTTATTGTGACCAAAAAGACGAAGAAGAGTGTAAAGTGCTACTACAAAAAAAAAATTAAAAAGGGAGGGAGGGAGGAAGCAATCAAGAACAAAATAGTGGTCCACGTGAAGAATGCACAAACACACACACACACATACTGGAATAGACTAGTGGAAGGGTAGTGTTTCTACCTAGCTCATGGTATTTGCTATAGAAGCATAATGTTTGCATGTGACAAGGGGACCAGCTTCCAATGTTAGTGTATGTTGAATTTAGAAGCCAAACTGAATTCAGTATAAATTACTCGTACCTCACAAAGGCTTGGAAACATGTATTAAAGGAGCAAGATGGCACCCAGGTTATAATGAGAATGAAGATTCTGTCTGTGCAGTTCATGGTAAGGGAAAAAAATGGTATTAACGTGCATCAAGTTGAACAAAAACATTGTGTTTATTAAACCACATGCTCTAAACCAGTGATGGTGAACCTTTTTGAGCCTGAATGACCAAACTACAACACAAAATCAACTTATTTATTTCAAACTGCCAATACCGCAATTAAAACTCGAATGCTGAGGTTTTAGTTTAGAAAAAACAACTGCACTACAAGGATTAAATGCCTGTGTTCTCCCCCCCCCCCATGGGCAGTATTAACAAATAAATACTTACTGAGCTAGACCGGTCATGGTCACTATTGCACCCTTCCGCTGGACCACTGCCCCAGCAGAGGGGAGTGCCGGAATCCAGGATCGGAGGATGGGTAAGTATTTCTCTATGGCGACGTATGGCTCATGTGCCCACAGAGAGGGCTCTGTGTGCCAGCTGTGGCATGTGTGCCATAGGTTCGCCATCACTGGCCTAGTGGTTCAGGTTTCTATGAATGCAAGCCTTGATTTCTCTCAGTTTGAGAGAGAGCCATAGGTGTGTTCTTTCGTTTTCATTGGGGCCTAAGGCACTGAATTTGCTGCCGACTACGAGACACGCAGAGAAGCTTCCTGTATTCTTGCTTTGATGGGCAAAAGCCTGACCTGTGCTAAGATTTGCATGTGGTGTTGTCATTCACAAGACCTCTTTCTAGTCTGCCATTCATAACTGTTATACTGAGAATATTCTGTGACTGTTGTTTGCAGGCCTGATCCAGAAGCACACTCTGGGAGCGAGGGGGGGGAGGCAGTCCTGTGCCTGTTTACCCAGCAGCGTGTTCCATTCAGCTCAGTTGGGCTCTGAGGAGACATGTTTAGGTTTGCAAATGTCTAGCTACAAAGCAAGTTCTTCCAGCAAATGGGTCAATGGGAATTGACCTAAAATATAGGGACCCAGGAACAAGACAGTTGGACCACCTGCCTGAAACATCAGCTATAATGAAAATACAGGCATGCAAAGCACAGCCACTGGTATTAATTTATTGTCCAGACTCTTATTAATCATTGGTAGGTTTTTTCCTTACTTTCCAAACTTAATCATGATCTTCTAAGAGTTATGAAGAGTAGTGTTATGTAGGGATTTAGCTTGTCCACTGGAAGGCTAAAATTGAGGGGAGAACAGGAGCACCCCTGCAATGCGTCCAATGGCTCCATGCTTCCTCAGATAGGAGGAGGCCATAGGCCACTAATAAAAAAATGTTAAAGGAATATTTAGGAAATATTTAGGAAAGTTCCTTTTGGTGAAAATACTGGAAGATAACTTTTTGGAGCACCAGCCTAGAATTCTGTCAGAAGGACAGTATGGGGAGATTTAACAATCAGAGGCATTGGTGATGAGATACATTTATAGGCCACTAATTAAATATATATATATATTTTAAAATCATGCAAAATGCAAGCTTTTGTGGGTGAATCACATGATCAGAGGGACTGTTGACATCATCTTCAGGACTCAGCCAATCCCGAGGGTGCTGCTGCTGCTGCCTTGGGAACCCAACCCCTTTTCTCCTGGGTCTTTGTGACCTCACAGGGGCCCCAACTCTCTGCTGGCAGATAAAAGGGGCTTGCTGGGCAGGGCAGGAGACCAGAAGGGAGGCCAGTGGCCAGAGGGCAGTCCAGCAGAGGGAACGGCAGCGGCTGAAGGGGACCCAGCCCTTCTGCCCAAGTTCTCTGGCGAAAGCAGAGGAACTTGCTAAGTGGGCTTGCGAGTAAACAGCTCTAGGCTAGCAGAGATCCGTGGTTTGAAGCTGGCTGATTTTGGCAATGGACCGGGGGGGGGGGGGAGTTGGTGGAATCTTCCTGCAGAAGCTGGCTGAGGCCACCAGGTGAAGGCTGGCAGAGGTTGGCGGATGAAGCTGGTGGTGGACGTTAGCCTCCTGAAAGCAGCTTGCAGAAACTTGGTGGATATTGGTGAATGGAAGCCGAGCATGTGCGTGAATGGCTGGTGGAGTGAAGGTGTGTGTGTGTCGGGGTGGTAGCTGGTGTGTAAGAGTGTGAATGTCTGTGTGAATGGGCTGGCTGGCGTTCCATGGGCATGTCACCAGGGCGTGAGTGTGACCCAAGCAATCGGGAGCTGGTGGAGGCTGGCTTCAGAAGCGGAGTGGAAGAGATGAACGGGTGGATATTCCTGGTGGAAGCCAGTGGATGTTGGCAGGCGGAAGTTCGGGATGAAGTTGCCAGAACATTGGTGGGTGGATACACCTGGGTTGAAGCCAGTTGAGGGCAGTGGACGAGCTCGCCCCTTATTTTTTTTTCTCTCCCTTTCTCTTGCAGGGCCCGAAGCGTCCTCTTTCCCAGGGGGAAGCAAGAGACCAGAAGGCAGGCATCCGGCTGCAGCTGAACCAGGCCGTTGTCTCCGCTGAGGATACCCGTTTAGCCTCTTTTCCAAAACCAATAAAAGAAATTTTCTGGAATGGTTTTGTAGTGTTGTCTTGTTTGTCAGGGGCTGTGATGGTGAACCTTTTTGATCCCGAGTGCCAAATTGCAACACAAAATCAACTTATTTATTTCAAAGTGCCATTACTGTAATTAAAACCCGAATGCTGACATTTTAGTTTAGAAAAAACAACTGCTCCTGCACTGCAAGGGTTAAATGCTTGGTTTCCTTCCCCCCACCCTCCCCATGGGCGATATTAACAAATAGTTACTTGTCCTCCAAACCCCTCTTGGCCTAGACCGGTCATGGTCGCCATTGCACCCCTCTGCTGGACCGCTGCACCAGCAGAGGGGAGTGCCAAAATCCAGGATCGGAGGACGGGTAAGTATTTCTCTATGGTGACTTACGGATCATGTACCCACAGAGAGGGCTCTGTGTGCCAGCTGTGGCATGTGTGCCATAGGTTTGCCATCACTGCTCTATACCCACTCCTTTATAAACTTTTTTCTGTTTGATTTCATTATATATTCTTCCTCAAAGCGACGTCATTCCATATACTTGTGCCTCAGTACATAGTTGCTTAGCCTAGGCACATAACTGCCTGGAAAGTAAATAGGTACTGCATGATCTTAGGGTGCCTGGCTGGATAGAGGGTATAGGTGAGCTGTCCCAAGACAGATTGGTCTGTACCACTCTGACTACACTGTGACCCCCTAAGCTGCACCATTTGCCTCAAGTGCCATGGAAGAGACTGACCCATAGTCAAAATTGGAGGACAAGGAGTGGGAATCCACTGCTGCTCAAGTCAGTTTCTGTACATGGAATGGGGGAATACACCATCTTATCCTTTGTCTAGGGCTGACCCTCTGATGGGTTTAAAGAAAAGAGCAGAGAGGCACTTTCCACTGGAAAAAGTGAAGCACCTCTCTCTCCACCACCATCTTTTCCCTGTAAGTTACCCCTCTCCTTTGGTGGGAAAAAGCATCCATTCTGGTTTTAGTACATGAGGTGTTTCTGTAATGTGAATGAAAAGACATTTCATGCACCACCAGTGATAAAATTAACATCCTTCAGAGACAAGCTTTATTTAAAATAATTGGGGTGGGGAGGACTGTCAGAGAACAAAACTCCTTTTTGACATCAGAATAAAAGCAGCATATTTTAAAGCAGTTCCTTTTATTACCTGGTAATTTCTTCATTGAGTTTAATTAAACTCTTCATAGCTTAATGAGCACATTTTCAATTAAGCTCCTATAATATAAGAGTAAACATATAAAATAGCTGGCTCCACTGAGGGACATGTCTGAAATTCACAGACTGTATTCAATATCTGAGGACTCGTGACAGAATGAAAAATAAGCTATTCCAGCAAAGAAATATATGCCTTTGTACTTGCTTTAGTTGTTGTTGTTATGTGCTGTCAAGTTGCTCCTGAGTTATGGCAACCCTATGAATTAATGTCCTCCAGATGAGACCTGACAGTTCTGAGGGTGGTGGGGATAGAGAAATTCTTGAAGGACAACTACTGGGCAGCAGCAGCACTAGTGGAAGGTGGAAGAGCGTTCATAGACATCGACGGTGACACTCAAGGTAACTCTCGCGAGAATTGTGCAGGAGAAGGAAACCTCTTGAATGCTTTGTACCTTGAAGACCCTATAAGACAACCCAAAACAAAAGAAGGCTCATTTAGTTAAACATTTAAACAACGCTAAAAGCCAAAATCAGTAGAAATCTTTGATTTTGATCTCCACACACACACTTTATTCTACATGGAGGTTCATAGGTTTTATGGTTGTAATGTAAACTAGAGTACTACGAAAAGTGGACTTTCCCTGAGGTTTATATCTCTGCAACCTCACATTTAACGTCTGTCCACACCATGGTGCTCATGTTTAATTTTCATTGTAGCTTTTATTGTTGCTCCCTCCCTCTTCTTCCCAAGTTCCTTTCTCTTTATTTTTATCCGTTCTTTTCAGATATATTTTTCTGAATACCGAAGACTGAGACAACTGTCTTCAGTATTCAATTGCTCCCATCTAGCCCTAAAGAAGAGTATTCCTGATGATGGACCAAACAGGATTGGACTGCATCGTGATCTCCCAGGTGTCACGTGATTGCCAGGAAATAGCTTGCACTGGGCCATGCCACAAATGGTTAAAAAGGTGAGCTACTTCTCTGTCTGGTCCACGTATGATTCCACCTGTTCCATGGAAAAGTTAGTGATGGTTTCACTTCATTCATAATTTTCGGTAGCGGAAATATAGCTCATTCTTTATTTATATCTGTTGTTCTCAGATGTCTTTCTCAGGATCAAAACAAGTGTCTTTGGTAGAAAGAGGTTAGATAGCCACTTTTCGGGGTGCTTTAACTGTGGATTTCCTCGTCACCAGGAAGTTGGACTTGGGTTCCTTCCAGCTCTGAAATCCTGTTGTACCGTTACACAAACAGCATAACAAGACGCTGGAATTATGGCTGCCATTTACTGCAGAAACAAAAAAAGGGGGGAACTTCAAGAAAAGAAAATTGGGGAGACTTTCCTCTGCTTCTAGCAGTTTGAAACATATCCTGTAATTATTTTCTCCTACACCCAAAGATTGTTTTTCTTTAGCTTTTTTCTCCAGATGTATTGGCATTAGAGATGGGGATGACTCACCATTTTGGCGAGTCGTCCTGCTTCGTGATTTGTCAAAGTTGACAATGCACAAAGCTTCCCCCCCCCCATGAACCAATGAAGCACAAATTTATTCATCGATTCATGGGAGGGTTACTAAAAATACTTGACCCCACCCCCACCATAATCGCCACCCCCACCATAATCACCACTGCTGCTGTCTCCAGCTGGCCTCCTCAGGCATGGCCTGTAGAAAGGGACACTGGCTGCCCTTTGCAAAGATGGCGGCTGGACTTCATTTAGGGTAGGGAAGCTGCAGCTGCCATCTTTGCAAGGGGCAGCCTGGATTGAAAGGGGGAGGGGAATAGGCTGTGGGAGTGGGTGGCTGCCTATCAGCCCGCCGATCAGCTGATCAGCAAGTGGGTAGGCAGAATGGGAAAGCCATAGAAAGAGAGGGAAGGCTAGCCTTCCCTCTGTTCCTATGGGGGATGAATAAAAATGGAGAAATATTCATCCCTTCATATTTGTCAGGTTCTCTGGAACCCACAAATATGAAGGGATGAATATTTAACAAATGAGCAATTTCTGACAAATATCGTGATCCTTTTTTTAAATTCGTCCCCACGTCTAATGGGCATACATTCATGCATGTGTAAGCCTCTTTCAGACTTGACAACAAGTGCATCTCAGCCAGGGGTGTGGCCAATGAGTACCTCAGCATCTATAGGACTAGATTAATCCATATGTTCTAGGAAGCCCTTCATGGGCACTCAGCACAACCTAAGTTTGTCCAAATCAAACCTGAATCTTTATCCACAATATTATTCTGGTTCCCTCGTATCTGATCTACATTAACAGAGACACTTTTTCAAATTAAGCTGTGTTGTTCATCCAGCATGGCACGATACCCTCTGTGCAAGAGAATTACTTTTATCACCTTGTCCTGTCATACTAAATCTTGGGAAGTATCACCATTTGCTTCCATTTGTTTCAGTTGTGCCGTTCAGAGAAGTCCATCAAAATGCCTTCAAATGCCAAATGGTAATGTGCCCATATGCTGCCACCGCAACAAATCAGTGTATTATAGCTGTGAAGAAGCCTGCATATTTAGAGAACTCTCCTGCCATGAACAATGGATCTGTTCTACCACTTGGTTCAGAAAGGGCCTTACACACATTTGACAACATGGACAGCTCTTCAAAATTGTATGGGGGATTGTGTTTCCTTTCAAGAAGAACACAGGTATCTTTTGAAATCCATGAGTTGCTGCCCGTGACACTTCTTTTGCAGGAATCTTTGACATGTTTTTTATGCCTTCTAGACAGAGCCTGGCTTTCTACTGGATCTGTGGGCACAAGAATATAAACTCCAAGCAAGAGTAATACAGTATTGTTATTATTATTTTCAAAAGCAGAATAAATGTTTTGACAAGAAAAGAAGAAGAAGATAACTTTTGGGATCAGTCTGCAGGAAAGCATTCTTTTTATTTATTTTATTTATTTATTCCATTTATACCCCGCCTATCTGGTCAATTGTGACCACTCTAGGCTGCTTACAACACAAAATACATAATACAAAATATAAGAACCATTAAAAAAAGGAACTTTTTACCCAATTTAAAAATTCCAAAAGATGGAAAGCAAACAAAATAAATCATAATAGAGAGAGCAAGGGAGAGAGACAGAAATTAACTGGGGGGGGGGGAGGAGGCCTGCCTAAACATCCACATTTTTAGTTGGTTTTTAAATACTTTTCTCAAACATATATTGTTTTAGTGCTTATAAACATTGGTTTCCAAGATTTCCCCTTGTCGTTGGAACTTTTACTGCTCTGTTCCTCTAAAGGCTCAAAAATTTCTTCCCCCTGAAAATTTCGCCTTCCAGAAGCATAAAACATGAACCCATAAATTCTTAATGCAGGCTTACGAGAACCCAAGACTGGTATTGGCTTAATAAATATACATGAAGCTTTTTAAAGTGTAGGTAATTCCTTCTCTTGCAGAAAGAGTGCAGAGTATGTGGGGGAGACAGAAGATGTGCCATGCTGTATACCAACCTGGAAACTCAAGAGACAACTCCAGCAGTGAGCACAGGTTTGTAACACATATTAATGCGAGAACACTAAGAAACCCATTGGAAGCAACAGCCTCTCATCCCAACATTTATGCCAACTGTTCACTGGCATGTTTAGTGACTGGCTTCCATGGAAGCCCCAATACTGTATACAAGTGGTGCCTCGCTTAGCAATCACTCCATTGAGCGACGAAATCACTTAGCAACGGAGTTTAAGCGATCGCGAAGCGATCGCTTTGCGATGGTCCCTATGGGGAAATTCGCTTTGCGATGTTCGCAGGGAAGCGATCATCGCAAAGCCCCCATTTTCGGCCAGCTGATTGCCGGTTTCAAAATGGCCACCGGGAAAACAAAATGGCCGCCCACTGTGTGTCTTCGCTTTAGAGGCACCAAAAATGGCTGCCCCTATGGAGGATCTTCGCTTTAAGGTTAGTTTTGAAGCCCATAGGAACACATTAATGGTGTTTTAATGCGTTTCTATGGGCTTTTTAATTCCATGTAGCGATGAAATCGCTTAGCAATGTTTTTTCCTGCACGGATTAACGTCGCTAAGCGAGGCACCACTGTACATGATGCAGAACACAGTAAGCCATCTGAGTATACCTGCACAGGGCTTGGCTGCATGCATTTGTGAGCTACTGTGGAAAAGCTGCCATGCTCTCTGGTTGCCGGGGGTGCAGCTCTAGGCCTCACACGTCTGAAACCTGAATAGGCAGGGAAGTCAAACCCCTCATTTTCTCTGAGGCGAGGAAAGCAGGAGTCTCATAGCAAGCAGGTCCTTTTGTTTCTTAGAGGACAACTCCAAACCGTGGAGAAGAACTGATGATGATGATTTTGTGAAAGGAAAAAAAAAATACCAATTGCAGAATCACCCAGCCAAAATATCTAGTGGTTGTGCTGGGAAGGGGTTCTGGGAGTTTCAGTCCAGAAAAATAACTTTTCCAGGCTTCGATAGTCTCCTGATCTTTCAGAGACCAGAAGTACAACCTGGATTAATGAAGAATTCTATGTAAGCAGTGAAGTCAGTTTGAACCCCAAAGGTTGCTATAGAGGACTCAAGCAATGGCTTCTTTGAAAGCTTTCTTTCCCAATACTATACTGTGACTTCAACTGATGCATTTGTAGCTGCCTTCTTTTTTTCCCCCCTCAAGGGTATCCTTGGCCCTTTGACATACGCCCTTTCTTTTTTAAAAGCATGCTTTCTGCTGGGTCTTGGGAGAAAGGAGTCACATCATTTCTGCTCACTGGAGTGATATCGCACACCACTCAGGAATTTTGCTCACAAATGACAGATGATTGCTTTGCTGTGCCCATACCTAAAACCAAAGTGATGAATTATATCAGGCCAGATGGAAAATGACTAGGCATCCAAGTATCTCAAGCAGAGACAGGCAGTTTGTGGTTCATTGAGTTTGTCAAGGTTTGGTGGATCAGGTCCACAATTCCCCATTGCGCCTGAGGGTAGGACAAGAACCAATGGGTGGAAAATCTTCAGAGGGAGATCCAGCCTGGAAATAAGGAGGAATTTCCTGATGGCGAGAACCATTAAGCAGTGGAACACCTTGCCTCCTGATGTTGTGGGTGCCCCATTGCTAGAGGTTTTCAAGAAAAGATTGGACAGCCATCTGTCCAGGATGGTATGAGGTCTCCTGCCTTGGGCATGGGGTTGGACTAGAAGACCTCTAAGGTCCCTTCCAACCTTATGACAATTCTATGATTTAATGATTCTGTGTTGTATGGGCATCTCAGATTCCACGCTCTGGCTCCTCCTTCAGGCACCCACTCAGAGAGGGAGGTGGGACAGGGAAGCCCGAGGTGCTGCTTCTGATGGGGCACCAGTGGGCGGAGATGGGGTACAGGATCCAGGGCACCTGTGCAACACCTGCGGGCCTGATCCTCCACACTGTGCCAAACCACAAAACTGTGGTAAATGCCCATCTCCAATCTCAAGTATGGCCGTTCTGAAGCTCCTTTTATCTTTCTAGCTGCTGCATTAGTCATAAAGGGCAAATTATGAATTTTGAATGTTACCTATAATACTCTTCATTTATACTTCATTCACTTGGCCTCAGACTAAATGTCTTTCAAGGTGCTGCACAACACTATTATTTGGCTTTTTGGCACAGTATTTAGTATTATGGGAAGTTTAGTATTTATTAAATGCTGTCTCAGTCCCCTTTCCTGACAATCAGATCAGACATTAAGGGGAACACCTATTTCTTCCAATTAACTCCTTTCCCTCTGAGGAGCAGGTGGGGTTCTTCAGATACATGTTTCTGCAATCAGACTTGTGACTGGTTGCTTTTACCTGTCAACAACCAATCACAATAGAGATAAAGAAAATGTGATGTGACAAACAAATCTCTTTCACCACTTAAAAGAGCACCTCTTCAATAAAATGTGCCAAGTATATCATCTAGGCTGACCCTCTCCGGTTCATTATAGACTTGACAGCACCTTTTCTTCCCCCCAAATTTATGAACTCCTGACTTGAGTCTGCCTCAGAAGTGGTGAAGAGCATCCCATCTCCAGTGTCCCTACTCCATCCTAAGTGGAAGGATACCTAATAAACCCATTTCTCCTTCTCTTTAATCCTTTTTCCTCTTCCAGCCTAACACACTGTCCTTCTTTTCTCCTTTCTCATCCAAGCCAGAATTCTACTTCGCCACCAATCTCTCAAATGATCTTGAGGCAAGATTTCCCTGGAATTCTAAAATCGGTGGGCAATGTGTTAAAAGGAAGCATATTGGATAAAATCAATAATTCACCCGAATGGTTTTAATGAAGAATTAAAACCAAACTCCTCTCAGCTTCTCTTCCAAGACTAAAATGCTCAGGTAGACTTAGAACACAGTCTGTTTAAAGATCTATGGCTTCACTGTTCACAATCTTCATATAAACTCCAGATAAAAGCAGTCCAGTGACAGTATGCTTACAATGACTCCTTGGTGCTAAGCAAACTATTCCCTTTAAATTAGAAATGTAACAGAACATTGCCTCCTTTAACAGGGAGCAGTCACCTTATCAAGGCAAACACGTAGCAGGTGAAAGCAGGTCTCCAGATCTGCTAAGTAGTTTTAAATGAAAGAGAATATCTTGTTATTTGCTGAAGTCACTTCATCCTCCTACTTTGCCCATGTAATTAAAAATAATCTCCTTGCAGTGGTGAAAAGAGAAGAAAAGCATTTTCATTCAAAATCAGTTTATTCTAAGCCTCTTCCTCACAACACTGCATGCAGTTTACATACACAGGCCAGATGCTATTGATGTTACCATGAGGTTTGTGTAATTTGCCATGGTTAATTGAGAGTAACTGACAAGGTATGGCAAAGCATCTGAGTCATAAGCCTGGTCACATACCCGATTGGGTAACTGAGATGTGCTCCAGCACCTCATCAATTAGCAGCAATTAGCCATGGAAAGTTGTACACCTTATGCGAGCACCAGCAGAATTTTGGCCATGGAATCCAATTGTTTGTTTCTAACTTCAGAAGGCTAGTTAATAGGGAAAATTTTCCTTTGGGTCACCATCTGAATCCCACTGAACTGGCATCTCTCCCAAGTGGCAACTTTCCACTTTTTCACAGTTCAAGAGAACAGAGGAAGCTCCAAAGCAGCCCGGCTGCACAAAGAATCACACCGGATTGTTCCCGACATTCCATAGACTCTTTGTTTGGTTTACAGCTCTGGCAGTTTCCTAGCACAGAGCCATAATAGGGATGAGTAACAATGTCAAGTTTTTTCTTTCTCCCATGTATGGGTTGTTGTTTTTTTCCCCTAAAGGGGACAATCCAGCTGTCCCCAGCAGGCCATCTACCTCAGATGCATATCTGCCGCCAGACTAACTGGAGACCCTAGTAGCAGGCCACCTGAAGGTGTATAAAGCAGGAGCAGGCCTCCAGATAAAAGTGGAATCTTTATTTAGAATATTGAAAATAGTTTTAATAAATAGTAATAGGAGGGGAATGAGCTGTACCTGGAGTGCAAGACTGGGACAGGAAAAGAACGGAAGGTGCCATGTTTCAAACAAGGGAGGAAAGAGTGAGAATGACAGCTCATCACTGTTATCCAACATGGGGTTGGAAGACTGAGCAGAGGCCTGTGGAAAAAAAACTCCTTCTATCTTCTGCACTCTTGGCCACAACTAGCCCTTACTACTCCAGGGCCCTTGGACTGGTAATTACACCAGCTACACCTCTGGCCAAGGTCTTAAAGGGGGGGAAGCACCCATTGTTACTCTGCCTGGGCCCCACAATGGCAGCCCAGATGCCCAGCCAAGCCATAGCTCAGCAGGTCCTGAGATGTGGTGGGTGGTGGAAGAGGCACAACCAGCAGTTACAACAGTTGATTCAGGAGTGGAACATTCTTCTGGAACTTGGGGTCCTCCATCATCCCAGCATTACCAGCCTTCCCTAAAAAGGTATGGGCCAGTGACAATGCACCTTTTTGAGCCCGAGTGCCCAAATTGCAACACAAAATCAACTTATTTATTTCAAATTACCAATGCTGCAATTAAAACCTGAATGTTGAGGTTTTAGTTTAGAAAAAAAACTGCTCCTGCACTGCAAGGGTTAAATGCTTGTTTTTCCCTCCCCCCATGGGTGGATAATAAATAAATACTAACTGGTCCTCCAGTACCCCTTTGGGCTAGACCGGTGATGGTCACCATTGCACCCCTCCGTTGGACCACTGCACCAGCAGAGGGGAGTGCTGAAATCCAGGATCGGAGGACTGGTAAAGAATTTCTCTATGGCGACTTATGGCTTGTGTGCCCATAGAGAGGGCTCTGTGTGCCAGCTGTGGTACACGTGTCATAGGTTTGCCATCACTGGCCTAGTGGTTCAGGTGTCTATGAATGCAAGCCTTGATTTCTCTCAGCCATCGGAGACCACCTAGGAGTCCCCCGCCACCGTGATCAGACCCCCACGAGGCCTCCGGAGACCTCTGAAGGCGCCTATTGCGGTGGCAACACCAAAAAAAGCGTGTTCAAAGCAATAAGGCGCAACAGTCCATTCAAGATCCCAACCCAGGCAGCCAGTCCATAAGGTAAAGCTTACCTGAAGAGGAATGTCTTCGCCGGCTTGTGGAAGGACAGCAGAGATGGGGCAAATCTGCCTTCCAGTAGGAGGGAGTTCCAAAGGCTGGAAGAGTCTTTGAAACACAGCTGCATCTTTGATAATGCAGAGATGGTGTTAAAATACTCGTATCTGTTTCAAATACTTCAGTTTTTTTGTTAACGAGTTCCTTATAATATCTTTTTCATGGCAAGAGCAAGAAAAAATGTCCAAAAAGAGGCAAAAAAAAAAAAAAACCCAAAAGGTCAAAGGCTGCATTGTGGACTGTGCCCATCCTTATTCATTTATTACTTTCATTCCTCCACCACCACCACCCCGCTCAGGGCTTAGGAAAGTTCCTTTTGGTGAAAATGCTGGAAGATAACTTTTTGGAGCACCAGCCTAAAATCTTGTCAGAAGGACAACATGTGGAGAGTTAACAATCAGATGGATTGGTGATAGGGGATACATTTAAAGGCCACTAATTAAATTTTTAAAAAATCATGCAAAATGCAAGCTTTTGTGGGTGAATCACATGATCAGAGGGACTGTTGACATCATCTTCAGGACTCAGCCAATCCTGAGGGTGCTGCTGCTGCTGCCATGGGAACCCAACCCCTTTTCTCCTGGGTCTTTGTGACCTCACAGGGGCCCCACCTCTCTGCTGGCAGATAAAAGGGGCTTGCTGGGCAGGGCAGGAGACCAGAAGGGAGGCCAGTGGCCAGAGGGCAGTCTGGCAGAGAGAGAGACAGCGGCTACAGGGGACCCAGCCCTTCTGCCCAAGGCAAGTTCTCTCCCGAAAGCAGAGGAACGTTCTAAGTGGGCTTGCGAGTTAACAGCTCAAGCTTGCCTGGCAGAGATCCCTGGCTTGAAGCTGGCTGATATCAGAGATGGACCGGGGAGAAGTTGGTAGACAGAAACTGGTGGTATCTGCCGATGGAAGCTGGCTGAGGCCGCAAGGCAGAGGTTGGCAGATGAAGCCAGGAAATGTTAGCCCCCTGAAACCCACTGGTGGAAACTTGGTGGATATCAGTGAATGGAAGCCCGGACATGTGTGTGAATGGCTGGTGGAGTGAAGGTCTGTGTGTGTCGGGGTGGTGGTGGCTGGTTTGTGTGTGTGTGTGTGTGTGTGTGTGTGTGTGTGTGTGTGTGTGTGTGTGTGTGTGTGTGTGTGTGTGTGTGTGTGTGTGTGTGTGAATGTCTGTGTGAATGTCTGTGTGAATGGGCTGGCTGGCGTTCCGTGGGCATGTCGCAAGGGCGTGAGTGTGACCCAAGCATTCGGGAGCTGGCAGAAGCTGGATTCAGAAGCGGAGTGGAAGAGATGAACGGGTCAATATTCCTGGTGGAAGTCAGTGGATGTTGGCAGGCAGAACTTCAGGATAAAATTGCCAGAACATTAGTTGGTGGATACACCTGGGTTGAAGCCGGTTGATGGCCGTGGACAAGCTCGCACCCTTAGTTGTTTTTTTCTCTCTCTTTCTCTTGCAGGCCCGAAGCTTCCTCTTCCCCAGGGGGAAGCAAGGGACCAGAAGGCAGGCATCCTGCTGGAGCTGAACCAGGCTGTTGTGTCTGCTGAGGATACCCGTTTAGCCTCTTTTCCAAAACCAATAAATGAAATTTTCCAGAATGGTTTTGAAGTGTTGTCTTGCTTGTCAGGGGCTGACACGGGATTATCTTCCCCATCCCCTCATTATATTTGGGGCCCAATGCCTGGGGTGGGTCTCTGTCAAGTCATGGTGTGGGGCCTTGTGATGTCACAGGAATTGGGAACATAATATTTCTCCATGCATGTGTGAGGGAGTGAGCTATGCATTGTGCGTTCCCTCTTTGAGCTCCTAAGCAAGTATATTATGTGTCACGTTGGACAGACACAGGAAGCCAATGAGCCCTGGTGCCATAAGGAGAGGGCTAGAGTTGGATACCCAAACACTATGGCCACCCCGTATCAATAATCGCTCCTTCCCTTCCACCACAGCTCCTCACATTTGTTTGCCTGGCCTGGAGATTCAGGGGAGTCCAGCCATTTCCTGGCACAGCAGCTCATTCTCTGAGACCTGGCAAGCCTCATCTTCATCATCAACACCATGAGCACTCCATGGACAGCTCCTTGCAGAGTACAAGTGGGGAGAAAATATGCCACTTCAAAGAAGCATCCAGTCCAACCTCTCATGCCAGTGCCACAACCGAGAAAATGGAGATGCACAATGATTTGGAGATGAGCATACATTAAAATTCATGTGGATCCACGCCATGGATAGATGGCAAAAATACACTGGTACTGCAAAGTCTGCGGCTTGAGGGCAGCAGCTGCCTCTAAGCACCTATGGGCTATCCAGAGTCAGTACTGCAAACTCAACCCCAGTCACAGAATGGAGACACTGACAAACCAATGAAGGGAACTGGGACACAGCTTAGGTCAATAGGCAATGAGGAGCTAGTGAGGGAAACTAAACTATCCTGAAGACTGTTGGGGAGATAGGGGCAAGGTGGCCAACCTGACAGTGTATCCCATTCCCCAACCCTACCAAAAGCAAGTTTCAGCAACACTGAGAATCTAGGGTCCATGGAGTCTTTGGTCAAGGAAACCTGCCTGGCCACCCCAACCCAGATAGGGATGGTGGCAGTCAAAATTTTATTCCAAACAATTGCACATGTCTTTGAGAGAACACAGACATATCTACCTTCTCCTGTAACTCTGTTCTACAGGGTGCTGTATGTTTTCTCCATTCTATTGCTTTCCAGAACTATCTGAAGGAATACATGGTTCAAATCCTTGTGGTATTGACCAGGAACGGACAGATGTTCCAACTCATTCTAAAGCATCACCGTGTATTGAAGCATGTGGGATGGTATTTAGTTGAGTCAGCACCCTGTGACTATCATAATAATAATAATTTATTGTCATTGTAAGTATATACACAGTATACCCATACAACGAAATTCACAGACACCCAGAGACCAGACACATGCACACACATAAAATTCCCCAAACACTCCCCACCCACTAAAAGTCCCCCACTAAAAATACAAACATCTACACCGCAGGCCAAGTAACACAGTCCAAGTAATTATTCACTACTGGTGGTCTTTAAGCTCATTATTAATTGCAATTATAGCTCTGGGATAAAAACTATTTAGAAAACGTGTGGTCCAAGTCTTAATTGTTCTATATCTTCTGCCAGGCGGCAACAGTTCAAAAAAGTTGTAAGGAGGATGGGAAGAGTCTCTCAAGATGCTGTGTGACTTCCTCAGACAGTGGGATGTGAAGATGTCATCCAGGGTTGGTAGCTGGAGCCCGATGATATTCTGGGCAATTTTAATGGTTCTCTATAGAGCTTTTTTGTCCGCTACAGAGCTACTCCCAAACCATGCCAGAATGCCATAGGTTAGGACACTCTCAATGGTGCTACGATAGTATGACAGAAGTAAATGCTGAGATAAATTTAACTTGCCGAGCATTCTCAGGAGATACAGCCTCTTCTGTGCCTTCTTCATTACCATGTTGGCATTTATAGTCCATGAGAGGTCCTCTGAGATGTAAGTACCCAGAAATTTAAAACTACCAACTCTCTCCACTTCCTCACCATTTATGTACAGTGGTAAATGTACATTTCTCTTCTTCCTAAAATCAATTATGAGTTCTTTAGTTTTTTGATGTTAAGTGTGAGATGATTTTCTTTACACCAAAGTATTAACCTTTGCACTTCCTTTCTATAAGCAGACTCGTTCTTATTTATGAGCCCCACCACTGTCGTATCATCCGCATATTTAATAATTGCATTGGTGTTATACAGTGGGGTGCAATCATGTGTGTACAGGGAATGGAGGAAGGGACTTAGCACACAGCCCTGGGGAGCTCCTGTACTTAGTACCAGGGTAGAAGAATGGTGAGATCCCATCCTTACTGACTGTGGCCTATCTGTCAGGAAAAAAAGGAAAAAAAAGCTATCATGCTAGCTTTACCCAAAGGAATACTGATTTTCCTCAGCTAAGACATTAGATTGTTGGTTCTGTTCAGATGTTTGAAGGTTAGCTAGTGTTCCTGGGCAGAGAAAAACTATGCTGTGGTTGAGTGAAGACAAGCATTTAGTAGCTTGTTTTAGGTGCAGTCCCATACTGTGTTCATCGTGGCAAAATTCATTACGCTTAATTTTGAGTGGTGTAGTACTTTATTAGATTTTTACCCTGCCACCCTAGACAAAGTCTACTCAGGGCGGCTTACACACATGATAAAACATCATAATATAACAGATATTTATAGAAATCATTTAAGACATCATAATTTTAACACTTTAGATCATTCCCAAGATGAAATAATTTAAAAGACAAAGAATAAGGATCAATTATGCTTTTTTTCCTGGGGTCAACTATTTGGCTAGCGACAGGTCCTGTATCTAAGCATACACCAGGATTGCATTGGCTAATAAAGTGTTATTTTTTATCAAGGCATTTCATGCAAAGATCAGTATGAATTTGCTTTCCCATCTGTGGCAGAATCACCTTGGCCTCCCTCCAGATTCAAGGTGAGTGAAAGGCTGATGATCATTGCTCTTCTTCTCTTATAACCCCAGCCCGATGCCAGCAATATAAAGTTTGAAATACATTTTCAATTAGGGAGCCAGCCTCTAAGCACAGCATATTTCTCCACCCAGCTATTTCTGTTCTGCTGCAGACCCGCTGAACACGAGACAGCTCTTACAGCACATGCCAAATTTTTCTCTACATCTTACCAGAAGTTACTCAGTCTGGAGCAGTTCACAGCACAGGAGCAATTATTCCAGGGCAAACCTAGCTTGTAGGTGGTACTAGCTGCAATCCTAGGCAATCTGTTCTACTGCATTCATTGGGTAAGAATGTTCAGAACTGTTGGCAGAGACACAGAGAAAGAGAGAACAGCAAAAGGAGCAGTTTGGCAGGGGGAGCCCAGAGAGACAGAGCCATCTCCTTATCTAGATGTCCAAGAGCTGTGGGATTCATTAAATCAGAATTAGAAGCTGAACAGGTTACTCTTCTTCCTTTGGACTACAACTCCCAGAATTCTCTTGCCAAGCACAGTTGTGCTGGCAAGTGACCTATGCAAGCTCTAAGCATATGGTAAAGAACAGTGGTAGGTAGAGGGCATTAAAGCGCCCTAATTAAAAGCATCTGTACACAAGATTGTCCCAAACTCATAAACCAACCTTCTGCAAGCAGCTGTACATCTTATCATCATTCCTGAGTGGCAATGATGAGATTAATAGTATGGGACATCTGGAGGGTACAGGGTTAGATAAGGCTGATGCAGAAAACATCAAGAGTCACATTTATTTATATACTAGTTTGTTTTGTCTATTTACTGTAGCTCTCACCCTTATCATTTGATTTAAGGATAGAGGACAACTTAAAGGGTTGACACCATACAACACAAAGAGGAAAAGTACCTATTAAAAAAGCAATCTCTGGGACACATTTGAAAGGAAGAACTCCCAAGCTGAAATGGACACAGATCTCCCATCACTGGTGCCACCACTTTGGTGTACCACAGAGGGTGAAAGAAGGTAATAAACAGGGCATCATTTGCTGCCACCAGCAGGGTTGCCAGGTCTCAAGCCACCAGCTAAGATCTCAGGGAATCTCTACATTTCCCCAAATCTCTAGGTGGGAGGACACATTTCAGTGGCACTAGAAGAAGAACAAGGTGGCTTTTATAGTGTGTGGTGAGGTGCCCATCTCTTCTCTACTCCCAGCTAGTGCCAGAGGTCATTTTTTCATATGAAGGTGTTTGTACGTGTGTTGCATACATAATATTTCTTTAGGAAAAAGTACAGGAGATCCACATGGTTTGTCTCACTGTATCATGTATGCACATGCCACAGGCAGACATGCAAATACATTGTTTTGTCATTCTTATGCAAGGAACCGCCTCACAAGGTCCTAGTACTTGGTCTCCACTGTCGGCCTTAAAATGCAAAGGAATGGGAAGCTGCTGATCTGACAACCCCCTCAGAATTCCTGCAACCAAACCAGGGCAGAGGCAGACAAGCAAGAGCCAAGAGCACAAGTGGGTTGGAACCCAGAACATAAACAGTGTCTAATTCCTCTAGAAGTGTGGGATTTGCAGAAGGAACCAAAATACACTCGCGGGGGAACATGAAGGAAAAGACTGTGAGGAAGAGAAAGGACAAACTGACGTTCGGAAAGAGGTAAACAGGTGGTTTCTGTGTAGTTAGAGATTTTATAGGCTGCTGCTTGTAGGGTTTTTTGTTGTTGTTGTTGTTTTGTTGGGTTTTTTTAAGAAGAAAATCAACTGACCTATCTGGAGAAAGTATATTTAAAGGAGACCACCAGCCCCAAACAGCATCTCTTCTGAGAAGTGGGTCAGGTGCAGAAGGATTGGACTTCTGAGAAACAACATTATTTCCCAAGAGATACATTCTGGACATGGTGCTCATACGTGCCCTCAGTGGCTGCCTATCGTTGAAGCAGTGAGGTAGGCAACTGGTTTAAAGAAGCTTGAATTTATCTAATCTTCCTTAATATTCATACAAGCAAGCAATAGAAAAATATACACTCCATCGGAGGTTCAATAACAAGTCAAGTTCAGTGAGAGGAGTGGAAAAGCTGAGAAAAATCCCATAAGCCAGTTTTGCAATGAGACTTTCTTCTCCCCCCCCCTCTCCCCCTTCAGTGTGTTCAAGACATGGAGCACTTTCAAATGTCGCCTGTGCCTTGTAGCGAAGCAGCAGTAGGAACATCCTACAGCTTTCCATTTAAGCAGCCAATTGATGGAAATACTTGTTCCAAAAATGTCCTGTGGGAAACTGCCACTGAGCCCCTTTCCTCCATTAAGGAGGTAATGGAAATGGTGGTGATAATGCAGACATGGAGGCAGAAGGAGAAGCAGACTGAAGGATAGATGCTCTAGGTTTTCAAATCTGTTTCAAAAAAGTACCTGTGCATTTTCCCTGTTTCCTTTATCTTTTTATTGGAAGCTCCTTAAAACGTTGATAACAATAGCTTGAAAAGGATACGAGAGGGATGTTTAGGGAACCCCACAGATTTCCTGTTCACATGGTGATAAGCTAGCATCCAGATTCTGACTACCTGCCTCTCGGGAGACTAACGTACAAACAGTCAACACACATAGGGATCATCATGTGCAACCAATTTATGGGAAGTTTATTGCAATTAACTTGCTGGTTCCAAAAATGAGCAGATGGATAAATACAAAAGAGCCAGTCGGAAGTGTCATTTTGTGCCAGTACTGGTTCTTTTTATATCTGTTTAAACATGGAACTTTTGAGCAATAAAATACTGTAATATTGGAAAGTGCTTGCTCATGGCCGTTTCAGCTCAATAATCTCTACACTGACTGCCAGGGATTCTCCCAGTTTTCAGACTGGACTCTGTCCCAGTCCTGCCTGGAGATACTGAAGAGTGAATTTGGGACTCTGTGCATGCAATGCACTTAATAACATTTCTATCTTATAAATGCGAAACATTGTCAGTGCAACATGCAAACAAAAAGATTGTAAAATAATTGTACCATCAGGAAGTGTAACAATCCCACCGGTTATGACCCTGGGAGCCTCCTTCCTTTCCATGAAAGAGAATGGAATTTATTCTCCCACTGGCAAAACAATGGCATCAGTTTCATCAGATGTGCACATTTTCTGCAAAAAATGTCCACAAGCCCCAAAGTCTGCACAAATCGAATGGTGTGTTCCAGCCATTTTGAACGTTAGCATTGCCTGAGGTGACAATGGGATCAACAAAGTTGCATTCTGGGCCGTTCTTATCTTTTAGCATGGGACAGAACAGTCTGCTTTGTGTACTTGGAGGTCTGAACAACACATGGCAGCTTTTGGGGGCACCAACATCATCATCATTTACCTCCAGACTGGAGCCCAAGCTGATGACTGTAAAGCTACCTCTGAACCGCAGTATGGGTATTGTAGGTGACTCTGAAAGTAGGGTTGCCTTAGTTTGGTTCTCTAAATCCAGGCATCCAAATTTGCATATTATGCCAATTTGGTTGTCCTGACCTGCCTATCAGGAAAATGTGTGTGCCGTGCAAAGTAATTGTTTGACATGTTTGATGTTATAATAACCACTGATTGAGAGAGCCCAGTTTCAAGCCCAGCTTAATTGCAAAGCATCGCTTGTGCCATCTATCTATCTATCTATCTATCTATCTATCTATCTATCTATCTATCTATCTATCTATCTATCTATCTATCTATCTATCTATCTATCTATCTATCTATCTATCTATCTATCTATCTATCTATCTATCTATCTATCTATCTATCTATCTATCTATCTATCTATCTATCTATCTATCTATCTATCTATCTATCTATCTATCTATCTATCTGCCTGCCTGCCTGCCTGCCTGCCTGCCTGCCTGCCTGCCTGCCTGCCTGCCTGCCTACCTACCTACCTACCTATTTTGAAAGTAAGTACAAATCCAGTTTAACACCTTCGTAAACTTCCACCCCACTAATGATTGTTTTCTTTCTCTGTGATGAGCTGGCATTTTAAATCTTCTTCTTCTTCTTCCTTTTAAATTCTCTTTGCCAAGATTTCCCCATCAGGAAAATAGCTTCTTTGCAGGAAAATCCAGTGTGTAATTTTGGAGAATTAGGTGCAGGATTTCCCTGGTGGACAGCATTAGGCTTCCTGCAGAGGACTGTCCCATGCTCCATCCAGGAAACCACATTGCTCCCCACAGCTGCCATGTTCATTCTGGACTAAACCTCAACATTCAAAATATAAATTGAAACCTCTGAAAATATGTCACCTTCCCATTAGATGGTATATTGCAATTAAAGAAAAAGCTTCATAGCAGAGCTTGGAACATTACCTTACAGGATTACTTGCATTATCCAGAAGTCCTCTGCCAGAATACTTAGTGCCATGCTGACTGGCGGATTCTGTGAGTTGTAGTCCCAGAAGGTAAATTTGTCCCTCTCTGCTTCCTAATAAATACATATATAACACCCTCCTATGTACATTTCATGACATGTAAGGGTTATTTGTAGGACCTATGTTTGACTAAATAGCTCAAAGAGATATACCAATCTCCCAGGTCAAATACATGTAGATTTAGTTTTCTTAATCTTTGTTTCCTTATCATTGTTTGAAATGTCTTTTCAGAAATTTGAAATTTATACTAACCAGAAGCTCAATAAGCTTAACAACCATAAGCAGAAACTTCTAATAATTCAACCTTCTCTGTTCCTCCTCCTCCTCTTCCTTTCCTCTCATTTCCCCACCACCACCAATTCTGTGTTTCCTGAGTATGTGCCATCTAGCTCCCAAAAGCCTGTGGGAGATAAAATGGAGCTTCATTTCCTCCCCCTCTCTGGAAACCAACGAAGATGCATGAAATCAGGACTTCCTTTAGTCCCCCAATCAGCATCCATTGCTTTCTATGCACTGTTTGCAGACAGCTGTAGAGACAGATTTCAGCAGCAGACTGCAAAGCAGCTTGATTCTCCATGAACGGCAGCATGAATTGGGAGACTTTTATATATATCTAAAAAATCCTGAGAAATTCTGCTTGGCTCCTCACACTGAAGCTGGATGAATAGCTCCGTGAGCTAAGTCTCTGGCTGTGGAGCCAAAGGCTGGGAGTTCAATTCCCCAGGGAGAAGAGCCCACCTGTGTGGCCTCGGGCAAACTGCACAGTCCCAGGATGTTCCCCCAGAAGAAGGGAGTGGCAAACCATATCTGACTACCTTGAAAACCCTGAAAAGGGTTGCCATAAGTCAGAATTGCCCTCACGGCACACCATTATCATTATTAACTACACTGAAAAGCTCATTTATCATTAAACAATTGGCCAAAAGAAGTGATTGCATACCTCTCGTTCTGTCTCCAGAGACTCTCTAGAGAGTCTTACTTTTCAATAAAATGAAAGTGTGGAATCTGGTGCAGCTGATAGTCTAATTATTATTTATTATTATTATTTATTTTATTTATATCCCGCCTATCTAGTCGATAGACCACTCTAGGCGGCTTACAAGAAGGGATGCAACAATAAAAACAACAGAATCACATAAAAGAAAACTTTCGACAATTAGGTTAAACATTAGGAAAGAAAAGAGGAGGGGATCAGGAATTAGCTAGGAGGGAAGGCCTGCCAAAACATCGATGTTTTTAATTGCTTTTTGAAAATACCCAGCGAGGGGGCCATGCGAATATCAGGGGGAAGGTTGTTCCAGAGGCGAGGAGCCACCGCCGAGAAGGCCCGATTTCTTGTCTTTTCCTTCCGGGCCTCCCTCAGCGTTAGTCTCCTCAGCCTCACCTCCTGGCTCGCGTGAGTGACACGGGTAGATCTTGGTGGTAGAAGGCGTTCCGCCAAGTATCAAGGCCCTAATTGTGGTGGATACAAGAGAAATGAGTTACTCTCTCATGACAGAAAACTTCTGGTACCAGAAAAGGGTAGATCTGGCCAATTTCTTTATTTCTTCAGCCATTGACAGTGGGCCATGGCAGTTGCCCAACAGTGTGCCAAACAAACATGGGTAGTAGCCATACTAGCCACTACATCGCGGCTTCTCCTGAAGCGAAGTCGTCCAGGAACTTTGTGCTATCCGTGTCTGCTGGTAACTTGCATTCTGCCTTCTCCCGAATTTTATCGATCTGTAATCAGAAACTTTGCTTCGAAAGGAGGGATTAAAATGCGAATTCTTCATTAAATTAATTGGGAAGCAGCACAGAGTCCTAGGCGGCTGTTCGTCTATGATAACTTAGCCATTTGCAATGTAATATGGCATAGAAAATGAATTTCCAGAATTCTCTTTCAAAGAGTGTCACCCTGCAGCACAGTGCTACATTCAATTTACAGGGTGCCTTGTTAGTTAGGAATGTCAAAAATGGACTGTAAGCCATAAAGAAATCTTATTAATATTTGTAAATTGAGTGGGGTATAAGGGGGTAGATTACTTCAGGCCTCTGAAAACAATCAATTTTTCCTCAGAGACAAGATGCCATGTGTTGGAAATGTCAAAAAGAAGTCAAAGCATCTAAACACAGAAATGTTACTCAAGGCATCTTTTTCTCTTTTGCTGAGTAGAAAAGTGTGGCCTTAAAAGGACAGGAGCTACTCTGAGCAGTGTGTTGTTTTCATCCAAGTCTACTGATGGCATATTCTGTGATGCTTGTAATGGTATTTTAGTGTTCAGCGAGTGTAAGATTGCAGCTATTTATATTTTGGATTAATAGCCTGACTTGGTTTAAGACAGGCACGTCTGATGCACATCTCAGTGATTTCTGCACCTATCACGAAAACACAAGAAAGAGATGAATATCAGAGATGCAACAGCAGCTCGCTAAAAACTTGCTGTCTTGGAATGGATGCCACCATGAAGGTACATAGTAATTGGCAGAGGTGGTCTTGCCGCAAAACAAAATGGCTCCCTCAGATAGCACGTTTGGAATGCTATCCAAAGGGAAGGCCATAATGGCAATCAGTCATCCACAGGCACAAAAATCTGCTTACCCACACATGCCCTATTCTGATGTTCAAAAGGATGGGGGTCATTTTATATGAGCCTTTTAAGTGAAAATGTTCTAGTGCAGCTGATGAGGAATCTTTGGCTCCCCAAGTAATATTGAACTCCAGCTCCCATCTGCCTCAGGCATCCTATTCAATGGTAGGAGATTATGGGCTCTGTAGTCCAACAACATCTGAAAGGCTAAAGTTCCCTACTCCTCATTCTAGCACTTTAGTTAACTAGAGGGAGGGACTTTCCACTAGCTTTTTTTCCCCTCAAGCAGCAAAGTGACTTGGACAAAACTCAGTAACTTTTGGTTGTAATCTTGGCGTATCTTGATATTTCTGAAAGGTATCACTCTTTACTCACTACCATCTGGAAGTATTGCAGGAATTTCTCTGTTTTTCCTGTCAAAGCATCCATTCTGTCAAGGCACTGATCAGAAGCTGACAATGTCAGGACCCGTGAAACAGTACACATGTGAATACACACAGCGTATTTTTAAAACATATAGAAAACACTATAAGATTTACTACAGTTTCCCCATATTATTTTGGTGCATGTAGGCAGGGGAATGAAATGGTCCACATCTACTGCTGGGTCTCCATCAATAGCACTGGCTCGGTATGACACTAACCGCTGCGGGCCAAAAGAAAATATGTTTGGTGATGCTCTCCCTAGTGGATGGTAGTGCATATAATAAAACCACCATGCATAATTCAGGCCTAAGAAATAGTGGATATAAAAGCTGAACTTCTGCAGAGAACAGAAAAGTTTCCTGTTGGTTTGCTATGGGTGTGTGTGTGTGTGTGTGTGTGTATATGTGTGATATGGAACCAAAACATGTAGAGCAATATTGCCACCTAGTGGCTAGATGATGTCCTTTGAATTCCTAGCAGGTGCCTTCTCTGGTCACAACAGGGAACACATACGAGGTTTTAAAAACCTTGTAGGCAATATTGTAACACTGCCATAGCCTGCGGGTGTGTGGGTGTCCTGCCATAATCCCTTCTCCTTTTTCAGGTTTTTCTAAAACTTCAACCTGTATCCTGACAAAGCTGAAACAAGCTTCCAAGAACACAGCCAGCATGGCTAACAATAAATACACGGTGGTTCGCCTTTGATTGTCATGGCTGCCTGTAGAGAAATGCCTCGGTTGCGAAACACCCTTCCACCTCCTTGTACCGGAATGTAGGATGGAGCTTTTAATGCAACCCTCTGACTGATATATCTAGTTCCAGGAAGAAAAGGTGTCTACTTGTGAGCAATTCATGACCCGTGCAGGAGGGAGACACCTACTTCCAAAGTCACAAGATAAGGCCCCAGCCTCTGCCCTGCCAAGCCACAGGGTGCTAGTGTGTGTGTGTCCCTGTGTTTACAAGTTGCCATTTAAAAGTGGTGTGTGTTTGTGTTGTATGGACATACAGGTATAAACATCAAGCTTTACTCAGGTGAAATAGTGGTGATAACGTGAGGAAACAAGCTAATAATACAGACTAAGATACTCCCTGTATGAAGAGGGCAACGGTTGCACTTCATCTCTCTTTTTATAGGCTGTTTCCTACTATGCAACCATTAAGAGTATTGTATTGGGACTGGTAGACCTGAGTTCAAATCCCCACTTGGACAGTGGGTCTGTTTCTCTCCCTCAGTGTAATCTACCTCACAGCTAGGATGTGAGGACAAAAAATTATGGGGTGCTCATACGTGATTATTATTCTACGTACCAGCACACTGTTGACAGTAATGAATTCACATTCTTCTCATGAGCCGATCCAAAAAACTGGCTTTCAATTCAGTAATGAAAGGAGCAGTGCTGCAGTCATAGAGGTGAATTTTTGTTTTTCTTTCCTATTACACAGTAATATGCTGATCCGACTATGCTTCAAATGCAGCTTCATTTATCTGTGTCTCATCCTGAGACCATTACAAAGCATAAAATCTATAGACAGCTGGATGCCAACATAAAGTCATGCCAAAGGGGTGCGTACGCTGGAGGCTATGCAATAAAAACACTTTAAAAGTCAGACTCACCCTGACAAGAAACAACATTCTTACATTTAAAAAAAATATCTTCTAACACAGGTTACTAGAAATAAGGAGCCTACATCCTTCACGGTTGCATGTCTATCTTGCCCCTAGAATAAAATTATAGATTTGTTAATATCCACTCTCCCTTATCTGGAATCTATGGTTTCTTTTCTTATCCCTTGGTAATGCCTTGATCCAGCTAAAGGTTACAAATAGCTTAGGTTGTGGGTGACCTTCACAAACTGACAAAAAACATGCATTGTGAGCAGTATTTATATTCCCAGTTCAGCAGCCAGTTTCATCCATCCCATTCTCAGCGCCCAAGCTGTTTAGCTGTGGGAGGTGGGGGAAAGGACGAAAGCAGATTCTTCCTGTCTTCCATTTCCCCCTGAAACCATGGATCATAACATGTTACTGGCCACAAGAATCAAATCTGGGTAGGTGCTAAGATTTAACCTTTTGCCCTCCAACTCTGTTCTTCAAAACCAAAGCTGTAGGGGAAAAGATGTATACATACGTAGGCTAACATGTTTTCCACTGTTTGGGCAGGTAAAGTTTCAGGGACTGGTTTGAGCTGGGAAAGTGGGGTGGGCAGAGGAGGATTTAAGTCCTTCTCCTAGCACCATGGCCTTGATCTGATTAGGAACCCTTCCTAAGCCTGCTTCCTAAAAAGGAGCAAGGAGTCAAATGGATTTTAATGTATCATCTAGTCTCACCCAGCTGAGCCTTAAGCCACAGCAACAATGTCTTCAATAATATGTGAAAGCCAGTGTGGTATAGTGGCTTTAGAGCAATGGTTCCCAACTTTGAGTGCTCAGATGTTCTTGAACTACAACTCCCAGAAATCTTGGACAGCATGGCTAGTGGTGAAGGCTTCTGGGAGTTTTAGTCCAAGAACAGCTGGGGACGCAAGGCTGGGAACCACTGCTCTAGAGTGTCAGATTGCAACTAGGGAGAGTGGAGTTTATATTTAACCATTGAACTCTTTGGGCGGCGTTCCAGTTCCTCACCCAAACCTACCTCACAAGGCTGTCATGAAATGGGATAGAGGGATGACCACCAGCCAAGCTACCATAAACAATGTTGACACTATAGAGAAAGTTCATATGTCTTATAACGGGATAATTATCCCAAATGATCGATTGGTTGGTTGGTTAATTTTTGCCAGCTTCAAGGACAAAACCCATCGCTGACTAAACCTATCAGTGATGTCTGTGCTTGGCTTCCAGAAGATTCCTTGCAGTTCAGCCAGCAGGCTTCATGTCCACAAAGGCTGTCTCTCAGCCCATTGAGTCCTAGAGCTAAAACTCTGGTGGGGAGTGGGGATGGATGGGACCCACATTTCTTTAAAAGAAAATTTATTTATTTTATTTATTTATTTATTTAATTTATATCCCGCCCATCTGGTATATTTATACCTTCACAACTGGCTCTGTGCCCTCAGGTGCAGTGGAGGACACTGATCGATCACTAGAGTGGAGGGAATTGTTCACTTTCTATCCTGTTTCATGGCTGCCTGTAGAAGGCATCACCATCTTTTCGACTGGGCCTGGAGAGCGAGGCCTCCCCCTGGGTTTGTCCTGCGAAGGGTACCGGCTGGAGTGTGAAATAAAAACAAGATTGGTTTTATCAGACTGTAGAAGGTGATCCAAGAGAGGTTGTGGGAGGAATAAGCCAATGGCAGATCAACCAAATCAGTGGGCGTGGGTGATGCATTTCACTTTTATGGCTGCTCTAACTAAGAATCATGCTGTTCTTCCCTTGATTTACAGCTATTCTGGACATAACGCTCGTGTATAATCTGGCTCCAAATTTAATCAAAGCCTATTGTTACATAGATTTCTACTTTGCCAATGTTTACGTCAATAAAGCATTCAACAGTCTGTGGTTATCGAGCATAACCTTAGAAAAAGGGGACTCTGATGAGAAACTGTGCTGTAGGGGAGGAGGCAGCTGAAAATAAATCCATATTAATGCTGGTGTTTCTTCCACAAGAACTGTGCTGCCTTATGCTTTCTGTAGAGACGCACATAAATATCGTTGATTGACAAAAGGCTGCAGGAATATAAATCACATCCTCTCTTTTTATTTCAAATGATAATGCCAACAAACCTCATTGATATCCTGCTGCATCTCTTCCTTCGCTCTTGAATCCATCATCACACACCTCCAGAGGAAGAGACAGGAGAAGCTCTCTCTCTTTCTTTCACAGATGTAATGAAAACTCTCCAGAGAATACAAGGGACCATTTTCAAAACATTGCATCGCGCGCCCTTTCCCTCACAAAACTGACCTGCGGAACTAGCCAATCTGATACTGGCCGATGCTGTTCTTCAGGTATTGTTGAAATACCTTCGGCAGTAATGACTTCTGTTCCAAAGGTCTCGGATAATGTGCAGATTACATCATGTCATACAAAGGAACGCTCACCCTCCTTCCTTGTGTTCTTGCAGACTTGGGAAGGTTATGAAGCAAACTTGGAATGCAAGAGGCAATGAAAAGTCAAGGAGCTTTGACAGGTGTGTCCGACATCTGCTGAAATTGTCTGGGTGTTCAGAAGGTCTGCAGAGCCTTCCAAGAGTAATTTTAACAGACCAGTAATCTTTGCTTAGTTGAATCATATGACATTGTGTAATAATATGACTATAGCCTCATTAGAAAGAGGCGGTCTTACAAAAAGGTTAAAATGATACGAAATGACAAGGAACTGTAAAGCAGTAGGGCACGCACACACTTACACCTGAACCAAGGTACTTTTGAAAATAATTATCCTATAATCCTATATATAATAATCCTATATATATAGGATTTAGGCACCACCACCATACAGCTTGCCCATATATTGCTTCTAGTGAGACCACATTCAAAGCTACAAAAGGAGCTAGAAATGTACTTTTAAACTGTCCCTCAAATCCCTGAAATTATCCCTTTTTGAGTTACAGTTGCATTGTAATGTAGTTATAACTTCCACTTTTGTTACTGGGGAAAGGGATTGAATTTCAATAACTAGATATATGTGACTAATTGGTCAGATTCCTGTTGGGTAATTATGTTGTTGGACATGCAATTAAATTGTCACTAGTTAATATGTTTGTTGCATTGTGTGCCAGCCATACACAGTCTCAGGCCAGTTATCTAAGCTTCTATAGAATGAGGGATAAAAGGGGACAGTTAACCACTACTTTTAAGCTCTGTGTATGTGGAGTGGGGGCAGAGAGAGAGAAATATGACCACATGGGAAGAAAATATGTTCACCCCATGACTGCATTAGATAGCAACTATCATGGTGGTGGAGGTCCTGGGGTAAGAAAGAATGTGCAGTCTTGCTCTTGAAAATGTTTTTGTTCTTTGCTTTGATAGATGTGTAAGTAGATTTTGGAAGGAAGGAAGGAAGGAAGGAAGGAAGGAAGGAAGGAAGGAAGGAAGGAAGGAAGGAAGGAAGGAAGGAAGGAAGGAAGGAAGGAAGGAAGGAAGGAAGGAAGGAAGGAAGTGTTATATAATTTCTCCATTTCTCTAGTCTTACTACTTTCAAGAAAGCTAGACACCAGGTAACACCACCAATTACTGTGAATGTACTGTATACCATATTTTGTATTCTAGTCAGAATGCCACATGTTACTATTTCTGTGAGTGGAAGAGCAGAAATTTTAAAGGAAGGGAAGAAGGTTTGATGCAGCCACTGGGACTTAGAGCTTTCTAGGGAATTCTTTAAGAACTACTGAAATCTCAGCAAAGATTTTAGATCAAGACACATGAGACCCCCATGATGGGGGGAGGAGTCGATTATGTCCTTAAAATGCAGTCAGATGCTAAATTTGGAGGGTTTATTCCAATGTTTAGTCCCAGGCAGAGAAGGCCAAATGAATCTGCAGGACTTCCCTATAGTGCAGATTTATCAAGGTCCCTTGATTGCCGCAGTTGGGCACTCTAGTTGGGTTTGAGATGAGCATTAAGCCCGCAATTTTCTGCTCCCACCTGCTGCGATTCAAGGCTTCATCTAGTGAGACACAAAGACCATGCCCCCCCTTCTTTTATGATTTAGAAGCGCTTGGAAAGTTGCTTTTGGATGAAAACAGCATGCAGTTGGAAGCAAAAAAATGCAGCTGGAAAGAAATGTGTGCAGTTGAAACCTGACAGATGTGCAGCTGGGGATGGAGATTAAAATTAGGCAGGCTATGCCTATCAATTTACTAAGATCTTAAACAACAGGCAGTTGTCATGTAACACAATTTATAAAAGAGTTAGGCAGTGCTGGGTTCCCATACTTAAAATATACTGCCCAAGCCATATTAAAACAACTTCTACTTGGGGGCACAGCTTCCTCATCCTCACCTTCATCAGAACTGAAAGGCTGCAAGCCTTTCTGCAATGCTGCTGTTGTTGTTATGTGCCATCAAGTTGCACTTGTCTTGGGGCAACCCCACGAATGACCAATCTCCAAAACGTCCTGTTCAGGTTGTTACTTCAGTGTAACAGATGCTGAAGCATTCATTCAGTCTGAAGATGTGTGTTTGTTGTTGCTGTTCTTGCTACTGTTGTTGAGGGTGTGGGGGTATCTGACAGGGCATTTGTGAAGTAAGAAAAGTGCCTGCTTTTAAAAACCCCCACCCCTCCCTGGATGAATATAGTGACATGCCCTGGGAACAAGCGCATCCTGTTCCTTCTGCTGCCCGGTTCTGGGTGGCTTCAACAGGTTATTATGCTCACTTTCCCTCAAAGTGAGGGACATGGTGGCACTGTGGGCTAAACCGCAGAAGCCTGTGCTGCAGGGTCAGAAGACCAAGCAGTTGTAAGATCGAATCCATGCGACGGAGTGAATGCCCGTCACTTGTCCCAGCTCCTGCCAACCTAGCGGTTCAAAAGCATGCAAATGCAAGTAGATCAATAGGGACCACCTCGGTGGGAAGGTAACAGCGTTCTGTGTCTAAGTCACACTGGCCATGTGACCATGGAAGATTGTCTTCGGACAAAAAAAAAACGCTGGCTCTATGGCTTGGAAACGGGGATGAGCACCGCCCCCTAGAATCGAACACGACTGGACAAAAATTGTCAAGGGGAACCTTTACCTTTTCCCTCAAAGTAACTTCTCAAGTGCTGCCTTAAAAACCATTAAACAATGCTCAGTCTGGAAAGTAAATTTTGTCATAGGGATGTCCATCGGTTCCCCTCCCCCAGCCCTCCCCCCCAAAAAAGCCTGTTGCTCCTGGAGACACTCAGACCCAGTTGTGCCCAAACCAACAATGGTGTTGATGCATTTCTGTTCTCTGTGAACAAATTCATTGCCCCCCCACCCCAGAATAAAGATGCAAGGTATGGATTAAAATACGGGCCAGACTTTATTCATAATCATGCAGAAGAAATGTGCAAATCAATTGGCAAAGGGGGGGCCTGCTGTAGTGCGGAAACAGATAAATCAGTAATCATATGGGCAAGTCCCCGGCCCCAGGTTCTTGCAGTCTTAAGGGCAGCAGGAATCCGGCTGGCTGCTAATAAACATCCCCAGACCTCAAGCCATCTTTACTTGATCACTCTTGGTCCGGAAGTGGCCCAGTGCATCTTTCCTGCCTGGGTGCTGTAACTGAACAATCCGCAGCCCTGGGAGGTCCGATGCGCTGTTAGCTTACCTGATCTTAAAGTGGGACTCACCGAGAAATACTGTACCTGTTTTTTCCGCACTGCACACCAGTGCAATCAAATTTCCACCATAAAATTGCCAACAGCCCTTACCAGTGTGGGATAGGCAAAAAAAAAAAAAAAAATCCCCCTATCCAGCAGCCAATTAGGATGAGGGTCAAAAATTCCTATCCGACCCCATAAAAGGCAACCAGAAAAACTCATACTAGAAATAGGACGGGCGGGGGCTTGAGAAAAAGAGGATGGTTAGCAAGGAGAACACCCCTTATATAGCCAGGGGCGTTCTCCCACTCTTCAAACAATTCTCGTGAGACTGCAAAGGATGGGGGGGGGGGCAAAGCTTAGTCATGTTGCCCAAAGCCTCGTTGGCTTGGCAGTGACTTCATCATTCCTACTAACAGGAAAATGCAAATGGCAAGGTTAGGTCACAGGCTGAATCATGCCAGCAGAACAGAAGGCTTTCTGGCCAGAGCAGCTGAAGTTGAAAAGCTGGAGGCTGTTTAATTTCTATTTCCTCTTCTTTTCCCCAGACATCAGAACAAAGCTCTTCCGAAAGCAGCCACGTGGAAAGAAATGAGTGAAGGACCTTGAAAGGACAATCGTTGTGGTCTCCTTTAATTCCTTCAGAAACATAAAATGCAACGACCCTTCTCTTCCTTATGTTTTCTGGACTTTCTCCCTCATCTTTTCTCTAAGCTGGATTTGAAAGATGCGACATTGGAGCACGAAAGGCAAGGAAACTTCACACTGTCTTTCTCTGTTGCTTCTGAGGCCATGATCACCCTAGATAAATATCCCCCTGTTTTCTCCTCATGTCTTCTACTTCCTGTACAGTCATGTGCTGTGGTCACGTGACATGCAGTTTATCCTGTGATAGTGGTTCATATATTTTTAACCGTTCCACATATTTTATTTAAATTATATGTGGTACGTTTGTTTACACCCCTGCAGTGGGGCATATATCCCTTCTCTTTTTGTGTCTTTTTCTATCCTCCTTCCCCGCTTTTTTTTTAAAATGTGTGGCTACATCAGTGTATCGGCAAAACACCCTTGTTGGCCATGTACTGATCTGGGACATTACCCTCAATGGTGGAGAACCTACAGGCCTTTTGGCAGAAGCATACCAACACACCAACATTCCCATTCGAAAATTACAGTGGTGCCCCGCATAGCAACGATAATCCGTTCCAAAAAAATCGTCGCTATCTGGATTCGTCGCTATGCGGGGCAAAAAAGCCCATAGGAACACATTAAAACACGTTTAATGCATTCCTATGGGTTGTACACTCACCGCTATGTGGAAATCCTCCATCTGGACGCCATTTTCGCTGCCCGGTAAGCGAGGAAAGGGCACGAAAACGCTGCGGGCGGCCATTTTCTTCACCCGGTGGCCATTTTGGAACCGCCAATCAGCTGTTCTTACCGATCATCGCAAAGCGATGTTTTGCCATTTAAAACATCATTATGCGATTTAAAAAACGATTGCAAAAAACCCATCGCTATGTGGATTTGTCGTTAACTGAGGAGCTCGTTAAGTGAGGCACCACTGTATTTTTTTAAAAACAAATCAAGGGAGTTGAATGATAGCCAGTGGTGGCGGTGGCGGGACCTCCAGATGTAAAGGAAATGAATTGGTTTTGTAGTACACACCCAATGGGATATCGGTTGTACTGAATGATCAAATGTGGAACAAATACAATAGTAGCCTCTCAGTGGGTTGGATGTCATGCAGAGATAGCATGGAGGGGAAACAAAAGAATTGGTAATCACCATGAGTCATCTGAACAGAAAAAGGGTCAAAACTCACAAGGAGTAACTAGGAAACAGTTGTGACCACAGTCTTTTCTTCCTCAGAGTTTCCCCTGCTTTCATCACTTATAATTTCAGTGCATGCCAGATTTGACGCAAGAGATATGTGGTGGTGGCACCCTACTTGGTTAACACTGCTGTGTTCTTTGCTCTTTCCTTTGGTTGTGCTGGAAAAAAAACAAATATCCCTGATTTGATTTGTATTCACACATTTGCCAAGAAACAATGTGCCTTCCTTCCCCCCCCCCCATTGTTGGCATGCATCAGACAAAGCTAGAGGAATGCTTCCAAAGAGTTCTCCATCATATTTTATTTATTTATTTATTTATTTGATTTATACCCTGCCCATCTGGCCTAAAAGGCCACTCTAGGCGGTCCATGTCAGGGCATCTGGATGCATGCAAAGCAGAAGGCGGCCATCAAATCTCATGGGTATGTCAGAGAGACATTTGCTTCTGACAGCTTCTCAGCAACGTCTTTCCCTCTTTCATCTTGACTTTGTGGTCCATGGATATAGATCAAACTGGTAGAGGCTGGGCCACTTTGGCATGTTGGTCATTCTGGGGCACACCTTTGTCACCTGATGGGCACATCCCAGCTGTTGGGTAGGCTTCGATATTTGAGTTATTGTTTGGTTTGTCTGAGATGGCAGTTTTATCCTGCATCCCCTTTATACTGTATTTTCCGTGTATAAAATGACACTTTTTTCCTAAAATAATTAGAGGAAAAAATTGAGGGACCTTTAATACACAGAAGGCAGCAGGAGGAGGCAGAGCCACGGGACTTTGCAAAAGGCAGGGAAAAGCAGCGGTCACTTCAACAGCCACTTCTCCTTGCCTTTTGCGAAGCTACAGGGCTTAGCAAAACGGAAGGGGAAACCAGGAGTCAAAGGGAGCCCTTTGATCCCTGCTTGTTCCGTCCTTTTGCTAAGCTCCATGGCTTAGCAACAGGAGGGGAAAAGCAGGGATCAAATTTTCTAATTTGGAGTTAGAAAAGGGGGGTCGTCTTATACACTGAGTCATCTTATAAACGGAAAAATACAGTATATAGTGCCAATTTTGGGCCTCATGCATAGAACGTCTGCTTACAGACAGAGCTTTGAAAGTTACTGGTCTTCTTATCTTATAATGGCTTGTTCTGGCCTAAAGAAAAAACATTCCCACAGCCTCTGGAAATACACTCCCAGCATGCAAAATCATTTATACAGAGAACCAATATGGAATCCATTTTACATTGTTCACAACTACATATCCCATCTTCAATACATGATCTAAACCACATAAATCAACCCATGACATTTACTTTTAAGATAAATGAATAAAATAGCAAGCTAAGGTCATCTCTAGCTGAGCAGCGCTTGGACAATGCTCTGGATCCCATTTATGGGTAGCCCAGCACACCATAGTATTCATTCTGCTGAAGAGAAACTTTTCAACGTATGCAACAGGATTATACAGGGAAGAAGGATTTCTCCTGTCTGAATCTAGATGCATAATTTGCTATGATAGCAGGCTAATTCTTGTTGCCTGGTCATCAGTATACACATCCTGCTCCTGCCGCTGATATTTTTATCATTAGCATTAATATTTCCTCAATAGAGAATATGCCCAACTTCCAGGATGTGAAAAAGCTCCTGCCTCCACCTCCTAGCAAATTGCTTTAATAGAAAAATACATTGGATTAAGAAATGTTCAGAAAGATATTGGCAGCAGTTCCAGAAGAGGACAAATAGGTAAGGAAGGAGACCCTCAAAACTGAACCATGGCTTGTCTTTTCAGCTGTGGAAATTACTGCATCTGAAGTATCCTACAAAGCTCTCGAAACACCCTGCTGTTTTCTCTGGGCATTTCTGTGCTTTGGAGAACAGACAAAAGACACCACAGGGGTGCTAATATAGCAGACATCAATTCATTCCAAAAATGCTATTAGATGATGTAGTCACTGATTAATAATTTCAAGCTCGTTCTTATTCTGAACATCCCCCACCACATACATCTTTCAATTTCCAGTTGCATTAGTGGGGAGTAATAGAAGCAAAAGGAGAATCTAGGTTGACTGCAATTATCTTTATTGTTTATGAAATCAATGTCCTGATTCTCACTGTAGGCTTCTTCATCACTTTGGAAAAGTGGACGTCAGATGGCTGTTTCACTTCACTCAGAGACTGTGGGGGGAAAGGATTCATCAGTGGCACGAAAGAAGAAAATCCATCAGTCTGCTTTATCCTCTCCAAGCCTCTCCTGTCCCTCTTCTGAATACCATGGCCTCAGGATTTGTCTAAGGACTAATAAATACTGACCTAATAGCAGCAGCAGCCAAACAAAGAAATAAGAGAGGAAACTAGCTTACTTTTCGTGAAATGTGTGATAACAAAAGATGGCAAGTCATTATTTGCCACCATGCTCTCTATGTGGATGGATGGTTATGGTTGCACACCTAGTCTTAAAGTTTTGATGAGAACACTCCAGAGACCTGCTAACATTCTCACGCTCCTATTATCTCATTTTTCATTCCCAATGTTTCCTCTCCCCTGTCTAGTTCATAAGGCCAAATAGACAAGCAGAGAAAGAGAGTCTGCATTTTGCTTATTGTGGAATAATTGTGTGTTTACCATCATTATGAATCCAGTTTGCAGCCCAGCCACCCCGGGCATGCAACATTCAGCTTCTTAGCTGCAAACATCTTGGCAAATGTTTATGGGTGTGATTCTGTGGACAAGATTGAGAAGAGATTTGCATTCACTGAACTTTAAAATGAATTTATCCCATTCAATGACTGAAATCCAGTGGTAAGTTGCAGGTAGAGTAGGCCCATTTAGGATTTCATGAGTCAATACCTATGTAAGTTCTATTGATCCAATGAGCCTACTCCAGCTGTGACTTATTACTGGATTTCAGCTGTTATCTGAATGTTAATATAGTTCAGTGAAAGTATAAACACATCTATCACTTTCCTGCCATCAGGAAGCAGCTGGAAGCAACTGATCTTCCTCCTCCTCCTCTTGCTTTTTTTACTTGTTGAATTATACAAAAAAATTTCATCTTACATTATTAAAAGAGTAAAATCACATACCTGTCTTTGAAAAACATGCAGATTGCGCACACTCACTTTGTTCCATGTACTCCAAAGGGCGCACAGTGAGAAAACGGGCAGGATGATGGGCATGTTAGGAAAACAGAACAAGAAAATACAGTATGTCGCACCCAGTACAGAACATGGACAATAAGAGAGTGAAGTTGGGGTTTGTAGAAAATCAAGTAGATAGAAACAGAGGGGTTTTCACATCCACATCTTGTGGATGTTGGGGGGAGAGCATGGGATACTATTGGGCTCACTGTTCAAGGGCAGAGAGGAAAGTCCATGGTGGAAGAAAGAGGCATCCATGGGGTCTTCACTGCAGCAGCCAAAACCTCCTTTAGTTTCCCTCACCAGCATTGATCAGACGGGAGGAGATCAATCCATCCAGGGACTTTCCTTTGTCCCTGCCATACCTTGCTCCCCCTGCCCAGCAACTGGGGAGAAATGCACCCCAACCAGAGGTGTACATATTTTATGTCTCTCCCTCTTCCTGTGCTTGGAAGGGACCATTCCTTTATTGCATCCCTGCTCCCATAAGATTGATCTGTTACTTGGGAGATTGGCGGTGTGTGTCTGCGTGCGTGTGATGTGATTACTACACAGCTTTTGTGCATATTGCACATAGCTACTCAACCAATGGCATTGCAGTGCCTGAAAAGAAGAAAATAGCAGATGAAAAATTCTAATTGTAGCATTTCTGCAAGATCATGTATTATTCAGCTGGATTAGTTGCCCTTGTGTTAGGTGAGAGAATCCAATCAGGACTTGTCTTTTATTTCTGATGCAGTTTCTGAAGCAAATTTTCAGAGTCTGATTTCTTTCCACAGGTCACTGATGAGAAGACACACCTATTTTTAAATGTGTGTGTTCTGGGCCATCAAGCTTGAATTGACTTATAGTGACTCTAATGGGGTTTTCAAGGTACCTGAGATGTTTAAGGAGTGGTTTTGCCAGATCCCCAGTGAGTTTCCATGGCCAAGATGGGCTTTGAACCCTGTGCTCCAGAATCCTAATCCATCACTTTATCCACTACACCACACTGGGATACAGATGAGTCTCTATATTTATCTCTACTCATCCACTCACTCATATGTTGGTTGTAAGTCCAAGGTAACTTGGCGATCCCTAACAACAACACAACAACAATGGCCCATTAGAAGAAAACAATTGCTTCACCTGTTGCAATGGCAGCTGCTTAGGTGGTGTATGAGACAAAACAAAAGACAGATGATGTGTCAGTTCAGGTGATGAAATAGTCCTGCCTCTTTTATGTCTGCTCTGCAGGCTGCTGGAAGGGCAGAAAGCATTGTAATTAGAGCATTAAAAATGCCAATAATATTCTGATCAGGCATAAAATAATATAGTTTTCATTGCATTGAACTGAGATGACCTTCTGAAGATCACCAACTAAACTTAGAGCTCATCTGGGATTTGAATCTCAGTCTTCTCGCTACCTGGTTCAACACATTGCACTCGACTACAGTGACTCAGGTAATGATTTCCACTTAATTTGATCACTAGTTAATTTTATCCACTACTGTTATTTGATCTAATCTCCAGGAAACAAATCATTTGCATTGATTTGTATTGTGTTTCCCCACCACTTACTTTCCTGCTGTCCCCTTTACTTAGTGCCTGATAATTCAATTGAGATTGATTGAAGGCACTACTGAAAAGTGAAGAGTAATCATGTTGTTTACACTAAACTGAAAATAGAGTAAATCATTCATCTTTTTCATTTTTTCCCTCTTCAGCGGCCAGTCACTGATAACAAGCCATTAGTGATTATCTTGGGGTGGGATGGGGTTAAACCACAGAATGTGAGTATTTATAGGCCAAACAGGTCATTAAAATAAAACATAAATACACACATACAAAATAACAAGAATTATTCTTCCAAAGACAAATGAACTGAACTGGATTCAAGTTAGGTAAAGGTAAAGGTTCTCCTTGATATTTTTAGTCCAGTCATGTTCGACTCTAGGGGGCGGTGCTCATCCCGTTTTCAAGCCGTAGAGCCAGCGTTTGTCCGAAGACAGTTGCCGTTGTCACGTGGCCAGCGTGACTAGGGAGTGCTGTTTTACCTTCTCACCAAGGTGGTACCTATTTCTCTACTTGCATTTGCATGCTTTCAAACTGCTAGGTTGGTGAGGAGCTGGGACAAAGTGATGGGAGCTCACTCCGTCGTGTGGATTTGATCTTACGACTGCTGGGCTTCTGACCCTGCAGCACAGGCTTCTGCGGTTTAGCTCACAGCGCCACCGCGTCCCTCATGGATTCAAGTTAGGTGATTCCAAATAAAAGCCTGGTCATGCCACCTTATGATTACAGTGTGAACCCTCCGCTATGTGGTGCTTTTGGTTGTGCCTATTGATATTATGGCTATAGCTTTCATTGTTCTCAGTTTCTGCCATCTTCTCTTGTGGGCAAACCCACTAGGGAGCAGTACTGAAAAAAAAAACATGATTTCAGAACCACCGAAATATTAATTTGAGGCAGATGTCTGAAATGGCAAAAGATTTCAGTCCTGCCAGATAGAACAAGAGAGAATAAGCACATTAACAGAATCATTTTTGCACCAGCAAAAATAATGTCAGCCCAAGAGATGTTTTAATTGGATAGTCTTGAGTTGAGGGGGGTCATACTTGGGTTACACGTGTGGATGAATTCAGACTTACATTGGCTGATAATGCTAGTAGAAATCCTCAAAAAAGCTGCTTTTCATTTGCACTGTTGTGCCAAAAGATGGATGAAATTATTTGTATTCACTTTATTTCCTTTGTTTATACCCTGCTTTTCCACTAGAAAATAGCACTCGTTGCTGGGGTTGTGCTGTCCCATCCCCCCACCACCACCACCATCATGTGGATCAGGTTCTCTTCTGACCAGTTACCAAAGTCTGGAAAGGCTTCAGGGGCAGAGTCCAGACAAGGCATCTCAAGGACTGTGCGTTGAGCTCCTCTGCACATCCAAGTGAACAGCTGTATTCTTCATAGATCTTCTGTCATTTACACTGCCTTGTTTGTTTTGGAAGGCAGGCAGGCAGGCAGGCAGGCAGGCAGGCAGGCAGGCAGGCAGGCAGGCAGGCAGGCAGGCAGGCAGATAGATAGATAGATAGATAGATAGATAGATAGATAGATAGATAGATAGATAGATAGATAGATAGATAGATCGATCAATCAATCAATCAATCAATCAATCAATCAATCAATCAATCAATCAATCAATCAATCAATCTTTGGTGTGAGAGATAATGGTCCGTAGATAATGGCAAGGAAATCTCATCAAATTCCAGGTAGGTTTAGATGGAAGGGTGACAAAGCTTAGGAAATTTCTCTTTTTTTGCGCTATAGCTCCCACAGTTTTGGCTCTTAGAGCTTAGAATTCTGGGAATTGTGATTCAGAAAATTAGCTTTTAGAAGCTCTGGATACAGATGGAGCATGACACTCGTCTTAGCTGAGGCCAATGCACTGTGAAGGCTCCCCCATCCAGGCAACTATAGGCAGAGTCAGCAGTGAAAACCTAGCATATTCTTTTGGAAATTTAAAAATGGGGGGGGGGGGGAGAGAACATTCTATCAGTATAAGTGACCTTAGCCTAATAACTTCCAAAGATAAGTGATATAATCTTGTGTTCACTAATTGGCAACATATATTAGTTTGCTGTGGCTCATGTACAAATTTCAGCACTGACTGGATTCACTTCATAAGTTTCTCCTCTTCTGAGGACTCACTACATCTCTGAATCCAAGAGAAGTGGATATCAAAATGATTATTTTCAGTCTGTTGAAAGTGAGCCTCGTTTGCTAAGACTGGAGGCTTATTATTTTAACCTCTGATTACCTTTCCAGGCAAGACGTGTGAACTACAGTCCTTGATATGGAAAATATTAGGGAAAAGCAAGCTGGTTTTCTACCTATGATCTGAAGAAATCTGCAGAACTGACCTTGAGTGATTAGAGAAAACCATCGTAACTCAAACAAGACAAGACTTTACAAGCAAGGAGCAAACAAGCCAGCATTGATCTGCATGATCTAAAATAATAAAGTATAGTGATAAAAGTTACTTGGGCAATTAAACTGCCAGCAAATCGTCTATCAAGGAAAACAATAAACATGCAAATAAAAACTGTCTCCCTTTGAAATTAAATGAAAGGGCAATTAAATTTTATTGCAGTAAATATGTAAAGATTAAGCATGCTTGTTGCCCAAGCTCTCTGGTGAACGCAAAACCCCATACTGACTTTTGCTAATATTGAGGTCAAAACCAGTCCTGAAAACTAAAGCACCAGCTGGACTGAGGCAAGGTGAACTATGGTGATGGATCCTTATGCATCCTTGTACATAAGTTCTATTTTGAATAATGGCAAAGAACACTGGATATTGCCATCAGTCATGGTGGTCAACAAGTCTCTGAATGCCAGAGATTTCTTCTTCTATTCCCAGATATCTCTCCTTGTTGTGTAGTCTGCAGGGATTCTTCTAGCATTCTCCTGATGCAAATGTCTGCCCATCAAGTTGAGTCGCATACTCCAGGCCAGGCCAAGCTGTTTCACTCCTTGAGATGAAAGAGGAGATGGTCCTTTCTGATGGCTGGAAATAAAATGGAATGGCTGTTGTGACTTGTGGCCGATTGCACACACACAAGCAGAGCCCTGACCTCCAGTACCGTATACCTTCCCCCAGCATCTCTCACCTGAGGCACTCATTATCACCCAGCTCTGATTAATGAGCATTGCTTACTCCTGCTCCAGACTAGATGAGAAACACAGCTGTACTAGAGTCACTTTGATAGAGGGGGACACATTCTAGGGCCCTGGTAGCCAGTTCCCCTTCCTCGGGATTCCCCATAGACTACCTGGGCTGACCCCAATAGAAACAACAGATAAGAAAATTAATAATACCAGGATACCACAAAGCAGCTAGGTTTTACTGTATATTAATTAAGTGGGGCTGCCATTCAGAATTCAAAGTGGCAGCATCACTTCATTTAATAGCACTGGGGCTGCCATTTTGAATTTTGAATGGCAGTCCATTCCTTCTTCTAACATGGAATTCTGCTCTCTTCATCCTTTCCTGAGGGCTTCACCGCTTTCAGTTGGCTGAAAATAAACTCTGGTGAATACATAAGACTGAAGATGTTTTGTAGCACACATCCTCTATTGCCATAAAAGCATCAAAAACATACCCTTTTAAGTTCTGCCGTGTAAAGGAAGAATAACGTTTCTTCTTATTTCTGAAGATCCATACCCATCCTGTTTTCCCATTTCCTTTTCTTCCCCTTAATGCTCCCAACAGACTTAGAGAGATACAGGCTAATCAGATTGACTCCATGATCCGAGAGGTAATAACAGCTAGTTATTCGATCCAATGAGGAAGATGAAATATACAGTAGTGAACAGAACAATTAAATGTATGTTCCGGAAGGGAATTAACTTGAAGCTTTACCAGCAAGAAAAGAGAAAAGGAAACATGACTTTTAATGCCATAACATTTCAGCTTGTCTATCCATATAACATAGAACAGCTTAATAAAGAAATTTTTTTAATGGCTTAATAAAGTTAAGATCTTTCTTACAAGCCTGACTGCATGCAGTCTCACTTGCTGTTAATGAAATATGACTATGCAATTAGACCCATTGATTTATGCATAATGGTGAACAGAAAGTGGCATTTTGTGACTGTAAGGCAGGCAGTGCGGAAGAATATGCGTTTTGCAATCTCTGGAGATACCCACACCCACAACCACACAATATAGACATGATTTTTTTCCTTATTATATTTGTGGAGTGCCTTTGATCCTTCAGAATATCTAAAGCAAACAGTCTCTAGTTCTGCTCCCTAAAATCCTTCTAATGTTAACCCTAATAATTAAGTTGGGGCATAACAGATTCTGGAAAATTATGGTTTCTGTGGGAGAATCCAACCATGTGCTCCACATTTGCCGTGCCGATTTAGTTGCAACACAAATGCTGTGACTGTGTTCCATATGTACAACCTATGAGAGGAGGTGGTGAAATGCCAACCCTCCACATGCTGATGAACTACAGTTCCCATGTTCCTTGACCATTGCCTGTACTGACTAACTGATGTAGAGCTCAAATTTGTCTGAAAGGCAACATGCCATTGCTCCTACCTTCATCCTTGTACATTGACAGCAAATGGCTGTGGGGGTGGCAATTTTCTTTTATCTATATGTTTTCTAAGGACCTTTAAAAAGAAAGAAAGAACAGTGTTCTGTTGGAACAGTGTAGGTATATTTTAACAAGTTTTATATTTTTTTATGAAGTCTTTTCAGTTTGTTTCCAGGCCTTTTGAGTTACAGTTTCAGGAGAAAGGCAAGGTAAAAATCAAATAATTAGGTTATCCACTATATAATATATTTAAATAATCTCCTGTGCAGAATTGTTTAATCTTATCTAACAGGCCTAATCTAAGAACACACTTTGGCACTGCCCACCCCCAAGGCCTCACAAATCATTACACAAAGCAACCCTCTCTTACCACTTCTGCCGGACAGATGTTTTTGTGGCCTGAAGCTGATGACCTTCATCATAATTCTCACAACCAAACCTAACAGCAGCAATAGTGTATTTGTGCATTTGTGTATTTCCTACTTACACAGTGCCCAAGGTGGCTGAGAGTAAACAAAGGCTAACACAAACCCAAATCCACAGAATGTGAATACATATGAAAAACAAGCTAAAACAAGAATAGAAGAGCTAGAATGAAATTTCTAAGGAGAAAAAAAAACACACAATCTAAGAAGCTTATGTAGAGACATACATGTTTTCAACTACTAGTGGAGATTGTAGAGTTCGGAACAGAGTATTTAGACTTCTTGGGAAAGAAATTTTCAGTTTGCAGGCCATACTAACAAAGGCATTGTCACACACAAACTTCACCTCAGAAGTGGTGAGGTACACAGAAGATCCTCACTGAAATGACCACAACAGTCAGGAGACGTTGTTTTAGCTTTGTTGTTGTTTAGTCGTTAAGTCGTGTCCAACTCTTCATGACCCCATGGACCAGAGCACGCCAGGCCCTCCTGTCTTCCACTGCCTCCCAGAGTTTGGTCAAATTCATGTTGGTTACTTCAATGACACTGTCCAGCCATCTCGTCCTCTGTCGTCCCCTTCTCCTCTTGCCTTCACACTTTCCCAAAATCAGGGTCTTTTCCAGGGAGTCTTCTCTTCTCATGAGATGGCCAAAGTATTGGAGCCTCAGCTTCAGGATCTGTCCTTCCAATGAGCACTCAGGATTGATTTTAGCTTACCTGGACTTAACTCATTTTAGGCTTTTATGGTAAGGATCAGCATTGTTTAAGTCAACCCAGGGATCAACCAGCAACCAGTGACTGTGCCACAAAAAATTAACACACTACACCAAATCTGTCAGAAATCTCTTTGCAACATTTTGACTGTCAGTTTTTTCAGACAGTCTTTAAGGGAAGACCCATGGAAAGCGCCTTACAATAGTCTAATCTCAAGATAATGAAGGGATTATTGGTTACAAGTGATTACAACCAGCGCTGGTATTTCCAAAAATTGGCACAGCTGCCCTACCAGACTCAGTTAAAAAGCAAAAGCAAAGCAAAGTGTGCTGCTTATATACCGCCCCATAGCGCTTCAAGAACTCTCTGGGAGGTTTACAAGTTAATTATGCAGGCTACACATTGCCCCCCCTCCAGCAAGCTGGGTACTCATTTTACCAACTTCAGAAGGATAGAAGGCTGAGTCAACCTTGAGCCGGCTACCTGGGATTGAACCCTGGGTTGTGAGCAGAGTTTTGGCTACAGTAAAGCAGTTTAACCATTGCACCATGAGGCTCTTAAGCAGAAACATTCTTAACTGTAGCCATAACTCAACCATTCAGGAGCAACGCTGGGTCCAGACTGTAAATATCGTGCAACTCTATCCCAATTGAGTCACAGGGCCCATTGTCTGCGCAAGCAAGAAACAAATGCTAAGACAGAGTCTTTCTAATGTAAAAAGTCTAAATGCTATCAACCTACAGGGGCAGAAGAGAGAGAAGCCCCAGAAAATTGCATCGGATGATGGTTTTGTGTATTGTTGCTACTGTTGCTGTCATTGTTGTTTATCAAAAATCACTGCAAGAGGAAAATGCAGATGAGTAGTATTTTTGCTTGGCTCTGCTTCTGGTGATCACATACAGTCTTGGCGGGCTGTACCGAACCTAATGCAAGCAAACATATTCTTCCACAACAAGTTCTGGTCTTCCTCTCCTTCTTCACATAGGCATCCCCACCCCACCTCCCAGTTTGCCCCAGAAGGTTTTCCAGCCAGAGAAGATTGGGGAGTTGGCAGGCATCTACAGCTGTGGGGAATCCATTTTATTAGCAGGGACCACTCTTGTGAGGGAAGGGTGCCACGAAGGAGCCCACGGAACATCCCCTAGAGAAAGGATATAACGCAGCCAGTGCAGTACCATTTAACTACACAGGAATGTGTCAGGAAAAACAAATTACTTTGTCTCCAGCTGGATTATGCTTTTTTTAATGTTTTGTAATTCTGTATTTTGAGCTTCATATATATATGAATGCAACACAAACCAAGTCCTCTCTTCATAGCATTTAAAATACTCTAAAACGTAAAAGAATTCACCTCCAATCTGCATTTCAAACAGAGCTCCAGATATGCTTTCAAAGGACCTCTTCCATTAAAGCAACAGCACCAGCAGAACCTCCTTTATACCCTTGTAATATCCGAAAGGAATAAATGCCTTTTTTAAAACTCCATTAAAATTAGCCCATTGTACTTAAACACCACATTTACACCTCTTGTGTAATGCTAATCAGAACGGCAAGCCACTACCAAGTGGTGCCATGTCCGCCTGAGGTAAAATTTATTTTCATACAAAATGTAACATTTTCTATTCAAATAGGCCATCTGTTCAAGCCTTACCTAACACAAGGGAATTGAAGGATGGTGCCATTTCATCTTCGGCTTCCTTCCCTTTAACACTTCCCACAGTGTACAAAAGTCTGCATTACTTGAAATCCCACAGTCTCGCAAAGTCCTCTCCCCTTAGATCCAGAGTTGGAAAAGAACCTGAAACCAACCAAACCAAACCAAACCATTGCTTTTTGCCCCTGAAAAACAAATGCCACCATCAACACAGTAGCCAACAAAGACAAACCAATCATTTTTAAAAAGAAGCCATAGAAATATAAAGAGGCATTTAAGTAATATAATTTTGCACCAAAAGAAAAAAGGATCAGCTCTAGGCTGTCCCTAAACGTTGCACAAACTCATGTAGGTCTAATGGGACGTAATTCTATATAAATGTGTGTAGTCAGGGTTTAAAAAAGGAGTTGCCCAAGTGAATGGCATATCAGGAATAAGTTGTTTGGCTCCCAAACTCATTGGAACATTTTCCTCTCTCTCTCTCTCTCTCTCTCTCTCTCACACACACACACACACACACACACACACACACACACACACACACACACACACACACACTTTAATTGCCATTGAACCCAGTTCATTTAGTTGAGGGTGAAGGGTCATGGGACTCGAATTTCAAAATGTCTGGAGGATATGAGGTTCAAGAAGGTTTTTCTTCTAAATTAAAAATAACTTCAACCCAAGCAGTGATGGTACCAGAGACTGTTGATGTTACAGGTGAGAAGGGATATTAAACGAGTGACATCACTTCCATCTTGACACAAGCTGCTGCTTAAGGCACTCTCCTTGTGTCTGACTCCACCACTCCTTGTTGATCTGGTGCTCTAATCTGAATCGAAATGGGCAGCCTTGGAACCCAGGGCCTTAGAAACCAAACTACAGAGATACAAGGCTTGAATGGAAGTTACTCAATGTGTTTATTCATACACAATGCCTAGCTATAATGCTATCTTTATACAGAAAACCATACTATGAACTTGAAGCCAGACAACATAACATTAGCATGTTGGAACTATTATAAACTATTAGAGAATGGCATGAAAAAGCAATACATAAATGAAACAACAAAAGAACCCAAATAATTACTAAGAATAGCATTAGAATTTCACGGACAAAGCAATCTGAATTGGAAGGGCAAATCTCCCTCTTAAAACTGCCTCTAAGCTATACCGTAGATTATCTTGCTATTTGAGAAAAGGCCAGTTTCAGTGCCACAGAGCACCAATCTTTTCCTCTGCTTCAAAAACCAATTGGTGCACAGTGACCAGTTGTCTCCAGCTGACCTATAGCAGGGAAGGTAGAATGTATCTATTGAGCACAATCCTCTTGGTAACTGCAAAGCCCTTCTGCTAACACATTGAACAATGGTGGCAATAGGGATTATGCAACCGACTGGGCAATCAAATTGTGTAACTCCCCGTTTTCGGGAGCAACATCCTGAAAATTTACATGGGTGCAATTTTATTTCACACCCGCATGAACAGGATTTGGGGCACCATTTTAAAGTATACCAGAAAAGAGATCAGAAAGGGCAGCCCAGAACATCTTTTTTATACTAATTAAATGCCATAACAGGTTTCTCCTCCTGGCATCTTTTATCTCAATTCACTCAGTATGTGAGCCTTTGCAGAGCGTAATAAGGGTGGGGGTGGGATAATACTGTTTCATTTTTCCAGGCAGGTTATTTTGACCTATTTTTAGCAAATATTTTCAACATATTAATCCAAACACTCCCATTAGATTCTTGACCCTGACTTCTCTGAACAATCATCAACTTGCTAGGCTGTTATTAGGTATTAGTTGAGGAGAGTTATCATGTTCTTATTATCAACTAAAATGTCAAGGTCTTACTTTGGTTGGGTTAAAATTCAGCAAAATTCCTAGCAGCCCCCACAGAATTGGATTTTTCCATTGCTATCAACCATTCCAATCCAGCCTGGCTGCTCTTGAGCCTGTGGAATCCAGTAGCTCTTTGAGAGTGACTGGATGAAACAGACACTCAGAAAACTGGACCTAGCTTAAAGCTTGTGCCACAAGATCATAGGGTGGAGTGGGGGGACCAGGCAGTCACCAGGCTGTCACGAGCATCAAGGTGACAGATATTGCCTTCAGTGTCTACATAAAGCTGTCAATCTGATGCTCCAGCCTCCATTGTAAGACTGGAGTGGTGAAGTGAGACAACACACACACACACACACACACACACACACACACACGCACGCACGCACGCACGCACGCACGCACGCACGCACACACACCTACCTTGTAGAAGGTTTGTGTTGTTCAAGTGCCATTTTCCTGAAATGTTTTTCTTATATTTAAAAAAAAATGGGGTCTCTGTCTTCCTTCAAAACGTCTCTAGAAATCCCATTATGATAGTTATTTGTGTCCGGACAAATGATGGTTCTTTATGACAGTGAGATTGTTGTAAGAACCAACAGGTCTAGGAGGTTTTAGTGTCAGACTAGTTTCAGTGTTGGAATGAGACTTTGGAATTCCCAGTTTAAGTTCCCAATGAGCTAAGAAACTTGCATTCAGCTCATGGCAGGCCAGGGAGGAGGATCTAAATGTAAATAATCAATAGTATAGTAAATTGCCCAGAATGAATACTTGAAAGGAATCTCAGCTTGCTACTTTTTTTTTCCTCTAGCATTTCCTACTCAACGATAGGGCACCTCCTCTCAAAATGCTGAGCTCTGCTCCGATGGATGATTCATGGCCTTTTCATCCTGCCCCACTGGACATCCTCCCACAAAGGTAGAACATCTGAGGTGAGTCATGGGATTTTCAACATTTTGACAAGAGATACTCAATCTTATTGCTGTCAATTTTTGATGTTTTCATTTTTCTAAAACAAACCAACTAAATCCTATTTTTCTTCCATTTACTGTTGATGCATCTTGCACCATACATATATTTACAGAGAGAGACGGAAAGAGATGTTACGTATGAAATCCTGTAGAATTTTAAGCAACGGGTCTCTCATCATTCTCTTCATGTTTCCCTTCATGTTTTGGCCTCAAATTTTGATCTCAGGTCCCTCCTGAGGAAAGATCTTAAAGAACGGACTGCTTCTGGTTCTTGAATTTAAGATTAATCTCAGTAGTTAGTTGAAAGCTCTAAGAGACAAAATTCTAAGGATCACTAACCTCTTGTTAACAATGGGAAAGAAAGGGTTTCTAACTCAGGGAGATCAATATGGATGTATAAATCTAAGAAAGGACCATTTATATAGCCTCCTTTAAACCACCCATTTTATCATGCCCTTGAAGACACATTTCTCTGGAAGTGTGTGTTTTCCCTTAAATGTTGCATTAAATTAAGGTATCAGGGAGAATGCGGAAGAATGATGTCTTGCAGTTGGTGAGGAGAAAGTAATTCGCAGGGAGGGTCATAACTCAGAGTTAGAGCACCTGCTATGCCTGAAAAAGGTCCCCAGTTCAGTTCTCAGTGTTTACACTTGCAGCTGGAGAGACCCCCCACTGGGAAACCCAAAGAGCTGCACCTCATCCTTCTGCACAGTATTGAGATGAACAAACCAATCATTTGACTGTGACGTCTCTGGTTTGGAGTCATGTACTGTATAAATATTTGCCATGTATTCCCACTCTTATGTCTGAGGAAGTGGACTTGTCCATGAAAGCTCACATTAAAATATAGCAGTGAGTCTTTAAGGAACCACAATTTTTTTCTTTATTTTTTTTCTTTTTCTTTTGGTTTTGCCAGATTGTAATGGCTTCACGTGACTATTGCACTTTCTGTCCTGAAATATAATTATTCTTAGAGAAGTGGCCTCAAAAGGGTAGAGGAGACATATCACATGGTTCACATGTTGGCTCATGTTGCTGAATTGTGCTGTGCTTGTGTGTTGAGGTAGCAACTACGTGGACAGGAGGAGCATGTGCAGCAGCCCGCCAGTGTTCTGATATACAGTGGTGCCTCGCTTTACAATTGCCCTGCATTATGACAAAACCGCATTACGATGATATTTTTGTGATCGCAATTGTGATCGCAAAACGATGGTTTGAATGGGTTTTTTTCGCTTTGCAATTATTGGTTCCCTGCTTCGGGAACCGATTCTTCGCAAAATGACGATTTTCATCCAGCTGATCAACTGTTTCAAAATGGCCACCGGGTAAATAAAATGGCTCCCCGCTGTTTTCTGGGACGGATTCCTCGCTGCACAGGCACCAAAAATGGCCGCCCTATGGAGGATCTTCACTGGATGGTGAGTTTCCAGCCCATTGAAACACATTAAACGAGTTTTAATGTGTTTCAATGGGCTTTTTATTTTCGCATTACGACGTTTTCGTTCTACAGCGATTTCGCTGAAACGAATTAATGTCGTAATGCGAGGCACCACTGTATTTTATCCAAGGGCTAGAAGTGACTAAATTGTTTATTTTTCAAGCATGGGTAGAGAAAATAATTTTAAAAATGTTAACTATGATGGTAACAAATTCCTTTTGAGACCTCAGAAGTAGAACTGTGGCTGATAACTTTTGAAAGTAACTTTGCACTTCTGGTATTCGGTCTGAGCTTCTATACAGAACTAGAGAGCAGTGACATCCCTTCATAAGTTTATATATACAGTCATCCTTTGGTTCAGTTTAAAATGTCATTGCATGAGCTAGCAATGACCTCCTTCTCTACCAAGTAATGGGATTGTTAAAATATTTATCCTTACGCATTATTGTCAAGGAAAAGCACACAAGAAAATTCAAAAGGTACAAATCTGGCACCTTGAAGACCATGTTAAGGTTCTTGTGCAATGCTATGTAGAGCATGAGAAAGGGTTTTTAATCATAAGCAGCAAACAGAGGCAGATAGAATTCAGCCTGCCATCTCCTCTTGACACAGTCTAATATGAATATTTCACTAGTGTTGGTTTATATTTTGGTTCATAAAATTTCACAGGAAAAACCAGCAGGGTCAGATTTATTACAAAGAAAGCTAGAAGAGTCAGTATGGGCACGAGGGGTGTGCAGGGGGAGCAGTGGGAGTGGGTGGGTGTGTAAGTGTAAGATTCTTTTTCTGCCTCCTAGCACTTCCATGTACTTTTCAAAATGAACAAAACAGCAGAATGCCAGGTGTGAGCCTAAATCAACAATTAAAGAGAGGAACTCAAAGTCATAGGTCTTGTGCTATCTGGACCTAGTACACAGTTCCACTGTGAGTCTTGTAGGATTTAGACATTGGCAGCCAGACAGCGAGAGAGATATTTTTTTTTCCCATCACATGACAAGAACCCGGGTGGATCAGAACAAAGGTCTATGCGGTCCCGCACTCTTTTTCCACATTGGCCAACCGGAGGGCCCAATGGGAAGCCTCCAAGTAAGACATGAATGCACAAACAGCCTCAGTAGCTCCGTCAGCCTTCTGCAATGCCAGTGCCAAAAGCCAGGAGCCCCTGAAGACATCATCTCCCTAACAAGGCTTTAATGAAAATATTTTAGTCAATGATGTTTTATCCCAGGCTACCTTAAATTGCTACCCACCTTTGCTAGGCAAATCTCCATCAGAACTTTTTGTTCCAAAGTTAGATATACATGTTGTAAATAAATAAACAACCCAGAGAATAACACATTCAATTACTCGTAATTAATTAAGCAAATTAATGGGCATGTGCCGATAGGAATAACTGCCCCTCAAAATCCACCTAATTTGAGCCACATAAATTTGTTTAGTTTCATTAGATCACAGATTATTAAAGGATTTGTGCTGAGTTTCTAGAAATGACACCTCTCTCTCTCTCTTCATCTGATTACAACGCATGCTTCTCAATACCAGGCAATAGTCAGTTTTTGATCTGCATAAGGTTCTTCTAATCCAATATTACAATAGCATTGACTACTCATATTTTGGAATAGTTTCTTCTGCTCTTCCCTTCTGGCCTTTATCTTTGCAATGCCCCAGACCTGATCCTGAATGTTTTCCAACCTTCCAGAATAGGTATTGAGAGCACACAATGGGTTTGAGGTGGGGGGGACATGGAAATCCCTTCCCCACATTCCACTGATGGAAGGAGGTCTGTCAGTGGAATGATTGTACTCACTGCTGCCCTTCAAAGAAGAGATCCATTCAAAATATTTAAAACACAATCCATTCCATCCTGGTTCAGTCTACTGTGAGTCCACCAACCCTTGGTAGATATACCTGGTGCAGAGTGAACTGCTGTTCCCACAACTTTTCTGATCCCTGTAAATTTGGAGGAAAAGTTTTTAGAACTCCTAACTCCAGATTTATTACAGTGTGGGTGGGAAAAGAATCGATTGAGTTTTCTAAATCAACATATATCATCCACACAGTCTTGATGATGTTTATTCAGACAACAGATTGAAAGAAAATGAAAAGCACAGTAGTAAAACAAGAAAAAGGACCTCAATTTTCAGAAGACACAAGAAAATGTATCTTTCCAAAGGAAGAAAATGAATATAACATGTGTGAGAGAGGAAGATTTAATTAGAGATCAAAAAGAGGATGGGAAAGACATTTTCAGTTTTATTAACAGTAATTGAATCTTTTTTTAAAAAGACAAATATTACATCTACTTTATGGAAAAGGAGGTAGAGAAGGCCTGTGAAGGGGAATTGGAAATAGTGGTCATACTTATAAAGATATTATTCAGCAAAGAGATGCATAAACAACCACAAGAAGCAGAGAACTACACAACAGAGGCTCAAGCAATTAGTTATAAATGGGCCCCAGTCAACCTTATTTATATGTTAATACAGTTTATATTAGGCATATTGGAAGCCCACCAACCCAATGTGTGCCTGAATAATGTACATGCAGAATGGGAGCTGACCTGCGGAAGAGTTCAAGACCCTTCCACCAGTTCCAGGGTCACAACAGACCTTACTTATTGAGCGTAAAGCATTATATCAGGACATGCTTTGGTGTGGGGTTCCCTCACCTCCAAAGTACATTCAGACTTGGACCGGGAAAGGAAGAATGAACTATTTCTTCATAGCCCAACTTCATCCATCCCCTGGATCCTGTGTCAGGAAAGGTTTAGCCCATAAAGCCATTCAGCTCCCCTTAACCCCCAGGTACTCTTTCCATGGCTCCCAAGCTTCCATGAACCCTGTATAAGGAAAGCCCAACAGATTAAAGAGACCACTACACAGAGGAAGGAAGGCTGGCTTCCCAAGCATTCTGTGGCACAAAGGACAAGTAGTGGTGTCTGCACCATGGCAACAATACATGAGAAAAGGAGAAGGGATAAGGTTAGGGGATGGATACAGACCCTCATGCCCTAATTGTTGGGCTATATCCACTCAAAGGTCACACAAGAAATATCCTTCTACAATCACACACACACAATCCTCATAGTGTAATAAGTAAATTTAGGAAACTAACTTGAGAAGGGATTAAAGAACATTCCAAAGCACAGATACTATTCTCCACAACAATAGAACTCCCTCCCTTTGCCTGAAGCTCTGCAAATTTTTGGCTGGGCTGCTACGAAGGGATATATACCATGCAGTAACTTCAGTTTAAAGCCTTCCTGGTGCATTTAGTAGTTGGGAGCGTCCACTCAGGGGAGATCTGAGGCTTTATTGGAGGTTTCAGCTATCATTCACTTTCTTCCTGGGCTCAATCTACCAATACTGTGTCTACTTTTGTTTTCTCCTTCCTTCAATTCAAACTGCTGAATCTCTTTCAAAATCTCTTTAATTCCAAAAGGTTCAGCTGGAAAAATGAAAGATCCATGAGTGTGTTGCTCAGCTCCAGAGGTGAGCAGAAGCTCTTTGCTCTACTTACCCTCTCATTACTACTTGGGTGTGATTATGGTGGTGGAAAGGACAAGAGATATAGAGATTGTGGTGTCTCTTGCTCCTGAGCCCATCCCACAATGAAGGTTGCTGCCTGAGTGACTACATTAGGTTAAAAAATAACCTGATATAATAACCTACTATTAGAGAAAATCATATGCATGATTGACAGCGTTTAAAATTTAAACTAAATTCCATGGAACTGTCTCCTTTTCTCCTTTATGCATCTGCTTTACAGTGATGGGGGGGGGAGGTAATGGATGATGTCTGCTGTAAAGAGCAAGTGATGTTTAGATGCAAACCAAATGTGATGTGAAAGGCAAGAATGAAGTAAAAGTACTCATTTATTGAAATGTTCAGAATGGCCATAGGGTGGCCCAAGCTGCAAGAGGATGGGGTGAGGGTGGGGTGAGCAGGAGTGTCATCTCATTGTTGACCAGATGAAAACTCTCCCCCCCCCACGCCAATAATATTTATGCTGGAGGAGAGAAAAACCCAACTGGCACAAAAGGTGAGTTCCCTACCTTTGCAAATAGTGTTCTCAAAGGAGTAATTTTAGCTCAGGCAACCCTAGGAAAGAATGAGTTACATTTTTTCCTCTTCACTCCATTCAGTTCTGCAGCGACATTTCAAAAACCAAACACAGACACAGACGCACACACACATACAGACACACAGACACACACAGAGACACAGACACAGACACACACACACACACAGACACACACACACACACACACACACACACACCCCACTGAATTCATGCAATGTCTGATCTGGCCCTTGATTAGGCTATGGGAAACACACAAAAATGCTCTATACTGATGAACTGGGATGGATGATGGGAGGAGGAATGGGAAGAATCTAGGAAGGTGACTTTACCAAAGGTTTTAGTCACCGACTTGAATGAGGCAATCTCAGGTCACCAAAGAGAAAGTTGAAAAATAGCAGCTTAGGAGGAACAGAGGCATAAGTGAGAGTTTGAAGAGGAGGTGACACGCTGAGAGGAAGGTAAGTGCGGCATCTGGGACTGCTGAAGAGGAGGAAGAAATGGTTGCACTTCACAGTTGTTACCTAGATATGACAGGACAAGGAAAGGACAAAGTCACCGTTGACCTCAACAAAGCATGCCAGGATAACTGTAAAGATAACGGTGTTTCCATGACAGGGGTGGGAGAGGCTATCAGTAGCTTTAGTTCAAACAGAAGCCACCCTTTCCAGTTGTCAGAGCACTCAAGGACAAAACAGATTTGCCTGACGAAATAGGAAGCAGAATGTTCTCTAAAGAGCTGACAAACAAGCATGTATAATTAAAGACAATGAATGCAGGCCGCAATTCATCATCCCAGTCCAAAAGCAGAACCTCCCCCTTGGAAGAAGCAAGCTTTGTGGTGCTACTTCGGGGACATCCACATTCATAGGAGGAAATGCCTGGGGAAGTGTTGGGATAAGGTTTCTACTGAGCCCTCTGGGAATCCCCTCCTGTATGAAAAAGGAGATAGATCCTGCCCTTGATGTCTTCCTCCATTGGCATACAAAAGAGAGTGTAAAAGTAAGGCAGGTGGCTGCAGCAGCTCTGGGACAGAGCTGGGTTGGAGGCCTCTGGGCATTACTGCCAGGTGTAAAAAAAAAGAATTTTGACTGTATTTCAGCACCATGGCCAGCAACCCAGCAGCTCAAAGGAGAAACAATTTCAGCAGCTGAAAATCGGATGAAACAAATTCAGCATTCCTCAGGAGCTCCCGGCAGTGTTTTGTAACTGTGCTGAGGGAGTTGTTCTGATAGTCCCACGTCTACCTCTGCCTTTTCAGCAGTCATTGGCTTCTTCTGGATGAGAAGTATTGATTTCATTGGGGAACGCCACCCACTTCCTCTAATGGAATGTGATGAACTGAGCTACAAAGTGGACGGCCGCCTGCAGAGGCTTGTACCAAATAAAAAATTGATAGATGTTAAGGTAGCACAATCCTCTTTGTGGTCGTAACAATGTAGGATGTGATGGATTGCACAGTGTACATGTGGCACAATGCTATATCCAAGTCTCATTTAGTTCACTGGGGCCTACTCCCAAGTAAGTAGGTACAAAACACACAGTCATACACAACCTCAGGTGTAAGTGTTGGTTTAAAATGCCATTTGACATCCCGTGGCAGTGATAACAAGTCCTTTGCAAAATGTTTCTTTACTAGCAATTTAAAATGGGTTCATTCTTTACTACAGATTTTGATCTTAATCCATCTCCCTCCCTCCCTCTCTCTCCCCTCTCTCTCTCCCTCTCTCTTTCTCTTTTAATAATTTCAGACATGCAGAACAGATTTTGGGCTGTTCTGAGAAATTAAACAATAAATGTGGAGGCCAAAGTTGACAGAAATCAGCCAAAGAGAGTATCCCCCATTTTTGTGTCAGCCATAAATTAGTCAGGGTAGCAGAGAACAAACGTCCCTGTAGGCAAAGTGGTGTCAACCTATTTCCTCAGCTACTCATTCCTTTCATCTCTGGCAGCAATCCCAGTGATGATGCTGTGCTGTGCAATCATACAACAGACACAGTGATGTTCATATCTCTCTGTGACAAACATAGCATCTTCTTAGGGCAAGATATTTCCCATTACAGTGGAAGGACAAATGCATGGAGACAGCCAACTGTCCATCAAAGCCACCTTGAGCCATCCAAAGGCCTGATTGGCCCAAGGTGCCCAGTTTTCTGAGCCTCTTAGGGCAGAAGGAAGATACTCAGATTAATCAATAAAGAGGTCTTTTTCTTCTCTCTCTTTCTCTTTTTAATTTCTACTTCTGTCCTTAGAGCAACTTTATACATTATGCCGAAGATCTGGGTCAGCCCCCTATTGAACTTCTGCTGGGTGGAAAGTCCCACTAGGATAATAACGCAAAATTCTTCTGCTTGTACATGTGTTGTGTTTCTGAAAGCAGGGGTCTTCATCGAGGAAACTTGCCTTCCCCTCGTCCAATGGCTTGCCCAAGTGTCATGATTCCACATCATGACAGTGACTTCCCACTCAACAGAAGCGCAATAGGATAGTGACCATGATCTAGGACAGCCTCTTCATGGAGGAACAGGACATGTGATTTTTACCCATTCCCTTTTCTCTCTTTCTATATTATATATACACCATTTTACCAGCCAGGTTCCTTCCCAACCACAGGCATTCTTACAGAACAGGCTTCAAAGGTAAAGTCAGTGATCCTTAACTCATCATTACCATATGTTGTTTCTGCTGGAATTTAGCAACCTTTGTATTCTGCCTTTAAGAGGTTTAGGTGGGGAGGGACCAGTCAGACTGGGTGACTGTCAATCAATTAAGCAACAACCAATTGTTCCCTCTCTGCCTCAGAGTCTGAAGAGAGTCACACCTCCCAAGAGTTCTTTTCCCTCACTCTTTTTCAGTCAATGTTCTGTCAGAGTCAGTTATGTAGTCAGTCAGCAAGCCCACACTACTCAAAGGTCACTGGGTGGCTTACAACAATTTGAATTCTTGGTTAAGTTGGTATTCAGTCAGTCATGTAGTTAGTTTTGTGGTGGCAAAAGCACTCAATCTAATAGTTGTTGTCAAAGTTGTGGAAATATTCTTTGAGTCTGTGGGGAAAGGTCACCACAGAGCTGCATCATCTGTGTGAATTTGGTGGGACAAGAGGACAGATTTCTGTAATGGTTGGTCTTTAACATTGCTTTCCCAAAGGAGACTGGCCACTGCTTTTATGTTCCTGCTGCTTTGCTGCCTCCTAAAATCTTCCGCCATCAAGCAGAATCTAATCCAATCACCTCCAGAAGGCCTTCTTCTTGCTAGTTGAAAACTACTACAAACTGCTCCAAACTAACATGTTGTGAGTTCAGGGCATGCAGTTTGCCGCCTGTCCTTTCTCAGTTACCATTGTGTGTTACTACTGATTGGGAGGAGGGTGCTGTGAAGAACTGAACATGGAGGTATTGACTTTAAATAGTATAATGTTGCCATTTGGCTTCGGTGACTAGTGTGTTACGTGTAACCTAAGAGCAATGAGTAGCATTGCATTTTATGAATGCATTACCGTTTTTTCCAAAAATAAGGCAGGGTCTTATATTAATTTTTGCTCCAAAAATGCATTTGGGATTATTTTTAGGGAATGTTTTATTTTTTTTTCCATGTACAACAATCTACATTTATTCAAATACAGCCATGTCATCTTCTTCCGGTTGCTGCACAATGGTAGAGGGCGGGCTTTCACTTAATTAGGGCTTATTTGGGGGGTAGGGCTCATATTACGAGCATCCTGAAAAATCATACTAGGCCTTATTTTCAGGTTAGGTCTTATTTTGGGGGAAACAGGGTACTAGCAATGTCATTTTAAATAACAATAGTAATTCTTGTTGATCTGCTTGCACAGACTAACATGACTGCTACTCTGAAATCTGCCAGTAGCCCATTTTATTTTACTTATTGTTCAGCAGAGACTGCCAAATCTGAAAGGTTAGTTTGTTCCCACATTCAGGTGGTTCAGAGGTCAAGTTCATTCTTTCCAGAATACAAAGACATTTGCAAACTTTGGTAAATATTTTTAAGAATTCAGCAGTCACAGCCCTGAGCCTGAATGGATGACTCTGGTAACTTGTCCCTTGCTTGAGATTTTCAAATCTCAAATTATTTTCCTTTTCAATATGAAGAAATCTGAAAATACTGACACATTATTTTAAAAGATAAATAAACTAGATATCTAGTCTCACCACTCTTTTAGTGGCTGTAGGTGATTTTCCCCCCCTTCATTACAGTAAGTTATATGATAAATTGTCTGGACAATAGATTTTTACTATCTTGTTCCTCATCTCCTGAGTGTTTTATTAATTTAGAAATGGAAAAGTAAAGCCTTATAAAATTATAACTGTGGTGGTAAGTGACTCTTTTATGGATCTTAGAACTAGAACAGAGGACAGCTTTTAAAAGCAACTTGCCAACCTCCATTAGAATCTCCCTAGAGATCTTCACGCAAAATGCAGAAATGTATGCAGTAAATGGTAAGGTGGGTGACAAGCACAGGAATATTGGAGGAAGGAGGTTCACGTATTCTTACTTTATGCCTCTCGATTCAGGTTAAACACATGAACAGCACTAATCAAACACTGACCCCAGCCGGGAGTGATGAATCATCTCTCAGTTCTTGTTTCTTCCTCACCCAATTTTTAAAAAATCTTAAATTATTTTCTTGCAGATTTTCATAAATTCTTACAAAAAGTGAACTGAAGTCAGCATTCCCTTGCGACTGAGGGGCATGTCCCCTCCCCATCATTGTAGCCTATTGACTTGGAGCACTTGAGTGCGGAGCCTGAGGTCAGGAATTTGATTCCCCTTTTGCCTCCTGGGAGGAAAGCCAACCTGTGTGGCCTTAGGCCAGATACATAGTGCCAGGATGCCTCCAGAAGAAGGGAATGGCGAACCACTTCTGAGTACTCTATGCCTAGGAACCCTGGCAAGGTTCGCCATGTCTAAATCAGCATCTCATACACAATTCTTATTTTATATATTTAAAGCTCTGGATGATAGTTTGTGGTTTGTTTTTGTTTGGGTTTTTTTTTACTGCTGTGTTCCACACCTCCTGCTCAGCAAATTTAGTTAAAATCAGTCTTCAAGTAGACAAAAAAGCACCAGTTGCCCAGTTGGCCAACATTGAGAAAGCGGGCATGATTACACAGTTGAAATTCGTTGAGTGATGGGTCAAGTTTTTTAAAATGTAGTCATATGGGTTTGGGGTCTTCTCTTGAGAAGATGTGTTATTCATTTTTAAACTGTGTTATATATCAGTCAAGGGGACTACAGGGGTTTTTAGAATCATTGCATTTGAAGGTTTTGCTCTGTGCAGAGGTTTTCCTGCAGCCCAAGGCATACTCATGGAGACAGATACAGACATACACAGGAAGACGGAGAGGGAGAACAAGAGGGACACCAGTGAATGGCAGGCCCCACAGACACAATTGACACCAACAGAGGTGTTCACATATGCCAAAATGATAGAAAAGAAAGCAACTTCACAAGCAATTAGAAATAAATGACCTTCCTGCAGCCACGTTTGCTTTCCAACCAAAAAAACATGCTTCCTAGACAAAAACATCCATGCTTCCATGAGTGTCGTGTAGTCATCTTCTTTTAAATCGATTTCAGAATAAAGAAAAACATGCTGAACCTGATTCAAATACCGGCCTTTTCCCTTGTGTAACTGTGCTTTTCAGACATTGATTTCAGTTAGTTAATCTCACTGTCACTGATCAAATGAATGTGTTAAGCAGCAGAAACTAACATGTAAGTCAGTAGGAGTTACACTTGGGTGAACTATAGACTTTAAGGATCGATTTCAAATACAGTCTTGTGCTTTCAGTTGTGTATAACAAGGGCTCAATCTAGTCAAAAATAACAAATTTGTGTTGCAGTAGTGAATGCTTTATGCTTGCCTTGAAATGAATGGTCATTCAAAATGCATAACTGCATAATTTTATCTTCCTGGGCTCCATGATCACTGCAGATGGAGACAGCAGCCCTGAAATTAAAAGACGCCTTCTTCTTGGGAGGAAAGCGATGACAAATCTTGACAGCATATTGAAAAGCAGAGACATCACCTTGCCAACAAAAGTCCGAATAGTCAAAGCTATGGTTTTTCCTGTCGTGATGTATGGAAGTGAGAGCTGGACCATAAAGAAAGCAGACCGCCGAAGAATTGATGCCTTTGAATTGTGGTGCTGGAGGAGGCTCTTGAGAATCCCCTGGACTGCAAAGAGAACAAACCTATCAATTCTAAAGGAAATCAACCCTGAATGCTCACTTGAAGGACAGATCCTGAAGCTGAGGCTCCAGTACTTTGGCCATCTCATGAGAAGAAAAGAGTCCTTGGAAAAAACCTTGATGTTAGGAAGGTGTGATGGCAAGAGGAGAAGGGGACGACCGAGGATGAGATGGCTGGACAGTGTCTGCGAAGCAACCAACATGAACCTGACACAACTCCGGGAGGCAGTAGAAGACAGGAGGGCCTGGCGTGCTCTGGTCCATGGGGTCACGAAGAGTCGGACACGACTAAACGACTAAACACACGCATAACTTGAGGTCATGACATAGTTGCATATAGTTGGGCGTGGTTATTTTTGAAATAAGAAAGGAAAAAATATAATTTACTGAATCTTACTTTACAGCAAAATTTCTGTTTCTAATGGCTTAGATGTTCATACCTGCTGATTAATTTATCAATTTAATCAGTGACAATGAGATTGTTAATTAAAAATGTAAAATTAACAGCAATCAACTGAGACAAAGATTCAATCCAAAAGCTCAATCATATCCAGAGTGATGATTGTGCCTAATTTAGTACTTTTGCATCAGTGGTGATACTGGAACTCCAAAGTATGCAGGCATTGGCAATGAATTTGTTTGACAGAGAATATTGGCTCCAAATATCAACAGGTATAGTACATGCCATATTGATATGAGCCTGCTCTTTCCAGGAACCACAAGTGCCTAGACCTCCATTAAACTGGATTAGAAAATTTAGAATCCATAGCCTTGGCAAGGTTTATGGCTTAGAGCCTGGAATGTTCGAACATGCAAATAGGGAACATGGCATATCAGAGGAGTAGTCTACTGGCTGTTTATGTTACTAGGATCCCCAATTCTCAATTCCCATAATATTTCTTGAGATAAGGGAGATAGATTGGGATTCTTTCTCCAGTTGAAAGGTCACTGTGTCCATAAAAATAAGAGGTCATACAAACCCTTTTATGCTTGGAAGGCAGACATGAGTTGGTCTGTATGGCGTTCGCGCCTCGTGCCCCTTGCTTGACTGTCAAGCCTCAGAGCGCACGAAGGCAAACAATCTCCTCTTTTACACTGCTGCCACCAGGTGATCACTAAATCACCATTGCTTCAGGAAGATGAAGATTCAGGTCCACACTTCAAGGTCTTTTAAATAGAACTTTTGTTTGTGGATTACAGAAACTTAAATTGATTCATGAAGATCTTCTGTACGTAAAGTTATTATTAACAACAACCTTCTATTAGATAATACACCCCTAAATCTAATCACACCTCAGAATTCCCCAAACTCCACACTCTATCCCCTTCTCTCTCACACACACACACCACTCTTACCCATGGCCTCTGACTCTCTGACTCCGCCTCTTATAGCATCTCTCTCAGCTCCGCCTCTTATAGCATCTCTCTCAGCTCCGCCTCTCAGCAACATGAATATGCATGAACAATTACATAACAAAACATGAACCATTGACCTAATAAATGGGGAACACTACAGTCTGTGATTTACACCAATTGGCCCTTTCTCCAAAGGTGTGAATATTGGTCATGCTCTTTGTAGTCCAGACATTTGTCAGCCATAAGAAAGGGGAATGCATGAATATGAAACTATGTGCATAGGGTTTCTCAACAAAAGAAAGAATCCTAACCCAGATAGGCTTTCCTATAATATCCATATATATACATTTATATGCTGTTATGCATGTGGGTTTTCTTCTCATTTCTGAATGTGCAATTGATGAAGTACAGAGTGGATGAGTTGATCAACAAATAAAGGGATGGCTGGCTAGGTGATCTGTGTATATTTTGGAGCTATAACACCCTATTTGTTATCTGACAATTCATGCGATGGCCAGCTAGATAATTTCATGTCCCCATCAAAGACATGGTGGAGGCCTGACATGAAATCCCCTTTGTGGGTTGGATCCAGATTAAACTGAGTTGGGATACAGGAATTCCTCATCTTCTCCGCTGAACACCAGTCCCTCTAACTCTTAAAAATGATACACAGACTAGCAGGGAAGACAATCGAATGGGGGCAGCTGTAGTTCTTGGCTGTGGGAGAATCCCTGAAGATCAAATGGAGGCTCCTTCTGTGAACACAGCCCTTCCATCATTGGAAGGTATTTCTTAGATCCAGTCCTATGCTTCCACATCCTTTTTTTTTCTTTTTCCAGTGCCAATTCCCTTGCCTATTTTAACAATGTGGGTTCAGTAAAGAAGGCCCATTCGGCTATTATTCAACCAAGTGCTGTGAACATGCTTAGAAGAGAATGCCTTGCTCGGTCTTCCTTGCTCCCTCTGCTGCCTCACCCTTCACAGTTTCAGTATCAGCTATGAAGTGGGAAAAGGCCCTGTCCACACAAGCAAGAACCCAAGTCATTCAGAGTTCTTGCCTGCATGTAGAACAACATGCAAGCAGAGGTTTCTCCTTGCTAATGTTATCATTTATTGGAGGAGGGGAATCAATGCATGGTTCACAATGCGTGGTATTTTGTCCTTCAGCCCCTCCTCCCTCAGCTTACAAAACTGGGAAACTCCCTCAGGGAGATGCCAGGGTGTTCCTCCTCATTCCAGATTTCTGCCTCTCCTTCCACACACGCTAGTGAGAGGAAAGAATCAGTCACTCATCCCCACAAGCTACAGACAGCTCGGGTAGGTGTGTGACAAAATGTGTGTGACAAAATGCTTTAAGTGTTCTTTCAGGAAAGTACAGTTCCATGAGCAACTTTCTCAAATATTCAACTCAAAGTGAATATTAGTTGTCAGGGAGAAAGCAAGGCGTCAGAATACTGAGGTAAACAAGCCTTACTAAATATTCCTGCTCTCTGCAAGTCACATATATTTACATACACTTTCCTTTTTCTCCCTCTATTAGGTTACTGAGTGGGTTCCGATCATTTATTTCTCCAGTCAAATTACTTTTGAAGTGGGTACCTCTATAAGAAGCTTTTCCTGGTAGCAGACTTAAATCAAAATGCTGTTCAGTGCAGTGGAATGAAAAGGGGTAGACGAGAGAAAAATCAGAGCCACACCACTTGAAAAATGCCCTACTCTGATTTTTATAAACATAGCTCATGCATTCTTTAAAAGCAAAACAGGGTAGGAATAGTTCTCTTCATTTCACTTGCCATGAAAAAAAAGGAATATATTGTCTTAGGTTCTTTTTCTCGGCAGCCTTATTTTGACAACATAATGAGGCCTTCTTCAACCTGGTACACCCAGATTTCTGTTTTTCATTACAAATGACATCTGCCCCAGATAGCATGGCTAAAGACTTGGGGGGGGATGATGGGAACTGAAGTCTGGGGAGCCAGATGTGTGTGTGGGGGGGTGAGGAATGTAGTTGCTTCTGTTTATTTTCTTCTTTGTCAATGTAGCTGAACCAATTTTTCGCCACTTTGTCATTGTAGCTGAAACAATTTTTCACCACCATTCAATTCAGAATGTCCTGGGCAATTAATAATGGCCAGAATCCTGTTGCAGAGCACATCCCAGTATTATGTCAAGCAGTGTACATCCCATTGCTAAAGAACTGCTGGTTAAGATGCTGATGCTTGTTTGACTCATTGTGCACCACTGGCATGACTTGGCATGTGATGAGAAATACAAGCCTCGACTTCTTAAGTAGCACTATTTCACCACTGAGATATATGCTGTTTGACTTACACTATAGTGCATAAGTAGCAGGATTCTGGCCAATAACTAACCATAGAATTATAGAACCATGAAGTTGGAAGGGACCTATAAGGCCATCAAGTCCAACCCCCTGCTCAAGGCAGGAATAGAAATCAAAGGACTCTGACCCTCTGTATGACTACCTTTCAAGTATGTGAAAAGTGCTATCATATTTTCCCCCAATCTTCTTTTCTCAAGGCTAAACAATCCAAGTGTTGAGAAAAAAAATAAACAAACAATTGACTTTTCATTTTAATATCGGTAATGGCCACAACATATATGCCCGTTAGCAAAGAAAGAAGAACCAGGAGGGTCAAGAGAAACAGCCAAGGGTTGCCACTTCTACCCTTTCAGAGCTACTTCACTCTGCCTCATGACAGAGCTGGCCCTGAGCTACACAGACGAAGCCATCCATGTGAATGTGATTCCAGAAGACCTGGATGTCTTGTGTAGTAAAAACAATACACAGTCTTGTGGCACCTGAAGGATGAAGACGTGGTATTTGGTTTGAGCTTTCATGGACTGTAGCCATCTTCCTCAGATGCTGCAGCCTTCTTGCTCTGCTCATGAAAGTTTGTGGCAAATAAAGTTTGTTCCTGTTAGTTCCAGATCTCCATCTCCCCTTTCACACATACTAATGGGGGGAATGCTCTCCTATGTTTTTTGATATGTAGACTAGGTTAGCCCATGGATGCCTTTTTGTGTACAGCTGGACTCTGGAAGACCTCTTCACCATAGACTCCCTTGCTTGTGTGCACAAATGTCAGGGACAGATCAAGGAGCCTCCACATCACTGAGGTGGATTGCTTCCTTTCACCCTACTCCCTGTTCATGTTGATACAACATATGGAAATTTCCCATGGACTGGTTTAGTGACAAACACATCTTTTATGCCCATCATGTCTTCTATCAAAGCAATATGCAGGGAGGTTTTTAACAGAAGCTATCACTTCCCTCCAAAGCTAAATCCATGGGGGGCTTTCTTATAGTCCTTAAATTCATAGTCCTTAAATTTCAGCTGATACCTTAGCAACACAAAGTTCACAGGTTTTGAAGGCTTGCCATGGTAAAACATGTTGTTTGACATTTCTGTCAAATTAAGCCCTGGCTTTGTGCTGGCTTGACTTTGCGCAGGAAATATTGACTTGGCTTTCTGATTCCACTAATGCACAGACATTAGCATCCTTGGTGAAGCAGCTGGGACCACTTACAGAAATCACAACAACAAAAACAGACCATAATATATCTCATGCAGAGCCTTTTGGCCAATGTCTCTGGGCTGCTGGATGACCTGCAAGGGACCTGGTCACTCTTGTACTCTAGGCTGCAAACTGGAACAAAGAAGGAAAGTTCTCCATTTACAATGAGGTGAAGCATATTTAAGATAACCAAAAGGAAGCACTTTTTTCACCAGGCACACAATTAACTCAATGAGCTCATTGACCTAGGAAGGTACATTAGGTCTACTTGCACAAAAAGAGATTAGATGATTACACAGTAGCATATTTATCACATCTTGGACTTTTTGATGCAGCCTGATGTGCATTGAGGATACACATATATAATTCTAGAACTCCATTCACATGGATGTTGCATCCATGTATTTCAGATGGTGACGGTTCAAAGGCATTTCCTTTCCATTCCATGGAGTGATGGAAACCCCCAGTTACAATCCATCTCTTGCATTGGTCCTGTCTCCTGACACAATAGGTCTTGGAACTAATCTGGAAATGCCCAGATGCCATTATGATTTTGGATAAAGAGTGGGTTGGAATGTCTCCTCAAGAATACTATGCACTTTGGGCTCCACCTCTGTGCCCTTTATTCTGGCATGGATTGGGGGGCTTCCATACATACTCCTCACTACACTTTATCCATCCTGCATGTAGGAGGGTAGCTCATTCCATCACCTGTTTTTACTTTTCTTACCTAGAATGCACCCAAATTAAAGAGGCTCATTGTTTGTGTGGAGGTTCTCAAGGCAGCAAGAAATCAAATTTTTTCTTCATGTGGAGAAACTCCATATGTACAAGATCCTCAGCTTTTCTGATTCATTGCTTTCTGAGTAAGCAAAGGGATGATGGAGGACTAGGCGCTGTCTGGCTCCATGATGAGCAATATCCAGATAGGGCTTTTTAATCTCATGCAGTCTTCCAACCAAGGGTGACCAAGATATTTTCCTGACTGTGATTATGGTGAACACATACACACCCCAATATCCATTGTACAGACAGAAGCTGGCAGCTGAAACTTCCTTCTCCCATCTGAAGGCAGCAGGGTAGTTCTTATTTATTTTTTATTTATTTATTTTATTTCTATCCCGCCTATCTGGACATATTAGCCCACTCTAGGCGGCTTACAATAAAAGAAACAATATAATTTTAAAACATTGCACCTAGACTAAGATAGAAATCAAAGAAAGATATAAGAAAAGAAAAATCGTCAGGAGTTTTCTGTTGGGAAAGCCTGCCTATACATCAATGTTTTTAGTTGTTTCTTAAAAATGTCCAGCGAGGGAGCCACGCGAATCTCAGGAGGTAAGTTGTTCCAGAGACGAGGAGCCACCGCCGAGAAGGCCCGATTTCTGGTCTTCTCCTTCCGGGCCTCTCTCGGCGTTAGGCTCCTCAGCCTCACCTCCTGGCTCTTGGGGTGAAGAATGGGCTACCTAGAATCTAGTGCTCCATTGTGCACTGGAGGGAAATTATCAAGGAGTGAGCTGCCACGGCTTCCTCCTTCCCCTGCAGGGTGAAGTTCAACTCAACCTAATGGAAAGTCTGGCACTGCTTGACACTTTCTGGCCATTCTCCTATGGAGTTCCCAGTTCCCCGTTGTGTCAGTTGTGAGCTGCAACTCTATTGACAATGTCATATCGAAGACAAGATGTGGTGCCCTAAGTCTGTAGGCTAATTTTAGGTTGAAACCACAGAAATAAACAAAGACCTTAATCCAACTGCTAACCCCTGGGGTAGGCCCGTTGAACTAAGTGCTGAATAATCACTCTGTCAATGGGTCTGGTCTGGTCTGGTCAGGACCAACAATCAGTCTGAAAAGTGTACCATTATTGGATAGATATATCCAAGTATGAAGAAAGGTTATTGGGCAGGCAGATAAAGGAAAAGAAGTACTTCTTTGCCAGTGTGTAGCTGAACCATGGAATCCACTGTCACAAGATAGCTGCCATCCTGAATAATGACTACATCTTGCATCTAGCACTGCAGGCAGTAAGGCTCTGAACAGCAGCTGCCACAGAATACAAGCAGACGACTGCTCTTATGGTTGTGGGTCTCCCAGAAGCATGCGATTGGATGTTGAATAACAGTGGTTTTTGGTCTCATTCAGCACATCTGTCCTTATGTTTTTGTGCCTGACCATTGTGCTTACATTCAGATTTAAGCCCTGGTCACACAAGGTGAATGTTCTCTGGTTCTTCCAATAGTTTCTATACCTCTGTTTTACTAATTCTTGATCATGTGATTTATATACCGGGACAAACATCCCAAGAACATTTCCTCCTATTTGAATAGTTATGGGCATCTACCCCATGGTACCAATTTATTTTCCCTCTTGCTTCAAGGGGCAATTAAGCCCCTTGATTTATATACGGTATACAGTATTTTTTTAAAAAAATGCCTCACATGTCGATATATCGGGAAGGGCTTTCTGTTTGGGAATATGTCCTCTGTTGTGCTGGCTGCTCCTGCAGAATCGATTGGTCCGTCTACTTCCCCCACCATCTCCTCTGCCTTTCAACTTAATCTGCCATTTCCTTTCCCTCCCTGTGACTGTCTCCTCACAATGAATGTTGAAAAGCAGCATGTCAAAATGCCAGTACTGCAGCAATGGCTCAAATTACCCTATGACATATTTTTACCAACATATCAATGTACTAGACACATTTTTTTAAAAAAAGTGAACCACAATTGTGGTGGCCATCTTCCTGACTTCGATTCTGAAAAGGAGTTGGGCAGGTCCAGTAAGGAGTGCACAGATACAACAGAGGTACAAAATAACACAACCTACCCAGGGAGTGGAAAATAAACTACAGTGACACCACTGGCCAGGAAAATGTTTCGATCTTGACTGTGCATCGTGTCACCAGGGGGGGAAAGCAACAGGGGCCTAAGTCTGCTGGAGAAAACTTGCTAAATAAGTTTGATTAATGCATAAGGCTCTTGGTTGGGATCACAAATCAACAAATGCTTGACTAATTTAATTTGAAACAAGTGGAATTTGCATCAATTTTACTTTGATATCACTGGATAAAATGAACACAATATACCCACTGTTCTTCCCTGGTTGAAATCTCTTCCAAAATCAAGGATTTGTGGTAATCTGCTACTCATTGTAGTTGTGTTGATTTAACAAAGCTCCCATGGTCTTCTGATTAAAAAGAAGTTAAAGGTGTGTTTGCAAGTGAATTAGTAACCTAATCCAAACTGAAAGAAGAAAATAGGAGCTTTTCACCTGAGTTTCAAGGTTCATTAAAGTAGAGTTCATCAATTATAGTGGTTCTTCTCATTATCTTATTCTCATTTGCTCAGAAGTAAGTCTGAATAGTAGCATTCACTATTCTCTGTGGGGAATTTCAGGGTCCTGAAAGTTTTGTTGGTCTGACTTCTGACGCTAATACTTCCAGCAGAGCTTAGAAAAGATATAGTTCAAGACTGAAGTTTCCGAAATGCCTCTGCTAGCAAGGGGATTTTTCTACTGGAAAGTCCTTCTGCTTGTGCAAGGTAAGGCAGGTGGACTTGTCCATGAAACTTCACATTAAAATATAGCAGCTTTTCTTGAAGGTGGCACAATGTTTTTGTCTTTTTTATTTTATATTTCTTTTGTTTTTGCCTGAGTAGAGAGCACAGTTATCTTGGTGTTACTCTGTATATCCACACATACTCAAAAGGGGAGAGGTTTCATTTCCCCTTGAAGAATAAAATGGATAGCTCAGTGAGTTGGGTACCTGGCCACAGATCCAGAAGTTGGAAGTGGGATCCCACCACTGTGTCTCCTGGGAAAAGAGCCGCCCTGTGTAACCTTGGACAAGCTGCACAGTCCTAGGAAGCCTACAGGAGAAAAGTATCTTATACCACTTCTGAGTACTTTTTACATAGCAAACCCTGTAAAGAGCTGTTATAAGTCAGAATGGACTTGATGGTACATAATTTAAGTAGGGAAAACAGGCTTCTCTGAATTCTATTCCTTGCTAGACAAGAAACACAGTCTTTTCAGCGATATCTGGAACACAGGAAGATGCCTTCTGCCATCCAGTGGTGCTCTAGAGAGTTTCAGACAGATTCTTTCGTAGCTCTGCTTCGAGGCTGAACCTAGGATATCCTGCATACAACATGTGTGCTCCATCACAAGCTACAGCCCTTTTGTAAACCCAGAACTGCATTTTAAAACAGCTGCCACATCACGGTTGCTGGGCAGTTGGGTGGGGAAAGAGATGTTGGGAGAGATGGCAGGTTCATTAATGAGGGGGAAATAGTGGGTCCCTTAATGAAATCCCCAAACCTTGACATTTGGACACATGACAGCCTGCAATTTTAGCTCTATCATACACCATATAAAATTTGGGGGCAAGCATTAGGAAAGGATGCCAGTGCGAAAGCTGCATAGGTAGGGCATACATTGCCTCTCCCTGTTGTGATTTTTTAAAAATGATTTGGGAATACTGGAAAATAGGAAGCTGCCTTATACTAAGTGAAACCATTTGTCCATACGGCCCAGTACTGACTCTCCAAGTTTTCAGGCTGGATTCTTCATAGTCATCACTGGCCCCCACCCTGGGATTCCCTGGTAGTCTCCCATCCAGGTATTAACTGTACCTGATCATGTTTAGTTTCCAAATTCAGATAGGTATCTTCAGGGTAATGTGGCAACATTTTGTTCAGTGCCGTATATTATTGCTCTGGACAGAAGAACATAGGTAACGCCAACTATCTATAAAGAGAACCAGAGAAAGGATTAAGCCTCTTTTTCTTGTGTCCCAAAAGCCATATAATTGGGCCTCCAGGCAATTAGAATCATAGAATCATTGAGCTGGAAGGAGCCTATACTGAGTCCAACCTCCTGCTCAGTGCAGGAATCCAAATTACAGTACCTGAATTGAACACGAAACAAACCTCACAACAGCACATTACTGCACAACTGTGCAGCTGGATCCAAGCCACAAGAGCTCATATCTGTTCAAAACATGCAGAAAGAACAGGCAATAGTTCCTTGATTTCTCCCTCTCCTTAGAAGTAAGTAGTAGATGCCTGAACATGTGAGTAGAACTGGGGAAGAGGGCGCATAAAATATGCTGGGGGTAATAAGCAGATGAAGAAAAAGAATAAAGTGAGGGCGATAAAAAGATAAAACCAAAGTGTGCACTCAAGGTGGAAATGAGCTTAATAAGAGATTAAGTTTGAATTTATGGAGGCTAATAAAGACGGAAGCATTATCATTAATACAAGGCTATTAAAATGCCTATATTCCAACTGCAAGATCCTTAGGAAAGAAAGAAAGAAGTCTCAGACCGTATGCATATGGATAAATGTGTAAGATTATGAGCCTAATGAGAGACTTGCTGGGCGATAACAATTAAAAAATGTATTGCTACCCAGAGATCATAAATTGTTTCAGGAGGTGCAGGCAGTCTGGTGGTGCTGGAGCAATTCAGACGTTGAGACAGGTGTGAACTATGGGTGGCTGAGCCTGTGGCTTCTGGACTGGCCATTCTCCTGAGCATTCAGCAGGAACGTTGCCAGGCCAGCTTTGCTCAAGAGAGAGCAAGACCCTGGGATTTCTTGAGGAAGCCTTCCATTTTGCTGTCACCACAGAAGCAGCTACAGGTCAAGACTCATACTTCACTCGGCAAGAAGAGAGGACAACACATGGAGAACACATTCAGCCTACGTCCCTTTGGAGACATAGATTACTTGCATGGTTTTCGACGACACAACCCAAGTATTTCAGAAATTGTCTTTTATGCTACATTCCACACAGTTGCACTCCAGTTTAGGTTAGTCCAATCTTCTGGAAAAAAAACAGAAAAGGTACGATCCCATCTATTGATGCATTGTTATAGCAAGCAAGGCTAAACAAAAGCACATTGCTGTCCAAGGCATAGCAGAAGAGGCTGCCCTCAACTTGTGTGAGTGATGATGCATAGTGCCAAAAGACAGATGGGATATAAAGGTACAAGAGGTTGACAATCCCATGACTTCCACTGACTACTCCAGTAAATCAATAACAGAGTAAATAGATCAATAACAGAGTATGTAATTAACACTCGGCTTCATCTCCTGACCTTCAACACCTCCTACTTGAAGTGGCCACTACATTGTGTCTGACAGTAGGGCCAGACTTAAGAGGATGATTCCCCGAGTTTCTTCTGCACTTTGGATGTGCCCTGTGAGAAATAAGATGATGAACCTTTGGGTGGAAACTGAAATCCAGAAGAAGGCACACTCTCATACGGGACATCAGACCACCACTATTGCTCTACCACAAAATGACGCTCTGTGGTGTTAGTGGTTGTCTGTTTAACGGTTTGTGTGAGTAAGCATGATTTTAACTGACTGTGCTCAGCTAGTTGTAAATGCCACTACAGTCAGACCAGCCAGGTTGATTTAATGACTAGAATGGTGGACTAAGAGAAGGGAGATCCAGGTTCAAATTCCCCACCAGAGTATGAAACTCACTTGGTGTCATCTGACTAGCCACACTATTACAGCTTGACCTATCTCATACAGTTGTTGAGAGGATGAAGTGGGGACACAGGAGAACCAAATGTGTCCCCTTGAGCTCATACAAGAAAAGTTGGGATGATATGCAATAACATACAGTACAAATCTACAAATAACTAATTCCATGGGAAGTAGGCATCCTCTTCCAGTATCACACATTCAGAGATGGGTAACATCTTCAGATGTTGTTGGATTCTGGCATGGCCAATGGTCAGGGCTGATAGAAATCGTAACCCCACAATATTTGGAGAGCAACAAAAGTCTCCTAGATCTGTTTCAGGAGTTCAAGGGTGAGCTGGTGGGATTTGCCCTGCCAGGAAAAAACAAAACAAAACAATTCCATCTCTACTGTGTGAGAATGTTTCTCTGAAGCAGTACGTATGTATATGTGAAACCCATTCATTGCAGTTGAGAGAACTGACCCCCATGTGTGTTATTTTGCTCATAGTGATTAGATACTCTCACTGAAGTGAATCCATATTGAGGAGGAAATGCCTGTTTATGCTATACCTGTAAGCAATCTCTGAATCAAGAGTCTGTAACTGCCTATCAACATCCTCACCTGTGCACGCATGCACACATACACACAAATACTTGCGCGCGCGCGCGCACACACACACACACACACACACACACACACACACACACACAATCATATAAAATATAAACACAAGAGACATTAGAAATAAGAGCAGGTGTTCCCTAATGGTGCTTCAGTTAAAAGGTTGCTTTTGAGCTCAAGTTTTAAAGAAAGGAAGATAAATACAAAAATAGCAGCACACTGCTAGACTCAATAAAATCAAACTGGATCATGTACTTGAAAGGACAGACAAATTAGAACCATTAAAGAAGAGCAGCTTGTGAACACAAACAGCCAGTCTGCTATCTCCAAAAACAACTACAAAGAAGCTGGAAGACTGCAAGACTATATTTGATTACAGCAACGTTGGTGTGTTCAGTGCCTCAGTTAAAAAAAAACAGTATGAATAGCAATAGCATTCACAGATAGAAAACATTTGGTATGACACTGGGAACAGGATTATGGGAAATGATTGTGCTTAGAATAAATCTTAAACACGTATTTTCCATATCTCTACTTAGCACATATACTTTAGAACAAGTTGATGAAAGGAATCCATTTTACCAAACCTGCTTGCATCATCTGAGTACAAAATTCAGGTTACGCAGTGGTAGGAACATCACCATTCAAGAAAGTTGTGGCTGGGCCAGTCACATATATAAAGCAGGGTTAAAAGCAGTATCTTGTAAGTGTGGAGAGTCCAACTATTCCTGTCTCCACCATCGGCTTTCCATTAACCTCCTCTCTTCTATTTTACAGTATACATCATAAATAGTGCATCATTGAAAGAGAGAATTCTTTCAGTGCTAGAAGCATCTGATTGCCACAGCAGAAGCTTCCTGCATCTCCCATAGTTATTAGTTTGCTTTATTCGTCCTTCTAGAAGCAAACATGAGCTTTCTTTGAAAAACTGATGTGAAGATCTGCCAGATTCACACATCTAGAATGCTAACGTGATTTCAACTATGGCAAGAGTTATCTGTAACATAAGGTTTGCCTTTCCCCCACTCATTGCACCTGAGCAAACTTGGTTCCAGTATCTGAGCTGGGTGGGGAGGATAATAAAAACAGGAAATATCTATGCATAGAGGCAGGTCTGGAATAATTGTTTTTTCCCTGGAATAAAACCTTTACAGGAAGCAAAGCATGTAGTTTGTAGGGGTAAGGAAAAAGTGAAAAGCACAGTTCCTCACAGTGTTTTGTGCTATTGGCAGAACAGACACACGCAGAGGAAGCCAGGCAACTGAGAAAACTCTCCTTCAAATGTGGAGCCATGAGGTGGCTCCTCCCACTTGAATATACATACATCTTTGTGACTTTAATTCTATGGAAACATTTAAATCTCTCTCTTCATGTCAAAGTGGCTGACTATTATTTATTTATTTATTCATATATTCATTTATTTATTCGTTTATCTTTCTGTCTGTCTGTCTGTCTATTTGTCTGTCTGTCTGTCTGTCTGCCTGCCTGCCTGCCTGCCTGCCTGCCTTCCTTCCTTCCTTCCTTCCTTCCTTCCTTCCTTCCTTCCTTCCTTCCTTCCTTCCTTCCTTCCTTCCTTCCAAAACAAACAAGGCAGTGTAAATGACAGAAGATCTATGAAGAGTCAGTAAACACTTAATAACTCCTTTTCACAGTCAACAGTTAGGAAGATGTGGCTGCAGATAGATTCTTGGGAACTGACCGGTCTTGCCCTTCCCGCCTCTTGTGAGTCCCCAGGAGCAGAAGTCAGTGAAGCACTCCAGCTAAAGTTTAGGAATAAATCCCAGTCTGGCATAGCAATGATTTCCTTCCCTGAGCCCTAATCAAAAGTGGGAAACTAAATAGGACACATGCTCCTTGGGGATTTAGTGGAAGGGGTTGAGTTGCTCCAGTGGGATTCAGCATTAATACAGCTGTTCACTTGGATCTGCAGAGGAGCTCAACGCACAGTCCTTGAGATGCCTTGTCTGGACTCTGCCCCTGAAGCCTTTCCAGACTTTGGTAACTGGTCAGAAGAGAACCTGATCCACATGATGGTGGTGGTGATGGGGGGGGGATGGGACAGCACAACCCCAGCAACGAGTGTTATTTTCTAGTGGAAAAGCAGGGTATAAACAAAGGAAATAAAGCGAATACAAATAATTTCATCCATCTTTTAGCATAACAGTGCACATGAAAAGCAGCTTTTTTGAGAATTTCTGCTAGCATTATCAGCCAATGTAAGTCTGAATTCATCCACACGTGTAGCCCAAGTATGACCCCCTCAACTCAAGACTGTCCAATTAAAACATCTCTTGGGCTGACATTATTTTTGCTGGTGCAAAAATGATTCTGTTAATGTGCTTATTCTCTCTTGTTCTATCTGGCAGGACTGAAATCTTTTGCCCTTTCAGACATCTGTCTCAAAGTAATATTTTGGTGGTTCTGAATTCATGGTTTTTTTTCAGTACTGCTCCCTAGTGGGCTTGCCCACAAGAGAAGATGTCAGAAACCGAGAACAATGAAAGCTATAGCCATAATATCAGTAGGCACAACCAAAAGCACCACATAGTGGAGGGTTCACACTGTAATCATAAGGTGGTATGACCAGGCTTTTATTTGGAATCACCTAACTTGAATCCATGAGGGACGCGGTGGCGCTGTGGGCTAAACCGCAGAAGCCTGTGCTGCAGGGTCAGAAGCCCAGCAGTCGTAAGATCAAATCCACACGACGGAGTGAGCTCCCGTCGCTTTGTCCCAGCTCCTCGCCAACCTAGCAGTTTGAAAGCATGCAAATGCAAGTAGAGAAATAGGTACCACCTTGGCGAGAAGGTAAAACGGCACTCCCTAGTCACGCTGGCCACGTGACAACGGCAACTGTCTTCGGACAAACGCTGGCTCTACGGCTTGAAAACGGGATGAGCACCCATTTTCTTTCTTTCTTTCTTTCTTTCTTTCTTTCTTTCTATCTATCTATCTATCTATCTATCTATCTATCTATCTATCTATCTATCTATCTATCTATCTATCTATCTATCTATCTATCTATCTATCTATCTATCTATCTATCTATCTATCTATCTATCTATTTTCTTAGTGTTCCATTAGCACAAAGCACTATTCTGGGCGGTTTACATATAAAGCCATAAAAGGCTATAAAAACAGATAAAATTATACCCTAATGAACATAATAAACATAAACATGACATAAATACAATAAAGATAATATATTTCAAACAAGCATCAGCCTAGTGGGCCAAACTGACACATCAGATAAATTCCTGTCTATCTGATAGAAATGAAAGCCTGCCTAAATACAGTCTGCAGAACAAGTGCCACATATTCCCATAAGCAATATGCTTATGTAGCAATATTACAAATCTGCATGAAAGTCCACCTGGAGTTTCTGAAGACACTCTTCAAAGGCAGCCCCATAGAGACTGCATGTGACCTACTTAATCTCCATGTTATTGAGACGTATCACACCATGGCCATGTAGGATTTTGTCAGGAACAGATGTACTGGCACATCCTGGTCTTCTGCCCTGATTAAAGCGGCACCACAACATCCCCGTGCAAAGCTGACCCCATTAGCATCCCCACAGTGGGTTTCTGTTCCTTCAGTAGAAATATTAACTCTCATAAAACAGTGTGGCACAGTGGACAGAGTGACAAACTAGGACTCCGGAGAACAGGGATCAAATCCTTGCTTGGCCATGGAAACACATTGGGAGAATGGAACTGGTAAAACCACTCCTTAAATACCACACTTACTTTGAAAGCCCTACTAGGGTCACAATAAGTCTGCTCCAACTTGATGGCACAGAACACATAAAAAAAGGAATGAATTCCTATCCTAGTGTCTATGTGTCTCCTGGTCAAGAGCCATTCTCTCTTATGTGATCATGTCTCAATTTAACATCTCTCAGACAATACATGATCTCCTCTAGCCTCCAATTCAAGGCATAAACTTCCCTGATAGTGCGTGAAGACTGAGCTGTTTGTCATCTACACATCTACATCCACATCACCAAATATTCTTTCCCATCAAGCCCATGGGGATGTTAAATAGAAATTGTGGGAGGTGATTGGGAGACATCATATCCCAATGGCCAATGGACTGAACAAGAATGTCCTCATAGAAGCATCTGGTCACACCAAGGGCTAGAACCATTTCCATTGCTCTGTGTAGGTGGTCCAAATGACATACATCAGAGGAAGACAAGAACTACTGGGGGGGGGGGTGTGGAAACACAGTAATGCTACAAAGTTATTGGATGACCAAACGTGAGGTAGGCTGGCTCTATCCATGCAGGTCACGCAATAGCTTTCATAAAATCATAGAATGTATAGATGATCATGGCTGGAGGGGACTGCAGTGGTCATCAATTCCAGCCCACTGCCAGAGCAGGAAACCCCCACCTAAACCATCCGTGATAGGTGGTCATTCAACCTGTGTTTAAACACTTCCCGTGTGTGAGAATTCACTGCACTCTCTTCTCTGTCAAAGAACTTTCAATGTAGTTTGAACTCCTTGGCTGAGGCTGTATTAAATAGGACCTTTTGAACTGTGATATCATAGAATCATAGACTCATTGTAGGGTTGGAAGCGACTTTGGAGGTCTTCTGGTCCAACCCTCTGCCCAAGACAGGAGACCTCATACCATCCCGAACCTCATACAATCCCGGACAGGTGGCTGTCCAATCTTTTCTTGAAAACCTCCAGTGATGGGGCACCCACAACATCGGGAGGCAAGCTGTTCCACTGCTTAATGGTTCTCACCATCAGGAAATTCCTCCTTATTTCCAGGTTGGATCTCCCTCTGCCGAGTTTCAGATCTTGGAAGACTGCTATCATGTCTCCCTTCAGTCTCCTCTTTGTTAAGCTAAACACACCTAGTTCTTTTAATCATTTTTCATAGGATTTAGCTTCCAGTCCCCTTATAAACTTTGCTGCTCTTCTCTGCACCCCTTCCAGGGCCTCAGCGTCTTTTTTGTATTGTGGTGACCAGAACTGGACACAGCCCTCCACATGTGGCCTCACCAGCACGTATGTAAGAATGTGATGGGACATAACAAGAAGATTGTCTAAAACAGTGCACATGAAGAATCAGGGCAGTCTTCCCTAATGTGCATCTTCATTGCAATTCAACCTTCATGCTCTGGAAGACCCATCTGGCCATAGTCCTACGCACATACCCCTCAACACTGATAGCATCTGCATACACTAGCCATGGCGTGGAAAACAACCCAAAGGCATGGGATCCTCTGGTGATATTCACACTACATGTACACATTTACACCTTTTCCTGATGTTATTCAGACCTCAGCGAAAGCAAGATCCAGATGCTTTTGTTTTTTGCCATCCATATAGCTATTGGTACTGTGTGACAACCTGTACAAATTTATGAGAAAACAAAACAGCAAACTACAATAACACCTGAACATGAAAAGAGAAGTAAAGATCATTTGTACAGTAGGAACCCCATATTCTCTGGAGATTGGTTCCAAGCCCCACTCCCCGGATACTGAAAATTGTGAATAATAGTGAGCACTATATAATGTAGCATGGTAAAAGAAAAAGAAAAAAACAGAAAAAGTTTATTTTCACATGGATTACCAGAACTGGCCACCAGAGACCATACTATGTGTTTTTCACTAACAATTATTCCTAACATAGTCTCTGGCTCCCTCTAGTGGCCAGTTCTGGTAATACGTGTGAAAATAGTTTTTCGCTGATTCTTTTCTTCTTAAATTTTTAATATGTTCAGACCATGGATAAGTGAATTAGTGGATACTAATGCCATGGATAAGATGGTCCTACTGTACTTCAATTGTACTTAAATCTTTCCAGATGCTACTAAAGAGTTGAGCAAATAAGCCTGTCCTCCCACAAACTGCTACTGCATTTTCAAGGGAATTTTGCCCAACTATTTTAATAATGGAGGGAAGCAAAAATATTTAGAGCTTTGGTGTTGGACTTATTATGGTGGTAGTGTGGAAGCAAGGACACATTCATATTAGCATCAGCATTAGTATTAACTCGATTGTAAATCTATTGCTGTCACAGTCATATGAACATAAAGAAATTTTACCATTGTCTCAATTTCAGTCAAGACAGGTCAAAGATGGTGAGACAACAAAGATGGTGAGACAACTTTAGCCCACAGAAGAGATCTCACCTTCAGTGCGAGACCAAGACATCAATCACATTTTAACTCATGTTTTCTGCAATTTGTGCAAAAGTATCTCCAAATAAAATTGGGCGAACAAAAAAAAAATGCAAGCACAACAAAACAGGGTGAGAAACACACCCAGTACTGCTACTTTTAACTGGCCCATGCAACAGGACAATACTTATCACTGTTTTACATTTTGTCCATTTACAAAAGTGTAAAGAAATCTGTTATGAATAACTGGAAAATCTTGAAGATTGGTGTGCACACATGTGTGTGTGTGATTGCGTGTGTGCACACGCACACGCACACGCGCACGCGCACGCACACACACACACACACACACACACACACACACACACAAGTCTTTACATTGCATGGCAGGTGGCAGTAATGAGACTATGGGTCAGTCACCATTTTTCTTTTTACCAGAATGACCTGGAACCTAGCATCATTATGAGGGATTCCTGGAACAAATTAGCAGTCCAAAGTCACCCAATGGCATATGATGGGCTGCTCTAGCACAGATTACTCTCTATGCCTCTTTTGCGAGCAACAGAATGGATGGACAGATGCAGGATGTAAGAGGGAAGCAGTTGAGGGGAAAGACCAGGAAGCATTGAAGCCCAGGCCACACCCTTCCCGTTATGCTGGGGATGTGCTTGTGAGAATGCAGCAAAAGAACACAATGAAGTCGCAACACTGTGCAGATTTATTTGGAAGTATGACTCTAAGAACACTGAGAACATATGTAGAATTACAGTGCAAAAGCTATTGGCCAAAATCCTTTTATGTAAGTTCTGTGTGCAGAAGGGTTATAACTTCACTTGAATGAGACTTTTTTGGTAATTCAAGAATTTTCCATTCTCTCCTATGGCTTGCCTGACTTGTAGGTCATCCATGTCATTGTATGAGAACTTTGGAAGGGAAGAAGGAATGGAGGAAGAAGGTATAATTACAGTAAGACCTCCCTATCCACAGAATCAGTATCTGCTGATTTACTTATTCGCTGCCTGAAAATACGAAATTAAAAAAAAAACCCAGAAATATATATTTATATGTATTTCCAGGATGTCTTTACCAGAACTGGCTACTAGAGACCATGCAATGTGTATTGTGTTTGATACTTCTGCATTTTTCCGAGTCTGCAGGAGGGCTCGGAACCAATCCCCCATGGATACTACTGTATCTGAAAATGCTGCTGTCAGAGGACATTACCAGCAGGAGGAAATTTTGCATTATTAAAGATTTCCCCCTTCTCCCATTGCTTCCCCACATGGAACAGATAACTCACACATTAGACAAGTTGTTGGAAAGGAAAAGGAAGTCTTTAATTGCCAAGAATATCTGCCTGCTGGTGACATCATCACTTTTCCCCAGACGTAGCTTACAAAAGAGGATATTGGCAATTTTTGAAAATCAAGAACCCGAGAGAAAGCTAATTGTCAAAACAGTAAGAAACTGTATAGGAATATGTCAGGCAGGCTGAGTTGTGTGAACATCCACAAAATTTATTGCTAAAGAGTAAAAGGTTGCTGAGATGGGTACATGCTTGTGTACTTCACTTTGCCAGAAGGACCCTCCTGACCTAATAATGTTAAAAAAATAAAAACATATGACCCTGGCAGTTGATCATAACCACATTTTCTAAAAGAGTTACAGATACAGTATCCTTCATCTGGATTATACTGTCATTTTTTTTTAACACTCTCTGGGAACCTCAGCTCTCAAGCTGCTTATTTTAATATATATCTCATAAATCAAAGGCTCACATTCAATGAAAGCAACAGAACAGACACAAAGGGGAGGGGAGCTTTATATGTATCATAGATATAAATTTTGAATGATAAAAGTGATTTGCCACCAAGCCTTTAATCAAAGTTGTCCTCATCCTAGCAAAGGCAGTATTTGATTTTGATTTCCGTACATGACGCTCTGATGGCAGGTACCTGACACGCTACAATCCTGATTTGATCTCTGAGGCAATTAAGAGGATATTGTTTTATGAGAGAAAGGGGAGTTGTTCCATACTTCAAGAGAAGCATGACAGACAAAGCATCAAGAAGTGGTTTAATATGGGGAAAAATCCTTTTATTTTGAAACACACCTGAGAATAAATAAATAATTTTTCCAGTGCAAATTCAATTTCTTCAATGAACAGATTACTTTTTTCCCCTCCCTGCCAGACAGAATGGCTGTCAGGGCACATGCCTTGCATATTCATCTATTGTTATTGTGATACTAGCCAAAAGAAAGAAAGAAAGAAAGAAAGAAAGAAAGAAAGAAAGAAAGAAAGAAAGAAAGAAAGAAAGAAAGAAAGAAAGAAAGAAAGAAAGAAAGAAAGAAAGAAAGAAAGAAAGAAAGAAAGAAAGAAAGTAAAGGAAATGCTGCAACTCTATGGCTCATGTAGAAATGTGAGCTTGGAATGGCAAGGAGAGGGTTGTTTTGGTGCAAAAATGGAATAGCCACCAAATTGTACCTCAAGCAAAATGTCAAGGCAAGTTTGGAGATCGAACAGGGCTGGCTCTGCCCTTTGCTAAGGAGGGATAGCTGCTTCAGACACCACATTCCAAGTTGTGAGGGTAGAATTGGTGGGAAACTGGAGGACACAGATAGATGTGTGTTGCATGGTTTATCTTGCATCCCCTTCACTGGCCTGTCCCTTTCATCTGCAGGGGAGAACTCTGATCCATCACCAACATCAGATTCAATAGTCGGTCCAGTTGGCTGCTGTACGTGGAATGGTTGGGGAGAAGGCTCTTGACCTTCACATCAGGCAGCAAAATACCTTGAGTTGGCCCAGAAGGACGACAGCAGGAGATGCTTCAGAGAAGCCATCATCTTCGTTAACTTTCCAAGGAGAGAGGCAGGATTGAATCAGACCTTGCAGGTTCCCACATGAAATGAGGTTCCACATATTGTTTTTAAAAGGAGTAACTCCAAAACAGTTTCAGTAAGATGTTCTCCCCAAGGTTGTCCTGGAAGTCAATGGGCAGCACATTGCCCCTTTCCCACCAATTCACCAGAAGTTGCACCCAGCTGCAGCAGCAGTTGTGCTAAAAATTGGTGGTGCGGAAGTGGCAAAAAGGCCCCAATTTTCTTAGAAACAAGGAACATGGGAAGTGCAGCAAGCTGGGGACACAAAATAGGCAGAGGGCACATCCAGTCTATGATTCATATGTTGCCCATTGCTGCCCTCGAGGATGGTGATGCGAGTCCCCCAGTGCATGAGGGGTGGTGTGGAGTTTATGGTATCTCCTAGTCCTGCTTTCCTGTGCTAATTGCAATATTCGCACACACATTTCTCAACTGTTTACTACTGCAAGGTTTTGGAGACATGCTTCAGTGCGATCACATGATAAGCCATGTGATTACCAAAATTATTGATATAATTACAGGTCTTCTCCTTCACTGCAGCCAAGTAATAACAAATATACCATTCTCCTGGATCTCTTTCTTTCTTTCTTTCTTTCTTTCTTTCTTTCTTTCTTTCTTTCTTTCTTTCTTTCTTTCTTTCTTTCTTTCTTTCTTTCTTTCTTTCTTTCTTTCTTTCTTTCTTACTTACTTACTTACTTACTTACTTACTTACTTACTTACTTACTTACTTACTTACTTACTTACTTACTTACTTACTTACTTACTTACTTACTCTGTAGTGCATCCAAATTCTAAAAGTAAGAAAAAGAAGGAGGGGGAAGGGGAAAGGGAGAGGAAAAAGCTGCAGGTGCTTGTTCAAGGGGATGATAAGTATTCAAGGGAAGGCATGAGTGACCAAGGAGGAAGACAGCAGGGACATGAGGGATGGAGGGGAAAGAACACTGAGTGACTAAGCTGCTTATATCAATAGATTTAGCATTGACATTTGGAAAGAACAGCTGTTCCTTCAGTAACAATCGTAGTCCTTACTGTTGTGCCAGTGTGAGGAAGGATGGTTTCGTTGCTGTCCATGATGACTGTGCCCTAGTAGAAAATGGTTACACACATCAGTAACAATGAATTATATGCATGGAAGTCCGTCCAGATTGGGGGGGGGGGACAGAGATCTTCTACAAAAGCGGCATTTACATTCCCATCAGATTGATTTTCTTCAGACACCTTTGGTAATGTAATGATTTGTCAGTAGTTCTCACTCAATTTATTTCCATCTGTTCTAAGCATAGGGAGGCAGAAGGCAAAAAGGCTCACATCCATTTGAAAAGGGAACTTATTTTGGTAAAGAATGGTGGACACATCTCCCAAAGACTGTCTTTCAATATCAAAATTCCCAATTATGTCTTCAATTACTCCTCCAGAACATTCCACCTTATCGTTAGCTGTGCTCTCATGTTGGTTAGGAACACCATTCTCTGGCTGCACATTAAAAACATGTGCAGTTCAAAATGGCAGACTTCCAGATTGGTAACCTCTTTTGCCCTATTCCATGACACATTGTTATTTTTTTAATTTTTTAATTTTATTTTCAAAACTATTGGGTAATGGGGAAGGAATACAAAAGGCAAAGGGCAGTGGGGGGATGGAAAAAGGGTTTTGAGAATAAGAAAACATCAAATGCATAATCATTCAATCTTTCATATCAAGTATATAAACATCTAATCTATTCATGTTCCAATAAAGGTTCATCTTTCTTCTTTTTCTTCTTCTTCTTTTGACTATTTTGTCTATGTATTAACCTCTTTAGCTTTCAACTTATACATGTAATACAGCTTAAATCTATGTTATTCCCACAGCATCAGAACACCAAGGCCAATTGTGAAATATATCCCCTCTTTCACCCTCCTTTTTTCTTAAGAATACACTCAACAGACCCAAAATAGTACAAATTCTGCTCTCCCCTCCCCTTTCCTCCCTGTGCTTGTTTTGTTTCTGCGACTCTTTTTTCTTCCATATTTTAAAAGGGGAAACAATATCATTCAAAGTTTGCTTTTCAACCTCAATTTCCTTATCTGCTATCACTACATCGCTTGCTGGGTGGCCCTCCATCCCTTGTATATTATCTGATATCTTCATCAATACAGCCGGTTCTGAGATCTCTTTTTGGTGTAATTTAACCTCTACTACCTTCCCTCCCCTAGAGCCTCCAATCACGTCTTCCATCTGGTCAATATAATAATTTACCTGCATAAATTTTTGCAACAGTGACATCTGAAAAGAGGTTTTCCAATCTAGCCACCAATCTGTAATTTTCTCAGGGGGAGGTTCCATTTTCTGTTTCCACTATTTTCACTTACAATTCTCTCTCCCCTTTACCCAAATACACATCCAATATTTCTAATATTTCACCTTGCAACTATACAGTATTAGCAATAAGATAACAGGTACATTCAAGTAAGAGATGGAATCTAAAACACAAATCTCTCAAGTGTCTTTGCAGTCCAGTCCTTTTCCACGTTGTTGATATCTTTCAGAACGGTTGCTTCTTCTTTTCCCTTCTTTTCTCTTCTCCAAGTTTGTTTTAACCTTCACCCGGGAAGACTCTATTATTAGAATGTCATTTGTCAAGATCCCAGTTCAGTTCAAACCACATAGCCCCCAGTTCACAGCTCATAGTCCGTTTCTTCCTTTTACTTCCAGAGACTTCCTTCTCCTCCCCCGAAAAGGGAGGTCCAGCAATCAGAGTCCCGGCAAATATATTATCCACAGAAAGCAGAGTCCCACACAGTCTAAAAATATATATCCAAAGAGGAAAAGGGGTCCAAAGTGAACAGCTTGCAACAGAATTTATTTTTTCAAAGCCTGTCAGTTGATTCTTCAAGAGTTATTTTTCCTCCTTTAATGGAGACACGAGCTATTTCTGCCTGGCTGTTCCTTTAGAAATGACGACCTTCAGCTTGAGTAAAGCTGGTATGCTAGGAATGTCGCTCCTTATCTCATTTGGTCATAAATTTGCACACAATCACTTGTTCTTTATTTAATGAGGTTTTTCATAGAACAAGGGCTTCCACTTACTTTGATGTATACTTTCGCCGTGCTTCTGTTTTCTTATTCTCTGCGAACGGAGCTGTCTTTGGCTAGTTGCCAAAAATGGCGCCCGTCTTCGTCTGTGCTGCTGTGAATTTCCAGAAGAAAGAAAAATCGAGTTGCTGCCCAATCTTCTAACTTCTGTGGCTCACCAACTGCTGCAGAAGGGTCTCTCCTGACTCTTCCTTGGCTCCCCCGTTTCTGGGAGGGTCCCAGACCGAAGTGGTTCTAGCTTTTCCCAGGAGCTATTCCCAAGAGCTGCTAGCTTCACCAAGACGAAGCTCCTCCTCCCATGACACATTGTTATTGACTTTTCTGAAATACAAGGAGATGAGAAGACGCAATAGTTTAGAACCGGAGAAAACCACAAACAAGAATGAGACTTTTTTCTGAGGTAGAACAGAAACAAAAACAAATACAATGGGCTGGGCCAATTTTCAGGAGTCAGGCTCAGTATTCACCCACCAGGCCTCACAAAAAAAAAAAAGGGTCTGATTTCTCTGGTGCATTTTTATGTGGGGTCTCTTCTGATGCTTTGTTTTGGTGCTTTTTTAAAAAACACTGGAAGTACTGAGTATTCACTTCCTGTTAAACAAAAAATAATGCACATTTCTGAGAAAGCAATGTAGTGCACCTTTCATGGTAAGAGAAATATGCTTTCTTGAGGTTTCCAGAAGAATGGATCTCACTTTTTGTACAATTTCTCCTCTAGAGGAAGCAGCTTCAGGGGACAGGGGTTCTGGGTGCTGCAAAATTGCTACAGCAGGAGCCCATGACTTGCATGTGTATCCACTGCTGTGACAGAGCCAAGGGTTATCTCCCTGTAGACACCATTTTGTCTTGCCCATGTCCTCTCCTGACATTCTACTTTAGGTAAAACAAGATGGAGGTGGGGGGGCAGGGGAGAGCTAGGAAAAGCAGAGGAGTCGAGCTCCACACACAAGCCTGCCACTATTTTCATCCCCTGCCATCATCTCTTAAGGGCACATTTCTTCAACAAGGAGGCTTTTGCTTCCATGGCAGCTCCCATTCAATTTAAAACCCAAACTTCTGGGGTTCTAGATTGTGGAAACCACTGGAAAGAATGCAAAAGTCTCCCCATTGCAGAAATTAACCCACAGCATATAGAAAGGGGTGAGAAAGAATATCTCCTCTCCTTTGTCCATTCATTGTTCCCAAAAACAGAATGCACAAAGTACAAATAAAGCTAATATTTACCCGTGTTTCCTGTACTTCCTACCACATGTACTGTACTTCCATATAACCATTAAACCATTTCCTTTCAGGCAAATTTTCATAGATTTAGGAAGACACCTAAAGGCAGATTTAGGTTTAAATTCCATCTGACATGAAGCTCATTGGCTGACTCAGTCCCCATCCCTCGGCCTCACTTGATTAGGCATTCTTCAGTCTTGAGAGACTATGGTAGTGTGCTCTGTACAGTATGGAGGACTTGGAACAGCGTCAAGTGCAGCTGAGAAGGCCATTTCAAGAGTGACCATCCCTTCCACAGTGAAGACAAATACAATCCGTCCCCTGTCCAGCTCCCTGATTTTGCTGCTTTTGGGGCTGCCCCTTTGCCTCGGCCTGCTGGACAAGGATCTCTTCAAATCTCACTTACCTCATGGGATTTTCACATGGTAAACAGGGCAGAAGGGGAGATGCACACACTCTATCAGGGGAAGTGTGGGAGGAAGCACTCTTAAAGCACCCAAGGACAAAGGAATGGAAAGTCTACTGAGTCCAGAGTTTGGGAAAATCAGATTTTGAGCTATACCTCCTAGAATCCCTCAGTCACATGGCGAGTCCTCACTGGGACATGCAGATCAGAAAACAATATCTTTTAAGTTCACATCAGAGGCCTATGCTGAACCTTCCTTTGACTCCTAATTACTTTAGAAAGGAGTAAATATTCCTTAAACAAGAAACCAACCTACTTTTTCCTGCCTAATCAAATGATGCCAGAGACTAGAGTTTGTTTGGTGGGGTGTTGGTTATCAAGCCACTGCCCTTCAGTTTAGTGAAACCCTTGATCACTGAGATAAAATACATCCAACCAGCAGGATACCAAGGCATAGTTAATTTTACCCTGTGGAGAGCTCTCTGCTTGACGTAAGCTAGCCGGTGTCCTTCTTTCCATGTCTGAATTCTAATGTAATGTTTCTATGCGGTTTCCCAAGCTAGTGGAGTATAAAAGCTGGGTGAAACAGAAGTGCATGTTAGCGCTTATTAAGATCTATGCGATTTCCTGTTTAATGTTGTGGTGTGGGCAACATAAATGATTACCTCCACAGGAATGGGAACCTCTGGCCCTCCCAATGTCATTGGACTACAAGAGCCATCATCCCCAACACTGAGCCTTTCTGGGTGGTCTTAATGGCAGCTGGAATCCAACAACATCTAGCAGTTTGCCAGTTCTCCACCTCACAATACATACCAAAGGATATAGAGAAGAGAACCAGCTATGAGATATTCCTGTTTCCCCAAGTAATACGCATAGCTTAAAACATGTTGGAAGGATTTCTCTTCATGAACACCACTGAAGGGCAACTGCAGGTGTGCAATTCATTTCCTCTCCCCCCCCCACAGGAAGTGGGGTCCTGATTGGCTTGGGTGCCAGGTTAAAACATTTTTTTTAACCTGTGGCATTTGGGACTCAGTGTCCATAATAGAGTTTTGTCAAGAGAACAAGCTGGTCATCACAAACACCCTTTTCCAACAACACAAGAGGCGACTCTACACATGGAAATCACCAGATGGGCAACATCGAAATCAGATTGACTATATTCTCTGCAGCCAAAGATGGAGAAGCTCTATACAGTCAGCAAAAACAAGACCTGGAGCTGATTGTGGTTCTGATCATCAGCTTCTCATAGCAAAATTCAAGCTTAAACTGAAGAGAGTAGGAAAAACCACTGGGCCACTCAGGTATAATCTAAACCAAATCCCTTACGAATACACAGTAGAAGTGAAGAACAGATTTAAGGAACTAGATTTGGTGGACAGCGAGCCTGAAGAACTTTGGATAGAGGCTCGTAACATTGTACAGGAGGCAGCAACAAAAACCATCCCAAAGAAAAGGAAATGCAAGAAAGCAAAGTGGCTGTCCAACGATGCCTTACAAATAGCAGAAAAGAGAAGGGAAACAAAATGCAGGGGAGATAGGGAAAGTTACAGAAAATTGAATGCAGACTTCCACAGAATAGCAAGGAGAGACAAGAGGGCCTTCTTAAATGAACAATGCAAAGAAATAGAGGAAAATAACAGAAAAGGAAAAACCAGAGATCTGTTCAGGAAAATTGGAGATATTAGAGGAAAATTTTGTGCCAAGATGGACATGATAAAAGACAAAAATGGAAGGGACCTCACAGAAGCAGAAGACATCAAGAAGAGGTGGCAAGAATACACAGAGGAATTATATCAGAAAGTTTTGGATATCCCGAACAACCCAGACAAAATAGTTGCTGACCTAGAGCCAGACATCCTGGAGAGTGAGGTCAAGTGGCATTCTAGTTGAACTGTTTAAAATCTTAAAGGATGATGCTGTTAAGGTGCTACATTCAATATGCCAACAAGTTTGGAAAACTCAGCAGTGGCCAGAGGACTGGAAAAGATCAGTCTACATCCCAATACCAAAGAAGGGCAGTGCCAAAGAATGCTCCAACTACCGGACAATTGCACTCATCTCACACGCCAGCAAGGTTATGCTCAAAATCATACAAGGTAGGCTTCAGCAGTATGTGGACCGAGAACTCCCAGAAGTATAAGCGGGATTCCGAACGGGCAGAGGAACTCGAGACCAAATTGCCAACATGCGCTGGATTATGGAGAAAGCCAGAGAGTTCCAGAAAAACATCTACTTCTGCTTCATTGACTATGCAAAAGCCTTTGACTGTGTGGACCACAGCAAACTATGGCAAGTCCTAAAAGAAATGGGTGTGCCTGACCACCTTATCCATCTCCTGAGAAACCTATATGTGGGACAGGAAGCAACAGTTAGAACTGGATATAGAACAACGGATTGGTTCAAAATTGGGAAAGGAGTACGACAAGGCTGTATACTGTCACCCTGCTTATTTAACTTATATGCAGAATACATCATGCGGAAGGCTGGATTGGAGGAATCCCAAGCTGGAATTAAGATTGCGGGAAGAAATATCAACAACCTCCGATATGCAGATGATACCACTCTGATGGCGGAAAGTGAGGAGGAACTAAAGAACCTTGTAATGAGGGTGAAAGACGAGAGTGCAAAAAACGGTCTGAAACTCAACATCAAAAAAACTAAGATCATGGCCACTGGTCCCATCACCTCCTGGGAAATAGAAGGGGAAGATATGGAGGCAGTGACAGATTTTATTTTCTTGGGCTCCATGATCACTGCAGATGGAGACAGCAGCCCCGAAATTAAAAGACGCCTGCTTCTTGGGAGGAAAGCAATGACAAACCTTGACAGCATCTTAAAAAGCAGAGACATCACCTTGCCAACAAAAGTCCGAATAGTCAAAGCTATGGTTTTTCCTGTAGTGTTGTATGGAAGTGAGAGCTGGACCATAAAGAAAGCTGACTGCCGAAGAATTGATGCCTTTGAATTGTGGTGCTGGAGGAGACTCTTGAGAGTTCCCTGGACTGCAAAGAGAACAAACCTATCAATTCTAAAGGAAATCAACCCCGAGTGCTCATTGGAAGGACAGATCCTGAAGCTGAGGCTCCAGTAGTTTGGCCATCTCATGAGAACAGAAGAGTCCTTGGAAAAGACTTTGATGTTAGGAAAGTGTGAAGGCAAGAGGAGAAGGGGACAACCGAGGATGAGATGGTTGGACAGTGTCATCGAAGCAACCAACATGAATTTGACACAACTCCGGGAGGCGGTGGAGGATAGGAGGGCCTGGTGTGCTCTGGTCCATGGGGTCACGAAGAGTCGGACACGACTAAACGACTGAACAAACAAACAGTCCACATCTTCACTGAGGCCTGTTGAATAACAGTTTCTGGCTTCTTTTGAGTCAATTAGATTCAATTGTTTTAAATTGCTTCCATCAGCTCAGGGAGTGGGGTGGTTCCTGACTATACCTTGCTCAAGTTCTCCAGCTATAAGGCAGGGTATATATGCTTTAATCAATCAGTGATAAGAAATAAATAAATTCTCCATTATTGTGCCAGACGGATGGCCTTGACAGATCTACCATTTCATTAATTCAGACAGAGTAACAATAGATGGACTTTATGCAATTCATTCAGGAACCTGGCCTAGGGCTGAGCAAAACATCCAGGCTTTCTGTGCCCTGGCATTATGCTAAAATGCTGGAAGAAGAAGGAAGAAAGGATTGTCCTTGAGGAAGGGTTCATCAAACCTCCCAGTTCTCACCAGTGTGCAGTACAGTCAGAGAACGTCTGTTGTCATTCTGCCCATTGATTTGTATTCCATGCATTTCCATTTAATGGTTCTGTTTTGGTTCTCTCGGACTTCCCGCCTAGCTTTAGCTCTCTTTTTGAGGCTTTTCCATTTGGATCTGAAAGCAACAGTCGGATGTCTTTTGAAATACTCAATTATTTTCTGAACCCTGGTGCTGGTGCTGTTTCTGAATATATTGGAAAGTGCATGCTGTGTTCAGACGCACAAACTGTTTGGTCTCTTTGTGGGGGATTTTATTTTTCAGTAGTAGTGGAGTTCTGCTGTATTCATTTATGTAAAATATTTGCTCAGAAATGGCGTGCTTCATCACCAAAACCTTGCAAGTTTTCTGGAGTTTGAGATTCGTTACGAATAGTATATGCCGTGCCCAAAAGGAATTCTTTCCAAGACATTTTAATCTCTCATCTGCTTTTCTAGTGACCCCTTTTCCTTCAGCTTTCGTGAATCTGAAATAAGACCAACTCAAAGATTTGACAGGGTGAGTCAGGTAAAACTGATTTTCAGTACCTCAAGTGCGACTGAGCTATAATTAATTAATAAATTAATTAATTATAGCTCAGTGGTTTAAGTATCTGGCTGTGGAACCAGTGGTTGGGAGTTCAATTCTGAACTCCTGAATGAAGAGCCAGCCTGTGTAGCCATCATGAGCAAGCTGCACTGTACAGTCCCACGGCACCCTCAGAAGGAGTGATTGGTACATGTATATTCTCTACATAGAAAATCCTGGAAAGGATTGACATATATTGGAATTGACTTGACGGGACACAATTATTATATTATTAATTTTACCATCGGAGTGAGTCAGCTGCTTGGGGCCTTTGGCACAATTTCTCATATTCAAAATATGGTTTCTTCCTTATGTGCCAAAATAAACTAGCTAGCCCTGTGTACCCTTGTTTTTGATTTGTCCACTTTTCTTTACCAAAAGCAGCAAAATAATTGACGATGACCCTGATGCACTGGCGTATCAACATTGCAGAAGCTTCCCTAGACTCTCAGCAAAAAAAAAAATTCATTAAGAAATACAATAAAAACATTTCTAATCAGTGAACATTTTAGATAAAGCCACAATAATAAGCTGTTATTCTCTGGTACTGATACGTGATAGTAACCTGCAAAACAAGTACCTGTACGATGAAAATCATGTTACATTTTCACTTCCACTACCTGTAAAGTTACCACACAAGAACTTGTGGAGGGGGGGGGTATACAGTCATTGTCTTGAGACAAATAGGATGAAAATCTACCACAAAGTGCCCTACGCAGTTTATTGATTTTTTTTTCAAGTAAATGATAAGCTAGCTAAATGTCCTTCTTTTTTGCTTAAGATCTAATGGCCAGAATATTGGTTGTGGTTTTCAGCATGTGTAACTTAAAGAGCATAACTCATCATGGTGACCTGCTGCTAACTCACAAGGATTGCAGAAATGAGACGTACACAGCTGCACAACAGACACACTTCTGTAACCAGCTCCACATCAGCTAGTGACAATTCACTGCAGTGTGTTACACTATTCAAATTATACACATGTAGATCATTAACAAGGAGTGTGGCCAATGACTCATCAGCATCCATTCTCCACAGAGGTACCAAATAAATGAGATTTTCAAGTACAGAACAACATTAGCAAATTTAATGTAAAGACTATTTTCCCTTCGGCTTTGGAGACTATAGGAAAGGCACAAACACTTCGTTGTATTCTGTTGGGAAGGCAGAAAAGTAGAGAAAATGCCAGCCAACATTTTAGTTTTATAATGCATACACACCCTGTAAATCACAGGATTGAGGTCTGGAGGCCTCATTTCAAAAGAAGATAATGTAATTTTTTACAAAGATCCACAGTCACCTCATTAGCTGCTCATTCTTCCTCCGTCTTCTTACTTCTCTTCCATATAAAGCTTTATCTTGCTGCAGACAGCCTTGGAGATGGCCAACCCCTGCAAAGATCACTTTGAAATAAGTCTTAAATTATCCAAGCTCTTCCAGAATAACTGCAAGGTTTAAGGTAATTTTTCTGAACCGAGCTGAGAGGGAAAAAATCACCTTCACTTCCCTGTCACACTCAGCCCATACATTTGCACTTCTGTTTTTGTATTTTGTAGCTCAAATAGTAATACTCCAGGGTGAAATATGCTAGTCATAAATACACAGAATACTTTGTGTGCTTGTATTCAACCAAAGGCCTTACACTGCTTAGCCAAAGTTCTCAGTCTTCAATACAGCTCATTAATCCTTTTCATGAATATACTTTGTATAGAGATGGGGATATTCGTATTCATATACAAATATCCCCCCACAGGTGATGATAATGCGGGTCCAGCCCCCTGGGCCAGACCGACCATTCACCTTTCTGCCACTACCAAGGGCTTTGCGCTCTCTTCCTATTGCTCTGGAGCTCACAGTGGATTAGTCACTCCTGGCAGAAGGTGGATGATGAGTCTCTCTGCCAGGTTGAAGAGTGGCTAACCCATTGCGAGCTCCAGAGTGATAGGAAGAGAGCGCAAAGTCCACAGCACCGTCGTAATGGTGAGTGGTCAGCCTGGCCCCAAGGGGCTGGACCCTCATTATCTGCACCTGTGGGGGGGATATTCATATACTAATACCCCCATCTCTAATTTAGAATAAACAAATACATATCTTAAATATATTTTTGTGCATTTTGTATTATTTTGTGGTTATATATCTCTCTTGTGCATGAGGCAGCAAACATCTCTGCCCAAAGAAATTTGTATTTGAAGTTCTAAAGTAAGAAATCACACACAATAAAATATAGTAATACACTTTTCTTTTAAAAAAACACTTTCAGACAATTAAAAATATATATTTTTAAAAAGTAAAATTGTTTGCAACCCCATTAAGAAATAGAAGAACTAAACAACCCCAGATTTAAAACAGATCACATAACTTCAAATACCTTCTTTCTTGAAAGAAAATGTTTGGCTTCAATCGCTTTTTTATTTAGAAAGAATCCAGGCTGCAGGGGCTGAAATATTGTTCCTCCAAAAAAAAGTATTTTTGAAGGGGAAAAACAGCTACTTTGTTATAAGACTGAGCATGGGTGGTACAAGATCGCCAGCTGGAGCTTTGCAAAATAAAACATGTACATTTGTAGACAGGGGAGAGAGAGATTTAGGGAGAAATGTCACAGAAACAGACTGAAAAGAAATTCTGTTGTTTTTTTTAAAATCTATAAAGATTTTCTCTGAAGAATAAGAAAAACTGGTTTGTGTTAAAGAAAGTAATGGCATGACAGTCCTCTAGAAAGGGACATATTTTGCCATGCATCTGAACAATTTATCCTCTCTGTTTGAATTCTTACTACCATGCAATCCCAGAACCTGACTCATTTTTTTTCATCAGTTAACCACTTCTCACCCAGACATAAAGCAATTGTCAGGGCTGTTTTTCAACAAGTTCTCTTGGTATTGTTACCTAGCTCAGGCGGGGAAGTCCTTGGTGGAAGACCACGAAAAGGAGACAAATGTGGTGCAACTCAGTTTTATTGGAGCCAAAAGATACACAGTAGCAGCTATGCTTTAAAGGTGAGCAAAAGCCTCTTAGAAAGACAGTGACAGACCCTTATACCTTATAAAGGTAAAGGTAAAGGTTCCCCTTGACATTTTTAGTCTAATCGTGTCTGACTCTAGGGGGTGGCGCTCATCCCGTTTATACCTTATAACTTAGCTTATTAGTTTCTTATGCTAAAGAGCTTGAGGGGCATCTTGGAGGGTTTTTGAGCAAGGCCTACAGAGCAGTTTTTGACAGGACAGTACTGTCCAGGCCTTGCCAAAGGCCTCTTTTCAAGGTTACAAGGAGGCCCCTCAATCTCGTCCTACAGGCTACACAACAGCTTCAAGGAACATCAGAAACATACACACATGTACGTGTGTATGCCTAGAAGAATGCCACACATGCCTAGAAGAAATGGTAGTAAGCACAAGAGGTTATCCTGTAGACCATCTTGAGTGCTGACATGGGTGCTGTCAATGTTCAGGCTCCCTGTTGCTATGTAAAGCTTGGCATCCTTGTTCCTGCTGGCAGCACAGGCATGATATTGTCCAGCACTACTGGGCCGTTTCCCAGCATTTTGAATCATGGGTACAGAAACATAATATCCCACATTCATAAACTTTTTTTTAAAGAATTGAATGATTTGTCTGAGGCAGGTCAGTACCAAATCTTGAGGAGCAATCCCAGGGGGACAGTTTAGAGAAGTCCCAGTAGGACTGGGTCTGATCTCTGTGCCTCTGTATTAAATGAATTTGAAGACTACTTACCTTTGATGTTAGAAGGACAAGATCATCCACAAGTCCCTCCTTGTTCCTGAGAGGGTGAAATGCCCATGACATTGAACTACCTTCTCTCCTCACAATGTTTACAGGCATTTTCATTTCTTTTCAGGGAGGCAGCTTCTGAAATATGCTTGAAACGGAATTGTCAGAGTCGAAAGCTCATAATCTATCAGACCCCTGGGTAGCTGTTTTGTCCAAGACTTTCTCTCCCTCTTTCCATCAAGCTGGGTATGTACTTGTCATCTCAGTGAAATAAGATAGTATTGACAAAAAATGCTTGTATATCATTTCCAGCACACCAGCTCAAGTCAATAGTTCATCCCCCGTGTCCTAAAATTGGGAACAGTCCAAGCGGAGGCCCTCTTCCCCCCCCCCAAAAAAAGCAAGAGTGAGGAGGCGTTAATCCATTTTTGGGGGATCATTTTAAAGCCTTAAAAAACTCCTATAACATTTTTAATTACTACATTATAATATGGAAATATATGTTGGAAAGTGAGAAACAATTATGACTTTTATAGCATGCTTATGTAATATACATTTAATAGGGAAAAGACACATCCTCTTCTTACTTTATGCAACTGAGCTGTTTTACAGCTGCAAAAGCTGGTGCATTCCGGGTTATGCCTGAGCAGACATACATGGGATGTGCTTTGCATGCCTGAAAGTTCTTGAGTGGGGTTTACTCTGAATTAGATATGCATAGAACTGGGCTTTGCATGCTTGGTGAAAAAGAAAAGTCTACAAAAGGAAGAACTACATCTGGCTTTTACTATATCTGAAATGTCATAAGTCATACAGCGAAATCAGATGATATATAGTCAGTGTGGTGTAGTGGAGAGAGTAACAGGCTCAGGAGACCTGGACTTGAATCCCCACTTGGCCACGGAAGTTCACCTGGTGGTCATGGAACCGGTAAAATCAGCCCTTACATATTTCACTTACTCTGAAACCCCTGCTGGGTTTCCTATGTCAGTTTCATAACACACATAAAATCAAATGGTAAATATGCATTCCATACTTATGCACAATCCCTTTCCTGGGGAACCATTGTAGATCAGTATAATCCCCACAACAGTTTTGTGAGCACATGTGTCAAACTCAAGGCCTGCAGGCCCACCGGGCGATTTCATGTGGCCCTCAAAGTGTTGCCTGCTACTGTGTAGTACACAATACACAGGCACTTACTTGGTCACTCATAATGCTCTGCAAGGATGCCGGGAATCTGCCCAGCAGGACTTCTCATCCGAGCATTCCAAGCAGCAAAGAGTCAAAAAGTGCAGTCACTTCAGTGGCGTACAGCACCTTGGGAAATGTAGTCCTCACTAGTGAATATGATAAAGAATAGATACATTTATATAGTCTTACAGATACAACCGGACCTTTGAGGGCAACCATAATGCCAATGTGGCCCAAGATGAAATTGAATTTGACACCTGTGATTTAGAGCTATCCAACTGTGGAGATTTGCATATGGTCAATGAGTTTAATGGCTATATGCAAATCTCCACAGATCCAACCCTCAGCCAAGAGTCCCACGATGACATTATAATGGTTTTCTCCATTCAGGCCCCATGTCATGTCATATGAGAAGTGATATAATTGATTGCACAACTTAACACACCCTAACTAGGTATCAGTCCTGAATATTGGAGCAGATGGGACCATTCCATCACAGTAGAAGGTCCCGAATGCTTCCCTCTTAAAAATCTGGTCTTGAATCCCTGCATATGCAACTATGTCTGTAGTGCAATGAGAGCCATCACCCTTGTCTCTGTCTGTCTGTCTCTCTTCTGTGACTCTGTTCATCTTTAACCCCTGATGGCACGTGGGCCCAACACGATGCACAGCATGATGAGAACAGCTGTGTTTATTGAATGTGTCCATGGCAGATGGTTAAGGATTCTGTTTGTTTCATTGGCTGATGAGAACTTAACCAGATTTGCAAATGTCTTAGTCAGAGAGTTAAACAAAAAGAAAAATCTGATGTGGGAGAAAGTAAAATTGACTAATTTGTCCATTCCTGATGAATGATCTTGCTGAACTGTACAGAGGGCACAACAGGTAAAAAAAGAAGAAAAAAAGAAATTGATCATGGGCATACATATCAAAGGGGTTGGAAAAGATTGCTCGGCCACTTCCAAACATCTGAAAGGATGGAAGATGTTGCTCGTCCATTGAATCACACTTTCTCATTCATTCACCCTCACTATAATTCTGTGGATTTTATAAAATAAAGATGAAGATCTTCCTCCTTCAAATGAGCCTTAGTTCTGTCTGTCAAGCCAGTCTTCTTTGCTCAGGCTCTTAATATGGTTCTTAACATGCCAGCTTAATCTTGCATAATCAAGCCTTGTGTACTTGTGATATGCATATTTCTATGACAAATTAGGTTTAACTGCTTCAGCCCAGTTACTCAATTGCTTTGTAAAAAGAAGGAGGAGGAGAAAGGCAAAAGAAAAAAGCACACACCTTGGGGGAGCTCAGCTAGAACTAAATACGTCTGCCAAGCCCAGCTAAACCCAAGTCAAATCAAACTATATAAAAGCTTGATTAATTGCTTATGTTCAGATTAATCTGTTACCATATAGCAGGAGAACCTAACTCCACACCTGTAATTAATTTCTACAATAAACACTGAACCAAATTTCCAAAGCAAATGGATGTGGCTCTGCTATCCAAAATTGGTGAGACTTTCCCCACGCTCCACAAACTTCACACAAATTAAACTCAAGCTGTGCGAATGGATCCAGTGTTCATATTCCCCCTCCATGAATGAACTACAGGGTCCAATGGCTTCTTTGTATTGCTGCATAAACTCTACGAAGTTCACAAATTAAACCTGAGCCATGAATTCCCTAGACGATATTAAACTACACAGCCAACTCAAATCTACATCAAAAGGCAAAAAAAAATCATTTTCAGAAAGAAATGATGGGAGGTGTGGATTCTGGGGGAGGGGATCAGTTTAATGGAACAGATGTTCTGCCTAACCAAATACATCCCTCTGAAGTAACAAGGCGCAGCCTTCATGCTTAAAGGCTACAAAGAATTTTCGGTGCTCCTTTTGGTGTGTGTGTGTGCGTGCGCATGCTCAAAGTGAAGATTTCCCATCATTATAATTACCCTTCAGAAAAAGGAAAAGGCAGAATGAAGCCGTAGTAAATTTCATTAAATATTCAGTACATTTTAAATGCATTATGAGTGGCATGATTCAATGTTAGGAAGAAGAGGGGAGGGGAGGTAAACCCCCTTTCACTACTTTGCATGTTGAGTTATCGGCTGTATCGCAGGACCTTTCCACAAAGCAGAAAATAATTTTATTTTGCCCTATAGACATTAGCATGCTGTTAAATGTAGATATTACACTATAATCTACAGCTGTAGTAAAAATGAGACATTATTTCTATTCCCTGAGAGCTGAAACTCATCTCATCTCTATTACTTTATTGCCTGCTTTGCTCAATGAAATGTTTAGATAATCCAAATTCCCGCTGCAATCGAAATGTTACAGATGACACACACTTCCTTTCTAATTTTCCTTGACAATCGTGAGACCTGGGCTGGCTTTGAGTTTGAGGTTCCCTCACCATGTCACCTTCTAATGGTGGCTGCTCAAATCCAGAGGAAGTCCTTTTCCTCCTCTTCTTTATTTCTGCTCACACACTGGCGTATCATTGGATATGTTTGCCACCAAGATAGAGAGGCAAAATAGTAGAGCTGGCGGTGTGAGTACTAAGGAACTGTTATTATACTTGCCTTCAGTGTCTGTCAGGGCTCAGCATAACTGTGGGGCATTGTGGGGAATTACAATGGACTCTGTATTACCAGGAAATGGGTAGCATCATTCGCATTGGCAGGTTCTTGGCAGCAGCGCAAGGATATTAGCTACTCCAATGAGACTTCTGTGGGAAAGCATACCTAATGCTCTGTTCTTACATTAAGAAACTGTGGCAATTTATAATGAAGGTGGAGGAACCAAATGCATAGTGGTGCCATTTTGATTGCCCAAAGTTCCAGAAAGGCAATCCATTTGTCTGTCACTACCTTGCTGTACACGTGCATATTAACACTCACGCTGTTGTACTGGAAAGGATGATTGCTATCTCTCTCTCCATCTGGTAATCAGTTCGAGGCACCTATGCTGCCTGTACACCATTGATAGGAATAACATGTGCAAAGGTTTTCTACCACATACTAGTGGCACTGTTTATTGTGGGTCTTTTTTTTTCAAAGTAGACTAATGAAGTGGAGCATAACTCCATCTGCTTTCTACTAGATTTACTCCTTGGTATCTTTAGATAGCTCTTTGTCAGCCGGTGGAGTCATATACACTTTCCGATTACTAAAACATCTGTTCCAAAACATTTCCATCAATCTCATAGAACTCCACATTTCAGGTGGTCCTCAGTCACAGTGGGGTATAAATTGCCATGTGTTACTTCAAGGCTATCCCTAGTTAACATGGGAGGGAGTTTCTCTTATTAATTTTGAGATTTAATTCTCTTCCCACATCTTAATTGTAAGATAAAATGATGGCAATAGATAAAAAAACATATCCAGAGCTTTGGACGGCAAAGTCACCATAAGTATTATAACTTGCATGAGGAGTTGTGTGGCTCAGTACGCAACTGACAAGGGATCCGCTGACTCCTGGACTTAGGGCAATTTTCCTCCAAAGGTTATATTATTTGCATAACCATCCTACCATCTCACATTACAAGTACTCAACAGACAACCAATACCATCTTCACAGAAGCCTGTATTTGGAAGGAGCCTTGAGCTTCCTGTTTGTATAATCTGTTTTTCTCTTAGTACAGAATTAGAAGGACCTCCAGAAGCATGGCTGAAAAGACCTCTTTGTGACACGTTACAGAGCTGCTCCCAGAATAGACAGTACAGTACTGGGGGTTTGGACCCAGTATGAAGACGCTTCCTATGTACCCTTAGCCATACACCTACACCCATTTGAGACCAAAGAATGGTACAAAGAGTAAATAAAACATTTTCTACATGTTATTTGTATGTTTAAAGCCAAGTTCTACATTGAGTGAACCATTTTGAATACAATTCAGGTATTAAATCAGACTATTTTGTACCCTCGCCATTAATCTAAATACTTGATTAACGGAAACAAGAAAATGATGGCTACTATCCAACTGTACTCATGGGCAATAAATCACACATATCAGTTGGCATTTCTTGAGTAAGCCATAGATTTTTATGTACCTGAGCATAAGCACTGAGTCAGGGCAGTAGGAGGCCCCAATGTGCATTTTGGTATCCATCAATATGCCTGTAGATATGCACCTGAGATGACTATATATTCTAGACTAGCACGATGGAAAGTACATCACAGTAGATTTAAAAAATGACTCTCCACCTTTATCAGTTACTTACATGGAAGACTATTTTGGCAGATAAATGTCTCTTATTGGAATAAAGGGCTGTGTTTAGATGCTGCTTGCTTTGGCTGCATAATACTGAGAAAACCCAGACTCCAGTTTATCAAATTCCACCGATACACCTGGTTCTCTCATACCTGAGTCACTGGGATAAGTGTAATAAGGAAGGGTGCCTGGACTTACAAAGGAGGAGGTCCAGATTAGCCGGAGTGCCCACTTATTGTTTATTTAAAATATTTTTATCCCGCCTTTCTTGTTGTTGCGTGCCATCAAGTTGCTCCGAAATCATGGTGTCCCTAATAAGTTTTAAAGGAATGTAATAGAGATGTCCAAGGAATAGTTTATCAACGCCACTCCACACTGAGTTTTCATGAACTAGGTGAGACTTGAGACAGGTCTCCAGAGTCCTAGTTCAACATTCTGGCATAAACCCTGTTGCATAACTTTGGATCAGGCACTGGGAACATTTAATTTACATGAATTAAAAGCTCCCTACCCATCCACCCACACACCCATTTTAGGTTCTGAGGTTCCCCCAGACTCCCTTTTGCTCTGGGGAAAAATGGACCTTGAGATGGGTGGGTGAATCTTTCAAAATCAAACCCCCCCCCCCAGATCAGTGGTGGTTTGATCCCAGTGGCAGCCATCTATGGCAATCTTTCCCTCTTAAAGGCTCCCACACACACACATTATTCCAAGGTTCCCCAAGGCTTCCCGAGGCCGAAAGGGAGCTCAAGGGAGCCTCAGAACTGGGAGAACAGTGTGAGTTAAATGTTTCTGGTGCACAATCCAGGTTGTGTATGGGGCATAGTTACATGACAGGATTTTTCCTCTGTCTACCACACTACATTGGCTGTCCTAGGATACATTACCAAAAGGGAAGACTTCCTCCTCCTAAGAAGAGGACAAAGGAAGACTGAATTGCTTTAACTATGTATGTTAAAGTAAAAATGTTAAAGATTTACTGTTTTTGTGAAAGAGATAACAGAAAGTTGTTTTGGTTATGTGCTAATATTGTGATAATTATTTACTTATTTTTATAATTTCTTTTTCAAATGCAATAAAAATTAAAAGTTTTTAAAAAAACAATGTATGTTAAGTAATGCATACAGAATTAGAATAGTAGAGATTGCTATTGTTGCGAACCTCATGTCCCTTGTTTATTATTCCTTCACAAGGGTCCACAGGCATGTTCCCTATTTATTGAAGTGAAATAGTACAGTGGTGCCCCGCATAGCGACGATCATCCGTTCCGGAAAAATCGTCGCTATCCAGATTCATTGCTATGCAAAAAGAAAAAGCCCATAGGAATGCATTAAAACCCGTTTAATGTGTTCCTATGGGCAAAAAACTCACCATTATGTGAAAATCCTCCATACGGCCGCCATTTTCGCTGCCTGGTATGCGAGGAATGGGCGCGAAAACATGGCGGGTGGCCATTTTTTCCGGCCGCCATTTTGGAACTGCCGATCAGCTGTTTTTAAAACATCGCTTTGCGAAAATCGGCAAGCAAAATAGCTTATCGATCATCGCAAAGTGATTTTTTGCCATTAAAAAGATCGCAATGCGATTGCTTTTGCGATCGCAAAAAACAAATCGCTATGCAGATTCATCGTTAAATGGGGCACTCGTTAAGCGAGGCACCACTGTATTCCAAACAGTATTAGAAGTCTTTCAGGTAATCAAAGTTCATTGGCCTTAGTTTATCAGTTCCCTCATTACTTTGTTTCTCTTTGTTTACAGTTTCATAAACACATTACCAACCTATCTCTTTCTAGCCAGTTCTTTTTATCTCCTCATCAGTTCCCTAACCGATCCCTAACTCATCCCTATCTCATCCCTAGCTGATTGCTCCTCCTTCAAGCAAGCCTCATATATCAATTGACTCTGCCTCTCCAGCTCTGTCATAGGCTCGTACAAATAAGTTCTTGAGTGTGAGTTGCAGGAGTGATAGGGCCAATCACCACAGGCATGATCCGGAATTTTGCTTATAATTTAAATAGAATAGCAATGCATTTTAGTCAAATAGGGAGATAGTGGCCAATTGACAGGTGTGTCAGCTGAGCTTGCTGTCCAGGTGCCCAAGGTGAATGGGCCATTTCAAGGTCACTGATTTCTTATCCTCATTGAGCTCCTTTTCCCCTTTTTTGGAATCATACTTGGACTGGACGGCCCTTCAAATGAAGGACACCTTCAAAAGGAGGACCATCCTCTCGATATTATAACCAAAGTTACTTGCCCATTTTATCATCGTCTCCTTTATCCTCTCATCCTGATGTGAAAAGAGTGTTGTAAAATGATTAAGCCGGTAAACTTAAGAGAAAATACCCTCAAAATGTTTTAAGATGGCACTACACCTCTGTAAAGCTGGCAAAAATGTCAGAGGGTAGCAGCAATATTTGTTGGAAATGTTAAAAAAAAAGCAGGAACTTATTATCATATGTGGTGGACATGTGAAAAAGCCAAGGGTTATTGGTTAAAGCTGTGGGAAATAATAAAAAGAGTCACTCAACAGAAATTAAATTTTAAACCTGAAATAGCACTACTAAATATTATGCCAGAAATTACTGATAAGAAAATTAAATATTGTTTGATGTATATATTTGTAGCAGCTCGGTTACTCTGGGCACAAAAATGGAAAAGTGAAGATATAACTATGACGGAGAAGTTCCTGAAGAAGTTGTTGGATATCGCAGAACTAGACACACTCTCAGAAGCACTACGAGACCAACCACGGGACTATGTAAAACAAAGCTGGAACTTAATATATGTTTGGGCCCAGGGACAGATCAAAGCTTAGGGCAAAATGATTTATGTGTTTTTTTTTTCAAAGCTCTCTGGAAACTTGAGAAATTTGGGACTTAAATGAGGTTGGAATCTCTGTCCTCAAAAGGGGGGAGGGGGATTTTTTTTAATTATTATTTTTATTTTTATTTCTTTTATACTGTATTTTGTTGTAGTTTGTAGATTTATATGTTAAAATAAAAAAAATATTCACACAAAAAAGGAGGACCATCCTCTGACAAACTTTCATAATCCTCATAATTACCTTCATAATCTGAGGTCCCTAAATGATATGACTACGTGCAAAACCAGCAACACTAGCTTTCTCCCACTCTCACCTCCCTGTTGAAAGGAATCATCTAGCCAACACCAGTTCCAGCTCCACCCGGTCTTCCCCCATCTCTGGAAACCCATCTGGCCTTAATGAAATCTCCCAGGGCTCTGTGCCTTTAGAATTATGCTGCCCTCTTCAGGCCCAGATTTAACCCTTCCCCCATGGGCCCTTTGCAATGGCCTCCCTAGAGAATGGTTGGGGTTGAGTCTAGCAGGTTCTGAAGCAAAGCAGTCAGGCATAAACTTTCACGACGCTCTGCATTATTCTGGTGAGTTGTAGTTCTGCCAGGCCTTAGGAGGTTTATATTTGTGTCTTAAACGGCATGAGTTTTATTTGCCAAGACAGCGAGGAACCATTCCCTGCTACGATTGCCCTATATTCTTCCAGTTCACCACAGCTCTTCGACACACTGGTGCCTTTTCAGCTGCAGGTGTTGCTGTCAGTTCTCTCACTAGATTAATTTCAGCAAGTTTGGTGCAGCAATTATCTTCAGGTGATAAAGGCCAAAGTTAAGATTAGGAAGTATATTTGGAATGCGGGGGGGGGAGGGGAGAGAAGGGGAACATACCCTGCTCTGACAGAAAACTGCAATACAATAGATAATACTTATCATCAAAAAACGGGCATCCAAACAAGCAGGCAGCTTCTACATGTGATAAAGTGATCACACCAAGACAACTGAAGGGAGGAGGTTGTTGTTCTGAAGGATAATTTATGTAATAACATTGGTTTTCTGTTAAAGCATTTCCCCCAGATGATTAATCCTTTGATTCTGCTAAAGGGGCTTCCTTGGATCTGGGCCTTCACAATTAAAACAAAATTAGCTGCTGCGCTTAACCAGACAAAGTAGAATCTAAAACAGTGATCACTTTCAAAGAAAGGGAAAATCTGTCAGCCAGTAGTTGTACCCCAGTGTGTAAACTATTTACACTGCATTACAAGAACTGTTTCTCAGAGGAATTGATGCCATTGGTTAACTCACAGAAAAGACTGTACAGAATTCTACTATTTGCACAGGCAGAAGACGTTAATAGAAGACGTTAACCAAACTGGCTAAGTTTGCACAACACTCCTGCAGAGTTGCATTTTTGCCTTGGCATGTATGTACACACCCCAAACTGTTTTAACTGCAAAACGTGTCAGGTCAAGGACAAGTATAGGTTAAAAACAGTGATGGAGAATAAATACACTCAGGTCCCAAAGTAAGCCAAGCCCCCAAGGGGAACTGACAGCAATATAGCTCTAAACCAGTAGCACCCAATCCTGGGTTCTGAGGCGTTCTTGGACTGCACCTCCCAGAAATCCTGGCCAGCGAAGCTGGGAAGCTGGTGGTGAAGGCTTCTGGGAGGTTTAGTCCAATCACACTTGGGCACCCAAGGTTGGGAACCAATGTTCTAGACTGAGTTTGTCAAGAACCGGGAGCCCTGTATTCTCTCCCTCTTGTGCTCCAAATCTGGTGGACCACAACATCCTCCATTTTTACCCAGATTTCTTGGACCAGTCAGTTTATAATAATTTTCTTTTATCCTTACTGACATACATTTAAATCTTCTTTTATCCCAAATATTTTCCCATACTTTGGTACTTATTTCCCTTCTGAAATCCATTTCCCATGATACCTTAAATGCATCATGTTAATCTTCCACTTCTATTAGCGTCTTATAAATCTTACTCATCAACCCTCTTTATAACTTAATGTCTCGTTTTTTCCCTTAATACAACCATCTCTTCAAATTTCATAAGATCCGTACATTTCCCATTTTTTCAACCCATCCTTTAGTCCATTGCTCCAGTTGCATCAGATTAAGACAAGATTATTCCCCTTGCAATACTAATCTTTATTGTTGAACCTAAGCTTGCAAGCTCATTTCCCCGTTTGGGAGATGCATCAGATAAAATCTATGGTGTGCATTCTGAGGCTTTGTACAAAAAGTCCTACCTATTCTGTACCCATTGAGTACACATCTGAATGCAGGCAGGCAATAAGCAGTTCTTTTTCTGTTAGCCGTTGAGTGTTTCTCATTTGTGCAGTGTTTGATCCCTCCGTGTGAATTTTCCTTTTGACTCTGGGCCTGGGCATACTGTCTGTAATGAGTGACACACCAATAGCTGTCCAGCAAACACAGCATAGTAGTGCCCTGTCTGTTGGAGGGTTTGCAAGATGTTTGGCCATCCTTGTGGAATCTCTACTGCCTCTGTGACTCGGCTGATTTCTTTCCATCCTGGACAAACATCACAGTACAATGTCATGACTTCAGGGTGGCAGTAGAATTCTGAGGAAGTCTGTGGGAATAGCTGTAAGCCTTGCTATGTTATCTCTTGCCTCAATCAGTATTATTCTGATCATGCTATTTGTCTACTAGAAAGTGGGAAGAGCCAAGATTATATTGAACTCATATAAGACACACTGGCCACTTTTGTAACAAGACTGTGGGACTGACCTACCTATCCACAGACCCAATTTTTAAATCTTTAAAGAGCTGGGAAAGTTACTTTTTTTGGACTACAGACAGCGGTTATGCTGACTGGAGCATTGTAGGAGTTGTAATCCAGAAGAGTAATTCTCCCACACACTGTTGAAATATATATATATCTTTCTCTCTTTGTGTATGAGACAAAGAGAGGTGAAAACATTTTCAGTTTTATCAATACAAAAAGAGGCAGTCAGAATCAGATGTTTTTTTGTGTGTGTGTCTGACACACACAAAAGTTGATAATTATGCTAATTAGGACAGAGTAATTTGTTCTGTAGTCTCTCCAACAAATGAGGGGAAAATAGAAAGGGCATCACATTTGTCTAGATAAAGAGGGTTTATTTATGTGTTTGCCTCCTCAAGATAAAAGCGCATCATTAAAGCTGTACATCATATTATTGTTTTATCTGGTATGTTGTGGTAAGTGAACGGTAAGAATGAATATAATCAAGAGAGTTCCTTGCACAGATAAGATGTTTTTCTAACCAGAAAATAGCTCCAAGTACGTGAATACTTTATTATTTGTTTCTTTGATAAAAACATATTTCTAGCACAAGTGTAATTAAAGGCCATTAAATAATAACTTTGAAGTACTGTGTTATTTTCAGATTTGCCACGGGACTGCATCCCCATCAATCTCATACTAAAAATTTCATTTACAGGCTAAAGGCCTATAGTTTGGAAATCAAGTCTATGAATATTGGTGTTCCCAATACTTTGCTGTTCTGTAGATAAGCTATGATCAAGATGATGAGAGTACCGTAAATTAGTATAGCTCAGGTGCATATTTTTCTATGACATCATCTTGGTTGTGGAAAGGTTAACAAGTCAGCCAGGGAGTGACAGGTTGTAACTAACAGCTGCATGAGAGGAAGGTAGCCTTGTGCAACCAATCTTTCTGTTCCACCATCCCATCCTAAAATTCTGTAGACCCGCAGATAACCTTCTCCAGAAATTTGAGGAACATCCTGAACAACATGGGAACTGCCAGGGAAAGGAGGGAATCACATGAAACCAAGGGAAGGGATCTTGTGTCAACAAAACTCAGAATCTGACTAAATGGCATCTCATTTCAGTTCATTTCATGTCACTGCAGAGGGGTTTCCCCAAGGAGTATTGGCTCTGGGACCTAAATGCCACTCAATGGTAATCATTCTTTAGTTTTAAATCTATATATTCATGTAGCCATGTTTTATTGGTTTATGGACTTTCATTTATTATTTTTGGTGGAGGGGCAGGAGGGAGATAGGGCTTATGTTAACTGTAATGACCATCCAGAGTAGTAGTTTCCACTAAAGAAGGGATGTATAGATGCTAGAAAGGAATGAATGAATGAATATTTTCCTCATCTGTCTTATATGACCTTTATTTTGTCACTGGTCATTGAAAGGCAAACTTGGACTGAATATGTATATCAGATTGCTGAAGCTTTCATTTTTGAGGAAATGTTGTGGGGGTGGGTGGGATGGAAATATTTTATATTTATAATTGTAAGGAATATACAAATTTCTCTCACTGATTTGGAGTTATCTGATCTGAAACAATTCCATTCCCCCATTGCATTTCTCTACAAGAAAGCCACAGTTCAGTTGAGAGCCTCCCTGTCCTCCATTTGGGAGTGCATGGGTGTGCAAGGGAGAAGGGTAAGAAAAAAAAGTTGGTTGTGCAATCTGTCTTCCACCAATATTAATCAAGTGCAATCAAGTCAATTCCAGTGTATGGCAACCCTTTTTCTAGATTTTTCAGGTAGGAAGTACTCAGAAGTGGTTTACCATTCCCTTCTTCTGGGAGTGCCCTGAGACTACTGTGCAGCTGGCCCAAGGTCGCACAGGCTGGTTTAACTCATAGGAGGCACCGTGGGGAATTGAACTCCCAACCTTTGACGCTGCAGCAAGGGACCTAAACCACTCAGGTATCCAGCCTGTCTTCCATTAACAACCCATTATCTTTCCATTCTGACTGATAGCAGTTGAAACAGGAAAAGTTACACTGTGACTAGGTAACTGCCAGTGGGGTTTTTTTAAATGATCAAAGTGGTTCTGGAACTACTTCAAGCTGGACCTGAAACAAAATACACAAAGAAAAAAGTGAAAAATGACATTCAGAGTATTCATTAGCAGCCATGTCAGTGTTCAGATGAGGGTACTATGCAGGATCTATGTAAAAACTGACCCAAAGGCATCACAATGATGGTTGCTTTTAACTTGGCTTTAGTATGGAACTAAGGACGCACAGTACTCAGGACATTCTGTTTCCTCTGTAGAGATCTATGCTCAAAATGGGCAAACATGTTCTCTGAATGCTTTTTGGTCAACCTATAACCACTGTACTTCTTTTCAGATGAGCACAATGAAATTTGGCTTAAACCTTTTTTACTTTGGGCCTTATTCTGCTTCGTTGTTGTTGTTGTTGGCACAGTTTTCCTCTGGTCCTCTAAAGTGTCAGGCAGGAGTTCTTACCAGTCCTCCCTGGATACGCCAGAGACTCGACTTGCAACCTTCAGCATGCAGAGCACTCTCCCAGTGAGCTGTGGCACCTCACACTTCCCTTTTGGCCGCCATTTTGAAGCCATCCTACCTTCTTTTAAAACTGTCCCACCTCCTTTCCTCTTAAACTTTATTCACCAGATGAGAGAATAATTTACCACTCTACTGAATGGATAGGCAAGATGCCCATCGTAAGTGTTTATTATCATAGTGATGGATTATTTTAAAAATTCTTAAGCATTCCTGTGAAAAGGACAAGATTAAATACCCAGTACAACGACAGTTGGCCTCCTTATTCCAAAGAATTCAAAAGTGAACTAACAGGTAAAAATCTATTGCCAAGATATTTTAGATTTAAGCTAAACTAAAAACCTTGTGCTGATATATTGTTTTAGAACTACTGTAACAACATTCATTTTATGTCTGAAGATGACTAATTCCTCAAGAATCTTATCTCCCTTATCAGAGAAGGGACTTATCTTTGAGATTCCCACTCTTATATTCCACAGTGGCAAAACTCAATGCATCTCAGTTTCCTCCGGATGCACAACGGGTCACACAGGGGATGTACAAGGGGTGGCGCAGAGGGTGTTCTTGCCATTTTGGAAGCCAGAGGACCTTACGTTGTGCAATCATTTGGTGCTACAGGAACTGCCAGGAGTACATCCAAAGAAGGATGAGTCCGTGTTGACCCATAGGAGTAAAGCAAAAGCCAAACTCCAAGAATTCACGAACGATAGAAATTTTCAAGCACCATAGAAATCTTTATCAGGCTAAATGGTAAAATACTCAAGAAGGGGAGAAAAGGCATGGAAGTCCAAATACATTGCTTACTGGCTTCAAGCCGTGAGGAACAGCAACCCAATTTCCAGGTTGAATCAGATATCCATATAACTGCTACCATGAAACTGTGGTAAGCTCTACTGGGGAGAGGAAGGGGGGGGCTTTCGTTGAGTTAAATAAATAAATAAATTAAAAAGGAAGGAAGGAAGGAAGGAAGGAAGGAAGGAAGGAAGGAAGGAAGGAAGGAAGGAAGGAAGGAAGGAAGGAGAATACCCAGCTTTGCAAAAAAAAACAGACAGTAGCAATATGCATCTGCAGTAGTTATGGGCAAAACACAAAAATGCTTTTGCTGACCTTCTCAAAGATACAAAGAAACCATTGTCCTCCTGCAGCAAAACTGGACTTTCAGTTTTACTTGTGGGATTAGGCAATTCCCCCTCCCTGTTATTCCCGCCTCCCCTGATAAAGAGTTCTATGGGGCCTGAAAGCTTTGGGCATTTAGAGTTCATTGTAGTAAAGTTATTGTCACCCATGGCTGGAGTAATAAAAACAACTTAATTGAGCAGGAAAGCCTTTTCTTTTTGTAATGGGCCAAAAAGTCCATCGTAGGCCAGGAATGATTCTCTAAGTGATCTAACCAATTGCCACAGCTATAAGGGGGTGCTAATCCTAACACCGCTGGACTTTGGAATGACACTGTTAGCTATTGATGCTGGGTCTTACTGTTCCTATCCTTATGGGTCTTGCAAGAAAATATGTAAAGCAGTCAAATCTGCCAGTAGAAAGAGTTGTTCCTGTTTATAAAGACCATTTGCAGTGGCTGTGTTTCGTGCCCTGCTTGTGTTATCTTCAGCATAAATCTCAGTGTCATCCGAGTCCTGTAATATCTCACAGACTGCATTTTGATTTCACCGAACATGTACCACGCCAAGATGAATAGGCTGCATTATTGCAAAAAATCACCTGTTTCCTGGAAATTATAATTTGCTGGACCTGTCCTTGCCCCTGGCAGAAGTATAATGCTTTTAATAATCTTGATTCCCTAAGTGATGCATTCACATCAAGACAATTGGATTGATATGAAAAGAGTTGGAAGGATTTTTTTTAAGTCCTTGGGGTTTTTTTTAAATTTTGTTCTTTTGGTGCCACCTAGAGGCCCCTTCGTTATACTCAACAGTTCTAGTAAAAGAGTGCCGTTATTCCCCCATTCCCCACAAAACTCTAAGGCTGTGACTACATGGATAAATAGTACAAGATTTGTTGTAAATAGTATGGGATTTGCTGTGGATGTAAAACGGATGGATTAGAATTTTTTAAACTGATTGCACGACACAAAGGGCAATGGAAATCAGCACGGTCCCTCTTTTCCTTCTGAAACAGAGTTTATTCCACTCACTGCTGGGGGCTTCTACTTTTTTAAAAGCTGGAGCCATTCAAATGGTGTTTCCCCCATGCAATCAGTTGTTTTATTCTCTAGAAGAACTGTGACTACGTAGCTTTCTGGTGTCATATGAAGCAGGCCATGACGTTTTAGACAGCAGGAACAGCCATCCCTGCAAACTTTTTCCCTCGTCACCCTGAAGTATTTTTATATTTTAAAAGAACAAACAAGCTTTAGTGCTAGATCATGCTATCTCTACATTGATATATTAGTTTAAAGCTAGAACGCCTCTCTACAGACAAAAAAAGAGAGATAAAAAGTAGAAACAACTCGAGAGCTACAGCAGATAACTATGTTTCCACAGTATATATGTGTATATTATGAAGAACTTTGGAAACCCTTTTCCCATCATGGTGATGCAACACTCCAGACAGCCCTCTGGCTTTACCATGGATCATAACAAAAGAGCTGGGCATCAGCAGAGGGCAGGATCAAAGGAAGCAGGGCTATGGGTTGTGGCACAAATCAAACTACATCAGATGGAGGAGCCAACGTGGCACTGGTGCTGAACCAATCCGTGGCCTCTATGTGATCACCTGATCTGAATAAGTGCTGCAAATGAAACCACGGTCAAGTTTAGGAAAGACACTTTTTCTTTTTTTTCCTTTTTGGAGGAGGGAAACTAAACTTCCCAGAACACTGGCAAATGGTAGCATCTGAAGGCTGAATCCTCTGCTTTCCTCCATGCTGGAGTCTATTACAAAGACCATTATTTGCCCTGTTCTTCTCCCAAACCCTGGGCTAGTATACAACATTTTTGCTGCCTGATGCAAAACAGCCAATGGCATCCTCCATCCATTCATTCAAGTCAAGATGACCTGGCACCCAAAGCCAGGCAAGTTAGATGTGTCCACCTTTCCTGTTAGACAAAAAAGTGCATTTACCTTATTAATGAGATATCTATCCCGCCTTTCCTCCTCCAGATAATGTAGCTTGCATTTTTTTTCACCATCACAACCACCCTGTGAAGTAGGTCTTTCTGAGAGTGAACGTGTGACTGGTTCAAGATCACCTACTGATTTTTCCAGGCCTGAGGTTAACTCTGTCTAATAGCACAACAGCATCTTAAAAAAGCAGAGACATCACCTTGCCGACAAAGGTCTGCATAGTCAAATCTATGGTATTTCCAATAGTGATGTATGGAAGTGAGAGCTGGACCATAAAGAAGGCTGACCGCCGAAGAATTGATGCTTTTGAATCGTGATGCTGGAGGAGACTCTTGAGAGTCCCCTGGACTGCTAGGAGATCAAACCTATCCAATCTAAAGGAAATCAACTCTGAGTGCTCACCGGAAGGACAGATCCTGAAGCTGAGGCTCCAATACTTTGGCCATCTCATAAAAAGACTCCCTGGAAAAGACCCTGATGTTGGGAAAGTGTAAAGGCAAGAGGAGAAGGGGACGTCAGAGGATGAGATGTTTGGATAGTGTCATTGAAGCTACCAACATGACCAAACTCCAAGAGGCAGTGGAAGACAGGAAGGCCTAGCATGCTCTGGTCCATGGGGTCACAAACAGTTGGTCACGACTTAACGACTAAACAACAAAATAGTAGGACTGACCCTGCCTGCCTTATACACGGGTAATCTATTTCTTTTAAACTGGAAGGAACAATTCACACCATCTTCTGCCTATAAATTGCCCACGTGAGGGAAACAGCAGAGGCCTTAATTCGAGCGCATCAAACATGTACAAATCAAAGACAGGATAAAAGAAGCAGGTGCTCACAGGCAAGGAAGCTTCACATAGGCCTGCCAACAGGACCAAGCCGGAAGCACCAACACACTCATCAGCATAACTGGCTGACATCTTATCGGCCTCCTGTGACAAGCTAACTGTGCTCCATTTCATGCTGCGTCTGCCTAGAAAAGCATAACAGGAAAGTTGCCTGACATGTCGCTCACAAGCCGACAGAAAATGAGTCTAATAGGAAAACATTTTCCATCAGGAGCCACTAAACCTCTTTAATGGGCTTCTAGGCAGAGGGAAAGGAGAGGCACAGGCCCACAGCTGCTGCCGTTTGAGGCAGCTTCATTGCCTCCAATAAGGTGACACTGATTGACAAACACAACCAGGCCCACTTGATAAAGGTCGGCTTCAATATCTCCTTCAGCCATCGTCTGCAGACTTTAATTAAGCAGAAATGCAGGGGGAGGCGTCATGAAAGCATTAGTTTGTTCAGCTGCTCTGTTTGTACAACTGCAAAGCTTTCAAAAGTTGCAAAAACCAGAACCCCCTCCAGCTGCTACCATTTGTTAGCACTTTGGGACATGTAGTAAAAACAAAAAAAACAAACAAACAAAAAACAAAACATCTCCCAAACTCTGGGCAGCTGCTATGCTGAAAATTACACCCATTATAAAGTTGGGTGTTTTCCTGCAGCCTCGTAGGGTCACACTCAGCAGGAGATTCCTTCAAAGCATCCTTTGTGGGCACGGCATCAAGAGAGATGACCTGCAAGAGGTCAGACAGTATTTGGTTCCTCCCCTGGGCTTGCCTCAGCTTGGCTGTGTTCCTCCATGTATATTTAAAGCCACCAGGGCATAATGGACCCACGGTTACACCAGTGACAGTGTCAAAGTGGGACTTGAGAGATTCTGCATTATAGCTCCCACAGGATCGTGATACTAATGGGATGATCTTGGGGCAGCCATTTTCTATCCTTCTGAGAGGGAAGTGGGGGGAGGGGAACCTGGGATACTCCTTCCATGGACCTGGGATATTCCTGTGCTCAATTACCCCAAATTATTATTATTTTTATATAATTTTTCCCCTCAGAACATTTTTTGTCCTCTTTAGGGACACTGGGAGGAATGTAGTCATGTTTTGTGGGTCCTCCAACACTTTTGCCTTCTATATCCCACCAAAGATCTCTTTTGTCACTAGAAGACACGGGGGGGGGGGGGGTTCAGTAAAATCTCGTTCTTGTAAGAAAACTTGAAGCCACAGGAGCATGCAGGGGTACAGCCTTGCAAAATCCAGATATGGCACACGCTGCCTTTAGACTTCTGGAAGGTGTCCACTTTTATCTTAGCGTTGTGCATCGGAGGGTATTTTCTTTCTCTGTGCATGGTGGGATAGCTTCAGTCTACTCATTTTTGTTATAGCAACAGTTCAAGCTTGACTTGATTGAAAATCCACTTTTCTGCTTAGGTTTTGTATTTGTGCCAGTCTCCTCCTACACATTTCAAATTTCAGTGCGTTGATTTTTGTCCATGTCTTTTTTTTGGGGGGGGGCTGTCTTTTTTCATGAAATATGGATGATTTTGACCTTCCAGTGACATTATCTGGAAGTAGAGTCATGGCAACTGGACTTCTTTCTTATTAAGTTGAAACGTTTTGCTACTCATCCAAGTATCTTCTTCTTCAGTCCGAGAAGTGTTGGTAGGGGACCCCTGATATATCTATCCTCCATGTTGGTTTTACCTCCCCCTGGTCTGAGCTAACAGTGGTCTTTCTGGTGGGTGTGATCCTGATCTTTCTGGGGAGGGATAAACTGTTAACAACTGTTAATGACCCATAACAATGGGTGGAGAAGGACTGCAGAAGTGGGATTTTCACTCACCCCTCCCCCGTCCTTTGTACATCTAACAAGTATATTCAGACCAGGGGGAAGTGAAACCAACGTGAAGGATATATCTGGGATCTCCTACCACCTCTCCTCAGACTGAAGAAGCTGCTTGGATGAGTAGTGAAACGTTTCAACCTAACAAGAAAGAAGTCCAGTTGCCATGACTCAACTTCCAGATAACCTCATCTGGATGACTGAGAATCTTCACAGATATATTCCAGTGACATTCTTTGCTAACTCCAACCTCCTCCTTTTTTAATTTCAAAAAACAAAGGGACATATTTTGGAAAACATGTACATAACATGTCCATAGAGCTTTTGGTGCAATGCTGTATAGCTTTTCTTCCTCAGCTTCCCTGACTCAGGGAAAGGGATTGGAACTTGGAACATAGCTTTCCAGTCTGCATTTGGCAGAGCAGGCATGGCAGTCAAGATGGTCTACAGCAGTGGTTCTTAACCTTGGGTTACTCAGGCATTTTTGAACTGCAACTCCCAGAAACCCCAGCCAGCACAACTGGTGTTGAAGGCTTCTGGGAGTTGCAGTCCAAAAACACCTGGGTAACCAAGGTTAAGAACCACTGGGCTACAGGACACTCTGTTGTGCTCACTACCATTCACACCTTTTCCAAAACAGCTCTGATAATAGCTTTGTGTTTGGGTGAGACGTGGTTGGTTGATGAAAAAGGGAGTCAACTTCTGGAATTTCCCCTTGCTTGGTGCATCTTTGTGAACGGAAGAATTGTAGACTCTGGGTTTGTTTTTATGCATGAATTTTCATCTTGACAGAGAAGCAATCACAGAAGACTAATTCAGCAAGTACTTCTGTGTAGAATCAATGTAATAGTAGTGGACTACAGAGTGAAATGCTCTGTCTGACAGCTGATACTTTGGGAAATTCACCATCAAACTGGTAGGACCTTCTAGCTACCTGGTGTTAGTTTCGTCTGCAGTCCTACATGTTTCGCACTGAATTTCTCAAAGTATCAGCTCATTAGTCTAACCTTCGGATACTTTGGAAAAGCTGCCATAAAAAGCACTAATCTCAGCTTCTGCTAGCATGAAAGAAAACACGAGGTGGGTGGATTGAGATAGACTGGATTTAGGCTGTTTGGTAGGTGGCATTATTCAGCTGGTGAACTGAACTTAGTAAAACATAACTAGTGACGTATAAACTCTCTTGGTTCAAACTGGGTCTGGGTTCAACAAAACCCAGTTTTCTACTCCCTAAATTAAAAATATATTGGATGTTTTATTTTATTTTGAAGAGAGAACTCAGTTTTAAATTTGTCAATACCACTCCATATTGTATTATTTTCCTCATGGGGAGCTCGTGTGCTATAATGGATGGAGTGTTGAACCAAGAAATCCATGTTTGAATCCACATTTGGCTACGGAAACTCATTGTAGAGTAAAAATAGAAAAACTTCTCCTTAAATATCTCACTTGCATAGGGTCACCATAAGCCAGAGTAAACTTGACAGCACATGACGTAACACTCCATTTTTACTGATGTAATCAGAAACATGACAAGCAGTCTAATCACTTTTCTTCAGCTCCTCCCCCGGCATACTGCAAACCCCTAGTGCTTTTTTTTCTATCTTGAAGACAACTGATCTTCACTAAATTTGTTGTCCAGAAAATGGGGAAGACAGCAATAAAAAATATGTCATCCAGTTCTGCTATGATCTAAAATAAAAATGGTGTGCTGTCACATATGGTGGCCCTTGCAAGAGTTTCTCAGATAGAAAGCATCCTCTGTGCAGCTCGCCCAAGGCCATACAGACTGGCTCTACTTGCAGGAGGCACAGTGGAGAATCAAACTCCCAACCCAGACTCCACAGCCAGATACTCAACTCCCTAAGCTAGTACTGCACCAACATAAAGGCATGAATGGTTTTTCTATTCCCCCAAAAAATATATAAATTTTGTTAGGGTATAATTCTCTATTCAGTGGTTTCCTACTGACATATTTACAAACTAATTACTCAGCACTCTTCACACTCTTCAGAAGTGACAGATGGATTCCCCCTCTGTCAGCAATAATCTCCTTATTGGGGGGCAGGTGGGCAATGAGTCACATATTAACTAAAAGGTCTGTAAGGTTGGTTTCAGCTATGTGCCATCAAGATGATTCTGACTTATGGCAACCCTTTCCAGGATCTTCTAGGTATAGCATACTCAGTAGTAGTTTATCTTTTGGGGAGGCTCTGGGACTGTGCACCTTGCTCAAAGCTACACAGGCTGCCTTTTCTTGTAGGAGGCATATCAGGGGATTGAACTCTGGCTCCACAGTCAAATACCTAACTCAGTGAACTATCCATCCAGCAATATCCAAATCTGAAGAACAGAGATGAACTCCAAGTATCTGTTGGATCCAGCCCACTTCCAGCAGTCCCTAGACAAAGCAGAGTCTCCAGAAAATGACCAAAACAGCTAGAAGGCAATCCTCTGCTGACCTTATGTGCATGTATTGCAGCTTCGTTGTGCCACCTGAACAATGACCACATGGAAGAATACTTAGCTACCTGCTAAAAAACACATGAGCAGAACTGCTAGATAGCCCAGTGGTTTAGGTCTCTGGCTGCAGAGACAGAGGTTGAGAGTTCAATTCCCCACTGGGCCTCCTTGACAAGGGCTGGACTAGATGATCCATAAGGTCCCTTCCAGCTCTGCAGTTTTAAGATTATTGTGACGAATCCCACTAAAACGATGCAAACGTTAACATCTTTTTCAGAATTGTGCTTAGTACTAGCCACTTTGGCTACAAAAACCGAAAGAGAATTTGCTTTCTTGACATAATCTCCTACAGGGGCATCTACCAACTGGCAAAGGTGTTTCCTGACACCAGTTCCTAACTGCTTGCTGACCATGCCATAAAGTGTAAAATTAAATGCAGTAACTGCCATGCAGTGACTATGATTAACTGTAATTTATTTTCTTTATCGTAAGTCCATTGTCTGCATGCTACCAGCTGTGAAATTGTGCAATAAGCCATAATTAAACAGTGAAAGAGAGTAAACAGAACTAGTTAAGTGTAATTTGGTGCAGAGAGAAACACAAGGTGACTTTATATGTTTTTATTATGAGCACAAAGCAGGAAGAAACAAACAAACAACTGCAGAACCAGAGGTTTAAATGAGTCCACAGTGATTGTAAAATGCTACTAAAGATCAGCTCACTCTACAAAATGGCAATGCTGCAAAGGATATCTTAGAAGGTCATTTTTCAACTCATCTGATTTATTTGAGGCTGCAGCCTTGCATGCATTTACATCACTGCGGCCAATTTGAGTTCAGTGAGGTTTAGCTCAGAAGAAAGGCTTCTTATATGCAACTAAACTGTTACATGTCAAGATCCAGCAGATGGATCTGCTGATGGAAGGAGCAACCTCACCTTTAACTTTACAGTCCTACACTGGGAATACTCTCCAGAGCCTGCGGTTTATGCAGTATGTAGAGAGATGTGCAGGGGAGGGGGACAGAATTATTGTGTTGCAGTAAGCAGTTGCCCATTTGCGCAGTGCTGGATGCATGCCGCAGTTACAGCTGGCGACATTGCACCCCACATTTACAACAGTGGCTTGGGCAGAATATAAGCAAAGGGCAGATACCTCTGTAACAGCCTCCCCTAACTCCCTTTTTGTGGCGAGCCACATAACATACCTTTCCATAATGATGTAACTGCGTAAGGGGAGGGCATGTTTAGACAACAGAGGCTGAGATGCACACGTAAACAAGCAACACAGGGGGCTTGTGGCACCTGAAAGACAACCAGGTTTTATTCGGTATAAGCTTTGGTGAGTTGTCTTCCATTTTTTCAGTTGGAGCTTTGGCTCACAAAACCTTATGTCACATAAAACCTGGTAACTTTTTGGGTGCTGCACAACTCCCTGATGGTTTCCCGGCAGTAGATTAGCACAGCTTGCCCCCACACACACACTTCAAAAATACCAAGTCTTTCTTCAACATTGCCAGTCAACCTATGTAAGAAATGCTACAGAGAAACTACAGCTTCTTCCTGCCTTTCGTTTTTTCAGACACCAAACCTACTTCTTGCCACTTTTCCCAGCCTCTTAAAGTTCTTCGGGCGGAATTGGCCTCACTCTGCCACTTCCTGTCGAAGGCTTGACTTCAGGCAGCTCTTCACCATGTTTGTACACACTTATTGTGACATCCACCATCTCACCACCGTACTTGTTCTTGACATTGATGCTGTACTTTCCCGAATCCTCTGAGGCCACTCCCTTGATTATTAGGCTGGCATACTTTCCTTGATCCAGTGCAACCACATAGTGCTCATTCAGGTCAAGCTCTTTCTCATTCTTGAACCAGACCACTGTGGGATCAGGATTACCAAACACTGTGCAGGTCAGATTCAGGGTCTGAAAGCAAAATGAAGGTGACAGTTGGGCGTTGATTCCCTCCATAATTCTGTATGCCAAAAATGTCAGGAAGCACAAACACACCACTCATTACTTCTGATCCCAACATGAAACCCAGCAGATACCGTATTTTTTCTGTGTACAAGATGATACTTTTGACTAAAATCTTTAGACTAAAAATTGATGGTCGTCTTATACATAGAAGTAAGCCAAGGAGAGAACCTCATGATTGCAAAACTGCCCATACCTTGCTTCTGCAAACAGGCTTCCTTCAATCACGAGGCTTAGCTGCCTCCCGTCAGGAGACTTAGCGTCCTACAGTCACAAGCCTTATGTAACTGATGTCAGCTGATGCTGAACAAACCAATGGGAACACACCTCGTTGGAGGTGGAGTGTGTGTGCAGTGCTCAGATGTGGGTGTCTTATATACGGAAAAATACGGTTAAGGGAATTACGACAAGTATGAATGAAAAGAAAGTTTTTAATTCCTGTGCCCCGTAAAAAAAGAAATTAGGGAGGAGTCACAGGGGACCACTGGGAGAGTAGGGACACACTCCCAATTGACAGATGGTTTTGCCTGATTTGGGGGCAATTTTCCTTTTTCACATCAGCCATTTTATACAGCAGCGGCATGTTTAGCAGTGGTATGGCCCTTTGTGGCTTCCAGTGCACCCAGACAGCTCCGTGATCTAAGGAAGCAGCCTGTCCTGCTTGGTTTAAATAGCCAGGGTCCATCTAGAAGGCCACTGCAGACTTGCCTGAAATGGGATATTCCCCCCCCCAAAAAAAAAACACAGAATGCTGTTGAGACATTTCAAAACATTTTTTTTTGTTTCCCCACTCCTAACGCCCTACACAGCACTTGTCGTTCCAGAACTGATTGGTCTAAAGCCAGAAGCCTCTGGAGATTCGTAATTGATTTCAGTCCGTAAGTGCCGTTGCTGAGTTATCTGCGGTTTTTGTTTTGCCCCCAAGGTTAATGACAGGAAGCCCTGCATTATGCCAATGTTTTGTGAAGCCCTTCTCTTTTAACCTGCAAACTCCTATTTCAAAAAGATATGCCAAAGTCAGGGAAAACCCTCTCATTCCCCCCCCCCGGCCATATTTTATTTATCTGAGCGTTTTCATCACCCTCTACTGCTGCCCTGTTGCCTTTCTCGTTTTAAAGGGCATCACCTATATTCTTTCTTTCAGCCCTCTCAGTGAGAGCTGTTGTCTCTCCTGTATACCCTGCATTACAGAATTCCTCTTTGAAAACAAAACAAAAAACTTTCCTGTGTGCTGACATAAATCAACTCCTTTAAAAGTTACTGGGGAATTAAAATCCCCCCCCCACCTTCCTAACCTCATTGTTGTACACAAAGTGCAGGCTAATCTACATTAAAAGTCTCTCTCTTTTTTCCTTTTCCTTTTCTTTACAGACTACTGCTGTGTGTTAATGCTCATGAAAAGCCTTTTAAACCCTCATCACTCTTCACAGATATGCCTAAGAGCCTGGGTTTTAGTTATATATTATTGTTTACTTAAGATATTTTTACCTCTCCTTTCTCCTTCAAAAGGACCCAAGGTGGTTTACATCATTAAAAGGATAATGTTTAAAAGCTAAAAACAGCAAGCATGCAAATATTTTTAAAAGAATTATCAAAATACTATATTAAACATTATTTTAAAAAATCAATACGAAAAAGACATTTAAAAGCCACAACAATCCATTTTTTTTAAAAAAAAAAAATCCTCTCAGACAGCCAGTCACCAAGAGAAAGTCTGCTTGAAGAGAAAGGTCTGTCTGGTTGCTGAAGGACAGCAAAGATGGGGCCAGCCTGGCCTCCTGTGGGAGGGAGTTCCAGAGTCTGAGAGCAGCCACAGAGAAGGCCCTCTCCTTCCCTGTGAGGGGGTAGTGGGACCAAGACACAGGCCTCCCCTGGTGAACATAACACCAGGGCAGGCTCATAAAATGAAATGTAGTCCTCATAATAGCTTGGGCCCAAGCTGTTCTGTGCTTTATAGGTTATAACCAGCACTTTGAATTATGCACGGAAGTGGATCAGCAGCCAAAGGAGCTGTTGTAATAGGGGGTGGGGGTTATATGATCCATGAAAGTTTTGAAAGATCTTCCTACACACACACCACGCCACACCATGCCACATCACCCAGCATAAGCACATTTTCATGCGATTTCAATATTTTCTGAAAAATAGACAGAATGGGGGTTACTTTTCAGGAATCCAAAAACCAAAAAAGGTTCTGAAGTTTATCCCAGTCTGACATCTCAGCTCAGTATCTGACAAAGCACCTTTGTCGTAAAATGCAAGGCAGACTCTTCCCATGCTAGAGACGTGGTTGAGGATAAGTGAAAAGCTGGAGTACCTTTGTTCTGCCCTAATAACAAGATACAGGGGAGCTGTAGCTGTGCTGGTACTGGAAGCAGTGCAAGGCCACACATGTTGGTACCCTACACACGGCTTTGCCAGCCAAAAACGGTGATGTGATCAGGCCAGGAGGTTGTGTAGCAATAAGTGGTTATAGTCTGTGTAACTTAAGACAATACTCAGAAACAGCCTCGGTAGCTATGCAATGTGTTTCCCCCTTACCTTGCCTTCCATTATAGTCACAACATCGGGCAATCCACCAATCACTTTTCCACGATCTATGAGTAGAAACACAATGCCATTACTATGCAAAGAGGATTATCTACAGCAGATTAATCCACATAAAATGTCAAACCACCTATAATAAGTTTGATGTATATCAAGGGTTTCCAAATTTCAGGCCTGAGAAGTTGTTGGACTTCAACTCCCAGAAATGTCAGTCATTCAAGCAAGTAATTGGGGACCTTGGGATTTGTAGTCCACCAAGACTACTGGTTTATATGTAGGCTAGAAATACTTTTGAGTCAGCACCTACTCTGGCACAGAATCTTAGCAAATGAGTAAGACACAAAATAGCTATGAAATCTCTGCATGCAGTCTTTCCTGTCAATTACATCCAATAGTGTAATCAATCCTGTAACATTTTTATACTTGGTTTGCTTCATGTTTTCTACTGACAAAATCTTCTGCCCACAAAACTTTAAAAAAAATTGGAAGACTGAAAAAGTAAAGATGGGAATTAACTAAAGATGAGGAAACTGCGAGAAATCTCACTTTGCGAGGGGAGGTTGGGTGGTTAGTTTTTGATTTGGACAACAACTCCCATAATGCCACATTTAGCATGGCCATGCCAGCTGTGGGATCCTACACTTTGTAGTCTGAAAACCCCAAATGATTTCTATTTCTGGAAAGGGCTACATTCCAGCACACTTGTTTATTGGGAGGGCTCATTCACAGGTGACAGAACCCTAGTTATGCCAATTCTTTTCACCCCTTTCCTGAAAATTAATTGGAATGCCTCTGTTTCTATTTCTATTTTTCATTTAATTAAACGGAACCATCACTTGAATTGTTATAAAATGTAGTTAACCTGGACCAAATACATTTCTGGATTTTGAGGCTCAGTCTCTAACGCTAAAATTAGAGTCTCCATTAAACCTGTAAGTAGGAAGTAGTGGTGGGGGGGTTGTATATAAACCTAAAAATGGAGGCCACCACTTATCTCTGCAGCAACAAAGGCAAGCGCTCCTGAAATTTTTCACTCCAGGAGGTTACCAAGTCTGTGTCTCTGGGTTTGACAGGCCCTGTGCGGACAATACTAGATGAATATTTTAACTGACCATTTCAAGGGAAATGATTGTTGCAGGCAATGCAAAATTACTAGCTTCTGTTGTAATAATGGTTCTGTTCATCAGGATGTCATCATAATGGTAGAGAAAAACGGAATAACATGATGAAATAAAACACCCCCCTGGAAACTCTGGCTTTAGGCTCCAATTCTAAGCGTATTATGAAGAAGCAATGTATAAAAATGCTTAGAGTTAACCTACCAGACCTATTCACCCCTGCTGTGAATGATAGACCATATAATCCCATTTATTATCTCTTCAGTCTTTTTCAGCGCTCATATTTCTTGTCACCACTAGCATCTAATCTGTTGTCCTTTCTCTCTAGTTAGCATAAACAGGGCAGGCAGAAAAACGAAAATATTGCCCAAGCCCTGGAACCATTCCACACTTCCTGTGGATTGCATCAAGCTTGGTGGGTTATGCCTGGCACTGACCTTCCTTCAGACAATACATGCAGCTCTCAGCATTTCCCTAGAGCAGCAGTCCCCAACCTTGGGTAGTCCAAGTGTTCATGGACTGCAAGTCCCAGAAACCCCAGTCAGCGGAGCTGGTGGCAAAGGCTTCTGGGAATTGCTGTCCAAGATCACCTGGGTTACCCAAGAATGGGAACCACGCTCTAGATGATGCTCACATTCAAAAGTATGGATGGAAGGCCTCATCTGTGTGTGCCTTTTCCTTCCCTTTTTGGTGAACTTCATTGAAAACCATAAAATGCTCAACATCCTCCTGGAATTTTCTTTTTTCATTTAAGAGAATGCTAGCTCCTGTTCTAACATAATGCAGCTTAACATTCCTCCCTAAAGAATAATGTACTTACTCTTCTCTGCAAAAGCAGCTGCCCTGAAATTGGGAGAAAGGGGGAGGGGAGAGACATTGCATTAGAATAATACCAACCGTCATATTAAGGCACTTGCAATGGTTCCGACTATTTCTTTAAAAAATAAAAATTATAAAGCTTACTTGAGTCGCTGGAATTCTGCATAGGCATCATCATATGCTGCAATGAAATGTTTTAATGCATTATAAAGTTTGCCTCTTCAGCATACTATCTTTAAAAAAAAACACCTCTGCATTATAGAGCAACATCCAAGAAAGTAGAAGCACAGGGATCAAAGCTGGAACTGTATCTTGAACATTCTTGGTGCTGTCAAAATGTCTTTTAATGAACAAAATACAAATGAACAGTAAAACAGCCCAGTTTTATAGAAAGATCAGTGCTGGGCTATGGATAAAGATTTCTACCTTGCCCAGAGAGATCAATGGTCCGCTTATGAGCATCCTTTCCATCAAACAACTCAAAGGTGTATTGCCCTTTATCTTTCTCTGTAGGCTCACAAATCTGCATCCAGGCGATTTCATCAGTGCCTCCAATCCTCATCTTCTCACTGGAAGAAATCTTAGATTCCCTTTAAAAAGAAAGAAAGAAAGAACACAAGCAGTTTGCAAAACATACATGCACAGTTTTGCTAGGCATTACTGTTAATCCCCTGAATAACGTCTAGGTTCCAAGCAGTGTTAAAACTATTTCCAAGCATCCAGGAGATCTTTGGACTCCTGTTTAAACAACAATTCCAATGCCATGTGGATTGGGATCAAGACCAGCCCCATCAATAGAAGTATTAGAGCAGCATCCTCAGACAGTAGATTTGGAGTATCATAAAAGAACAGCAAACATTTGTTTACTTTTCTGACATATTTTCTTCATTTTTTCCATGTTGCATTCATTCCATTCTTTTCTGAATCACTCAACAATGTTGGGGAAAAAAATCCATGTACAAATCTGCATGCATTATTATATGCCTATTTCTCAAAATATATGTTAATGTATAAAGAATGTATACATATGCTAAAGAACATATTTTTATACACACATATGCTGACTGTGGAGCTGGTATAGCTCAGTGGGTTCGACCACCTTGCTGTGGAGCCAGAGGCCAGGAGTTTGAATCTTCACTGTGCCTCCCAGGAGGGGAACCAGCCAAGATCATCCAGAATATGTGTGATTGGTGGTTTTACCTGCCCTGCCACCAGAAGAATGGACTAGTAAACCACTTCTGAGTACTGAGTATAATTATATTTTCAACATATTCATATTTTGCAAGCAATTTCTTTTAATATAATGCTTTTTGTATGTTTTGAAGGATACTTATTTTTGCACACTTTTTCTTAGTGTAACTATTTTTCATGCATTTATAATCAATCCATATTTTGTGTATTTTTTCTTAAATCCACAGAATTGTCATGCAAAATTCTTTGAAGTGCACATTCTTGAAAGGAACATATCAATACAGTTTGCACATTGATTCAGGAAGTACAACATTTAAGTTTTATTGAAATACGAGCTGAATGCAAATTTTCCCATCCCTATATTTGGCAAACCATCTTTGAACAAAAGGTCAGTCAAATGCATATTCTCTTGGCAGCTGTCCAATAGAATCAGTAGGATCCATGGACAGTGCCCGTCGCTTCAAATGACTTTAACACACTTACAAGAATGTACAGGGCCATAGGCCAGCAGCGGAAAATAAATCTACTCTTTCATTTAGTGATTTCATGACCAGCTCCAGCTTCAGAAAAACCAAGATGGGGGCTCCTTGCTCACTCAGGAGCTAACAAGCACTTACATCCAACATGACACTAGTGGTCATCCGCTAGCTAGTACAATAAGACTTTCCCATTCCTCTCAGTCTTCTATACCAGTCCAAGACAGACTTTGAAAGTGCAGGTACACGCTATGATACTGTGACAGAATGGGTCCCATCAGCAAAATAATTCTGTTCAATCTTGATCAGTGTATTTGACCAAAATCATGTTCTCTGCCTGAACCTAGAGGATATTTTTAAAATAATTTCGTAACATATGAAGGCTTATGAAAAATAAGAACTACCCTATTTCCCCGAAAATAAGCCCTAACCTGAGAAGAAGCCCTAGTATGATTTTTCAGGATGCTCATAATATAAACCCTACCCCCAAAAAAATAAGCCCTAGTTAAGTGAAACCCTGCCCTCCACCATTGTGAAGCAACCAGAAGATAACATGAGTGTATTTGAATAAATGTAGATTGTTGTACATGGAAAAAAACAAAACATCCCCTGAAAATAAGCCCTACTGCGTTTTGTGGAGCAAAAATTAATATAAGCCCCTGTCTTATTTTCAGGGAAACATGGTAGTTAGCCTTAAAGGTGCTGATGCACAGTGTAGCAGTGAACAGAATGGTGGACTAGAACTCAGGAGGCCTGGATTTGAATCCCCACTTGGCCACAGAAACTCACTGCGGGATGTGGAAGTGGTAAAACCATTCCTCAAATACTTCACTTATCTTGAAATCCCTATTGGGGGTCACTATAAATCAGTTGCAACTTGACAGCACATAAAGCAAAACTTAAAGATGCTACAAGACTTCTGATTTCTCATGCGCTGCGTTTGGTTGGTTGGTTGGTTTGTTCCATTCTTGAAAGGCTACAACTTTCTCCCACTTTGAATTTATTTTATATTTATTGTCTATTCAGCTTTCAAGTCAATAATCTATATGCAGCTTTAAAGGCGGTGTTTTTTCTTAAGGGAAGAACATCTGTCACCCAGGGAGGGTTCTACTGCTTCTGCTATTTATCATTTATAGTGCTTTCAAGATGTGCATAGCATTTTTCAGGGTAAAAGAAGAGAGATATGCGGAGAGACAAATGAGGAGGAATGGCAGCAAGAGGATGGAGAAAGAGAAAAGATGAAAGGAGAACCAACAGGAGAGCAAGCTAAAGTGATTCTTGTGTGATTAGATTCATCAAAGTTTTGTGACTACAAGAAGGTAGGGAATAGAAGTAGAAGAGGGACAGGGCTTTCAGCTAGAAGCAGGGTACATGTTTTGCATGTGGAAGGGCTTGGGTTTAATCCCTGACATTGTCTGGTATGACTGGGAGAGACCCAGCCTGAAAGCAGATGCCAGTCAGTGTTGGCAATCCTGAGCTAGGTTGGCTGGCAGTCAAGATCCAGGATATAGCAGGGTCTTGTTATGTTCCTATCAGCAGAATGAGCAGCATGTATTCAAATGTCTTCAGGCATATGCAGAGGCACAGAAGATGACGCAGATGACTTTGCTACAAGGAATGGGGAAGTTGAACAATATGCCTTTCTCTTGCATTCAGATGTTTTTAGTTTTTCTCTCCCTAATATGAAAACTTTAGCAAATTTCAGTAAATTGTTTTAAAAATGAAATTCTCCTCCACTTCCACTGGCCAAATTTTAAAGATACTGTACAGTTATTTCCAGCACGGGATGATCACAGCCTTATATAGGGTTATGCCTGAAAGGGCAAAGAGCTAAATGGGCTGGGTCTTTTCCGAGAATCAGCCTGTAGTTCTGTGCTTGCTTTACATGTCCCTCTCAAAGGAAAAGGACTAGTTATGTCCACAGTTTGCATAAATTATGAGGGCCTCAAGGAGAAACAATACCATTCTTCCTCTCTCTCTCTCTCTCTCTCTCTCTCTCTCTCTCTCTCTCTCTCTCTCTCTCTCTCTCTCTCTCTCTCTCTCTCTCTCTCTCTCTCTATCTCTTGCCTGGAAGCCAAGAATTTCATGGGGCTTGAACATTCATTATTAAGTGCCTCATTGAGCGGAGACAACCTAAATGATTGTGAGTGAAGAATTTATCCAATATTGTTTACCTCCCTATTGAAGATTCTTAAGCCGGGCACCAGCGCATTTTCAGTCATTTCATTTTCAAGAAGTTACTTGAGATGTGCAATATTTGAACTGTTCTTTTGTGCTCAACATTAAAAAAACAAACACAAAGAGTTCAACAGCAGCCAGTGGTGTGGTGTGGGTAGCCAGCACCCTGGGCAAGGGGGCAATGCGTGGCCAGGGCAGGGCACAGTGGCAGGTGAAGTCCCTGGGGTGCTGTCATGAAGCGGCCGCAGAGTCACTTGTGGCAGAGGGCCCAGCACCCCTGGTGGCTCAGAGTTGGACTGGCAGGAGGGGAAAGATGAGTGCAAGGAGTGGCTGCAGGAGCACAGCAGCCCGTGCACCCCTAAATATTTTGTGCCCAAGGCGACTGCTTCTATAGCTCCACACACACGCTGTGCCACCGAGAGCAGCAGATGAGAAAGACAGAGGGTGAAGAAGGATGAGGAAGAACTCAGGGTTCGATCCAGCCCTAGAATCCCCATTTCCTCCATTACACAAAAGCTGCCTTTTCTTTTTATCAACGTTGAAATAAATAATTAAATAAATCAATTCAAACAGAAATAATCTAACCTAATGATAACAGAGGACTAATTGGGAAAGAGTGGAACACTGATGGCTTTTCTTGGCTGTCCTGCCTTCAGCTTGCCTGACCCAACAGACTTCAAGATGGAAACTCAGTTCGATTCCCTGCAGTGTGATGAGTGGATGATTGCAGGCTGGCTTTAGGATTTGTTTTATGCTTCCCTACGATGCAAAGTGCCGGGATGATTCAGGGCTGACTGGGGATTTGCCTGCCATGCTGCCAGCTGTGCTGATGACAGTATGAAAAACAGGGATTGGCTCCTTTCTTATGAAAGTCTTGACGCCTGAGAAGTTAATTTATTCGAGTTTTAAAAGCAAGTTAGAGAGGCGCATTGGGAATTGAACTTTTTTATTCCCTCCAATATCAGAATCAGTTTTTTTTTTAATTTGCAAGTCACTAAATGCAAAGCAAATTTTATCCAGGATTCAGGACTCTGCTCTCACTTACCTGTGATACCAACTTGCTTTCATTTCCTCTGTGTAGTATTTCATGAAGCACTGCAGTCTAATTCCTTCTGGAGTGCAGTGGATCTTCAGCTCAGAAGCCGATTTACCTGCGGGCGTAAACAGTTATTCAGACCACCTTGAGTTTTCTAAGAGGTAAGCAGGGCATTTTGGAGGTCACTCATCCATAGGGTCACAGCCATATACGCCTGCGGTTTCTTTCACCTGAACAACTGATTGTTCAGTTAATAAGCAAACAGCAGACGAGCAGATGCTCCAAATCACATTTATTAAAGGACGGTCATGGCACTAGGTCAATAAAATGATGTTGAATCAGTGGATATATTTCCAATGTCAGATGTTTGTCATGTGTTTAATTATCGTTATTTTTAAAAAAGACAAGTAGAGATGGGCACAAACTGCCAGTTGTGCAGTTCATCTTTTGGCCAAACAGGTGTGCACTGCTTCCCAGCCCCACCTCCTCTCGTGGGCAACCACTCAGAGGCAGCACCTCTGCTGCCCTGCCCTGCCTCCTCCAGATGTTGCATCTGAGTGGGTGCCTGTCGGGGGAGGCAGGGCTGGGAAGTGCCAAAAAAAACCAGTCTATTTGTATTTTAATAATAATAATGATAATGATAACAACAACAACAACAACAACAACAACAACAACAACACCTGACAAACATTGATGTTGCAAATAAATCCACTTATTCAGCATCATTTTATTGATGGGTTTGTGCCCATCTTTAAATACAAGATAGTTTACAGGTATTATTCACCAGAATCCTATTATGTACTTCCTTCCATTGGCATTAAGACCAGCAGCATAACTTTCAGCAGCAAATTGCTATAAGTTAAGAAGTTGAAATGTAGGCATTTTCTACCACACCTCAAGTCATGAGATTGATGTGCAACAGGAAATACCTGCTCAGACTCCTTACCTTATGGCAATTTCCTGCACAAAATTATACTGATGATATCACACAAGTGGGTGTAACTAATAGGATTCTGACCATGATGATGGTAATGATGGCTATGACTACTACCACTTTTATTTCTATTGTTGAAATTTTGTTGCTCTGTTATACAAAAGGTGTAATATTTAGTTATTCCTAGCTGGTAGTTAACAAGTTTCTACTGGGAATTTCGGACTCACACAACCTCCTCCAAAGGATTTCAGCAGGGACTTGTTAATTGCCATGTGTGAAAATGTAATGTTACATATTTTACATAACAAAGTGACAATATTTCAGCCTTATATAAACCATTGTGAATGTCAAGAAGCTGCCGATTGTTGTCTGCTGACAAGATTTTTAAAAGCCACATTAAACAAATGAGAAAAATCTGACTTTTTTCATAAATCTCAGAGTAAGCGCCATCAGCAAACATCCAAATAGTCTAATCTGCAAAATATACTAATGGAGAACATTTCCACTGTGCCTCCTTGACAGGGGCTGGTCTAGACGATCCATAGGGTGGGTCCCTTCCAACTCTGCAGTTCTAAGATGATGATGATGATGATGATGACGACGACGATTTGCTACACTATGATAGTAAATGTCCAAAACAAACATCTTTACCAATGTTTTTAGCATTTTCAGCTAGGTGACTTGAATTCTTAGTTCTTGGTAGTCACAAATATTCACCGTATTTCTGGTGTTTACCATAGCACCTGTATTCCTGTACAAATTGCTGCACTGATTTTAAGGTAATTTAAGGCTGGCTTGACAGCTCACTGAATTGGACCACCTGGATTTTGATTCCCAGGAGAAGAGGCAGCCTGTGTAGCCTTGGGCAAAATGCCTGGTCCCAGAGCATCCCCAGAAGATGAGACTGGAAAACCCACCTGTAAGTACTCTTTACAATCTCCATAAGTTAAAATCACTTTGATGGCATGCAATTATGAATTCAGTTATACACTACAGCATCTTTCCAAATGATGGGGTGGATCCGTACTTAAAAGGACAAAGCCGTAGTAAGTTTCCATCACAAGCCAACAAATGGTATTTTCCAACAACTTTTCCATAAAACAAAGATAGTAAAGGTAAAGGTTCCCCTTGACAATTTTTGTCCAGTCGTGTTCGACTCTAGGGGGCGGTGCTCATCCCCGTTTCCAAGCCATAGAGCCAGCATTTTGTCTGAAGACAATCTTCCGTGGTCACATGGCCAGTGCGACTTAGACACGGAACGCTGTTACCTTCCCACCGAAGTGGTCCCTATTTATCTACTTGCATTTGCGTGCTTTTGAGCCGCTAGGTTGGCGGGAGCTGGGAGAAGCAAAACAAAGATAGATAGAAACAAAATGTATCCTCCCTGTTTCATGTGTATTAAGGAAGTCAAATACTTCATCAGAATGTTAACTGGATACTAGGAGAAGAATATTGATTGCTAAGGAATTTTTGCTCTCATTGACAACTGGAACCCTCAAGTTTCAAACAGATTCAATGTATTTTCAAAATGAAGTAGAAATAAAGTTTACTTACCACTGATTCTAGTCAATCCCAAGATTATATCATCATACACTGAGGAGAGAAGGGAAGCAAGACTTTGTCAGCAAAAGAAATGCATCTATGTAGTATTTATATGAAAAAGTATTATGTAGATAAGCAATAAGCACATATTATTGCAATAGTTATTTCTGAAGGAACTGTTGCTTCTTGCATGGCGATTGTCCTCTTGCATCTAGCAGTCTGGGTCTTTGTACAGTTGTGGACTTTTGGCAAGTCCCAATGAGACCGACACTGGATGTTGCAAGCCACATCAGGTTGGCAGTTTGGACTAATGTTCATCAATTGCTGCTCCGCCCCCATTGTGGTTATTTTACATGTGCATAGCGTACATTTAAAGTGGTACCAAAGGCAGCATGCAGCAGGCATTGGCTACTTGAAAACATAGTTCTGAATTTCTGTATAGATTTGGGCCAAAGCGGACCCGCTAAAATTAAAAACAAGAAGGAACTTATGTGTACATTGAAAGCTGCACTTTCAGAACATTTATGATCTGGTTTGCAAATCAAAAAATGCACACAAAAGTGTGTCTATTAAAGGAAAGTGTGTAAAAATGCATTTGTCAGGAAATAAATGTATGAAAATGTCTATGAATTTTTGCATTGACTTTCTTTTGACAAATTTCGCCACATTTGCAAACTAACACAAATACTTCTGCAGCTTGGGAAAAGAAACATTTAGCTAAAACAGCATTTGTAGTGGAAGTATACGATGTTGAAAGTAAAACAGCAGGTAAGGGGGAAAGGAACTATATGGGGGTAAATTAAGGACCCCCCCCCCAAAAAAATACTAGCCTGAAACCTATTGATTCCTCAAACAACAACAATAATACGAATTGGATTTTTTTAATGGTTTGCAACATCTCTAAACTGCTGTAAAAACATTTAGGAAAACTGTAACCACTGGCACCTCCAGCCACTCTGTTCATGTTTTCTCACTCCCTTGGCACATGAGGGGGGAAAGAGCCTGAATGAATCGATTGGGTGTGTTCCCTCTTGTCGCACTCTTAATGGCCTGGCCCTGCAGCTAACCTCACCATGTTACAGTTCAGCTCCACAGCAATAGGGAACTCACTGTCCTTATATAAGATACCCATATGAGAGAGAACACTGTATGATCAGGATCTTAGAATGTGGACAGATCTGATACAAATACAGCAACTAGTTTTCGCTATCTCCTTGAGATTTGTAGTGCCCATTTGTTGGTGAGGTGATGGAGACAGTGGTGCCAGCAAACATGTCTCTGCTCATCTTCCTCATGAGATGAAGAACAAATGACTAGAGATTACATAGCCATACTATCAAACTGCCACCTCATTTGGCCATTTTTTGTTAAGCTGGTCAAGATGGTTTTATGAGGTAGCAAATGACATTTCAAGGATGCCCTTTAAGTAATATCTGCAAGTCTTTTGCAGTCGGAGAAAGTTACCTAAGAGAATTAGTTGTTCTAAACCTCATATACAAACAAAGATTTATAAGGACCAGATTTTTGGGAAAAGATACCTGAAATGGGATGATAAATGTTCCCAAATTGCTGATAATTTCCATGCCTGCAGCATTTACTAGCTCCATCTACTGTATCTAAAGGAAATACTTCTCCACAGACCTGTTCTTATTGAACATATGTGATCATCAACAAAAGGGAAAGGAGGTAAAAAAAAAATGCCAGCCACAGAGACTGGCGAAACATTAGGAAGAACAACCTTCAGAACATGGCCAAAGAGCCCAAAAAAGCCACAACAACCAGTAAAAAAAACGTTACCTTTTCCTGATACATCAAGAGCAGAAATATCTTGACCTCTGTCATCAGACAGTGTTGCCTTATATTCACCCTGATCCTTTTTAGACAGCTAGAAGTAAAATATGGCACAGTTATTGCATGCACAACTGAAGTAAATATATACAGTACCTTTCTACTTGATTGCTATGTATCTTGCATCAGGAAGAACATGTATTTCAAAGTTAGTTTGAACAGAAACATGAGAGGGTGCTCAGGTGAAAGAATGGATCATGAAGTAGCTGTTTCATTTACTGTCTTATCCATACTGCTTAGAATTAACTGAGCTGTCCATTAAGACTTCCCATTCTGAGAACACCCTATTTGATCAGTGTAAATCATGATAATTTTCATAAACTTCGAAGAATTATTCATTTTGACAGAGAGATGCTAACAGTTGTTTTTTAAACACTTACAGTACAGTGGTGCCTCGCAAGACGAATTTAATTCGTTCCATGGTTAATGATGTCTTGCGAAAAATTCATCTTGTGAAATGCGTTTTCCCATAGGAATGCATTGAAATCTAATTAATGCATTCCTATGGGCAAAAAAAGTCAGAACAAAATGAAATTTGGTTTATAAAGGGTTTATTAAGTGCTCTTTAAAGCCATACATATTGTGCAGATGATTTTAAAAAATTCAATTCAAAAAACGTTAACTTTTTAAACATCATAGAAAAACATTTAAAAATCAGCGAACATGAGGCAGGAACAAAAACGGAAAACATTTGTCTTGCGAAGCACGGCCATAGGAACATTTGTCTTGCAAGTCATCAACTCCATTGCCAAAACCATTTGTCTTGTGAGTTTTTTGTCCTGCAAGGTATTTGACTTGCGAGGCACCACTGTATATGTAAAGTAGCCCAGACTTGTCTTTCAGCTTTTGCTTACACCCATTCTATACAGGTGGGACATATTTCAGGAGCCAGCCGTAAACACAGTGCAATTGTATACTGTTTTCTTGGAAATACATCATATTTAATTTAATGATATTAGATATTACTATGTACAGTTGAATGAGTACAGGATTGCAAACCACCTTTTAAAAATGAAAAGAAAAGAAAGAAAACCCAAACCCATCCAACAACATCCCAGAACTGTGTTGCATCACGCTATGGTTAAGATTAGAGATGGGGACTTTGTATTCATATATAAAATATGAAGCCTGCTGGCACAGATGGCTGGCTTCATTATCTCCCACCCCCAGGCCCTGCCGGACGACTTACCATGTGGTGTGCAACACACAGCGCATGGCGTGTGTGGCTGGCGTCATCTTCTGTGCCGCAGCCCCACCTCCCTGCTCACCTAGCCACTTTGGCAAGGGGGTAGGAGGACAGGTCTCCCTGCTCAGCCACAGAGTGGCTGGGCAAGCAGGGAGGCGGGGCTGTGGTAGCTGAGCTACTATCACGATTGGGGCACAGAAGGTGATGCAGGCCCCATGCGCCAGTGATCCGGTGGGGCCTGGGGGGTGACAGGTAATCAGGCCAGCCACTTGTGCCAGCAGGCTTCATATTCATATACAAATACAAAGCCCCCGTTTATAGTTGGGATCTGTAAGGTCTCCTTACTATGAGGAGAGCAGAGGCACCGTTTTCTGTTCTTCATTTAAAGAAAAGAATTAAGAGCAGTTACTCAAAAGAGTGAATGTCTCAAGTGAGGTAATTAAAATATAGAAGTGTTAAATGGAAATAAGGTGTTATAATAGTCACACAATACACAGGGCATTCACATATATTGAACAAAAATAGAATCAGAAAGGTTAGCATTTGACTGGAGAGCTGTTAAAAGATCTCAACTGTGTTCTGTTACATGGTACCCTTTATAAAGCTGAAGCTAAAAGTCAAATAAAAACAATTGCCCTTCATGCAACTGGCAGAATGGATAAAACCAGAAAGGGTGTGTATGTGATAAACCAAATAGAAATAAATATTCCAAATGTCTTTACATCAAAAGCACATGAAAGAACCTATGCTTTCTGCCTGAAGATTACCACAAAATAAAACAGAGGCGCTGAGACTAGAGACAGGGTTGAAAAAAAAAGTTTTTAGTATCTAAAGTGCATAAAGAGCAATATGGCAACTCTTTTGCCTTGATGGTGAAAGAAGTCTTCAAAGTTTCTCCTTGTTTCAAGATGTTGACAGAACTGTTTGTTCAGAGATGGCAGTGAGACAACAGCAAGGTGTGAGTACATTGAGAGACAATGTTTTTCAAAGAAATGTTGTTTTCTGAAGCCTAATGGCGATTCATAGGTCAAACTGACAATAGTGCTTAAGGGCTCACGTACACCACACCTCATTCACCTATCCCATGCTCCAAGGGCAATGAGGAAAAACTCTGGATGCCATCCAGCCTCTAAGTTGATGGATACTTCAACTTCTGTTTGCACAGTGAAGACTTTACGTTTTTCAAAATGATTTTTGCCTGACTACTTGTGCTGACTGAAGATGCATTTAAAAGGGGTGTGTTTTATTCAGAGGAAAGAGATACGGTAAAATGGGGGGGACACAGAACAACTGGTTTACATTTCTTTAAACAATCTTTAGGGAGTAATTTATAGTGCAAAGACGAGGAACAAAATTTCATTTTCACTTATTGTATGCATGTGTAATATATGTTTTCTATATGAGTTGTGTCTGCCGGGTGAAGAGGCTCCGGCTCTAATAGGAAGTTTGCTAGTAAATGCTGAGCAAACCGCTTTCCTATCTGCCAAATGGAAGACCTTACACACATCACACTTGCCTGCCTCTCAATTCTAAGTTGGCTACCATCGGTTGTTGCCACTTCTGTCTAAAGTGTGCTGCTTCTACACCACCCAGTAGTGCTTAAAGCACTCTCTGGGTGAGTTACAGTTTAATTATGTAGGCTACACATTGCCCCTCCCCCACAAGCTGGGTACCCAGTTTACCAACCTCGGAAGGATGGAAGGCTGAGTGAACCTCCACTGGCTAGCTGAGACTGAACCTAGGTTGTGAGCAGAGGTTTGACTGCAGTAGTGCAATTTAACCACTCTGCTGTGAGGCTCAGTTCTACCCGCTCCTTCTACCAAATGTGTCTTGTGCCTCCTCTGGATTCCTTCTTCTTCATTCCACCAACTTCCATCTCTGTTTTCCACATGACATTTCAACAGTCAGTTTAAACCCCTGTCTGCTTGGAATAACCCAACTTTGCTTCAGCTGGACAAGGTCACCATTCATACATGCTCATCTAAGTAAAGTCAGAGTGGTGACAGCCCATGTTTATACAGTGTTTTGCTCCAGTGTGGCACAAATGCTCCTTTTGCCTATCTGGCTGATTTTTGAGGGGTGAGTGATTGTTTAATGCTGTGTTGACTTTTACTGACTGTGACAAGATTGACCTATTCTTTTTATATTGTAATATACTTATTATAATTTTCCTTTTTGTATTTTGTTGTTAGTCCTCCTGGACTAACACACATTTTCATGGAGAAGTAGGCTATATCTGTGGGGTGCCAGTCCAAATAAATATTTTGGAATAAATCGTTATAATTGTAATTGTATTTTTTATGATTTTATACATGTTATATTATGTGTTTTTATCTATATAACCCACCCCGAGTAGACATTGTCTAGAGGGGTGGGGTAAAAATCTAATAAATAAATAAAATACATAAATAAATTGTGTGGCAGTGGGTTCCCCTTTGCCTAGAGGAACTTTGTATCTTTTCCTTGCACCCTCACCCCCCCCCCCCAAATCTTCCCCGCAGCAAATGAGGACACAAATGCTAAAAGGGGTCAGAAGGAATAGTTTCCTCCTGTTCCATGGACAAAAGAAAATGAACTGAATGGCATGGCCACACCGTGCCCTTGCTTAAATGCCTGCAACTCCTACTAGAAATCTGCCCAGCCAGACTAATCTAGGCTCTTGATTAGTCCAGTCTTGTATTATGTCCGTGGACTCAGTGGAGCCGGGGGGAATGGTGGTGGTATGCATGACGAAGACTATGCACGACCCTCTGCCTGCCCTCCCCATGTGTCCAATAATGAACACAGACCGTTGCATTTCATCCTAAACGAAGAAACAAACACAAGGTTCATTCTATAAGCACCGAACAAAAACTCTGCAACTCCACTAAGATCTCCAATTAAAATCTCATCCGCACGATCAAGTTATGTTAGCAGCATAGAGACACCCATTTGTGGACTTTGAATCCACATCCCATTGAGCCCAAGAATGTAAGGAGAGCTTCAAAATAGACAGCACGGAGTGAAAGAAAGCCAAAAAAGAAGAAGAAGAAGAAGAAGAAGAAGAAGAAGAAGAAGAAGAAGAAGAAGAAGAAGAAGAAGAAGAAGAAGAAGAAGAAGAAGAAGAAGAAGAAGAAGAAGAAGAAGAAGAAGAAGAAGAAGAGGAAATTCCAATGCAAAGCAGGAGGACAACTTCATGCTTACTCACAAAGTTTCTATATCTGTGTGTGAAAAGCTAAAGTCTGTCCCCTCCCCCCCCCAAAAAAAAAAGCTATTCAAGTAAAGGCTTAGAATTGGGGCATTATTTAAACAAATACATATGTACCCGACAGGCATAAGAGCAGGAGTTCTACATCTGTGGAGGAGGCAACGAGTGCAGCTCTCTGCGGTCTTCCATTTCTCAGTGGGACGTTAGGGAGGGAATGGTCAATTAAGTCCTCCATTCATAGTTCACTGCACCATACATACCCTTGGTATAGTCAGGCAGCACACTCCTTTTTGCAAGTCAGGCGCCTCTTCAACCTCAAGGCCAGCTCCATCTTTGTACCAGTTGAAGAAGGTTTCCTTCTTGGTGTTGGCCACCTGAGAACAACATCATGACAGTGGCATCAATGAAATGTTATATTTTGATAGACAGGTTGTGGGTTTTTTTAAAACATATACATTTTTTTATTTATAAATGCATTCGTGAAAGCTGGTTTTGTGTAGTAACAGTACACAGAAGACCTGGGTTCAAATGCCCACTCAAGCGTGGGAACTCACTGGGGAAGTAGCAATAATAAACCACTCCTTGTGCATCTTGCATCTTTTGAAAACCTTATTATGGCTCCCATCATTTGGAAGTGGCTTGACACACAGAACAACACTGAAATGCTTTAAAACAATTCTAGTGAGAAAACAGAAAAGAATTCATAAAACAAAACAACAGGAGAGGGGGCAACAACAGCCGGACAGCAACAAACACAAGTATGGCAGGCCAATTAATCTCCTAACGTAAAGATACTGTCACAATTGGCCTATGACATTTTTTCACAGGTCCCCTTGAAGAGTTAGTGGAATAAATAACACCTCTCTTAACATTCATATATGCAATAAAAAGGTGCCAGGTTTCACAGAAAGTATCACACTATTTCTTGATAATTGGAATGCCTTATCGGTCATAAGAGAAGTCAACATATTCTGAAAGACTATCTGCTGCCATAGGAGCTTACTTGGCCTACAGATTCTTCTTTGAGGGCACAATGGGTTGTAATGTAGAAAAGGGCTTCCTCAGTGCTGGGCCCTCACTTTTGAAACTCTCCATGCATTTCAGGTCATCTGAGGCCCACTTTCACTGTTTTTCCCCTTTTTGTTCTCTCTCTGGTGTTTATTGGCTGAAATCCCGTCAGTATTCCTATACAATTTGTATACCTTGCTGTAGCTAACTCATTGAGGAAGTGCTTGGGTGCACCTTGGTTGCACGATTGGGCACATGACCAGGAATGTGATCAAAATATACCCCAGCACCTTGCCAACTAGCCAAAATTAGCTGAGGCAGGTTACACAAACATTCTGCCGCCACCAGTAGGTTTCTGGCCACTGTATTGTAGTTGCTAGTTGGTTGTTGTTTTTTAAGTTTCCATGCTATACTTCTATCATTTTATCATGTTCATTGTTTCAAAATGTAGTGTTGCCCATGGCCTTAAATGTAGTGTTGCCCATGGCCTTGAGTGTCACTTATGAGAAATCATCAGAATATTACATTTGGAGAGACTTTAGATCAGGGGTGTCCAACCTTTCACCTTCCCTGGGCCACATTAGAAAATGAAAATGTAGTTTGGGCTGCACATAAAATAAAATAACAATAACGATACCTGATCATCAAAAAAAAAAACCCATAGAAAACATAGTTAACATATTAAACTTACTTGCTACTGTTTAGTGTTTATATTGTCAGGTTTGGCTTTGTGCTGTATTTATCGCAAACCACCCAGGGTAGGAGGGCTTCAACATGCATTGAGAGCGCAGTAAATAAATAAATAAATAAATAAATAAATAAATAAATAAATAAATAAATAAATAAATAAATACATACATACATACATACATACATACATACATACATACATACATACATACATACATACATACATAGAGTAGTCCACCACGGCTAGATAGGCGGGATATAAATTAAATAAATAAATAAATAAATAAATACATAAATTTATTTATTTCTGGGATGGAAAAAAGAACTGGGGAGGGACAACAACGCCCAGAAACACACACACAGAGACACACACACAGACCCCCGCAACAGCTGCTGGGGAACTTGGGAGTTGTAATCCCACTGCATCAACTTTCTCAGCCTCTGCTTGGGGATCACAGCAACAGCAACTCAACCAAACCAATGATGATGATCTTGGTAAGGGGGGGAGGTTTCCTCAACCTTTGGACGGGTGCTCTCCAATGCCTCCTTCCTCGCCAAAGTTCCCCCCTCCCTTGGCCTGGCACCGATGGGAGCTCCACATGCCGGGCAGATTCCCATTTGTGGTGGGAGGAAAGTGAGTTGGGGCCGCAAAACAGAGAGAGAGAGAGAGGAAAGTGAGTCAGGCTAGCAAAACAGAGAGAGAGTAGGTAGGGGGGAAAGGTGTTCCGCTGTTTACCTAGTGGTGCCCTGCACACACGGGCTCCGCGGGGAGGTGGGCAGGTGGGCAGCGGGGCACAGAAGAAGTGCACACACCTGGAACCTCGCAGGGCGTCTGGAAAGTGGCGGCCGCGCAGCCGGTGCGGGATTTAAAGCCCAGCCTAAATTTTGTTTCCTCGGCCTTGGCGGCAGCCTGGCCTATGGCGGCACAGCTCGGAAATTACATCAGGCCTTGCACTCCGGCCCCCCTGGGGCGGAGAGGGGTGGAGCGGAGCTGCTAGGGAGGCCCCGGCTTGGAAATGGTCGCCGGCTGCTTCGCCTTGCCGGGAACTACTGTACAACTCCCAGCATCTTAAAAAAAATTGCCCTGGGCCGCATTACAAGTGGACCTGGGCCGCATGCGGCCTGGGGGCCGCGGGTTGGACAAGCCTGCTTTAGATTATGATCTTATGTATACCCATCTGGCATAAAACAACTGTGGACTGAATGCTAAGTCGCAGGATCATGACATGTGAAAAAAGCCTGAAAGTTTGAATAGCCCACATAATAGGCCACAAGTTATAGGAACGCATGTAACTGCTTTATACTGACTCAAGCCAATCCAGTTCATTATCGTCAGGTCTGGCTGGCAGCAGCTCGTCCAGGATTTCAGAACGGCTTCTTTTCTGGCCCTACCTGGAAATGCTGCTGAGGAGTGAACTGCAATCTTGTGTGTACACACACACACACATACACAAAATGCTTTAGTACAATTTTTTTTCCTGCCCACTAACTTTACACATACCAGCAGACAAACCAGAACATTTGCAGAATTACTGTAACCTGAGAAATTACAGATAACAGCTTTGGAAGAAAACAGATATTCCATTATGATTTGAAGGTGCCTTAATATCCTTACATTTTCTAAAGCTGGTAAGCACAGTTTCCTCACTTAGATGAAACATGAACTGTAGTTAATTGAAGACTCATTCATATCTAAGCTCATGAAGCAAGAGTTGTCCAAACGTGTCAGTATATTACTTTGCACTTGAAATATAATTGTATGTCGGTTGACATCTGAAATGGTGCTGGATGATCAGGTTTGAACTGTTGCTTTGAAAGAACCAACGTTAGAAAGATTTTGGAAAGAACTTGAGATAATTACTTTTCTGACATACTGTTTTAACACAGCTGGCAGGCCTGTCCATCAGAGCTGCAGCTCTGTTCCCCTCACAGAAGACTGCCACTAAAAGTGGTTGGATAATGCTCCTGCTGGTCCCGGTCCCTAACAACACTTAGAAGAGCTGAAGACAAAAGCAATACACTCTAAATATAAGGTTTGTTGATATGTGCTGTCAAGTTAGAACTGACTTTCAGCAACCTTAATAGGGTTTTCAAGGTAAGTGAGGCATTTAAGGTGTGGTTTTTACCAGTTCCATCTTCCTGTGGGCTTCCATAGCAGAGCCAGGGAATCAACCCCAAGCATCCTGAGTCCTAGCCCCCGACATCACACTGGGTACCCCAAACACGAGTACAGAGGGGCAAATAAAAGAACACAAATCACTTCTGAAATGGAGGAAATTTTCCATATCAATTTGCATAAGGGATGTACTAAAATCAAAGAAAAGGTCTCAGATATTTCACTGGGCATGCTCAAGGACTGGGTCACTCTTGAGGTAACTTTATTTATCCCATTCACTAGATTATTTAGAGAGAAATGAGGTTTCCTGTAGTGGTTTAGCACAGAACCTCTTTTTTGTCATCCAGAAAGTAGCCATTAATTGGGAAATTGCTTTTTCATTGTAACGATGTTGTACTATACTGCAGGTTTCAGGGGTTTAGACAGGAGGGAGCCAGTCAGACTAGAAGGACTGCTAATTGTGAATGATAAACGGATATTATGAAAACCCATCAGCCTCTACCGAACTCCTTCCAAAGGAAACCAAAGCAGGGTGGGTGTTAGGACATGGAACCTCTTGCGGCTTAGACATGTGGCCTAAGTGCTACACCATGCCTCTAGGAGCAATTGCTGCCCATAGGAGGCAGAGATGTCGAGAACAGTGCTCCGAGTCCTGATAGCCCAACAGCAACAACAGTCAAGCTTCAGATTCTTTGCTGAAACTTTATTGCAAGCAAAGCACAGAGGGTGCCGTGGCACCTCCAAAAGGGGTGTGAGGCACATGCCAGGTCAGGACCTTCAGTGAACTTCTGGGGCTTCTAAATCTTGGGAATTGTGTGATAATGAGACATTGAGGACCGCATTTCATGAGATGTAATTTCAACATCTTGAGATATCAGACTTGCCTAAGAGCATAGATGACCCTATGCACTGGCCTTTTTTGGCCAGGCAACAGAGAGAGAGAAAGAGATTTGGTTGTTTCTGCAAACAGACTGAAAAGTACAAAACATTTTAGAAGCTAGAGAACTATAAACACCTCTGCTTTGAATTCCTGCCTTGTGCGGGTGCCTACATTTCTGTCCTTTCAGGAAGAGAGGCATTTTCTTTGAAATATAAAAAAGAAATGACTGTTCACCTTACAGAGCAGTAGCACTTCGCATTCTTCTGAAACATCCCAGTACAAATACTCCAGAAAATGAGGACCTAAAAATAAGACAGAGATTTCTGATCAGTTCAAATAATCAAACATAGATTTTTTTTTAAAAAAAAAGAAAAACAAAAAAAGTGGGAGGAAAGCAACTCTCACATCCATCAAGTTGTTCCTTTTGGGAGACTCACTTGGTCAATTCTACCCAGTCAATGACTTTAAGTCACATAAGGGCAGCCACATGCTGCAGTCTGGAGAATCGAGGGCAGCGGTTAGAAGCCCCTGTTTCTCTGTTAGACAGGGTTAAAGAATTGAGCTTTCTGTTGCTTTTACAGAGGGAGGTAAACAGGTATTTACCTCCTCGTGTATGAAGCAGCACCAAAGACTCCATCATGTAAAATTGGGGAGCTACAGAGATGGTGCACATGTTCATGCTCTTTGAGGTTAACATCAAATGAAAATTATTCTGTTGGAATAAATGGGAATAAATTTTACTGAAAGTCCTTTCAAATTGCATTCCCTCAAGTCCAGTACAAGGGAATCCACTGGTGTAATCAACAGAAAGCCATCAAGTACTGATGAGCATTCAAGGGCCACAAAAGCCATGTACATTAATGCGTGAACCGACTTATAGAAGCCATGGCCTAGATGTGATGGCATCCAGCCTCAGAATGAAGAGTGGGAGAGTGTAAGAAAGCAATAGAGAGAGTGAGGGTGTGCCATCCACTTCACGAGAGGAAAAGAACCCATTAACTGATGAGATGGACACAAAAAAAGGGAAGTGTCTTTCTGAACACAATGCAAGTGGAAAGCCCAGGAAGGGAATGACCACCAGGGGGCACTGTTTCGGCAGGACTAGAGGAAGGTATAAAGGGAGAGGAGGAGCTGACAAGTGTGGTAGATGAGTGCTGGGCTGAGGAGGAGAAGGATACTGGAAAAGAGGAGTGGGCAGAGATTGTAAAAGAAGACAGCTGTACAGGGGAATGGACACTTTTGAAAGTACTTAGAGAGGTGGCTGAAAGAGAGTGGAGGAAAATGGGTAACCAAGGGCCTGGCCATAGGTATAGATCTGTTGGGTGCTTAAGGTTTATGGCATTCGTTGATGTCAGGGCAAATTAAGGGGATGTAGTGTTCTCACAGAATGTTCCCTTCCATCAGATAAGAGAAATAAAGTTTGCTTAACTGTTCCATAATTACCTTGTTTCCTCAGGAACTCCTTTCTCTGGAACTCTGCCTCAGCCAATACAGCCTTAAATGCTAAAAAGGATTAAAAATAGGAGAGGAGTTGAGGAAAAATAAGCTGACTGTTCAGGTATTAAGAAATATTTACAGGTATACTTTAACCCAACAGATAAGGCTACTTACCATCTCCGATAAGTACTAACGAAGACTGGTTCTTGGCCTTTCCATCTTGGATCTGTACAGTGTAAGTACCTTCATTTTCAATAGTAAAGCGATCCATGAGCATCTCAATAATGCCAGTCGAGTGGTCACATTTAATTTTATGGCTCTGAAAATTGGAAAGGTCAAAGAGGATAGTTAAGGAGAAATGAGAAATTCTTGTACTATGCAACTCACAGAACAAGTTATTGAAATTCTGGAAACCAAATAAAATCAGCGGGCATTATCGCAACATTAAGTCTGAAGGATTAAAAGGTGCAAGAAGCATAACTGCATACTTCTTATCCGTGGGATTATCGGTATTATCCAAATGTGTAACAGGATGAAGGATGGGGAGGAGTAGTGCTGTCCTGCTCATTTCCACACAGTCCCAATGAATTGTGACAGAAGCTTTGAGGGAGGGTGGAAGCCAGCATAAAGTAGTTGAAGAGAGGACCACTCCAAGCACAATTTAACAAAAGCAACCTATATCTTCCATATCCTCTCCCAAATCTGAATGTTTTCCACAGAGTTTGAAATGTAACTATCAGCAGCATACTGTGATTTGATTTAGGAGGGTGTTTTTCCCTGAAGTGGTAGGGAGTGACAGCCCCCTCAGACTGTGGAGAGCCCATAGTGACTTTAAAAAGAATGAATAACAGTAACTTGCTGGGTCCATCCCTAATCAAGCAGTGGCAGGATGCTGCTCTAGTAGAACCCAGAGAATCATCCTGCCATGGATCCCTTATAGAGACATCTTTGACCAGTCATTACAGTATATTCATTCTTCTTAATATATTTTAAACTCTGCTTTTTCATTTGTCAGATGGTGTGAAGATCAAAGCACATTTGAGATAGTTACTGCCATTTCCTAATTCTAAAAAGTCCCTTTTGGGAACGTGCACAGCAGCAAGTTGACATGTGGGCATGTTGCTTTTCTTTGGTTTAATCTCACCACACACAGAATACAAATGTATTCTCTTGAATCTGCCGGTTCCTCCATCATTTTATGGCCCAAGTTTAAATCTGCCTGCTATCGAGAAGAAACACAGTCATTCAGCTCTGAGGAATAATACAATTCTTATGACCACTCAGAAGTAACTCCCATTGAGCTCAGCTGCGGCTTATTCCCATATAAGTATACATAGAATTGCAGCCTAAATCTCTAAACAAAATTAAACTGAGGAGTTTTCATTTCTACACAAACACAAGACATGAACTTCTCCACAGAAAGTTTCCCCACTCCTGCACCTTTTCACACGAGAGTGTTTCCAACAGAGTGTTCCTTCTGGACGATGGATTCACTTCATGCTAGGTTCCTACGCTTTGTAGCACTTTTGGAATGCTTTCAAATGACCTTCTTCTCTGTATGAACATTTTTGTGGCATGACCTCTCAGGGGCCTTCTACAATCCATAGGCAACATCTCTGTCACACTGATAGAACCACAAGCAGTTGAAGATACACCTGAGTTTGAATGTACCTTCTGAAAACAATGGGCCTGCTGATTCTAATACATTTCCCTCCCTGCCAACATTTCGCTCTTTCCTCTCTCTACGTACTCATATATGCATGACAGATCTATCTATACTCAAAACAAAAAAATTAACCGCGTTCCCTCAAAAGTCCCGTTTCTATTTTTTATACCTCAGTGGAATATATCCTCCCTTGCTTTTTAGCCACAGGGTATCGGATTAACATTGCCAATGAGAAAAGCTTGTGAATTTATTCCTCTTCTTATGCTACTTCATTAAAAAAATACCCTTCAAAAGAAAAGCCAAAGGAAGTTGTTCCAATTAGGGCCTCATCGGAAATTATCTATTTTTGGCCAGTGTCGAGAACAAAACTGTATTCTTTGCATGTATGATGGTCTATTGAACATGATCAGCGGCTGCAGTGCCAGTCTCTAGGCAGGTTTTAGGATATAATTAGGTTTCTAGCTATTGCCATTATGCAGCGAGATGAAGTTCAATGGTTTTATGGCAGCCATAAATACAGCGCTTTTATGTGAATTTCTACAAAAATATCATCAATCTCTGAATGCAAACGTCACCTGTAGCTTGCTAATTAAACAGGTGAAATAATGCCACTGATCTTTTTTTTTTTTTCCAAAGGAGGTAGCCAATGCTTTTGTACTACTGCTAAAAATACAAAAGTTAGGGAGGGAGAGTAGGATGATTCAGATTTGGAAATGTAGGGGGAGGTGGACAGCCCCTGTATATTACCATTTCAGTAATGAAGCAAAAAGTCTAACATTCTCAATGGAGAACATTTCCTATTTAAACATGTCTATATATAAACCACTAAAGTTATCTTTGCTCTTGAGACTTTTTGAAAATGGAAACGGTTCACAAAAATGTTCTTTTATATAAGGCCAAGGAATGCTTTTTATGTAAGGAGCATTATAAAACTACAGAAGTGTATTTTATAACCCTGAACAGATACAGTCTGTCTCACTCTCCTTCTGTCTCTGTGTGTATTGTGAGGGGAGAACAGTATGAAGCTATTACTATGACTGTTGCTACAGATTTCATCCCAGTGTTGTCTTGGTTGCTGTAATAATAATTGTGTTTCATCTGATGTGACAACCCTTTTCAAAGTTTTCTAGATAGAGAGTACTCAGTACTGGTTTACCCTTCCCTTCTTCTGGGGGCACCCGGGGACTGTGCAGCTTGCCCAAGGCCACCCAGGCTGGTTCTCCTAGGATGCAGAGTGGGGAACTGAACACTGAAACTGTGGCTCCACATCTGGAGACCTAACTCACTGAGTGATTCAGCCAACATATCTGGCTGTGGAGCCAGAGGTTGGGAGTTCAGTTCCACACTGTGCATCCCAGAAGGAGAGCCAGCCTGTGTGGCCTTGGGCAAGCTGCACAGTCCCAGGCCGCTCCCAGAAGAAAAGAAGTGGTAGACCCTTTAGGAGTACTCTCTACCTAGAAGACCCAGATAAAGGTTGCCATAAGTTAGAATTGACTTGTGGGCACGTGATTGGTTGTTGTACAGAACAAACAACAACAACAAAACTTGATGAGAGCCTCATTAAGAGAATTTTGAACCTCCCAGTCCTGAATTGTCAGATCTTTGGAGACTAAAACTCCCAGAAACCTTGACCACAAACCATGCTGACTGGAGTTTTTGAGTGTTGAAGTCTAACAATATCTGGAAACTCAAGTTTAGGAACCACTACTCTAGATGGTGGAGAATGAAAGGTGTGTGAAAAGTGAACCTAGTAGTGCTTGTTCCATGCAACTTAAAAGGCAGAAGAAGAATCATGTGGGAGGAAAATCCAGCTACCTGCTGATTCACTGCTCCTATTACTACAGGAATGAGATGAGGCCTCCGTTCCTCCAGTAATTGGCTGCAGTGTAGGGATGTAGATGGTTACTTATTTTTATTCTCTCAGGTAAGAATGGCAAGTTTTCAAAGGCCATTTCCTCTCCTTCATCAAGGAAACAAGATTTATATGCATTATTCACATTTCAGATTTTTTTTGTGTGAAAACTTTGTGAAACTCTCTTCATGCAAAAATCTTATATTTTATTTAAGAACACATAATCACAAACTTTTGCACAAAATGCGCTTGTTTGTTTTTTTTCCTAATGCTGCTGCTAGTGAAAAAGTTGCTGGTCTTTTTGTTCTTGAGTACAAACAAGAAAGAATTATTATGGTGGTTGCCAATGTTTTTGACAGAGTGTCTCAATGTGTCTCAATACGCTTTTTTCACTGAGGATGGGAAAATACATGAATATGCATTGCATCCTTAGTGCAGTGGGATGGCGGATACATCAAAGCCGAAAATGAGCTTGCTCGCTCTCCAGCAAATTAGTGGCTAGCATTTTAACACTACGGCTGGATAATATATACACAATTAATTTTAGAAGCATATTAAACGAAGTGGGTAACACCTGGGCTCTGTTGCTTTGGGAGGCTAATTTGTCTATCTCCTTCCTTCTTCCATTAATCCATCAGGTCTTCAAGCTATGCACCACAGATCATAAGTCAGAGGCTGACAGTAAAGAGCAGAAATTCGATAGCTTGAAGGCAGAAAAAGAATGGATGCTCTTCCACTATCATGCCCATCTCTCCCATGATCCGGTTCTACTGAGGAAGTTTAGCGTAGCACAGGCCACTCTCAGCCAGTGGCTGGATCCTCAGTCTTCAGGAAGGGTTATCACTAAGCTGACACCTCCCTGGATCCACTCTTATGGCTCCTTCTTCACAGCACTCTGCCATGTGAGCCATCATGTTGATGTTCCATGACTTCCCTGAGCTAGTGTCATTTGGGGCATAGGCGAGAAGTCAATGAAAGCACTTTACTGCCTGACATCACAAAATGAGCCACCAGGGGGCATCACTTGAACAGAAGAGCCCACCACAGGACACTTCATCAAGGACCTGTTTTGAACCTAAACCTGACCTTGATGCTGGTGACAGGTGGCAGAGGCTAGACGAAATCCTATCACAGGTCTGACAGAGCTCATAAATCTCTAATTGAGCACCCATTAATATTTTCTAATAATCTATTAAACACTGCCTTTATTCATGTTCACTGAACTCTTGCAAATGTTAAGGACTGGGCGCTGGTCATGTGAACAATTTTGTAAGGTTCCGCTCCCTATCTGCACTTCTATATTAATTTAAACAGAGTGATGGCTTTTTTACAAAAAGTATTCCTTCCGCACTGGGTTGGAACACTTCTCCTTCAAAGGATGACTGACAAAACCTGGCACTATATTTTCCGATGTTTTCACTTACATCACTGTCGGCAACTTCAGTGTCATTGATCACAAATCTATAGCTGGCATCAGGTGAAAGGCTCTCTGCCTGAAGCCAGAAACGAACTTGCCCTCTGTCCAAAACCTCATAGGCTAACTCAGACTTCAGAGGGATTGCTGGAGGAAAAGAGAACAGCATAGAGCAAACATGTGAAGGCCTTTTGGAATAATTCAGCAAAAGATAAGTCCCGTGGTTTAAAGCTTCTGAGCATCTTAAGCAACAAACAAGTGAAATGTTATGAAAGCTAAATGGAAACCCTCAACTGTATTTGCACAGATGCATATTAAAACTGGTTTTGCATGAGTTAGAGCACAAGCTCAAGTGCGTATTTATTGCACCATTTAGGGCTTTTAAATATATAATCTGGTAAATATTAGACATACCCAAGCGGAATCCATTCATTCAAATAAATTTGCAGTGGTGAAGAGGATCCTTCTTAATCAGAAACTAATATTTGCATTTAATTAATAGAAGGATAAGCAAACTGCTCTTTTTTTAAAAAAAGTTTTCATTATTTTACTCCAATCAGTGATGTATAAATATATTCCTTCCAGGGCTGGATATTAGATGCAGATGTCCCACTTACTTGGATTCCTGATTTCATGACTTAGTGTCATCAGACGTTCAAGCTCTGAAACGAAGAACAGTTTTCATGTTTTAATTTATTCTGACAGAATATAGTTTAAGAACAGTGTCTGAGTCCATGAAGCACTAGTAATCTTCCGTTCCATGAGGAAACACTTGAGAAAATTCAGGTTTTGAAAATGGAAGAAGACAGGGAGCGAGAGATTGTGGACCTGGGTAAGAAGACCTGACCTCCACCTCCTGCCTACCAATAAACACACTGTTGTTTATATTTAAGGACTTTCTTGAAGGAAAAATGGTGGGTAAATGAAAGACTACAGCTTCAGTGAGTAGCAGCAGAGGGACAGCATGAGAAGAGGTTCCCTGTGTTGAGTGACTTGCCTGCCATCCAATGGACACCTTTACCCCCCCCCCCTTGGTGGGTAAGCAGGGATTGGGACCAGAGATTGTTATACCCTTGAGCACAGGACCATGAAGAACCCCTTCAATATAAATTGAGGGTGGGAGTTGCTGTAGCAGCCCTCTTGAGCCAGGCACACCTCTGTCAGTCCTCCTCATTTCCTGATCCCCATGGGAGGGGGATCCCAAGCCTGGGATAAAGTCGAATGCCTGCCTCCCTCACTGGGGACCCACTCCTATGCACACATCTCAAGGAAGACTGGCAAGAGAGGAGTCAGGGAGCTCCTAAAACACCAGATTGAAGACTGTGTTCTTCCAGTCCACCAAGTAAGCACCCCAGCTTCACAGCCTACTCCTGATTGGTTGAGCTATTCCCCTCACCTGGTTGGCTGAATTTCCCCAGCTAGCTCTCAAGCAGTTGGCCAGCTCGTGATCCCCAAAATGATCAACAAAGGCACCAAGCTTTTCTGATGTGGAAGCAAGGCAGGGCACATTTTCCCCTGGTCTTGCCAAGCCACAAGCAGGGCTGCAGGGAAGTGCTGACTGGAGGGGTCCTGGTTTCTATTAAAATGTCCCAATATATGAAAGACTTGCACCTTTCCTGCTTCTTTCTCTTCTGGTCAAGGCACAGGGAACATTTTAGAAGTGTTCACTTGCTCTCCATTAATTGGAACTTTTCGTATCCTCTGAACTTGACAGATTGAGATAAATGTCAATTGGGATTGGATTGAAACAAAGCACCATCAGACTTTGTTTACAAAACTGCCCTGCTTAAACCAGCTACAAGGTTTGTTGGGTGTACTGTAACTTTGCATCGCATAGTGCCAGGGAATGAGAGGTTAAACTAGATAGCTAATGAGGGGAGGGTGTCTGTCCTAGTTCAGGCACTCAGTGGCCTTATAAGGCTCCTCCACACTCCTTTAACATTTTCCTTTCTCTGGCTTTTCCACTTTTGTATCCAGCAAGGAGCTACGCATGCGATCTCCTGGATGTTGTCCCTTCAGCAAAGAGGCCCAGCCAGAAGTTAGACCCACAAGCTCTTCTACCTGTGTGAATTATTTGTGAGTAGTAAAAATTAAACCTGTTTTTGATCCTAAAGATGATGGAATTCTGCCCCGACTGCATGACACTGGATTTTAACCAGCCATACTGGGTTGCAGCTGCACATAAGTGCTTCCAAAGAATTGTGCTAGTTTTATCAAAAGCCACCCTTCATAAAGAAGATTAACTATGGCTTAGGGTCCAGACATAATGCTCAACTGCATCATTTTTAAGCCAAAGGAAAAACTTCCAACCTCCTCTTTCCGCATGTGCCAGCAGCAGAGAGAACTGTAGTAGCTCTGGAGAAACTAAACTCATCCCCATCATGACAAACCACAGTTTATCATTCTCTTCAAATGTACCCTGAAAGTTTTGAAATGCTCCATGAGTTCATGATGAGGTACACTAAAATGTGATGTCCTCATTTTGTAAGGCACAGCATCATCTAGGGGTATTTCATTTGTTCCTTTTTGGACTCTGAAACCCAAGATTCTCCAGGAATTTCCCCAGCCAGAATTTTAGCAGTTCCAGTCCACAAACATGTACCTATGGATACCTTCATTTCAGTCACCTGGTCAAGCCAGCAAGACCCTCCTTCAAGACCTTCTTCCAGGCTTCCATTTCCAGCTGCAATGCTTCTTGAAGGGAAGCTGTCCCAGTGTTTCAGGGTCTGTGTGCCTTCAAGAGGTATCCTCTATAGCAGTGCTCCCCAACCTTGGGCCTCCAGATGTTCTTGGACTACCACTCCCAGAAGCCTTCACCACCACCTCTGCTGGCCAGGAATTCTGGGAGTTGAAGTTCAAGAACATCTGGAGGCCCAAGGTTGGGGACCACTGCTCTATAGAGCATAAAGAACAGCAGCAACAATACCCCAAGAAGAAGGCCTTAGCCTCATCCAGGGGATGGATATGAAGGTGCCCACAGGTATGTGTTTGTAGGGTGGAAATCCCAGAATTCTGCCCTGGGAAACTCTTGAGAATTCTGGGATTTGGTGTCCAAAAACAATGAATGGTACGCTTCTAGTAACAACATCTTATCTGTTGATCCTCTCCCGTGGTGTATCATTTTAAAGGGTCTCTTTCCAGCATTTGGAAAAGAGAATGAAAGCTAGTGAACAGGAAATGTTTACCAAGATCTACTGTAAATGTCAGCAAATCCTCATAGAAGTTGTGCAGAAGGCTAGGTTCTACATAGCTGAATACAGAGATTAGCCCTGCTTAACGTATTAGAATTGCTAATAAGGGCTCGTAAAATGGAGCTAATTGCATGGTGTGCATATTTGCAAGTAACAAAGAGAAAAGAAAATTAGCAAGCGAGATGTTCAAGAAGCCAACAGCTATTTCTATTTCACTTCTAAATGTATTTTGTGCATGTATGATCTATTCATTTTAAACATTTACTAGTCTGTGGAAATGACCAGCTCCAACAGTGTGGGAGGAAAATCAAATAAGATCTGTAAAGACTTTAGATACTTTAGAGAAGACATTCCCAACATTGGGTCTCCAGATGTTCTTGGACTAGACCTCCCAGGACCCTTCACCACTAGTTATGGTGGCCAGGCTTTCTGGAAGTTGCAGTCCAAGAAATCTGGGGACCCAAGGCTGGGAACCACTGCCTTTAGGGACCTGTTGAATGGAATAAGGGGCAACTTTGCTACAAAATGTTGGGGTGATATGTCCTCCTGTTCAGTACTCAAGCTGCCCCATCTTACAGTCTTGTAGACATAATTATGGCAGTAACAACAGTGAGCACAATTCAGAGTGATATACTGCTGACAAAAGAAGCTGCTTCATCAGTTGCATGCAAAAGCAATTATCCTTTCATGCAGACTTTGTGTGCCCTCAACAAATATTGTCCTTCTCCTCACCCTCCGCACTTCTTCCTCTGCTCTGGAGGGCTTACCAACCCGTGGGAGTATATACTAAAGATGTGTGGGATGTATCTGGGGAGAGGAATTGGTACCTCTTAGATCTTCTTTCACCATTGGTACCCAACTGGATCCTCGCCAGGGATGAACAGCTACAAAACTAGGGTGTATTTTAGCCCTAACTAGCATAGTTTCATAGAAATTTCACCTGTCAGTTAACACTAATGTGTGGTCTATTGATTTCAGTGGGATCACTCTAGATGGATTAAAATTATATTTACCCCATATCAATACAATATGGGGCTAATATCTGCCAAATATGTTTATTACTTGACAACAGAAGAAGAAAAAAGTGGGGGATGGAGAGGAAAAAATTCCAAATCCTACAAGTTACAAAAATGGCAACTCTTTCTTTCTCAAAGTACTTTCTACAGAGCTTCGAGTCCAATTTGGCACAGAAAAAAAAAAGAAATATGGAATACATTCATCTGGTCTGGGTATTCAGTGAGTTACCTCTTTTTTTAACTTTAAAAGAAATTGCTTTACAAGACAATAAGATTTTGTCTTACCTTCCTCATCCATAATAAAACTGGACGAGACTCCCTCCGTATCACTAACAGCCACAGAGTAAGTACCCAGATCTTCTTTGTCCGGTTTTTTGAAATACAGCTTAGAACTAAAAAGAAGTTTTTAAAAAATGTATAATTAAAGATCTGTTGAGAGTACCCCAACACTGAAAGACATCTATAGGGGGACTTCAGCACTTACTGCTCTCCAACTGTTTCAACCTGAAACCTTTCATGATCATCTATTTCTTCGTAGAATTTACTCCAAGAAAACTGAGAAGCATCTGAAATTTCTTTGCAGTCGAAGGCAAGGTAAATATTGCCTTCTTCATCCACACCCGAAGTGATTTCTTTGGTGCCTGCAAGACATGTTTGTAATTAGAATTATAGTTATAAAGGAAAAGTGTCAGTACTCCCCATGTATGATTCAATTAAAAGAATTTGCTTAAAGACTGGATTGTTCCTTTAATTAACTCTGTTTACAGCTGAAGCCAGAAGGAAGACACACCGCTTACAAATGGAGAGGGAGGACCATTTTATTTTTAGATCCTGCAAGAAAATAAAGGGGGCGGGTGGCACTATTGCAGATATTATGATGCCTTCTAGTATCTGAATGCCACACATATAGGAAAGGATGCAGAGGAATAAAAGAGTAATTTAATTGTGCATGTAAGTTTGGGATTCTTCATCCTCACGGCAGCCTATTCCAGCAGGGACTTGTGTTGGGCTCCATCAGCTCAGCCCAAAAGAAAGAATGGTTTTAGTGGACCCTTTAGCACCAGGTCTTAGATCATAGAGTAAGGAAGAGAGAGTTGTCTCAGTAGCTACTCTCAAGTTGTCTAACGCCCTGCCAAGAAAGGTTGGGTTTTATCCCTCTGGGTTGTTCTTCTCCTGGCAAAAAAAGACATTTCTGTTTACTTGAACTTTTAGTATTTCAGCTGCAGGAGTTTTAGCTCATTCAGCGTCATTCTCTCTATTTATTAATACAGTATGTTATAATTGTGTTCTAAATCTGGTTAATGTACTTCTGTTCTTACACAGATGCTACTATTATAAGCTGCCTTGAGTGCAATTTTTACCTGAATGGCAGAATACAAATATAATGAATGAATAAATAAAATATAGTAGCAAAGCCTACATACATATTTAAGTGAACTTAAACTTGTTAGCTCTCCCTAAGCCTGAAAAATAAAATTCTCATGGAGTAGATCCATTGAATCAGTGCGATTTACCTAAGCTTTGACTCCCCATTCAACTATTGACTCTAGTTGGACTAGCAAAAGGCTTTAAGCCACGCAGACCTGTGTACGTGTATTTGTGTGGGTCAAGTCTACCTTCAACTTTGTCTTGATCCACAGAAAGACAAGCCATCATCCTTTTTTTATTTGCCACTTCCACTCCATTTTGTTTGATTTTAAGCACAGGCACATTTTTATGTATTCCACCTGTACGGATGAAATCTGCCAAAACTATGCTGAACAAAAGGAAATGTGCCCTCAGGCCTTTTGGGGAAGCATGAATAAAAATGCAAAACAAGAAGGGGGAAGGGAAGAAAAGCTATGGGCACAAAATGCATTAGGCAGAGCAAAAGGGGAGGGTCCATTGCAATTCTATCTGGTGTTGGCTGACCTCTGAGCTATGAAAGAGAACATGACGGGACTGCTTCAGATGTCCTTTAACTGGAAAGTGCGTAGGCATATATTCGGCTCAGCTACAGTCCTAGCTGCCGTTTCTTCATCGGCCAGAAAAAAATGACTAACATTGCTCCTAGCCAAGGAAAGGATGGCAGAAGTTTGAAATCGTCATCTTCTCTTCTTTCTAGCCAATTGTCCACAGCAAAACAAGTGATTGCACTACAAAAGTCATGGCAGCACTAATGAACATTATATGCCACATATCTATACCTCATCCAGGCGGCATACAAATCGTTGGGTAACTCTTTTGTAGGATAGCTCTGAACTACATGTGGTAGCACCTTGATTCCACATGAACTGCCATGGGATTTGTAGTTTGGTGGCGTATCCAGACATCTTGTTCAGAGAGCTCTGGCGTCCTCCTTTGAACTACGGCAGAGAATCTGAAGTCCCTTACCAAACTACTGGTGCCAGGAGTCTACAAGATGGAGCTATGGCAGTTAAATTAGAAGCAAACGATTGTAACAAGGTAATATTGGTACAACTGTAATGTTAGGAATCTTCTGCCCCCTGTACCCTCTGTTTTCAGGGACACACAAGTGTCTCAGATAGACGACTAGTTGTTTCATAAGTCTTCAGAACCTCTGTAGGTCAAATCTTTCCTCTTTCCAGGTGCTCACTGGGTGACTTTCAACATAATATACTTCATGGGTTTTTTTTTAATGAGAGCAGGGGACCTTGAATCTTTTGGACAAAATGCAGAATACGAATCCAAAACAAAAACAAATAAATATGGGAATCATTCTTATACATCTGCTTTATTGCTTTTTATTTTATTTTAGAAGGGATCAACATTAAACACAGCAGATCCTCAAGACTACAACCAAATCCATTCTTCAGTGATGGTCATAAAGCCAGCTGTTGTACATCAAGCACCACCTTCTCACTGGTATCATTGGAGGTGGGCATCTTCTGTCTCTCTCAGCTGTCTTCTCCCTTCTATCCTGTTTTGCCTTGCTTGGCCCTTCTCTCTCACTCTTTTTTTCTGTCCCTTCACTCATACCTCCACTTTCTCCTCTGCTATGGTACTTAATGACATCAGTGCACGCAACCAATCATTGAAATTGTAAAATCAGGCATTAGAGAACAGTGTAAGAACAAAGGGCAAATTAGAACGATTCATTGCAAAAAGGGGAATGTAAAGCAAGCTGTCCTAAGTTGGGGTTCTACTGTATTCATACCTGGTTTAACTTGAACCAGCACAGCTTCAGAAACATCTGATGGCTTGCCTATCCCGGCATTGTTCACTGGGCGAACACGAAACACATAACATTGGCCCTCATGTAGTTCTGTGATCTTAAAGGAGACACATAGGAAACTTTACAAATACCAGGTTAAACCCAACATGACACTAGTGGACATCTGCTATGGGACACATTCCTCTTGCTTTCATTCCCCTCCCACAGCTTCCTCTACACGGCTTGCAAATATCCTGTGAACAGTTTCCAACCCTGCCAGAGCTGATTTTGAAGGCATGAAGAGGAATCTCTTCTTGGGTCCACTAAGGAAAGGATTAGCAAATTCAGTGAAACCAGGAGTCAGTTTTCTACCCTGGGATCCTTCGAGGGCAACACAGATTGCCAAAACAATGAAGGGGTTATAGATACAGCCACAAGTCCACTTGCAGTTGTGACAAATTGGTAGTTTTGTTGCATGAAGCATTGCACGGAGGCTCATGACCCATTTGAAGGTGAATCACTGCAGCTGGACTGCCGGTTCACTTTTTTTTCCCCCTGGGGGAAATTCTGAAGAAACGGCGGGCTGTAAAACAGCAACAGCCATACTTAGCCCATCCCTATGTTAAGGGAATCGGTTCTGTCAGAGAAAAGTTAGTTAGCACTGGCCAAATTTCACAGTACAGTACAAATGCAAAAATAAAGGCACCAGGGCGAGGCAAGCTTCTACCTTTAAGTAACGGTGAGATGTTGGTTTCTCGTTGAATGTAATCCATTCGTCCCCTCCTTCTTCCTTGTAGTCCACAAAATATCCAGTAACTGGGCTGCTGCCCGTGTACACAGGGGCCTTCCACAGAATAACGAGGGATGTATCTCTGATCTCACAAAATGTAAGATCATATGGAGGGCCTTGTGGGTAGATGGGCAGTGAATATTAGCAATAAAGTCAAAATATTCTCTCTCGCAATAACAGTTATTCAGGAATTGCACCACTTTATATTTGTTCTTCATACACTCTTCTATAGAACTAGATTTTCTCCTGTCATTATTTTCATCACTAAAATACTAATGCCTGCAATTCTTCCTGACATGGTTTTGTTTTATAAGAAGGGAATAATACTGGTGACTGAACAATTAAACAGTAACTTCCTATCATGTTCCTGCATCCATTTAGGGTGCTGTTAAGTTTCTGCAAAATAGTAATGATGACTTATTTCCTTATTTATTTGTGCTTTCTTTTACATTTTTTAAAAAAATTCATGTTCTTTCCACCAACAACTTCATACATTTTGGAAAGTTCTTCTGAAAACCAAAGGAACTAGATCTGGCCCCTCTGCACTGGCCAAATTAAATTAGGACAGCCGTATTCGTCATGAAGATGATTGCATTACACTTGCCTGCCATACGGCTGTTAAAAGATACAGCACCTGTCAGGAAAAAATTGGTAGCAACCTTAATTCAGTGTTATGAACATGGACAAATGGACAAGGATCCAAAGCTAGACCCTAAAGAGTTAAGAACTCAAAGCTCTCAGCCTTGATTCATAGATTTGTCAGTTTTGCTTTTTCCTACATCCACGTTTTTAAAATCTCAAGTTCTTTCTGTTCAATGCATGGAGACATGTTTTAGTCTGGAAACATTTTTCCTCATAAAATGAGCAAAACAGAATTCTCACTCCATGTGGCAAAGTGCTGAAGAGAGTTCTGCCACACATTTGCATCCAGTGCAAAATCTAGAAAAGGAGGGGAGTATTACAGGTTTCCTCACTGTATGGTTGTGCAGTGAAGACAACCGCTTTACCACACGAGTCATATGCACATTGGGTTATGCTCCCCATTCACCTTTGATCTCCTGTTTTCCTTGTGCAACAGCCATATATGAATTCTCAAGAGCATCAGATGTTACCCAGTAGTCTCAGCACTATGTAAGAGGCATTTTAGTGTGGAAATCAATGAGTTTAAAGCCTCTTGTGTGTGTTTGTGTGCATGTGTGTGTGACGCACAGATCCTTTCTTTGAAACCCATTTTAGTTCATTTTCATTCTGCTCCACCAAGCTGCTCCACTGAGTCTGGAATTAACGTTGCCACTGAATACAAATGATTTCATTAACAGTTATATTGATTTTACTGTTTCCACATGAATAGCATGCATGAAATGGAAACTAGAAGTCTTTGTCAAAGTTTCCCAAAACAGCGTCTTCTGATTTGTCTTTCAGGGGCTTAATATCAATCTGTTTTCTGTTATATAGAACTTTACATGCTAACACAGCCCACCCACCCAGATGTCTCAGGGGAAAAAAGTCAGAGGAAGAGAAGAAGACCAAGAAGCAGAAGGTTGCCATAGAGGAGAATTCACCTAATTAGAAATAGATGTCTTATTTAATCCCTTCTGTGCTAAAAGACTGGCTTTGCACTTTATGACATTGGTGATTTTCATACAATAGAATTCACCACATTAGTATTTATACCTTTGTACTAAAACACTCCCATCTAGGAAGAACCAGAGGAAGATTGTGCTGGTCTTCTGACATAATTCAACCTGCTTTCTTCAAACAGTACTAGACAAGTCAACACTGTATATCAACCAAATTCTCCCTATTCCAGATACAGTGGTGCCTCGCTTGACGAGGATAATCCGTTCCAGCAAAATCGCTGTAGAGCAAAATCCTCATCAAGTAAAATAAAAAAGCCCATTGAAATGCATTGAAAACCGCTCAATGCGTTCCAATGGGCTAAATACCTCAGTGTCCAGTGAAGATCCTCCATAGGGCGGCCATTTTCCAATGCCTGTGCAGTGAAAAATCCATCCTAAAGCACAGCGGGGAGCCATTTTACACAGTGGGCGGCCATTTTGAAAACCGATAATCAGCTGTTTTGATCGTCGTAATGCGAAGAATCGGTTCCTGAAGCAGGGAACTGATCTTCAGGAAGCGAATTTTGCCCATTAAAACATCATTTTGCGATCGCAAAAACCTCATCGTCAAGCAGATTCATCATTTAACAAGGTAATCATTAAGCGAGCCACCACTGTACACCCATGAAAGACTACTCTGGTATTTGTTATGCAGTCTACTGCTGATGGAGGACAATGGGGAGTGTTGACCAATTCTATTCCACACCAGCAGACTGTAGGAACTCTTCCAGGAGGATTGAAAAAACTCTGGTTGATAATCAAGTATATAAAATAACAACTGCTGTCACCAGATATTAGATTTAAAACTATAATTCAATGTAAACAAGGTATAAAGAACCAAACCAATTACTCACCAGGTTCTGGCATTGTCCATGCCTCACATTTGAAAGGGTCACTGGGGTCAGATGACTGACCTATGCCAGCTATATTAGCAGCAGCAATTTTGAATTCGTAGTATGCATTTTCTGTCAAATCCTCTACCTTTGTAGAACAGTTGATAATAGAAACAAGTTCAACATAACATAATATTCATGTCATTCTCTCAACAGGAATGAAACATTATTCAGAGTTAACCTCTGGTACAGTACTTCAACTTGCTTATGCATGTAGACAGAAAGCAAGAAGTCTAATTCCAGAAGTCTTGCAATGGAAATGTGCATAAATTCAATGACAGCAGCTTTAAAATGAAAACGTGACCTGTGGTACCTTAATAATCAGCTTTTGGCGTCATTACCTCTCATAGGCAATCATCTACAAATGAAATAAATTCTTGTCTAGAAAATGTTAATCTTATGAGAAACTGACTCATCTCCAGAATTCCACAGATCAGAAATAACTAATTACAAAGAACTAGTTACTTGTCATTCATTCCTTTCTACAATATCTAAAGTACTTTACGCTGCAATTGTAACTGAACAAGGGGTGATTTCATTTTTTTTCAAAGTTAACTTATAGTTCCTTTTATAGTTACAAGAATATGGCCTCACTAAATGTTGGAGAAAGCATATCATATGATGGAAGTGGCAGCTCGGGCTGTGCCTTATGCTCTGTCATGGGGGCTGAAGCAATAACAAGGTGGATAGAAGCAGAATGTGTTTTGTGCCCCAGACCAAAGTGTTCCTAGAGCACTCAAGGTTTTCAAAGTAATTAAAACATAACTATTGCAAGTTCCTTATGGGAAATGGAAAAAAAAAACAGATGGCTTCTTAAATAGTAATTATAATGCTAACGAACTGCTTTGGGAGTGTTGGGCAATATAATTATAACCAGTTACTTTTTAAAAGTAATAGTCCAAGCTTTGAAAATACCACAGATCTTTGCCGTATCTGCTTATTCTGTCTATTCACTTCAAGTGCTCTGAAAGCAATCCATCCTCTGAGATCAGAACATGAATTACCTGCCTGCCCTCAGGAAACATGAACTTGCTTCCCACAGAAAGGCATGGATCTAGATGGCGGTCCTTTGCTTCTACTTGTCCACAGGCCAGTAGGAACAGAGGAGGGACAAGAAAGGGTTCCACTGATCACATATGGGGATTGCCTCTGTGTGTATGTAGCGGCATGTGTGGGGGGACACGTCAAACTCTGTCTTCCTTTCCTTTCAGCTAGTGCTTTGGTACCTGATCTGCACAGGTAACTCACTGTCAAAATACAAGTGTAAAAATGACGCAACATTCAATCTGAATACCAAAAGTGTGAAACCATACTGACCGTATAAATCCTCTCTTTAACGAGGGAAGAGTTGACTTCATGCCAGTTGTGGTGGTGTACCTCTCGTTTGTCTATGTAATAACCCAGAATATTTGATCCGCCACTGAATCTTGGAAGTTTCCAGCCAATGGTCATTGAGTGGCCATCACAGTTGAGGAGAGTGAGACCATAAGGATAAGATGGGCAGGCTTGAAGAGGTTCAACATATGGAGTTATTAGAACAATGTCCAAATATGGTGGTCAGGCTTCTATTACTCTACGTGATCATGGAAGGGCAACCACGCCAGGTCACAACCTGACCTCCCCTAGTTTGTGCAAGTAATCACATGGATGCTTATATACAGTAGTTAAGTGCACAACTGGAAACCTAAGGAACAGGATAGCCACTTGTGTGTTTGCCTGACATATGCAGATTTTCCTCAATTGGGTTTTGAAACCAGCTCACATAAATAACAAAAAATATGAAGCAGCTTCTCTTCTATGGTTTGGTGGCACAGTGGACTACTAGTGATTCCATGAGAAATCTATATGGCATATTTATTCCTTTGTTTTCAATGAGGTGTATTCCCTAACAACTGGTGAAGACTGCAGTTTTCAAATCTAAATGGATTCAAGTTTCAGAAAAGCCCAGCAAAGCCATGAATTCCAATCTTCCTTCAACAATACCCTTTCACACTCTGTGATTAAGACCACAAGAGCCAAAAGATGAGATTACTAAGGAGAATTTCTTCTACAAAACACTCTTCTTCAAGCCCTTGAAGAAGCGAAACCCCGTGATTTGTGTGGAAAGACACTTTTTCATAGTGATTGCCTCCACCTTGATGTAATGGATCAAACTAGCAGTTAGAACAGGACTTTGGTGACCTGGATATAAATCCCCACTGAGCCATGAAATTAACTGGGTGACTCTGAGCCTGTCAACCTCTCTCAGCTTGACCTATCTCACAAGCTTGTTTTGAGAATTAAGCGGGCAAGAATTTTTGCCACCTTGAGCTCATTGAAGGAAAGGTGAAATATAAAGGCAACGTCCAAACAAACATTGTTTCTCATGTGGAAACTTTCTGAGAGGATGAAATGTTCCCGTGCAAACAGAACATAGATGCCTTCAGCACTGATAATGGTGTGGGGGTGGGGGTGGGGAAATCTACAGGATACTGAGAGTTTTCCATGTGAGACACATTGCTATATACAGTAGGTAGTCTCCACCTTCTGGAACATTCTTCTCTAGCAGTTAGAGAACCAGAAACAGGGGTCTCCTTTAAACACCCACTGGAAACATATTGGTCTTTTTGTTTGCATTCCTCAAAAGCTCCCACCTTGTCAGTACTCTCTTTCTTGAACTTGTTGCTAGAATGTTTTGTATAAGCATTTATTGTTTTTAAAGAGTTCTTAAATGTTTTTGTACCCACTTGGAAAGCTTGTGACAACAAACATACAAATACTAGGAGAAATGATAATTAATAAATTATTTCAGCAGGCCACATTGCAATAAGGCACAATCATCGTTTAGCAACAGCTAGCCACGTGGATCAGACAACATGCAGAAGAGCTACTAAACACGCACATACTGCAAGGATTACAAAACCTCACTTACTGAGAGCTGCCTGCACTGTTATAGCCTCAGACTCCTGAGAATTTTCGCTCAACCCTACTGCATTTGCAGCTTTCACACGGAAGACATACTTCTCTCCTGTTGTCAAACCGTGAACGGTAAACCTGAAAAAAAAAAATAGGAATGGAAGGTGCTGTCATTTCACTTTAACGCTATCATAGGTGCTTGCACCATATCATAGAATTAGAACCTCAGCTCTGTACCTGCATCTAAGGTATATTCCACATGAGCATAAGATGGGGGGGGGGGGACAGAGCACTGGGTGGAATACAAGAAGGATCAGGGATTGCTACAATACAAGGAAACTAAATAGCCCATGCTAATTCCTGCCATATTAGTGAAGGCATAGGGAATGCACAGGAGGGATCCCATTCAAGACTCGTACGGTGTCCAACTTATGGTGATGCTGTCTCAGGACTTGCTTTTTTGTATAGATTAATCTTTTACTTCGTAACTGCAAAATAAACAACAACAAAAGTGTGACAAAATGCTCAGGCCTGGGGGATGATTCAGTTTCTTATAGCAGGTGGAATGTTTACACCTATATCCTGAAGCTACTTGATGCTCCTAAATGGTGTGCCACTGTATGCTATTTGACATATGGAACATAGAATAAGATAATGAGCCATCTGGTGTAGAGGATAGTCCTCGCCTGCAATGCAGTTGTAAAGTTTCTCTTGTCCAAGATCACTCCCACTCCCCCCACTCCCCTCCTCACTGCCAGGAGGAGGCACAAATGAGTCACCCAGTCTTCTCGGTTGCAGCAACTAGCTCCACAAGAACCAGGCGTGGGAAGGGAAGCTCTTGACACAGTCAGCTTGCCACTGTTGTTCAACCTACCAAGTTGCTGGCATGATGGGCAAGTATCAAGGTAGACTGCAGCTCCCTTTCTTTCACAGGATAGATCCAGCACTTAAGGGAAATGCAGAAAGCCTTTTGAGATACTCAGAAACTTGTGTGAGGTTGCACAGCTTGACTTACAATGTTTGGCAGGTGGCATGGGGAGGCCAAGGAGGAGAGAGTGAAAGAGTAGAGGTGTGCAACTCCAGTGATGGGCAACGGTTTCTTTTCCAGCTTCAGGGCGATGCAAGAGGCAACAGCAGTCCATACAGGAAAGCAACATGGAGAATGTGTAAATGGGTGTAACAGAGGGGGTGAGATGCCTATGGATGGGCTTCAGAGTGGATCTCCACCCCCCCCCATTAATACCATCAGTATAATCAGGTACTATGTATTCTGACTGGCAAAGACCCCTGAAGGCCTAAGGCAGAAACTTTGATCAGAACATAGGCTTGCAGTATGTGATCAGTGAGCTGCAGTGTTTCCCTATGAGAAAGGTACAAAAAGTTGATGAAGAACTTCCTGCCCTGGGACATAGTCTAAAAATATTTGATGCTCTGAATCCAGCCAATGCCTTCCGAAAATTCTTCTTGCTTTCTCAAGCCATATCAGCAAAGGGCAGGAGGCCTGCTCTTTTCTACGTAACCAGTAATAAACTCACTTTCCTTTTACCTGTTATACTTGACAGGCTTGTGGTTGCAAGCTTCCCAGTGATTTGATCCCACCACAGAGCAATCAATGTAATAGCCAAATAGGTCTTCCTCATGCTTTGGTTTGTCCCACTGAACGATAACAGAGGTCCTTGTGTTTCTTGTCGCCACTATGCGTCCCGGGGCAGATGGAACAACTGTGCCACAGGGGAAAAAATAGCCTTTATTAGCAGAATGTTGCATGTCACTACGCAGCCAGCTTATTCTCCCCATCTGAGGCTTGTTATACTAGCAAGGAAGCAATTAAGAGTGGAATTTGGAAACACCACTTTTGTGGTGAAACTCCCAGAAACCCCCTTCTAGCATGGGTATTATGCATTCAGCAGGGCAAGAAAGTAAATTTTCCCAGCTCTGCTTTGGATATGTTCTCTCGCCAGCTGAACTGGCCCAATGACAGTGCGATACAGCCAAAGCTAAGCATGCTTCACTCCTATTGAATTGAATGCCAGCTGTGAGAGCCTTGACATTTGGAAATGTGAGATTCTGGTAACCTTCATCTAAAATGCCCAGATATCTCACATTCCCTTTAAGGCTTCCTTTCCCTGAAATCTGTATTGTGGTCAAAATGCAAAGTGAAAGCATTATATGTTTATGTCCCAGTGTTCTGCATGTGCATGGTCACTCACAAGAACATAAGAAGAGCCCTGCTAGATCAGGCCAAGGGCCCATCTAGTCCAGCGCCCTGTATCTCACAGTGGCCCCACCAGATGCCTCTGGGAGCACACGTGACAATGAGATACCTGTCTCCTGATACCGCCCCCTGCAGTTGGTATTTGGAGGTACCTCCCTTTGAAGCCTGGAGATCATACATCTCCATCATGGCTTGTAACCTCTGGTGGACTTTTTCCTCCAGAAATCTGTCCAATCCCTTTTTAAAGGGCAGAAGATACAGAGCAATTAAAACTTGGACAACACACTTTTTGAACAGTTTTTTTATCCTAGAGCTATAATTGAACTTAACAAGGAATTTAAGAATCACCAGCAGTGAGTTGTTGGACTGTATTACTATTACTTGGTCTGTTGTGTCATATGTTGTGTGGATACTGTGTGCTCTTAGGTGGGGTTCTGGGTTTTAGGATTGTTATGAGTGTGTGCATTTCGGTCTGATCTCTGAATGTTATTTGTGAATTTTGTTGTATGTTTATATGGTGCATATATGTTCAATGACAATAAATTAGATGATGGTAATGATGATGATGATGATGCCATCACCACATCCTGTGGCAAGGAGTTCGACAGATTTGATTAGTTGACCAAAGTCAGCAGCTACTATTCGTAAATGATTGGAAGCTAATTCTCTTAGTCCTTTGATACTCAGTGGAACTGTCCTTGATTGCTGTACTTGACCACAAACTTTCAACATGGGGAAGTTGTTTATAGAATGTCATGGCACCTGAACAACTCAGTGGGCCAAGAATTCCCAACTCTGGACACAAAGCACACAAATATGACCATAAAGCAATTCAGAAGTCTGACTTTTTAGCAGAGAAAGCAGCAGAGATGTTAATGTACAGATTCAAACACTGAACAATAGTAGTAGAGCATATATCCCCCGTGGAGGGAAATTACATTCACACAACTCTTGTTACAAGAAAAGAAGAATGGTGCTGTTTATTAGAGAACTGTGTTGAAATAAGAAAGGCAATAGGAATCTTAGTCTATCCAACTAAAGTGGCTAGAGCTACACCCTTACTGCTCACAAAAGGGGTGTGTGTGTCAAAATGCCTCCTTCCTCCTCTTCCAAGGAGGGTCAGGAGAGGAAATGTGAGATGAAAGGAAGGGGCATCAGCAGTCCTAAAAATACCAGTCCAGGGTGAAGGAAGGTTAGCATAGGTCAAAGCAGGCAATGGATAGTCTAGAAAACCTGAGGAGGTCCTTCTCTCTTCATCTACTCCACCTTATGCAAAGACAAACATCTCCTTTGGTGTAAACTGAGTTGCCCTTAGCTGCCTCAAACATCACTCTAGGGTAAACTGTCTAGCTTGGATCTGGTTCTGAGGGCCCCTGTGTACAACTGTGACAACATTCAAGGAGCCAAGCAAGGCTACAGGCTCAGCAAGGCTACAGGCTCTTCTTTCCAGGCAGCAGCCCCAATCCACCAGTTGAGCATCAGTGCTGTTATTGTCCTTGTCTCCCAGGGATTTGCCTTCCCCTGCTCAACCATTCCTGAGCAGCGTTGGGAGAATTTGCACAGAAATTAAGGAGTCGTTTTGGAGCTCTAAAAACGGACTCTTCCAAGATGATGAGATTGTTCTGTTGACCTAACCCAATGGTAGTAAACATTTTATGAAAGATGGGCTTATTTTTCCCAGTGAAACTTTAACAGTGTTTACCTTTGGCTAAATTATGCTGAAGAACATTGAACAAGAATCCACAGTGCCCCATGATATTACATTGGGATTACTGTGATATTACATTAGTTCTATGGACAGAGACAGTAAAACAAATGTTTAGAAATGCTAATCAGAAGTGTTGATTAAATTAAATCTAGCATTTGACAACCTTATCCGGCATTGGGGATTTCTTCATGAACACTATGAAGAAATCCCCAATATTGCCACAAAGCAGAAATCAGAACTCAAACCAAACATTTCAACTTTTTCAGAAAGTTCACTTCCAAGAGCCTATGACTGCAAGAATACCTTTGGCAGCACAGCTAAAGGCCACACCAGCTAGAGAACTCCGAGAGTTGAAGTCCAAAGAGCCATTTCAAGCTATACAACCAAGAGGCCCGAAAAGTCTTGCTAATTCTTGCTAATATTCTGCCCATTAGCAATGACAAATGTCAAAAGAGGCCCAAGAAAATGCTTAAACAAATGTATTGTCAGCACATTCAGTTTCTCAGCATTGTTTGTTTTTTGACATCATATTTTGTAAAGATTTGAAGGTTAAAAGTTTCCTCACCAATGCGCTCTTGAGCTTGAATAGGAGGCGTTATTTCAGAAGGATCACTAATTCCATACTTGTTTGCACACAAAACTCGGAACACGTACGATTTCCCTTCTGCCAGATCAAACACCGCATAGCGAGGCGATCTCACTGCTACTTGAGCATTGACCCTCTGCCAGGTTCCACTGCCGACTACAGACTATAACAAGGAAAAAGAGGGTATTAAGACTTTGTGAGGCAGCTGTAAATGGAGGCACTCAAGATTCTCACATTAAGGAACCACTGCCACAAATCTTTATTGTTTTAAGGCAGTAAAGCTGCCAACTATCTGGTTGGTTATCTGTCTGATAGAGAATCACAAAGCATGAGTTGACAAGGCCAATTTAAATGCAAGGTGAAGCCTGACACTGATGATAGACATATAAATGCTGAGGCATTGTTGGTGTTGTTTTCAAGATTTTTTTGGAAAAAGATGCTCTTTTCTGAGAGTTTGGAATCTGAGAATGAGTCACTTCCTGAATCCTGCTTAGTCCACATAAAGGTGTTACTTTATTGTCTTTGTGAGTCATGACTGTTAAGTACTTGTGAGATCCATGAGTACAAACAAAATTCTGAGATACATAATAACTTTGCCGGATCACTAAAGAGTTGAAAGCAAAGCTAACTTTTGCATTTTATTAAAACTTCTTCCATAGATAATTTCTGGCTTTCTTGCTTCTCATCTTATGCTCCAGATGCTGTTCAAGCTATACCTGAAACAGAACTCTAGAGCAGTGGTTCTTAACCTTGGGTTACTCAGGTGTTTTTGGACTGCAACTCCCAGAAGCCTTCTGGGCGTTGCAGTTCAAAAACACCTGAATAACCCAAGGTTAAGAACCACGGCTCTAGAGCACTGAAAACTCACTTTGTATATTCTTAGTGATTATGTAAAGGCTTTACATAACCCAGTTTTTGAGAATTAAGTGGTTCCTTACAGTATAATCACAACAAATCTGTTTAGAAGTCAACTGGTTTTACTTCTAGGTTAAATGCATATATGAGTTAACCCTGGTCAACTGTACTGATTTTTTCTCTTTCATCTCATCTTGTGAAGTAAGGATCTCCTCTTCTTCCTGTACCCACTAGCTAAAAACAGGCCATCAAGCACTGCTATTCAGCTAAGGACTGACAATGTCCCAACATGTCATCTACGACATCAACCAAGATGGAGAAGAACCTTAGAAGGACTGTTTGAGAGGTGGGATGCCTCTTGGCAACTGTTGCTCAAGGCAGCTTCACTTCTGCAAAACCTGCGTTGCAGAAAAGCTGAAGCATCACAGTTTCTCAGTGGTACCTTATGCATTTTCCTCACTGTAATCAAGCGTCATCAAATACTGCTGAGCCGACATTTCTCAGATGATATTTTTTGGAAAAAGAAATTCTGAGATTGCTCTCTCCCCACCCCCCAAAAAAAAACATCTTAGAAAAAGGTCACTTCACAAGGTTGCTGAGACCATGAACAGAGTGGAAAGTTTCAAGTGGCTGTTTGTGCACATGCCCAGGACCAAGCACAGAAAAAGCAAGTCTTTTATTTTTCAAGTCTTGTGTTTCAACAACTGTTTGGATGCATGCAACAAAGCCTTCTAGTTCTACAGTCCTTTTGATCCTCTGATCAACTAATCAGCATTTGCTAAATGCACAGTTTTGTTGCAAAAAAGAAAATATTCCAAATGAAATGGTCTGTGGCCATGAAATGCCTTACAGAGAACAGAACTATGCCGCACAGTACCTTCTCAATGAAATATGATAATGGCGCTTTGCCACGGGGAACAGGTGGATCCCAGCTGAGTACAACATATGTTTTGCTGGTTTCTGAAGCGTGTACGTTGGTGGGAGGTCCTGGAATCTTAACGTCGCCTAGAGGAGTAATAAACTCAGTAAGTGTTAAATGCCAGATTAACCTCCCAGGTCAATGCTTATGGGAGAGTTTGTCTTTCTGAACTCCCTCAGTAGAGAGCATGGCTTTACTAATAAGGGCTATAATATCAGCCTCACAATTTACAATGGCTGCGTCATTTCTATTTTGAGAAAACCCAAGCACGCCAATTAAAAGTGCAGCATTGATTTTTCACAGCTAATGTGAAAAAAAGGAAAGCAAAGCAAAGAGAAATTCAGTCAGCGGAAAAAAAGATCTCTGTGCATTTGTCTCACAAGATTTTGGTTTCACTTTGATCACACTTGAATCACTTTAATCTGCTGTACTAAATGGCTTGATAAAGTCTTCGTGCTTCATGCAAATGTGAGACAGGGCTGATCAAAGACTGGAGCCCTAGAGCTTCCGCCCCTGAAAAATGAGCAAGGAGAAGAATTTGCATGGAAGATCACAGCAATTCAATATAAAACCGTACAGGTAAAGCACAGAGAGAGAAAGCATCACGGTAGAAATCTCTCTTCTACTTCAGGATTGACAATGAGAACCAATGTAGCTGCGCAGTCCTTTTATCTATTCACCTCTGTTCTCAAATTCTCACCAAATGACAATTCAAGACCTTGACATCTGAGACGCGACTGGGATCTTAGTGTCTGTCTGTCTGCAGCAGCTCAGTTTGCCTGGGATGGAAAAATTACATTTTTTGGCTCATCTCCTAGAACATTCCCTTAACCAGCACAAGCAGCAGCTTTGCTGGTGGGGGGGATTCGTAGAGCTGCAACTTAGAAAAGTAACTTTTCCAAGTCTTGTTCGTACTTTATTCCATGTTCTGTTCTAGAAGCTAATAACTCCAAGAGTAGGCAACTTCTGAGGGCCTGGAGTGCATTTTCACCTTCTCTTAGACCACAAAAATCCACACTTCTCAACACCCCCCAAAAGCCTCTTCAAGCTTGACAACTGCGCCATTTGGGGTGGGAATGTTGGAGTATTGGGATCTCTGTAAGACCCTATGAGGCTCACAGTTTGCTCCTTACAAATCCTAATTTTACAAGGCATTATGGAGAGTATCTGGATGTTATCCCAAATAGCAACTCAGCCACCATAATTTCCATGTTATGAAATGGGCAATGTGTCATCACAATACTCATGTGGGTACTGGAGGGAACTCAGGCTAAAATGAGAACATTATGCCACATGCTCTGTGGTACAAGATACTATAGTGGAAGGGCAAGGAAGTAGATGTAAGTGACTGCCAAACCAACCACACTTGATGGCCTCATCAGTTTGTTAGCTGGAGACCCCCTACTGCAAAAATGTTGGCTGTTTTGGGTGTTCCATAGCAGCCAGGTTTGCTGAGAGCAACCCCAATAATACAAACACTGAAGGTCAATCTTACAGCAGTGTTTCATACAGCAAAGAGGCATTACTAACAGTGAGAGAATATCTTTAAAATAAGGGACAGTAACCCAGTGAGGGCTTCCAGACACACATACCAAGGTTTTAATGGTGCAGACTGTTCATTACTGGTACGTTTATCACACACACACACACACACACACACACACACACACACACACACACACACACACACACACACACACACACACACACACACACACACACACACACACACACACACACACACACACACAAAAATTGGGACAGGACTATGGGGAACAGGGGGACAACTGTTTAAAAGGTGATTTCTTTTCTATATAGGGAAAGGAGGGAGGAGAATGGAACACAGAAAGAGAGATAGAGAGAGCAGCATAAATCCCACAATAACTATGTACCGTATTTTTTTTCGTGTATACGACACACACACCCCATGTATAAGATTACCCCCAATTTTGGCCCTTGCTGGAGGCAAAGGAACAGACCATGGGCAGCTGTGAGGGGCGGCCCAGCACGGCTCCGCCTCCGCCTGTTGCTGATACCACCACAGCTGCCCAGTCACCTCCTCCAGCTCATGTTGCCGCCTTGTCCCCTGCCTGAAGGGAGCCCGTGAATGGCGCCAGAGGTGGCGATTTCGCCAGCAGCAGCAGCAGCAGTCAATGGGCAGCCGCGAGAGACAACCGAGTGCAGCTGCTCCTTGGCCTCCGCCTCTCACAGCAGCCCATTGACTGCTGCCATGGCTGGAATCACCTCCTCCAGTGCCACTCGCGGGCTCCCTTTGGGCAGGGGACAAGGCGGCAACGTGAGCTGGAGGTGAGCCCCGGCAGTGGCTCCTTCTCCTCTGCCTCCTTCCATGTATAAAACGACCCTCATTTTTTTCCTCTAACGGTTTTAGGGGAAAGTGTCATTTTATACACGGAAAAATATGGTATCTGTCTCAATTCTCCTTGTTTGGATGCAGTTCTCCATGGCGTGCCACTCTACTCTCATTCATTCCTCAGTGAAGAACTAACACTTCTGGAGTGATAGGGATGAGATAACTTGGGGGGGGGTTCTCTCAAAGACAGGAGACAATCTGGTGAGCCTCTTCTTCTTCTCCGGAGAGAGGAAGATTTTGCCAGCATTGTGATTAGGATGATATTTATTTCTGTTAGAGAACATGGGGGTTAAACCACAACCACCAGAATGCCATAAAAAATGACACTGACATCATGAATCCTCCAGTCAACACAGCAAAGAATGGTCCTGCAATGTGTTTGTGTGTGAGAAAGAAAGACTCAGAGCTTGGAACAGCAAATTTTCAGTGCTAGCTGGGAAATCCTCAGTGTTGCTATGTTAAAAACGAACTTCTCCTCACTCTGAGCCACCTTCGCTGCCTGCTACCCTGCCCAAGTCTCTAAAGCAGAAGGTCCACATCTTCAAAGCAGGCTTCTTATAAAGAGGTGACAGGCAGCAGAAGGAACTGAGGCCGCTCAAACATTGAAATGGGAGGGCCAAAGAAGCCTATTTCATTCAAGCCCCCATGCATCGGATTCAAGGAAAACCACTTGCATTAAGTGACGTGGGATATTTTCTGCCCCTCTGAGAATTTCAATGAATTTGGGGCTCAGCAACAGCAGTAGCGTTGTGAGTAGGGTTAGAACTGGGTTGTTAATGGAAAATTTTAATGTACACATCTTGTACTACCTGAATACACTGAGAATTCCACTGTTCCTCCCCTGCAACCCCCAAACAGGTTCAACTAGACTAGCACCTCATTTCTGCTTCTTGCCACCATTGTTCATTACAATTGTGGTCTGGATGGGTGGGAAAGAGCATTTTTGTTGGGACAAATAACTTCATAGCCTCCAGATAGTTCAAATTACAGCGCCCATAATGCTTTGCCCTTGATCTCGCTAGTTTAGTCCAGTCCAAACTACAGTCTAAAAGATCCAGAAGGCACCAACTTCCTGGCCCCTGCATGTAAGCATGTCAATGAATTATGGTTCCCAGGATTTTTGAAGGACAATCATAGCAGCTAAAATGTAGTACTGATAAACCCTGATTGTGTGCAACACCTCACAAGCACTTGAGGACAGCAAGCAATTTCCACAGTATTCAAATTTGCAACGTTCTAATAACTCTGGTTTTGTTTTCAAGTTTCTATATAGGGAAAGAAACTTCAAAAACAAACACACACAAAACTTGAAAAGCTAAGGAGAAGGAGAGAAGATGGCGCAAGGAGAGCAGGAACCAAACAAAGTACTCAGAGCTGGTAGAGAGGAGCACTGATGAAGATGTAGTTCAAGCAAAACAGAAGACAAATGCCATACCTTCAAGGTCGTCTTGATAGATGACAATATCTTTGCCTCCATCCAAATGAATAGCTAAAGAGCAAAACAAAAATTAATTACTCACATTTAATGCTCTGTGCTAACTAAATGAATTCAGGCATTCTCAACAATGCTCTTAACTACAAATGTCACTTTTACATTCCTTAATTCATTCTTGTTGTTTCGATTTATATACCACCCCATATTGCTAGACCACTCTTTGGATGGTTCACAGAATAATTACACAAACAACACATTCCACACTCCCCACCCCCAGCAAGCTGGGTATTCATTGTTACTGCTACTATTGTGTATTATGAGTTTTTATGCCTAGAATATTGCCCAGTGTTCTGGTTGATTTTAAGTTGATAAATAGCAGCAAAATTAGATATATACATAAAAGGTTAACTAAGAATTAAAGACTATATTTTAAATCTGATGAAACTAGAAGTTTGACAAGAAGTTATCACCTTCATTTCTCTTGAAATGTGAGGATGTAAGGACACTCACAACAACAACAACAAATACTTCTTCAGGCATACTGTTGCTTTTCTGTTCCTACATAAATGATTGTTGTGGCAATTTGCAGAGGTGTGTGGTTTTTTAAAAAGGATTTGACAACATGGAGATGTGGCTGGTAATTAACCTGATCTTTATTTGTTGTGTCATCAAGACATATTCAACTTCTGGTAGCCTTTAAAAGGGGATTGGACAGATTCCTGGAGGGAAACCTCCATCACAGGTCACAAGCCATGATGGAGATGTATAATCTCCAGGCTTAGAAGGAAGGGACCTCCAAATGCCAGATGGAGGGGAGGGGGATCAGGAGAGAAGTATCTAGTTGTCTCATGTGCTCCCAGAGGCATCTGGTGGGGGCCACTGTGAGATACAGGAAGCTGGACTAGATGGGCCCTTGGCCTGGTCCAGCAGGGCTCTTCTTATGTTCTCATGTTCTAACCATAGAAGCGTTTTCAAGGTGTGTGAGATATTTAAGGAGTGTTTTTACCATCACCAACCACCACCACAAGTTTCCATGGCTGAGCAGGGATTTCAAGCCAGACCTAAGCCCTTGTCTGCCCACTACACCACAATAACTATTACTCTAATAGCCGTGTTTAAGAATGGAATCTCTACCATCTGGGAACCTGTGAAGTGTGGTTACGCCCACTACAAACTAAAGTTCTCCTGACCTTCTTTGGGAACTTTCTAGTCCAGTGAAAGATGTTACTAGCTGAAGGGGACTGGCTTTATAGATTCTCTCTCCTCCTGCAGACCCCAACCAGGGCTTCTCAAGGGTTCTACAACCCTTTGGTGTACCTTTTTCAGAGTTTGCAGGAAATTGGAAAGAGGAATCAATAAAAGTCATTTCCCTCTCTCCCTTTGATGGAGGACCTCGGGTCAGAGAAAGCTCCCACCAGTGGGAGAATATTTTGCATCCAGGTCATTGGGATCACATTCTTAGGACAAGTGACAGGGAATGGCTGTCTTCATCATAGTCTGATTCCTCAAACAATTTAATTCCTCAACCAGCATGGCTTTTCTGATGTTGTTCACTATCATGCCATGGGTCAAAATGAAATGAAGTTCATGTGGCGGTTGCAGTTAGTATTTTAACCAGTAGTGTGTTTCATACAGTGCTAAATTCTTCAGAAATAAATGTCCGAATTTCATTGTTTTTTTACTCACATGTACAGTATATCACAGAAGTGAGTATACGCCCTCACATTTCATAAATATTTTAGTATATCTTTTCATGTGACAACACTGAAGAAATGAAATTTGGCTGCAACATAAAGCAGTGAGCATTACAGCTTGTATAACAGTGTAAATGTGCTGTACCCTCAAAATAATGCAACACACAGCCATTAATGTCTAAACCGCTGGCAACAAAAGTGAGTACACCCCTAAGTGACAATGTCCAAATTGGACCAAACTACAGAAGGCAGTGGAAGACAAAAGGGCCTGGCGTGCTCTGGTTCATGGGATCACAAAGAGTCGGACACAACTTAATGACTAAAGAACAACAGCTATTTCCCTTCCTGATATCATGAAACTTGTTAGTGTCACAAGTCTCAGGTGTGAAGGGGGAGCAAATGTTATCTCTCTCACTCTCTCAGACTGGTCACTGGAAGTTCCACATGGCACCTCATGGTAATGAACTACCTGAGGATCTGAAAAAAAACAATTGTTGCTCTACAAAAAGATGGCCAAGGCTATAAGAAGATTGCCAAAACCCTGAGACTGAGCTGCAGCACAGTGGTCAAGACGATACAGTGGTTTAGCAAGACAGGTTCCGCTCAGAACAGGCCTCGCCATGGTCAACCAAAGAAGCTGAGTGCCGGTGCTCAGTGTCATATCCAGAGACTGGTTTTGGGAAATAGACGTATGAGTTCTGCCAGCATTGCTGCAGAGGTTGAAGGGGTGGAGGGGTCAGCCTGTCCGTGCTCAGACTATACGCTGCACACTTCATCAAATTGGTTTCTAGGGCTGTCGTCCCAGAAGGAAGCCTCTTCTAAAGATGATGCACAAGAAAGCCCACATACGGTTTGTTGCAGACAAGCAGACTAAGGACATGAATTTCTGGAACCATGTCCCGTGGTCCAGTGAGACTAAGATAAATTTATTTGGTTCAGATGGTGTCAAGTGCACATGGCAGCAAACCAGGTGAGGAGTACAAAGACAAGTGTGTCATGCCTACAGTCAAGCTTGGTGGTGGGAGTGTCACGGTCTGGGGCTGCATGAGTGCTGCCGGCACTGGGGAGCTACCATTCATTGAGGGAACCATGAATGCCAACATGTACTGTGACATACTGAAGCACAGCATGATCCCCTCCCTTCAGAGACTGGGCCGGAGGGCAATATTCCAACACGATACGAGTAATGATCCCAAACATACCACCAAAACGACCGCTGCCTTGCTAAAGAAGCTGAGGGTAAAGGTGATGGACTGGCCAAGCATGTCTCCAAACTTAAACCCTATTGAGCACCTGTGGGGCATCCTGAAATGGAAGGCAGAGGTCCGCAAGGTCTCTAACATCCACCAGCTGTCATTGAGGAGTGGAAGAGGACTCCAGTGGCAACCTGTGAAGCTCTGATGAACTCTGTGCCAAAGAGGGTTAAGGCAGTGCTGGAAAATAATGGTGGCCACACAAAATATCAACACTTTGTGCCCATTTTGGACATTGTCACCTAGGAGTGTACTCACGTTTGTTGCCAGCGGTTTAGACATTAATGGCTGTGTGTTGCGTTATTTTGAGGGGACAGCACATTTACACTGTTATACAAGCTGTATACTCACTGCTTTACATTGTAGCCAAGTGTCATTTCTTCAGTGTTGTAACAGGAAAATATATATTAAAATACTTATGAAATGTGATGGGGTGTACTCACTTCTGTGATATACTGTAGCTGTATCAGCTGTTAAGAAAACAAAAAATCTTCTTGATACAGTACTTAAATTAGGCCCACTGGTAAGTGAGATGTTATTGTGCAATCTTTGAATTGGCTTAATCAAAGTATTATCTTAAAAGCAATTCTCTTTCATTCTCTCTCTCTCTCTCTCTCTCTCTCTCTCTCTCTCTCTCTCTCTGTGTGTGTGTTTCTTTCTTTCCAGTCCGCTTCCTTGAATTATTACTTTTTAAAGAACAGTCCTAGCAAACTAACCCAGACATAACCATTGGCATCTAGGATGGAATCCGAGAGCAATGGAAATCAGTTCTAGCTGGCTAGGCAAGGATTTGACCACTTCATGCTAAGGGGAGAGGACCATCCATATGGAAATCTCTAAACCATGTCAGAGTGAATTATTTGTAACCTGACATAACCAGGGGAGGTTTGAGGGCTTGTGTGATTCATTTGAGAGGGGAGGGGGAAGCTGCAGACTGGGCAGAATCCTGCAGCAGGCAGAAATCTGTATACATTGTGTATCATATCTGAGACCTGGATTATCATATGGAAATAATGAAATATAAATGCATGCAAGCTCCTCAGCACAGCTAAAAGGAACCACTTGATCACAGCCATTACCTTTAAATTACAGCCCAAGACTTTCAAGAGTAGAGGACATCATAAGGTCTTTGTTCTCTTGCATTCTCATTTAGCATGGAAATATATTGGGAGGGAGGACAAACAGCTCCCTTCCTCTCTGAAGAGACAAAAGTTACTTCTGTGTCTCACTGGTGTAAGAGAAACACCATCTTCTTCTCACTTTTTCTTGACTGGAAGTGCAATCCTAACAATTATTCCTCAAAGGGGGGTGTCACTGAATTCAGTCACTAAAATCAGATGACACACTTACGTTAGCAGCGTGCAGCTGCCCCACTATTTTTCTTTGTACACGAGTTAATACTATGGATAACCAGTGTGATTTAGTGGATAGATTGCCAGGCAGACTCAGAAAACATGGGTTCAAATCCCTACTTGGTCATGGAAACTTACTGAGGGAGTGGAACTGGTAAAACCACAACTTAGATACAGTAGCTCACTTACTGTGAAAGCTCTATTAAGATAACTATACAGTGGACCCTTGACTTACAGACTTTTTGAGTTACAGACTTCTCCGGCCGCAAAATTTAGATTTGACTTGCAGACTGAGATTTGACTTACAGACCAGAAAAAAACCAAAATGGAACAAAAATGGCCTGTTACGGGATTAATCGGTTTTCAATGCACTGTAGCTCAATGGAGACTTGACCTACAGACTTTTTGACCTGCAGCCACCGTTCCAATACGGATTAATTCTATAAGTCAAGGGTCCACTGTACTGCCTGGACTGTATTTTCCCTGCCTTCCCTGAACCTTTCTTGACCTAAGAAAAAAAGAAACAAAATATCCCCCTCTAGTGGTTGAAGGAGGAATAGCAGCTTCCCATTAATTTCTATGGACGGAAAAGAGCAGATACGGATCAAACGGTTCTCAATGCATTCCTATGGGAAATGCAGATTTGACCTGAGAACTTTTTGACTTGAGAACTGCCTTCCAATACGGATTAAGTTCTCAAGTCAAGACCCCACTGTAAGTGGGTTCTGACTTAATGGCACACAACATAGAACAAGTCCCAGGGTCTGGATCCAGATCATGAATACTATACACGGGCAACAGAGGTTTAAACCTCTCCCAACACCTGCTTTCCTGTCAATATTTGTCCCTCTCAGTAGATGGGATAGTGAAGTTCTCTTTTTTCTTTTTAAAACTCATACATATTTCAAGGAATATTAAAGGGGGGAAGAATTAAACCTTCCCTCCTTATACATAGTAATCTCAGTTTGGATTAATGGGGACCCATAAGCTTACATGTGTGTAGAAAAAAAGGAGAAACAGACTAATTATTTGATCACCTATGGCCAAAATGCTACTGATAGTCCTAACTAGCTGAGTCCCATTAAATCAGTGGTTCTCAACCTTAGGCCCCCCAGAGGTTCTTAGACTAAAACTCCCAGAAGCCTTCAACACACTGGCTGTGCTGGCCAGGATTTTTGGGAGTTGCAGTCCAAAAATATCTGGGACCCAAGGTTAAGAACCACTGTGTTAAATCAATGTGATTTCCATATGTGGAGAGCCACAAAATAAAATTAAAGAAACAGTTCAATGACTAGAATCCAACAGAAACTCACAACTAGAGGAAGACAATTCAGTCAGTGGGGATTTGGTGAGTCACACCAATGCAAGTTCCAGAGATCTACCCAAGATATGACCTAGTACTGGATTTCAGCCAATGAGTCTGTTCTAGTTGAGACTACCAATATGGCTTGGGTCCAAGCTATTTGAAGGATCGTATCCACCCCATATGAGCTTTATCAGCTCTTAAGATCTTCTAGGGAGGCCGTTTTCTTGGTTCTACCACCTTCCCAAACTTGCTTGGTAAGGACACGAGAGAAGGCCTTCTTAGTGGCTGCTTCCAGGCTTTGGAATGCCCTTCCCTGAAAAGCCAGGTTGGCCCCCTTCCTCTTCTCCTTCTGTCATCCGTCTAAGACCTTCCTTTTCAAGCAGGCCTTCAGGCATGCTGAGATCTTATATGCTTTTCATGTTTTTAAATTGTTTTTATGCTTCATTGTTTTAAACTTAATCTATGTTTAATTGGGTTTTTTTAATTGTGATATGGAGTGTTTTAAAATTTATTTTACCTGTTGTGAGCCACCCTAGGTCCCCTATTTATAATTATTATTTATAATTCAAATAAATAAAACAGATAGACCTATGAATTGAACATATCATGCAGTTTAGCTTTACTGCTTTGTAAGTGGATTTAGAGTCACATAACAAATGCTGAAGAACTCCTGTAACCCACCGAACAACTTACTTTGCAACCTCTCCAAGTCAAGAGGATCAAGAGCTGCTACTGCCTCAGAGATCCGAGATGGCCTGCTGATGCCAGCCTGGTTGACAGCCCTCACACGGAACACGTAGGAACGGCCTTCAAACAATCCAGTCACTGGGTACTGGCAGATTTTTACGGGAGCATCATTGCACTGAACCCAGTTTTCAGTACCCACTTCACACCTAGTTTAAAAACAAAAACAGGTAGGCAGGAAAGTTTTCAACATATTCTAATAAACAATTTAAGCAACAGAGCACTAGGAATATTTGACTAATGGCATGATATGGAGTGGGCAAACCATGTGGGAAATTTGAGTACATGTATTTATTCGTTTATTCATTTATTCGTTTATTCATTTATTCGTTTATTCGTTTATTCGTTTATTCGTTTATTCGTTCATTCATTCATTCATTCATTCATTTGATTTTTTATACCACCTATCTGACAGCCAAGGCCACTCTCATGTACTGTATGTTACTTTATTGCCACACACATTAGGCCTGTCACCTACAGCTGACGCTAGAGCAAGGGTCAATGAATACAATGACAATGGGGTAGCAGACAGGATCCTGGTGTAATTTATGGTACAAAGGGAATGTAATGACAATCTCCTCCCAGAGTCCTGCATTATACTGACCAGAAGGACACCTCCTGCTGTAAGAAACCAATCCATTAACACAAATATGCTGGTCACTTAATGGCTGCAATGCGATACAGCAGCTCACACACGGAAATGAACTCCCCCCAACACTCATACATACTTATCCCCCAAGAGGATTTCAGATCATCTGAGATAAAATGGCCATAAATGGAGTTGGTTCCAAAGTTTGGAAAAGTTGCTTGTTTGCCAGTGATAGTTACAGGATTTTGGGAGTTGTAGTCCAAGAAACTGTGGTGCTGGAGGAGACTCTTGAGAGTGCCCTGGACTGCAAGGAGAACAATCCTATCCATTCTGAAGGAAATCAACCTTGAGTGCTCACTGGAAGGACAGATCCTGAAGCTGAGGCTCCAATACTTTGGCCATCTCATGAGAAGAGAGGACTCCCTGGAAAAGGCCCTGATGTTGGGAAAGAGTGAAGGCAAGAGGAAAAGGGGACGACAGAGGACGAGATGGCTGGACAGTTTCTGCGAAGTGACCAACATGAATTTGAGGCAGTGGAAGACAGGAGGGCCTGGCGTGCTCTGGTCCATAGGGTCACAAAGAGTCGGACACAACTTAACAACTAAACAGCAAGTCCTCAAAAGTGATGGGGATTCCTATACATTTCTGTCCAAAAGCAACTGTTCCAAGACTGATTTGGTTCATATGCTGTGAGTCACCGAGGTGATGTACATGCAAGTAGAGTTAGGTGATGTACATGCAAGTATGAACCAGCTCAAAATCTTTGGGGCTAGGGATGATGAATTTTTATTTGTGGAGAAACCACACAACAACAGACAGAAACAGGAGCAATAACAGGGGTTTGAATGATTCTGATTTAACATACTACAGGGAGCAAAACCATTGTAAAACTTCCACTTAAAAAGCTATGCTTTATTTAAATATTTTTCTGGAATGGGTATGCTAAAGAAAAATACTTTTGCCTGCAGGCCTATGTATACCTGTCTACAAAATATCCAATAACTGGAGCTTCGTGAGTTGTGTTTGGTGGTTTCCAGGTAATAATAACATAGTCCCTGTTAGCATCGTGGCATTTCACATCCATTGGTGCTCCCGGTGCCCCAATGACTGGTGCATCAGCATCTAAAATCAAAGAACAATCCAAAATAAATCACACTGTGGCCTCAGTTTAACTAGACATGGTGCATGATACTTTATTTGGGATTTCTGTGAAACTAACCAGAGCAGCATTAAAAAGAAATGAAACCATAAATCTGATACTTCGGTAAATCACAGTTGCCTTCATAGCATGAAGGATCCAATTATAATCTCGTAAAGGGATTACAATTTATATACATAATCTCTATGCAGATGTCCCTCAAGAGCCAAAATGTACATTTTCCACACTGTGTACACTCTGAAAGCATTTTCAACACCTATCATGTCTTGAAGTTCCTTCTAAGTCTATAGTTTCATCAGTGAATATAGAGAGAGTTTGGAAACATTGCTCTTTTTTTAAAAAAAACTACAGCTCCCAAAATCCTCAACCCAGCACAGTCAGTGGCTATTCTGTCTGAGAAAATATGGTAAATTTCCAGTCTCTCTGCTAAAAAGCCAGTCCCTGCTAACATTCTGCTCTTTCTTGCGTGTGTCCTTCTTCTACCATATTTATCCTTCTGAGGTAAAATTCTTCACTTTGATTTTTGAGTGAGGGATGGCTAATTGCTTTGGAAAAGCAATGACGCTGTCACTCTGGGGAGAGGAAAACAGGAAGGCCGGCTTTTTATGTGGCAATGTAGGTGTTTCTTTCACAGTGAGAAATTAAGGCATTAAATCCTATATGCCTACACACCTAAATGTAATGGCATGGAGATTTTTCTTGTATAAAGTAGTTTATTTTTAGGATACAATCCTGAGTGCACCTTCCTGGCTGGCCCTACCATTAGGTAGACTAAAGAAGCTTCCTCAGGGGGCAAATGTTGCAGAGGGCAGCACTGTGATTATTGAGCAAAGCCTGTCTTGAAACACTCATATTAGAAGGTTTCTAGGCAGCCATACCTTCAGGTCCTTTTCTGTTTAATCAAAATTCTACCTTACACAGCAGAATTGAACTACAGCGTTTTTAGACAGAGGCTGAAATCCTGTTGCATGGTTACACTGTGGGCTTAACCTTTAGAGGTGAATTCCTGTAAGTTAATCAAAATATTTGTAGACTTTATCTGTTCAATCGTCATTATCCTTCTGATCACACCTGGAAGGGACCCTATCAAGTGTAGCTCCTGTCAAGGAAGCACAGTGGAGAATCAAACTCCCAACCTCTGGCTCCATAGCCAGATGCCTAAATCACTGAGCGATGCTGACTCACATAACTCAGCATGCAATAGACAATGTTTGTCAAGATTTCTTAACTTACAGAAATTCACTTTCGAAAGTTATACAGGATTTCAACTAGTGAGTACCTCTATGTGTCTGTTTTGTGTCTGTGTCTCTGTGTCAGTGTCTTTGTGTTTGTTGCGTGATGCTTTCTTGTTTATCTCCTCAAGCAGCAAAAGGTATTGGGCTGGACCTCTTTACTTGGAAGCAAATCCTACTGAAATCATTTAGCCTCACCTCACAAGTAATTAGGTGCCATAGAGTGTATGCTTTCAGCACAGTGCTTGGCAGATGGCTCAGTTACAGCAGGCTGGATCAGGCTAAATAGGGTTATGTAAGGCCATACAGAGATGCCATCCTTGAATCAAAATGACATATTTTGCCTGTCTCCCTTTAAAGGAAAAAGAACAAAAACAAAACAAAACAAAATCCCACTCTTTGCCCTCTCCTGTCTCCTCCATTTCTGGGAGGAAGCTTTCCATTTTCCCCCTTAAAATGTACAGGGCATCAGGATTGCCTAATAGACTTTTTTTGTAAAAAAAAAAAAAAGATTGCCTCCTTCCTCCCGCCATTCACAGAGAAAGACAGAAAGTTTTAATTTCCCAATATCATAAAGTGGCTAAATTGTACAAGCCACTTAATGATATTGGGAAATTGGAAGCAGATGGAAAATTAAGTGCAGGCCATCTGCTTTTGGTTCAGTCCCAGCAATCACATGTGCTGGAAATGAACCGAAAGGGAGTAGACTCTGACAGCAGCCCAAAAAGGTGTGCATAGGAATGTTCTGGGGACATATCAGTTCATGTTGACATGTTACATGGTTGCAAGGAAAAGGAAGAAAACAGCCAATCCTCAGAAAGGACTAAACAGCAGGACAAATGCCCATGTAGTAACACCCACTAAGGATACAGACTGCTGCTTTTAACTGAATCTCAAAGGTTGCATGTATAGAAATGTGCTCATTTTAAAGAAAAAGAAACGTGTTGCTGAGTTTCTGCCCCTAAGGATTTGCATCACCTTATTCTAAGTCGCAAGGGGAATTCTCAATGCAAATGTGAGGTCAACCTGTGACCTTCATTCAGTCTTAATATATTCACCTCCCTTTCATCAGTGCTTTTTTTAAACCCTCTTAGGCAAACCTTTCTCTTTTCTTCCTCAGGTGTTACATAATTAAGGCTAAATTCTTGAAAAAGCGCAAGTACTTTGTTCTAGACATGCAAGTTTCTGAACTACTGTCTGAACAACAGTCAGCCATGACACCATAATCAATGGAATTGAGTGCTTCCTAGAGCAGGCCTGGCCCTGCCATTAGGCAGAGTGGGGCAGCCACCTGAGACGACAGATTTCAAGTGTCAAGGCAAGACAGCAAATTATTGATTTATTCAGTTTATTGCTGTTATATTTTGACTGCTGGCTTTGAGGAACATGCAACTTGGTTTGGGTGGGTGGGATGCTCTGCATCAGGTAGAAACAAATATTTTTGACTACGCCCATGTAAGACACATGATTCCAAACATTCATGGTGATGGCGTTTGGTGACAGCGAGCAATTTGATTTTTTCAGCTTAGAAGGTCAGGTAACAAAAATGGGGGGGACAACAACAAGCTATGAACAACAACAAAATAAGAGTGACACATCCAGAGTTGTAACTAGGGCATCATGAGTAGGTTTTGATCCCCAAACATCAAAATTTAGAGGGCTCAAAAAACCTCACCCAGGAGTCTGATTCCTTGCTACGGGTACCATGCAGCTATGTGCCATGAGTCTACGTCTCAGCCACCCCTAGATCTTGAAGTTAATCCTCCCACATCCCTCCCTCCTGGCAGACGTGGGTCAGACTAGGCTGCTGTGGGCATTTCTGTGACATGACAGTAGCAGGAGGTAGAGAGCTGGTGGCAGAGCAGAGAAGATTGTCAGGGATACAGCGGTGATCCAGGAAGTGGAACCATGCTTGCTTGCCCACCTGCTCTGCCCGCTTCCCACATAGTCCTTGTGCTGAGCAGAGGAGGCACCCGGTGAAAATGAGTGGGTCCTACAGGCACTGGAGTCAGTGTGTGTATGTGCTAGCCATCTTTTATGCTGCTTGCCCTGGACTCTAAGACAACTGGTTATAGCTCTGGTCATACCTCTCACAAACAGGAATGCGCTGTATTCGCTGATTCCTCCTCTTGAAACGATACGCAAGGTATACAAGCCTTCATCATCTTTGTTCAAGTGGCTGAAAGACAGGGCAGCCTGGCCTTCTCCAAAGAATGGTTGTGTCCACCTGGATTCTTTAATGAGCACATCTGAAAGAAACTGGTCATTAAGCCCTTGTCATCAAGTCGCCATGCCATTCAGTTCTTCATGAACCACTCAAGCAGCCATTTTAGGGCCATTATATTCAGGAGGAAGTTTCAAAACAGATGAAATTCTGCCTTTAAGGACTGAACTGCCAATCTTCAAATTCACCTCATTTCCATTTATTATAAAGATACGTGGGCTCCATTTTTGTACTGTTCAAAGTTGTCCCTCAGAGACCTCACCAGAGGATGTCTCTCACTGCTACCACTTTTAACAAGCCAACCCACTTGGAGCCACCCATTCCCTGCAAAACCTCAATCATTTTAAAGCCATGTCATGAAAACCTAATCTAGCACATGATTCAACATGGATAAATACATTTAAGTCCTACTGATTTCAACAGCAGAGAGTTAAGCACCACAGGCTTTGTTCTCCCAGTGAAATCAATGGTATTTAAATATAACTTTGGCTGGACTGCACCCCCTAATCGGGAGTTACCACTTTATGCACATTTGATCCTTTTAAATATACTTCTCTATTCAAGGCATGTGTCAGATTAAACAGGGGAGGGGGGAGATAACTTCAGGCCAGATTTCAGTTTAATCTGAAGTCTGCTATAAATATACACTTAATTTAAAATCTTTGGGGCATTCCTGCTGAGCGGTGAATCAAATTCAGTTTGAATTTCTCACAGGTGAGAGGTGGCTACTCAAGATTAATGCAAATTAATCTGATTGACTAGTCCAGTTGATGCAATAAAATGTGGAGAATATTTTATCTTGGCTGTAGACATTATTATATTAATATTTGATTAGTTAGTTTTGAGGGGGAGGACAGTCCCTCTTAAATGGTCCGTACAGATATACTCTAATCAATGCTACCTTGTTACAGTAAACATTCAGAGTTCTGCTTGACTGTTCCAGTAGTATTAAATGCAAATGCATAGGACTTATTGTAAAAGCTGTAGGTTGAACATTTTAAAAAGTAGCTACACAGGACAATCAACTGCTCAACACTGACATATGTCCTACATTTTCAAGTAAGAAGGCAAACTATTAAGGACAGCTACTTATCCACATGATGTTGAAACCAAGATTTAACTTTTTCAGCCACTCATATGTAAGTTTCTTGTGTGTTTAGGCTTGTGAAACTACTCCCCCTTGTAGCCACTTCTTGCCTCATCTATTAGTCAACTAAGTATTGTTGAGCTTCATCACTCAGTGTTAGATCAGCTTCTTGTCCAAGGTGGGCAACTTACCAGGAGCAGGGCTGCCTTAAACTCAATCCCACTAACGAGGCAACCTGTTATTGCCAAAAGTTGATGTTGCTGTGGCAACACACACTACATGATTCGCTGTTTTAAAGCAGAAGCACACTTCTAGGCAGTATGGTGGCATGTTCCTTATCTGAGGCCAGAACCTCCGACCTTGAAGCAAAGTAAGTAAGGGCTGTAGAGATGTGCAGGAAAGGTGAACACATGAATACACTGGATCTGTTGTCCCACCCAGATTTGGATAACCTCCAGATATCTTGGCCAGCACAGCTAGTGGTGAAGGATTCTGGGAGTTTTAATCCAAGAACATCTGGAGACTCGAGGCTGGGAACCACTAGCTTAGAGAGAGGCTCTGATATTGTTCTATACTTCTGACTGCTTTTCCTTAGGATTTGTTCATGAAACCTGATGGAAAGTCCTATGCTTCTGGCCTGAGTGGTACCTATTGCTTGCTATTTCTCTGTATGGAGGTCGAGTAACAACACCTCCTTAGGATGTCTATCTTCCATCACTCTGTCTAAGAAAACAAAATCCAGGCCATGGGAGACTTCTCCAGCATGATACTGGCTGGAGCAAGAAAACGGCAATCTTCTCTATGAATCATACTATAAGCTCCTAAAACAACAACCGAAGTTTGTGCAAGAACCCTAAGTACGCCGCCTGGAAATCATCAGTTCCATGGGAAGTTATAAACAGGGTCCTTATGAAAGATCAACACTCATATGTTGAATGAGTTCAGACTGGTTGATCTTCATATGGTTATCAGTTCATGGGCCAAACTACGCTTTAATTTAAAAAATAGCTCGCTTCAATGGCTTGTTTTCTGGCAAGGCAATAGATTCCAGAACATCATGGGAGAACTACTCATCTATGGATGGTTTCATCATAACTTTATCTTCATTTTTCTCCAAACTTACTTTTCCTACACTTATTTCTGAAAAAGAAGATACAGTATCGTGAGAAAAGACGGTGCATGTAGACTATCTACATAGTCATAAGAGTTTGATTCATTCAAACTACTATGGCTTCTTTCTAAGAAATCCTGGGATCTGTAGTTGGGTGAAATGCTTATTCTCTGCCAGAGAACTTTCATGCATACCACTGAACTACAGCAGGGAGCTCAAGTACTTCACCCAATATTCCATAGGATAGAACCATGACAGGTACCCTCATATGTTCTATCTATACTATTAAAGGGATATACTGTATAGTCTGTGATGAAAACTGGCTTTGAACTGCCTGCGAAGAGGGGCTCCTTCATTTTATCAAGGAAAAGGTTGCTATTTCTTTCTATTTCATTATTGTTACCTTGTTTGTATTATTTAATATAATGATCCGTCACCTTTTATTCAATTTTAAAAATTAATACCGCATTATAAGCAGTAGCTTGAAGCAGATATTATGATTAGGTTTGGGAGTCTTGTGGAGATTGTTTTATTTTGCTTGCTTACGTAATCAGATTCTCTCTTACTTTGGACACAGAAAGGTTCTAGAGAACTGACTCGTAAACTCTAACAACTTGCTTCTTTCCGAGATTCCTTTTTCTTTGTATTAACCTTGCATTAGAAAACTTGTCAAAATGTACAATGCATTTGAAGAGCCAATATTTGATTAGACTGATGATTTCTTTCTCCTTGGCCTGGCACTTGTATTAGACACTTAAATCAAAAGGCTTTCTGATTTAACCAATGTGAAACAGGAGTTGCTTACAAGGTTGGTTGTAAAAACAGCAGACAGAGGAGCTTCTGGCTTCCTCTAGCAAATGTGTTGACACCACACAAACAAAAATTAGAAGAAAACTAGTTCACAAACAACCTGATAGAGCATCCTAACATTTCCTGGACTGGATTCAGAGATATGACAAAGGAAACACTATGCACAAGGCACTGCTAGCTGTTTAAGGACTGGCAGGATACACTTTGCCCTGTAGTTCATGTCAACTGAATGTTCTGAATTGCCTTCAAAGGCAGCCCCATATGCAACATATTGTGGTAATCCATCTGGATATGTAATAATCTAGATACAAATAGTTGCTATGGACTTAACTGTGCAACTTGATCCAGTATCTTCAGTTGTACAAATATAATCTCATCCCGTAATCAGCAATATCACAAACTACGGTAAGCTATTTGAGAGGAAGAGGAGGAGCCTGATTTAGTTCCCTGACTCTAGTCCATTTCTCCCAGCTAAACAGCTGATCATCATGGCTGCCAATGGTCTGACCGCTGGCACAAATGGATCATTGGTTATTCTGGGATGAGATTCCCATCATTTTGATCTGAAGAAAGAATCTCAAAAATATTTCTGGGTCATTTTAAACTCTATGAACCCTATCTTAGTATCTGGCTTAGCTGGTTTTAGCATACATTGTATCCCATTGATTTTAACAGCCAATAAATGTTTTACACTATCCTAATTTGGAGCAATGCACAGCATTCCCATTGGTCTAATTAGCAGAAGGAAACCACAAAAGTCCACTTCAGCAGCTTATTGTTCATATAATTAATTTGGCGTTGGGGGGGGATAAGGGGAAAATATTATTTTTAATACCGAAGGAAAATGAAACATGACCTGTATGTCAGAACAAATGCAAACCTAGTCTTTTTTGTACTGATCATGCTAAAATCAGTTCTTGGTAAGAAAAGAAGGCATCATATGAAGTCCATTAGTTATCTCTGTATCAAAAAGGACTTTCTACTGGTCTAAAGCTATGAATAAAAGAATGCAGAACCCATTAAAGAGTTGCATTAAAATGTTAGTCATTTAACACATGTTGGATGCTCTTGGAAAGGTAAGAGGTCCATACAAGAATATCCAAAAAACAAGCTTTGTTTTTTTAATTCATTCTGTTTCAAAAGGGATAATCAGTTCAAGATCAGCCATATATGTTGCCTGAAGACAAACAAGCAAAAGACAGCATACCATCTCTATACCATTCAGCCCGAGGGTGGAGACGAGTGAGCTCAGGTGTGACCAGGAGACCACATCTGAGAGTAAGGGTTTCCCCCTCGACACCAAACGTGACACCAAACTTCTCCAAAAACTGAACATCAAAATGAGTGAAGCATATGTCCAGAGGCAGTGGCACTGTGGGCAAAGAAAAAAAATGAAGGTCACATGGAGGATGTTATACAGGCCATACATAGGGAATAACTTCAACATTATGGAAACACAGAGACAGAGGGCCCAGATTTGGAGATAGAAGTTAAAAGAGGGAGCATATGCTGCCTGACAGCTGAAGGTGGTACAGTACGGACATGATTACCCTTGATGTATATACTTATTGCCTCTGGTCAAACAGAGCATGCAGGGTTTTGCAAGTCTTCAAAAAACCTTGAAATATAATGAAATACAATTGATTGTAGGTAAAAAACAAAAGCATACCTGAATATCTAAAGTACAGTAATTCCCTGAGATGATAATTCTCTTTAAAAACTATCATCCATCTCCAATCTAAGGAATTATTTGGCACCATTTTATCATCCACTGAAGTTCTGCCCTGTTTTCTCTCATTCTTTGCTATAAGATTTCAGTTAGAGGCCGGAATAGTTCCTTCCTTCCTTCTTTCTTTTTATTACAGTCTTGGATGGCTGAGGAATTCTGAGTAGTATAGTTCAAAAAAGTAACTCTTCTGAAGTTCTGTTCCACTTTTTTTAAAGGTTGTTTGGAATGAACAACAAGGTAAATTACAAATGCAAACAAAATGTACAAATCTTAGGAGAGTGCTTTCCCCAGAACTGAAACAAGAACTGCAACACAGTTTTGATTTACCCCCAAAGCCTAAAAAAGTTTGACCACTTGGTGGTCTTCTTCTTCTTCTTCTTCTTTTTTGTCAAAATTCTAAACGACTGCAGCTGCGCCAGGTATTCAGAGCAGAACCAGTCTGAAAGTCCATAAAATGAGAGTATGAGGTCGAAAGGTGGTCCTGAAACATGCCAGTGCTTTATAGTTCAAAAGCAGCACCTGAAACTGGACTCCACACCAAGCTGGCAGTCAACTTTACTATGATTTTGCAAAATAGAAAGCCTTCTGAGGCTTCTGACTCTGATAGGGTGACGTCCTATACTGTCAGGTGAACTTACAGTGACCAGAGAGAATTCCAGCAGGGTAGGGCTCTTCATCCCCTCTGTATCCTAGAAGAAAGGAATAGGACACAGTTGAGACATAAGCATCTTAAGCAACCTTGCATGTGTGTCTTCTTCAATGGCTTCCATGGCTTACTTACGTCTCACAATGACAGCAGCGTTGGTTGACACCTGTCCGTGCACATTTGTTGCCACTGCAGTATAGGTAGCAGTGTCATCGTAACTAGCTCTAAACGGGGTAAAAGAGAAAATTACATTCATCTCAGGTGTCATGATTTATATTCAGATTTAAATACTGTATTTGCCGGCGTATAAGATGACTGGGCGCATAAGATGACCCCCCAATATTTCCACTCAAAATATAGAATTTGTTATATACTCACCATATAAGACTACCCCCTCTTCCGCACACCTTCCACACACCAAATAAAAGGTGCTTTTCATTGTCACAATTGTACGGCCGCAGCAGGACTGCAGCACCCTGTGACCAGCACTAGTGCGCAAGTGTGCACGTGTGAGCTCTGCGTAGACAATGGCCGGGCCGGAGCACCACTGCTTCCCGCTGAGCAGAACAGGCCGGTCACGTCAAAAAGGCTGGCACCCCTGTCTCGCTGCTGATGCTCGCCGCGGCCGCGCTGGATACCGCGCGATACTGGACAGTATGTAGAATGAGGTGGGCAGGCATCGGGAGGCTACTATGGGCACCAGGCGAGCATCAGAAGGCCACTATGGGCAGCTATGGCTATCCCAACTGAAGTGCACCCGGCGTATAAGATGACACCCCCCCCACTTGGAGGCATGTTTTTCAGGGCAAAAAAGTAGTCTTATACACCAGCAAATACAGTATTTACATCTGGAGGACAGAGTAAATTAACAGACCTTCACAATTCCTGGCTCAGAAGTCAAAAGTAGGGTATCAGCACCCACATATGCTATCTCACCATGAACTGCATGAACATATTTTGGTTATTTGTCCAGGACTTCCAAAACAGAGCACTTGTCAAGCGGTTGGCAGACTATAATCCATGACTGTGTGGTGTCCTGCTGTGCAGGTTGCCTAAAAGTGTGTCATAGGGTATTGCCAGAGTAATCTTACCAGCCAGCTGGGGTATCGATGCTACAATTAAATCACATAAAACCAGATAGACTGATGTCAGACTGACCTGAGTACAAAATGGAGTCAACAATCTTGCCTCTTTGTCCCTTAGCCATCTATAGTTGATGATGCTTTCTTTCCTTTCAAGAAATTGTCACACTGTGTATTTATTTGAGTGAATGTTAATTATTTAAGTTAAAAAGGGAACAATAATCCATTTAAAAGGAATTGCAAAACAGCTCTTGAGACAATACAAGGGAGATTGGTACACAGGGATCTATCAGTCGGTGATGAACACAGACACAACAAAACTGGTTTCCCTTGATTAAAAATTGTTTTTTTGAACATTATGTAGTGAGTATACTTCAGTTATGACAGAGCACAGACTTTAGGGGCACTTTATTAGAGATTCATGCCATTCAATCCTAAGTAGCGAGGGAAGTATTCTTTCTGGGCTGAGTTTTTTGGTTGGTTGGCTGGTTGGTTGGTTGTGTGTGGGGGGGGGGTGTTTGCCTTTTTAAAAACATTTCCACAGTGCAATATTAAAATTGCCTGTCAGAGGAAACTAGAAAGTGTTTTGGCTATTGGTAAGAACAATGCAGCTTGCAATTTTTTGGCTACTGGTAAGAACAATGCAGCCTGAAACGCATTATTCTTAATGCATGAAATGCATTAAGTTATTCGTGAAGTCTGAGCAATGGCTCTTTTGAAACCTGGTGGCTAAGACATAGTAAGTAGTGTAACAAATTCCTCTTCAAATGTAGCCTTCTGAGATCTAGATATGAGTATCATTCAGCTAGAGCTTCAATAGAAGTAAGCCTTTGAAATGACTTATAAACTCACTAAGGCATGCTCAAGAGCAGAAGTGCAGATTCTGCAGCTCTTCAGATGTTGTTGAACTCTGCCAGGTTCAATCCATATGATCAAAGCCCATGGTAGGAGTCATCAACCAATGACAAGAGCAGTGGTCAAACAATACATGAAGGGCTAAAGAGGTCTCCCTCTAACGTCCTCATGCATTATCACAGCGCTCTTGCACATTTATATTATTGTGCTGGCACAGCAAATCAACATTCTGCAAGACAATTCTAAAAGCGAGAGCAGCCCAAACAAAAACTTTAACTTTGAAATTAACAGTCAAAAAACAGCCCTGACAATTGATTTGTGTTTGGGTGAGGAGTGGTTAATTGATGAAAAAGGAATCAGTTTCTGGGATTTTCCCTCACTTGATGTCACTTTAGGAATGGTAGTGAGCACAAGAGGGCATCCTTAGACCATCTTGACTGCTTACACCGGTTTTGTCATCATTCAGGCTGCCCTTTTCTATGCAAAAACTGGGATGCTCTTTCCTGCTTGCAACACGGGCCTGACATTGTATCACTATATTGGATCATTTCCTGGCACTTCGAATCATAGATACAGAAACACAAATACTACACTAATTAAATGGAGATGTTTTGAAGAACTGAATATCTGAAGGTTCATCGTGCAGCCACCATGCTGAAGCTAATCACATCTGGTCTAGTCAGTACCTAGATGGTACACCACCTGGATCTTTGTTAGAGATGGGCACAAGCATGGGGACAAATAAAAAAAGGATCACAATATTTGTCAGAAATTGTTGATTCGTTAAATATTGTCCCTTCATATTAATGGGTTCCAGAGACCCCAACAAATACGAAGGGATAAATATTTCCTCATTTTTATTCGTTTCCCCATAGGAAGAGAGGGAAGGCTAGCCTCCCCTCTCTTCCTATGGCTTTCCCATTCTGCCTACCGGCCTACCAATCAGCTAATTGGCATGCTGATAGGCAGCCCCACAGCCTATCCCCCACCCCTTCCTCTCCCTACCAGGCTGCCCTTTGCAAACATGGCAGCTGCAACTTCCCTATCCTAAATGAAGCCGCAGCTGCCATCTTTGCAAAAGGCAACCAGTGTCCCTTTCTACAGACCTTGGCTGCACAGGCCAGCTGCAGACAACGGCGGTGGCATGGCGGGGGGCAGCACAGTGGTGGGACCGCAGTGGGACACAGAATTTTGTAACCCCCTATGAGTTGACAAATAAATTTGTGCTTTGTGGGTTCATGGGGGGAAGCTTCGTGCTTTGTGATTCGTCAGATTTGACAAATCACAAAGCAGGATGACTCACGAAAATGGTGAGTAGTCCCCATCTCTAGGACAAACTGCCTATTTGGTGGCGGTCATCTCTAATCGCTGTGAATGCTACACTGTATTCTACCCAAGAAAAGTCAGAGAATGAGGTGGGGATGAGGGACTACTTTTTTGGATTATATCTTCCAGAACAATACAGCTGGCATGAGATTCAGAATATGAGATTTGGACCGTGGTATTTATCCAAGAGTTATCACAGAAAAAAGTAATTATTCTAAACATCGGCAAAAGCAAGGCATGATAAAGGAAATCTCACCTACAGGCTTCACCTAAAATCCTACTTCCCATTGCCACAAATGAATGCATCCAGAATAATACAAACATGGGCACGAGCAGACATAAACTCACTGGAGCACCTCTGAACACTGCACCTCAACCAAACCTTTGGCTCTGAACATCCCAGCAGAAACTTCCTGAAAACTCTGTGATCTGCTTTTAAATAAGTGCTTGTATACTATTTTATACAATCTAGTTATATCAAACCTTTTTGCTGGCCAAGCTTCTTCCTACATGTCAACAGGCCAGCACTTTGAAGCTTTAATGTGTTTAATGGAAACTTTATGCCCTGGTTTTCTTTCCCAAAAAAAAGTTTTGTGAGTGAGTGTTTCTATCTTGAGAAAGTCAGGGGACAGGGATCTAAATGCTGTTTTCATGGTTGCCTGAGGCATTATGGACATCCTTTTTGACAGACAAGTATTGACCCAGGGGGTCTGGATATGAAATGGGGCAGGGCTGAAGATTTTTGTGGTGTGTGTGATGTGCTTTTTGTGAAAGAAAAAGGCCTACCACAGCCTTGCTGTGCATGAGGAAAATATGAGCAAAAGAAAAATCAGGGGAAACCTTCATTTAGGACCTTCATTTTTTGAGTCTGACCTCTGAAAGATGGAATATTATTCACTTAATTTGGATAACTCACAAATGACCACGGAGGAATCTAGGACGATACACTCCAGCGATATGTAAGGATTATAGCTCCTCCTAGAGGCAGATCATCAGATCATTTTTGCATCGCAAAAATCAGAGGTGAATCCATAGAATTATTGTCGCAGAGATCCAATAATTCCTTTAGAAGCATGCATTTTAATCGTCATTATGAAAAACTGTGCTCTGGAGGCAATGAATACTTCTTATTTAATGCCTTTTTAATGAAAAAAAAATCCTCTTTTTACATAAGCAAACTCAAAACAGCTAAGAATACAGGTAAACCCTTGATCTGTGCTCACTTCTCTTTAACGAGGATGGCCTGCAGTGAATTTTTAAAGGGCCCAATATGCTCAGCCCTGCCTCCTAAACAATTTTGTCTCTTTCTGGAAAGATAAAACAACTCGCTTGAATTATGATGGCTCGGATCACAGTGAGCCCTAGCAATTTAATGGCTGCTGCTGTTGTGGGGGGGGGGGGGCGGAAAGGATTCTCGAAGGCTTTCGCGGCCTGGATATGATGGTTGTTGTTGTTATGCTGAACAGAGCATGGACAGAGTTCCTACTCCTGTTCCTTTGAAGATGCCAGCCACAGAGACTGGCGAAACGTCAGGAAGAACAAGCTTCAGAACACGGCCAAAGAGCCTGAAAAACCCACAACCGTCGGGGGGGGGGGAAAAAGATAGTCCGACTCTCTGAGATCCCTCACTCTGCTCTGCCCACACTACTGCAGAGATCTATGACCTCCAGCCCCTCTGAGAAAAGGCAACAGAGGGAAGGAGCAGTTTGGGCATGGTGAAACTATCCAAATGACTCACATTTTATGGCTAAAAGGGAAAAGGTATTGGGTATGTTGTGCCATTTTAAAGCAGGGGCAGAAATATAAGGGAAACCATTTACAATAATCCCCCAGTGTAAGGAGCTAATGGATGTAGGGAATATCTTGTGGGGAGACTACAGATTTCTTGCCTGTAACCTTATCCTGCAAGACACTGTTAAAATCGGTCTAATCCAGTGGTTCCCAACCTTGAGTCCCCAGATATTCTTGGACTAAAACTCCCAGAAGCTTTCAGCACTAGCTGTGCTGGCCAGAATTTCTGGGAGTTGCAGTCCAATAACATCTGGGGACCCAAGGTTGGAAAGCACTGGTTTAAGCTATGGAGGTTGTGTCTGGTTAAACAGAGGTGGAATTTGGCCTGTGAGGAAAGAATTGGATATGATTGGCTGAGGGATCCTGAGAATAGATTTCAGAATACAAAACAGGACATGAAATGAGTTTTGCCGTGAGGTTGTGCAGGAAAATGTAGCGTTTCAGATGTTTGGAATGATGTGACCTGAAGCCCCAAATCTTCCAGAGGGCCATAGATTCCTCCCCCACCCATCCCCATAGGGAGTCATGAGTTCAGAGAAACGTATTGATTAACATTCATATCCTGTAGCCTTGGATTATATGAGATTATATGAGATTTTAAAATTCATTTTGTATGAAAATGTACAGACAAGAGGTGCATAATTTGAAACCTACTAGGGGCCTGGCACTTGGCAGGCTGCTATAGATGGCTACCACTTCATCTTGATGGGTCAGAGTTATAAAAACTCACTATCAAGGTCTTGTCCATTATGAATAATCAGTAAAGCATTGCTCAATTTGGCTTTTTAATTTTGTTAGCTAGCCCATTTGCCAAATGGCCATTTCATTTGCCAAATACAGATTAGGCCCTCAACCTCAGTCATTGGCACAGTAGCCAAAGCGAAAGCTTAATTGTCAAAATGGAAATATGCTACTAAGAGAGTGATGTCAGTGTACATATCACTGAATTATATAAATCTATTATTTGTTTTACTTGAGAATTTAATCCCCAGTCTTTGGCACAAAGTTCTCAAACTGGCTTCCAATCCAAAACGTGAAATTGTTTGTTTAAATTTTTTTACCCTGCCTTTCTCTTTTAGAAAAGGACCCAACGTGGCTTACATAATTAAAAGACAAAAATTAGCAATAGCACTACAGGAACAATCTGAGCAAGCAAAATTCAGATTTAAAAGATAAAGTCAGAAAGGTCTAGGATTTTTTTTTCCTAAGGATTTCATTGGGTGGCCAAACAACAACAAACCTGGTACTAACCAAACCTGTCTAAGAAGAGAAATTCAAAGGGTTCCCAACTACCACACCCCACAACTACCACAACAATGGGAGACAGAGAGGAGCTTCAGAAGTGGACCCTGAGACACAGGAAGGTTTGTGTAGAAGAAGCCAGCCCAGCCCCTGAAGAAGCTTGTTTCTTCATTGATGTACTAGCATAGAAACTAATTGAATAGAAACCACAGAATAATGTGCAGGGGAATTCTGGATACTAACTGTAACAGGCAGCCCTGACCTCACCTGTCCGTCACAGCTGGGCAGTGAATCATCAGCCAATGGGGTGATGGAGGGTGGGGCTGAAGAGGGAGGAGCTGGAAGAAAAAGGGGTGTGAAGAGAGTGTAGGAGTTCAGATCTGGAGTGTGAGACAGAAAGAGCTTGTTTAGAGGCCTGCGTGCCTAAGTGGTCAGTGAGGGAAGTCTGTGATTGATTAAATAAGATATAGTAATTGACATCTTGATTAGCTACTTGTGATTTTCGTATTTTATTTTGTTATCTCAATAAACCTGTTTTGTTTTGAAGGAAACCTTTGTCCTTCTTAAATAGTCAATATAATTGGTGGCAGCGAATGTGAAGTGGTGTGGTGGGCATTCTGAGAGGCCTGAGTTGGCAGTGACTTCAGAGTGCCCTGCTATGTCACACTAACTAATACAAGGAAATAAATAAAAAAGTCACATCCCTAATTTTGGGGGGGGGAGGGGGAGAGAAATAACGAAAGACAATTCCTTGTGGCACTTTAATGATGAATAATGTTAGCATTCATGGACCAAAATCCACTTTTTCAGGTGTGCCTGAGGAAATGGATTTTGATCCATGATAGCTCACACTGAAACAAATCTGGTAATATTTAAGGTGCTACAATAATTTATTCTTTCTTTCTTTCTTTCTTTCTTTCTTTCTTTTCCCCCCTTTTAAGAGGCACAAACAGACTAACATAGCTACTTCTCTGGAAATTCCTAATTTAGGATTTTGCTTATTGATTTCCAAGGTCAGTAGAAACATGAAATTGTTACCAAGACATGTGTGGCAAAGAGATTTTTAAATATATATATATATCTTGTTGCTTATATTCAAAAAAATGGTACATAAAAATCAACCATGCATTAAAACAGCTGTAACATCTGGATGGAATTTTGAAAGATTTTTCAAAGTGAGTAACCCTAAACGCCAAAAAAGTTCTGTATTTCTGAGCAGATGTAAGAGTCCTCTGGGACTGACAAATGGAGAAATGAAAGAGTATCCAGTTGCAACTTTAAAATGATAGGATGATGCCACGTCTTTGGCTTCTCAAGAATTTTTCCACTGGAGCCAGGGAGCACCCAGTATATTCATAGGAATAAATGTCACACTTGCATCAGAAGGAAAAGTTCTCTGCCTAAGCTTCAGAGGACTGGTAAGATGACAGCCAAGACATACCTAAGCTGCTTTAAGTGGCTACATATCAGATGACTTGAAAGTCAGCATATTGGCATGAACAGCTGAGAAGAACACTGAAATAGGCAGAGAATCCTAACAGTTTAGATACCCAAAAATTAACACCAAAGATATTTAGACTTTTTATCCAGTATTTATAAACTGCAAAGGAGTAGCTGGACAGTTTCTGCTCTAAAACAACAGAGCAAAACATCCAGACCTCCAGAAAGTTTAGGTTTTGACCTTCATATTGTTCATTTTGTTGGTGGTGTTTGACACTGTCTGCAAAAAATCAATCTTGCATAAATTCAAGGATCTGATCATTACTAAAAAGGCATCAAGAAATTACAATCCAACCAAATAATATACAGCCCATTTGGAAGCCAGCTGATAGTGGGATCTGCTTGATTTACAGAAGCAAAGTCCGCAAGGGCCAAAACAGTGGAAATAACTAAAGTCCACAGTTAGATTTTCCTTGTCTTTTAATTGCTGGGACCCCAGTCCAGTTACTTGCATATACCCATAAGCCATCCTTGTGACTTTGGATTGAAGGATGATTGGCTTTATGAAAACAGCAAGGGGAAGGAGAGCCAAAGTCATCACACACTTCTCATCACTGTGGTCTCAACAGGAATCATTTCTTGGGTAAAAGCAAAAAATGGCACAGTATCATCAACAGGTTGCTGTTGCTTTTTAAGTGTACCACAACGTATGGGAGGGGACATGAATTCCTTTGGAGACACGGCACAGAGAGGTTTCACCCTTCACCATCACAATGGCCATAGTGTCCCAGCCCACCAGGCAATCATTTTAAGGGGACAAAAAGGTCCCATTGACACCAGATAATAGTTTTGTCCTAAGTGCAACTGCCATGCTGGGAAGATGGGGGGGGATATACAGTTGCAACTAGGGTTAAACTTCCTCTTCCATCATCCTGCAGTCCCAATAAGAGGATGTACGGAACACACACAGTTCACTGGGACCACAGCATGCAGGAGGAGGATCATGCTCCAAGCAGTGGTGCACGATCCACATTTGACATAAAATGTACGGTAGTTAAGCCAAGATCAGATTGTGAATGTCCTTCTTTTTTCATTTGGCCAATACTCACAGACAAGTTGCTCTTATATAAAAACCAAAAGAAGTTAAAGGAAATCTACAGTTAGCTCTCCCTTCTCATCATGAAAAGAATGTTAAGATATTGGCTGAAATCCAGAAGCTTAACTTACATGGCATCAGGCTGATGGCACTGTCAGCTGTGGCAGTTTTTCAGAAATTAATTAATATTCCACCGCCACCCCAGTTCTCAAGGCTCCCTTGGAATCCTCTTCAGCATGGGAAAGCCACAAGAGTAGGAGCAAGGAATCTTTAATTTCCTAAGATCATTTTGGCAGCAGTGGTTTAAGAAATTAAAGACAACCCCCATCCTAGATTTGTGGCTCATAAAATGTTCCCCACAATGAAAGGCATCCTAAGGAAGCCTCGAGAATTCTAGGGAGAATCAGAGACTTTTAATGTCCAAAATACCACCCTGGCTGATGATGGCATCAGTCTTACGTGGCATAAGTCAAAGCAACAGGATTTCAGCCATTAAGAATCATTAAAGCCAAAGCAAATGCATGGTTTTCTTCAGGTCTGGCCCTACCATTAGATAGTGTAGTTTCAAGTGGCAGGAAAAGTCAGCAAGCTGTTACTCATTTCATTCAATATGTTACTGCTAGGGCTGCTGAGGGATGCTTCAGGGCTTTTCTATGCCAAAAACAACCAATGTGCAGATTAAGAGTGCAAAAGCATCTTCATTTGAGTGAGTGGGCACTATCGTTTGCTGTTCCTTCTCAGGCAGGAAAATGTCTTGGGCAGCACTGGCTTTCTGCATGAAATGATAAACTGCATGATAAGATCAATGACTACTAATTATGAATTTTGTCTGCCACTGGAAATCCACTCTCCCCACATTTCAGGGATTGCTAAACTATGTAGACAGAAGAGTGGGCTCCACATGCTTCCACCTGGCTGTACAAGGGGCTCTTCCTTATTTCAGGCTTACTTTATTTGGCTGCATTGAATGCCCTTCTTCTCTGTCATATGGGGATAGCAATTTTTGGCAACCTTGCAGAGTTTGTTTGTTTGTTCATTCGTTCATTCGTTCATTTGTTCGTTCCTTCAGTTTGTATCCCGCTCCCCACCCAGCACTAGTCTGGGTGGGTTACAACTCATTGATGTTAAACTGCACACCCACTTTTGAAAACAGTACTGAGTTTTTATTAATAACACAAGCAGAAAGGTGTGCCTTTCCGGATATAGCAGCAGGTTTCAATTAAGTCAGTTACAGAAGAAACTGGAGTGGTCTGGTTCAGGTTTAAAAGGTTATTTGTTTTAGTGTAATCTATTTTATCTTTCACTTGAGTGATCCTTCCATCCACATTGATTGATTTCTCTTCTCCTGTAAGGAAGGGTCCAAACATGTCTTTGGATCACCCCAATTTGTCCCCATTTTAATTAATAACACTCCTCTTCCTGCCCCCTTCCCTGCTTTTTCCCACAGTCATCATTCAGTGGGCCACAGCAACTGTTTTCTTTGAATAAAGCAAGTGATATAGCAAAACAACAATTCATCTACACATAATACCACCAAGGTATCTCATTTATCTAGAATAGCGCTGCAGCAATAGGAAAACATATTTTAAAATTTTAAAATGATTGAATAGATGAAAATAGAGGAGCAAGGTTCTCCATCATCCCTTTCAATGCCACCACCCACCAAATACATCACTGGATTGTCACCTCAGATAAGACCCCCCCCCACTGTTCTATTTTGGTGCTAACTAACCATCCACACAGGCTACAGAACAGAATAATTAGGAGCGCTCCAAATTGTGCCCCCAAAAACAGTAGCCTAGTGTTGTGCCAAAAAGAAGCAAGACAGCTATAAAAAGGAAGCAAGATGGATTGGTCTAAGTCAACAAATATGTAATTTGATTTGAACCAAACAGCATCAGAAGCATTCCAAATAACGAGCCATGTGCCCATCTGGACATGCTCTGTAACACAGCAAATACCCTGATTTCTAAAACAGGCTTTTCTGGCCAAAAGGCATCACATTTCAGTGGCAAATTGTACTCCCAGAGGAACCTGGAGTATTGTTTGTCCTTCTGGGAAATACATGGGAGAGGGAGTTCCAAAGGTTGGTGGGAGCCACATGTTTCCCGGTCCTCCATTAACATATCCACGTGCAATTATATAACAAAATAACATTGAAACTTGCACACATTCTTTAAAAGTTTCTGTAAAACAGAATAGCCCAGCCTACACTATACCGATATGCTTTCCAATAGATCCGTATCTTCCCTTCCTCTCGCTCTTCTCTCAAGAAGCAACAATAGTTATGGGGAAATGCAAGACACTTCCAAAGGTCATTCAGGCACTCCTCGCAGCAACAGAAAGCTCCAGGGCAAAGAAACCCAGAGGAAAACTTTCCCACTCCAGTAAATAAATGCCATCTTTTTCCAGCATTTACAGAGATATTAGCCGAGTTTCCTTCTCAGGACCCATGCTAAACCTGGCCGTATTGTCTTCAGCTTTTACATGGACCGACTGAAAGAAGGACAATACAGTAGTTGTATGAACTGGAGCTCTGACATGGCAGGAGAGGAGACCTTAATCCTTTCCCCCATCCTAGTCAATATGTAAATGTTGTGTTTCTCTTCCCTCGACCATGGTTCCCAGTCTCATCTCTCTCTCTCTCCACAATGATTCTTTTTCTATTGAATTTGTCAGCCCCATGTGGATTAGAGATATAAAAACTGTCAGATCTAGTCCAACCTGAAGGTCCCTAAAAGGCCAACAGAAATGGTAACGCCAAAGAAATATACTGAGAGCCAAAAGCAGCTCCCTGAGTAGATAATCGTCAACCCATCTTCTCTAAGAGACGCAAACATTAAACTGAGGCAAAGCCCAAGCTGCCGCTAGGGAGACTTCTGGTGAGGGATAAGCAACTAAGAAATGTTCTTCTTTTTGCCATTTCTCCAGCACAGACGGAGGATGAAACAATGGGAAACTGGCAGTTTTCAAACAGAATAAAAGTTGTTCTTGGCTTTTGTTTGGATTCTTTGATATTCTTGTTTCGTAAGTTAGCACAAGAATACTTAACACCTGCCTTCTGGAAACTGTTGCTTGATCTCTGAGGACAGGAGTCTGGTGGCCTGGCCAGATTATAGCCATGCCTGGAGTGAGATAACCATCGCAGTTGGCTGACATCGGGTGACAACCCTCAGCCATGCTTCCTAAGCCCCTCAACCATTCCTTCCTGAGCAGTGATGTAGGTGATACCTCCCCTGGTCTGAATCTCTAAACAAGCATGTTGGTCTTACATGTGGTGGATGATGCCATCCAGTCACCACTGAACAATCATTTGTTTCTAACAGGTTGCCGTTTCCATTAGGCGGGGTTAGCCGTGTATGAAAACCTCTCACACATTCATGCACAGGAGTTCAGAGTGTATGCCAATATATGTGCAGAGATCTCCTCCACGCAACTCAGGAGCCTGGACAAATCACCGTCCCACTAATCCACACAGAAATCCTTTTTCATTAACGCTGAACATGTGTATGAGGGGAGATGAGGCTGAAGGCATAACAGGGACTGCCACAGGAAGCCCCCTTATCCATGTTTTTATCGCCTGAAGGGTGTCACCTGAATCCCATTATACACTACATGAAACATATCTATCAAAATCCTTTGCATATTCACTAAATGGTCTGTATGCTGCAAACCATACCCACTTACCTGAAAATAAGCCCTACCGAATTCAGTGTGACTTCTGAGTAGACAGATTTTAAACCCTACTGATAGTGTCTCAGAAAATATATAGACCTGTTTATCTCCAGCACGTGTACTCCATATTTGCTTTCAATCCTGTATTTTCCAGGCTCGCTTGCAGGTGTAATCAGTTCTTCATTTTTGTACCTGACAAACAAACACAGAACAAATTGCAACATCACACATAGAGAATCAAGATGACTTGGACACAGAAGGGCAAGGATAGAAGCAGTTTGGTCAGTGCTTAATCATAGAATTATAGAATAATGAAGCTGGAAGGGCCCTTATAAAGGCCATCAAGTCCAACCCCCTGCTCCATGCAGGAATACGAATCAAAGTACAGTATATCTGCCAGGTGGTTGTCTAAATTTCTCTTCAATGCCTGTAGTGTTGGAGCGCTCACCACCTCCCAAGGTAATTGGTTCCTGTGTTGTACTGTTCTAACAGTTAAGGGATTTATCCTGATGTTCAAATGAAACCTGGCTTCCTGTAACTTGAGCCCATTATTATGTGTCCTGTACTCTGAGGTGATAAAAAAAACACGTCCTCTGTATGGCAATCTTTCAAGTATTTGAGAAGTGCTATCATATCTCCCTTCAGTCTCCTTTCCTCAAAGCTAAGCCTACCCTGTTCTTTCCATCTTTCCTCCTAGGGCTTGGTTTCCAGTCCCCTGATCATCCTTGTTGTCCTCCTCTGAACTTATTCCAGTTTTTCTGACTCCTTCTTCAAGTGTGGTGTCCAGAACTGGATACAGTATTCAATATGAGGTCTATGCTCTATAATTCTTCTTTTGTTCAAAACTATCTAAGGTTGTACAAGATATATATTCCCAAACAGCTTGCAAAGAAAAGGAGAAAGGTGGAAGCTAAGTTGGGAAACCAACAAGGAGTACTAAAAATCCTGCCTGAAACCCTGGAAAGCCAGTGTCAGGCATAACTGACAATATTAGGCTATCAGGATGAGTAGCCTGACTCCGTACAGGTAGCTCTCCACGTTCCTATGTAGTTCAGTGGTAGAGTACCTTCACAGCAAGAGAAGGTCTTGGGTTTCATCTCAGGCAAGACTGAGGAGAGCTGGAGAAGAACTTTGTCTGAAACCACACAGAGCCACCAGGGGCAATTCTTATCTAGGCCGACAAGTGGTTTAAGTTGACTTAGCATTCAGCATAAACTGGAAGTGCTCAAGAGCATTCATCACATGTATGTGAATGTGCAGGGGAAACAGCAAAGTCCTGCCGGATCTCACTTTTATACAGGACTTTGTAACTTTCAACCAGAAATGGGCTTCTTTGAACTCAATGTTGCTCCATTAGAATCAATGTTGTTGTTTATTGTTTGTTAAACTGTCGGTTTGTAATACAAAACATTTGAACGGAGGCTGCTTGGGAGGACATATCCACATGCTTCTCTTGCTCTTGTCTGTGAAATTACATTTGTGTGCAACAGATTTTGACTGCTGAAACATCCAGCGTATGTCTGCACTTCAACCTGGGAGGACACAGAAGGAGTTTCCCTGAAGAATGTGGGGACAGTGGACACATCTGAGTGTTCCCTCGGAATGACAGCTCCCAGTCAGCTTATCCTTCCAATCTGGAAGCGCCATCGGATTTCTTCTAAGGCGAACGAAGAAGTATAAAGTCTGACCCTCCTCCCCTCCGAGCAGCAATGTCAACAGTACCCATCTGGCACATCTTTGAGGATTATAAAGGGTTTTTAACATATCCATTATGTATGTGACACTAAATAGCTCAGCTGATGCTCCCAAATGAAAGCAGCTTAACACCATTTTGAGATTCCTGGAAAGGGTCAAAGCCTTACCATTGTACAACAGGAGTGGGAAATCCTTGGACAGTGAAGAAAAGCTTGACAGACATCTTTTCCCAAACAGTATGAGATCGGAGTCGCACCAAAATTTCAGGTGCTCGACTAATGCTCTCTTCAATGGAATACCTTTCCAAAGCCATTCTTTCTTGTACCTGAACATAAAAATATGTGGAAGCAGAACAGAACGAGTCAAGTCCTGGCATGAACAGCAAAGCGGCGGGGGGGGGGGGAGGTGCAGCTTTTGCAGGATGTTAAAGCACTGAGCTTGCTATTCACTCTCCGGGACTGAATCCCCCAGAATCCCCCAGCCAGCCTGAATCTATAGGGGTGGCTGTGCTCATAGGGGGATTCAGGGAATTGTAATCCAAGAAAGTCATTTTTTTCAAATTCTGCTTAAAGCCAGACGGAGGACAGAACACAGAAGGCGCTCTCACAGTCTCACCATCCTCTCTATGGTGACTTTATCCAGCTGTTCTCTAGCGAGGAGCCTGGCTGTGCGAAGCTCTTCTTCCAAGGAGGCCAGACTCCTGACATAACGCAGCCTCCTCTGCTCACTCCAGTGCTGAGACTTTTGCTCCTGACTCCTGCGTGATTAAAAGGGAAGATGACATAGAGTTAAACCCCCATATCAAAGCTTTCACGCGTTGTTGGTGAAATACACTTCTCCCTTGAGTTTCACAGGTTGGAGCAGCACAGTTTTGATTAAACATGAATTTTTAAAAATATAATTATTTCACTAAATAAATAAATAGTCAATAAATACTGTGTTGCTACTCGTCTTCAGAAAGTGACCTGCAAAAGGTGGGTCTCAAAGCTCCTGTTGGTGATGGGACAGTGACCCCCCCCCCCGGTTTGATGGCAATGGCAATGGCCTGGATGGCCCCTCTCCTAACATGGCAGCTCCATGTGGTGGCCAGAGAAGGTGCTGAGGCATGCCAGGAGGCTAATGTGGGTTGGGGAGGTCATATTGGTGTGCTGCTCCATTTTGGGGGGAGGGGGAGGAGAGAATGCACTTCTGTCTTCCCCGTCCGATAAAGACTTTTTATGTGTTTTAGCTTCTTGTCTGTATTTGTGTGTGTGAATCAACTGTTTATGCTTTGTAAGCTTTGGGGGGGCATAAGAGTTAAACATGGATTTTGAATATGGTGGTAGTGGTGTCCTGCACCCCTAACACTAGTATTTTTGAAAAGAAAAGTGCCATCTTGGTTATGCCAGTGAAGTGTATGAAGTTTCATTACCAACATAAACAAGGTGGAGGACCCACACTCTCCAAACAAGTTTTCCCTCACCCAATAATAACCTCAGAACTGCAGTGGTGGAAGGAAACCTATGGATCATTGAGTCCAACCGCTGTTCAGGAGGCCCAGTGAAAAATCGAACTCCCAACCTCTGGATCTGTAGCCAGATGCTTAAGCTGTTGAGCTATCCAACTAAGCTTCACATCAGTTCTCAGAGCTTTATTTTTAGTCCTCTACTTTTATGATGAGCAACTCACCAAATTAGGTTTAAACACAGCCTTCCCCAACTGATTGCCTTCTAAATGCAAAGAAGCCATAGTGGTTGGAGATAATGGAAATTGTAAACCAACATGACCGCAGTTCACAAGGTTGGGGAAGCCTGGCTTAACGGGCGCTGACAGAAGTAGCTATACTAATCTCAATGAGATGTTCTCTCTCTCTCTTTGGGATTCAGCCAGATACAACATGTCAAGGATGACCAAATACAGACTTGGTAGGAAGGAAGGGAGGAAGCGTCACAGGAACAGCCACACTCCTGTCTATTCACATTCAGCATATTACGTCCATATATTATGAGCACATATGAACTATATAAATTTTATTCGTAAAGTTCCAAACCCTGTCAAATGGATTCTCCAACTATTTTTATTACATCCCACCTTACCATCATGCTGCTTAAGAAGATAACCTTCCTCTCCTTCCATTTTATTCTCACAAGAACCCTGTGAGCTTGGCTAGGCAGGGAACCAGTGATCACCCCAGAATTGCCACAGTAAAGTTTCATGGGTGGGTTAGGATTTGAACCTGAGGCTCTCCAGCCAGAATCTGGCACATTGGTAGAACTACAACCTACTGCTGCTGCCATTCTTCTCCCCATCATGTCCTCAGTTGCCCTATATTTGGATGAGAACACATTTCAAGAAAATATGATCAATGGAGACCATGAACACAACCTTCAGGTGGTATATTCTAGCCTGCAGGTAGGAACCATCGTGCCATGAGTTGTTGTCTCAAAAATCCCAGTTGCTTGACCCAGCTACAACAAAAAGCTTCATAGTTTACAAGCCCTTCAACTGAATCCTCAGGACACCAAGCTGCCTGGCTGTGCTCTGTCAGGAAATAAGTGCAGTATTATATGTGAAGAGCCTCGTGGTGCAGTGGTTAAACCACTGTATTGCAGCCAAAACTGTGCTCACGACCCAGGATTCAATCCCAGGTAGCTGGCTCAAGGTTGACTCAGCCTTCTATCCTTCCGAGGTCAGTAAAATGAGTACCCAGCTTGCTGGGGGGGGGGGGGCAATGTGTAGCCTGCATAGTTAACTTGTAAACCACCCAGAGAGTGCTTGAAGCGCTATGGGGCAGTATATAAGCCGCATGCTTTATTTGTGGGAAGGGTCCCTAGGGTGAACCTTGACAATAAAATAGGGTTCAGGCATTTCTCTAGTGGATCCTGGCTTTAAGCTATGCTTCAGGAACACAGCTAGATAAGACAGAAGAGATTCATAACAACCATCTCTCGTGATTATTTTAAAAAATTAAGCACAAAGAGGAATGAGGGCAACATTCAATCAAAACCACACAAGAGTGATCAGACTTCTTCCAGAAAGGGAGCACACTGTCCAGCTGCATGCTCACATGACATGCACCACTACAAATACGTATGTCCAAGTATCTTAAAACAATAAATACTCTTTCAGGGGACAAGCACCCCACAACAGACACCCAGGGGATGATAGTCTTGCAGGAGGAGGATCGATTATTTTCTCATTTTTAGTCTTTCTATGATTTAAATAATTTGTCCTACTACTAAAATACCTGTCATTTACCTCACAGTGGATTTTGCACAGGTAATTTACGATCAAAGTTCACTGAAAGTGTAACTTTGTCTCTGCAAAGTTAAATGAAAGGGCCATTTCAATGGGACTCAATCCAAGCGAAATTTCCAAGGGATTGGCTCTATTTTATCTCCTACTATGCCACCTTTTAGCCTTTTGTTTCTGTCCATGGAGTTTTCTTGGCAGTGATACTGGAGTGGTTTGCCAGTTCCTGCTCTAGGTGGACTCCGGAGCCTAGCGTGCTCTGGTCCATGGGGTCATGAAGAGTCGGACACGACTTAACGACTAAACAACAACAACATGCCATCTTTAATGTTGTCCCAAATCTAACACCTGAATATGGTGCCTTTCCTGACACAACAGAAAAGGCAATCTGTACTCTCCTCCTTGAAAACCAAGCAAGCCAAGTATAGGAGTAGAGCCATCAACCTGTGTAACACACTCCTCAGAAGAAGAATTTACTTCTAAAGAAGCCAGATCAGGAACAACTATGGTGACAAGCCTGCACAGAGTCTGGAATTGCTTTAATCATTAGCTGTTGGCATTTCAGGCATTGAAAGTACCACATCAGATTTCTCAGACACCAAGACTTCCTTCAGACCTGCTGAGTAAACAGCTTGACATAGCCAGACTATTTCTGAATTATACTGGGGGAATGAGGACACCTATGTCTAATGTGATTTTGAATTTTACATGTACACAGAATTGTCTAGTATACTGATGGGGGAGATCACACCAATAAAGTCATCTTTTGTATTGTTCAGTTTAACATGTGACGGGTTCACTCCACAAGGTAAGCCATGGGCTTTTATTTGGAAGACCTGAGCATGGCTGTTAGGGACAGGACCTTTTGGAGGTCATGAATTCATAGAGTCACCATATGTCAGAAGTGACATCACAACAACAAGGTTCAATTAATTGTGCACCATTTTTGTGTAACTGGTAATGGTAAGTGGTAACTGATGCCATCCAATTGCTATGGTACAAATACCAGACACATGATATTGTAATACTATAAATGTAACAGATGAGTGCACCTACATGGGCTATAGAATTTTCATAACACTAAGAGTTTAGTCCCCATTAGGAATAACATGTAATCTCCTTCAGATGCCACCAGCCACAGAATATGCATCTATGAAGGGGTTGGCAGCTTCGGGATTGTGGGGAGAAATGAGCTATTTTATCAGTTGTTCAGCTGCTTGAGGGCCACATACCAAAGGGGGTGTGGACTCAGGAAGGGATGGTGCTTAGGATAATTGTGGGGTTTTTTTCTCAATTATATATATGCAAAATTTTCTCAATTATATATATCTTGAGTTATATTTTATATTCCCCTTCTCCAAACTGACAGAGGTTTAATTAAATAATCAATTAATTATAGAAGGTTGTGCTCAAAATCCTACAAGGTAGGCTTCAACAGTATGTGGACCAAGAACTCCCAGAAATACAAGCTGGATTTCGAAGGGGCAGAGGAACTATTGTGGAGACCAAATTACTAACATGCGCTAGATTATGGAGAAAGTCAGAGAGTTCCAGAAAAACATCTACTTCTGCTTCATTGACTATGCAAAAGCCTTTGACTGTGTCGACCACAGCAAACATGGCAAGTTCTTAAAGAAATGGGAGTGCCTGACCACCTTATCTATCTCCTGAGAAATCTATATGTGGGAAGGAAGCAACAGTTAGAACTGAATATGGAACAACTGATTGGTTCAAAATTGGGAAAGGATTACGACAAGGCTGTATATTGTCTTCCTGTTTATTTAACTTATATGCAGAATACATCATGTGAAAGGCTGGACTGGATGAATCCCAAACCAGAATTAAGATTGCCGGAAGAAATAATCAACAACCTGCGATATGCAGATGATACCACTCTGATGGCAGAAAGTGAGGAGGAATTAAAGAACATCTTCATGAGGGTGAAACAGGAGAGCACAAAAAAGAGATTATCCGTCACTGTGGTTGATGGGTGTCATTAGCTGGTCTTTTGTGTGTAGTGATCACCGGTCCTTGTGGCTGGGTAGAGTTTGTTGACCTTTTGCATGCTGTATTTTTGAGAGCTGGGAGCCATGTTTTTTGAATTTCAAACTTTCTTCTTTTTTGTCGAAGTTCTGCTGGTATTTGTGGATTTCAATGGCTTCCCTGTGTAGTCTGACATAATGATTGCTGGTGTTGTCTAGTATTTCGGTATTTTGAAATAGAGTTTCACGTCCAGTTTTTTTTAGGGCATGTTCAGCTACTGCAGATTTTTCTGGTTGTTTTAGTCTGCAGTGTCTCTCATGTTCTTTGATTCTGGTGTGGATGCTTTTTTTTGTCGTTCCAATATATACCTGGCCACAACTATAAGATATCCGTTATACTCCTGCAGTGGTGAGGGGGTCCCTCCTGTCCTTTGCTAACTGTAACATTTGTTGTATTTTTGTGGTGGGCTTGAATACTGTTTGTAGGTTGTGTTTTTTCAAATGTTTTCCCCATGTGGTCCATGACCCCTTTGGCAGAAATACTTTATTTGTGGGCGGCTGTTTTTCCTCTTCAGTTCAGTGTTGTTTTCTTGGATTGATGGTTCTTGTGATTTCATTTTTGGAGTAGGGCCCAATTCAGATGGTTAGAAGCCACAAAATTAAAAGATGCCTACTTCTTGGGAGGAAAGCGATGACAAACCTAGACAGCATCTTAAAATGTAGAGACGTCACCTTGCCAACAAAAGTCTGTATAGTCAAAGCTATGGTTTTTCCAGTAGTGATGTATGGAAGTGAGAGCTGGACCATAAAGAAGGCTGACTGCTGAAGAATTGATGCTTTTGAATTGTGGTGCTGGAGGAGACTCAAGGAGACTCAAGAGTCCCCTGGACTGCAAAGAGAACAAACCTATCCATTTTGAAGGAAATCAAGCCCGAGTGCTCACTGGAAGGACAGATCCTGAAGCTGAGGCTCCAATACTTTGGCCATCTCATGAGAAGAGAAGACTCCCTGGAAAAGTCCCTGATGATGGGGAAATGTGAAGGCAAGAGGAGAAGGGGACGACAGAGGATGAGATGGTTGGACAGTGTCACCAAAGCTACCAACATGAATTTGACCCAACTCCGGGAGGCAGTGGAAGACAGGAGGGCCTGGCATGCTCTGGTCCATGGGGACATGAAGAGTCAGACACCACTTAACGACTAAACAATGACAAAGTAGGTTATAAATCCATTTTGGGTATCAATCACTTTAAATTCCCTTACTGGGGTAGAAGCAACAGCATGAGCAGCTACTGTTTAAATAACAATAGATTTCCTGTTTAGATAACAAAGGCTTGTAACTGTGATTAAATACCAAGGGCTAACCTCTCTCTTTAAAAAAAGTAATGCTTAAGAAAAATATTGGAAAATGCCTCTAATTAGAGTTAGTCAAAGTACTAAATTATTCTTCTCCTACAACCACTGGGCAGGAGAGAACAAGCAGGGAAAGTAGCCTTTTCTCACCAAACTTCAGTGGCGAACTGTGACCTTTTTTAAAAATCAGAAGAGAACTAGAGGAGGAGGAGAGACACAGGAGGCCGCATAGAAGTGGGGGCCACAAGCCACACTTTGATGGCCCCATGTCAGAACTCTGGTTCTTTGGCAGAGGGACTGGTGGGTCGTAAGATACAAAGATAGACTGCATTGATGCCAATGATGCTAGGATGGGGAGACTCAACTGTGCCTTGTAGCCTGCAGGATACCAACACATCTACTGATGCAGAATGACAGCAAACTAAAGGAGAGCTCTGACCATCTGGATTTATTTCCTTACAAAAGAACAGATCTATCCGTCTAGATAAATTATTTGAGCAATTAGGACTGTCCCTCTTCCATTCTGCTAAGAGGTAACCTAAGGCTCCTCGATTTGTCTGTAGGGAAGAGGTGATGATATCAGTCCATAACTCTCCTTTCCTTAACATACCATGTCCATGTCCCTGGTGTATTTGTTCTACTGTACGTCAGTGGGTGTACAGCCTCTCACACAAAAAAAGGAATAGAGCTGTCAGCATATTTATTATAGGAGTACATCTCTTGGCTGAAACTGAGATGTCACCTTAAACCACCACCACCACGACTCAGGAGGTAAATAGGATATGAGGAAGAAAACTAAGTAAGAATCTGAGCAAGCAGCTCAAACATACAGTTTTGACATTCAACAAGAGCATAGAACATTAGCTTTAAAATATACATGCCCAGTAAGTACCAGCATCTATTTTATCCACTTTTAAAGCCTATTTTCAGTATTGGCATATGTCAGCTATGAGATTTACAAGAGCTTCTATGCTTTGGAATTCCAGACCAAATAAATTAATGAAGAGCCCAGGACACTGGAAATGTCTGATCATGTTGACAGCTCTGCCAGTAAACCTACATCCCCTGGGCGTTCAGGCGTTTCTGAGAGTTCTTTAGAAAAGAACCCATTTCTTTTCTTATTTCAAAATATTTGTGGGTGAGTCTTGCAGCAAGCAGTGATAACAATCACCCAAGGCACATTCCATAATCTGTATGACATAGCACAGCCCCTTGGCTAGAGAGAAATAAAATGGAGAGTAATAACACATTGTTGGTGGGCCACATGCAGCTTCCTAGGCCATTTTTGCACTCCTTAGATATATCCAAACTTATGTCACTGAATGTGGGTGGCTAAAAATTGGCCCTCCTGATCTTTTGAACCAGGGGTCATGCTCCGCGGGGCTTTTCTGAAAGCCGAAGCCCAAAGCCAAAGGTTGAGAACCACAACCATAATAGTGCATTATGATTTAGCCAGAAGAAAGCTTTACCTTGCTTGGGATTCATGTGATGCTGACACCAATTCTCCGCCAGTTTGCTGCCTCCTTGCACAGAGGACACATGTTGTTTTTCCCAGGTTGGAAGACGTCTGATATGAAGCAGCCTGTCTAGAAGCAGCCCTTTGAACACAAACCACAGAGAACTCAACAACAACACAGTGCTAAGATTTCCGTATTCTTTTCTGGGCAAAAAGAGTTTTAGCTGGAGATTGGAAACATTACCATAAGAGGGCTTGAAACTCACTGTCAGTAAGCTGAGTAGCCATGCTGGTTGGGGAACTTTGAGAATTACAGTCCAAGCCAGTAGTTTTTACAAGCTCTGAGGCTAGCCATAAACAACTTTCTAGGTTTTTTCCCCCTTTCATCGCCATACAAGTGGAATGGGGATGATCTTACATGGCTACAAAGGCTGTAGCTGTTTCAGAAGAGAAAAAGGGTGACTCTGGACTGATTTGGGGAATTCAGAAGGCTGGGCTTATCCAACATACACCTACAGCTGAACCAAGAACCAAACAAACTTCTCTCCGCCTACAGATGCAGAGAAGCCAGTATTGCAGAATATTCTGAAGGTTACAAAGGGAATAGCTTCCCTGTAAGCTTTTCTTGAAGGATTTCCATGAGAAAAAGGGCAGATGTCTCATGTATCTCTCATCAGATCAAGAATTCCATTTAAGAGAGACAGAGAGAGTAAAACACTCCCCCAAGAAAGGCTGTGACATCAGCTTGGGAGCAGAAGGGCCTTCCTTGGATAGAATAACAGCCATAGCTGGACAGCCATCTTAGAGGAGCGGAACTGCCCAATTTTTCAGTGTGGGTTTTAGTGAGAAGGAGGAAGAGGAAGAAGAGGAGGAAAGGCTGATTTAAAGCTCAAAAGCATATTACAAAGCTCATATTAACTTTGGAACCCCAATGACCAGCCTAGCTCTGCCTGAAGAATCTGATCTATGATGATTATGCAGTTTCAGAGTTTAATGGAAAGTTCCTTCCTCGTAAGTGAAAGAAAAAGAAGAAATAGCGATGTAACGTCTATAAGACTAATTCGGGTTTTTTAGTTTCCATAAGTTTTCCTGTGCAAACTGTACTTGGATACACTAAAGCTTAAAAAAAAATAGTCTGCCTTCCTTTTCAGGATCTTATCTGTGGTGGAGGACTTTTTTCCAGTGGGACTTGTGCGAGAAGGAAATATTTTTGTATATTCAGTCACGTAAGTTCACATTGGCAGTTGAAAGTGCACATTCAAGGCATGAATTAGAAAATCTAAAGTCTTTCAGCAATTGCAAATGTGAAAGCAATGATGTAGAAATTCACAGAAAACATTCATTATTGGTATTTCATTGCTAGCAGACTCGGTTTTGACACCAAAAGCAGTCAGAGCCATGCATTTTAAATGCCTCTGACAGATTAGAAAAGTATTATTTTATATATCATTCAATAACTTTTGATTTTGATTAGCTAGAATGAAACTCAAATGTTATGGGGTGGTATATAAAGTAATACTTTTTAAAGTGATACTCCTTTTTTTAAAAAAAAATCTAGAAACAGTGTTTTCAGATGCTCAAACACATTGGAAAGCTGAGTTTTACTGAACTCCCATGAAGACTAGAGGCCACACCAAACATTTACTTTTCACTTTTGGAAAATAATTTGGACACATTCCCCCCCCCCTCTACTGATATATTGAAGAAGGAAGCATAAGTACTGTGTCCAGGTTGCACTTGTCACATTTGGTCAGAATCCAGTCAAACGTGAAAAAGTAGACTTTTAGAGCGGGGAAACAGGTAGAAATGGAGGGCTACCATTCTGATCACAGGATTTTACTTGTTCCATGTTTACTTGTGAGTAAACTCAAATGTCTTCAGTGAAACTCTTTTTGAGCAAACATACAGAGGATTACAGTGAGCAAGTTCACACCTTTGTGTTTTTTGAACTCCTCACAGAGCAGCAGATTATTCTGGTTTTGATGGCTTAAATACTGTAGTTTGATGCCCAACTCTGCCCACCTGCCAGAAGTGATTCTTATATCAAAAGAATGCTGAAGTTAAGGGACTTACTCATTGTAGGGTTTCTAGGTCTTTGAACAATTTCATCTATGTCCACACCATCCCAAAATTTGATCCTTTCCAATCTGTGCTTTTGCTTCTTACAAGAACATTTTTAATGGGGAATAAATATGCCAAGAAGCATGATTTGGAATAGAAAGATAGGGCGTACATATCTTAATAGATTTCAGCATGGTCTTATGGGGCAAGGACCAGGAATGGTCCAGCAATGTTGGAATCCTTAAAGTCTGTCCTCCAGTTGTCTAAGTTCTTCGGGTGATGCAGAGGTCCCTCAAAGGACCAAGCCATAGTGCTATGTATGTGCAACTTGTAACTTCCCAAGACAACTCAAGACATCCTGCTGTATTCTGCTGCCTGCCACCCACCTAAGAGGTCCATCTCTGCAATCTCCTACAAGCAGCAAAAATGAGAGAGCCATGCTGCACTTACTGGTGGGCTACATAGCAGACATCATGAATTTGCCTTTAAGTCTCAGAAGGTAGACAGAGCTGTAACATTTGTTCATGGGGAGGGAAAAGTATAGGACTTACCTCCTTGCCGAATATTCCTGGAGCAAATACCTTGTCTCAATATTGCGATAGGACTGGTCAAAATGCTTGTGCCTTTTTTGGTAGAATGGCATTCTCTTTGACGACATGTTGGAACCCGCTACAGTCCACCCCTTCTGTAAAACAAAGGGGGACAACTGTATTTAATCAGGACTTCCAGCCCATTCCATTGTTCTCCTTACAACTTACCTCTGAAACAGATTGTGCCACCAATAGAAGTATTTTTTTTTTAATGGGGAGTGCCAACTGCTGCATTAGTTAACATAATGACAACTACCATCAAACACACAGGATTAACTATTCAGGATCATATGGTAATAGACATCCATTCCAACCTAAGGCGTGTTTATTTCAAAACAAATCCCACTGCATGCAGCGAGACATACCACAAAGTAACTGATCTTCTTAGGGCTATACATGAAATGACATCAACCTCTGTAACTACTCAAAAGTTACCATTTTCAGTGAGGAATATGCATTTCAATCAACACAACCGAATATAAATATGGAAAGGAATCTATGATTGCAACTTGATACTATAGACAGTTGACTAGAAAGTCTAACAACTGCAATCCTATGCACCCTTACCTAACAGCAATCCCAGATCAGCCTTCTGAGAAAGCTCACATAGGATAAAACTATGTCCCACACTGAAAGCAACAGAACTGAACATTTATTGTGCCTGTCATTCCTAGTTTTTTTCCTATACAACTTCAATTGTGGCCGCTGAATAATGAACATCCCACAAAAAACACAACTTTCTTGAGGACAATTCAAAAACTACACACGTAGCTTCTCATTATGTGCACACTTAAAATACATAAAACAATGGGAAGCCATGGTAGCCTATAGCAGCTAAAATAATAAAATACTATATGTGCACCTTTCAAAATCACATGATTAGCATAGCATAAGCCGTTGTGGGCTACAGTTGACCTTATCAGAGGTATGAAGTGTTATCCTGAATGTCAGGCATGTATGTGGAGAGCACATCGCTGCTGGGACTAGGGCTTGTCTGTGACCCGAGTGGCTTTGTGAGTAGCTGGTCTTCTTTTAGAACAGATGCTTCTTCTGCCTCAAGCCTATTTCAAGTTCATCATTCATAGAAATAGGCATCAAGTCAACCAGATAACAGACGCATCACCTGCCTATGCAGGGCAATGCATGGTCAGATGACCCAGGTTAATGAAGAGAGGAACATTCTTAACAAATCAAGACATAAAATGCAGTCTCAAAACTCAGCTGCATTTATATCCCAGGAAGATCATTGCTTGACCAGTGCTTTACAACACCGCAGTCAGAGAGATGCAGAGGCTCATGGGTATCGCTTTCTGGCTAGCAAACCAATGAAGACCTCCTTCAAGAGAAAGTATTCATTGCAACTGACTCCTGCAACTGGAGGGACATGTTGCACAGAAGTTGTTGTGTTCAGCTGACAGTTACACGAACTGTTTGGATGCTCAGCATAAAATAGTGTTGGCTGAAAAGTTTTCACCTGTGAAAACATCCTACTCTGTTAGACTTTTAACAACAACCATTGGGTCTCTGAATCATTTGGAAGCCTTTTCGGTATACTGTCCTTGCTACATAATAAATGTAGCCCAATAATATTAATTCTGATTCACTCTTCACAAGATTTATGCTTTTGTTTTTCAATAGCAAAATATTTTCTGTGAAGGGAACGTGTAGCGTTTTAGTGGTCTTTCTGAAACTCGAAAATGTAAGACTGCATACAGACTTAATTTTTACTTTTTACATTTTTTTGAACTTACCAGTAACTAATATAGCTATGGTAATTCTCTGAAATTAATTACATAAGTTTCAGCCCAAATGGAAATATTGTTTTATAAATAATATGAGGCATTTTGTTCAAAATTACAGTTCTAAATCATTTATGAAGATCCTTTATTTTATGAGATTTTTTATAACAGTATGCATTTTTAATTGTTTTATTTTGATAATGTAATGATATTATATTTGGATAATAATTGTCCATCCAGTTCTGTCTGCCCATTTTCTGTTACTCCAAAGTGTGTTACCTCAATTACCAGCCACATTTTTTTTTCAACACCATTTCTGCTCCTCAGGAATGTCTGAAATGACCCAATTACTCTGTCAGTAAATGTCCTTCAGACAACTGAGGATAAACTAACATTCCCAAGAAATTCAGTATTGTTAAAAGAACTTCCTTATAGGCCTTTGTAGATCAGATGTTCAAATTCCCACAAATTCCAAGCCTTTTGAAATATTCTCAGTCGCAACAAATCCTCCAGAAAAATATTATTTTGCTTCACTTTGCCTCATGCAGAAAATATTTTTTTATCCAGTCACCTTGGCTCCACTTCTAGTTTTGGTAGCCTTCTCCTGCCAGCGTTTGGGAAACAGGGTCCTGGACTTGTGCCACAGGGCAGAGACACTGTCAATCAATGGAAGGACAGCACCTTCCAATTCGCCTCAGCTGTCACCCAACCAGTTTACGATTTTTGTATAGGTAAGTAACTCCCTTTTCCTGGCTCAAAGGAAAATTCCCTCAGGCATAAAGGTGTTGGCTGCTCTGCTGCAGTCTACAAAATGGCTTGAGCCTGTTCCACCTAACCACATTCTGCCTGTCCAAATTATCCCGGAAATTTTGACTAGACAGAGGAGCTCCTTACTTGCCATCCAAAATGGCCAGATGAAAGCCCTGTAATAACTCATGGTCGACATCACATTCCTCACCAGAGGAATGGCAACCTCTTTTCTTAGGTCAGGTGGTTTTCCCAAGGATAGTACAGTGGAGCTAAAATGATGCCGGTGGTGCAGAGGAGGAACCTGATAGTTTCAGGCACCCCTCTTTATGAGAGACCAGCTGCCAACTGCATTGCTCAGATGGCAGCAGGCACTGTTGCAAGGGCTCTCCTTCTCGCTCCCTAGAGAAAGACAGAAGGCCCCTTGCTATCTACAATTCTACCACAGGCCACAAAATGACAGGAGAGAGAGAGAGAGAGAGAGAAGACAAAGAAAAAACTTCATATCTTTAGCTCTGAAACTATTAAGTGGCCAACCAAATGCAGCTAGAACCTCAGAATGTTCCACATTTATCCATTTTCTGGAAGACCTGAGCAAGTCTGACTAGTTACCACTTTGTTGCATACAGGGAAGAGTTTCCATTTGGAAGGAAAGTGAGCCTGATACAGTGGTGCCTCACTAGACTGTTACCCTGCATGACAGTTTTTTCGCTAGACATTGACTTTTCGCGATCGCTATACCAATTCACAAAACAGTGATTCCTATGGGGGAATTTCGCTGGACAATGTTTGGTTCCTGCTTTGCAAACCGATTTTCACTAGACAACGATTTTGACAGCTCCCTCCACGCTCGCAAAATGGGTGTTTTCGGGACCTAAGCTTCGCAAGACAGCTGTTTAAACAGCTGATCGGCGGTTCGCAAAGCATCTTTCCTATGGCCGATCTTTGCTAGACAACAATTCTTCCCCATTGGAACGCATTAAACAGGTTTCAATGCATTCCAATAGGGAAATGCTTTTCGCTAGACAATGATTTCACTAAACAGCGATTTCAGTGGAACGGATTATCATCGTCTAGCGAGGCACCACTGTATATATAATTAAATAAATATGTATAAAATAATTTCTTGCATATATCTTGTTCCAGAGATGTGTCTGTGTCATCTGCTCAACGCATAGTCTATGGCCATATCATACTTACTGGAAATCTTTAGACCCAATCACTTGCATCAACTGCATACACATTCTACAAAGTCTTATGTATTAGTAATATATGTACATTGCCAAAACACAATAGCAATTACAACATTGATTTGCTGATTCTACCTGTGTCGCATCAGCACACAGACACAGACACAGACACAGACACAGACACACAGACACACACACACACACACACAGAGACACACACACACATACACACACACACACACACACACACACACACACACCATTTTGCTTGTTTGGAAATTCTACACCTGCAATATAAATAAATCTATACTTAGCCATGGCAAGTATAATTTGATTTTCAAGATTTATTTGAAAGAACTGATGAAACCTTGCACAACAGAATATATGATGTGGAGGCTTTCACATGTAAAAATATGTCTCAGGGACCAGCGTACAGTGTTGTGGAAAAGCACATCCCCAGTATGGCCAAACGAAGTGTATATTCTAATAGAAGAGAAAACAGAGAAGGGGAAATTCATAGAAAGGGGAGAGGGGTTGACTTGGCTACTAGGAAACTCAGAATTTGTCTCAATAAGATCTCACTAGCAGTTAACCAACTCTTTCTACTGAGCACCTCATCTCTGGGATAATCCCCTTCTCTGCAGGCGTTGCCTCTCAGTGTCTTGTATGCTGGAATTCTCCTGCTTTAGGTGGTTGCTGGGGAGAGAGAGGCGTCCTTTCCTATACAGGGGTCATGCGTCACCTAGTGGCATCCTTGATTTTATGAAACAGCACCCTGGAGAGGGCTTGGATCAGAACCAGTAATACCAGTGGTTGCTGAGAAGGAAAGAATAATAGAACAGCTTGGACATGTTATTTCTGGAGATTGCAACTCCCAGAATCTCCCAGCCAGCATGACCACTGGTGGTTTTGCTGGTTGGAGGAGAGTGGGCTTTGCCATCCAAGGGAGTAACATTTGCAGCTCTGGAAAAATGTGCTTGGTGAACAAAGGCCAGTGAGTCTGGGAGAGGTTAAAAGCTAAACATTGGCAATTAATCCTCGTGTTAAGCCATTGAAATTGTAGAAATCAACCACTTTTTCCTTCCTTCAGGACAAAATCAAGGGAAAAAAATAAACCTATATTTTTTTCTCTGTGTCCTCTTTCAAAAGAGGTGCAATGTAAGTGGGCAGTTTGTAAGCTATTCCTGGAGAAGTCCCTCCCAGTTCTCACACTGTGCTCAGGGATTACGAAGGAGGAACCCACACATACCAGGGAAGAATTATATGGATGTATATGGTCCTGCCCAGGATACCTACACTGAACATAAGATACACAAAACACATCCAGCCAAGTGGAAAGAATTAGGGTTGCAGTCTCATTTTCCCAAAACTGTCATCAACATTGACACTAACTATAAACAACACATACAAAGATGGCCTAGATTGGAACTTTGTCACAGTTTTCAAGAGCCTAGGAACCCTACACGATGACTTCTTCTTCTGTATAAGCTCTGAGCTAATGGGCTGATTAATTAATTAATCAATTTGTTGTGTGGTTAATTGTTCTTGCAGAGCAATAGACCACATCAGAAAATGTCCAGAGGTATCTGACTAGCTTTAATGTTACCAGACAAACAAACAAACAAATAAGCAAACAACATATCAAAAGTATTATACTAAAAGTAATCCAATCTCCACAATGCAACACTCAATAGAAATTCTATTTTAAGACTAATAAGAATAAATACACAAGTTGGGACTACAATAATTTACTGTGATGAAACACATTAAATTGAAACAAAAGCTTACTTTTCTTTTTATTTATATCCCACCCTTCTTCACAAACAGTCTAGGATAGCTAACAGCTTATCTAAAACACAATATAAAACAACTGTAACAATAAAATGATATTTCTAAACTGTATATATAGTAAAAGTTCTAAAAATCCTTACCAAAAAGGCTCAGCAAGTAAAAATATTAAGCACTTGTTCTGCCCCCCACCCCTGCAAATTGCACAAATAAACACATTTTTATGGCACTGAGGTAACAACATCAAGGTCAACAACCACTCTTCACTGGGAGGGGGTTCCGCAGCTGAACTGTGACCACTGTAATGACCCTGGTCCATGGGATTGCCCTAGGGATCACAAGAGCACCACCACTCATCCTTAAATCCCAGATCCTGAACCACTTCGAGATTTGCATTCCAACAAGAAGTCCTTGAATCAGGGTTGGTAGGTCACGGACAACCAGAGCAAAGATTTCAGTAGCAATGTGACGAAATCCCACTATCAACAAGATGCTAGATGAAACTGCCTATCTCCGCACTATGAGAAATTGTCTTGAGGATTCCCTTATCCTCTCAAGGCATCTCACTTCCAGTGTGAGACCATGAGGCCAAACTGTGTGGTTTGTTTGTTTTTTCATCATGGTTGCCACAATTTGCAAAACATATTCTGCACAAAGCTCTTGGATCTGCTCAATAGTGTTTCTTTTTCTTTTGTGAAGCTAAGCACATACACATACAGCAAATACAAAAGAATAGACTGATTGACATCAAAGACACAATCAACCCATCCAGCACTACTTCTTTCATTAAGTCTAAGAAAAGGCAAGTTATCACATTTTCCTTATTATATTTTTATTAAATAAATATATTAAATAAATATATAGATATATATTTATTAAATATATATATTTAAAAGTTTTGAAAATACACAATGTACGTCAGACACTACCGTACGGCAGCAATCCTATCGGATGGATTCTGCCTGCAGAATGGGAATAATAGCATTATCAACATCAGACTGTCACTAATTTAAGATTTTTTTTCAGTGTTGGGATGCAAGTGGATTTCCTCTCATTGCATACCAGTTATGCGCACCCCAAAACTGAAAAAAAATACATGTATGATTCATCTCAGAGAGAAAGAGAGAGATCCCCTTGTCACATGGTGAGGAAGAAAACATCTGATCAAAACAGAAATCCCAGATTTGGGGGGGGGGGGGGGACACAGTGTAATATGTTCACCTCTCAGTGCCACAGCTAACATAGCAAACTACATCAGCTGCAGCTCTGGAGGTCTTCAAGGAAAGCCTCGTGCAGAAAGCATTGTAGTTATCCATAGGGGAAGTGTGCCAAGGCATGGACTACTGTCATTAATTTATCCTGGTCCAGGAAGAGCTTCCGTTACTAAACAAGCCATAGTGAAGCCAGGGGCCATTCCACACTACCATGACTATCTGAGCCTCAGGGCTTAGTTTCTGCTCTCTGGGGAAGTGCTACTCCATGTAAAAGAAGCTGTCCAAACCACCACCACCTCAGACATGGGAATCACCTGCCGTAGAGTCTCCATCTTACCAGGATTCCATTTAAGCTTTTGTTGAAATTACGCATCACCATTTATTTCTACTATATTTATGCATTTGAATGGGAGTTTCCTATCACTTCCAATTTTTTTCCCTCTGACAATAAAAATGGGTTAACCCCCACTACTCCTCATTTTGCTATCCCTACAAAGGGCATCTTCTTTGGCCCACACATCTTCCCTTGTTTATCTGAATCCTTCCAAGTAAGAACCATTGGATAAGGGGGGAAAAGACTTTCTTAACTCTCTCTGTCCCTTTCCCATCAGGAACACAGCAAATCTGGAGAAAGAGATCAAGGAGTAAACACTAGGCAATATCAAGAGTCAGAAATTTGTCTTCATTCTTGGTGAACTTCAAATAAGTAGATTTTTAAAAATCAAGTAGGTTTTTAAAAATCATCTTTTTGCTCATTGTTTCAAAATAATTCTTAAGGAAAAAACAAGTTACAACTTTTACTGAAATAACCTACACTAAGTTGACCCCACTGAACGAAGGAATTGATGGCAAATATTCATGCATTTTAATGCCTTTCTATCCTTGACTGGAAATATGTCTAGAATTCAGTATTCTTCTCTCTGTTGCACATGTAACTAGCCCACTCTGGTTAACCTTAATGTAGCAAAGATGGGTCCTGGGATTCGGTGGGTTTAAGCAGCCTGTGCGTAGGGCAGTGAATTAATGGATAAAAATGAAAATAATGGTTAAAATAGCAATTTAGTTATTTAGTTATTCTACCCTCATGACCCCTTCTGAACATACAAGGGTCATTAACTGTAAATGGGAGAGAAATGTTTCAAAGAGTCAAAAAAAACAAACAAACAAACCTTGTCTAATATGAATAATGCACAGGGTTTTTTTCCCCTCAATAAAAGAATGGACTCCTACTTACCTAATGAGATGTCAGACTGGCAAAGCAGAGAGCAATAAGAGCCTTAACCAAGTTCTGGGCTGAGGAAAACAAAAATAATGCCCAACTCTCAAGGAAGGCTGCTATCTCGTCCCTCCCATTTATGGGCAGCTATGACGCTATATATAGAATCAATTGAGTTGCTCTCGCAAACCAGAGATGTGTCTAATAAGCACCAAAGGACCATTTAAGTAAATGAACATTCCCGGGTTCCCCCATTCCGGAACTCATTTGTTACGGTGGGGACAGGTCGCTTACAAGAACATTGATCACCAACTTATATGAAACATTTTGCAATATATTCTTTTTTTTTTAATGTCATCAAGAAGAGCAAGAAGGAAATGTTGCCCTTTTCAAAAAATCAAGAAACACAAAACCTGCACACTCTATCTTGTGCAGTAGGTGGATTTGCAACAGTAACGCTTAAAAAGATCAATGAAGGGTCATTAGGCTTTAAAATCTTCTTAGTACCAACATGAGATCTTCCCTGGTGTCCTGAGCTGTAAATTGATTCTCCCTGAAGCCTCTTTAAGGGCTGCCTGGATTATAAAAAAACATTGTTGCCATATGTTAAGCCATACCAACTAAGTTAAAAAAAGCTTGTTAACATGGGAAGAAGACGCTCAGGCCAGCTCCAGCAATCCTCTGTCAATTGATAGGTCGTAGATATAGCTAAACCTTCTTGAAGCCACAAAGTGCTTCTTGCCTGTTTCATAAACCTGTGCCAAGACCATTTCCTGCAAAAGGTGTGGCAAAAAGAAGCACCCCAAGCACGAGATAGTGAAAAAAAGGCATGATCCAGGGAGAGTTAGCTATGCTGTGCATAATCGATCCAGTTGACATCAAAACAGATGGAACCAGTGAGGTTGAGTGTTGATCCTCGTCCATCAGGGTTTCACACACGCGTGTGCACGCACACACACACACACAGACACAGACACAGACACAGACACACAGAGAGAGAGAGAGAGAAAGAGAGAGAGAGAGGACCAACCTACTGACAACCAGAGTACATTGCTTCTGCTTCTTGGCATCATGGTCTGCTGGAAAATGGCATGAAAAATATGCCATTCCCAATACATTCTATTAGATAGGCAAAATCACCATCATCATCATCCACCAGCAAAATGCAGTAGTTTATTGGGATATTTTCCCCTTCTTTGTTTATATTAAGCAAAAAGAATTTACACAGCCAATGGCTTAAAACTGGAGACAAAGTATGCAGTTTATCAGGTGATGATGTTATAAACTGCCTACCTTTCAGGTCTAGAGTTTTTGTTTGTTTGTTTGTTTGTCTGTCTGTCTGTCTGTCTGTCTGTCTGTTTGTTTTTATTCTACAAAAACATGAGGCTAAAATATCCTGTTTTGGTGCAGCTCTTAAATACACCAATTATTAACTGTCATTCAGTCTAGATAAAAACCATGGCCAAAATCCTGCTGCTTAGTGGTATAAATCGCACTACGGTAGGGCCATTGGATCAATGAGGATTTGGTGAAATATCTGCTCCATAAATTCCATTGATTCAAATAGATGTGCCTTACTTTAGCATTCTGAGTCACAGTTAGAGTAGGCCCATTCAAATCAACAGAACTTACAGAGGAGCTGAGTCACCAAATTCCCATTGATCCAATGTACCTCCATAGTGCGATTTATTCTGCTAAGCAACAAGATTTTGGCTAGTGATATTTACAGCAGAATCCTGTATTACTCCAAAGTAAGCTCTGCTCAGCTGAACTGCACAAAGCAGTGCAGCCCATTGATGAGAAAACCTGGCAAAGTTTGGGTGGCAACGCTCCTCTTTGAAAAAATTAAGACTTCAAAAAGTGCTTAGCTTTGGCTTGATTGCACCTAGTTGTAGTTCAATAGCGAAAAAAGACATACAAACAGGAAGAACAGACATTTCATGCACATACAGATTTAATATTTGATTTCAAGATAGCAAACAAACTGCCACTTACTACTGGTATGCAAAAGAGTGGAGGCAAGTTAAAAGTGGGTGTGTGGCAGGCATACAAATGCACACTTTATTTGCTTTTAAATAGAGGTAAACAATACAGAATGCACTTCCAAGCTTCATACTTGAGAATACGTAACACATCCATTTTCAGGATTGTCAACATAACGTGCCTTATACCACACAGACCTTAGAAAGAAGAGCAATATACAAAGGCACCCCTGTATCTCCTTTACATCCACGGTGGATCGATGCCTTTTATAGACACGGTAATGTCAGCAAGATGATATCATCCCACTGGCTCAGATGAGTACCAAAGACACAAGGATCATCACCCTTGGAGTTATGTCAGAGATGGGGATACACACAGAGCCAGGTCAGCAGGATCCCGTTCCCTGAGCAATTAAAGACCAAGCCGGAGAGCAGGCAGTGGGTTCTTGTGATGTCCTGGGAGGAGGCAAAGGTTCAGAAGGCTCCAGAATTGCTAATTATAGAAATGGGTATGAATGGAAACTGGGGAAATAGGACTCAGCATCTGGGCAAAAGCAGCTAACCAGGTAATATGGCAACTTAGAGTTTGGGAGGACAGGGGAAAACGTCTCTGTTTTAGTAGCTGCCCAGGCACCAAGGTGCACCCAGCAGCTGCAATGTTTTCCACTACTCCCAGTAGACCTCACATCTCATGCATGATATAGACTGCCTTACCTGTAGCACATATGTGGTGAGTTTTTCTGGGTTCTTCAATGTTTCTGGGGCTTGTGGAAAGCAAATAACCAGCCCACAGGAAATTACCTTCCAGGCCTTACACTAGTGTTGTCTTGGTTTGTACAAGAAGACTCATACACAGTTTCCCCCACCCCCACCCCCTCTGGCTCCAGCACTGCCCATTCTCAGCTTTGGCTCCCCATGTCAAGATGCAAGGCTTCCTTGAGGGGCCACCTGCTGTCTTGACACCCGGCAAACCTGCCTCTGGATAGACTTGGACTACCACTCCGATAAATCCCTCACGACCAAGCCATGCTGGCCAGGATAGATGAGAATTCTAATTCAACGTTTGGAGGGCAACAGGTTCCCAACTCTCAGGTTACACAGGGTTTCAGCAGTCAGGCAGCCTAATCTATGTGTTCCTACACACATTATTCTGCAATCTATTTCAATGCTGTTCTGTCATGCCTACTTAGAAAAACACCCCCACAGCCAGACAAGTAAATTATTTAGTTTGTAGGGAGAGGAATAATCAACTATGAATACTGGATGAAAGCGCAGCAAGAGAGGGAAATTATCTGATGAGGTGACTACGAGTATCAAATCATTTCCCTCTGTCACATAGCCCACATACACAATTTCCTTCATGCTGTTCATATAAATTCTGTATAGATTGCCCCCAAATAGAACAGAATTCCTGCCAGCAAGGTAATTACATCACATTTCCAGCACTGATTGTTAGTTGCCAGCTTCAATGGACGCTGAACCATATCTGCGGAGCCAATATCTGCTCTTTCGAGAGTGGAGATGCAGGACATTTGTCTTAGCGATATTGTCTGAATGACTCATTATATCCTCAGATTATGACTCACAAAATGTAATCCACTGTGAAACCTCACAGTTCTATCCAACACTGGTCCCCCTTTCGACCGCCTCTTTAAAATCAATGTGGTTTACGTTGCTTGTGATTAAGAAGTCCCATTCGTTTTCTAGGCTCTACTCTTGGTAGGACTACTTAGGCCCTCAGTTGTTGCCTGTACACACACCCCACGTGGAATAAAGTGGGCAGGGTGGCTAGTTTTCATTAACTGCATTTATGCTTCCCAAAAGCCATAGCAACAGACAAGTTCAACAGCTCTCGGTTTTAGGAAATGGCTACGTGTCCAGGAGTCTCTGCGTGATCTGTTTGGGATTGATGCAACTGAGGCCTATGAGGAACAGTACACCACGATGCTCTGCCCTGCCCCAAGCTCCTGGATACCTCGCACTCTGCATTTCTCTTTTGGGAAGTACACCATGTTCCCTCCACATTAGGTCAGCTTTATAGACGTTGTTGACAAATTAGACGGGCTTCCAAAACATGAAAGGGAAGGGAGCAAAGACCTTTGGGGAAAGGTTGAAGATTAACATATTAGACTTCATTTATAAAGGCTGTCAGGGGAGGCAGCTGACAGAGCAATTATATGGTCGGTGCATTTGTAAAGGAACGCAAAACAGGATGTGATACCCAAATATTCACTCAAGTTGCTGCTGGTAAGAATGGAAACACAAAACTTCACATGAGAGAACAGCTGTGAGAACGGTGTTTGTCTAGCGGCAGGCGAAATGCAAAAGGAAGTTAAGAGGAAATGCTGTCTCTCAATATATGCAAATTGCTTTACTATAAACAACAACCTGGGTTGAAAAGAATTTCAGGATGATAAATAATTAGCAGTAATCAGTGCATATAAACATGTTGATATATGTATATCACATTATTTTAATAATAAATGATCATGTGCTGTCAACTCAATGCTGACTTAACGGCCTTTCAAGGTTTTCCAGATAGAAGAGTACTCAGAAGTGGTTGACCCTTCCCTTCTTCTGGGGGCATCCTGGGACTGGGCAGCTTGCCCAAGGCCACCTAGGATGGCTCTGCTTTCAGGAGGGACAGCAGGGAATCGAACTCCCAACCTCTGGTGCTGAAGCCAGAATTTTGAAATCCTCAGACCAACAGCCCCTCCAATGTTCAGCCCCACTGGGTGAGGCTCTGCCCCTCACATGCGTGACTCTCCCGCCCCATCACAACCATAACCAAAGGGGCCGGAAACAATCATGGTGAGTCCATGGGGAAGGAGGAAGGTTGTGTGGAGAACAACCAGAGTTGTCCATGTGCAGGTGCGCACTTAGAGGGAACCTTGCCTCAGGCCATGAATTGAACTCCATGTATAATGAACCATGGGATTTATTTTCCCGCATACATACAATAGGCATACCTAACCAACTATAATGTGCCTTGTTAGAAATGTTTGTTCAGTGTTCTGTTTCTAAAACAGAAATCTCTCTGTGCCTTAGCGAATCCTTGGACTGGGGGAGAGACTTTTTCAGCCACTGAGTTTCATGAGTAACTGCCACAAAAAGTTTTTATCCCTTCACCTCACAGATACTGTAGTTCAAATACCTCAGGACAGTTTGCAACCTATGGCTTCAATCTAATTGCCAGCCTGAGTAGAGAAGACTCATGGAATCAACTGGATTTATGTTCAATATTGACTTACCATCTGGCAATTGATTATGTGGGTCTATACTAATTGGAACTAGCAGTTGCCTTTAGGTCTCTGCAGGTCTGATTTTTTTACTTTCTGATCCATAAAATGTTTTTGAGAGGTGGTGTCTTTCAGGAGGCTGTCCAGCAAACTCTGAATCTGAGTGGAGATTCAAACAATAGTTCTTTCAAATCTAAAACCAAAGCTTTAGAAATGTTACTACTACTGTATTCAGAAGCACAAGACTCAGGATCTGTCAGAATCATATGCTTGCAGCTGGAGGATTCTGGGAGTTGTGGTCCTGAAAGTAACTTATCTGAGCTCTTCACAAATCCAAAATTCCAAAAGGATTGCAATTATTCTAGCTCACCTTTTTCATCTTATGTCCCTTTTAATGCAGCTCTTCCAACTCCGAATGCCTAGCTAACGGTGGAAAACAGTAAGATACCTGATGTTGTCTATAGACTGAGCACAGGGAGAGAGAGAGAGAGAAAGAGAGAGCGCGCACATTCTGTGGCACCATCTGCTGGCGCAATAAGGCAGAACAAAATCTTCCATCTGGAAAGCCGATTTCTACCAGCGCTGGCTCTCTTCAGGAAGGGCAAAATGAAACCCTCTTTCCAAAAGGTCATCTCAATCTGTGCCTTCCAGCCCACGACGAGCCCACTCCTGTTGGACATCTGAAAAAGCAATCACTTTGTTTTCAGGTGAAGGCAAAATGGCAAGTTTACTCTTCCTGGATTCATGAGTGCAAAGGGAGCGTGACTATATGAATGAAGGCTAATGGATACACAAAAGCAAAGCGTGGGCTGCTGAGAGATCACCAGCAAATGTTTACTGGTGTTGGGAACACAGATGGAGCTGAGATTTCCAGTGGAATCCAATGCACGTCTATTCAGAAGCAAGTTGTATTAATGGCAGGGTGGCTTAGCCACTGCTAACTGTATATAGGATTGCAAACTTCATCATTTGGGTTTTTTTTAAAAAAACTGACCCATATAAATCTAACATACGAAAGAGAAATTGAATTGTAAAGGTCCATATTTTCTTTTTAAAACAATCATATTTGAATATTCCAACCCAAAATATTATTAAACTCACTTGTTTACTTCACTTTGTTTTAGGAAGTTATTTCTTTAGATCCTCTGTAATTTAAACATTGTTACAGCAGTCATCCAGACTAAAAGTATTAATCCATCAGAACTGGAGTACAGAAGATTTCCGAATAGCAGCAGTGCTGGATAAAACTTGCTAACAATAAGTAGAACATTACACAAAGTCTTCACATCCAGATAACACCATCTTTGGTCTACTGCACGGCCCAAATCCTATTATATGTTAAGTATTTTCCTGTTATTACTGGGCATGACCAGAAGATACAGAGCAAATCTGTGGCTTGTGACTGATACCTCAAAAAATAATAAGACTACGGATGCAATTACATCAGTAGATTTGACTCACACTAGACAGATCCTTGAACATAAATTTCACAGTTCCCAGCATACATATAAACCTTTCCAAGCAGAGTTGGCCTCTTAAGTTACCAGAGCAGGCTCAAGAGTTTATGCTTGTTGCCCCCTTGTGGCTCACGACACATGCAGCCATTGTTTGCAAAATAGAACAGCATATTTTGGGGCTGTTTTGTAAGATAGCCAAAAAGTATTGTACAGGCACAAGAATAATATTTGAAGTATGAGATCCTTGGACTTTCCCATGTCAGTTGTCATTGACAGGCTCAGCCATGTAGGGTTAGACACTGTGCAGTGTGTATTCTATATTTATATTGATATCACTTTAAACTTCTCTAATGCCAGGCCAGCATGAATAATTTCTAAATACCTTGTTCTTGTTGATTTAGGCTGTCTTGACATAATGTGACACTTGAATGAGGAATTTTAAAGCCCAGCAAGATTCCGGCTAGCCCAGAAGGACTGGATGAGTAGCAAGAAAGACACAAACCTGTTGCTTCAAATGAGGTAGCAAAGAAATGATTGTCGCAGTTTTAGGCAATGTGCACAAAAACGGGCTATTTTGCACAAAGGACAGATAATTCTGACAAAGTGTTGTTCTCACCAATGAGAAAACTCTGTTGAAAGCAGCAGGAAGTTTTCCTTGATCCTTGTCAACAGGGAGAAAAATAATACAGATTGTCACATGGGAAGATAAGACAGCTAATCTGGCATTTCTTTTGTTCTGGGAAAAGCTGCATGGGCAGGTAGCGCATAGCGGCTAGGAGCAAAACGATTCTGCTGTTCCTAATTCCAAGCTGCATGCCTCTATGGGTGGCCATCCTGACCACCAAGCCGCCACACGTCAAGGAACCACAACATGCTTTTAATGTTAGACTAGCGACAGAACCTTTGGTCTACAATTCCCGTCAGCTTCACCCAGCATGCCCAGTGGTGGTGGTGGGTTTGCTGTAGTTGCCACCCAAAACATCTGGAGGGCCAGACATTCTCCTCAATGATCTATAGCCTTGGTGGGAGTCACAGTGAATCCTGAATTATTCTTTCCTCAGGACAGAGCAGCAGGTTAAAGGTACACCTGGCTGCTGCACCATGATGCTCTTTTTTTTTTTGCACGTACAGTGGTGCCTCGCTTGACGACGATAATCCATTCCGTTCAAATCGCTGTTAAGCAAAATCATCGTCAAGCGAATTTTAAAAACCCATTGAAATGCATAGAAAACCGTTCAATGTGTTCCAATGGGCAAAATACCTGCTCGTTTTGCGAAGATTCTCCATAGGGCAGCCATTTTCCGGTGCCTGTAAAGTGAGGAATCCGTGCTAAAAACAGTGGGGAGCCATTTTGCTCAGTGGGCGGCCATTTTTAGAGCCGCCAGTCAGCTGTTTTAGAATCATCATCTAGCGAAAAATCGGTTCCCGAAGCAGGGAACCGATCATCGGCAAGCAAATTTTCCCCATAGGAACATCATTTTGCGATCGCTTCATCGTAAAGCGGTTTCATCGTTTAATGAGGTAATCGTTAAGCGAGGCACCACTGCCGATTAAACTCTCTCTTGGAAACATGCTTCAGTTAGACAACAAAGAATCCCAGGAAATGTTTCCTTTCATTCGTTGATGTCAGCTTATCAATTCTTTTGTTTTATACCATCATAATTGTGTCTTTGTGCTCTCAATTCTGAGGTCAATAATTGTCACAGAGGTCAGGCAGCCCATGTGTCTTTTCACTTGTGGAAACCAGTGTGGACAGACACACTCCAAGACCAACCTGGGATCTGCTTATTCCTGTGATCCTTCCCAGGATTCCACTTCTCTTCTCTGATGCTCAACTAGTCTTTCCAGATTTAGAGGCCTTTCTTCTCCCCATTGTTTGAACTTTTTATTTTGCTTTATATGCTTGGCAAGAGCACTATCCCCGTGAATTCACTGCAGCTTTCCATCCAGCTCCCATTCTCTTGGTGCAGCCCAATTACACTGTGAGCTTAAATGATTTTCCAGGGAGCAATACATTTGGCCTATACTGAGTATGCAACCATAGACTTTGGAGGCACTAACATTTTGTGGGCCTCTTGTGCCTTACAGTGGAAGGGGATAAAGTGACATCATTACTGTGAGTTCCTGGCTTCTAAGCACACTTGATGTTTCCTCCTAATCAGCAGTCTTGTGGCACAGTGGTTAAAAACTACAGTGGTGCCTCGCTTAACGAGCGCACCGCATAACGACGAAATCGCATAGCGATCTGTTTTTTCGGATCGCTAATGCGATCGCTTAACGTTTTTTCGATAGGGCAAAATTCGCTTTGCGAAGACCGGTAAGCGTTTCGCTTACCGATCTTCGCGAAACGAAGCCCGATGATCAGCTGTTCGGTGGCCAAAATGGCCGCCGGAAGCCCGGAAATGGCCCAAAATGGCCGCGCGCAGCGTTTTCACGCCCTCGATAAGCGAGGCGAGGGCGCGAAAATGGCTGCCGGCCATTAAGAAGCTTCGCTGAACAGTGAGTATTTGGCCCATTTGGAATGCATTAAACCATGTTTAATGCGTTCCAATGGAAATCCCTGCCCCGTTCAACGATGCTTCAGCATAGCGAAGGTTAATCCGGAACGGATTAACCTCGCTATGCGAGGCACCACTGTACAGTACTGCAGCCAAGACTCTGCCCACGACCTGCGTTCGATCCCAGTGAAGTCAAGGATGGAAGGTTGACTCAACCTTCTGAAATCGGTAAACTGATCACCCACATCACGGGGGGAGGATGGGGGCAATGTGTAGCGTGCATAATTGAATTGTAAGCTACCCAGAGAGTGCTTTAAGAACTATGGGGCAGTATAAAAGCAGCACACTTTGCTTATATTTATTCAGCAGCAGACATAAGGACAAAATCGGGATATTAGTTGAATATCTCTGATTTGTCAGATATTCGTTGCTTTGTATTTTTGGGGTACAGAGACCGAGACGAATATGAAGCAACAAATGTAACCCTTCTATATTTGTTGCTTCATTCCCAATATGCTTATGCCCCCACGGATCAGCTGTTCTTCCAGCCCAGCTGCCTTTGCAAAGGCACCACAAAGGGAATCCCACCCCTGGGGCTGGGGAATGCCTTGGGTCCTGCAACCCCTCCTCTTCCTATGCCGCACTGCATAGGAAGGCTGAGGGGGTGGGGCTTTTTTGATAGCCCTATGGGCTGTCTTTAAAAAAAATGACCCGACAAACCAACAAATTGATTCCTTGTTTGTCGGTTCACTAGGGGGCAGGCATACAGTGGACCCTCGACTTACGGAATTCATCCATATTGGAACAGTGACTGCAGGTCGAAAAGTCTGTAGGTCGAGTCTCCATTGACCTGCAATGCATTGAAAACCGATTAATGCCAGTTCATGGGTCAAGTTTGACAACCCACGAAGCAAGACAAAGCCCCATTTTGTGCTTCGTCCGCATCTCTATCCAACAGTAATAGCAACTGGAAAGATGGAGTCTGGTTCCTATCTAAGGAGTGGCAACACATTCACAGATTTAATGAAAATGGATTGCATTCATAGATAGAAGTGGTGGCAGTATACAGTAATAACTCTATGCCCTTAATAGGAATATAGAAATATTGGATACAGGGAGGGCAGGGGAGGGGAGGAGGAGATGCTGTGGTTCAAGCAAGCCCAAGAATTGTGTTTCGTTTTTCTTTTATAACGGAACTGTAGAAAGAGTGTTTTATGGTGTGTGCAGATAAAAGAGCAATTTAATCTGCACACACCACCCAGCCACCCATTCTCAATAATGCTTTAAGTTTGTTTAAATGTCTTCTCAATAAATAGTTTATTAGGCGACACTTAAATGGTTTCTGAAACCCACAGAAAGCCATTCTATTTAATAAAAACTCTCTCTCTCTCTCTCTCTCTCTCTCTCTCTCTCTCTCTCTCTCTCTCTCTCAGCAGAACTTGCAGCTGCCATCTGATGTCACAGTTGGTAAAAACTTTGAGATAACAATGACACACACAGCTCAGTTCCAGGAAACTTTTTTCAGTCCCCCCCCCCTTTCTTCTTCTGTTTTCAGATGAATCAAAAAGAGCAAGGGAAGGTAGAGAATTTCCATAGGGGCAGTCATGTTAATCTGCCATACTGTTGCAGTAAAAGCAGCCACCAACATCTTGTGGCACTGCAAAGACCCGCAGAATATTTCCACATCTTTATTTTTATGGGTGACCACATACTTCAATAGGCAGACATTGCACTCTGTACCATGTGAATTTAAAGTATTTTTTGCCTACAGCTGCCCAGTCAGATCTCTTTCTTTGCCTCTGAAACAAGCTCTAACTGTTTGGAGAGAAACAGTGTATCTGAGTATTATCTGAAATTCTTTCTGAAACCCTGCTGAATATTTCTGTATCTATACTTATGGGCTGCTTTTTTTGCCAAAGACTTTTTAAGCAGCATTTAAAATGGAAAAGTCTTAAGTATCAGAACTGCGAATGCTATGCAGTAGAAACAATGAGACAGTTTTTTCATGCTTTCGCATAGGAAAGCTAATATCTGGAGCAACGGCTTTTGTAGAAATGAGGAGTTCATGTCAGGGATTGGTTTAGTGTAGATTTGTTACCAATTTTGCCATGCAGTCCTACATCCAGTGGCCAGAATTTTATTGGGATTTTACTCCAGAGTAAGTGAAACTGCATAAGTCAAGGGAACAAACTGCAATTAATCAGCAACATGCTTGCCAGGCATATCACTAGGCACCTTTTAAATTAGTTTTTCTCCATGACAAGTTCATTTATTTATTTATCTAAAATATTTTTACCCCACCTTTCTCCTTAAAAAAAAACAACCCAGGGCTGCTTGTATCAATTAAAAGACCATCTTTAAAGCTAAAAAAAAGCAATTGTACGAATACTAAAAAGGGTCAAATACCACACTACAACATGGTAAACAAAAGCAACATCAGAAACACATTCAAAGTAGTTGGGCATTTTAAAACCCCACCCAGGCATCCAGTCATCTTGCTTGAAAAGAAAGGTCTTTGCCTGCTTGAGGAAGGACTGCAAAGAAGTGGCCAGCCCGACCTCTTATAGGGTGGTGTTGCAAAGTCTGGGAGCAAGCACAGAGAAGGCCCTCTTCTGTTTTCCCATCAAATGCAGCTATGAAGGTGGTGGAACTGAGAGGAAAGCCTCTCCTGATGAACTTAACAGCCAAGCAGGCTCATAAAGGGAGACACAGTCCTTGAGACAGCTTGGAACCAGACACACTATAATTTGGTGCTTCCAGAATAAAACGTACTCCAGAACAAAATCCCAGTAGGATTTGGGTCAATCTAGTGTTGTTAGGGGGTGTTGATTTGCTTCTATCTTAAGGTGACCCTATGAATGAATGACTCTAAACCAGTGGTTCCCAACCTTGGGTTGCCAGATGTTCCTGGACTACAACTCCCAGAAATCCTGGCCAGCACAGCTAGTGGTGAAGGTTCTCAGAGTTTTTAGTTCAATAATGTCTGAGGACCCAAGGTTGGGAACCACTGCTCTAAAAGTGGTTCTCAACAGCCCTATCACTAACAGCCCTACTCAGGACTCGTAAAACAAAAGCCATGGCATCTTTTATTGAGTTGGTTCGTCTCATGTTAAGTCTTCCCTTTTTCCTGCTGCCTTCAACTTTTCCTAGCATTATTGTCTTTTTCAGTGTGTCTTATCTTCTCATGGCATGTTCAAAGTATAACACCCTCTGTTCAGTCATTTTAGCTACAAGTGACAGTTCAGGCTTGGTTTGTTTTAGAATCCATGTACTTCTCTTTCTAGAGGCCTGGTATAGCTACCCTGGAAACTACTGTTTGAATGGCTTGCACCAATGTCACAATTGCGTGCATACACAGATCCTGTGAGTTTTCTCCATTCTTTCTTCTGTTCCTTCTCTTAAAGTTCTCATAGAATTCTCGTGGTAATTTATGTTAGCAACCAAGCTTAGTGCTCTTTAACACTTCAAAGTGAGTTTCTCAGCTGCAATGAAATAGCATACGTATTCTGAAAGGCAGGCACCCATTCTGGCAATTCCACATCATTTCTACATCAACAGAGCCTCGTGGCGCAGTGGTTAAAACGCTGTACTGCAGCCAAAACTGTGCTCATGACCTGGGGTTCAAATCCCAGGTAGCCAGCTCAAGGTTGACTCAGCCTTCCATCCTTCTGAGGTCGGTAAAATGAGTACCCAGCTTGCTGGGGCGGGGGGGCAATGTGTAGCCTGCATAATTAAAAATTGTAAACCGCCCGGAGAGTGCTTGTAGCGCTATGGGGCGGTATATAAGTCCAATAAATAAATAAATAAATTATATGGGTATGTATTGGTATCTTTCTCTCTCACCCCATACTGACTTGTTTGTCTGACTACATTTGCTGGCAGTTTTGCCACAAGTGCCATAAGCATGACAGCAGCACTGCTGAGCATAGTGAGAAGACATTAGAAATCCACAGCTACTGTAAAGAAAACATAATCATATCCTTGGGCTCTCCCAAGATCCTTTTGCAATTTTGCAGGGTGAATATACTATTGGCCATATCCTGAACAGTAATTCATTTCCTATGCTGTCTCTAGTGTCCAGACACACAATGAAGATAATTCATGCTTAAGGGAAAACAGAGAGGAAAAACACTATCTATACGGGGATACATTACTGAATTCACAACTGGTGTCTGATCCTTTGATAGTCCACCTTTGATTCATTAGTCTCTCTTTCCAGCTATAAGAAAGTAGCTAAAATAATTATTTAAAAACACTTCGTAAATAAACCGAAACCAGCAGGTAAATAATAATAATTTTAAAAAGGTAAATTAATTGTTAAAATTGTAAGTTCTTTGATTTTATATTTCTCAGTTTTATCTATGTAAATTGTGTATATTTTAAATAGTTTCTATTTGTATGTTGTGAGCCGCCCAGAGTAGACCATGTCTAGATGGGCGGCATATAAATGCAATATATAAAATAAAATTAAAATAATAAAAACACAAGCACATAATGAATAACTGATGTGGGTATTTTGGACTAAATAAAAGCTTTGATGTCCATACAGCAAGTTCACCCAGTACTACTCTACTCATTAGGCCCATTAGGAAGAAATCTAACTTGGCAGCGGATGACATTGGGAATTATAGGCCCATCGCCAATGTTTCTTTCCTAAGCAAAGTGGTGGAGAGGGTGATGGCAGACCAGCTACAGGTGCTTTTGGATAAAACCAATGCCCTGGACCCATTTCAGTCGGGCTTCAGGCCGCACTATGGTACGGAAACGGCACTGGTTGCACTGCTGGATGACCTGTTGAGGGAGGCCGATAGGGGCAATATGTCCTTGTTGGGCTTCCTTGACATCTCAGCTGCCTTTGATACCATCCATCATGGTATCCTCCTGGGGAGGCTCTCTGAGTTGGGAATCGGTGGCCTGGCGCTTGCCTGGCTCCGTTCCTTCTTGGAGGACCGTCCCCAGAGAGTTCAGCTTGGGGAGAGTTTCTCGGCCCCGTGGAGTCTCAACTGTGGGGTTCCACAGGGGTCGGTCATCTCTCCAATGCTGTTCAACATCTACATGAGGCCGCTGGGTGGTGTCATCAGGGGGTGTGGGGCATCGTGTCATCAGTATGCTGATGACACGCAGCTCTACATCTCTTTTTCACCTTCTGCAGTGGATGCCATTCCGTCCCTTCAGCACTGTCTAAAGACTGTACTGGAATGGATGCAGTTGAATGGGTTGAGGCTGAACCCGGACAAGATGGAGGTCTTGAGAGTGGGTGGTCCTTCCATCAGCGGCGTGGGTGACTCCCTCTCTTTTGGGGGGGGGTCAACCCTCACCGCAAAGAGTGAGGTTCGCAGCTTGGGAATACACCTAGACCTGGCGCTTACCATGGAAACCCAGGTAGCGTCTGTGGTCCGTTCTGCCTATTTTCATCTGTGGCGGATTGCCCAGCTGCAACCATATCTTGATGAGGGGCCCTCACTACTCTTGCCCACGTGCTTGTAATCTCGAGATTAGACCACTGTAATGCACTCTACGTGGGGCTAACTTTGGGATTGATGCGGAAACTTCAAATGGTGCAAAATGTGGCAGCCAGGCTCCTTAGTGGGGTGAGGAAATATCAGCATATTTCCCCCACCCTGGCTGCTCTGCATTGGTTGCCCATTCGTTTCCGCATTGATTTCAAAGTTTTAATGATGATATATAAAGCCCTAAACGGTTTGGGACCTCGATACCTGGCAGATTGCCTTCTCCCACCCAGGTCTACTCGAATCACCCGACAAAGCCAGGAGGGACGGCTGAGGGGCCTTACGCTGAGAGAGGCCTGGAAAGAAAGAACAAGAAACCGGGCCTTCTCGGCAGTGGCTCCTTGGCTGTGGAATAATCTACCAACAGAAATCCGCCTGGCTCCCTCACTTGGTGTTTTTAAAAGCCATTTAAAAACTTGGCTCTTTAGGCAGGCCTTCCCTCCAGTCAATTAGCTGTTTCGTTTCTTTAATTTCCCATCTTGATAATGTATATATTCACTATTTAGTTGCTTCTATTATTAAGTTTTAATAACTATATTATTCTATTGTATTTTATCATTTTTGTAAGCCGCCCCAAGTAGACTTTGTCTAGAGGGGTGGGGTATAAATCTAAATAAAGTAAAGTAAAGTAAACTTCCACCCAAGTCTCAGTCTTCTTCTGACTAATTATTTCAATTTCTTCACTAATTACATGAAGGCTATATAGTTATCCCGTAGACATAATTTTTGTTTTCTTTATATTCAACTGCACTCCTGCTTTTGCATTTTCTTCTTTTGACTTTATCAGTCAAAATAGTCATCTGCACATCTTAGATTATTATTATTTCTTCCACCAGTTTTTACTCCTTCATTTGAATCTAATTCAGTTTTGCATACAGACAGAACAAAGACAGAAATAAAATACACCCTTCTCAGACTTTTTTTTTGCAATGTACAAAAATCAGAAAGAATTCTGTTTTCCCACATTCAGTTTTAACCATACTTTCTTGTATACAGCACAGGTTCTATATACAGAACAACAATCAAATATTGGGGCACAGCCATTTATTTCAGAATGAGCCATAGATCATCATGAGCCACACAATCAAAGGCTTTGCTGTAATCTATAAAGCGCATATTGACTTTTGAAATTCTATGGCATGTTCTAGTTGCCAAATATATTTGATATACAAATTCTAATGTCTCTTCCTTGTTTGAATTGTATGTGAACGTCAACTATTTCTTGCTCCACATATGGTAAACCTTTTGTTTCAAAACCTTGAGTATTACTTTCCTTTCATGTCGGATTAATACAATGGTCCTATAGATATTGCACTCTGCACTGTTTCTAGCAGTTTGATAGCTCCAGTTTCCATAGTGTGCACTGTTGGCATTTAATCTACTCCTGGGGATTTGTCTTCTCCAAATGCCTTGAGAGCATTCATTCATTCATTCATTCATTCATTCATTCATTCATTCATTCATTCATTCATTCATTCATTCAGCCTATATACTTCCTGACTTAGTGAGGACATTAATTTAGGCAGTTTGCATAACATAGAATATGAAGAAACAATAAAATACACTCACTATCCTAATAAATCAAAAACATAACAGCAAAGGGCAACCACCAGGTGATACCTCAATTAACTAAACTCTCAGCAAATTACAACAGACCTTAACAAACATAATTTAAAATTTACCCAAAAAAGAGAGAGAAAGAAATAAGAAAAACAAAACAACAAACACACCACAAGAAAACTAAGAGCAGATGTTACCAAAGGTGTCCCTAAAACAATTTGGTTTTGACTAATCTAAAAGTCTGTAGGGAGGGGGCCTGTTTAATTTCTAAAGGAAGTCTGATCCACAAAGGGTGTGCCACTGATTTTTTAAAAAGCACCTGGTCTCTAATGTAAGTTAGGAGTTAGAAGCTTTCACTTCACTTTTCAGAATCACAAGTACCTTCTCTCATATATTCTCAGACGAAACTGTCATCTTTTCATCTCTTATCTTTTGTTTCCACTTTCTTTTCTAAAATTCCAGGTCACTGAATATGTTTTCCTACTGATCTTTCAGCATCCCTAATCAAGCTTTCGGTTCCTTTTGATTTCTTGGATGTTATGAAAGAGATACCTTGTTTTTTCCTCTTTACTCTCTCCCTCCTATTTCTTTGCATTGATGATCTTAATAGTTATCTTGGTGTACATGTGGAAGTACCTGAAAAGTTGCATGCAGGATTCTGGTGGTCTTTCTGTCAATGGGTCGCTCCCATGGTTCGCGAAAGAGCCTCCAAGCAATTTCCCCTTCCACTACATCTGCTGCCCAGCAGCTCCCCTCCAGGAGCTTCTTCATCCTCATCTTCACCATTGGAGCTATCAATTCTATTCAAGCCTCCCCCACCTATGAAGGCAAGCATCCAAGAGGAAGACACAACAGAGATGATAAATTTGGCTAAAGCCAAAATTGACATGCAGTGTATAATTACTTGAAATAATCCCATTGGATACACCACCACCAGTGTTTTCTGTCTCTTTTCCAAGAACATTTAGGATCACAACCCCCAACCCGAATCCTTTAGTCATGATAGGTAAAGGTAAAGGTTCCCCTTGACAATTTTTGTCCAGTCGTATTCTGTGGGAAAATTGTATGCCTTTAAAATGTATATATCTGTGGCAGTAGCAAATGTATATATCTATGGCAATGGCAGGCCTCATGCTAAAACTGCAAGTCACTAGCTTCCAGTAAGGATGATCATTAACCTACTGTCTATTGTCTCTGGGTAATGTAGTTAAAGTCTCTACACTGTTGTGTATTCAAGAACCTGTCTAACTTGTCTATGTACTCAGGAAATTATCTGTTGACCATTATCTGTGTCTGTTTACTATTAGCTGTCTGTTTACCAACCACTCTGTTTACTGATGCCTGTGTATTCAAGGAAATTAGCTGTCTCTGTTTACCAGCACTCTGGTTATTCTGTTGTGTATTCAAGAAATTAGTTACCTCTGTATTGATTAACTAGTGCTGTAGTAAGAGAAAACAATAAAAGAAGAGGAGACGGAGGAACAGGAGATTCCATCTGGACAGAGGCCTGACGGCAGGCTGTCCTTGTTCATCCGGATCCCGCCCTGAAACATACCCCTGAGCGCTCGTCTCCTTTCTTCTTGCTGGTCAAGAGGGGAGGGAGGCTTCATCTGCAGATCCCGAGACAGGCTTCATCTGCAAGACCCCTACTTCCCCTCATCTTGCAGATCACAACAGTATTCGACTCTAGGGGGCGGTGCTCATCCCCGTTTCCAAGCCATAGAGCCAGCGTTTGTCCGAAGACAATCTTCCGTGGTCACATGGCCAGTGCGACTTAGACACGGAACGCTGTTACCTTCCCACCGAGGTGGTCCCTATTGATCTACTCGCATTTGCATGCTTTTGAACCGCTAGGTTGGCAGGAGCTGGGACAAGTGACGGGCGTTCACTCTGTCACGTGGATTCGATCTTACGACTGCTTGGTCTTCTGACCCTGCAGCACAGGCTTCTGCGGTTTAGCCCACAGCGCCACCACGTCCCAATAGTCATGATAGCATCACCTGAAATTCCTACCCCAAACCAGTCAGTGATACCCAATGAAGGACAGTTCATAATTGATGTTAACATGACTCAGAGTTATTTCGATATGTCTTAAATATAAATAATTCATTTTGCAAACATTATACTCTCGTTTCATAGTCACCCCTTTAGTTAAATGAACCCTGATATTACGGGAAGAGAAACTGAGGACTCAACATAGGAACTGGAGGTAAACATTTGTGTGGACGTAACAGTGAAATAGGAAGGAAGCTGCCTGTGTAACTGGTGTTGTCTGTGCATGTGCTTCTCTATTCCAAGGGTTTCATCCATCAGACATTTTTGACCTGAAGTTCCCATCAACCGCACTGAGCAAGGCCAGTGAGGTGTTTATGGTAGCACAATGCATCTAGAGGGATGAAGACCCCGTCACCTGCAATGGCCCCATCAAAAGCTGGCTTAGTGAACCCTCACCCTTTTGAAAAATCAAGACCCCCCATCTATCAGAAGAACAAAGTGGCAGACTGATATCCTTTTGGTGTGTAATTAATGTCTATTAATATAGTAATGCTGGAAAAAAAATGAAACATGCAAGACAGTAATCAATTTACTGAAGATTCATTAGAATATATCTGATTCTAAGTACTCATCATACAACATTTAGTTCTCTTACCAAGGCAATTCATTAAAAGGCTTTTAGACACTTGAGAGGTATTGTCCCTCTGATGTCCGTGCGCTTCGGCAAAATCAGTATTAAATTGCATCGCGCAGGGGCCAGGAAAATTTCATCTGCTGTACTCATCAGCATGTTGCATGACTGCCGTGAATGTCTCCATCAGTTAGTAAATATGACACAAATGTCTAAATAATGAAGGCTTTCATTCTACATGTGCTTTATGAAACCGAAGATTATAGAGCAACTCACAGATTCTATGATAAACTGTGGGAAGAGCAAGAGGGAGATGCATCTCCCATTAAATCTGGACTCAGACCCCCCCCAAAAAAATCATTTAATGTCGTTCTCTGCCCCAAATGTCTTTGGTCCAGTTGGGGTATCAGTCACAGATATAGTTATTTCCAACATCCATTTCTTGTCAAAAGGAGTCAGAGAGAGAGAGAGAGAGAGAGAGAGAGAGAGAGATTTGATATTTATATACCATGATCATCTATTTCGTGTCCACTAGATGGTGCCACAAAACATCAAAGATTCAGATGGAGGCAGGAGACCAGGGCGAGAGGAAAAAATGGAGGTGGGTGCTGAGAAATGTGTGGCTGTGTTAGCAAGACTGACAGCTGGGCAAGGACACACAACCACGTCAGAAGAAGAATCAATGTTCTAAATAGAGCTTTCAGTAATTAAAGCGCAGCTGTACGAGCATGACAGCAGAGTGTCCTATTTTGTGCAGAAGGGAGGAGAGAATAACCATCGTGTGGGAAGAAGCTGAAAGAGAGGCCGCTTGAAGGAGGATTTTAGCTTCGCCCCTTCTCAATAATTAATGCCCCTTAAAAATAACCAGTTATGTGGCTTCGTCACATGCCCAAGCTAGCTACCCAGCTACCCACAAAGGGAGGTGGAAATGAGCAGGATTCACAGTAAAAGAAAAGAAAAGAAAGAACGTGTCTGGAGTCTAATGAGGTTTAGCTTCTAAGACAGTTTTCAGTATGACGACTGGTTGATCTTTTCAGGATAAAATGATCCTCTAGTTCTGAGTTTGTCTCTGTTGTTAATTTTTGGTGGGACCCACAGCACATTGCTTTGCAGCTGCCTTGATTTTGCTTGTTGTGCTTACAAGCTTGCTTGTTTCCCCCTCCTTGCTTCCTTCCCTTTCCTTCTGAACATGTTGGAGTTTTTATCGGGAGAAGCTATTGTCAATCTGTCCACCATTCACAAATCGCTCCCTCCTGCCTCTGAATTCAAAGAGAGTCCTGCCTCTCTGCCGAGTGTCCTTTTCCATCTCTTTAGTCTGTTTGCTGTTCACAAATATCAGTAATGAAACATTTTTATTCGTTCTCCCACAAATGTCTCGGAGTGAGTTATTGAGACCTCTAGCATCCGTTAATGAGAAAAGGGGTGGACTATCTGGAGAACTTGCAGCTATTCTTCTCTGTGAGTCTCTGTACTTCTACTGTATAGCACAAAAGGAATTTTACCAGAAATTCAACACAGTAACTTACAGAAGTTACTGTTTTGGATCAGAGTTCCCCAGCCAACATGGCCAGTGCTGGTTGAAAGCATCTGAATGAGGGATTCTGGGAACTGTAGTCCAAAAAAGTAAATTTCCCCAGTGTGCATGCATTGTCTTTCCTCAGCTGAGCTCTGACAAACGACAAACAGTATTTTAGGTCTGCTTTGCCAGAGAGGTCAATTATGTAATCCAATCCATTCTTCATGTCTGACTTCCATGCATGCAAGAGGACATGAACATCATGTGACTCGTGTCCTATGAGCACAGTTCTACAGAGGCTTCAGTTAGTCCATCTTGTACACCTTTTGTTTCTGGTGCACCAATGGCATTTGTGGAGTCTACACACGTAGGTCATTGTGCCCAAAATCATCTGTACACTCAGTAGGTGGCTGTTCAAGGGTGGAGAGCCACCAGTGCCTTCAAAATCCTTCCCAGCCCATGGACAAAAGGCACCTCATAAAAGAATGTTTCCCTTGGGTTTGAAGACACACTAATGGAGTGTGAAATTGGCAACATGCACACTTCTACAACAGAGAAACACATCCCTTCCACTTTTTCAAACAATGCCTCAGAGCCCGGAGGAGAAGAAATCCTATTATATGCTTTTGGAATTATGGAGCCTTTCTTCTCCACGTCTTTCACTTCTTCAGCCTACTCTCTACTTCAGGCCACTTCTAGTCCATATGCATTGCTTTGTGTTGCGCTTGAGAGGTTGATTTTTGCACCTGAGAAGTGTTTGACTTTTCTGAGGTTGCCTTCACACAATTCAACTATCATTTATACTAAATTCTCCCACCTCTTCCTACAATATTACTCACAGTTCTTGGAACAGGGATATTACTCTGCCTTGGTCACTGGGCCTGGAAAAGTTCCATTTTGGGGGGAAATGGCTCCCAGAATCCCCTTGCTAGCAGTGACCATGTTTGCTCTGAAATTGGGGGGTTGTGTTCTTTTTTTTTTTAAAGGAACTCTGCAAAGCTTTGGACATATCACTATGTTCATAATATCCCCTATTAATATTATCTGGCATCTTAGTAGCCACAAGAATTTGCTTTTGCTTCCTACAATCCTTTTGTAATAAAACCCCGTATTGACTGAGGACGTGGTAGGTTGCAGCTGGCAGGGATCAATTTCTGCTCTAAACAACACTAGGCCAGAAGGAACCCAGAATGCTAGTTGCAGATGAAGTTAGGAGAGACAGGTGCCATGCTTGCTGCAAAAGGGAGGGAGGGAGGGAAGGTCTGTCAGAGGCGCACTAGTATTTTTGAGAGGAGTTCTACCGGGAGGTGGCAGGAATTCTACCTGGGACCCTCTGCATAGCAAAGCAGATACCCTGCCAAGAAGTTATGGCTCTTCCCCATCTTTCAGCTTGTGAGGTGAAGGTAGCGCAGCCTGGTCCAGAGGTGTCCTACATAACTAAAGCCAAACCCTCTCTCCTTCTATCCCATGACTTCATCTGAGTCATGCCATCAGTGCTTCCTGCTACTTTTCCTTAAGCAAGAAAACGGATGCCTTTGATGCCTGCAGAGAGCAACGTAGCCTCCTCTCAAAAGCTCACGCAGTTCCCCATGGGAGTGAATCTGGGGCTCCTGGATGGTCCCTCTTCACAACAGAGTGGGCAACGAAGGCCTTAGGTCTTTCTAGAGGGGAAAGGAACATCCGTAAAAACATCTTGTAGGAAGTATTCCTCTCAAAAGGCTATTTTCATTTCCCTACGTTGAAGGAATTCTCATCTTTGTACCTCTTGTTTAAAACAGTAGCAGCTATTTAGGTCAAGTCGCATTTGGAAAGGCCAGCAGCCTGTCAGTGCAAAGAGCAAAAGAATGAGAATAGGAAACACACACACACACACACACCCAATTTCATAAGCATTGGGCAGCATTCCTCTTGCCCTGGCATTTGCCTCTCAGCAATGGCTGAGAAAGGAGCCTCACCAAGAGACCATGGGATGATGACTTGGTTTTCTCTCTCCCCCCCCCCCAGCTAAACATACCATTCTTCGTAGGATTTCCTTTCTAGACCCATCGCCAATCCAGCAGTTCTTCTGTGGGTCTCTCAATGTCTTTCCTAACATGGCAGCTGTCTCCTGGTGTATTGTCGTAACAATATCAGCCCTTTACTTGATGTGTGCTGTCTTTCTCTCACAATTGGGACCAAGGCTTACAGTCTAAAACTTTTTAAAAAGAGAGAGAGAGCATTAGAATACAATAAGTTACATATATTAAAACTGAATAAAACACCTTCTAGTAAAGATATATGGTCAACATTTGAGTACTTTCAAGTCTCTTAAGATAAAACCAGCATATCAGCTAAAACTCTGTTACTGTATTAGAAGGCTATTAATTGCCTAAGGCCCACCAAAACAATCTTACCTTAACACAGATGCTTTCACTAGGATGTCTACCTATTTTAGTATTACAGTTGTTCTATTCTCAGCATCATGTTGGGGGACGTGGTGGCGCTGCAGGTTAAACCGCAGAAGCCTCTGTGCTGCAAGGTCAGAAGACCAGCAGTCGTAAGATCAAATCCACCCGACGGAGTGAGCTGCCAACCTAGCAGTTTGAAAGCATGTAAATGCGAGTAGATAAATAGGTACCACCATGGTGGGAAGGTAACAGCATTCCTTGTCTAGTCATGCTGGCCACATGACCACGGAAACTGTCTACGGACAAACGCGAGCTCTACGGCTTAGAGACGGGGATGAGCACCACCCCCTAGAGTCAAACATGACTGGACTAAATATCAAGGGGAACCTTTACCTTACCCAGCATCATGAATGTCTGCACAAGTGTATACTTTCTCTAAAGGGGTACTTCCCTTCCTTTTCTGGTGAAACTATTCCTTTCAAATGATGGAGATACTCTACAACTGCTGTACACTGATATTGAGGCTTACCTCTTCCCTCAGCATCTTAGTGACACCTATCAAATCATATGTATCTATCCTTCATTGTATTAGCATTCCTTCTGTTCATTTCCGATCCTCCATGTGTCAGTATCCAGACATAGGCCATGTGTGCTTTACCTTCTCAGTTTCACTGTACATTACTGGGTTCCACCTTTGCTGCCCTACACCCTCCGTTCTGTTCTTGTCTCTAATACTAGTTCAGTAGTGAGTGCTGGGACTTTCCCCACCATCCTTCCAGGAGTTCTTGCTGAGCCCTCTTGGTTCAGGGTTTTTTCTTTGGGGGGGGGGTGTCTAACCACAAGCATTTTCCCCAGACCCATAAGGTAACCTGCATCATTTATAAGGAGCCATTGTGTAGACCACAATCCATAATATTAACAGTTTCCTAGCAACACTGTCTTTGTAACCAGAATACCCTTCGTTTTCTCCTAATACTCTGATCTTCAACAGGAGGAGCTGGAGAATGTAACACTTGTCCCTACCTCCCAGTTCCTTTTCTTCTCCCTCCCCAGTTTTATATCCTTTAGAGGTCCGCTCAGCAATTCCCCTGGCTGTATTATTTGTTCCCACAAAGATCAGCAGGATCATTTGGTTGGGAGATTCTTGGTAGCTTCTCTGTTAATTTTGAATAAACACTCAAGGAAAACAATTACTGGAACTGCTTCTTCTGTGTCCTGTCCTGCTGGGCACCATAGGGTGATTTATGATACCACTCAAATACATCTGCTCATCATCTCCAATGTTAGGGAGACCCAATCAAAATGCAGAGTTTCATAGCAAATAATAGCTACGGCCTAAAATCTAGATGAACACCTGATTGGAGATTAACAAAGGATCCTTGGGTGTGTCAGCTACACACCTTTCTTTGGTTTTGTTTTAGGTTGTTTGTAAGTTACTTCTCCATGGATCTTTCGGTATGCACTCCACCAGTACTTCTGTTTACATGGGACAGAAGAGAGTTCTCACCCCCTTATCTTGCCACAGGTTGTTGATTTTGGATCAAATTGCTTCCAACCTCTGATTCATTTACTCAAACACACTTCACTGAAAACAAACGATAGGTTAAAGAAAGTTCAGAGTTGACTGCCCAGGGTAACCTACCAACAGGCATTACACGGATTCAATATTTACAAGCCGAATCCTGCCTGCCACTTTTCAAACTGAATCTCTCAGCTCTGATCATTGAAGGACCCTTGTCTCCTTGTTTTGATGGTGAAGAGCAGCCCTGTAACTTAGTCTGAACAGAAGCAAGAGATGGCCATTGTTACTTGAATATTTTTGCCAGAGATACTTATATGTGCATAACACAAATGACTTTCACATACTATGTTCAGGAGAGTAGTTCAGCCACCCATTACTAAGGGTCAAACTAAACAATAGGTTCACCACTTTTTTTTTCAAAAAAATTATCCAAAAGAGTGAACGCAATGAATATTAATAGGATGCTATTCTATATATCTTACATTCAGTGCATTTGCTGTGTGATTGGTCATTGGAAGGTAAACACAGACTTAATTTGCAAGTCTGGTTTCTGAGGCATTTATTTCTGAGGAAATGTCATACAGTAGATTAATTGTGGGGACACATGTTGCCTATATCATTTGGACCTCGAGATCTGGCCTGTGCAGACCAGTGTCAATATAGTTTACTACTTGAGGAAGAGCAGTAAAGAAGGTCCCCTGCCCCACCCAAGCCAAGGTATTTAGCACCTAAAACCAGGCAAATTATTTTAATGCATGAGGCAGAAAATCTCACACTCTCCCCACTCCCAGCAGTAAAAATAAAAATAAAATAGCAATAGTAATTGTTATTTTAAAACTAACCATTGGCTTCTCTTTCGCAACAAGCAGTATCTGCCGCTGGAGGATGCGGCATCACTGCTTCTAATGATAAGTCTGGCCTTGGCTCCATGGGGTGGGCCCATGGCCCCTATCACTAGCATAGCTTTGCGGCTCTTAAAAGCTGTGACAAAGAGTTTCTTCCCTGCTTTTTTTGGCCAACAGGACACGAGTCAGCAGCTTTGCTTTGCTTTCCTCCCACAGGTTGCCATGGTAGGTGCAACAGCCTGGAAAATGAACAGATAGCACATGATTCACGTCTCAAAGCCTGAGCGAAGTCTTTCAGAAAACAGAGCTTGGCTTTTAAAAAAAAATCAATTATAATTTATCTTACGTTTTGAAGCAGCTAATATTGCTGCTTAAAATGTAAATACATGCATGCAAACTGGAATCTCTCAACATTTATAGATGCTTTTAAGTGTGGAATTTTTGTTTCTGTCTTGGGACTTAAAATCTCATACTTCGCCATTCTGAAAGTTCTACCTGACAAATACCGTATGGACTCCTAAATGTAGCTCACCTGGGGAAAGGGCTTCGATTGGAAGGCTTAGAGCAGTGGTTGCCAAGTTGCAAGACTGCAACTCCCAGAAGTCCCAAGCAGAACAGCTGGTGGTGAAGGCTGTGACAAACCCAGACCTACTGGGATCTGCCACACAGTTACACTAAGCTGCCACCAACCATTCCCTATTAAAGTCACACAGACCAGGGATGGATTTTTAAACAGTAAAAGAATAAGGTTTATTTTAAATACAAACAGGGTAAATAAAACAATCAGGTGAATAAAATAAAGTAACGTGGCTTATTCTCACACACACAAGCATACAGTTTGGTTCACCTAGAACCTTTAACTTAAAGCACAGACCCTGAACCAATCAGTTCTGGCTAACCAACAGACCCCTGAACCTATCAGGGTGGTACTCTGACACACAGTAGTACCCTGTCAGACACACAGACTCCCACAACAGCTTCTTCTTCCCAGCTGCTGCTTCGTCCCTACCCAGTGTCTCACAGTCTGTCTCAGCATCTACTCTTCACCACACAGGCATCACATATTTATACAGTACAGCCCCTCCTCCTGATGTCCCGCCTTCCACTCCCCATAGGATGGAACTTTCCCTCCAAACCCATGACAGACAGGTAACATCAGTGCTGTATGTAACACCTCCCCTCTTTAAAAGTTGTTTTGTAGGGGGAAAGCTAAAAGTGCTTTTCACCAAAAAAACAACCTGCATAAAATACACAACAACATTTATACATACCATATAATACTTACATCCAAAGTTAACCATAGCAAATATGCATTTAAACATTTTACCATATACAGTACATCAATTTACCTTTATTAATACAAACCAAATTCAAAACCAGGTACATTTAACTTTTTGTCATCATTATATACACATAGAGTCCATGTTTCTTTCGCCGTCTTCATTCTTCAGGTCTTCTTGATAAGGCGTCAGCAACACAGTTCACTGACCCTCTGACCACCTTCACTTCAAAGTCATAGTCCTGTAAGTTCAAAGCCCACCTCATAAGTTTGCTATTGTGGGTTTTCATCGTCTTTAACCATTGCAATGGTGAATGGTCAGTACACAGAACAAAATGTCTTCCCCAGATGTAAGGCTTGGCCTTCTGGATCGCGTAGACTATGGCCAAACACTCCTTCTCCACGGTTGCCAAATGTCTCTCACCTTTTTGAAGTTTCCTACTCAGGTAGGACACTGGATGCTGGTCACCATTCTCATCCTCCTGGCACAGAACTGCTCCTACCCCGCTGTTAGACGCATCGGTGTAGATAATGAACTCCCGGTCGAAGTCTGGAGCCCGCAGCACAGGATAGTTGATTAACGCCTCCTTCAACCTCTGGAACGCCGCCTCACAGTCGCTGGTCCACGGGATGCGGTCATCAGCCTTCTTCCTCGTCAGATCGGTCAGCGGAGCCGCAATCTCGCTAAACCTCGGGATGAACTTTCTGTAGTAGCCCACCAACCCAAGAAATGATTTTACTTTTTTCTTGGTGTTAGGTCTAGGCCAATCACGAACAGCTTCTATTTTGGCCTCCAGGGGTTTTATCACTCCTCCCCCTACCATGTGACCCAAGTATTTTATTTCTGGGCTACCCAGCTGACACTTGCTGGCCTTTACTGTTAGCCCTGCTGCACTTAACCTCTGCAGCACTAACTCCAGGTGTAACAGGTGATCTTCCCAGGTATTACTGAAGATCCCTATGTCGTCAATGTAGGCCACTGTAAAGTCACTGAGCCCTGCCAAGGTCTGGTCCATCAGCCTTTGGAATGTGGCTGGTGCATTTCTGAGACCAAAGCTCAGGACTCGAAACTCATAGAGACCAAAAGGGCTGCAAAAGGCAGTCTTTTCTTGATCCCTGGGATCAATTCTTAATTGCCAATATCCCTTTACCAGGTCCAATGATGAGATGAACCGACAACCCCCTATGGTTTCAATCAGGTTGTCTAGCCTGGGCATTGGGTAGGCATCAGGAGTGGTTACACGGTTTAATTTCCTGTAATCAACACAAAACCTAATGCTCCCATCAGGCTTGTCCACAAGGACTATCGGAGAGGACCAAGGACTAGAAGAGGGGACGATTATGTTCTCCCTCAGCATCTCGTCCAGCTCCTTCCGCACCTTGTCCCTATAGGGTCCCGTTACTCGGTATGGGGATACTGCCTGCGGGGGTGCATCCCCTGTGTGGATCCGATGCATCACTCCCTTCACTATCCCCGGCTTGTTGAAAAACACCTGCTGATATTTATTAAGCAGCATTTTTAGTTCTTGCTGCTGGTCTTGGGTGAGTGCAGGACTGATCTTTACCTCCTCTGGGTTGTATTTTACTTCCCCTCTACCCTCCCAGAAGGGTAATTCAGCTTCCTCACTCTCAGCTGCTTTTATCGCGAATAAAACCCTCTGTTCCCCTCTGTAGTAGGGTTTTAGGGCATTCACATGAACCACCCTCCTTGCTTGGTTCTCCTCCTGCTCTATTAGGTAGTTCAGGTCTGACATCTTGGAAATGACCCTATACGGTCCTGCCCATTTGAGCTGCAGTTTGTTCTCTCTGCAGGGCCTAAGCCAAAGCACTTCCTCCCCTGGGTCAAAGTGCCTCTCTCTAGCTTTGTGGTCATACCATGTTTTCTGTCTGACCTTCTGAGCTTGCAGGTTTTCTGCTGCCAGCTCTAGATTTCTCCTTAGGTCATTCATCAAGGTGTCTATGTAAGTCACAACGTCTTGTGGGTCATCCTGGGTGACCTGCTCCCAAATTTGTTTGATCAAATCAAGGGGCCCTTTCACCCCTAAGTGTGCAGCAGACATGTCAGAGTGCCCCCTTTGTAAGATCATGGGGCGATACTTTTCAGGTACCACCAGCTGACTTCTGATCCCATCTCCCCCTTTTGAGATATTCCTCAGGGTCTCTCTATATAAAATCCCCTTTTTCTCCAGAAATCTCACTGGGGTTTCAGGTGTTAGCTGGGCGTCAGTCACCTGTTCAAAACACTTTTGGAGAGTGACGTCTGCCTTTCGCTCCTGTCCAAATCTGCTGTCTGTGGTTAAGGTTTCCACCACAGCTTCTGAACTCCCCTCTGCTTCCGCCTCTGGCTCATCATTACCCCCCTGAACTGTCCCCGTGGTGGCTTGTGAGCGTGTAATCACTAGCACCCGTTTCACATGTTCAGCCAGGTCATTTCCCACGAGCACGGCTGCTGGCAGAGTCGATGAAATTGCTAGCCGCCAAACTCCCCTCCAGCCTTGAAAGTTGACAGGTACCTCTGCTACTGGCAGAGAGATTACCTGCCCCTCAATCCCTGCCACCTTCATGCTCTCATTTGGGATTATAAACTCCCTAGGGATGATATCTGGATGGCACAGGGTTACCTGGGAACAAGTGTCCCGCAGCCCCCTATACTGACGGTCAAGTATTCCTACGTCCACCCCGGCTGTCTCAAACAACTGAGAATCTGTTTTTATCAGCAAGCAGCGCTTCACCTCTACCAGAGGACCATTTTCCTCAGCCTGATCAGCAGAGGTAGCTGTTCCAGACTGAGTCGCTATGGCAACAGGCTCCCTCTGTGACACTGAGCCTTGCTCTTTCTGGACACAGAACACAGCTTTTGGCTTGGTCCCACTAGAATTCTGAAGCACCATTCCTTTTAGCTGCTTCAATTTCTCACACTCTGAGATTAGATGACCCTTTCCCTGACAGAAATAGCATTTTCTGGTGTATTTTGATTCTCTCTCATCTTGTTTTGGTTTTCCCTCCAAAATCTGAGGTCTTAGTTTCATGTCTGAGGGCTTCCCTTCACCATGGGCCCCTCCCCCTTGCTGGCTTTTCCCTTTTATTCTCAAATCCAGCTCCTTTTGCTTGGCCTCAAACTCAGCCCTGATCTGTAAAATTTCTTCCTCAGCCCTAGCTTTTATCTCTTTTACTTTTTCTTCAGTCTTATCTCTGATTTCTTTTAATTTAATGTCTTTTTGCTGAGTATATTTTTCAAGATCTTGCTCACTTTGTCTGACCTGAGCCTCATACTTTTCCTTCTTTGACATTTCTTCCCCTGATAAATTGTTAATAAACTTATTTAGGAACTTCAATTCCAATTGTACCAGTCTAATTTGGTGTTTCAGTTCCATCTCTTTTATCCTCATGGCCATTCCCCTTTTCTTGGCATCTGCCTCTGCCTGACAGATTTCAGCTCTTTCTTTTCTTCTGATTTCCATTTCCCTCACCCTCAGTTCATGCTGTTGGGCTAGGAGTATTTTCCTGAGTTCTGGGTTTTGTTCTCCCGTGCTGTCACCTTGCACTGAGCCAAATTCATCCTCAGAACCTTGGTCAACCTGGGGGTCTTTCACTTCACTCATGTCTGCTACTTGGCTTCGAGTCAAGGGCATAACCCCCCCTCAGAACAGGCTGCTTTAAAAAGTCAAGCCTCAAAATAAAACGACCACTTTTTTTTCCTTCTGCCTCAGAACCAGCTTTCCCTAGAGATTGCTGCTGTTCTTCAGCACTACTTGCAACAGTATCGAGTCAGAGCCTACCCCCCTCTGCTGGGCCTCTCAGCTGGCAAGCTAGCTCGCTGTTGCTACGCAGTTTTGCCTCAGCGTTTTCCCGCCAAAACTAGGCTGCCTCAGAGCACCTTAATCTAAGTCTCCCCAGTTGGCACGTTCTTCTACTAGCGCACCTCCCCGTGAGGTACACCTAGAAGATTACCTACGCGCCTCAGACTGTCCCTGACTAGACCCCCCTTGCTCTGGGCACACTTGCCAAGGCTTTGCTGGACCACTGGACAACTGGACCAGTCGTATCCCACACGCTGGACACCAATCAATGTGACAAACCCAGACCTACTGGGATCTGCCACACAGTTACACTAAGCTGCCACCAACCATTCCCTATTAAAGTCACACAGACCAGGGATGGATTTTTAAACAGTAAAAGAATAAGGTTTATTTTAAATACAAACAGGGTAAATAAAACAATCAGGTGAATAAAATAAAGTAACGTGGCTTATTCTCACACACACAAGCATACAGTTTGGTTCACCTAGAACCTTTAACTTAAAGCACAGACCCTGAACCAATCAGTTCTGGCTAACCAACAGACCCCTGAACCTATCAGGGTGGTACTCTGACACACAGTAGTACCCTGTCAGACACACAGACTCCCACAACAGCTTCTTCTTCCCAGCTGCTGCTTCGTCCCTACCCAGTGTCTCACAGTCTGTCTCAGCATCTACTCTTCACCACACAGGCATCACATATTTATACAGTACAGCCCCTCCTCCTGATGTCCCGCCTTCCACTCCCCATAGGATGGAACTTTCCCTCCAAACCCATGACAGACAGGTAACATCTGCAACTCCCAGAAGTCCCAAGCAGAACAGCTGGTGGTGAAGGCTTCTGGGAACTGCAGAACATCTGGATAGCCAAGGTTGGAATCTACTGGCTTAGAGGCTTAACTAGGCCAAGCTCTGCTTATTTTCCTGTTCAGAAAGAATGCTCCCAACGAGCACTGAGGAAACTTTAACAGCTGTCATTTAGAGGAGAGCTGTAAATAATATGGAGAGACTGGGTCTCTGTCCCAAGACATAACACTTGAAGGGCCCTAGCAGTGTTTGTGCAAGGTTTTTGTCACCTGCCATGGCTGGCTGACAAGGTGCTGGGGCGCATTCCGCATGGGCAAGTGAGCACGTGAATTGAGCACACAACGGAGTCGTATGCCAGCAGCTCATCAATTAGCTGCAGCAGGTTATGGAAACCGTGGATAAATAGAATAGCATTCTGGCCAGTATGTCCGACCATTGGTCCATCAGCTTGGGTGCCCTAATGAATTCCTGGGGAGGGGGGGGCGGCAAAATCCTCTGAAGCTTGCAAGTTGACAGTGTTTGTTGCTGTCGATCTGTGTTCCCAGCTCGTGCATATTTTAAAAGCAAATTTTAGAAATGTACTTAGTGGACGTATCGTAGGGGAAAATAAAACAAATAAGCCAAAAGGGTGAAGAGAATGCTGTTTTCATTGGTAAATATATTGTGCAAATAAGCTCCCCCCTCCAAAAAAAACCCACCTCCTTTTTAAGGAGGCATTTTGGACAGAGGATGCATGGTTCTCCTAATTTGTTCCCTGAATGGCATCCAGGGAGAAAAACCAGTGGGAACAGCAGAGAAGTGAAAGAAAAACATGCTTCCAGGAATAAGCAAAGAGAAAGAGCCTATTGTCTCTCTGAATAGGAAGAATTTCACACATGCACCAAAGCCCACAGACACGCAGCTCGCAGCTCGTCTGTTTTTCCAAAATCTGAGGCACAGCATCTCTCCCAAGGAAGAGGTAGGTCAAAGGAGTGCATTTTTGCACAAAATCTAACATCAGAGTTTAGCATGCTGACACATCTGTGATACATCAAGACCTTCCTGCCCGTGGATTAGCGGGAGGGATAAATAAACAAACATTTGAGCCAAGTAAGCTGAAGATCAGACACTTTCAACGGTTCAGCTGTCACCGACTTGCAAATCAGAATTAGGAGACCCACTTTAGAGCCCCAATTTTTTTCTCTCACATGTCAAGGAAAGAGGAGAGCTCTGCGTCGTGTTGAGGACAGATAAGTACCTCATCTCTCTTTCCATGGGAAAGCCCCAGATAGTGCAATTCATAATCCTTCAGTCCTGTTTTAAGAGACTAGCATTTTGTGTGCTTTCCTAAGTTGTTGTCCGCACCCAGGAACCCTGCGTGTCTGTAAGAAGGGTTGCTAGGTCTCAGGGCACTTGCTGAAGTCTTGAGGAATTGCTAGGCTTCTCCAGGTCTACAGGCAAGGAGACTACCCTCGGAATTAGCTATGTCAGAGGAAAAGAAGTCTGGTTTTATGGGGAGGGGGGAGATTTAATGCCAAATGCCCATCACACACACATACACACACACACACAAAGAGAGAGAGAGAGGGAGCACCAAGACTCACTGGTGCAACTCAAAGGTGGTTTTTATGTCTGCTTATCTGCATAAGCAGTTAGGAGATACTGCAGGAAATCCAGGATGCTCATTGTGGCATAGTGGAAAGAATGATAGATTAAGACTCAGGAGACCTGGGTTTGAATCCTTGCTCAGCTATGGAAAGTCGCAGGCAGAGCACTGGTAAAACCTCACGGTGCACACGCACACACCAGTGTTGGTATAATAGTGAATTCCAGAGGCCCAGGAGTCTGGTCAAAGTAAAAAAGTAAGCTTTATTGCTGGGACTGCTGATTCCAAGACAGGGTTCACCTCACCTTTTCCTGGTCCCTCCGTACCACTGACAGCCCCATTTGGGGCTGGCACTGTCCAAAATCCTGCACTCCAAGCCAAAAAAAAACCACATTCCTCTCACGGACAGCTTGTACTGACAGGCTGCTCTGATGTTAATACCACTGTCTGGCCTCATCACGCCTCATGTGTTGCTTCTGTGTCGGGGTCGGGTGGTCAGTGGAGTGCAGTCATGCCCAATGGCACCAGCTACCTGGCCAAGGCTGGCAAGGCATAAGCTTGAAACCCCTGCCATGTGGGAGCCTCAGCTCTACCAGGACACTGGTCCAAGGGCATTCAGCAAGGCCATAAAGACCCTTTCTCCAAGCAAAGCCACTTCCCTTTCCCTCACACTTGAAAACATCTAGTTTGCTGTCTTCTCCTGGTTCGGGCCCTGCAAACATATAATTTAAATACATTGCGGCCACATAACAACAGGCTGCTGGGGCAAAATTCTTAGAATGTACAAAATAGTAATGAGGTTTTATTTATATATTCATATATACCACCACAGGCTGCTCATAAACTCTATTTTTCTGGAAATGAATGGTTGTTTTTTTAAGGAAAAAGTAAAACAACCACAAAATCTAACATAATAAAACCAACCAGAGCGGAAATCAAAATTTTAGTTTTATATTTTATATTTTAAATTAAAACCAGGAATTGTGAAACATTAATGGACAGACAAAACAAAAACACAGAAAGGTCTGAACATTAACACATGAATTCCAGAGAAAGTAATAATAATTTCAGCTGTTCCTAAAGATACAGGACTTCAGAGCATCTCCAGGGAAGTCATTCTTCAGGTGATGTGTCACCAATGAAAAGGCCCTTTCTATTTAGGGGGAGGATTTCTATGACGTGTCACATTTTCTCTGCAACCTACATGTGAATCTGTAAGCAAATTCAAACATGTTTATAGGTAATCTGGACTTTCTCACCAGATTACTTATAAACATGTTCAAACTGACCCATAACTTAAACATGGGGTGCAGGAAAAAATATGACGTGTCATAAGAAACCTTCCGCCATAACCTTAACCTTAGAACTGCAAAGCTGGAAGGGACCCTATGGATCATTGAGTCCTGCTCCTGTCAAGGAGGCCTAGTGGGGAATCAAACTCCCAACCTCTGGTTGCAGAGTCAGGTGCCTAAACCACTGTGTTTCATTTTGAAAAAGCACTCTGGTGTGTCTCTCTGAACATGGCCATATGGTCTAGAAAGGACATATTTTGAAACACAGACTGTATTCTCAGGTCAAAGGTTTAGCTTTCAGATCATAACTCTGGTGGCTGAATTGGAATACACCACTGACATGTGACTGCAGTCTTCATTTTGAACCTTGCTTTAAGCAGAGAAGCCTGGTCCACTCATGTGGCAATGTTGCCCAGCCGAATGAAAATCTCTGTGGATTGAAAGCTAGCTTCTGCCTGTAGTTTTTTTAGCAGTCTAATGAAAGTATCACATACCCTTGCCTTTGGATTGGCAGAAAATATGACTCACAGGAAAAGTAGCCATATTTTTGGAAAATCAGCAACAATTAAAAAAAAGATATCTTGTCATCAAGTATTCACATTGGGTGTGATAGAAATAGATATAAATATGTAAGGCCCACAGGCTTCCCTCCTGCTGGCCACAACATGGACTGCCTACTGGGAACTGTACACAATGTGCTGTTTTATTTTGGAGTTTACCAAGATACAGAAAGGCCATTTCAGCTTTAATTTGCTTGGACAGGAATCAGAACGACAGCAGGAAAGCAGCAGGAAATGGGCCAACATTCCTCTGCTCCCCAGAATCAATTTGGGAAATATTACTCAAGAGGTAAAAAAAAAAAAAACTTATCAAGAAATAAGAACCGGTATCTGTAGTCAGAAAAATACAAACATTCTCAAAGACACACAACCTTCCAACATAGAGTAGATGGCAACTGTGAATCTAGGGCTTGGCTTGGCTTTGGGCCTTGTTTTGGGGTTTGAGAAGTGGTGGAGGAACCGAGGGGATTTGGGTGGGTTAAGGTTTTTGGATTTTCAGGTGTTTTGGCTGTTTGTGGGGCTGAGCGGTTTGGAATATGGGAGTATAGGGTATAGGACTAGGGCTGGGGAAATGTTTTTAGGACATATAAATTTTTTATAATAACATACTACAGTACATTTAAAAACACCTAGTTAGGTGAAATAGTTAAAAGCACAAAATCACAATAAACACATACAATGTTACAGTTACATATCCTCATGGAAAGTCATTCAAGAGCAAAGAAACACATTACAGTACAGTACTTGGTTACAAGTTATGCAGTCCTGATTATTAAATTATCCCCAGATTTCCTTCAGTTAACCATTGCCACCAGTTATAATGCTCCCAGGCCCGCTGTCTGGCCCTCACTCTTTTTGCAACTCCGTTGATCTCCACCAGAATTTGCTCCACACACACACACACATACACACACCTTGGGATCAGCTGCCTCCCCTGTTTTGGCTTCCTTTGAAAAAACAAGACTCCTAAAACCATCAGGTTAATGATCCTGACTAGGGACCAAGGGACTTTCCAATTTTTCTGACTCTTTTTTCCTCCATCTGTCCTCATTGGTCCCTCCCATCCCTTGTTCGTCTCTATTCCCCATAACACAGTTTCAGACATTTGATCCTTCAAGTAGGGCCGATCCAGTCTATTTGCTAACATTTCCCAAAGCGGTTTGTTTGGTTGTTGTTGTTGTTGTTGTTTTAGCAGAGTGGCATTCATTTACAAAATAGGGACAGGTTTCCTTTACAGGTTCTGACCCTCTTCCCTACACCTGGTATTCTCACATTGCACCCTTTTTTTACACCATTGGTCTTCCTCTTTTTTTCCACAGATTTGTCATCCTGTCATTGAGAACATGATGCTACGCTCTCCATCTCGTCTCCCGCAGGAAGAAAACGGTCTGTTGATCTTTAAATAGTGCCAGTTCCTCTCTTTCAGGGTGTTGCTATGCAGGTAACTTAAGGTTTGACTCCTTTCTTGCTTCAAAAGATGTCATAATTTCCTCCTCCACCACCTCCCTATAACTCTCTCTTTTAACAGTCCATTCCGGGATGGTCACATTAACGGAAGCCGCTTCCACACACACCCCACTGGTTTACTCCGTCCATTATAGCTCTGACATACAGCCTGAGCCCTAGGATTGATGCAACCATCAGTTTAGGTGAGCCATGTTCCTCCCTCCACCACTTGCTATGCCAGCCTTTGCTCTGCCCTATATCGTCTTGCACGCCACCTGATAACTTTCCTTCCTCTTCCGTCCTCCTTTTTAGCTTGCTCACCAGAAAAGTGACTAAGAAGAACAGGCCTAGTACCAACATCCCTAAACCTCCTTCCTTCAGCTCAGGAAAGTGGAAAATTCTTAATTCACCATATTAAGGTAAAAGTTTTACTTGTCACTCTGTCAATTTGTTTCTGTGGGGGAGGATATACCATAGCCTGGTGGTTTGCTGCTGGTAAATTTTAACTCTTTGATACCCATTCAAACTTCCAAGGCTTCCATTTCTCCAGATGGGTCTGCACCCCTTTTCCCACTTTTTCCAGTTTTCCTCTCACCCGTTCGGATTCAGTGAAAAAAAGGATCCCCAGAATCCTCACCAATGTGTGCCTATTCATGTTTCTCACCTGTTTGCTGGTAATGTCCTTTAGAGTCTTTCCATTCATCTCTTCTGTCCTTCCATCTAAACTGTACAATTTTCTTTTGCTCTCATTATTCACCACTTTCCATATGCCTCAAGTAACTCCATCACTGATCCCAACTCTTGGGCCTTAGACATAAAAACACGGATGTCATTGGCATGGGCTGCAAACTTCATCCTCCACTCTGATTGTTCTCCTCTTGAGATTCTGCTGAAATGGCAGGAAACCCCCGATCTAAACATGTTGTTCTGTAAGTGCCAAAAGTGGGTCCACCATCAAAATGTACGGCTCCATGGACAACTCTGCCTCAGCCTTGAGTTTATCTCAATCTCGTCTCCCTTCCATCCATTCATGTGTGGTTCAACTGCAGCCCATCTATAGAGCGCTTTTCGCCAAGCCACAAAACCAGGTGGGACTCCATTCAGTTCCAACGCCCACCATAAGTACGTCTGGTCGACCCTGTCGAAAGTCTTTGATCAGTCCATTTGTAACAATCATCTCTCACCCTCAACCTCTCTGGCTCCCTCAAAAAACTCCCAGAGAATCCCTAAGGATTCTGATATCTTTCTTCCCAGGATAGACAAGGTTTGTCCTACTACCACCAGTTTCCCTATCACCTTCGTTAGCCTGTGGTTTAATATCTTTGCCAATAAGCGACAATCTATGTTGGTGAGTGTGATAAGTGTCCAGTCAGTCAAGTCCATCAAATTTCCTTCTTTCGGCAACAAAACCAAAAAAATCCTGTAAAAACTATCTCCTAACTCCCCGCCCTCCAGTGCTTGGCTAAAGCAGGCCCCCAATGCTTCAGACAAGGGCTCCTTGAAAGTCTTGAGGTAAAGGTACAGTATTCTATCAGGCCCTGGGGCCGAACCCAGCCTACCTCCTGCTACAGCTTTTGCCACCTCCTCTTTTGAAATGGCTTTGACTTCCTTCTCTGTCAGAGTAATGTACCTATCTTTGTCTACTTTCTTAAGCATAACTTCCATCTTCCGCGGGTCCAGTGCCTTTCCGCTGTACAACTCTTTGTATGCATTTCCCTACCACCTCAAGAATGCCTCTTGATGTCTCCAGAGCTCAGGTCACAGAGCTCTGGACCTGAGCTGTAATTTATACAGAAAGGAATAGTTAATTGTATCCGATAAGATTAGACATGTGGATTTGTTTGTTTTACAGTTGCGTTGATGCCCTACTATCTTGAAGTTAAGTTTTCTTTAATCTAGTAAGGCACCCCCACTTGCTCAGTGACCACTCTGTGCCCGCTGGTCTTCTGCTGCTCCGCTGGCTCCTTCGTCAGCGGAATGGAGAGAATAAGGTAGGTGTTTCTAGTGCCAAATAACTGAAGAAGTAATGCAGTGATGAATGTTTCAGGAAATAATATATATTTAATTTAATTCTTTTAAAGGAACAACAGTGATGCCCCGCCACCCAAAATCCACATAGGCACAAGTTCAAACAGCAGCAGTTCACATCCATACCACCACATTTAATTGAATCAATTTAGAAGTGAGGTATTTTAAAAGGCCCCGACTGGCTGGTTGAAGAAAACTCACTTTGCAGCACATATAAATTGATTTCACCCATGGGTCTGGTGCCTGGGAATTCATAAATCAATTTAAAGGTAAAAGGTAAAGGTTCCCCTTGACAATTTTTTTTGTCCAGTCGTGTTCGACTCTAGGGGGCGGTGCTCATCCCCGTTTCCAAGCCATAGAGCCAGTGTTTTGTCCGAAAACAATCTTCCGTGGTCACATGGCCAGTGCGACTTAGACATGGAACGCTGTTACCTTCCCACCGAGGTGGTCCCTATTGATCTACTCGCATTTTGCATGCTTTCGAACTGCTAGGTTGGCGGGAGCTGGGACAAGCAACAGGCGCTCACTCCATCACATGGATTCGATCTTACAACTGCTGGTCTTCTGACCCTGCAGCACAGGCTTCTGCGGTTTAGCCCGCAGCGCCACCACGTCCCTTAACAATTTAAGATCCCATAAATCAATTTAAATAATGCTTAAACTGATTTAAGCATTTGATTTAACTGTGGTTCTTATTGTCAGTGGAACCACACCCACAGCTAGCCACTTAAGCTGGGTTTTAGAAGGTCAACCTCTGACCAGTTCATAAAGGTGGTTTGCACAGGTGCTGCTGCTTCCATCCCCTACCACCTCAGCTGATCAAGCCACTCACCAGGCCCAGCTTGCTCATCTTTTTCCCACCTGCGTAGCTCATCTCCCGGTCACAAGCAAGAGAACAGACTTCTCTGCCTCACCTTTCTGTCTGAGTGCAAGATCAGCCCAGAGGGCAGGGTAGAGAAGCCTGGACTCTTACCGGGACAGGAAGATCCCCCTCACTTACCTGAGTGTTCTTTGGGAGCTGGGGTGGAGAGTGGCTGTTTGCGCCAGAGGAGATGGGGAGGGGAGGGGTGCTGCTGCCTTGATGAACTGGTTCATGCCTATTTCTAGTCTCATAAAGTGTGGATATACCTAGGTCTCTAAGGACTGTGGAGTGGAATTAATCAGAACAGTTTGAACATCCTGCAGTTCCTCTCCACTCCCTCCCACGCCTTATTGTAGTATAGCACGCTAACTCTCAATCACAGTGGGAAACGAAGAGATGAAACCACTGAAGCTTCTGTTTCCTGGGAGATGCTGAAGTGCATAGTGGGGGTGTTTAGCTGGCCATTTCTTTATTTATTTGTACAGGTTGCTTTGTGAAGTTGGAGAGCGGAAAAGGAAAAACACGATACTTAATACGTTTAGAATCTTACTTAAAATTAAAACAAAACTTTAAGAAAAAAAAATTTTAAGCCGCATCTTAAGAAACACCAAGAAAACATTAGTATTTAGGAAGCACACGTTCTGTTGGACAGAAGGACAGAGATCCCAACTGGTTTGTATTTTAAAAGAAAAAGAAAAGGCAACATTTGCACAATACCAGAAGCTGCATGGATAGCTCAGTGAGCTACCTGGCAGAAGAGTCAGAGTTTGGGAGAAAAGCTAGCCTACGCGGCCTTGGGTAATTTGTGCAGTCCTAGGATGGCCCCAGAGGGAGGGAATGGTAAGCCATTCCTCTATCTGGAAAACTCTGGAAAGGAGCAAATAAAATGTCACAAAGAAATGAGAAACTTCTACATTCACAAGATTACTTCAATCTGGTTTAAGAACAAAAAAAAAAGCAAGCAAGCAAAAAAGGAGAGATGGAGAAAGGAAGGAAGAATGAGAGAGAGAGAGAGAGAGAGAGAGAGAGAGAGAGTATGGCTGTGTCTGACCAAAACCTTAAGACTGCAGTTTGCAATAGCTTTAAGATGTGCTACAGGGGTTGTCAAACTGACAATTTGCATAATTGCCATGTTGGCTTCTTTACAGTGTTCACATGACAGTTTCCCACATTAAGTTTCAAGATAAAGAAACATAAAGGAAAGCGAAAGTCTTGAGACTGAACAGAGGACTCGGCAACCTTTGAAGCCACCTGGTCCCAGTCTCTCCTTCCTTGATGATAAGATACATTGAGTTCCTACTTTAATTACAGTAAATATTTCCACATTTCCATCCAAATTTAGGTTAGGTATGTGTAAATGGCACATAAAGCTGTGACCTCTTTTCTCCTCCATTTCCTAATCTTTTCCCCTCTTCTTTTGTTAAGTGGCCGTCTTATTAAAATCAATGACTGTATGCCTGCTTGGGCAAAAACTCCTCAGGCTGCCTGCAACAGGAAAGCTTGCAGGAGCAATGGTTGCTTTCCCTTTAAAATCTTCAGTCAGCAATTCCCAAGTTGTGTATCTGGCACTGTTAGCATAAATCAGGGAGCAAAAGTAAAAGGAGAAAGTGGTAGTCTTTGTTAGCAAAAAAAGATATTAATGTTTATATGATGCAGTAGGTACAGTTCACAGGCTGGAAGTCACTTTGCATCCTTACCTGATATGATGTCCTCCAGGGGTTTGAGACCATGCCTCTCATCATCCTTTAAGAACAATATTTATCTGACGGATTATGGAAATAGCAGGCCAACACATTTGTAAGATACTAAATTGAGAAAGGTTGGGATGTTATTTGCTTTGCCTGCAGCACCCTTTGTTCATCTTCCTCTAGTTCAGGATTCACTTCCTGAACTTTGTTCAGTTCAATATTTTCCAGAAATGCAGACCACTGGAAACAATTCAAAAGATATCAGTAGATGTTCTTATAAAAACAAAGAATAGACAGATAAAAATAATAATTCAACATTCAGGCATAATGAAATACGCCCTTAATTTCTTGTCAGAATTCAGCATCCTTAGAATTATTGGCAAATGTGAAATTAATTTGTGGTGTAGGAATTATGCATTGGATTATGGAGAAAGCCAGAAAGTTCCAGAAAAACATCTACTTCTGCTTCATTGACAACACAAAAGCCTTTGACTGTGTGGACCACAGCAAACTATGGCAAGTCCTTAAAGAAATGGGAGTACCTGGCAACCTTATCTACTGTATCTCCTGAAAAATATATATAATCAGGACAGGAAGCTCAACATCAAAAAAAAAAAAAAAAAAAAAAAAAAAAACATGATCATGGCCACTGGTCCCATCACCTCCTGGGAAACAGAAGGGGAAGATACGAAGGCAGTAACAGATTTTGCTTTCTTGGGCTCCATGATCACTGCAGATGGTGGCAGCAGCCACGAAATTAAAAGATGCCTGCTTCTTGGGAGGAAAGTGATGAGAAACCAAGACAGCATCTTGAAAAATAGAGACATCACCTTGCCAACAAAGGTCCGCATAGTCACAGCTATGGTTTTTCCAGTAGTATGGGAGCGAGAGCTGGACAATAAAGAAGGCTGGCCACCAAAGAATTGATGCTTTTGAATTGTGGTGCTGGAGGAGACTCTTGTGTCGTTATTATCTGATGCATGTCTCAGGAGTCCTCACTTACGTCTCTGCAAAAGCTGTGGACTGTCCTTTAGAACTTCTCATTCCCAGCAGCTGGACCCATACATGCTCACAGGTAACTGGGGCGAGGAGGAGCAGCCCCCCTTCCAGGTAAATCAACTCCCACTGGGCAGAAAGTGTCTGGAAGAGTATATGAGTTAAGACGCATCTCCCTTTGCCTTTCTCAGGGCACTCTGGTTTCTCACTAGCAATGAAAAAGGCCTTGTGTTTCCCTCTCTGTGCTGTTCTTGACTCACAAGTAGAATGCAAACAGCTGGGCTAGGAAGCAAACACTCATTCCCACCCATGTCCTCTCCCTGCCATGCTGTGCCAGTGCTTTGACTGCTGTTCCTCCAGTCATCCCTCTCTTCCTTCTACAGGCAGCTGTGTTACAGGTACAGCTCCCAAACCACTCGGCCATGTGAAGCCACAACCACAGAATGTCTGCCTTCACCCTGGCAAGGGTCTGCTCCAGTCAGCTATGCATCAGATGCAACACAGCTACACAAAGACGCTCTGCTCCTGTCTCCCTGCTGTTTGTCTGCTCATTGTGTATGATACAAGTGTGCTTCTGAAGGGAGATGCCGATGCCCAAGCACCTTCCCTCTGTACCTGCTCAATAAAATGCCACATACGTACAACAACAACAACTCTGGGTCAAGTTTGATCATTGTCCTTATTACCCAAGGAAGCTCAGGGCCAGTTTCCTAGGGAAGGATGATGCAGGCTTGTCAGAAGAGAGGTTCTTGGTGGTGGTGGTGGTGGTGGTGGTGATGCCCAGAGGGGAGGATGCTCCCAGAGAGTTTCTGGAAGCTGCTGTTGACCATATCCTAAGCAGTGTGATGCCAAAGAGGGGAGCCCAATGGGCAGGCTCTGGCGTGCGCCTCAAGGAGGCCATTCTAAAAACACTGTTTCCAGAAGAACATCTTCTGGGAGAGACCCTCCCCATGGCTGCCATTTGTGGAACAGGCCTCAATTTCCTGGGTTGCAAAGACCGGCTTGGGTGAGGAGAGGAGGAACATTTCTTCCTGGCGTGGGTTGATGGTTTCCCTTTGTGTTTGTACAGATCCGCTTGGTCTTGCCAGAGATGCTCTAGGGAGGAGTCTGCATCTCTTCCTCAGCCACCTCAAGGACTGGCAGAGAGAGCGGTGGGAATTCAGAAAGCAGACACCTCAGGCTGCCCTCCCAGTGAGAATATCAATAGGGGGGAACCATCTGCCCTGGATGTGCCACTTTCCCACGAGGCACCCGGCCACGCTGCTGCATTTCAACAGCCATGCCCAACAGAGCCTGCAGCCTCCCAGGAAACACCACGGCCTTGCCATCCACATCCGTGTTGATGGTGGGTATGGATGCACTCTGAGGGTGTGGGTGGGGAGGCACCCTCTCCCCTACACCAGGGACTTGGAGAGACTACTGCTTGCCTTTTCCGCCAGGTTTGCTGCCAGTGTTAGGGCCTTGTGCCATCATGGGGGCTAGGGGGGGCTTCCTGTGGGATAAAAACAACAACAACACTGCGTGCGTTGCAGGATTATACAACCATTGAGCTAGCCAGCCTGCTCCTGGTGAGATGGCCCTCCATGTGGAACTCCCACCTGAGGGATTGGCTGAACTCCTACTGTCTCCAAGGCAACCGATCTACAGCCAGGAAGTGGTTCTTCCTTGGAGAACCCCACAAGCACAGCTACCGCTTGAAGGATCTGTTGCAGAGTTCTGAATTGTAGTTAGATTCCTCCTGCTACACAGCATACGCACAGAGATTCACTGAGCAAAATAGCTTCAAGTTCCCCTGATTAATCGCCTCCTTTTTCTCATTAACCGGCACTTATTCTCAGTAATGCATTTTACTGTATCAGTCACAGAAAGAATAATAAAAAAAGTTTCATTACTTACAGTGGATAGTATCAAATAGCAAACAGACAAACATAGCTGCCCACTTTCAACAGAAGAAAGAGAAGGGAAGGGCTCAAAATCAGAGAGTCTGGGTTCTCTTTGAATTCAGAGGCAGGAAAGGAACAATTGGTTAGTGCTGGATAGATTGACCGCACCCCCTTCACTTACCTTGGTGCTCTTTGGGAGATGGAAGCCCCAGATTTCTGGGTATTTGTTGCTGGCAGGTGCATTCTAGGAAGGCTCCGTATGTAAGGATGCTGGGCAGAGGGACACATTAGAAAAGAGGACTTGCTTGCTTTATGGGTTTTGTGAGTCTTCACGTTCTGTAAGAGGTGTCATTTTTCATAGCAAGCCACCGTACACAAGTGTTTCCTTGTGAGTGCACACTGTGCAGCCAGAGAGAGAAGAGTCCCCTGACATGTGTATTGTCATCTGACGGGAGGCTTCCCTGGATGGGGTTTATATACTAGTGTTGGTGTGCTCTGATTGGCTGGTAGTTGTGCTATATCCCAACATCACCTGAGTATGGCTCCCCCGAAAGGTGGGAGGATTGAGACCTTAATTATATGGGGAGCGCCCAATGGGTTCCATGTGCTGGAAATTACCATTTAATCTTTTTTTTATGTTTTCATATTTTAATCTTTTAATTGTATTATAAATCATAGATTGTTAAATATATCTTTTAATATTTAACTTATTGTGCTTTTAAACTGTGTGAATATTAATGTTGTGAGCCACTTTGGCTGCCTTGTTGGGAGAAATACAGCATATAAATAAAAGTATTATTAATAATAATTTGTCCTGGTCTAACTCATACCAGCATAAAGGGTGCAGGGCTGGAGCTGAGCAGGGTTTGGATTTGGTGTAACTCAGCTCCTCCTCTGCCCTTCCCTCTCTCTACCCCTTTTTGGCCCTTCTGCCGGAGGATCTCATGCTGGCACTAAGTTGTGCTGGCATGGCTTATGTGAGATCAGCCAGCACCGGGGTTTAGGCCATTATAAGGCGGGCTAGTCCGGCACCAGAGAATTAATTTCAAATTTATTAACAGCAGCAAGATTAATGACAGTTAATAAAAGTATGATTTTTCAATTCAAGGAGTGGTATAAAGAAGCATGGGCTCGCCATTAATGATGAATTAAAGTGAAATGTTAAAGTAATGATAATGAAAGAATTGTTAAAAAGGTATGTTTTCCCAGATATTTGGGGAAAATGTATTGATCATGTGTTAATAAAGGGGAAGGAAAGTATACCATCCCAAGAGCTGTTACAATTTTGGAAGGAAATTGGAACTCCATAAAGGGAGAAGAATTGGTTATATCACCAGTGATCCTGGTTGGGGTAGGGGGAGGAGCATTGATTTGGTAGTTTTGAAGTTTTTGTTTTTAAAATTTGTGGGGGAGGGGCTTTTGTCTCTTTTGGGTTGTGTAATGTATGATTATGCTCATAATGTTTGTTAATTTATGTTATGTATGTTATTATTTAAAACAAAACAAAGAAAAGAATTCAGCATCCTTGTCCTTCCTTTATAAATGAGTAAAATATCAGTAGTATTGTGGCATAAAAGAGAAGTCGTTGATATAAACGGGAATCTAAGCTTTTTATGCAGATGATTCTAAGCTGCAGATGGTGACAGCAGCCACGAAATTAAAAGACGCCTGCTTCTTGGGAGGAAAGTGATGACAAACCTCAACAACATCTTAAAAAACAGTAACATCACCTTGTCAACAAAAGTCCTCATAGTCAAAGCTACGGTTTTTCCTATAGTGATGTATGGAAGTGAGAGCTGGACCATAAAGAAGGCCAACTGTTGAAGAATTGGTGCTTTTGAATTGTGGCGCTGGAGGAGACTCTTGAGAGTCCCCTGGACTGCAAGGAGAACAATCCTATCCATTCTGAAGGTAATCAACCCTGAGTGCTCACTGGAAGGACAGATCCTGAAGCTGAGGCTCCAATACTTTGGCCATCTCATGAGAAGGGAAGACTCCCTGGAAAAGACCCTGATGTTGGAAAAGTGTGAAGGCAAGAGGAGAAGGAGATGATAGAGGACGAGACAGTTGGACAGTGCCATCCAGGCATGGCATAGCATCTCCTGAGAGGTAAGCTAAGCCAACAAATGTTACTTCTGAACCCCTTTTAATACATTAACCACTCCAGTCCAGAGCCTTCCAGATGGTCTACCAATCAGGTTTTGAGTTCCCTCAAAAGTTCATAGACCAGAAATTTCTGCTCCCTCTTCACACAGCTGAGATCATCTTCTAGTTAGGGTGATACAAGGGAAGAAGTCAACTGGGCGTTGAAGGCCTTTCTCACCAGATATAAAATGTTACTGTACTCCTTCCTAGTCACTAGGCAGACACTGACCTCCACTTTCTCAGCCAGCTTGTCCCAAGCACTCAACAGAAACCTGAATGAAAAAAAGATTCTAGGTAGATTTCATGTTCCCCCAATTTCTCAGTTTCTTCCCGTAGGTCTCACTGAATTCAATCATATTTTCTTCTTAAGAGAAAGGGAAGAAACAGATGAGATACATTGCCCATGACTAGATCTGAAAGGCAGTTGGCATTAGAGAAGTATGACTTGGGCAGACCTTCAGTTTTGAGAAATCATGTGCCTAAAGATAAACGACAACACAAAACAAGCTAAGGTACAAATCACATGAGCTGAGAAAAGCAGTAGCTGTGCAGTAAGGCCAAGGCTGAGGACCCATAGTTTTTTTTCTCTCCCCTTGCCGCATGAAGGTGACTAATACTATCAACTCTACGGCTTTGTGCAAATTGTGTAACTTGTGCGAGTTGCCCAAGATTGTGAGAACTGTTTCTTTGTTTTGTAGACTTTTTAAACTCTGAAGCATTACATGGGTTTCTTGCATCTTTTTAAACCAATCAGCTGTGTTTGGGCTGTGTGTATGTGTGCTTCTTAAAGGGAAGTACACCCAGATGCTTTTAGTGATTAAGCAATTCTCTCTTCTACGAATAGATTTGCTATAATGTCCACTTTTGCCAGCTTAATATATATGGCCAAAGTGTGTGTGTGTGTGTGTGTGTGTGTGTGTGTGAGAGAGAGAGAGAGAAGTGTTTTTAAATGGCAGTTTTTAATATTTTATCTGTTTAATTGTTTTTAATATTATACCTTGTGCTTTTTAATTTGGAAGGAAGACAGACAGACAGACAGACAGACAGACAGACAGACAGACAGATAGATAGATAGATAGATAGATAGATAGATAGATAGATAGATAGATAGATAGATAGATAGATAGATAGATAGATAGATAGATAGATAGATAGATAGATAGATAGATAGATAGATAGATAGATAGATAGGCAGGCTTATAGCCTAATTTGTAGTCTTTCGCCTTACCAAATTGGGACTCTAACTTGTGATATGTTCTCCCACTTTTGCCACAATTCTTGCCCTCTGCTTTTCCCCTTTTCTCCTTTGACCAATGGCCTAAATAAACAAAAACAGAAAGTGGTGGTGATGTTTAGAGCTTCCCTACTCATTAGGCAACAGAAGGTGTGTGCCTCAAGCAGTAACCCTAGTCCCACCCCACTAGATGCCCCCCCCTTGTATGGAAAGCCTCAGTAACCAAAACCACTGGCATGTAGTTCCTCAGAGCTGGCTGAGGCTTCAAAGCTTGGCACTGAAGCATTCTTGGGGCCAAGCTTTTAGGCCCAAGCAGGTCAGTAGAGACCAGCACCAGCTGCTTAGTGTGGCTGAAGGAAGACAACAGAATTGGTGACGGGAGCAGTGACTTGATGGGAGAGCAGGACAGTAGTTTTCCATCTCACATGGCAAGATGGTTTAGACCATTGCTGGTGGTGATGCAAACGTATCATAGGGCACAGCTCAAAAATGGCCAGCACAAGTGATTCTGCTGCAGAAATAGAACAGAAAATATACTGTTACTCTGGGTGGCTCAGGGACGGAAGGGGTGGCCTCTCATTGTCTACTGGGGATTATAAATAAAAGTACCTCACGAATAAATCTTTCTAACTTCAGTCGCCACTGCACCCAACACGTTGCCTTGACACACAGAGAAAGGATGACATAATTTCTTGGAAAAGACGAGATGGGAATCTTAATAGTAATTCAGGCCTGAGTTCACATGGCTTTGTGTGCCGACTCAGAGCTCCAATTAAGTGATCAGGAAAATTGCACTAGAAATTCAGGAGGAGGATGTGAGATTCCTCTTCATTAGATTGTAGCTGAATTGCCTGAGCTGCTCTCGCCTTCCTAACAAAATCGCTGCCTGATGCAAGACGGCCCAAGTACAGTATGATCCTTTGAGGGTCAATTTCAACAGCTGCTGCTTTGGTTTTGCTTGGTCTTTGCTTGTCAGTCTCACAGTCCTTGGGCAGTGTCCCTGAAAGTATTTATGCAAAATAATGGAGTGGCAGGGGACAAAAACTCAGAGGAGGGCTTTTGCAAGGTTCATTTACTGCGGGGGGGGGGGGATGAGTTGAGGACAGTGGACTTCCTCTGTGGTGGAGCACTGCCTTTGGAACGGTCTCAGTAGAGCAGCTTGATGGGCATTGTTGTATCAGGGCCACAGGACCCATGGGGATCAGTTCCAAGCCCCCTCCATGGACACTGAAAAATGCTGAAGTAGCAAATGCTCGACACTGCAGGGTCTCTGACTCCCTCAAGTTGCCAGTTCTCATACATGCACCCTGGAAATACATATAAGCACTTCCGTCTTTTCTTTCTTTTTGTGTGTGTGTGCTTTATTGTTTGTTTCTAATCTAGCATTTTCAGGTAGCAGAAAAGTGAATCAGTGGATATGATCCCACGGAGGGGGGTGCCCTACTGTATGTACTGTACTTTCATTCTGGCACCAATTAAAATGCATGTGCTTGTCCAGGCATCTCCAAGTTTTAAAACTGGTTTAGACACACTTGTGTGGCGTTCAGCTCTGCTCTCACCTGTCCGTCACAGCTGGGCAGGGGAACCTCAGCCAATGAGAGGACGGAGGGTGGTGCAGAAGTGGGAGGAGCTGGGTTATATAAGGTGTGTGTGAGGAGTTTGGAGGGATCAGAGTTTGAGAGATGAGTGATTAGAGAGACTGATAGTGAGTGAGAACGTGCCTGTCAGTGAGGGAAAAGTCTGTGTGAGCTAGCGTCTGAAAAACAGTGATTGTCAACTTGATTATATACCTGTGATTTACTACTTTTATTTCTTGTAATCAATAAACCTTTTATTTGTTTGAAAGAAACCCTTGTCCTTTTTGATTATAAGGATAGGTTGGTGGCAGCAAGTTTTTGGTGATAGGTAGTGAGCACTCTTATAGGCCTGGATGGGATGGGTAGAGGCTTGAGAGGGGCCCGCTACAACTTGGCTTTGTAGTTTTAATGCTTTGGATTTGTTTCTCTCACACTGTTGTTTTGTGTTTTATTGTAATGCATTTCTGGCACATTCTACTCCCTTTTGTCCCATCCTAGCTCACTTAGGATGATGGGTGTGTCACACACAGCTAAACTCAATAGCCTGCTAAAGGACTCTTGGCCAATCACATCATAGTATATCAACAACCACTCAGGTAAAGGCTTGAGAATGCTGGGACTGAAAGTTTAACTGCAAAATAGAGTTTGATTAGGGATGTACTTTGAGTTCAGAAATTGTTCTGATTTAGAAGCCAAAGCAAAGTGGGGGTGTTTGTCAGTTTCTCGACTGATCCCAAGCAAGGAAGACTGAAGTGAATCTGAGCTCTCCAAAGTACTGAATATTGCTTCCATTAAGAAATTTCGCACCACCGAGTCTCACTTGAAAAATGAAAGTAATATTTTGTTGGAATCAGGAAGCCCAATGCAAAAGGAGGCTGACAATTCATACACCAACAAAAAGTCAAAGCTATCCTGGAAAACCCCAATCCTGGAACTCCTGGTAGGGACCAGATGAACTAGATAAATTCTCTTGTCCTGTGACTGATGGCCAGTTTGCTTCTTTTCCAAACCAATGGAAGACTGATAGTCTCTTAGAGATTGCTAGCTGCATCAATGTCATTTTCAGTAGGGAGGGTGTGCAGTGAAAAGTTTTTCTTCTTTTCCCACATACACTCAGTTGATTGGATTCCAAGCTGTAGTGCAAAATGAGATCTGCAGCTGCCAAAAAGAAAGGTGTGGTGCGGATACAGAAGAGGGCCTTATCTTTCGCTGCTCCCAGACTTTGGAACTCCCTCCCACAGGAGGCAAGGCTAGCCCCATTTTTGCTGTCCTTCCACAAGCAGACAAAGCTCGTTCTTTTCAGGCAGACTTGCCTTTAGTGACTGTCTGTCTGAGACAGTATATTAAAAAGAGGGAGCATTTGTGCCTTGCTGCTTTTAAATATGTTGCTTTTAAATGTATTTTAGTACTGGTTTTATTTACTGTTTTAATATAGTTGTTTAATTCTTTTTAAATACTGTAATAATTCATTCTTCATAGCTTTTAATATTGTTTCTTTCTAATGAGGTAAGCTGCCTTGGATCGTTTTTTACAATGGCAGGATAGAAAACAAGTAAATAACTTAAAAGGCAAATGCTACTGGAGTGGTTTCACTGTTCGTTGCTTATCTGATGTTTTCCTTTGAATTGCAGAATATAAAAGGGGAACAAAGTGTTCCCTGCCTTTCAGAAGCACTGAAAGACTATCGCCAGCTTGGCACAACTACCTTGCGCTCACTCTGCCCTGTTGTAAGAACTGCACAGGCAAAGTAATACAATCGGGTTACAAAGGAATAAGCAAGCATATTCACAGGACGGTTTCTCATATTCTAACTAAAGGGAGACTGGAGACAGACACACACTCAAGGGGCAAATGATTTGTAAAGACAGCACACATTCATTTCCATCTTCTTTTTTAGCTTTAGACCATCCTTCCAGCTGAACTTTGTACCAGGCTTTTTCATAGTCTTGTCTTCCTTTTGGCTTGTAGGATCATCTATATTGGTCACTTTAGGGCCGTTGCCATGTATATCCAGTTGAAACCACTGCTGATACACAAGAGTGGGGTGGAGTGGGGGAGTGAATCCTGTTGCTTTCTGCCTGCCTCCTGCTTGCACTGATAACTACAGTGCCATTTACAAACTGTATGTTGTTGTTTTTTTTTAGAGTGTTATAGTTACAGGACTAAACTAATACAGCCCTAAGTCAAATACCTACCATGTCAGTTCAGCACTATTTCACTTGCTCAGCATAATTATAAAAATAAGAGATTTGGATGCCCGTGAAAGGGGTGTGTAAGAGGGTGGGGATAATGTCAGAGAAGGGTGAGGGAAAATTGAAAATCAGAACATTTAAAGATTTACCATACTTTGGTTCAATCAAAACAAACAAACAAACAAAGGGACACATACAAGAAGCAGAAGGGTGGCCAGGCCATCCATCTCCTCTTCTTTTGTTGTTTACTCATCTTTACTAGGATTGGGTGTATGACTGTGCATGAATGTATGCATTCTTCTTGCACAGACCTTGAGTGGCTAGGTCAGAATTACGGTTCTTGAGTGTCTTTCTCTTCCCTCCCCTGTATTTCTTCTTCTTCTTTGTTGGTTTAGTCCTGCAAATGCCATTGCCTGCTGGTCGTTCTACTAATCCCAGAAAGGTGCCTGTGGGCAGAAGCAAAATCCTCCAAGGTGTGTCTTTCTGAGCATTTCCAGTCTACCAATCTGTATGTTCTTATTTGGACAGGCTGGGTGAGAGGGGCCAGTGCACGTCTCTAATTCTTTAGACCATTCATGGGTGCCAACTCATCTTCTCCTCTCTTCAGGCTAGTAAAGCCCCCAGGAATATACAGAAGATAGAATGGAACTGTTTTTTTTTTCTGGAAACCCACTAAGACAGTGGTCAGGGAACAAGGGTAAATTACTCCAAATGGGGTAAAAATGAAAATCCTGGGGGTAATGAGGATGAGCAGAGCCCCAATATTGATGCTCTCATATCCAAGATAAAGCAACATCATTTCTCCAAAACATGAAGCTTTCAAGACAGTTGAAGCTTTCAAAGTAATTTTGAATAGATTCAATAAGATTTTGAATTCAAATAATGTATGATTTCCTTCCTTTCAAATCAAGTGGGTAATGTCGGCGTATATAAATTTTTTTGGGGGGGGGTAAAAGGTAAAAAAGTTCCCTGATCCCTGCACTAAGATGTGTATCAGAATCTGGAAAAGTTCCTTCTTTGATCTTGGCCTTCCAGAACCCTCCAAGTAGGTAAGCTTAGTATTTTTCTCTGCTAAGTGCATCACTTTTTTGGGGGGGGCAGGAGGGACAGCATTCATGGCCCTCTTTCCTCAATGCCTGTCAACCTGTTGTGCCCCTTAAGAGCTCATGGGTTATCAGGCAACATAAGAAGATTGAATATGATTTCCATCTTCACAAAACGGCACCCTGGATATACAAAATGTTCCACTTCTATAAAGACAGCTGCCTTTTAAGCAGGGGAAGCCTATGGTTGAAGGAGGTGGCATGACTAAAGCAGAAGCATGAGCTCTCCCCCTGTGCTTGAGCCACAGGTGACCAGGATTGTTCAATGAGGCAAGGAGGAAACCACATTAATATGTATAGCAAAATAATAAAATCTGAGTCAGAGCGCAACTGTCTTGGCCGTGACAAAATACAGTAATGCAGAAAGAAGTGTGTGACACACTTAAAAGACAGACACTGGCTAACTGCAGACTTGGATTAAGGCATTTGGCTTTCTGCTTGGAGTTATTCCATTATAGCATTTGCCAAAATATATTTTGAAAGCTTGATCAAAATATTTGCCTGTGTGGTTTAAAAACAAGTTGCAAATAGGTTATACTTCTTCTGCAGGGTCCAAAGCATTTGTAGGAGTTAAACTGTAGTAAGTGAAAGCCGCAACATGGCCACTGGAGAAATGTATAGTTGTTTCCAGTGAGGAATGCCAAGGTTTACAAAGCATCAAACCAGGTTATTGAACCATTGTTTAATGCCCTAGATATTCTTAATACAGCAGTGAACCTAAACTTGAGTAAGGTAGAGGAAGAAACCAACCTTTAACAGAAACATTAAATATCTTTGTCATATGCTGAAGGCTAGCTTGAATGTGCCACAAAACAGGTCAAGTGTTTAAAACTGGTTGGAATAAAATGGGAACTCGTGATGGCACAATCTGGCTGCCATCCTGCATCCAATTAGTCTGTCTTAACAGTCTTTTTGTTAATCGTTCCCTAGAATTAGAGGTGGGGGGAGAGAAGGGCGATTCAGCTGTCTGTTCTCTTATCCCACAGTAACTTTTGCAAGTTATTGCATGTCCTCCTGGTGGATTCCAACACAGCATAGCACATGATTGTCTGAATAAACTGCCGAAAGATGCTGTCTAGATTGCCTGGAGAAGTCCAGTGCACAACTGATGCTACTATCACTGGTTTGGAATGCCTAAAAATATGATCCACCAGTAATGCTCTGGTTACATTCAGATCTCTTTAATTCCTTTGGGATCTTACCAAGGGGAGAGAACATAGTTCTACCAATCCACAGGCTCAATGATAAGAACACAACGGTAGCTGACATTCAACTCTTCTCCATCCATGTTTTTTAATTGTGAAAAAAAAATCAACTATAGTGAATGATTTCTATTTCTTCTTTCCACGTGGACTGTCATTCAGGGTAATCTGATATAAATCAAATCGATTTAAATCACAATATTAATTTTAAAACTGGGATTTTTGATTTAAATTTCATTCATACAACCAGAAGTGACTGTTAAACTGTTTGGAATACATGCCCTGGGGGAGGAATGGATAAAATATAGGAATAGTTCGCCTTATAAAAGCAATACTGCAGGTTTTTTATGGAACATTTACTGTCAAACTAAAGTATCAACTTAAAACTCCTCCAATTTAAATCTGACAACAGATTTGACCAAATATCTCAGTGTATTTCAAAATTCTGACAACAGATTTGACCAAATGTCTTAGTGTATTTCAAAATTCTGACAAAAGATTTGACCAAATGTCTCAGTGTATTTCAAAGAGTGCAGTTGCAGGGAAAAGCAGAGATGAATGTAAGTTTAATAAACAGGGTAAAATCACACCACATCTAAAAACAACAGCAATCAACATTGGGAGAAGTGAGGCAATGCCCTACCGCAGGCCTCGGCAACTCCTCAGACAGCTCACACCGGCCTGCCTTCTGTTCTGAGGCAAAAGGAACACTTTCCGGGTGTCAATGTTTGTTTGACTGTCCATGTAAAAAATGCTGCCTCTGTCTCCACCCTACCAGCCACAATTAAAGAATATTGCTCAAAAAAATATATTGCTCAAATTATTACAATAGGCCCAAAACATAACATGTCTAGCATTTTTAAAGATCATGCTGGAGTAAGCTAGGTAGACTCAGCAGTGAAAGATGGGAGCATTTCCACCTCACTGTCATCCTTGATCAGCAGTGGCCAGATGACCTGGGTGTAGATCATTCGGCCCATGGGTAGGCACCATTAGGTCCTCAGATTTCAACACAGCGCCTCTTTTGTAGCTGCATCAAATGGAATGTGCAAAAAGGAGCCACTTAGGAGATGAAGACCAGGAGTAGCACATCCTCTGCCTGTTCACTGAAAGCACAACAGAGACACTCAGTTGATGGGAATAATTTATTCTTTTCAGGCAGCTGAAATAGTATCAGATGTTTATTTACAAGGGAGTTCATTGTGCATAAAGTACTCATTAGGTTGTGCACAATCATTTTATTCATTAAACAGGTATGATTAGCATCATTCCCACTCGATTTAATGAGATCTTTTGTAGCTCAAATTTTGGGTCATTCCTTTCCCAGGTATTCCTACGAAAGGCTTAATGGAGCAAACCGAACTCATACAAAAGCAGTACTGAAGCAACAGAATGTATTTAGCGTCATTGTTCAATTGGCTTTCTATTCACCAGTTGTATGTGGTGGAAAAGATGCTGTGTATATTCATTTAACCAACTTAACACTGAAATTCAAAACACCACAAGCTTGATCTTGGGGTTTGTGCACGAGAAAACGAAGGGCACCAAGCAGGAAATTAGTTTAGAAGTATCCCATATGTTGCCAGAAAAGTCAGCCGTCTGGGCATGATTATGCAGACATCACATAAAGGAAACAGCATTAAATAGCTAGTAATTAAACACAGATTTTGGTCCTGGAAACACTCATATGCTAAACTTAACTTTGATTCAAGGATGCATTTCTCTCAATGTTGTAGGATTAGCATTTATATTTTTGAACTACATGAAACAGATGAAATAAGGAAACACGGCTTATAAACATTTTCATCCTTCCCACTTGACGTCCCCCCCCCCCTCCGGGTATGGAGTTATTCACAAATGCTTTCTGAAGATATACAGGAAGTACATTACTCTGCAAGGCATGGTGCACAGCTTAAGAGCTTTGTATAATTTTTAAGGGAATAATTGTGCCAGTGAAATGACTGACTCCCCGGTTTTCCTTCAGCTGCACAACGAAAAGTTACAGCCCAGTTACGCATGATAAACAGAAACAGCACATCAAACTTGTCCTCTATAAAATCTCCATAAAAATGCTGTGTCAGCTTGTGTTGAAATACGTATTCAGGAAACCACATTTCACCATTTGTTCCCCTTAATTGTACAGAAGGGCAGAGCTGACTCGACTTATCTGGAAGCCTTACATATTATTTCACAAATTACACACACCTCTAACATTAACCTTTTAAAATCAGTTTTGTTTTCTTTTGTTTTCCTTTCCATCATAGCAGAGAATTAGCTAAACAACAGGAAACGTCCTCATCTGGATTACATGCCTCTGGGGATATGGATGCAACCCTTTCCGGACTATACGTTCTGCACCTGAGAAAATTTGGACTGGAGGTCAATCCACACAGTCTGCCAATGTGAACACATATAGTCTTTCCCCGTGTTGCCCAGGCAGCATTTTGAGTACAAGATAGCTGTCAAGCAGGAAAAGAGGACAGAGCTTTGAATGTACTAATTTTGAGGAGGGAGGAATCTGGGATCCTTACTCATCTCTCTCATGGCTTGTTGTAAACTCCGTGGAGTGAGCAGAAAAATATATAAAGATTTCTGGCAGAAAGGATGGCCATTTCTCTGGCCCCTGAGCCCTTCCTGACATCAGTGTCATCATCATTCACATTCTGACATGAGAATTGTGATGTGTTTTGCAAACAGTAATTTTGCAAAAATTTATTATAATTCACACATCAGAATGATTCCTTAACCCTGTTCCCATCTATCAGTCCTTCCTTTATTTACTTTTAAGGAATGCAAGCAAGAATTACCTCAGATGGGAAGGGGAAGCAGATGATCCCTGTGGTGGAATCATCCAGATGCACGAATGATGATGTACTTTGCAAAATTATTGCTCAAACTTTTGGTGTTCTGTACGCTTATGATTCTGAAGTACTTTTCCCATGTTTTTTTTTTCTATAGAACTTGTTTGAGAAATATAGTGGTCTAAAGCGTTAAATGAGAAAGTGGCTTCACAGGAAACCACAGAAGAATCAGCAGAGGCGGGACCACGTTCAGACCTGTCAATTAAGTAATTAGTCTTGCTAAGCTCTTGCTTCACCACAAAAGGGCCTTCCCACACAATCTGAAGCTTACTGTGTTAAACAGGATTCAGAACCAGCACCCGACACCCCCCCCACACACATTAAAATTATGGTGCTTTGCTTTTGCATGTTCCCACAAGTCTATGTCCCCCAAATACCACCTATACACATACCTCCTGCCTTTCCAAGAGTACACCACAACTAAAGCCCGTTCAAATTGTTCCAGCTTGAAAAATGTAGATGGCTTCCCCTCCTCAACAAGCAACAGAGAAAAAAAAAATCCACTTTGGGAGCAAAAAGGTCTGGACCAACTTGAATGAGCCTTTTGCATAATGCAGTCACTAAAAATATGTCAAATTTGTTGCACTCTTAAGACAGCTACTTCCTTCCAAGTCCCTCCAAGGTCTATGCTCAAATAGAATGAATTAACACACTTGGTTTTTTCTTTTGTTTGTTTGTTTGTTTGACATGGAGAGAAAGGATTGGGGTAGCTCCTCTAAATTCCCAATCCTTTCTGGTAGACCACTCCCACCCCACTTCCTGGTACTCATCCTCAGGGGTCTTCTGGTGGCGATGAGCTGCTGCTGACCTTCTCTCCCCACTTAGGAAGGATTCCTTCCCCAAAACTCTGGCCTCATGCCATTCCTGTGCCTTGCCCTGTGGTAACTGTCACAGAAAATGAGTCTCCAGAGGCACATCGCCTGGAAATCTTAGGTGATGTTTGCTCACTCGGTGAGCCAACCGCTCACTGCTTTAACTCTTCCCTGAGCAAACCTAGAGTTTCTCCCGTGACAGGAACAAGCCGCTCAACTCTGCCACAGAGCCACTCCTTAAAGCTTCCCTTGTTCTTTCTGCCCTGACGTCGAACTCTGCAACAGGGCTCCTTGGCAAAGGCCAACCACTAGCTTGCCTGAACAGTCTTAATCCGTACTGCTAGCTAGACTCAAGGAAAGAATCCACCTGATCAAGATTGGCTTGGACTCCCTGCAAGTTGGCTGGAGGCCTAGCCAAATAAGCAGGCCCTTCCCTCACGTCCACTTGCCCAAGAACACTGTTCACAACCTGGTTAAATCTGACAAAAAGGAGCAAAAACAATCGATCTCGCCTACTGTTCCTCAGACTGAATACACACCATGGTTTTAAACAACCAGCTATGCTTCAAATTAACATATCTTCTTTTCCTCAAGTGCCTACAGAAAAGATGAACTTCACCACAGTCCTTGTAGATAAATTCCTGTTGCTAAGTGTAGTATGTCACTGTAGAGTAAGCCCATTTTCATCAATGGAATCTATGGAGGAGCTGACTCATCAAATCCCCACTGATATAATGGGCCTATTCTAGAACAATTTACTAGGCTAAGCAACAGGATTTCACGAGTAGCAATTGCATGCTGAAATTTAGTGCGATCTAACACTTCAAAGCACCACTTCCTTCCTACTTCAAACAAAATACCAAGAATTCTGCTGAGCCCCACTCAGGGGAGCAGCCCATGGTATACACTGGAACTAAGGTGAAGAGGGGGCTGATCTGTGGCAGCCTGGGGCAAACTGCCCCTGCCTCTCCCAGGGTGGCCTAACAGCTCTACAGTGTTAGCAAGTTCTACGGGATTACAAACCGTGGCAGCGTAGCAGTCCTTACGACTCCAAGACTTTTTCTTAGCAACCTCTATGGAAGGTGCACAGAGCACACTACTACTTATTTGCTGTTCAGTTTTCAGTATGGACCTACTTCAGTCCTAGCAAGCCCACTGAAATCTCTTGTCATATACGGGTAGCTCTCAAAGTACGAGTATCCAACAAGAGCGATGTTCCTCAAATCCCTGATTTCTCAGTCGCCGTGCTAAAAACGGCACAAACTAACACTCAAAAAGCCATGTTCAGTGGTGTGGCAGTACATTATCACATGTTTTACTTCTACTGGTTTTCTTTTTTCTGGAGTTGGGGTGAGGAACAGTTCCTATTCTTAGTAGCCTACTTGTAGACAGTTCATTTAAGCACAAGCGCTGAGCTCAGCTCGGAAGTTCCCTCAGCTTGGTGCTCCAGATGATTGCTTGGTTTGCTAACTCCTAAGGTCAGCAGGGATTCCCTTAACGACCTGCCGTATTTGTACATGCCTGTGAATAGCCGTAGAATGCACACAAAAAAAGTGAGATATAACAGGACTCTTCCCAACAGCTGTGTATAGGGGTACTCTGCCTGCAAAAACTGACAACATGTGAAATTGTCGATTTTTGTCCAGTTAATATGCAATATTAGTTTACATTTCCTATAAATTAATCCTATATTTTATGACTGAATGGTTTCAACTTAGAAACTAAAAGACACGATGCCCTACAGGACACTCCAGATCCAATGGTTGTGCGGTGAATGCAGTGCGGTCCTCGGAGATGAGGGCTGTGGGTTCTCATAGTCTCTCAGCCACACAGTTACTGGATGATCTGGGCTCAGTCATCTCTTCTCACACTAACCTGCCTTCTACAGCTCTTCGGGAGAAAAAGGGAAGGACCCCTTCTAAAGAAAGGGACGGAACAGAAATCAAGAGTAGAAGTAGAGTTAACCTAAATATTAAATCTGGAATTAAAGTCTCTTGACTTCTGTGGGGCCTCCTTCCAAATGCAGTGGCTTCAGCACGACCACTTGTTCTTCAACACTGTCCTCCATGAAACAGCATGGAAATAATTATGTAAACTGGGCAGGGGTGGGTGGGTGAATTCTGTGATTACTTTTCATCTCGTAGCAATATATCTCCCACCCCACCCCAAGCTTCAGGACAATCTGCTTTGCAAAAGGAGAAGCCGTCCAAAAAGAGTTTCTAATAAGGCATGCTGTCTGAAAGATACTGTGAAAACTTCCCCTTGTGCAGGCCTATGCAGCTCTCCAGATTCAAGTCAATGGATCTAGTCAAATTTTAATATATATATTGGTTATATATAATATATATATTGGTTATATATATTATATATACACATACAGTATTCAATTTTGTTCCATGTAATGTGGAAGATAATACAGCCCAACTAGCTTCAAGAATGAAAGCTGTTCTCCTCCTCCTCAGAATCTATCGGTACATAACTATTCAGCAAAAGAGTGAGAATAAAAACATAAAAGTTATACGGCCTCTGTAGATAATGAACTCAAAAAGTAAATTATTAACCGTAATAAAATTGCAGGTTGCCAGGGGAGAATGGAAATGGCCTTTTCCAACAAACCTCCTTGCTTCCTTCCATCAATAATAGCAGAACTGTTTCTTGTCAAAGAATTCTGGACATGCAAGTGAAGCATTTCAATGGTGTGCCTCTAGTTTCCAGTAAGCCACATTTGGTTTTCATTGACATGCACTGATCTGCCGGTAAGAGCAATGAACTCAAAGGAAAAACAATGTTTCTCTCTCCCCCTCTCTCTCTTTTTTTAATCCTCTGCTAAGGACTCACTGCTTATGTGTTAATTCCTGCCAATCTGTCAAGACTGGAGCACATGACTCATACTGAGAAATCACGACTGAAAGCCACCATGCATACGTTTAGACCACAACTGATTGTACATTTCTGATCACTTGTTTCTATGCACATGTACATATCGTTTTTTTTTTAAAAAGAACCAAACCAGAACCAAACAGATCCATAAATGGCTTTGTTTTTAGTTTGCCTTTTCCCCCCATACGCACATATGGGAGAAATTTAACTTGTCTCAGCCCTTTCATGTCTGGCTTCTGTTAAACTGTATAGTACAGCTGCAACTTCCTGAGGCTGTATAATGCTATGTTTTCAATAAAGACTCAATTAAACTTGAACAAAAAAGTGGGGGTGATTCAGATGATGGTTGATTGCTTCTCTAACACAAGAAGCACATTCTTACCATGCTAACCTTTTTAAAAACACGTAACGCATCTTACTCATAGTTTGCAAGCTTTTTTTCCCCACCGGTTACTATTAACATCCAAAAGAAAAACAAGGGGAGAAGAAGGGAGAGAAGAGGGCAGCAAAAGGTCCCCCTTTTTCCATAACAGGTACATAAAGAAATTTCCCAGAACTGAAAATCCTAAGACTTGTTACTTTCCTGATTTTTTGAGAGCCCTACAATCCCATTAGACTGAAGGTGGCACTGACATCGTACAACAATTAATCTATCTTAGCCGCCTTTGCTGATTGGTGTATAAAAGCGCCAAGAGATGAATTCCTTCTTGCATGACATATCCTAGAAAAGCTTTCAATATTTACAGCTCGCTGGAGTCCCCTGGATTCTCCAGCACGATTCTCCATTGCGGTGCATGCATGTGTACATTAAGAACATTCCTGACAATGCTCTTCTGTGTTTGTTTCTTCAGCTGCAAGACGGTGTTGCCAGACAAGTGACTTTCGCCCTTCAGTTAAACCTCTGTTGCTTTGGTGCTCCAATTACCGATGCTAGCAGACACGCTTGCTGGTTCTTCTCACGGTAGGAAAGCCTACGCTGTGGACATCAATACCTAGAACAGACGAATGACGTGAGTTGTGTGCCAAGATGCATTCCCAAGGTCAGCTCTCACAACGCCAGAGGGCTTTCTGGCTCCCCAGTTTTTTCCTTCTCTGGCAAGGTGAGCACAAATGGGAGAAGGACCCCTTTGGCATCATACGGAGCCTTGAGGAACTCTGCGTCGAAAGTGCCTTTGAGGCCACCGTCAGCTTCCACCTCGCCGTTCTGGGACAAGTTAAAGCACAGCATTCCAGTCCGGTTGACGCAGTAAATGGTGTCGCCCAATGCAGCGCAACGGAAAGGCTGCACCGGGCTGCCCGTGGGGCGGAAGGAGGCACACTGACTCCAGTGTTTGGCCACCGTATTGTATCGGAAGACATCCACCCCGCCTGCCTGCCCTGGTTCTCCACGACTGCTGCTCACATCAAAGCGGTAAATGAAATTCTTGTAAGCCACCATGTCCGTGGAGCGGCGCCGGCTACTGTTGTAAGGGCACTCCTGCCACTCACCCCGCTTGGGGTCATACTTGAGCAGGCGGTAGAAGAGCGACCCCCCTGACACGTAGATCTCCCCATTGCAGGTAGTGGCTTCGTGGGCTACGGCAAATGCTCCTTTGGGCAACGGGGCCACCACGCTCCAGCGGTCCGCCCGGGGGTCGTATCTCTCTACCGTGAAGAGGCACTCTCCTCCCACCGCATAGAGATAGCCGTCCAGGGCCAGGAGCTTCAGCTGAGAGCGAGGCTGCCCCATCGGCCTCACCTGGCTCCAGGTGTCCGTCAAGGGGTTGTAGCAAAACACTTTGTCGGAGAGCTTAGCTCGCTGGTCCCCCAGGGCAGCGGCGGAGATGCCGCCGGCCAAGAAGAGGTAGTTGTAGAGGACGCACATGGCGCACCCCTTGGCGTTGGCCTCCTCGGGCAGGCGGGTGAGCACCTCCCACTCCTTGGAGGCCTCCTGGTAGCTGTAGAGCAGGTAGCCGCTCTCGTCGAGGGACACCACCGAGGAGGGGCTCTGGGGCCGGCTGCTCTCGCGGCTCTGCGGGCGGCTGCTCGAGCCGAGCCTCTCGAAGGCGTCGCTCACCTCGGCCACCAGCAGGCAGGGCTTGCCGGCCTCCAGGCGGCGCCGGAGGATCAGGTCCCGCTCGGCGCCGCTCAGGCGCCCGTAGACGGCGGGCTCGCGCAGCACCTGCAGGTAGTGGTCGCTCATGAAGCGGTAGGCGGCCTCCCGCAGCTCGGCCAGGCGCTGCTTCTTGGCCAGGGCCAGGAGCTGGTAGCAGTTGTCGAGGCGCAGCTGCGCCCGCATGGCCTCGGCGGCGCAGTGCAGGGCGCACGGCATCTGCAGCACCCGCGCCCCGCTCACCACCTCGGCCAGGTTGTCGTGGCGCACCTCGCCCATGCGCGCCGTGTAGACGTACTCCAGCAGCAGGCGCAGCGCCCCGTAGCTCACCCCCTTGACGCGCAGGATGTCCCGCGAAGAGCGGGCGCGGAAATAGTCGCTCTTGGCCGCCAGCACCGCCTTGTGCGCTCGGAGGCGCTGCCCGGACACCTCGATCACCAGGTCGGGCTCCCCGCACCCCTCCTGCGGCGGCTCCCCGCCGGGCCCGGGCCCAGCGCCCGAAAGGTCCGGCTGAGGCGGCGGCTGGCCGCGGTCGCTGGCCTCCTCTTCCTCCGACTCGGAGGCGGCGTCGTTGATCTCCCACGGGCTGGGCTCCACGCGACGGCTGCTGCTGCCGGTGCTGCCGCTGCCAGGAGACGACGAGGGCGAGGAGGCTGCGGCGCCGGGCGCCGGCGGCGAGGCTTGGCCGGGCGAGCGGAGGCACAGGGCCGCGTCGAAGCTGCAGGGGGCCGGCGAGGGCAGCGCCGCGCCCCCGCCGTTCTCGGCCGCGGCCTCCTCCGTCGCGACGCGCCCTTCCATCGCCGGCCCTTCCTCGCCGGGAGCTTTTCCTGGAGAGGCGAGCCGCGGCTCCTGCTGCTGCTGCTGCTGCATCATCATCTCCCTCTCCCCGCGGCGCTTCCGGGCCTCGCCAGGGTCCCCATTCTCACCTAGAGGGAACAGGAGGACACAAGAGGCGGCTGAGTTCTCCATCCCGTCCCACGCCGGCGACCCAACCCCCTCGCCTCTCCCCAGGGCGGCGGCTGCTGCTGCTTTAGAGGCGGCCTGCCGAGGACGCCCGCTTTTGCTCGGCTCCGCGCTCCTGGCGCGCGCCCAGCTTCCGCGCTGGCTCTTCCCCCCCCCTCCACGCACCCACCCACCCCGCGCCACCCGCCGGGCTTCTCTCTCCGAGCGAGGCGCGCTGGGCGGGCGCTCCCCGCTGAACTTTCGAACCGCCGAAGAGGCGGAGAGCTCCGCCCGAGCCAGCGAGCGGGTCGGCAGCCCGCTCGCCCTGCTGGCTCGGGCCGGAGCCCGCAAAGATGAAAGAGCAGCCCAGCATCTCCGGTCCGAGGAAGAGGTGGGGCCGGAAAAGTTCCGGGAATTTCCCCCCTTCCCAGTGATTTTCTACCACCCGCAACAGGCGTCCGGTATTTCCTCTGGGCATCCTCACGTGGTTCTCCTCGTGGATAAGGCAGCGCCTATTCAGTTCCTCCTTCCCGAACACTTGCTTTGCTTTAATATGCATGTAATCCTCTCTTACCCCCTTGTACGCATCGTGCCAAGATAACCTCAACGGCTGCACCAAGGGAAACTTAACTCCATGCTTTCTAGATTATGCAAATAAACTTAATCTTCACATATGCACATAACTTGTTCAGCAATGCTGAGCCCTAAGTCCCCTGCTCTGATTACTGATCAACTTGCTCAGTTACAAAGCGCCTTCCTTTCACTTCCTCGGCTTCTGTTTCTAAACTATCCCAACATCGCCCAGAGCTTGAAACTTGATTTGACAGTGAAAACTATGAGGATTTCCAATTAACCTGGGTTGGTGAATCTACATAGCTTTGCCTATTAAGCCCATCCTGTTTCTTATAACCCGCAAAGGCAATAAATACTATACTCATTCAGAAATAGCCCGAATCCACTCTCCTTTGCTCACAAACAAGGGTGCAGCAGAGTGGAGGGGAGATACCTTCACCTTTTCACTTGCCTCCTCCTAAAATCCATTCTCCCCAAGGATGCATAAGCAAGGCCTTATGGGTACTGGACAGGGTGGGAAACTAAGCATAAGTGTGGAGGAAAAGCTCCTTTCAGAAAAGAGCGGAACTGAGCTTGGTCACAGAGTGGAACAGTAGTCGTGGCTATGCTCGCTTCTGTGCATAATGGCCTTCCCAGGGAGTGCACGCCTTTTTACCAAACAATGTGTGTGTGTGTGTGGGGGGGAACTTTCCACAAAGAACTGTATCAGTGTCCTGTGCCTGCCTGAAAGCTGGAACTTGAATACTTAGAGGAGAAATTATCAAGTTGTTTTTCTGTGAATCCAAACTCAGCCCATGCATTATAACAACTGTTGCTCACTGTTGGGTAACTATATCATTATTATAGCAATCACTCTTACATTCAACTCAGGGTTTTGCAGAGTGGATTCCAGGTCTTTCAAATCACCAGTAACAATGTCCCCAAAGCATGCTGCTGTGGTGGTGATGCTATTTAACCATAGCTATTACCGTCTTCTAGCTACTCTCATCTGTACATCAAATATGAATGAGAAGCATAACATGAGTGTAAACATTTCCGCATGTGATGTAAGACTGAAGTAGACCTTGAGATGAAACTGTTTAGCTTTGGATTAAGTAATCAGGTTTTTGTCTGTTTGTTGTTTGCAAATAGTATGAACCTGTAGGATTGCAAACTAAAGGCTCTCTAGATGACGCCGGACTACAGTTTTAGCCAGCGAAACCAGTGGTGAAAGATGACAGGAGCTGCACTCTAAAAAACAACTAGAGGACCTCACATTATAAGGAACATGTAGCAGAGTACACTCCTCTTAGCGCACATAAATCTTTTATTGATTCTATGTAAGTTCTTTCAGGAGCTTTTTGGACAACAATGTAGATAAATACAGAATAAGGTTAGATTTTGGCTTCAGTCATCTATTTGATGTGACTGATTTGTCAAACTGTCCTTTTGTAATTTAGGACTCTGCTTTTATCAATGGAGTCCCTCCAACTTTAAATCATCCTCCACTGAAACAAACCTACAACAGTGGCATTTGAAACATTTCCACCAGTGTAATGGGGAAAACTACACCTTGTGGCTGAGTAACACATGATTTTACTTAGATGGATTCATTCTGATGAGTTAGTGCTTGTTAACTAGTTGACAGCACTCAAGGGGTTGCATTTATGATTATGGTCATGCTACCTGAAGCTCTGGTGATGGATGGCATCCTTTGTATTCTTCCTTCAACGTACAAAGCTCGGGAAGTGTGGACCTTTTTAAATGCTATTATTTTCCAGGGTTAGAGAGTACTAAATATAATCATTCCAAATTGTACTTCTTCTGAAAATTATTTCACTGTAGTAAATTAATTGCAATACTGTACATTGTCAGAACATTTTAGAAGGAGACTTCTTCATCCAGCTCCCCCTCGGTCAGCAAGCTAACGTAAGAGCCTCCGTTCAGTTTCAAAGGCGTCTTCCATTCCTTACAGATCCATTGTACATCTTTTCTCCACCTAAATTAAGAAAAAAATGTGATTATAGTTCAGTTTTTAGCATGAAACATGACCTGTATTAATCAGGCCTGAGCACACACACACACACACACACACACACCATCTAGATCTAGCACTATGCAGTTAGTTCAGAACAATGCCAAGTGGACATGGTTACAGATGTGTATTTCCACCCGCATCAAAGGATACAGCCCATTCAATGTAGAGAGCAGTTGTTCTCAACGTTGGGTCCCCTGATGTTCTTGGACTAAAACTCCCAGAAGTCTCTACCATTAGCTGTGCTGGCCACTATTTCTGGGAGTTGTAGTCCAAGAACATCCGAGGACCCAAAGTTGGGAAGCACTGCTCTAGAGCCTTGTTTAAGCATTCTGAAGGGAGGGAGTGTGCCAGTCCTGCTGCCCTCTGTCACCATTTCCATGATGGGAAGGGTTATGTTTTGAAAAAGAGGATTTTTAATGTGTGGATGCTCTTCGTTTAGCAGATCTCGACAGGCCTCTAATGAAGCCTTTGATGAATCCCAAATTCACATTGGCAGTGTGCCTATACATTTAATCCCTCTTCCAGACATGGCAGCCTGAAATGGAGGAGACCTGTAATCCTACAGAGGTTAGGGGTATACAGGCAAGTCTCACACCCAGTGCTCCCCACCTCCCACTTGGATGTCAATTAAACCTTTGAATGGTTCATTGAAATATATGAAGAGATGGACGCTTGAGGCCCCATTCACTTGAATGCACTTACAGCACTCTATGACTGGGAGCCCTGTCTTATCAAGGCTTCCAAGCACACATGCACAAGCAAGCAAGGGCCTCTTTAGATTTGTGTAAAATGTGCAAAGATCTAGTAGTTGGCAGACAGGTTGGGAGTGCAGGTTACGGCATTTAGGTGCATGCCTCTCACCTCTGCAGGATTCCCACCCTACCTGCTTTCAGACAAAGACAACAGAATAGGTCTCTAGCTTCACATATAAATCTCCTCTGCTGGGTTTGCAGTGAAAGGGCTGTGATCCCCAAACCATTTTTTTTCCTTGAGTAAACCTCATTTGATTCATCTGATACAAGTAGGCTGAGGAATCTTCTATGGAAACATTGTGATGCATGAGAAAAAACAACTGGCCAAGGGTTTTGTCCTGCTCCCAGGCTGACAGTTCACTGTCCAGAAAATCAGTTCAGTCATCTGATGTCAGTGTGTGTCCAACATATGACAAATTACCTTTTAATTTATTACTTAAAATTATAATCCCATCATAAAACTGTCATGCTGGTGGCATTCTTAGATGCATGTGTTTGGAGGAGTAGCAAGTCTCAGCATTTGGGCCTAAACGATCCTACAGTTACCCTGTTGATTTACAAAACTGAAAATATTCTATGCTGCTTATTATGGCCTTAAGCAGTTTGTATAGCCAGTACTCTCTGACTGGGTAGCTCAGGGAAACAGGTATCTAGCTGGGAGTTTGATTTCCCACTGTGCCTAACGGGAGAAGAGTTACTTGATGTAGCCTTGACCAAGCTGCAGATTCCCAAGGGGCTCCCAGAAGGAGAAATAGCACTAATAATATTATACAATAGTACTTTGGCTTATGAATTTAATACATTTCCTGGAACGTTACGTAATGCAAAAAATTCATAAACCGAAACACGGATTGCCGTAGGAATGGGGGCGGCGCTAAAAACCTCCAGGCACAATGCATCCTGGGGAAACTTCCTTAGTACTGCGGGGGGGGGGGGAAGGTAAACAATGCATCCTGGGGAAACTTCCTTAGTACTGCAGGAAAAAAAGGTAAACCGTTCGTAAACTGAAAATTAGTTTAACTGAGGCATTCATAAATCGAGGTACTACTGTACCTTTATTACAGACCATACTAATGATTTTATAACTAAGGTGGTAATTCATATTAACATTAACATTTGTGTTTTCTATGCACACTTTGAAATACTGCAAAAGCAGGAAAGATCCTTCACTTATGTGTCACTGAAGCGCACTTTATCTTGCATCAGCAGCTCCTTTACTAGATTCCTTCAGTTTGCCTGCTCAAGAAGAAAGAAACTTCTTGTACTGTATTTCAGAAAAGTAGTGATTCAAGTTTTAGACAGCTTTCTTTTCCAGAAAGTCATTTTTAAATTTTTAAATTGCAGAACTCAGTACCAATCAGACTGCTGTTATGAAACAAGCTGTTCTCAAAGAATCTTCAGCAAAGCTATGCAAACATGAGAACAATGCTAAGCAGAATGCAAAAGTTCAAGAAGTTCTGATATGTAGGGCAAGAACTGGATGTGTGTGTGCATGCACACCCATGAATCAAATCCACTTTTAAGGAGTCCTTTACTCTTACGAGCACGCAATCTTATTGAAAAGCTAGGAAAAAACTTCTAATGCACTGTAATAATTCAAGATTCCCTGTGTGAATCTAGTCAGTCAGCTGAAACTTTTCCTTTGTTAAAGAATTCATAGAGAGGTTTTGGTGTGTATGTGTGTGTTGGTGCTGGTGCTGCCATTAATTTAAACTGTGATTAATGGAACTGTAAGGAGGTAACAACCATGGGAATCTCCTGCAACCATAAATTGTGCTGACAATCTTGGCAGAGGTCCCTAGCAATGTCCTGGACATGTGCCCCTCCTTTAACAAACGGAGACTTAACTTGGCTAAGAAAGTCTTGGCAGTGACATGCAGTCTTCTGAGCAAGACTCATGTTGTTACTATTTACTGAAGGTCACATTTCTTAAGCATTTGCACTATGAATATTCTAGTCACACATTCACCGTACCTGCTTTTTTGCAATGGATCAATAAATAGGTACAGTAGCTATTTTATTTTATCCTTTAAAGCTCTGTTATTTTCACCAAATGTCTGATATATTTGTATATCAATATGACCAAGGCTTCTGCGCTGCCCAGTCACACTGCACCACCACTCTCCACTGAAATCAGAGGGTATGATCACCTTGCATTTAGAAATATATCAATCTCACTGGTTTTATTTCTACTTGGTTCTTAAATGATACGTTGCCTGGACCTCTGTCATTAATAGTGAATAGCATTGATGTAATCACTGGTGGCAGCTGAACGACATGTTTGTGCCTTTGCTTGGTGATACAATCAAGGGGCAAGAGGGAACGTGACAGTGTGCAACTCTTTTTGTTTTCCACAATCACTGAGAAGGTGTCAGAAGACACAGGGAAATCCTTCAAAAATGTTTTGCCTGTTTGTTTCTTTTTTAAAAGAGAGATATGATGACCCACAAGTATTCATTATACTGAGCTGAAACAACAACATATAACTGTAACAGAGTTTTGGACATCCAGAAATTCAGTATTTTTAAAATTCTGAATCAAATCCAAACTTTGGAGCTACTTCCCATCCATAATACCCAGCCAGAGTGCCCAGGGGTCATCCTGACTGGTGATGGTGGGCGTTGTCATCTCATGTATTTGGAGAGAGCCAAGTGAGAGACAGCTGGTGTTTCTCGTTGCTGAACCTAGCAAAGTGGCATACAGATCCTACACTGCCACTGGACTGTGATCCCTCACATAAGGAACTAAATGAGATCAAGAGCTACAGTTACAGTACTGTATATTTTAACTACAGATTTCAGACTTTCAGAATTGGTTTGGTTTGTGAGATCCCCCTCATGGATGAATAATATGATGAAAACTGGCTAACAGTCTATACACAAATTCTGACTCCCCACAAATACCATTTTTTTCCAGTTTATAACACCATCGCTTATAAGACCCACCACCACCACTTTTTTCTAACCCAAAAATTAAGAAAACTTAGCTTTAAGGATTCAGCCTCTGGGCTTAGAATGGTCGGACATTACGAGTCCCTGTTGAATCTGAACCTATAGGCTCCACCTCCAAGGAGGTGTGTTCCAATTGGTTTCTACAGCATCAGCTTACATCAGTTCCATAAGGCTTGTGATTGGAGGAAGCTAAGCCTCGTGACTGAAGGAAGCCCGTTTACAGAGGCAAAGTATGTGCCATTTTGTTCTCTTCTCAGCTATCTCAGCTTTCTTCCATGTAAAAGATGCCCCTCAATTTTTAGTGTAATGATTACAGGAAAAAGCATCTTATATATGGAAAAATACGGTATGCGTTTCTTCAAAATCTAAAGTTAGAAAGTCCTGGAGGCTGATAACTCTAATTTCCTGAGTGCACCAAATTCATTCTGTATTTTTAGTCTGAATTTTATAGGCGTTATTGAAGGTGATAGCCCCTACACTCCACAATGTGATTCAGCACCTTGTTTATCTTCTTTAAACTAAAACCCAGAGCAGATTCACTGTTCCTCTTCTCCTCTGCCCCATGACATCAGAGTCCCCAGCCAATGCTAAGCAATAGCTTCTGAATGGGTCAAATGCTCAAAGATCAAGATACAATTGTCAGGTAAACTTCACAATACTTTCTAAGACTGAAAAACTGCCAAGATATTTTACTTTCCATGCCAATGCTGAAAGCTCAAGAATAAAACAAATTTTAGATGACTTTTACGCCATGTATTTAAAATAAGTGGCTGCTTCAGCTGGATCTGAACACCATCTTTTTTCCCCTCTGAATCTGATTGAAGAAACGAAAAAATGCAATTACATGAAAAAAGGGAGGCTAATTAGCAAACCTATTTGAACTTTCTCTTTGTGAGGGGGGAACTTCCACACAAGAAATTTCAGAAAAGAATGGCCCTAGTGTTTGTGTATATATTACCAGGGTGGTCAAAAATTCAACTCAGAGTAATTTTGTCTTAACTACAGGATGTTCCTGGGAGAGATGCTCTCATTACTTCCATTCTCAAGGGGCTTACTAGATCTCTTTGTGATCCACCAGTGGTCACATTACAGTCCCAGACTGCTTAAAAGATGTGCATTTATTCTATTTAGTTAAGCACAGTTCTTCCCAAATGATACTTTATAATGACAACAAATCATAATCCACTAAATTCCACTAATTAAATAAATTCCACTAATTAAATAAATTCCACTAATTAGGACCACACATGTGTGAGGACTCTAAAAGACCCCCCCTTCCCTCCTCGACAGATGCTTCAAATTTCACTTCTTGATTTAAACTCTCAGTATTTATTAACTCAGGTCCAATGGGGACAGGAGTAATCCTCTCAGTCACCAACTTCTCTTTCTCTTCCAACGGGGTGAGAAAAGGGTTCCTGAAGCTTCCTCCCAACAGTTCTCCCTGTGGTCCTTTTGCCCAAGGGTGGTTGGTCTGCCTCAGTTCTGGAACGGACCCTGATGAGACCAGCACTGACAACAGTGGCACAGGATCTCTCTCCCACCACTCACTTCCCCCCTATGTCTTCCAGTCGGCCCACCAACTCACAGCCTCGGGAAGAGGTTCACTCCGCCCTGGGGTGGAGGTTTCTCAAACCTCCACTCTATCTCCCCATCCTGCCCTGGCTGACAGCTCTCTCCCTCCCTCTCTCTTTCCTCCCTCTCTCTAACCTTTCCCTCTCTCCCCAATAAGAGTCCTTCTTCAGAGGTCAAAGCTGCTGTCTCCTCTCAGCTTCCTCTGCTGGCACCATCATCCTTCCCCAGTCCAGGGATTCTCTATCTATTCTCATCTTTTAGGCAACTCCCCCCCCCCCCCGTTTTTATTCTCTATCCAGCCATCCATCCTGCCCCCTTTGGTCCCTTCTCTTTTGCTCCTCCTTTATACATCTTTTCCTCTCCTCTCCTCTGGCCCCCTCCCCATCCTCTTTTTCCTTTCCTGCTTTTTCTTCCAAAACAGGCAGGAATGTTGTCAGTTCCTTCTCTCCCTGCTCTTTCCCTGCCCCTCCTGGTTCTGCAAGGTGGGTGCCAGGCGCTATTTCCCTTTTCCAGGGAAGAGGGGATGGCACATAGGTGGGAGGTTTCTTCCTCCTGTCCCCTTTCTCACATGCTTAACTATATTAAAATCATTTTTAAGCGGGGGGGGGGAATCAGGGAACAAGCATTTTGCCATGTAACAGTGCTGCACAATAGACAACTCTGAAAATCTTTTGTGACCATACAGACTATATACGAGACAGATGATACTTCAGGTACAAATGCCCCATTCCCTCCCCAAGTATATTTGATAATATGTCTTCCTTAAGGTACTTCATACACAGTAATAGCATTATTTCACCACTGTTTGTGAGGTACAAATTTAGTTCAACCCTTGCTAAAGGCATTCTAATGCAATAGATGCAGAGGTGTTCAGCATTAAGTAGAGTGGGACAGCTGTATCACTCTGCCCAATGATAGGAACCACCCTGCCTACAACATTCTAGTAGCCAAGGCCCTGGAAGATAAAGCCACAGATGCTACACAGCTTTTCTGCATTTGTACACCGGCCTCAGGGTATAGGAGGATTCTCTCCCACCAGTAATGCTGCAATAAGATCCAACTAGTTGTCTTCATGAGGGTGGAGAGAAACATCTCGAGCTAGTCCTAGCTGTTGAATAAACTTAAGGATTAGGTTTATAAGAGGACCTGTCTTCTGTGGCAGGGATGTGGTGTTTCCTACAAGAAAACTGGTCTTTTCTACCCACACTTAGCAACCCTTCTTTAAGCAGATTGAGGGTTCCAGTCAGTGGTGGGTTTGCATTATTGGAAAATGCTTCCATTCAGCACGTTAAGAGCACCTGATTTGCACAGATTTCTTGACACAATTTGCCATGCTCCATACCATTATGTAAGGTCTCCCAAAACACCTAGGAGTAGCCGTGTGTGTGTGTGTGTGTGTGTGAGGGGTGTGTGTGAAGTATTTATTGAAAAATCAGGTTCCCCACCTTGTGCACAGCAAAGTACTAAGAAGAGGACTAATCAATCAAACCATTGTTACCAGCAGCTGCTTTCTTAGTTCATTATCTGCACAGAAGTTCTCTTCCTTTCTAAAAGTATTTATGTGGGAGGACAGCCTGGCCATCTCCAGGACAGGACTGAATCGAAAGCACTGGTGGCTAGGCTTCGAGGCAGCTGCACCTCCACCGAGGGCCAAAGTATAATAAGATATACACGCACATCAAGTTCCTCTATGCCTTGGCCCAGTTTTGTCTCCAGTCTGCTGACTCAGGAAGCGGGTAGACAGGCATGTATCTATCCCTTAGGACATGTTATGGCTATACTTAGTGCCACTGAACCCTTTTCTTCTGTCCTCTGTACTGTTTGTGCCACTGGTGATCAAGACCAATCCTGCTATCAGGTAGAGTGATGAGCTGCGTCTGGCAGCAGATCTCAGCTTTCATGAAATATTATTTTGAATATCATGAATATTATTAACTATTAGTACTCTTGTAAGCCTGAAGAAAAGAGAGATGCTTATGTAATTTTCAAAATCACTTCGTTTGCTTTGGGTCCTATGCTCTTTGACCTGGACAGGTGTTGGGAGCCATTTGCTGTTCTCCATCCAGGCAAAATGTCTCTGGCCAGCTCTGCTTACCGTACGTGTGACAAAGGTTAGCCAGTTATTGCCTTAAGGTGGCACCCTGCCTGACAACGTGAGATCCCTGAGTCATCCACCTGGCTTGACATCTTCCCCACATTACAAAGTCTGAAGGAAAACTAAACATTTAATTTCTTGAACTCTCCTGGGTGGAACAATGTAGCTCTTCCATTAGTAACAGCTGATCCCTTCATGGGGAAAAGGGCTGTCCTGAGAAGCTTAAAAATTGCACAAGCTCTTAAAGCAAGAATTTTAGGTTGCTCTCTCTCTCTCTCTGTGTGTGTGTCTCTGTGTGTGTGTGTGTGTGTGTGTGTGTGTGTATGCGCACAGACACATAATGAGAAGGATTCTCTAGAAAAGACTATAACGCTGGGAAAATTTGAAGGCAGCAGGAAAAGAGGAAGACCAAATATGAGATGGAGTGACTCTCTTTCTAAAGAAAGCCACAGACTTGAGTTTGCAGTGAACCGAACACAGCTGCCATTGATGGGACATTTTGAAAATCGCTCATTCATAGGGTCACCATAAATCATATATGTATATATCTCCATACTGTATTATATACAGTATATTGTGTGTGTGTGATATGGATACACACATACACACACACTGGCCCTGTCTGAATCCTTCACCTTGGATCATGAATCTTAATAAATATGACATTAAACATAAACACTATCTAGCTGCCACAGAGGATGCTTCATCATCTTCTTGTTTATTAATAGAAGACTAGTCACTGTCCATTGAAGCAGAAGAATTGCAGACAATAGAATACTACCCCCTCCACTGCTTCGTGCTAACTGCAAAACAGGCAGAATTTTCATTAAGCTGTTTTGACAATGCAAATCAACAGATTTTTATCAGCTGCCATCAATAACAAATCAAGCACTTCGAATCAATATTTAACAGCGGCATCTCTTCCCTGTTTCTCTACTTTATGCCACTTAAGTGACCTTGCTTATTTTCATTTTTGCTTGAAGATACGAGCACAGCAAGACGCAGAAATCAAAATGTGGCCAATCTGTAAGTGACAACACAGTAAAATCTTGACTTAGTTTTGGCTATGTAGGTCTGAAGAAAACATACACGTAGTATAAATAACTGTTAAGGATTCAGCAAGAAAAAAAAAAGATGGGGTGAGGGGCAATCACCCCTTAGGCATCTCCATGACCATCAGAAAGACATAACATCTACTATTTCATGTTCTCCAGATGTGTTCAACTACAACTGCCATCAACCTTAGCAAGATAGGTATGGTAATTCAGCTCATCAGCAGGAGACCAAATTAAGGAAGCCTAATTTGGGTAATGTACAGAACAGTCCAATTACATAAAGACACAGAGGGCCACAAAGTCCGCTGCTGGTGTTCTTAAGAGGAAACGATGGTACCAATAATTTATTTTATTTATTTTATTTATTTATTTATTTTATTTCTATCCCGCCTATCTGATCATATTAGACCACTCTAGGCGGCTTACAGTAAAAACAACAATGTAATTTTAAGACTTTACAGCAAAAACGTAAATAAAAAATAAAAATAAAGAACAGAATAAGAAAAAAGATCGTCAAGGGTTTTCTGTTGGGAAGGCCCGCCTATACATCAATGTTTTTAGTTGTTTCTTAAAAATGCCCAGCGAGGGAGCCGCGCGAATCTCAGGGGGCAAGTTGTTCCAAAGGCGAGGAGCCACCGCCGAGAAGGCCCGGTTTCTGGTCTTTTCCTTTCGGGCCTCTCTCGGCGTTAGGCTCCTCAGCCTTATCTCCTGGCTCGCGCGAGTGACACGGGTAGATCTAGGTGGGAGAAGGCGTTCCGCCAAGTATCGAGGTCCTAAACCGTTTAGGGCTTTGTAAGTAAGCGTTAACACTTTGAAATCAATGCGGAATCGGATGGGCAGCCAATGCAATGCGGCCAGAGTGGGGAAGATATGTTGGTATCTTCTCAACCCACTGAGTAGTCTGGCCGCCGCATTCTGCACCACCTGTAGTTTCCGCAGCCATCTCAAAGGTAGCCCCACGTAGAGCGCATTACAGTGGTCTAATCTCGAGACTACAAGCGCATGCACCAGAGTGGTGCGAGATCCCACATCAAGGTAGGGCCGCAGCTGGGCTATCCGCCTGAGATGGAAAAAAGCGGAACGGACCACGGACGCCACCTGGGTCTCCATGGTGAGCGCCGGGTCAAGATGGACACCCAAGCTACGGACCCCATCCCTGGCGGGCAGGGTCACCCCCCAAAAAATGAGGGAGTTTCCCATGTCCCCAGGTGTGGGGGCGCCCACCCTCAGTACCTCCGTCTTGTCCGGGTTCAGCCTCAGCCCGTTCTCCTGCATCCATTCCTGTACAGCCTCCAGGCAACGCCGAAGGGACAGAACGGCATCTCCTGCAGTTGGAAAAAAGGAGATGTAGAGCTGTGTGTCATCCGCATATTGATGGCACCACGCTCCACACCTCCTGATGACCCCTCCCAGCGGCCTCATGTAGATATTAAACAGCATTGGGGAGATGATCGACCCCTGTGGGACCCCACAATTAAGGCACCACGGGGCCGAAACATTCTCCCCAAGCTGTACTCTCTGGGGACGGTCCTCCAAGAAGGAACGGAGCCAAGCAAAAGCCCGGCCACCTATCCCCAACTCGGCGAGCCTCCCCAGGAGGATACCATGGTCAATGGTATCAAAGGCCGCTGAGATATCGAGGAGGACCAACAGAGACACTTTGCCCCTGTCGGCCTCCCTCAATAAGTCATCACACAGGGCGACCAATGCCGTTTCTGTCCCATGGCGCGGCCTGAAGCCCGACTGGAATGGATCCAGGGCATCTGTTTCATCCAAGAAGAGAGGTTTTTCATGTTTGCCCGGGATGTTCAAGCAGTTCATACTAGAAGACACGATGAGTGGACAATAGGAAGATGCCCTCAGATAAGGTGGTACGAAATTTTCCCCAAAGATATTCCCGAGTCAATAACGAACTGGAGGATTATTGCTTGCTTGCTCATGGCCAACCCTCTCTGCCTGGCCCCATCTAGCCTGTATCAGATACTGGACTTTCAACCGGGAATCTGCAACACCATCAGTGCAGTTCTGCAAAAATGATGATCAAACAACTGTTCTCACGTTACGGCCAACTCAAGATAATTTGTTGCCTCAGGCACAACAGCAAGTGCACCTCAACTCCTCTATCAATGTGTACCAAGGCAGCCAACTTATTCTGTCTTACAAAATCACACAAGTACCTCTTCCAACTAGGAGCAATAAAAATAAAATAAAAACAAAGTAAATTACCATTTGCTGCCCTTGCAAAAATCTGCTGCTAGAGACAGCCATCTCGATCAGCCTAATGGCAGGCCTGTCCCCCTCATGCTGTTGTTTTTAGGTGCCATCAGGTCAAAACCGAATTACAGTGATCCTAATAGTGCTTTTTGGATAAGTGTGATATTTAAGGAGTGGTTTTATCAGTTCCACACCCCCAATGAGTTTCCATGGCTGAGTGGGGATTCGAACCCGAGTGGGGATTCGGAAAAGGCCTCCTGAGTCCTAGTCCATCACTCTGTCCCCTGGACATCATACCCATCATACAACCCTTTTTATAGGCCCCATTGCAACAAGGTGCAAAGTTTATAGCATTCAGCTCTGAGTAGATAAAAATTAGTGGGGTTTTTAAAATGGATTTTTAAAAGCAGATGTCAAATTAGATTTTTTTTTTTAAAATGTTAATGGTGGTTTCTATTTAAAATGTGTTATAGCTCAAGTATCCTGTCATGGAACAGGTATTATAAATTCTAAGTCAATATTGCAAGACAATGGCTGATATCCCATTGCTCTGTGTAAGAAAAAGTGTAACATTCCCTGTTCCCTGAGCATGCCACAAGCTGGTCAACAAGCACGTCCCCAAACCTGTAGCAGCAACTCTTCACTTGACAGATGGCAACCCATGGATTTTGCATCTTTTGTTATTCAGTGCAATGGGATTTCAGCCAATGGGTTCATATAACTTTTTAAAAAGTTTAGTAATTATGGTTCAATAGTTCTTGGACTGAGCCCTCAATTTCATGAGGTTCCTAGAAAACCCTGCGAAGGACCACAAATCGAAACAAACATGAAGCATGTAATTAAATTTAACAGACATTTGTGTAGATTATTTAGGCTTATTTTTGTATCTAACCAAGTATTTTTTTTTTTCTATTGACTATCATTAAAAAAATCGCAGTTGTCAAACTGTATCTGCATTGTGCTCAGATTGCCATCATAAATGTTTTTCTCTGAAATTAAGAGGAGGCTGTTGGGGTGCTCTCCCCCTCTAGTGGTACCCCACCAGACTGGCCAAGCTGATTAGGGACTTCTGGGAGTTAAGGAGTTCAAAGCCATAACTTTTCTAACAAATGGACCCAGCAGTGCATAGCCATAGCCTCCACTCTACTCAGAATAGCACAGGTGACTTAAAGGAGACTTCTCTTGAATAAATAGTAAAGGAATGAGACAAGATCTCACTATTTTGTGCAGCGGGGAATATATAGAAGAATGGGATGCCAAATTTGGCTTTAGATGTGTGGACTCATTTTCAGTATTTTCTCACGTATTTTCAGCCCTCTTCCTGCCTTGTAGCATTAATATTATCAGCACAATCACATCCAGAGACCAGTTTGCTTAGAGCCCAGCAAAATGCATTGTTGGTTTTAACAAATAAAGATTTTCATTGAATATTATTTTCTGCAGTCGGAAATCTGAAACAAAACGATCTGAATTACTTCATCTTTTTTTTTCCATTTGTTCAAAAGAAAGCTCTAGCAAAATGGATCAACATTAGAACAAAAACAGGGATCAGGTGCCTTTTAAAAAGTTAGTTCAATGGCAATGAGAGATGAGGGACCTGAACCTTCCAACTACTGATGAATTGCAACTCTTACAATCTCTTATGGATGGCTAAGGCTAACTTGGCTAGCTGGGAGGTAAAGCCCAGGAAGATCTGGAGGGTCAATCAGCCCCCACCCAAGGATGGTTTACACTGTAAACCACAGAGTGGTTTGCTTCCTGTGTCATATTTCTATCTCTCCTTCTCATCAAAACCCAAGGAAGCTATTTCAGTCCTAGATCAATGTCTGATGACAGACATCATGGACTGGATGAGGACAAATAAGCTGAAACTTAATCTGGACAAGACAGAGGTGCTTCTGGTCAGTCGAAAGGCAGATCAAGGAACAGGAATGCACTCTGTGCTGGATGGGGTCACATTCCTTCTGAAAACAAACGTACATAGCTATGGGGTGCTCCTGGGTTCGTTTCTGAGCCTGGATGCCCAAGTTTCAGCAAGTGGCAAGGAGTGCCTTTGCATAGTTAAAAACTAGTGCCCCAGCTGTGCCCTTTCCTGGAGAGGTCTGACCTGGTCAAAGTGACACATGCTGAATTACTTTAATGCACTTGACATGGGGCTCACCTCAGCCATAATTATTGGCAGGCCATTATGGGAATTCTGGTCCAACATTTGGCCAGTGCCAGGCAGAGGAAGCCTGATACAGAGTCTTGGCAAACTTCACTGCTCCACAGATTTCTATGCATTCTTCCCTTCTGCCCATACTGGATAACTTTGCCTGAAGGTTATTTTTTGGGGCCAAAATTAAATGGTGTGCTTTTGCTGGATGCTATTACTTCTACCAGAACTAAGAACCATTCTTCTCTTGCATCCAGCTATATACTGCTGTTGTTACAAGACATCAAATCACCCCCAATTTATGCAAACGCTATGAATGAGAGATCTTCAAGAGGTACTTCCACCAAAAGGACGCTTGGGGTGGCGTTAACTGAGGAGACAACCTAGTGATGTATTAGGTGGGTTGTGGCATTAAAAGGGAGGGTGGAGAACCCCCTTCTTCTATTTTCATCTTCTTTTATTTTTTAATATTTCCCTAACCAACATAGTGAAGTTCTAAAACCATGCCAGGCTGATTCCAACATGACACTTACTCTTTTAACAAGCAAAAAAAAGGAAAGTCACCCCAGCCCCCTGAATGAGGGCTGAGAGAAAAGGCGGGGAAGGGGCCTCTGTCGACTCCGTGGGCTCAGCTTCCACAAGACAGCACAGCCCCAGCTGAGGAGAAAGGCTGGGGAAAGAGGGAGGTGACCTCCCTTCTGTCTCCCTAAGCTTCACCCCAATGTGCTCCCTTCGCACTGCACCTGTCCCCTCATTACTCTGGGTAAATGTACTCTCGAGTAAAGCATGAACGGATCTGTAGCACAGGAAAAATGGACCCCCCTTTCCTTGTCCCTCTGCAGAGGATCCGGGAAAGTGTGCAACTGGTAGCTGACTGGGTGACAGGGTGCAATTTGCTGTGGGGATGGGAGGAGGGCACCAAATGCCACATCATTCCTCCCCCTCACCTCAACAGGTCCTTTGTACCCACTCAAAACAGCCAGTCTGGGCAGGCCCTACAATCAGCACGCATCAGAACCCGCCTGATGGCACATAGCATCTTTGAATTACCGAACAACTGCATAGTGACAAGATGGGTGGAATAGGCACCCAAGCTCTGTTAACATCAAGGTAGATCACCTCCAGCCGCAGAGCAAGAAATAGTAAATTCATAGCTTAAATGAGTGAATTTCTGAATATTCATTCTCTAATTTTTAACATTTTTTAAAAATACCATACCTTAAAACCAGAAATAGAAACTTTTTTTAATGTCTGTTTGACCAGAAAGGAATTAAAAAGTTATTTGGATAGTCATTTAATTTGGTTCTGACTGGCAGAGTGCCCTCTCCCCTATGCTTGCTGAAATATTTACATTTAGAACCTTGGTGCTGATAAGAAAGCCAAAAGCTCAGAACTTTTTTGCCTCTCAAATGGCTTTTTTCAAAAATCAGTATTAGAGCCCTGGATGCCTTGATTCCTTCCAAACAAAAAAAAGAGGCTCAGATTAACCCTTCTCTTTCAAGATAAGCAAGTTTGGCCTTTTCAGTATATTTGATCTGTTGTAAATCTGTAGATAAAAAAATGTTGCTGATGTCTGCATGGGGGAGGGGGAGAACAATTTTACTTTTTAAAAAATGTAACTCAAAAACGGTTTGCCCCAAAGGTCCCCAAATTTGGCACAGAGAAAGAGCAGACAGCTGCTACATCTCTACCAAATTTGGTGCTGATCTGAGGTCCAGTATCAAAGTGATAATTTTTTTTTTTTGTTTGGGCCATCTCTATTTTTTCAGTTGGTTTATGGAGTGCTGAATTGGGCTGCCACACAATGTCTACTGCTGCGCACCCCATGCAGCAAGACATTACTCTTCAAAGAAGCAGTTCAAGGACATCTTATCCTGATTCAATCTATAAATGAGTCCCGGATACTGCCATCGTTTAGATTTTAGTAGCTTGCTTTGCCAGTTGTGTTTGTACAGTAGTTGCATTTCTTTTTCCTTTAGCTTAACCTTGGTATGTGGGGCAGGTTCACGAGTTAGTTTTTCTTTCCTTTCTTTGATTGTAAATTGCTGAGAGTCCTGCCCAGCACTAAGTCGGCTGTTATGTAAGCATTTAAAATAAGTAAGTAAATAAATGAAGATGGCTGGTGGGTTTCCCCCTCATGAGGCGTACTTTGTTTTTCCTGGGATCCCTGGGTCCAGCAGCAGGAGCCAGTGTGATGAACTACTGTCTCAGGTAGACAGATGTATACAAAAGATAAAGGCCTCCAAGCACCTGCTGCGGACATCAACTTACCAGCAATCTTAGGACCAACCTCATGGGTCTTTTAAATAAAAATCCCTCAAACATTCTTGTTCACCCACTTAATGTGGGGCAGGCATTTTGGTTGTTGTTGCTATTATTACTCTACTGGGCTTCTGAAAACATTTTGCCAATCTGCTGCGAAGTGTTCCATGATCTACCGTGTTTCCCCGAAAATAAGACAGGGTCTTATATTAATTTTTGCTCCAAAAATGCAGTAGGGCTTATTTTCAGGGGATGTTTTTTTTTTCTTCATCTACAACAAACTACATTTATTCAAATACAGTCATATCATCTTCTGGTCGCTGCACAATGATGTAGGGTGGGCTTTCACTTAACTAGGGCTTATTTTTGCGGTAGGGTTCATATTATGAGCATGCTAAAAAAATCATAATAGGGCTTATTTTCAGAGAGTATCGGTAGAGTCTAATCTGTCTTCTGCCCACTCTTGCACTAGAATAATACTGTACTCCCTTCCTTGAGAAAATTATCTCAGCATGAAAGCCTCATGCGGGACTCTGGAAGGACGAAGTGCAGGCTCTGCCAATGCCTGTTCAACTTATTTCAGGTACCTGACATGGTTCAACGGAGCCCTAATTCCTCTTCGTACAGTTTACACTTTCTATATATCTTCACAGGCTTATATGGACTGCATCTCCACTTAGCTATCATGCCTTTGTGCAAAGAGCCCAAAAACTATGTCTGCCCATGTTAGAAATACCTAGTACCCCCCTCTCCCTTGGTTTATAGTTCCTGAGGTTTAGTAGGTGCAGGAAATGACTGTTAAATCAGACTAAGCATATCATATGGATTGGAAGAAGACTCAATTCAGGCAGTCGTGGGCAGCAGTCTATAAAATTCACCAGAAGCCAGACACAGCTTATATGCATAAGACAGCCTGTAAAATCCAGCCATGCATCACTTCCCTTGTAATTGAACTGAAAAGTCTTCTTGCTTCTCTGTTGTTGTTGTTTTTTAAGCAACTGATTGGTACAAAGATGAACAGCTTTCTGTGGCACAGTGGGGTACAGAGCTAGGCCAAGACAAAACCATACTGAGGAAATGGGTATTTTTTGTTGGAATCAGTCCCTGTGCCCAAACTAAACTGGACTATCTTCCTCTGAAAGGGTTTAAGCTTTGCCTAGGAAGGAAGAATCGGAAGTGGGGAAAATTGCAATCAAACAACACCTTTACCCTCATCCATGATACCACTTTGGAGTGATATAAAGCTCATGGTGGCCATTATCACTGCTTCCTTCTATCTATCATCCCCAAATCAGCATATTAATTCATATTTAACAGGCTAAGGAGCAAGTCATCCCAGAGGATACTAATGTGTCTAACTAAATAGATGCTAAAGCATCTATTATTCTGGGCACAATCCAGCCAGTATAAAATACTCCTATGATTTACTTCTATGACTGCTTTAGAACAGATTATGACACATGCTGAACTCTCCTGTTGAAATCAGTGAGAAAAAGGCTGCGTTGCACACACACTCCGTGAACACAATGGGGCTTCTTTTCAAGTACTGTAGCCGTATACAGAATGGCACTTTTAAGAATCTAGTTGGCCATTTATTGCTTATTAATAAAATTGACAATTATTCCCCTGAAAGAGGTCAACAGTCTCTTATAAAAACATACTGGTTAGGCAACCTATTTATGTTTATCTGCTAAATTTCCAAATTAATTGCTAAGATATAGATTGTGAGCAAGACTGTTTGTGAAGGAAGTCATCAGGAAGCAACTCTTTGTCATACAATATTACACATACTCATAGATATTATTCGCTTGAAGAAGGGTGAGTCTGTTGTGGCTGTAGAAATGGTGGACAGCCACTTCTATCTCCCTTGGCTACAGCAGCTGAGATATGAAGCCGGATACTGACAACACTTGGAAGGCCACAACTTGGCCACCTCTGCTGTGCAAACAGACGTTTAAGCTCCTGACCACATCATATATAGCACCAGCAGTGGACATGGGGCTTTATGGATTGCTGCCCTGCTGAGCTCACAAACTTAGAGGTCAACAGGAAGAGGAGGGCAGAGGGCAACCAAAGGATGGGAAACAGGGGAAGAAATTTCACATAAAACCACTGCATGCATTTTGGCTGCTCTGGAGAAATTAGGAACATCCAGGTGAATACAGTACATCTCAGAAGAAGTGGATTTTGAAGACACCTATTGAATAAATGACACAACGAGAAAGGGCACTACCTGGACCAGAGGTGGATGTTGTTGAGCTGCAACTTCCATGAGCCGTACCCAACATACTTCATAATAAGGGATCATGGGAGTCGAAGTTCAGCAACATCTGAAGGGCCACATTTTTGCCCACACCCACACTGATGGGGGTGTGTGCAATGTGAGCTGTTTCACCCAGAAGGAGCAGCAGCAAGATTATATTGCCCTTATGCATTTTACGAGGAAAATAAAGGGATGTTTTATTATACAGCTGAGTCAGAGTAAAGAAGATTTTACTGTGCTAGCCTTCACTTCCACGAACGGCCACATAACTGAAGCTGTTTTAAATTCAAAACTAACATCTCTGCAAGGCGTTTTTTTTTTTTAAAAAAAAACTATTTAATAATAAATACCCTACAGAATACAAGCGCTATTCTCATTCCACTCTTGTTCTGCATTTCATAAAACCGGTTAACCACCCTGATGCGAACCTGATCCTGGAAATGGGTATTGTGTAACACTGAAGGCTTGGTAAGTTTTTTGAGGACGTATTCAGCTTCCAATTTTGAAATGAATCGACAGAACTACAAGCCCCAGGCTCTGAGATCTGATCTTCAGCACTTTACAAGCAAGGTTGTCCAGTGGCGGAGCGTTTCCAAGAGGCCGCCCAGAAAGGAAGAGAACTCAAAATGAGGAGGAGGAGGACCCCAAGAAGCCTGCAATGCTAACACCGCAGTGCCTCGCTCTGGTTTCCAGTTTAAGAAAGCCGGCCTGAAAAAACACACGCCTGTCTGCGTCTGGGGAAAGGCAGCCTCAGTCCAGCCGCGGCCCTACCGTACAGGCGAAGGGGCAGCGAAGTGGATTAATCCGGATTGGGAGGAGGCAAGGGATTGCGGATGCGATGGCGGGAAGGGGGGTGGGGAGGGGAGATGGAGACGCGCGATTGAAACTGACATCGCCCCCCTCCCCGTCTGCCCCCCCCGTCGCCATCAGTCAAGCCAGCCCGCTTGCTTCCCGCTTGCATATTGGATGGTGGACAGAGAAAGCGCGTCTCCTCCCCCCGCACCACCTTTTTCGCAAGATGATCAGCAAGGAGACTTCAAGGAAAGTGCAGAATCAATTCAGGGAGGGGAGGAAAGAAAAAGAAATTGGGCGGGGGGGGGGACAAGGGAAATTGAACACGGAGGCCCTGCCTGCCCGCTCACGGGGCTTTCGTGGGCCCTCCATGCAGCCGGGGGGGGGGGGGGAAGACCCGCACACGAAGGAAGGAGGGTGGATGTCAAAATAGTGATTTAAAAGGGAAGGGGCTCGCCGTGAAGCAGATGGAAGGGGGGGGAAGGGGCCGCTTGCCCTTCGGCACCACGGGGGAACCCCCCCCCCCGCTCGCCCGCCCGGAGGAACGCCTGTGGCGCCAAACGAGACGCTGAGCTCACCTCGGGCCCAAAGCCAGGCACGGCACGGCGTCCCGCCGCCGAACGGGGGCGGCCCTCCGGGCTCAGCTCGACCTGCTGCCTCCTCGACGAGAGCGCCGGGTCACACGGTCGGCGGCCGGAGCTCGCCTCCAACCCTCGCTGCAGGGATGCGCCGGGCCGGGCGACGCCGACACTCGCGGCCCGGCGGGAAGCATCCCCGAGCCCGCTCCGGTGGGCGGCCGGGCGGGGGGGGCGAGTTCAGGCGGGCAAGGCTCCCGAGCGGTGGAGGGGGGTCCTCGTCCGGACTGGCTCTTGGCGCCCGGAACGGGAGAAGGACACCCTCTCCCTTTCCCCCCCTCCTCCTCCACGCTCTCCCCCCCCCCCGGAGGGCAGCCGGGCTCGCCTCAGAGATGCGCTGGGCAAGACGAGGCTGAAGTTAGCTTCTTATTCGGCCAGCTTCTTATTCACTTCTTATTCGACATCCAGCTTCTTATTCACTTCTTATTCGTGTCCCAGCTTCTTATTCAGAACATGTTGTATTTAAACCATTAAACCAAGTTGGATCACTCAAATATCAGGGTATTAATAATAAATCATAACTCTAACACAAATTACAATAGTATTTTGCCTGGCCCAATGCTGTTTTGGGCACGGAATAGGCTGGCAAAGTGGGCACCGCTGCATATTTTAGCATTTTGAATAAGAAGCTGGGGTTCTGCAAGGGCTAATGAGCCTTGGGCAATAACTTTCACACCAGAAACCGACAGAGGGGCGTCACGTACACGTGACCCAATTGTATTTTGCATTGCCCAACGCCGTTTTGGGCACGGAATAGGCTGGCAAAGTGGGCACCGCTGCATATTTTAGCATTTTGAATAAGAAGCTGGAGTGTTGCAAGGGTTAACGAGCCTTGGGCAATAACTTTCACACCAGAAACCGACAGAGGGGGCTCACGTATACATGACCCACTTGTATTTTGCATTGCCCAACGCCGTTTTGGGCACAGAATAGGCTGGCAAAGTGGGCACTGCTGCATATTTTAGCATTTTGAATAAGAAGCTGGGGTTCTGCAAGGGCTAATGAGCCTTGGGCAATAACTTTCACACCAGGAACCGACAGAGGGGGCTCACGTACACATGACCCAATTGTATTTTGCATTGCCCAACGCCGTTTTGGGCACGGAATAGGCTGGCAAAGTGGGCACCGCTGCATATTTTAGCATTTTGAATAAGAAGCTGGGGTTACTCAAGGGTTAACGAGCCTTGGGCAATAACTTTCACACCAGAAACCGACAGAGGGGCGTCACGTACACATGACCCAATTGTATTTTGCATTGCCCAACGCCGTCTTGGGCACGGAATAGGCTGGCAAAGTGGGCACCGCTGCATATTTTGCCATTTTGAATAAGAAGCTGGGGTTACTCAAGGGTTAATGAGCCTTGGGCAATAACTTTCACACCAGAAACCGACAGAGGGGGCTCACGTACACATGACCCAATTGTATTTTGCATTGCCCAACGCCGTTTTGGGCACGGAATGGGCTGGCAAAGTGGGCACCGCTGCATATTTTAGCATTTTGAATAAGAAGCTGGGGTTCTGCAAGGGCTAATGAGCCTTGGGCAATAACTTTCACATCAGAAACCGACAGAGGGGGCTCACGTACACATGACCCAATTGTATTTTGCATTGCCCAACGCCGTTTTGGGCACGGAATGGGCTGGCAAAGTGGGCACCGCTGCATATTTTAGCATTTTGAATAAGAAGCTGGGGTTCTGCAAGGGCTAATGAGCCTTGGGCAATAACTTTCACACCAGAAACCGACAGAGGCGCGTCACGTACACATGACCCAATTGTATTTTGCATTGCCCAACGCGGTTTTGGGCACGGAATGGGCTGGCAAAGTGGGCACCGCTGCATATTTTGCCATTTTGAATAAGAAGCTGGAGTGTTTCAAGGGTTAACGAGCCTTGGGCAATAACTTTCACACCAGAAACCGACAGAGGGGGCTCACGTACACATGACCCACTTGTATTTTGCATTGCCCAACGCCGTTTTGGGCACGGAATAGGCTGGCAAAGTGGGCACCGCTGCATATTTTAGCATTTTGAATAAGAAGCTGGGGTTCTGCAAGGGCTAATGAGCCTTGGGCAATAACTTTCACACCAGAAACCGACAGAGGCGCGTCACGTACACATGACCCACTTGTATTTTGCATTGCCCAACGCCGTTTTGGGCACGGAATGGGCTGGCAAAGTGGGCACCGCTGCATATTTTAGCATTTTGAATAAGAAGCTGGGGTTCTGCAAGGGCTAATGAGCCTTGGGCAATAACTTTCACACCAGAAACCGACAGAGGCGCGTCACGTACACATGACCCACTTGTATTTTGCATTGCCCAATGCCGTTTTGGGCACGGAATAGGCTGGCAAAGTGGGCACCGCTGCATATTTTAGCATTTTGAATAAGAAGCTGGGGTTCTGCAAGGGCTAATGAGCCTTGGGCAATAACTTTCACACCAGAAACCGACAGAGGGGGCTCACGTACACATGACCCAATTGTATTTTGCATTGCCCAATGCCGTTTTGGGCACGGAATGGGCTGGCAAAGTGGGCACCGCTGCATATTTTGCCATTTTGAATAAGAAGCTGGAGTGTTGCAAGGGATAACGAGCCTTGGGCAATAACTTTCACACCAGAAACCGACAGAGGGGGCTCACGTACACATGACCCACTTGTATTTTGCATTGCCCAACGCCGTTTTGGGCACGGAATAGGCTGGCAAAGTGGGCACCGCTGCATATTTTAGTATTTTGAATAAGAAGCTGGGGTTCTGCAAGGGCTAATGAGCCTTGGGCAATAACTTTCACACCAGGAGCCGACAGAGGCGCGTCACGTACACATGACCCACTTGTATTTTGCATTGCCCAACGCCGTTTTGGGCACAGAATAGGCTGGCAAAGTGGGCACTGCTGCATATTTTAGCATTTTGAATAAGAAGCTGGGGTTCTGCAAGGGCTAATGAGCCTTGGGCAATAACTTTCACACCAGGAACCGACAGAGGGGGCTCACGTACATATGACCCAATTGTATTTTGCATTGCCCAACGCCGTTTTGGGCACGGAATAGGCTGGCAAAGTGGGCACCGCTGCATATTTTGCCATTTTGAATAAGAAGCTGGGGTTACTCAAGGGTTAACGAGCCTTGGGCAATAACTTTCACACCAGAAACCGACAGAGGGGGCTCACGTACACATGACCCAATTGTATTTTGCATTGCCCAACGCCGTTTTGGGCACGGAATAGGCTGGCAAAGTGGGCACCGCTGCATATTTTGCCATTTTGAATAAGAAGCTGGGGTTACTCAAGGGTTAATGAGCCTTGGGCAATAACTTTCACACCAGAAACCGACAGAGGGGGCTCACGTACACATGACCCAATTGTATTTTGCATTGCCCAACGCCGTTTTGGGCACGGAATGGGCTGGCAAAGTGGGCACAGCTGCATATTTTAGCATTTTGAATAAGAAGCTGGGGTTCTGCAAGGGCTAATGAGCCTTGGGCAATAACTTTCACACCAGAAACCGACAGAGGCGCGTCACGTACACATGACCCAATTGTATTTTGCATTGCCCAACGCGGTTTTGGGCACGGAATGGGCTGGCAAAGTGGGCACCGCTGCATATTTTGCCATTTTGAATAAGAAGCTGGAGTGTTGCAAGGGTTAACGAGCCTTGGGCAATAACTTTCACACCAGAAACCGACAGAGGGGGCTCACGTACACATGACCCACTTGTATTTTGCATTGCCCAATGCCGTTTTGGGCACGGAATAGGCTGGCAAAGTGGGCACCGCTGCATATTTTAGCATTTTGAATAAGAAGCTGGGGTTCTGCAAGGGCTAATGAGCCTTGGGCAATAACTTTCACACCAGAAACCGACAGAGGCGCGTCACGTACACATGACCCACTTGTATTTTGCATTGCCCAATGCCGTTTTGGGCACGGAATAGGCTGGCAAAGTGGGCACCGCTGCATATTTTAGCATTTTGAATAAGAAGCTGGGGTTCTGCAAGGGCTAATGAGCCTTGGGCAATAACTTTCACACCAGAAACCGACAGAGGGGGCTCACGTACACATGACCCAATTGTATTTTGCATTGCCCAATGCCGTTTTGGGCACGGAATGGGCTGGCAAAGTGGGCACCGCTGCATATTTTGCCATTTTGAATAAGAAGCTGGAGTGTTGCAAGGGATAACGAGCCTTGGGCAATAACTTTCACACCAGAAACCGACAGAGGGGGCTCACGTACACATGACCCACTTGTATTTTGCATTGCCCAACGCCGTTTTGGGCACGGAATAGGCTGGCAAAGTGGGCACCGCTGCATATTTTAGTATTTTGAATAAGAAGCTGGGGTTCTGCAAGGGCTAATGAGCCTTGGGCAATAACTTTCACACCAGAAACCGACAGAGGGGGCTCACGTACACATGACCCAATTGTATTTTGCATTGCCCAACGCCGTTTTGGGCACGGAATAGGCTGGCAAAGTGGGCACCGCTGCATATTTTGCCATTTTGAATAAGAAGCTGGGGTTACTCAAGGGTTAATGAGCCTTGGGCAATAACTTTCACACCAGAAACCGACAGAGGGGGCTCACGTACACATGACCCAATTGTATTTTGCATTGCCCAACGCCGTTTTGGGCACGGAATGGGCTGGCAAAGTGGGCACCGCTGCATATTTTAGCATTTTGAATAAGAAGCTGGGGTTCTGCAAGGGCTAATGAGCCTTGGGCAATAACTTTCACACCAGAAACCGACAGAGGCGCGTCACGTACACATGACCCAATTGTATTTTGCATTGCCCAACGCGGTTTTGGGCACGGAATGGGCTGGCAAAGTGGGCACCGCTGCATATTTTGCCATTTTGAATAAGAAGCTGGAGTGTTGCAAGGGTTAACGAGCCTTGGGCAATAACTTTCACACCAGAAACCGACAGAGGGGGCTCACGTACACATGACCCACTTGTATTTTGCATTGCCCAACGCCGTTTTGGGCACGGAATAGGCTGGCAAAGTGGGCACCGCTGCATATTTTAGCATTTTGAATAAGAAGCTGGGGTTCTGCAAGGGCTAATGAGCCTTGGGCAATAACTTTCACACCAGAAACCGACAGAGGCGCGTCACGTACACATGACCCACTTGTATTTTGCATTGCCCAACGCCGTTTTGGGCACGGAATGGGCTGGCAAAGTGGGCACCGCTGCATATTTTAGCATTTTGAATAAGAAGCTGGGGTTCTGCAAGGGCTAATGAGCCTTGGGCAATAACTTTCACACCAGAAACCGACAGAGGCGCGTCACGTACACATGACCCACTTGTATTTTGCATTGCCCAACGCCGTTTTGGGCACAGAATAGGCTGGCAAAGTGGGCACCGCTGCATATTTTAGCATTTTGAATAAGAAGCTGGGGTTCTGCAAGGGCTAATGAGCCTTGGGCAATAACTTTCACACCAGAAACCGACAGAGGCGCGTCACGTACACATGACCCACTTGTATTTTGCATTGCCCAACGCCGTTTTGGGCACGGAATGGGCTGGCAAAGTGGGCACCGCTGCATATTTTAGCATTTTGAATAAGAAGCTGGGGTTCTGCAAGGGCTAATGAGCCTTGGGCAATAACTTTCACACCAGAAACCGACAGAGGGGGCTCACGTACATATGACCCAATTGTATTTTGCATTGCCCAACGCCGTTTTGGGCACGGAATAGGCTGGCAAAGTGGGCACCGCTGCATATTTTAGCATTTTGAATAAGAAGCTGGGGTTACTCAAGGGTTAACGAGCCTTGGGCAATAACTTTCACACCAGAAACCGACAGAGGGGGCTCACGTACACATGACCCAATTGTATTTTGCATTGCCCAACGCCGTTTTGGGCACGGAATAGGCTGGCAAAGTGGGCACCGCTGCATATTTTGCCATTTTGAATAAGAAGCTGGGGTTACTCAAGGGTTAATGAGCCTTGGGCAATAACTTTCACACCAGAAACCGACAGAGGGGGCTCACGTACACATGACCCAATTGTATTTTGCATTGCCCAACGCCGTTTTGGGCACGGAATGGGCTGGCAAAGTGGGCACCGCTGCATATTTTAGCATTTTGAATAAGAAGCTGGGGTTCTGCAAGGGCTAATGAGCCTTGGGCAATAACTTTCACACCAGAAACCGACAGAGGGGGCTCACGTACACATGACCCAATTGTATTTTGCATTGCCCAATGCCGTTTTGGGCACGGAATGGGCTGGCAAAGTGGGCACCGCTGCATATTTTGCCATTTTGAATAAGAAGCTGGAGTGTTGCAAGGGATAACGAGCCTTGGGCAATAACTTTCACACCAGAAACCGACAGAGGGGGCTCACGTACACATGACCCACTTGTATTTTGCATTGCCCAACGCCGTTTTGGGCACGGAATAGGCTGGCAAAGTGGGCACCGCTGCATATTTTAGTATTTTGAATAAGAAGCTGGGGTTCTGCAAGGGCTAATGAGCCTTGGGCAATAACTTTCACACCAGAAACCGACAGAGGGGGCTCACGTACACATGACCCAATTGTATTTTGCATTGCCCAACGCCGTTTTGGGCACGGAATAGGCTGGCAAAGTGGGCACCGCTGCATATTTTGCCATTTTGAATAAGAAGCTGGGGTTACTCAAGGGTTAATGAGCCTTGGGCAATAACTTTCACACCAGAAACCGACAGAGGGGGCTCACGTACACATGACCCAATTGTATTTTGCATTGCCCAACGCCGTTTTGGGCACGGAATGGGCTGGCAAAGTGGGCACCGCTGCATATTTTAGCATTTTGAATAAGAAGCTGGGGTTCTGCAAGGGCTAATGAGCCTTGGGCAATAACTTTCACACCAGAAACCGACAGAGGCGCGTCACGTACACATGACCCAATTGTATTTTGCATTGCCCAACGCGGTTTTGGGCACGGAATGGGCTGGCAAAGTGGGCACCGCTGCATATTTTGCCATTTTGAATAAGAAGCTGGAGTGTTGCAAGGGTTAACGAGCCTTGGGCAATAACTTTCACACCAGAAACCGACAGAGGGGGCTCACGTACACATGACCCACTTGTATTTTGCATTGCCCAACGCCGTTTTGGGCACGGAATAGGCTGGCAAAGTGGGCACCGCTGCATATTTTAGCATTTTGAATAAGAAGCTGGGGTTCTGCAAGGGCTAATGAGCCTTGGGCAATAACTTTCACACCAGAAACCGACAGAGGCGCGTCACGTACACATGACCCACTTGTATTTTGCATTGCCCAACGCCGTTTTGGGCACGGAATGGGCTGGCAAAGTGGGCACCGCTGCATATTTTAGCATTTTGAATAAGAAGCTGGGGTTCTGCAAGGGCTAATGAGCCTTGGGCAATAACTTTCACACCAGAAACCGACAGAGGCGCGTCACGTACACATGACCCACTTGTATTTTGCATTGCCCAACGCCGTTTTGGGCACAGAATAGGCTGGCAAAGTGGGCACCGCTGCATATTTTAGCATTTTGAATAAGAAGCTGGGGTTCTGCAAGGGCTAATGAGCCTTGGGCAATAACTTTCACACCAGAAACCGACAGAGGCGCGTCACGTACACATGACCCACTTGTATTTTGCATTGCCCAACGCCGTTTTGGGCACGGAATGGGCTGGCAAAGTGGGCACCGCTGCATATTTTAGCATTTTGAATAAGAAGCTGGGGTTCTGCAAGGGCTAATGAGCCTTGGGCAATAACTTTCACACCAGAAACCGACAGAGGGGGCTCACGTACATATGACCCAATTGTATTTTGCATTGCCCAACGCCGTTTTGGGCACGGAATAGGCTGGCAAAGTGGGCACCGCTGCATATTTTAGCATTTTGAATAAGAAGCTGGGGTTACTCAAGGGTTAACGAGCCTTGGGCAATAACTTTCACACCAGAAACCGACAGAGGGGGCTCACGTACACATGACCCAATTGTATTTTGCATTGCCCAACGCCGTTTTGGGCACGGAATAGGCTGGCAAAGTGGGCACCGCTGCATATTTTGCCATTTTGAATAAGAAGCTGGGGTTACTCAAGGGTTAATGAGCCTTGGGCAATAACTTTCACACCAGAAACCGACAGAGGGGGCTCACGTACACATGACCCAATTGTATTTTGCATTGCCCAACGCCGTTTTGGGCACGGAATGGGCTGGCAAAGTGGGCACCGCTGCATATTTTAGCATTTTGAATAAGAAGCTGGGGTTCTGCAAGGGCTAATGAGCCTTGGGCAATAACTTTCACACCAGAAACCGACAGAGGGGGCTCACGTACACATGACCCAATTGTATTTTGCATTGCCCAACGCGGTTTTGGGCACGGAATGGGCTGGCAAAGTGGGCACCGCTGCATATTTTAGCATTTTGAATAAGAAGCTGGGGTTCTGCAAGGGTTAACGAGCCTTGGGCAATAACTTTCACACCAGAAACCGACAGAGGCGCGTCACGTACACATGACCCAATTGTATTTTGCATTGCCCAACGCGGTTTTGGGCACGGAATGGGCTGGCAAAGTGGGCACCGCTGCATATTTTGCCATTTTGAATAAGAAGCTGGAGTGTTGCAAGGGTTAACGAGCCTTGGGCAATAACTTTCACACCAGAAACCGACAGAGGGGGCTCACGTACACATGACCCACTTGTATTTTGCATTGCCCAACGCCGTTTTGGGCACGGAATAGGCTGGCAAAGTGGGCACCGCTGCATATTTTAGCATTTTGAATAAGAAGCTGGGGTTCTGCAAGGGCTAATGAGCCTTGGGCAATAACTTTCACACCAGAAACCGACAGAGGGGGCTCACGTACACATGACCCACTTGTATTTTGCATTGCCCAACGCCGTTTTGGGCACGGAATGGGCTGGCAAAGTGGGCACTGCTGCATATTTTAGCATTTTGAATAAGAAGCTGGGGTTCTGCAAGGGCTAATGAGCTTTGGGCAATAACTTTCACACCAGGAACCGACAGAGGGGGCTCACGTACACATGACCCACTTGTATTTTGCATTGCCCAACGCCGTTTTGGGCACGGAATAGGCTGGCAAAGTGGGCACCGCTGCATATTTTAGCATTTTGAATAAGAAGCTGGGGTTCTGCAAGGGTTAACGAGCCTTGGGCAATAACTTTCACACCAGAAACCGACAGAGGGGGCTCACGTACACATGACCCAATTGTATTTTGCATTGCCCAACGCCGTCTTGGGCACGGAATAGGCTGGCAGAGTGGGCACCGCTGCATATTTTGCCATTTTGAATAAGAAGCTGGGGTTACTCAAGGGTTAACGAGCCTTGGGCAATAACTTTCACACCAGAAACCGACAGAGGGGGCTCACGTACACATGACCCAATTGTATTTTGCATTGCCCAACGCCGTTTTGGGCACGGAATGGGCTGGCAAAGTGGGCACCGCTGCATATTTTGCCATTTTGAATAAGAAGCTGGGGTTCTGCAACGGCTAATGAGCCTTGGGCAATAACTTTCACACCAGAAACCGACAGAGGCGCGTCACGTACACATGACCCACTTGTATTTTGCATTGCCCAACGCCGTTTTGGGCACAGAATAGGCTGGCAAAGTGGGCACCGCTGCATATTTTAGCATTTTGAATAAGAAGCTGGGGTTCTGCAAGGGCTAATGAGCCTTGGGCAATAACTTTCACACCAGAAACCGACAGAGGCGCGTCACGTACACATGACCCACTTGTATTTTGCATTGCCCAACGCCGTTTTGGGCACGGAATGGGCTGGCAAAGTGGGCACCGCTGCATATTTTAGTATTTTGAATAAGAAGCTGGGGTTCTGCAAGGGCTAATGAGCCTTGGGCAATAACTTTCACACCAGAAACCGACAGAGGGGGCTCACGTACACATGACCCAATTGTATTTTGCATTGCCCAACGCCGTTTTGGGCACGGAATAGGCTGGCAAAGTGGGCACCGCTGCATATTTTGCCATTTTGAATAAGAAGCTGGGGTTACTCAAGGGTTAATGAGCCTTGGGCAATAACTTTCACACCAGAAACCGACAGAGGGGGCTCACGTACACATGACCCAATTGTATTTTGCATTGCCCAACGCCGTTTTGGGCACGGAATGGGCTGGCAAAGTGGGCACCGCTGCATATTTTAGCATTTTGAATAAGAAGCTGGGGTTCTGCAAGGGCTAATGAGCCTTGGGCAATAACTTTCACACCAGAAACCGACAGAGGCGCGTCACGTACACATGACCCAATTGTATTTTGCATTGCCCAACGCGGTTTTGGGCACGGAATGGGCTGGCAAAGTGGGCACCGCTGCATATTTTGCCATTTTGAATAAGAAGCTGGAGTGTTGCAAGGGTTAACGAGCCTTGGGTCACAAATTGGACAGCAGATTAACCTTCGCTATGGGGAAACATCGCTATACGGATCAAAAAAACCCATTGGGTTTCCAAATGGGCCCAAAACCCACCGTTCTGCAATGTTTCCCCATGTTGTCGTGGCCATTTTGGGTGTTCTGGTCGCCATTTTGGGTCTCTCCGGCGGCCATTTTGGGAGTTCCAGTGGCCATTTTGGGTGAGGTCATGTGGCCTGACTGACCTTTCTCAGCATCAGTGATTTTCAGCACGACTGGGTGTATCTTCTTGTGTGAGAAGTAAGATTATTTGTCTCTCAACTGACCTGCGCAGAGTTCACTGTCTCAAGACTGGATGTGTTTACGGTTGTGGACTTATTAGAGGTGAAATTTTAATAATATACATCTGGTTTAAGTTGCTGTAAATAGCCCTATTTTTGTACCTAGCTTCTTTAAAACTGCACGATGTCTTGGAGATTGTTTCCTGATCCAAAAGCAGCAGAAAAAAAGATAGTTGAACTATTTTTTAAAAAGCAATTGATTTTAAATCAGGAAAGTTATTTTAGAGAAAACTCTGTATGGGGGGAAATTGCATGTTTGCTATCTGCAAATAATATAGCAACAAGAAAGTGGCTTTATAATATTTGGCATGAAGACCGACGAAAATTGCGTACTAGAGCCTTACAGTTTACCTTAGATGTTTCAACTTATGATGAAATTACCAAAGTTGAGAGTATTGATCAAAGTAGTCAATCAAAATATAGTAATGATTCACCCTTACTTATGGATGCAGAAGCAGAGGATGAGCAACTGTATTGTTTATGTAAACAAAAAAACAACCCTGATGAACCTTATGCACAATGCAGTCAGTGTAAAGACTGGTTTCACCCACTGTGTGTTGGCTACAAAAATATCACTGACATCCAGGTCATTTCACCATGGTTGTGTCCTCTCTGTAAGCCAAAAAAACAAAAAAAAATTAAAAGAATTAAAAAAGCATCTCCAAGAAAAATACTGGACATTTATGACATTAAAACAACTTCTGTAGAAACTGAACAAACCGAAGCTGAAGTTGATATCAATGTAACTAAAAAATCTGATAAGGTTGTATACGTTTCAGTAATAAAAGAGAACAGAATTTTGTCCTTAGAAAATGATCAAAAACTAACTGAATCAATGCAATTACAGCTGGAGGAGGAATGCAGTGATAGAAATAGTGCAATTCCTCAAGAAAAATCATTGTTACACAACATTTTCCAAAAAGACACTATTCAATACATGATTAAAGCTGATCTACAAAATTCTACAAAAGAATTCATTACTGAAACATGTCCATCCAAATTCTCAATTTCTCTATCAATCGAGGAATGGAACAAAATAAAACCAGAACACAGGACGGGTTATCGTGTTCTAAAAAGTGGTTGGACCGACACAATATGCAATAAAATAAAGAAAATTAATAAGTTCTGTGTTATAACTTTCAAATACAATCGAGTGCGACAATCTCATTCCAGAAAAAGAAATTGTGTATACTGGCGTGCTAGGGGACAGTGCAAGTTTCGTGGATGTACGGAGTTCAATGTTACACTACCCCAAAAACCTAGTAAAAAACATTGTCAAGTGTTAATGTCAGTAGAGGTTAATGGTTCAATAAATCATAATCGAACTGAATCATTCAAAAGGCATACACGTGGGGAAGAGAGGGATAAACTGAAAGCACAGCTAAGAGAAATGAGACCAATGTTACTGCACACCAAGAAGATGGCTAATGCTGATACTGAACAGTTAATTGCAGGAAACATGGATGAAATCAAATCAATTGATGTGCTTCAGAAAATATCAAGTGAAAACAACCTTCAGAATAGGCTTGACACAAATGAATACTTGAATTGTTTGTTAGTCCAAAAAAAAATGGATGAAAAAGAATTAAATCTGATTGCCACAAAGCATGCTTACATACAGCACATAGGGATGAGCCCGTTTGTTATCCATATGTATTCTGAATCACAGTTGCATATGTTGAAGGATTTGCAGGCTGCAGGTCAATGTTTCCTATATCTAGATGCAACTGGCTCTGTAGTAATGAAACCAAAAAACATACAAAATAAATTTTTATATTATACACTTTGTATTTCGTTGACCAGTGAAACAAGGTCCACCATCCCTGTGGCAGAAATGTTGTCCTCCGATCAAAGCACACCAACTATTCAACATTGGCTATCTTGTTTATGTCGAGACTTTTTTAAAGTATGCAAAAGAAAGCTTAGTCCACAAAAGGTTGAGATAGATTTTAGCTGGGCTCTGATTCATGCAGCAACACAGACTTTCAATCAGAATAACATCATGGACTATCTAAAGAAATGTCTTCTTGTTTGTGAAGGAAAAATATTGTGCAATTTTACAATTCTGCATATATGTGCTGCACATATGATGAAACTTATCAGCATCAAGCTCTCAAAAATTAAGGCAAGCAAAGCTACAAAACAATTTTTTCTTTACTCATTTGCATTACTACAGAATGCAGGTAGTCTCAGTGAAATTGAAATTCAACTATTACGCATGACATATGTTTTCACAGTGAAAAAAGGAACTAATGCCTACAAGACACACATTGCAGAATTGAATGAGGCAATCAACATTCAGAAAATAGAAGTGATGGAAAACATTACAGATAGTACAACTGAAGATGTATTGGATAATGACCCCAATGAAGAATGGAACATCAAGAGGGGTTCCCCATTTTCAAAGAAATTTTCTAAATTGTTCACACAAACAAAAACAAAAGCAAATGATGATGATGATGATGATGCAACAACAACTGGTAATTTACTACACTGTCCCGCATTAATAACTCTGCTTCAGTCATACACTGCAACCATCCCATTATGGAGTGGATTAATGTTGAAAAATCTCAGTCTTCTCAAAACCCGGGACACTAATGCAACAGTTGAAAATTGGTTTAGGACTACAAAGAAGGTCGTTTTAAATGATAGACTTCATCGAAGGCCAGGAGATTTTCTACAATTAATGTATGAGTTTTTGCAGGGAAGAATGAGAGAAGTTGGTTTACAGTTTTTCAAATCTGCACAAAACTTAGAGAATGAAAAATATTACTTTGATAAACCTCAAGAGGAACATCTCACTCAGTTAGAAAAGTGGCAGAAAAGAAAAAAGGAAGGTAAAAGTAAACAGGCCAAATACTACCAGCCACCCACACCAAAATCTACAAAACTGTTGACTCAGTCAAATTGTCCACCTTGGTCTGGGAAAGGAAAACTTGGGAAAAAGACTATTATCCTACGCAACACATGTACTATTGACAATTTGCTATTTATAATTCATATGGCAATAAGAAAATATGATTGGATCTTAAAAGAACTAGATAGTCTGAAAACAGAGGATTTAAGTATCGCAATCTTTCTAAAAGTCCATCAGCATTTTCTGAGCAAAGATTGGATAAAAGGAAAAATTGAATGGTTAAAGCACCTAAATAGATTTGAAGGCCGAACTGTGTGGGATGCATATGGAAGTGAAGAAGATTTTGTTGTATGTCGTCTAAATTATCTGCTTACAACCACAGTTGAGTCTATCTGCAATGGTCCTTTTTGCCCTGATCCAGTTACCGTAAGATCCTCCAATCTGATTGAAATTTGGTAAGAAGGCTTTACTTGTTTTTAAATGTGTGTTTGTGGTATGATTTGGTGACAGTAATAATGTTGAAATTGATCATGTCGACATAGCCACAATGTTAAAATTTACCATATTAACTATTTACATGAAGAAAGTTATAAAATGTTGACATATTAAAATGTCAATATAATATCCTTGGTGACCCAGTGGTGACACATCTGCTCCTTGTGGTTGTAGTAACTTGACCACAACAGCCATATGAGTGTGACTTAAATTGCAGTTCCACTGGCTTATGAATAATTGGTTCTACATGTGCAGTGCACTCAGGTCCTTTGGGCCCAACCTGCATACATTTTTACTTACCCTCTGATCCTCCATTAGGACCCCTTCTCTGGCCTGCAGCACTGAGTTACTATCTGAGCTCTGAGGGCACAAACTGTAATTCTCATGCTAAAATTGCTGGGAAAATGCCATGGTGGCCATTTTCCAAGTGTTTTATGTAGATATAGGAAATGACAGATATACAGTGGTGCCCCGTATAGCGAGGTTAATCCGTTCCGGATTAACCTTCGCTATACGAAAACATCGCTGTGCGGGTAAGGAAAACCTATTGGAACGCATTAAACTTAGTTTAATGCGTTCCAATAAGCTTTGAAACTTACCCCTCCAGCGATGTTTTCACCTCTGGCGGCCATTTTGGAGCCGCCGATCAGCTGATCGGTGGCTCCAAAATGGCCGCTGGATGACCCGAAATGGCCCCTATCAGCGTTTTCGCGCCCTCCCCTTGCTTACTGATCGGCGGCTCCAAAATGGCCGCCGGAGCCCCAATCATCGCAAAGCGAGTGCGGCGATTGGGGCTGATCCGTATAGCGATCCCCAAAAAGGGATCGCTATACGGATTTTTCGTTAAACGGTGCACTCGTTAAGCGAGGCACCACTGTAATAGATATAACAGATTATGTGAACAGTCAAACTTAAGTAACTGAGCCATATGAATATTTTCTCTGTATGATTTCATTTAAATAGAAAATGGGATACTTTATATTATTTCATGAAATCTATCATATATAGAGAGATCTGGGACACTGTGTTTACATGCTATTGATAAAGCTTGAGGGTATGTTCACACATTGCGGGTCCACAGAAGTAGATCTGCATGGAAAAATCTGCATCAAAAGTTGCGGATCCTGTTGCAAATTTATTGCAGATTTGAAATCTGCAATAAATTCGCTGAAAAACCAGCACCATTTGATGCAGATTTTTCTGTGCAGATCTACTTCTGTGGACCCACTGTGGGTGACCAGCAGGTGACTCACAATGTATGAACATACCCTTAATGTGGTAACCCAGGAAAATGCATCAATCTATACCACTGTGCAGATTTATGCCACTAGAACACTATAATACAGACTCAGTACTTATGCATCTTTCAGGCCCCCTAGGGTACTTGGCCACTAGGGGGGCGCAATCACTCGAACAGCATTCAGCCATAGAAGTCTATGGCTGAATCCTGTACTATACAGCATTTCCTATTACGCCGGCGGGTGATGCCTGTGATTGACAGCCATCACCCGTCGTGTATTCGCTCTATAAGACCCATGCACTCCCCCCTCCTTTTGGGGGGGAGTGCGTCTTATGGAGCGAAAAATACAGTACTTCCTAAATGGGTAAATGATATGTAATATATTTTATGTATAAAACATTTTCGGTAGAAGTAATTAATAAAGTAAACTGCCCCAATCATTTTCAAGAAAAATGCCAATAATATTCCAAACAATCATTATTCAATAAATATATAGATTTTAAACTGTAGCCATAATTTTTTTAGCAGTAACATTATGATGTCTTTTCCACAGTTGTGAAGACCTTCGGAACATCCAGACTGTACTTAACACTTGGACAGATGGATATGTAGGAAACTGCAAAAGAAAACGGTAAAGAAAAAAATTGTACATTGAAAGTGACATTTTCATTATTGTGTTTTAAGGCAAATTGTTTGCAAATATTAACCACATACTTACTCTACAAAGATATGCACAGTCTGTAATGTATTTATATTCTTCTGGAGTTATGACCTCCATAAGTTATCACAGACAGTATTCCACATAAGCTCATACCTATAACCTATACAGTGATAAATGTATGATGTGATAAATGGACATTTAAAAAAAAACACAGAATAACAGGATGAGCTGGAGAGTAAATCCTTAATTAGTTTACAGATAAGCAGTGTGAACGTTTTATTGTTTCTGGATTGATGTGAGTCCAGAGACCTGATGCCCCCACTATCCCTGCGCATTGGATCGGAGCTGGGGGGACAGATTCAGTCCTGTGTTCAGGGTGCCAAACTTTGTCATAAATTTTTATTCCCTGACCCTCCTGTCTCTTTGTGATTTAAAATTTCCTTTTAATATAATCACCTTTATAAGATCTTCATTGTGTCCTGGGCTGCAGAAATGTTTTGCCACAGGAAAATGTGTCTTTTTCTCATTTATTCTGTGGTGATGGGACCTCATATATGTGTTTCTTCAGATGCCTTGTTATATCATGGATAATGAAGAGATTTGAGAAGTCTGAAAAGCTTGCTATTTAACATAATTTCTTTTATTTTTGTTGGACATTACAAGGTATCCTATCTGCAAGATTGCTATATTGTTTTTATCACCAAACAATTAAACTTTGATGTGAGCCAGTGTCAAAAAACTCACTAAAGCTGCCCATACACTTGTGAGATATCTGGTACAATAATATAATTTCGATGTATCTGTACCATTTATCTCATGTAAAAAGTGCAAATTTTACATGCCCCACGTACAATTACGATTGAATGTCTCATCTCAAGATCTTGTCTGCTGTAGAGAAGATTTTGATTCCTCACGTGCAATTCTGTAAAATTTTATGAAGATAATATATTTCTTATTGTATGTACAAAAAAGTGAAATCATGCACCAGGACTGCAGGGGGCTGCCGGGGAGTCCAACGGAAATCTGGAGATAAATCTCATGTAATTTCCCACCTCACAAGTGTATGGTCAGCTTAAGGTCTGTACAAGATCCATCTACAACCTCCCCCCCCCCTTTATCTGTTACTTTAACCAAAATCAGAAAAGTCACTAAGATTATTGTGACATGATCTCCCACCAGTAAATCCATGCTGCTTTGGATCATATAAATTGCTATATTAAGATAGTCTGGAATTTCTACTTTTAACAGGGTTTCCATACTAATAATGTAAGGGTCACAGGTTGCCAGCTTCTTTCCTACATTAAGTTTTATGAAGAGGGACTACTAGTTAATTTTTTTAGTTAAATATTATTGTTGACAACAAGCGTATTAAAGATATATATTAAGCAGAATCCATATACAAGAAAATGTTATATTATAAATATATTTTATGTTACCAGCGGAACAATTTCTTGTGATGGCATAAGAAAGTTTTCAAGAAGAGAATTCAGACATGGTTTTCCTTGCATATTGTTTGTTACTGTTGTGAAAACACCAACAGATGATCCTTTGACGTGTCCCTCAAGCTATACTGCACTTCCATCTATTGTTAACGTTTCCGGAAAAAGGTAAGTTACTGTTTACATTGTATAGATTAGTATTCCTTTACATTTGTATTTTATTTGAATGGCTTTGTAAAATTTCCAATTCTCATGTAGTTGTTTTAATTCGTGCAGTCTCCATGGTGTTCCTTTAGGGAGGCATCAGTCCTTTAACAAAATGGCCGCTCTTTGATCTTTTGAACATATGTGTGGCAGCATCTTGCAAGGGCGTGCAGTGAGGTCAGTATCTAGTGAGGCACTGGCTGAGGGGGAGAAGAGCTTGCCTGCCCCTCTATCAACCCCAGATTCCCTGTCCCTCTGTCACCCCCAGAGAGAAAATACTCACTGTTAGAGACATGCAGTCAATTACTGCTGGCCATAGGCTCCTGCTGGCTCCTTTCAGCCAGCCCTAGAGGGCAAAGTGATGATGTGGTGAGCTGTGATTGCCATCTTACACACAGAGGCATAATAAGTGCCTCCTGACATTAATTATAAGACTTATACACTGCAGTACACACAGGAATCAGCACTGCAAAAAGGCTCATTCTTAATCCAAAATGACGGGGAGGCCCTGCCTCACCTGCTTCCCCTGACTGCAGGTCCCTAATATCTTGTTACTTTTTTCAAACACCACAGTGTGTCACAGATGCACTTAGCTCTAAGAGACATGCATTATTTGTAGGACAAGGGCCATCTTAACATCTGGATACACTGGGCAGCTTCCTCTGAATGCCCCTGAAATCTCTTGGATGGCAGGTAGAGAATGCCGCTAGCATGTTAACATGTGTCCTGCAGCAGAGATGTGGCCACTTGCTAGCATTCGGGCCACGCAGCAGGGAATAGATCAGCAGCCTATACCAGAGCATCTACTCTCCCATGTTCTTAATACTCCCCCTCTTCATTCCTATGGACCACAAGATAACACCAGCTGCCTTTCACATCTGTACTACACCTACAACTGCTGCAGAAAAATGACATCATGATGCTGCCACCTGGGATCTCAAAGGCACTCTGTATCCTCTAAAAGCCAAACATGTGCATAGAAGGAAGAAAACCCTGCAGGTATCTCAAAGACCACTAATACAATAGATTCTGTGACTTCACTGAGGTCTAGGCCATGCAATGGTCAGCATCCATATACAGTAATTCCAGCTAGAGTTGGGAAAATTGCAAAATAAATATGATGAAAAAAGTAATAGAAAAAGAGCATGTGTGACTAAGAGAGAAAAGGCATAACACGCACATGTGCACAAACACTCAGCTATGCACAGGGCAGTTTTCAAGGGCTTAAAAATCAGTTTACAGTAGATAAAAAAATTCTTTAATATATGGAACTGCAGGGTTCTATATAACCATTTGTGTATTAAAATTTTTATAGATACCTGTCGTGTGATGGGTATTGTTTGCAACATATTAGCTATTCTGTCCTATTTTTCAATTTTGCCTTAGGGTTTAGAAAATTATTATAAATAAATATTATGTAATATCAGATATATAAACAATCACAATATTCACATCAATAAACTGCACATGTGCCTCACTCACATGGTGCATGCACCAAGGTACTTTTTCAAAGCTGCTTGAACTGAGGATGTTATTGCAGTTTTGTGAGATGTAATGGGGAGTGGAATAAAAAAACAGATGTATCTCAACTGTTATCGGGTCATGTCTCTGCCAACATTTGCCTAAAAAGCTAAAAAGTCCCCATACAACATTGGAGATATCATACATTCTGTAGTTATTACGGTAGGTACAATGAAAATATTGGAAAAAATACCTCCCAACATTCTTGCCACCAAAATCAAGACACTTCCACCGAAATGGTGGTGTGGCCACAGTAAAAGTGTGTGTGACCATGGTCAAATGGGGCATGGCTATGTGGAAATGCCACAATTATGAGCCACACAGAGACCCTTATGTGCAAGTGCAAAGCATCTATTCACCAGGGTCACTGCAGCCTCTCAACTGCCTCACCACTGTGTCCCGCTAATGGGACAGCAGGACAGTTTAGGAGGTATGGAATAAAGATTTTTTATTATTATTATTATTATTATTATTATTATTATTATTATTATTATTATTATTATTATTATTATTATTATTATTATTGTTGTTGTTGTTGTTGTTGTTGTTGTTGTTGTTGTTGTTGTTGTTGTTGTTGTTTTGTTGTTGTTGTTGTTGTTGTTGTTGTTGTTTTGTTGTTGTTGTTGTTGTTGTTATTATTATTATTATTATTATTATTATTATTATTATTATTATTATTATTATTATTATTATTATTATTATTATTATTATTATTATTATTATTTATGTGTTATTATTTATTAACACCAGCTCAAAAATTGATAAAAACAACAATTTCATCAATATGTGGCAATACAAATATCAGTAAAGTTTAAACTATTAAATATGTAAAGACATATTCTAAAACTATAATATATCTTCCCTACATAGGTACAAACCAGTAGCAGTAACCTACAATGTAGGAGAACATTTTGTTTGCTTCTTCAACCTAACAGCTGATGATTTATGGCACTACTATGATGGGATAAAAGAATTTAAACATCCTGGAAAAGGAATTCAAGTTGCCACCACAGAGCTTACAGAAGAAGTTCTTGTACCAGGAGTCACTGTAGGTCATGTAATCATGATTTGTCTCAAGGATTCTTAATTGAATATTGTGCAGGTAAATTGATATTGGTGGATTTATTTTTTGGGGGGTCTAATCCAGCCCTTCCCAAATTTGACTAATTTTTGCAGACTGTGAATGTGTACATAATTTAGATTGCGATGGCTCCAGTCAATGTTTTTTTTATTTTTGGGTGGCAACAGCAGCTGCTAACATTAGCAGCTCCGTTGCCTAGAATATAGCAATTGATTCAGTACAAATCTGAATTTGGCCCTATGAATGCCCCTTTATCTAGTATGCTGCAACTTTTACACATACCTCAAATATGACAGCTCTGTCTTAAGTCTTTAGCTCCTAAGGAGTGACTTGGTGACAACCACTTTGGCACTGGGGAAAACGGTGTGGCCTCGTGACAAGGGGGGTGCAGCATTGGGAACAAACCCCTGTTTTCACTCCTGCAATATTACAGTGCAGCGCTCCGCTCCTGTCACTGAGGAGCTGGCATTTTAGTGTCTTGCAGGGTAATACTAATAAGCGTCCTGTACCCCCTAGTGATGCAACTGACCCACAGCATGTCTGTATTGTTTGATGCATGCTATTTGCTCAAGCCCAAAAGCCCAAATGGGTAGTTAATCTTTAAAAATGTTTTACATGTCCATGATAAAGAAAAAATATCAAACCATTGGACTCTATAAATAGTCAATAATTTAAAAACCAACATCCTCATATTTGTAAAACAACATGTCTTAAAATTGTTTTCTCTTGTACAATCCAACACACTGTTATGGTTCATATGGATAAAAGATTTTGAAAGTTCATATTCAATATTTTTAATTTGTAGGAACCTACAATACTAAATGACATGATGGCTGCACAGAAATGGGTGGAAGACCATAAACATACTTTTGCAGGTCAAGTTTTTATACCATCACTACTATCAATGACAAAATCCGACGCCGAAGAATGCATTAAAAATACCAGAATGATCAGAATTTGGATAATGAGATGGATGACTATCATGAGCATTTTGTTTTCACTTTCACAGAGAGAGATGATATGGAAAAATTTCTTAGAGCAACAAGAGACAAAACAAAACAAAAACTACTTGTACATACCACATTAAAGGGGTAATTCAATCAGCCCTATTAATTTACCATCTGTTAACATATTCAATCCACCCCAGAAACAGGATATTATTCAAAGATAACTGCAGCTGGCTGCATTTGGTTCTAACGTAATTGTTTTGAGTGAACAAAGTTTTAGTAAATTAGTCAGTTTCTTATTCAATTTTGATATATTATTGTAAATAGATATTCTTGTTTTGTATAGAATTATTAAACAATCTCATTTATACATTTTTGTGCTCCATTAATATATTAAAGTTTTTTCAGTTATCAGTGACTCTATGACGTAAAAGGTAGACATATTATCAGCGCTTGAAAGATTCAGCAAAAACGGAAAATCAACAATAAAATTATCGTCACTATGAGAATAAAGAAGTTGACCATGACTTGTTAATCCTTCCAACACTCCAGCTTCTTATTCAAAATAGTAAAATATGCAGCGGTGCCCACTTTGCCAGCCCATTCTGTGCACAAAACGGCGTTGGGCAATGCAAAATACAAGTGGGTCATGTGTACGAGAGCCCCCTCTGTCGGTTTCTGGTGTGAAAGTTATTGCCCAAGGCTCGTTAGCCCTTGCAGAACCCCAGCTTCTTATTCAAAATGCTAAAATATGCAGCGGTGCCCACTTTGCCAGCCTATTCCGTGCCCAAAACGGCGTTGGGCAATGCAAAATACAATTGGGTCATGTGTACGTGACGCCCCTCTGTCGGTTTCTGGTGTGAAAGTTATTGCCCAAGGCTCGTTAACCCTTGTAACACTCCAGCTTCTTATTCAAAATGTCAAAATATGCAGCGGTGCCCACTTTGCCAGCCCATTCCGTGCCCAAAACGGCGTTGGGCAATGCAAAATACAATTGGGTCATGTGTACGTGAGCCCCCTCTGTCGGTTTCTGGTGTGAAAGTTATTGCCCAAGGCTCATTAACCCTTGAGTAACCCCAGCTTCTTATTCAAAATGTCAAAATATGCAGCGGTGCCCACTTTGCCAGCCTATTCCGTGCCCAAAACGGCGTTGGGCAAAGCAAAAAAAAAGTGGGTCATGTGTACGTGAGCCCCCTCTGTCGGTTTCTGGTGTGAAAGTTATTGCCCAAGGCTCATTAGCCCTTGCAGAACCCCAGCTTCTTATTCAAAATGCTAAAATATGCAGCGGTGCCCACTTTGCCAGCCTATTCCGTGCCCAAAACGGCGTTGGGCAATGCAAAATACAATTGGGTCATGTGTACGTGACGCCCCTCTGTCGGTTTCTGGTGTGAAAGTTATTGCCCAAGGCTCGTTAACCCTTGAGTAACCCCAGCTTCTTATTCAAAATGCTAAAATATGCAGCGGTGCCCACTTTGCCAGCCTATTCCGTGCCCAAAACGGCGTTGGGCAATGCAAAATACAGTTGGGTCATGTGTACGTGACGCTCCTCTGTCGGTTTCTGGTGTGAAAGTTATTGCCCAAGGCTCGTTATCCCTTGCAACACTCCAGCTTCTTATTCAAAATGGCAAAATATGCAGCGGTGCCCACTTTGCCAGCCCATTCCGTGCCCAAAACGGCATTGGGCAATGCAAAATACAATTGGGTCATGTGTACGTGAGCCCCCTCTGTCGGTTTCTGGTGTGAAAGTTATTGCCCAAGGCTCATTAGCCCTTGCAGAACCCCAGCTTCTTATTCAAAATGCTAAAATATGCAGCGGTGCCCACTTTGCCAGCCTATTCCGTGCCCAAAACGGCGTTGGGCAATGCAAAATACAAGTGGGTCATGTGTACGTGAGCCCCCTCTGTCGGTTTCTGGTGTGAAAGTTATTGCCCAAGGCTCATTAGCCCTTGCAACACTCCAGCTTCTTATTCAAAATGCTAAAATATGCAGCGGTGCCCACTTTGCCAGCCTATTCCGTGCCCAAAACGGCGTTGGGCAATGCAAAATATAATTGGGTCATGTGTACGTGACGCCCCTCTGTCGGTTTCTGGTGTGAAAGTTATTGCCCAAGGCTCGTTAACCCTTGAGTAACCCCAGCTTCTTATTCAAAATGCTAAAATATGCAGCGGTGCCCACTTTGCCAGCCTATTCCGTGCCCAAAATGGCGTTGGGCAATGCAAAATACAAGTGGGTCATGTGTACGTGAGCCCCCTCTGTCGGTTTCTGGTGTGAAAGTTATTGCCCAAGGCTCATTAGCCCTTGCAGAACCCCAGCTTCTTATTCAAAATGCTAAAATATGCAGCGGTGCCCACTTTGCCAGCCTATTCCGTGCCCAAAACGGCGTTGGGCAATGCAAAATACAATTGGGTCATGTGTACGTGACGCCCCTCTGTCGGTTTCTGGTGTGAAAGTTATTGCCCAAGGCTCGTTAACCCTTGAGTAACCCCAGCTTCTTATTCAAAATGCTAAAATATGCAGCGGTGCCCACTTTGCCAGCCTATTCCGTGCCCAAAACGGCGTTGGGCAATGCAAAATACAGTTGGGTCATGTGTACGTGACGCTCCTCTGTCGGTTTCTGGTGTGAAAGTTATTGCCCAAGGCTCGTTATCCCTTGCAACACTCCAGCTTCTTATTCAAAATGGCAAAATATGCAGCGGTGCCCACTTTGCCAGCCCATTCCGTGCCCAAAACGGCGTTGGGCAATGCAAAATACAGTTGGGTCATGTGTACGTGACGCTCCTCTGTCGGTTTCTGGTGTGAAAGTTATTGCCCAAGGCTCGTTATCCCTTGCAACACTCCAGCTTCTTATTCAAAATGGCAAAATATGCAGCGGTGCCCACTTTGCCAGCCCATTCCGTGCCCAAAACGGCATTGGGCAATGCAAAATACAGTTGGGTCATGTGTACGTGAGCCCCCTCTGTCGGTTTCTGGTGTGAAAGTTATTGCCCAAGGCTCATTAGCCCTTGCAGAACCCCAGCTTCTTATTCAAAATGCTAAAATATGCAGCGGTTCCCACTTTGCCAGCCCATTCCGTGCCCACAACGGCGTTGGGCAATGCAAAATACAGTTGGGTCATGTGTACGTGACGCCCCTCTGTCGGTTTCTGGTGTGAAAGTTATTGCCCAAGGCTCGTTAACCCTTGCAACACTCCAGCTTCTTATTCAAAATGTCAAAATATGCAGCGGTGCCCACTTTGCCAGCCCATTCCGTGCCCAAAACGGCGTTGGGCAATGCAAAATACAATTGGGTCATGTGTACGTGAGCCCCCTCTGTCGGTTTCTGGTGTGAAAGTTATTGCCCAAGGCTCATTAACCCTTGAGTAACCCCAGCTTCTTATTCAAAATGTCAAAATATGCAGCGGTGCCCACTTTGCCAGCCTATTCCGTGCCCAAAACGGCGTTGGGCAAAGCAAAAAAAAAGTGGGTCATGTGTACGTGAGCCCCCTCTGTCGGTTTCTGGTGTGAAAGTTATTGCCCAAGGCTCGTTAACCCTTGCAACACTCCAGCTTCTTATTCAAAATGCTAAAATATGCAGCGGTGCCCACTTTGCCAGCCCATTCCGTGCCCAAAACGGCGTTGGGCAATGCAAAATACAATTGGGTCATGTGTACGTGAGCCCCCTCTGTCGGTTTCTGGTGTGAAAATTATTGCCCAAGGCTCATTAGCCCTTGCAGAACCCCAGCTTCTTATTCAAAATGCTAAAATATGCAGCGGTGCCCACTTTGCCAGCCCATTCCGTGCCCAAAACGGCGTTGGGCAATGCAAAATACAATTGGGTCATGTGTACGTGAGCCCCCTCTGTCGGTTTCTGGTGTGAAAGTTATTGCCCAAGGCTCATTAACCCTTGAGTAACCCCAGCTTCTTATTCAAAATGGCAAAATATGCAGCGGTGCCCACTTTGCCAGCCTATTCCGTGCCCAAAACGGCGTTGGGCAATGCAAAATACAATTGGGTCATGTGTACGTGAGCCCCCTCTGTCGGTTTCTGGTGTGAAAGTTATTGCCCAAGGCTCGTTATCCTTTGCAACACTCCAGCTTCTTATTCAAAATGGCAAAATATGCAGCGGTGCCCGCTTTGCCAGCCCATTCCGTGCCCAAAACGGCGTTGGGCAATGCAAAATACAAGTGGGTCATATGTACGTGAGCCCCCTCTGTCGGTTTCTGGTGTGAAAGTTATTGCCCAAGGCTCGTTAACCCTTGAGTAACCCCAGCTTCTTATTCAAAATGGCAAAATATGCAGCGGTGCCCACTTTGCCAGCCTATTCCGTGCCCAAAACGGCGTTGGGCAATGCAAAATACAATTGGGTCATGTGTACGTGACGCCCCTCTGTCGGTTTCTGGTGTGAAAGTTATTGCCCAAGGCTCGTTAACCCTTGCAACACTCCAGCTTCTTATTCAAAATGCTAAAATATGCAGCGGTGCCCACTTTGCCAGCCCATTCCGTGCCCAAAACGGCGTTGGGCAATGCAAAATACAATTGGGTCATGTGTACGTGAGCCCCCTCTGTCGGTTTCTGGTGTGAAAGTTATTGCCCAAGGCTCATTAGCCCTTGCAGAACCCCAGCTTCTTATTCAAAATGCTAAAATATGCAGCGGTGCCCACTTTGCCAGCCTATTCCGTGCCCAAAACGGCGTTGGGCAATGCAAAATACAATTGGGTCATGTGTACGTGACGCCCCTCTGTCGGTTTCTGGTGTGAAAGTTATTGCCCAAGGCTCGTTAACCCTTGAGTAACCCCAGCTTCTTATTCAAAATGCTAAAATATGCAGCGGTGCCCACTTTGCCAGCCTATTCCGTGCCCAAAACGGCGTTGGGCAATGCAAAATACAATTGGGTCATGTGTACGTGAGCCCCCTCTGTCGGTTTCTGGTGTGAAAGTTATTGCCCAAAGCTCGTTAGCCCTTGCAGAACCCCAGCTTCTTATTCAAAATGCTAAAATATGCAGCGGTGCCCACTTTGCCAGCCTATTCCGTGCCCAAAACGGCGTTGGGCAATGCAAAATACAATTGGGTCATGTGTACGTGAGCCCCCTCTGTCGGTTTCTGGTGTGAAAGTTATTGCCCAAGGCTCGTTAACCCTTGAGTAACCCCAGCTTCTTATTCAAAATGCTAAAATATGCAGCGGTGCCCACTTTGCCAGCCTATTCCGTGCCCAAAACGGCGTTGGGCAATGCAAAATACAATTGGGTCATGTGTACGTGAGCCCCCTCTGTCGGTTTCTGGTGTGAAAGTTATTGCCCAAGGCTCGTTAACCCTTGAGTAACCCCAGCTTCTTATTCAAAATGCTAAAATATGCAGCGGTGCCCACTTTGCCAGCCTATTCCGTGCCCAAAACGGCGTTGGGCAATGCAAAATACAATTGGGTCATGTATACGTGAGCCCCCTCTGTCGGTTTCTGGTGTGAAAGTTATTGCCCAAGGCTCGTTAACCCTTGAGTAACCCCAGCTTCTTATTCAAAATGCTAAAATATGCAGCGGTGCCCACTTTGCCAGCCTATTCCGTGCCCAAAACGGCGTTGGGCAATGCAAAATACAATTGGGTCATGTGTACGTGAGCCCCCTCTGTCGGTTTCTGGTGTGAAAGTTATTGCCCAAGGCTCATTAGCCCTTGCAGAACCCCAGCTTCTTATTCAAAATGCTAAAATATGCAGCGGTGCCCACTTTGCCAGCCTATTCCGTGCCCAAAACGGCGTTGGGCAATGCAAAATACAATTGGGTCATGTGTACGTGACGCCCCTCTGTCGGTTTCTGGTGTGAAAGTTATTGCCCAAGGCTCGTTAACCCTTGAGTAACCCCAGCTTCTTATTCAAAATGCTAAAATATGCAGCGGTGCCCACTTTGCCAGCCTATTCCGTGCCCAAAACGGCGTTGGGCAATGCAAAATACAATTGGGTCATGTGTACGTGAGCCCCCTCTGTCGGTTTCTGGTGTGAAAGTTATTGCCCAAAGCTCGTTAGCCCTTGCAGAACCCCAGCTTCTTATTCAAAATGCTAAAATATGCAGCGGTGCCCACTTTGCCAGCCTATTCCGTGCCCAAAACGGCGTTGGGCAATGCAAAATACAATTGGGTCATGTGTACGTGAGCCCCCTCTGTCGGTTTCTGGTGTGAAAGTTATTGCCCAAGGCTCGTTAACCCTTGAGTAACCCCAGCTTCTTATTCAAAATGCTAAAATATGCAGCGGTGCCCACTTTGCCAGCCTATTCCGTGCCCAAAACGGCGTTGGGCAATGCAAAATACAATTGGGTCATGTGTACGTGAGCCCCCTCTGTCGGTTTCTGGTGTGAAAGTTATTGCCCAAGGCTCGTTAACCCTTGAGTAACCCCAGCTTCTTATTCAAAATGGCAAAATATGCAGCGGTGCCCACTTTGCCAGCCTATTCCGTGCCCAAAACGGCGTTGGGCAATGCAAAATACAATTGGGTCATGTATACGTGAGCCCCCTCTGTCGGTTTCTGGTGTGAAAGTTATTGCCCAAGGCTCGTTAACCCTTGAGTAACCCCAGCTTCTTATTCAAAATGCTAAAATATGCAGCGGTGCCCACTTTGCCAGCCTATTCCGTGCCCAAAACGGCGTTGGGCAATGCAAAATACAATTGGGTCACGTGTACGTGACGCCCCTCTGTCGGTTTCTGGTGTGAAAGTTATTGCCCAAGGCTCGTTAGCCCTTGCAGAACCCCAGCTTCTTATTCAAAATGCTAAAATATGCAGCGGTGCCCACTTTGCCAGCCTATTCCGTGCCCAAAACAGCATTGGGCCAGGCAAAATACTATTGCAATTTGTGTTAGAGTTATGATTTATTATTAATACCCTGATATTTGAGTGATCCAACTTGGTTTAATGGTTTAAATACAACATGTTCTGAATAAGAAGCTGGGACACGAATAAGAAGTGAATAAGAAGCTGGATGTCGAATAAGAAGTGAATAAGAAGCTGGCCGAATAAGAAGCTAACTTCAGCCTCGTCTGGGCAAGAGCCACCCGCCCGCCCGGCTGGCTGGCTGGCGGTCGGGCGTGCACGCGCCGTGCGCGCGCTCTCCGGGTGAGCGAGTGTGGGAGAGTTCCGCCGGGGCCCGAGCGCGCGCTCCGCCCGTGTGGGAGGCCGCAAGCCGGCGCGCGCTGGGGGCCGCCGGGCTCGTCGGGCCGCCTTTTGCAACCGGAGGTCGGGCGTCGGGATCCCGAGGAAAAGGAAAAAGAGGAGGGGGAGGAGGAGGAAAACCCTTTTGTCTTTTGCCCTCGCCGCCTCCTCGCCAGGCGCGCGCCCGCCCGCCAACAGGCTCGGGGCGGCTAGAACCACGCGCGGCCCGGCGTGTCGCGCGGCTGGGCGCGATGAGAGCCGTGATGGAGGGGATGATGGTGGGGCCCCTTCCTTTGATTTTAGCCCGCACCCTTTCCGGAAAATTAAAAGGGGAGGGAGAACAAAGCGACAAGGAAGACAGCCCCCCTCCTCGCCGCGATCCTAACAAACCAACCTTAAAAAACAAACCCCACGCCACCTTTACTCGAAAGGAAGCCCCTCCCAGGCTTGCGAAGGATCGTCGCTCCCGGGGTCTGCCTCCCCGGCCTCGCGCTCCGCGCCCCCCCTTTTTTTCTCGCTCCCCCCCCCCCGTGAGTGCGTGGGAAAAACAAACCGGGCCCACCTGTTGCCGCCCGCGGGCACGAGACTCCGCTTTCCCCCCCTCCGCCTCCCCCGCTCAGCCGAAGTGCCTTCGCTGGCCGGCAGCGAGGAGGAGGAGGAGGGCTCCGCGGGCCACCCTCTCCGTCCGCGTGCGCGCAGGATGCAGGGCCCACCTGGGCTTGGCGGGAAGGCGACGGCCCCTGGAAGCGAGCGAAGCCCCGTAGCAAGCGCGGATTTGACAGGACTTGACGCGCAGCTCCTTGGCTTGTTGGGGGAAAGAAACTTATACTGTACTGTATTGTTCCCGGTTAATCAAGATGTGTGGGAAAGCGTATAACGGAAGTCACATAGTACTGTGCTGTCCTTATCACCATCATCATCGTGTGCAGTCAAGGTTGTTCTGACTTGGGACAACCCTTTCCAGGTAGAGAGTACTCAGAAGTGGTTCACTATTCCCTTCTCGGGGGAGGGGGGCAGCCTAGGACTGTGCAGCTTGCCCAAGGCCACCCAGGGCTGGCTCTTCTCCCAGGAGGCACTGTGTGGAATCGAACCCCCAACCTCTGGCTTTGCAGCCAAATGCCAAACGACTGAGCTCTTCGGTCACTGGTAGAGTCCTATACAGTAGTGCAGTGAAAAATCGTTCAAGGAGATGTGGAAAGCGTGACTGAAAGGATGTGCAGTAAGAGAAGTTGTTGCACAAATACAGCCGCATGCGTTGGGACTATTTTGGAGAAATTAGAAAAAGGTCAAAAAAGATGAGAAACAACCGGCACAGTAAGTAATGAAAGAAAAAGACCAAGTGGACCTACAGTATTTGGAAGTGTTTCCCAGTGTCACACACACCAGGGCAGGGAGGGCAAATGATGTTTTATGCAGCACATGTATAAAGCGTGGTGTGCTGGCACGAAAGGTGGGAGGCATCATGGTGCCTCGGAAAAGCAGGATGATGGAATTGAGGAGTAGAAGGAGATGGTCTGTGGTAGAGCATATGATCAGTTATGAGAAAGAGGGTTCCCTGGTGATACACCCATTGCTTCTAAACCGTCTCCCGCACTTGAATATTGTGTCGACATTTCCTTGCACATTTCATCACAGATTCTTCCATCAACCCTAGGCAAAATAGTCAGAGACAAGGGATGATGGTGAGAGCTGTTCAGTATGATCCAGGGGGATCACCCTTACTTTAAAGAATGTTATAAGCCTTATAATCCACCCAGGTGCCTCAGTTTTCAGGCGGGACTTTATGTGGGGCAAACGTTCCTTAAGATGATACTGTAGTTCTTGACCTTTGGCTCATCCAGCTGAACCCCACAGCATTTGCCACGCTAGCTGGTGATTGTGGGATTTGACATCCAAAACATCTGGAATTATTAAAGGTTTGAGAATGCCATTTGAAGATAGAAGGGGTCAAAACCAGTATTTTCAACTGAGTCCAAATACAGAATAATAAAAAAATTGAAGCTGGAACAGCTGCCAGCACAATGATGTTCTGTGGTTTTCTTTCTTGATTCCAGACAAGTTAATTTTGCACCAATTAAAACAGCTTGCTGTTCTGTCTACAACCACATCATAATATTAGGCAAAATCCAAAGAAACAAAACAAAGACAAAAGCATATGGCACCTTAAAGACTATTATATTTTAGCGTGTCTAATCGCGCTGGCCACGTGACCACAGAAACTGTCTTCAGACAAAATGCTGGCTCTATGGCTTGGAAACGGGGATGATCACTGCGCCCTGGAGTCGGACACAACTGGACTAAATGTCAAGGGGAACCTTTACCTTTACCTTTGTGGATTATGTCCACTTCTTCAAATATATGGGGGCGGAAATTAAATGCAGAATGAAATAAAGAAATCACAAGTAAAGCATTCATTGGCTGTGTGGTTTATGGACTATGTTTTGTGTTGAGTTGTATTGTAAGCATTCCCGCAGGAGACAGAAATCAGATAACCAAGCCAGAGCGAAATAGGGGGGAACGGGTCTTAGTGGTATCAGTCAGAATCCCAAGTGGGGAAGAAAATATAGAAATAGAAGTAAACGAAGATAGCTGAGGAACTATGGGTGTTGGTGTAGGGAATGTTAACAGTTTTTACCTTTGAGCCTTGTAAGGAGAGATGGGTCTGGTATTTATGAAAGCGAATAGATAACAACATATTACGTTTGGTGATGACTTAAGAAACCTAGGCTTATATTCAATCTATTTTTATGTTTGTCCATCATAATATTAGTTTCACTTGGTCTCAATCTCCATTTTCAGCTTCTGTTTTTCCTGAGCGTTGCCAGCATTCGCTCACATCTTTGGGGGCATGCTGATATCCCTTGTTTCTAGGGATTGGGTTCTGTGCTCTCCTCAAAGGACACGAAGCAAACTGACAGCCTTGGCAAGTGGGAAGAAATTGGGAATGACAATTGACAGCAGTGGGAATGACATGCAAGGGTTGTGTTGTGCATGGCCCGTGACAGGTGTGCGCTAATTAGGAGAACGCCAGCTGGCCTGCTGTGGGGGGACAGAAGAAGAGAGTGGGAAAGGCACCGATCAATTTATACAGCCCTGATATTGGTATAGCCTCTGGTTCTGTGGGGTCAGGCTTTAATATCATTTTAAGGCCACGCCATTAACATCTTGTATGGACTTTGGCGGAACTGAAAGCTATAAAGCAAAACATTAGCCAGCATATGTCTGTCCTTTTGTGTGTGTGTGGCCCCTGACAGTACATCAAACAGAAATATACTCCTATTATATCAGCCTTCCACAACCTGATGTCCTCCAGATCTTTTCTAAACTTTCAAAAAAAATAAATCCAAACAATTTTAAGTGCCCATAAGAAAACCAGGCTTAGAGAGCACTCTGGTTTTAGCTGCCTGTTGGAAACCTAACAGGAATGGGGCCAGTCTGACTTCCATTTGGCAGACAGGACTGCAAATGAGGTGCTACTACTAAGAGAGCCCTGTCTTTTGCGCTCCAACCTGGCCTCTCAAAGGAACAAGCAGGGCACACAACGGAGCCTCTGCTGAAGATATCAAATTGTGGCCAGCCTCGTAAGAGAGAATACTCTTAATATTTATTTATTTATTTGATTTTTTAAATACCGCCCATCTGGCTGCCAAGGCCACTCTGGGCAGTGTACAAGTAGAATGAAACAATAACAACGAGGATAGTCAACAACAGCCAAACCAATATATATATTTCAGAGGACAGCACTCTGTGCTCTTGTGTAGTTGGCTCGGGCCAAAGAGCCCGAAAAACCCACAACAACCATTAGATCCCGGCCATGAAAGCCTTCGCAAATATATTAAAATGTTACTTTTTAGACATATATATATATATATATAAAAGGTACTGTACTAAACAAATTACGCTTCAGAAAATGCATAATAATAAAGTAAAATGAAAAGCATGATGTTAGGTTGGATGTTAATTGTTAAAGGCACTATTCTATCAAGATGTATTCAAATCCCGGAAGGCCTGCCTAAAAAGTAACATTTTAATATATTTGCGAAGGCTTTCATGGCCGGGATCTAATGGTTGTTGTGGGTTTTTCGGGCTCTTTGGCCCGAGCCAACTACACAAGAGCACAGAGTGCTGTCCTCTGAAGATGCCGGCCACAGAGACTCGCAAAACGTTAGGAAGAACAACCCTCAGAACACGGCCAAGGAGCCCGAAAAACCCACAACTAACATTTTAATAGTTTTTAAAAGTTCTCAATGAAAGGGCCAGTAGTAGGATAGTGGTAGCTTTATTCAATCTCAATTTTGACAGGTGCCACGCCCCCTTTTGGGACCCTGGACCGGAAGGGGAGGGACTTCCGGCGCCTAGGCTGGACCCAGGCCCCTTCCGGCGGAAGGGGTGGTCCGAACGGTGACGTCAGGGGTTGTGGGGGTCCCCGTGGGCCTATAGGGGTCTTTCCCTAGAGGCCGGGGTCCCCCGTGACCCTAGGGGTGCCTGAGGATTGGACCCCGAGGGGTTGTGCCACCCCACGACCCCGTAGGCCAATGGGGAGCGGTTGGAGGTCCTTGGCTAGAAAAGGGGTGGTCGTAGACCATGTCTCGGCTTGCCCCAGCCCCCTGCGTGACGTCAGGGATTTCGGGTGGGCCCGTGAGCCTATAGGAGCCTTTTCCTAGAGGCAGGGGTCCCCCGTGACCCTGGGGTGGCCTGAGGATTGGTCCCCGAGGTTGCGTGCCACCCCACGACCCCGTAGACCAATGGGGAGCGGTTGGAGGGCCTTGGCTGGAAAAGGGGTGGTCGTAGGACATGCCCCGGCTTGTCCCTAGGCCCTGCAAGGGTGGGAAAGCCCCGGGGAGTTTGCTGAGAGGCTATAAAAACGTGGTTCGGGGACACTTCTGCGCGCTCTGTCAGCTCTTTGCAAAGGTCCTGCGGTTTTGTAGACATGGCGGAGAAGGAGAACAAAGCTCCGGAGCCCGTCCATAAGCCAGAGGAGCAAAAGGTCACGGCCTGCATGACCCTTTCCAAACCCCGAAAGCGTTACATGAGTTCAGATTCCGACAGTGAAAACGGCCCTCCAGGAGCATTAAAACGGCTTGAAGAACCCGACGGACAGTGTCATCCTAGGAAAACATCATGTTATAATGAGAAAACTTCTGAAACGCAGGTAGGTAACCCCTGGGGTAAGGTGTTGATAGAGGAGCGCTATAGATGTTTATTACGTGTGCTAAAAACCCCTTTTTTGAATTTTTTTTTTTTTTTTAGGAGATGCGGTACTTCCAAGCCGGAGGCTATTCTCTGAAAAAACACAAGGACATGCAAGCCCTTGTAAGGGTCTGTCTTTTTGCAATGCTAAAAGACGCTTTGTCTCAACATCTGATTAAAAACTGTCCAGGATGTCAGGAAGATCTGTGTGGGCAACAAGCACACTTGTGTTTAGGCTGGAACGATGCTGACTATTCCAAGATGTTGAACGAGATATGTTCGAAACTTTGCTATAAAAAAGTTATCCTTGTTATCACCATTACAGCTTTCCAAACTAAGAAGCTCTGCATGACAAATCGAACCTTGATCTACATACACAAGATTATTAAAAGCTTAACAGCTTCTGACGAGTCATATAACTTTTTAAAAAGACTATTGAGGTCGACAGATGAACAATATCTAGACATTGTTAAACGAACACTACAACAAGTATACGATTGTCATTTTTACTGTTGTCCAAACATGCGTGATTGAATAAAAACAAAAACAAAAAATGTATAATTTTTGTAATATACTGATTTGTTTTTAATAAAGAGCATTTATTGTACCATACATTGATCATATTAGTGCTAATGGCTGAGCAGGATGCACGGGAAAAATTACTGCACAATATCTATTACACACCCTCAGCAGCGGGGAGTTTTGGAGGTCTCAAGCCTCTCTTTAGGGAGGCCAAAAAACAGGTCAAAACCTTGAAGCTCGGAGATGTTTCACGATGGCTGTCTGATCAGGATGCCTATACGTTGCATAGACCTGCTAGAATTCATTTTAAAAGAAATAAGACCGTGGTTTCCAAAGTAGATGCTCAATGGCAGGCAGATTTGGTTGATATGCAACAATATGCCCGGCACAACAATGGTTACAAGTATATTCTGGTCTGTATAGACATTCTGTCTAAGTACGGCTGGGTAAAAGCGCTCAAAGGTAAAACAGGCAAAGAAGTGGCCAGCGCCTTTGAAGCCGTTTTCAAACAAGACGGGAGAAAACCTGACAAAATACAGACGGATCGTGGCGGTGAATTTCTAAACAAACCTGTAACCGGTTTATTCAAGAAATATGGAATACTGCATTTTGTCACCAATAATGAGGTCAAAGCGGGGGTTGTTGAGAGGTTTAACAGAACATTAAAAACAAAAATGTGGAGGTATTTCACGGCTAAAAACACCTACAGGTATGTGGATGTATTGCAGCAACTCCTTAAAAGTTACAATCATAGCATTCATAGAACTATTAAATGTAGGCCTGTAGATGTGAATCATCATAATGACCTGTTGGTCTGGAAAAGAGTCTATGAGCCCTCTGTTGGAACCAAAAAAGAAGTTTCAAAACTCAGAAAAGGGGACCTTGTGAGGGTTTCTAAAAGCAAAGGCGTATTTGATAAGGGGTATGAGCAGAATTTCACCACCGAGATATTTATCGTAGATCGTGTTGTCAAAGGTAAAGAGAGGCCTGTATACCATCTGACGGATTATGATGGGGATGCCATAATCGGTACTTTCTATCCTGAAGAATTGCAGAAGATCAATGACCGGGAAGATCGACTGTACAGAATTGAAAAGATTTTGGACACAAAAGGCCGTGGTCGAAGAAAACTCCACTTAGTGAAGTGGTTAGGTTGGCCTAGCAAGTTTAACAGCTGGGTGTCTGCCTCAGAGATTTCTAAGGTTGTTTAGGCGCTGAGAAGCAAAATGGGGGATCATGGTTTTTACATCACACTCCCGAGTAATGCCTGTAAGAAGGTTTTTCCTCAAAATACAAACGCCAGTTATACGACAATGTTGCCCAAACCCTTAGATTTGATCGGTGTTTGGGAAGTTGGTCTAGCAGAGATACAGTATCCTCGGAGTTGGTACACACTCCTTAAAAATACACCGTTTTCAATTTTTGAGGGGGCAAAGAAATGGACCTTTCATTTACACAGGGGCTATTACAAGGACATTCCTGATCTTCTGAAGAACATGAATGATACGATAAAACAAGCTATAGACCTACAAGAAACGTGGTTGACCTACGACACCGTCATGGGCAAAGTTAGATTCACAGGCCCTGAAAATTACTTATTCTCGGCGGGGACGGAGTTAGCCCACATTTTGGGGGCCCCTCCGTATGTGGCTGTCAGGAAAATACCGCATGCTGCAGACATTAACGGCGGTTTCAGCTCCTTGTACGTCTATACAGATATCATCGAGCACCAAATCGTGGGAGACCACTCTGTACCTCTGTTACGCTGCATCCCCGTCAAGGGAGAAACCTACGAATGTGTTACAATTACTTACGACAAGCCGCATTACGTGCTGATGAGCAAGAATCACATCAACACAATAACCATTGAAATAAAGACGGACCAGAACCAACCCGTGCCATTCACTCTGGGGAAAGTTGTTGTGCGGTTGCATATTCGCCCCCGAAAGGGTTGTGTTTAGAAAGAGAACAGCAGAACGTTAAAATGGTGGTGCTGAAAGACTACGGAGATGTCAATGTTTATAGGGCGTACTATAAGGCCCAGGCAGGGCGGGGCATCCCTGGCTTTCACGGATCTGTAAACATGTACGGGGCGGGGCTGGGCGGCATTTTTCGTGGATTGTTCCGAAAGGCTGTTCCCCTCTTGAGGAGAGGCTTTGAGTTCATTAAGCCGCACCTTAAGACCGCCGTGCATAATATCGCCGGAGACGTCGTGGGTCATGTTATGAAAAAAGTGAGACCCCAAGAAGGCTCAGGACTCACATACCTGAAAAGAAGGGGTGGAGTTAAGCGAAAAGCGGGTCATCTACGCCTAGGTCCTCCTAAACGGTTAAACAGCGGATTACCACCCAAAAAACGTCAGAAGCTTGAGAGCAAGAAGAAGAAAGCAAGCCGTAAGATTAGGGGTCTGAAGCGCGGCCGCGGAGACATCTTTTAAAATGGCTTTCATTCACAGCTCCTCCGAAGAGTGTGCCAAATCTGAATTGGATATTTTTCAACTATCGCCTACACAAACCAGCGTGGAAAGCTGTATGTATATAGAAGTCCCCCCTCTAGCGGCCATAACCCCCAACGGTCAAATAGAATTTTATGTAACAGGCAACAGTGAAGATTATCTCGATTTAAACAATACCTTGCTCTACGTGGTGTGTAAGATCACAAAAGCAAATGGGACAAACATCGCCGCGGATGCTAAAGTGGGTTTTGTAAATTATCCCATTGCAGCGCTCTTTAGCCAACTGGACGTCACCCTTGGGGACCGGCTCATCAGTCAGAGTAACAACTGCTACCCCTATAGGGCCATGATAGAGCTGCTTATGAATTACGGCTCCGACAGCATGAGTACCCAATTCGCGGCAGGCGGGTTTTATAGAGATGGTCATACAGCCATGGAACAAACCACCGTAGCCAACAACACTGGAAACTGGGGCTTTAGAATGAGAGCAGAACACACAGGGAACAGCAAGAAATGGAATCTGATGGGGCCGTTGCATAATGAGCTATTTTTTCAGGAGAAAATGTTACTGAACGGTGTAGATGTGAAAATCAAACTTACCCGTAGCAAGGATACGTTCTGCCTGATGAGTGGTGATGATGGAGAGAGGTACAAAGTGGATATTTTAAACGCCTCTCTGTTTGTCAAAAGGGTGAAAGTGTCCCCGGGGGTTCGCATAGGACACGCAGAGGCCCTTCTTGCATCTAATGCAAAATACCCCGTTGAACGCGTGGGAATGAAAGTGTTCAGTATACCGGCAGGAAGCCTTGTGTGCAATCAAGAAAACCTTTTTCTGGGACAGTTGCCGAAACAGCTCGTCATTACTTTTGTTGACAATGATGCTTTCAGCGGAGCCTATGACAAAAACCCTTACAATTTCCAACATTTCAATGTTAATTTTATCGCCTTGTACGTTGATGGGGTGCAAGTTCCAGCAAAGCCCCTCCAGCCGGATTATGCAAACGGCCTTTATGTCCGAGAGTACATGCAGTTGGTACAAACCTCCGGAAAAGCCATGAAGGACCAAGACATTTTCATCACCCCTAACGAATTTGGACACGGCTACACCCTATATGCCTTTGATCTGACACCGGATCATGGCTGCTCGGAACATTATTCTCTGATCAAGACTGGAAATCTTCGAGCAGAGATCCGCTTTGCCCAACCCCTAGCGGCAACTATTAACATGCTCTTATACGGGGTATTTGACAACGTGATTGAAATCAACCATAGCAGAAACGTCCTCTTTGATTATATGTGAACATGAACACGCTGCAGCTATTAAGCGTATTACAACGAGATAAGACCTTTCTAGATGTCTACCCCTGCGACCTTTTACCAAGGGCCCTTGTTACCAAAAGACCTACCGGAATAGTGGTGAACACACACCCCCACACGATGCCTGGGGAACACTGGCTGGCCCTCTATCTACCAGTTAATGGTCCTGGAGAGTTTTTTGACTCATACGGCATAGACCCGGACAACCCGCGGATACCTGAAACAATTACAGGTTTTTTATGGCGTCAGGGCAATGAAATAATATTCCAGAAGAGACAGCTACAACACCCTTCGGCAGTGACCTGCGGCTATCACTGTGTGTTCTTTTTACAGAACAGAACAAAAGGCCTGAAGTTTGATCAAATTTTAAAGTTGTACTCGGATGATACTACCAAAAATGACCGCATGGTTGTAGAGTTTGTCAAGAACAGGAAAATTCAAAGAGCACCCCCCGCATGCCACCCGTTTCATCATATTCAAGCCTGCGGACCCCTGTGTAAAACATAAAAAATGTAAGCTGTGCATAAATAAAATAAAAGACAAACGTTAAATGTTTTATCTGTCATGGTTTTTATTAATGTATTTTATAAAGTGAGCCATTCAGGCTTCTTGACCACGGGTCTCCAAGGGGTTGTTGGAAGCTCCTTGACGCGCAGCCATTCCGGTCTCTTGAACTGTTTCTTGGGTCGGACAACAGCGGATGTGGCAGGCGGGGAGGAAGAAGACGGCGGTGCTGTTTTCAGTGCTTCTAATTGTTCTCTAACGGCTGAATTTCCCGCGATAGATGTGGGGATGTTCAGTTCGGCCAGAGCTTTAAGAAAAACGTCCCACCCCTTGGGTTTTCTCTTATCAGAAAGGGTTGTAGACTGGGTGATGCCTCTGACCAGGTCCAGAATATTAGAGCCAGGTAAGAGCTCCCCCCGGTACCGGAAGGCCCCTTTGTCATCCCATGAAGAGATGTCTTGATGTCGCCTTAATTTACTTAGCAAAATCTCTGCATTTTTCTTGTAACGGTTGGGCAGACTGTCTAACACCTCTTGAATAACCTCGGGTAGGGCCTCTTGAGGGACCGGTGACGAGGGGGGAGGAGCGGCGGGCTGTGGGGGCGGTTGCATTGTTTTTTCCATATCCTCCTGCCTGGTCAGCGTTAAAAACCGCTGTAGAACGCCATTGTAAAGCTTAGCTTTTTCATACTCTGACAAGTCTGACCTTAAGAGAATCTCTCTCATCTCAGAATCCAAGCGTCTGACCGTGGTGGCCCTGATGTTTTCTGGTACACCCCTCAGCTCTTGTAGCTGAGCACTGGGGACCAGATACATCTTTTCAGCATAATCCATTACTTATTAGTTAAAAGACTGGTTATTAGAGGGACAGCGATGCCCAATAAGGGTCCCAGGAAACCTCCAGACTGCTTCACCAGGTATTTTTTCCGCCGTAGGGGTACCCTCTTGTTACTCAAGGTTTTAATTAGTGTTCGTTTCTTCTTTAAAACACGTACCTGATTAGGCGTTAGAGCTATCTTTCCTTTTAAAGTATTCAGAGCAATCTCTGAAATGGCAGTGACCAGATCATCCGAAGCAGCACATAAAATGGCTTTTCTCTGCCGCAGGGGGGCCTTAATAAGGAGCTTCAAAAGTGGCAGGTTTCTCCTTATACGTTCAGACATGTTATCCGACTGCTGAATCGGCTTCAATGAAGAAAAGGGTTTCAAAGCAGCCGTCTTTTGTTGCCTGGAGCAGATTTCTTCAAGGTATACACAGCAGGCCAGTCCGGTGGGAAAAGGCCTGTTCTCAGTCTGTAAGGTTCAGGGGTATTGGCGTTTAAATCTACCAACAGATAACCGTGAGGAGGAGTTGTGGCATCTGCAAAAGCTTCCATGAAGAACTGTACATTTCGCGGATACATCTGACGGGCTAGTGTGGCAATTTGCTGCTTATCCCTGGGGTTTTTAAAGAGGACTAAAAACTTTGCGTTCAGACTAATGGATCGGGCAGATTTTCCCTGGGAAAAAATGTTCTGAGTAATTAAAAAAACACTTACGTTCCTGTGATGCACATATTGTGTAAATAACTTTTCCACTTCCTTATTATCAGAGGCAGACTGCATCAAATCGTCTAAAATCAAGAAGTTTATTTTAGTGGGGGGTAACAGAACATCATCATCAAACTTTTCCGGCAAGCCTTCTACAAAACGAATACAGGGATATTTACAGAGAAGAGTCTTATATACAGGTTGCCAGCATCCATAACACCAGATAATATTTTCAGGCATGTCAGAAAATACATTGCGCGCGTTGTCAAGCATATTCTTAATAAAAAATGTTTTTCCACAACCACTGGGTCCTGCTAGGATAGCTGAAAAAGGATGAACCCACAACGTATTTAGTTCAGTAGCCATAAGGTAGGGTTTTAAAGAAGAAACGAACACTAATTAAAACCTTGAGTAACAAGAGGGTACCCCTACGGCGGAAAAAATACCTGGTGAAGCAGTCTGGAGGTTTCCTGGGACCCTTATTGGGCATCGCTGTCCCTCTAATAACCAGTCTTTTAACTAATAAGTAATGGATTATGCTGAAAAGATGTATCTGGTCCCCAGTGCTCAGCTACAAGAGCTGAGGGGTGTACCAGAAAACATCAGGGCCACCACGGTCAGACGCTTGGATTCTGAGATGAGAGAGATTCTCTTAAGGTCAGACTTGTCAGAGTATGAAAAAGCTAAGCTTTACAATGGCGTTCTACAGCGGTTTTTAACGCTGACCAGGCAGGAGGATATGGAAAAAACAATGCAACCGCCCCCACAGCCCGCCGCTCCTCCCCCCTCGTCACCGGTCCCTCAAGAGGCCCTACCCGAGGTTATTCAAGAGGTGTTAGACAGTCTGCCCAACCGTTACAAGAAAAATGCAGAGATTTTGCTAAGTAAATTAAGGCGACATCAAGACATCTCTTCATGGGATGACAAAGGGGCCTTCCGGTACCGGGGGGAGCTCTTACCTGGCTCTAATATTCTGGACCTGGTCAGAGGCATCACCCAGTCTACAACCCTTTCTGATAAGAGAAAACCCAAGGGGTGGGACGTTTTTCTTAAAGCTCTGGCCGAACTGAACATCCCCACATCTATCGCGGGAAATTCAGCCGTTAGAGAACAATTAGAAGCACTGAAAACAGCACCGCCGTCTTCTTCCTCCCCGCCTGCCACATCCGCTGTTGTCCGACCCAAGAAACAGTTCAAGAGACCGGAATGGCTGCGCGTCAAGGAGCTTCCAACAACCCCTTGGAGACCCGTGGTCAAGAAGCCTGAATGGCTCACTTTATAAAATACATTAATAAAAACCATGACAGATAAAACATTTAACGTTTGTCTTTTATTTTATTTATGCACAGCTTACATTTTTTATGTTTTACACAGGGGTCCGCAGGCTTGAATATGATGAAACGGGTGGCATGCGGGGGGTGCTCTTTGAATTTTCCTGTTCTTGACAAACTCTACAACCATGCGGTCATTTTTGGTAGTATCATCCGAGTACAACTTTAAAATTTGATCAAACTTCAGGCCTTTTGTTCTGTTCTGTAAAAAGAACACACAGTGATAGCCGCAGGTCACTGCCGAAGGGTGTTGTAGCTGTCTCTTCTGGAATATTATTTCATTGCCCTGACGCCATAAAAAACCTGTAATTGTTTCAGGTATCCGCGGGTTGTCCGGGTCTATGCCGTATGAGTCAAAAAACTCTCCAGGACCATTAACTGGTAGATAGAGGGCCAGCCAGTGTTCCCCAGGCATCGTGTGGGGGTGTGTGTTCACCACTATTCCGGTAGGTCTTTTGGTAACAAGGGCCCTTGGTAAAAGGTCGCAGGGGTAGACATCTAGAAAGGTCTTATCTCGTTGTAATACGCTTAATAGCTGCAGCGTGTTCATGTTCACATATAATCAAAGAGGACGTTTCTGCTATGGTTGATTTCAATCACGTTGTCAAATACCCCGTATAAGAGCATGTTAATAGTTGCCGCTAGGGGTTGGGCAAAGCGGATCTCTGCTCGAAGATTTCCAGTCTTGATCAGAGAATAATGTTCCGAGCAGCCATGATCCGGTGTCAGATCAAAGGCATATAGGGTGTAGCCGTGTCCAAATTCGTTAGGGGTGATGAAAATGTCTTGGTCCTTCATGGCTTTTCCGGAGGTTTGTACCAACTGCATGTACTCTCGGACATAAAGGCCGTTTGCATAATCCGGCTGGAGGGGCTTTGCTGGAACTTGCACCCCATCAACGTACAAGGCGATAAAATTAACATTGAAATGTTGGAAATTGTAAGGGTTTTTGTCATAGGCTCCGCTGAAAGCATCATTGTCAACAAAAGTAATGACGAGCTGTTTCGGCAACTGTCCCAGAAAAAGGTTTTCTTGATTGCACACAAGGCTTCCTGCCGGTATACTGAACACTTTCATTCCCACGCGTTCAACGGGGTATTTTGCATTAGATGCAAGAAGGGCCTCTGCGTGTCCTATGCGAACCCCCGGGGACACTTTCACCCTTTTGACAAACAGAGAGGCGTTTAAAATATCCACTTTGTACCTCTCTCCATCATCACCACTCATCAGGCAGAACGTATCCTTGCTACGGGTAAGTTTGATTTTCACATCTACACCGTTCAGTAACATTTTCTCCTGAAAAAATAGCTCATTATGCAACGGCCCCATCAGATTCCATTTCTTGCTGTTCCCTGTGTGTTCTGCTCTCATTCTAAAGCCCCAGTTTCCAGTGTTGTTGGCTACGGTGGTTTGTTCCATGGCTGTATGACCATCTCTATAAAACCCGCCTGCCGCGAATTGGGTACTCATGCTGTCGGAGCCGTAATTCATAAGCAGCTCTATCATGGCCCTATAGGGGTAGCAGTTGTTACTCTGACTGATGAGCCGGTCCCCAAGGGTGACGTCCAGTTGGCTAAAGAGCGCTGCAATGGGATAATTTACAAAACCCACTTTAGCATCCGCGGCGATGTTTGTCCCATTTGCTTTTGTGATCTTACACACCACGTAGAGCAAGGTATTGTTTAAATCGAGATAATCTTCACTGTTGCCTGTTACATAAAATTCTATTTGACCGTTGGGGGTTATGGCCGCTAGAGGGGGGACTTCTATATACATACAGCTTTCCACGCTGGTTTGTGTAGGCGATAGTTGAAAAATATCCAATTCAGATTTGGCACACTCTTCGGAGGAGCTGTGAATGAAAGCCATTTTAAAAGATGTCTCCGCGGCCGCGCTTCAGACCCCTAATCTTACGGCTTGCTTTCTTCTTCTTGCTCTCAAGCTTCTGACGTTTTTTGGGTGGTAATCCGCTGTTTAACCGTTTAGGAGGACCTAGGCGTAGATGACCCGCTTTTCGCTTAACTCCACCCCTTCTTTTCAGGTATGTGAGTCCTGAGCCTTCTTGGGGTCTCACTTTTTTCATAACATGACCCACGACGTCTCCGGCGATATTATGCACGGCGGTCTTAAGGTGCGGCTTAATGAACTCAAAGCCTCTCCTCAAGAGGGGAACAGCCTTTCGGAACAATCCACGAAAAATGCCGCCCAGCCCCGCCCCGTACATGTTTACAGATCCGTGAAAGCCAGGGATGCCCCGCCCTGCCTGGGCCTTATAGTACGCCCTATAAACATTGACATCTCCGTAGTCTTTCAGCACCACCATTTTAACGTTCTGCTGTTCTCTTTCTAAACACAACCCTTTCGGGGGCGAATATGCAACCGCACAACAACTTTCCCCAGAGTGAATGGCACGGGTTGGTTCTGGTCCGTCTTTATTTCAATGGTTATTGTGTTGATGTGATTCTTGCTCATCAGCACGTAATGCGGCTTGTCGTAAGTAATTGTAACACATTCGTAGGTTTCTCCCTTGACGGGGATGCAGCGTAACAGAGGTACAGAGTGGTCTCCCACGATTTGGTGCTCGATGATATCTGTATAGACGTACAAGGAGCTGAAACCGCCGTTAATGTCTGCAGCATGCGGTATTTTCCTGACAGCCACATACGGAGGGGCCCCCAAAATGTGGGCTAACTCCGTCCCCGCCGAGAATAAGTAATTTTCAGGGCCTGTGAATCTAACTTTGCCCATGACGGTGTCGTAGGTCAACCACGTTTCTTGTAGGTCTATAGCTTGTTTTATCGTATCATTCATGTTCTTCAGAAGATCAGGAATGTCCTTGTAATAGCCCCTGTGTAAATGAAAGGTCCATTTCTTTGCCCCCTCAAAAATTGAAAACGGTGTATTTTTAAGGAGTGTGTACCAACTCCGAGGATACTGTATCTCTGCTAGACCAACTTCCCAAACACCGATCAAATCTAAGGGTTTGGGCAACATTGTCGTATAACTGGCGTTTGTATTTTGAGGAAAAACCTTCTTACAGGCATTACTCGGGAGTGTGATGTAAAAACCATGATCCCCCATTTTGCTTCTCAGCGCCTAAACAACCTTAGAAATCTCTGAGGCAGACACCCAGCTGTTAAACTTGCTAGGCCAACCTAACCACTTCACTAAGTGGAGTTTTCTTCGACCACGGCCTTTTGTGTCCAAAATCTTTTCAATTCTGTACAGTCGATCTTCCCGGTCATTGATCTTCTGCAATTCTTCAGGATAGAAAGTACCGATTATGGCATCCCCATCATAATCCGTCAGATGGTATACAGGCCTCTCTTTACCTTTGACAACACGATCTACGATAAATATCTCGGTGGTGAAATTCTGCTCATACCCCTTATCAAATACGCCTTTGCTTTTAGAAACCCTCACAAGGTCCCCTTTTCTGAGTTTTGAAACTTCTTTTTTGGTTCCAACAGAGGGCTCATAGACTCTTTTCCAGACCAACAGGTCATTATGATGATTCACATCTACAGGCCTACATTTAATAGTTCTATGAATGCTATGATTGTAACTTTTAAGGAGTTGCTGCAATACATCCACATACCTGTAGGTGTTTTTAGCCGTGAAATACCTCCACATTTTTGTTTTTAATGTTCTGTTAAACCTCTCAACAACCCCCGCTTTGACCTCATTATTGGTGACAAAATGCAGTATTCCATATTTCTTGAATAAACCGGTTACAGGTTTGTTTAGAAATTCACCGCCACGATCCGTCTGTATTTTGTCAGGTTTTCTCCCGTCTTGTTTGAAAACGGCTTCAAAGGCGCTGGCCACTTCTTTGCCTGTTTTACCTTTGAGCGCTTTTACCCAGCCGTACTTAGACAGAATGTCTATACAGACCAGAATATACTTGTAACCATTGTTGTGCCGGGCATATTGTTGCATATCAACCAAATCTGCCTGCCATTGAGCATCTACTTTGGAAACCACGGTCTTATTTCTTTTAAAATGAATTCTAGCAGGTCTATGCAACGTATAGGCATCCTGATCAGACAGCCATCGTGAAACATCTCCGAGCTTCAAGGTTTTGACCTGTTTTTTGGCCTCCCTAAAGAGAGGCTTGAGACCTCCAAAACTCCCCGCTGCTGAGGGTGTGTAATAGATATTGTGCAGTAATTTTTCCCGTGCATCCTGCTCAGCCATTAGCACTAATATGATCAATGTATGGTACAATAAATGCTCTTTATTAAAAACAAATCAGTATATTACAAAAATTATACATTTTTTGTTTTTGTTTTTATTCAATCACGCATGTTTGGACAACAGTAAAAATGACAATCGTATACTTGTTGTAGTGTTCGTTTAACAATGTCTAGATATTGTTCATCTGTCGACCTCAATAGTCTTTTTAAAAAGTTATATGACTCGTCAGAAGCTGTTAAGCTTTTAATAATCTTGTGTATGTAGATCAAGGTTCGATTTGTCATGCAGAGCTTCTTAGTTTGGAAAGCTGTAATGGTGATAACAAGGATAACTTTTTTATAGCAAAGTTTCGAACATATCTCGTTCAACATCTTGGAATAGTCAGCATCGTTCCAGCCTAAACACAAGTGTGCTTGTTGCCCACACAGATCTTCCTGACATCCTGGACAGTTTTTAATCAGATGTTGAGACAAAGCGTCTTTTAGCATTGCAAAAAGACAGACCCTTACAAGGGCTTGCATGTCCTTGTGTTTTTTCAGAGAATAGCCTCCGGCTTGGAAGTACCGCATCTCCTAAAAAAAAAAAAAAAATTCAAAAAAGGGGTTTTTAGCACACGTAATAAACATCTATAGCGCTCCTCTATCAACACCTTACCCCAGGGGTTACCTACCTGCGTTTCAGAAGTTTTCTCATTATAACATGATGTTTTCCTAGGATGACACTGTCCGTCGGGTTCTTCAAGCCGTTTTAATGCTCCTGGAGGGCCGTTTTCACTGTCGGAATCTGAACTCATGTAACGCTTTCGGGGTTTGGAAAGGGTCATGCAGGCCGTGACCTTTTGCTCCTCTGGCTTATGGACGGGCTCCGGAGCTTTGTTCTCCTTCTCCGCCATGTCTACAAAACCGCAGGACCTTTGCAAAGAGCTGACAGAGCGCGCAGAAGTGTCCCCGAACCACGTTTTTATAGCCTCTCAGCAAACTCCCCGGGGCTTTCCCACCCTTGCAGGGCCTAGGGACAAGCCGGGGCATGTCCTACGACCACCCCTTTTCCAGCCAAGGCCCTCCAACCGCTCCCCATTGGTCTACGGGGTCGTGGGGTGGCACGCAACCTCGGGGACCAATCCTCAGGCCACCCCAGGGTCACGGGGGACCCCTGCCTCTAGGAAAAGGCTCCTATAGGCTCACGGGCCCACCCGAAATCCCTGACGTCACGCAGGGGGCTGGGGCAAGCCGAGACATGGTCTACGACCACCCCTTTTCTAGCCAAGGACCTCCAACCGCTCCCCATTGGCCTACGGGGTCGTGGGGTGGCACAACCCCTCGGGGTCCAATCCTCAGGCACCCCTAGGGTCACGGGGGACCCCGGCCTCTAGGGAAAGACCCCTATAGGCCCACGGGGACCCCCACAACCCCTGACGTCACCGTTCGGACCACCCCTTCCGCCGGAAGGGGCCTGGGTCCAGCCTAGGCGCCGGAAGTCCCTCCCCTTCCGGTCCAGGGTCCCAAAAGGGGGCGTGGCACCTGTCAAAATTGAGATTGAATAAAGCTACCACTATCCTACTACTAGGGCCAGGCGAATTTTGGGCAGGAGACTGTTCCGCAGTTGTGGGGTCACCGTCGAAAAGGCCCAATTTCTGGTCATCATTTTTCAGGCCTCTCTCAGGGTCAAAACTCTCAACCGTCCACCTGTGAAAATCTTACAGGGTGGGCCGATCTGGTTGGAAGGAGGTGTTCTGTCATATATCGAGGTCCTAAACCGTTTAAGGCCTTGTACGTTAACACCATACATAACCTTGAAGCTGGCACGGAAGTGAACAGGTAGCCAAAGTGGGGGAAATGTGTGGGTGTCTTCTAGTCCCACTCAGGCATCTGGCCACCGAGTTCTGGACCCGTTGGAGTCTCCACAACAGCGCCAAGGGCAGCCCCATGTAAAGAGCTTTGCAGTCGTCTACTCTCAAGACTACCAGTGCATGAACCAGCATGGTGGGGGAACCAGTGTCAAGATAGGGACACAACTGGACAATCCAGCTTAGATGGAAGTAGGCAGAACAGACCACAGACACTGTCTTGGGTTCCATAGGCAGTGCCAGGTCCAGAAGCATGCCCAAACTGTGCACCTCATCCTTTGCAGAAAGAGTAGTCCCCCCCAAAAAAGAGAGGGAAGCACCCAGACTGCAAACACTAGGGCCCTGCATTTGCAGGATTTCTGTCTTGCCTGGGTTTAGCCTCAGTCTGTTATCCCTCATCCATCCCAGCACTGTATCCAGGCAGTGCTCAAGGGATGGGACAGCATCCACTGAAGAAGGGTGGAAGGAGAGAGAGTGAGAGAGCTGGGTGTCATCCGCATATTGGTGACATGAAGCTCCAAAACTCCTGATTACCTCTCCCAATGGCCTCATATAGATGTTAAATAGCAAGAAACTGGAAAAATGATAATCAATTCAGCCTAAAGGAATGGTATAGAGAATTATGGGATATGGCAATTAATGACCAACTGACATGTGATATGAAAATAAGAAGAAGCCAATCAAATAATAATAATTTTAAGAAAATACGGAATGTATTTTTGGAATATGTATTTCGGAGAGGAAAGGGGTATACACCGAGGGAAGAAACTGTATTTTTGGAGAGAAAATGGATTGAATGAAGTTTAATGCTGGCCCTGAATGTGAAGGTGGCACTGTGTGATATGTAATTGTATTTTATTGTGTTTTCTGTTTATTTTTTTCTGTGTGGTAGTAGGTTTATGTTGTGCAATTCATTGTAGTAAAATACATTTAAAAAAAAAAAGATGTTAAATAGCATTGGGGAAACAATTAACCCCTGCGGGACTCCACAACTGAGAGTCCATGGACTGGACAACGTCTCCCCAAGCTGAACTCTGGGGACAGTCCTTCAGGAAGGACCAGAGTCAAGTCAAAGCTAAACCTCCAATCCCCAACCCAGAGAACCTCCCCAGGAGGATACTGTGATCAATGATACTGAAGGCCACTGACAGAGGTCAAGGAGGACGTTTTGCACTTGCCTCCCTCAGAAGGTCATCCTGCAGGACAACCAATGCTGTCTCCATGCCATGACACGGCCCGAACCTGGACTGGACTGGATCAAGGGCGTTGGTTTCCTCCAGAAATTCCTGAAGCTGGTCGGACACCACTCTATTAACTTGCTTATAAAGAGGTGCAGAGCTGGAAGGGACCCTATGGATCATTGAGTTCAGCCCGTCTAGAAGGCACAGTGTTGAATCGATCTCCCAGCTACTGCCTAAAACACTGAGCTATCCAGAAGGTGGCCTTTCACATGTTTCTGTCCCAAAGCTTACTCCTGCTTTCTCTTTTCAATCTTGCTACATTATTCCCTGCATTTCTTGTAATGTTTGTCACTTTAAGCAGCAGTGTCATATTAGTTCTGATGAAAATATAAATCAGGTGTGACCCTCCAGATGTTTTTAGGCTGCATCTCCCATCATCCTTCACAACTGGCTTTTCTAGGCAAGGTTGTGGGAGGCTATAGACAAAATTATCTCTGAGTGCGCGTGCGCATGTCAGAGCTATTCACCTCTGCTATAGAGCTTAGGAAAATTATTGGTAGCTTTTCTGGGTAAAGGATTTCCTTCATAGAGCTCTACAATGTATAAAGAAAAAAGATGCCTTACTCAACTCATAGAATTTACAATGTGCATATGTGGAAATCCAGCACAATGGCAAAGTTATACACCTTCCCCTTACTGGTTGTTGTGGGGTTTTTGGGCTCTTTGGCTGTGTTCTGAAGGTTGTTCTTCCTAACGTTTCACCAGTCTCTTTGGCTGGCATTTTCAGAGGACAGGAGTAGCACTCTGTGCTCTGGTGCGGTTTGTTTGGGAGTTGAGTATTTATAGCTGTGGGATCAGCTTTTGTCGTTTTCAGGAGATGGGTGATTATGGTGATCAGTGTGTTTTTGTAGTGGGTGTATTGTTGTGATAAGGAGGAGAGATTATCGTGACAGAAAAGAGAGGCAATGACTCTCTTTAGCTTTATGCAGCTACAGACTACAATCTACCTGGGACTCAATCCCGTTTTTACAGCCCCACACTGAAAGAGTGGGGCTGTAAAAGAGTTACAGCCCCACCACTCAAATGGGTGCTGATTAAACAGCATCGAGGACTACAAGTTGTGCTCAGTAATAAGTGAGAAACCTAGGAGTTCCATGATTTCTCAACAATTACTTACAGGGTCAGCAATAAATACCAGTTAGTGTATTAAGAATTGATAAGGGCAAATATAAAGCAACTACAGAGAGCTCTTTTTGAGAATATTTATAGCTAGAGGTATTCTATTAAATTTTATTTTTGTCAACTCCAACTCCCAGAGTTATCCAAGAATTCTACAGGCGGAATTCTGGGAGTTCCAGTCCACAAACCCATATCCACGGACATCTACATTTTCTTCACCTGGTCTAGGGTTTACCTCAGGCTGGACAGGTGTCTCAAACCTTGGTTCCTATTAAGGTACAAAAAAAGGAAGCTGCAGTGATGCTCCCTGGGAGTTGTAGTTTTTCTGCCTTTTAGGTCCTATAGAGCAAGTCCAGATGTTCTTGGACTTCAACTCCCAGAAACCTTGGCCAGCAGAGGTGGTGGTGAAGGCTTCTGGGAGTTGTAGTCCAAGAACACCTGGAGGCCCAAGGTTGGTGACCACTGCTATAGAGCAGTGGTTCCCAACCTTGGGTCCCCAAATGTTCTTGGACTAAAACTCCCAGAAAGCTTCATGACTAGCTGTGCTGGCCAGGATTTCTGGGAGTTGTAGTCCAAGAACATTTGGGGACCTAAGGTTGGGAACCAGTGCTATAGAGGGCACCTCCCTGAGAACTACAAACCCCAGGAAGCACTGCTACAGCTACTTTTTTTTTGTACCTTAACAACAGGAATCAATGCCCAAGACAACCATGCAGCCTCAGAGATAGCCCTGATGTAAGTGTTTGTTAATGTGGATCTGTGGACTGGAACTCCCAGAATTTTGTCTGGGGAGAATTCTGGGAGTTAGACCCCAGACAAAGAAAGAAAAAAAGGAAGGAAGGAAACCAAAACAAATAGCACACCTTTATTTCTAGCCAGACCACTACATGTGTACCCTTTTGCAGTTCTCAACACATAAAATAAGAACAGCTGAATGTTTTGAGGACTTGTTTATTCACAGTTTTCTTTAATAAACATTTTGTTGAGTTTACGGTGGACATAAATACAAATCTTTATGGCTCAGGTTATAACACATATAATATTAGATGTTAGAAAACAGTTAATGCATCGTAGTGGTTATGCTCATACCTCTTCCTCTTATATCCCTCAGATATGCTGCATTTTGGAGTCAGAAGCAAAATCTGGTCCTCCTAGCAACACAGTGGTATAGATTTCTCTATGTTGACTCTAAAAGTACATTACCATTGGCTTGCATCCAACATCAAAGCAATATCGTACCAATATGCAATATATTACAAGGCAAATATTGTATTTTTGTACTTAGTTACAGGTTAGCATTTTAGTTTATACCTATGTACAGTTTTACATAAGATATTTTAAAGCTTTTGCTTGCCATAACATCTAGCAGCGCATACAACTTGTAGGAATCTCTACTGGCAGTACCTAGTGGGAGGGTCCCAGAAAGAGACGGTTTCTCCTTTGGACAACTGAGCCCTCAGGTGTAGCACAACTTTTGAAAGCCCCCTTCAGCTTTTAAAGGATCTACCACTGGGAAAGGAGACAGTTTTTGTAAAAAAGAAAAAAAAAGCAGTGGACTCTTGAACATTAGCATAATATTTCTTTGGATCCTGACCAACAGCAGTAAAGTCAACAAGACTACCAACAGGTAGAAACTTAACAAGCTACATAGGCTTTGAGAGACATAACCATGGTATCTACATGGTAAAAGCTAGTTAGTAATAAATTCAATCCTGCTCTTTTTTTTACGCTACTGGAATTTATTCTATTGATTTTCCAAGCCAGTGGTGTACAATAGATACATCAAGAAGACAGTAGGATTCTTTAATATTGGTTGGTTTAGAGACAACTGACCTGTGCAGACATGGGGACAGTGTAACCTTCCAAATACCATTTGACTGAAGTGCTCATCAGCTGTGGTTAGAATAGCCTGTAGTGAGGAATCACAGGCACTGCAGCCCAACAGCCTATGGAGGGCCACACTCCCTGGCTGAATATGTTGATTTAATTTATACCATAACATTATACATCAATGCTAAAGCTGTATTCAAGACATCTTCTAACCCACTATGAGAAATGAGTTCACCGAGTATCATTAGACATTTATTGGGCAAGCTGGGACAAGAAGTAGTATATTTATTTATAATATTCAGATAAATCTTAAGCTCCTTTTGTTGGCTCCCATTCATTGTTCAAGTAAAGAACCGAAGGCTCATTTAGGTTTTCGTTGCTATAAAAACCATATTTCGACTACTGTGGAGTCTAACATTTACAAGCTGAAATAAAAGGTTCTTCTCTTTTTGCATTTGTAAAATGAGCTGGGGGAGGGGGGGCTAAATAAAAAATATTGACCAATCTATAGCAAACCTTCTAGACATCCACTATCCATGTCTATCCACAGTAAGATCAACCACATTCTTGTCTTGCCAAATTGGTTAGATGTCTCGGATCACTACCTGGTGATCTTGATTATTAATCTGGTGATCTTGATTATTAACTAACTCATTTATTGATTATTAACTATCTTATTTATCCCAACAGCTCTACTGTTACATATGACCAATTCTAATCCACTGCATCATTGATTAATAATTGAGTTGGTTAATAACTGAGGTACCGTTACATTCAGTGGATATTTTCTAATTATGACCAAGTCTGGATCAAACCATACAGGTACACTTAACTCCCTGGCCATAATACAAAATTTCACCCTGCATCAAGGAATGAAATGGGGCAGCTAGATTTCTCACAAGTGACTCAAAGCTGTTCCTGTGTTCCGGTTCTTCCTAAAGTGGAGATATTAATTGGTATACTAAGTCATTAACCATTTTTAAAAATTTAAATCCTCAGCTCTTCACATGGGTCAATAGCATAGAGCTGCTATACTCTCATAGTCCCAAAGAATTTCTGAATTCTTGATACATGTGGATAAATAGGACTGTATATCTGTGCAGTACAATGATAATGGATGTCATTCTGATTGGGGCCCTTCCCCCACTGCTTGCAAATGATGGTGCACTTCCTCCCATAGATATTAGGCAGTGGGCTTTGCCTATATTCATGATACATACTTCAGTTGATCACAACTGATCAGCCTTATTGATAATGTGCACTTTCAGCACACATGGATGCACTATGTAGCGTTTATCTCTGTCTAGTTGTCTTATGGAGACACCACAATCACTTAATATTATTGGTCTTTTAATTGTCTTACTGGTTTTGCCATGATTACTCTTATACTACCAAGTTATTCAAAACATATACATAGTACATTTAAACAAAGCACATTCCACTGCCAGCAACAGAATGTACTATGAAGTGGATGAGCACCAAAGCACAAACTACTGTCCATCCTTTTTAAACTCTATAGTCAACTTAAATGAGGTGTTTTTTGTTTTGTTTTTTGCATATTCAGGATGACCAAGTGGTTAAACAACAAGATCCCCACGTAAAATAATCTCTTAATCAGTGACAGATGTCAAACATGTATTCCATGTTTCAAAATTTTAACATTTATATTCTACAACATTTATTTTTAAGTGCTGAACCTTACAATTAGTATTGCTTCAAAGGATATAAATCCTAATTAATATGTGACAAAACTGCATTTTTCTTTTCCAGTACTTCCTTGTGGAAATTTGTACTATATCTAGAGTCCTTGGAGTTACCCTAATAGACTATATTGGAATAATCATTACTCAAAAATGTTTGGTAAAATGAATAACACATATACTGCAAGGAAAGATTCCTTAAGGAAGATGCATCAGTGGAATGCTATTTCATCCTAGTCTTCACTTAAGGTTCTCTAGACCATGAAACTAGAGCATAAATAAAGGCAAAATTGCGAAAAGAACTCAAAACAACTCCGTTTCTGTTACAGAACTTTCATGAAGAGTTGAACATTTTCAAGCACAGTTCTGAACAAGAGGTCTCAGGTTACCTCTAGGAGTGTTAAGGAAGCCACCACTTTGACTTCAGCACAAAGTAGTTTTATGAATAGGTGGACCTTTTGCAAATATTGACACTTAGCTCAGAAGGCATACTGAGATGAGGTCACCAAAATTCTCTTGTGAAGGAAGTTTATTTCCTTCACATAATCATTTTTTTAAAAAAACCACTTTTGCAAAGTGACATGGTATTATCATGAATGCTTTTAGATCTTCAAGAGTGGGATCTGCCAAACCATTACGGATGAAACTAGTTCATCTGGCCGTTGCTGCTTTGACTTCTTGTTCACTCTTCTGTGCCCTTGTCCTCCAGAGATGACCAAGACTGATATTGCTTTCCCTTCTTTAGATCGGCGTTTTTTACTCTGGTTAAGGGAGACTTCTTTCAGAAGCTCATACACAGCCATTTCCTCAGACCTGTGTTCAGTTGTACTGGATCCATGAGACAAAGTCAAGGACCCAGAAGATGAAGACATGTCACTTTTTTGAGCGATGGATCCCACTGAATCTCCCAACCAAATAGCATTTTCATTTGGATGGCTTAGAGAAGAACTGGGCCTCTCACTGGGTGCAACGTTCTTCTGGCCATCATCTTTCAATCCTGAAGAAGGACGGTTCAGACTGTGCCTTGATTTGCTTTTGCTTCGCTTGCTTGACACGGAAGCCATGACAAGGAACTTAACAGGGCCATTATGTGCATGGTAAGAGACCATCCCTCTTCCTACAGCCAATAATGAAAGGAAAGAAAAAGAAAAAGAAAGAATTCTTAAAAGGAAGAATTCTTATTGTTTTGGTCATTATTTAACTATCAACACGTTCTCGCTCTCTCTTTTCCTAATGGAAAGCTATAAAGCATTGAACAAAGGACCTTGCTAAGTTACTGTATATCTTTATATATTGTTAGGTCAGGATGGGTTTAGCAGCCATATCCGCTTGCCTGCAGTACCCTTGACTCATGGAGGAGCCTTCTGCCCTTTTGAGGGAGGTTTTTGTCTTCTATATATACAGTACATTATAAACCAGCCCACTGAGTAAGATTTCCAAACTCTCCTATGAAGTATCTCCAGGGTGAGGCTGCTATGGAGAGAAAGGACTAGGACGTTACTTCTGATTGTCTAGTTGCACACACTAAACCCTGAACCCAGTCCAGTGTCAAGATCTATATAGCAAACGTACCTAAAATTAATGAGAATAACTTCATCACCCAAATACTGGCTTTGGGTCACAGCCCCATGGCAGGTGTTCACTGCTGTTCTTCTTATTTTCACCTAACTTGGTCTCCATTCTCCAGATTCCTATTGTGAGTAACTGCTTGGCCTGTGGCATCCCTCAGGATTCTGCTTTGTCCCTCATGTTTTAAACATCTACATGAAGCCACTAGGAGAGGTTGTCTGATGTTTTGGGGTTTAGTGTAACCAGTATGTGGATGACACTCAACTTTATCTCTCCTTCTCATCTAATTCTAAGGAAGGTGTCTTGGTTCTAAACCAGTGCCTGTTATTAGTAATGGGCTGGCTGAGAGGCAAACAAACTGAAACTTAATCCAGGCAAGACAGAGGTCCTCCTGGTCAGTAGGAAGGCAGGGGAGAGAATAAATAGGGACACAACCACTGCTGGATGGTGTTACACTCCCCCTGAAATCTCAGGTTTGCATCTTGGATGTTCATTCCGGAGCCTGGATTTTGGTGGTGGACAGGACTGCTTTTGCACAGTTAAAACTGGTTCACTAGCGGTGCCCATTCTTCGAGATGTCTCATTTGGCTACAGTGACACATGCCTTAGTTACATCCCACTTGGATTACTGTCTCTGCAGACGGTTCAGAAACTTCAGCTGTTTCAAAATGCAGCAACCAGATTTGGGGTAGTTATACAGAGCCTTGAACACCCCCTGCTACAACAACTGGACTGGCTAACAGTCTGTTTCTGGACCCAATTCAGGGTGCTGACCATTACCTATAAACTCTATGCAGCTTGGGTCCAGGCAACCTGAAGGACTGTATCTTCCCATGTGAACACTTCTAAGGTAATCAGGGGAGGCCCTCCTCTAAGTCCCACTGCTAGCTCAGGAACTGCTGATGGGGAAACGGGTAAGGGCCTTTTCTGTGGCAGCTGCCACGTTATGGAATGCTCTCCCTTGGGAGATCAAGCTGGCTCCCTCCCTTTTATCCTTCCACCAACAACTGAAGACCTACCATTTCAGGCAGACTTTTAACAACTGAGTTCCCGAATGTCTTTTTAAAGTTAAAGTTAACTAAGAGTTTTTAATTGTTTGATTGTATTTTAACTAGCACATAGTTTATTTTTTTGTTAATGTTATCTTACAGTATATCACATAAGTGAGTACACCCCCTCACATTTCAGAAATATTTTAGTGTATCTTTTCATGTGACAACACTGAAGAAATGACACTTGGCTACAATGTAAAGCAGTAAGTATACAGCTTGTATAACAATGTAAATGTGCTGTCCCCTCAAAATAATGCAGCACACAGCCATTAATGTCTAAACTGCTGGCAACAAAAGTGAGTACACCCCTAAGTGCATTATTTTGAGGGGACATCACATTTACAATGTTATACAAGCTGTATACTCACGGCTTTACATTGTAGCCAAGTGTCATTTCTTCAGTGTTGTCACATGAAAAGATACACTAAAATATTTCTGAAATGTGAGGGGGTGTACTCACTTCTGTGATATATTGTATGATTTTAATTCTATTGTTTTTAATATTATGATCTGCCTTGGGTCCCTTATCAGGAGAAAGACAGCCTATAAATAAAACAAACAAGCAATAAATAAATTATTTTCCAGTTCTTGCAAAACAACATAGAATCTTTGTACATCTGGCTATCTCTCCCTGGTGCTATTCCTCCTTTCCTTTAACCTAGGCTTGAGTCCCCCTATGCAAAATAATAATAATAATAAAAAAATTAAAAATTGAGAGACTATATTGCACTACTTTGGATTGCGGGTTTCATTTTTTAATGCTCCTCCACCTTTAAAACAACATACACCTAGCACACAAAACTAGCCATTTAACTTTTCCACTTTCTCTCCACTTGCAAGGAGGTTTTGTGTTTTTGGTTTTAAATCTAAGCAAGCATTGAAAACCAATGTTCATCCAGTGTTGTCTGAAAAGATACTGTCCTTACAACTCCTCCCCCCATTTCTTCCTAGGATTAATGCATGTGAACTTAAAAAAACCTAGACATATTTTCAAAAGCAAGCAACTATATACTAAAGCTGCTTTCTGATTCTAGAACAAATAATCAAAAATTAGAGCATGCAGAGCTGAAGTTGATGTACAGTTCGTGCTTTGTTCTCTGTTTTCACAACAGCATGAATAAAAGAATCAGCTGACTTGTTTTAGTTGGCATGCTCTCTGTTTTAACATTACCAGCAGTCTCCTCAATTCTTCCTCTGAATTCATCTTCCTCCGCTTTTTGTCACATATGTACATGCTAGTGACTGGTAACGTTGGAAAAGAACTCCAGCTTTTGCTGCCCTTCTGCCAGCAGGCAAATTCATTTTTATTTAAAAGGGCCACTGATCAAGACATTTTAATGGTGGGTGCTCTGCTGCTGTGTGCAGTTTTAAAGTAGTTTAAATTGAATTTGAATGGATTCAAGCTTTATATTGTGAATGAAATATAACAAATTCCTATCTGTTTTCATCTGATAATTTATTTACTGTTTTAATGTTGTAATTTATTGTCCCTTTTGCTGGACTGTTTGTTAAATGTATATTGAAGGTACCTTAAGTCTCACAAGAGGGGAAAATGAGATGAAGAGAACATCTGACATGTTTTTTATACTTATTAACATATGGAGTAATTTCTGAAAACAGTTGACTACAGTATTTGTAGCAATATGATGTCAGCAAAACAATGTCTTAAGTCCAATATTAATTCCAATCACAGTAGACCTACTGAACTCTACCCATCAAGCCCCATTTCCTTTCAACAGATTTGCTCTAGCTTAGCTTATTATTGAATTTAGCCCAATGTATAGGAAAACATTAAGTTGCATTAAAGCTAAGAAAGGATCAATGCAATCCAAATTCATAAGTTTGTGTGTATTCCTAAAAGATCCACAGGCTATTACCAAACATACCTCTAGCTTGTAATAACCCTCCAGGCTTCATGTATTTTTGTTATGTTTTATTTTTGATTCTTGAAGTTCAAAAATACAAAGTGCCTGCAGTATTTAGTGAATATGCTGTGTCTCTAAATCTATCTGCATATCTTCCAATGCACAGATAGCCAGCCATTCAGATTAGAATGCCCAGTTGCTCATTAAAACAAAATTACTTCGCTCTGGCAATTATTTTAACCCAGTAAGTCAATCTGAGAGCTCTGATAGGTGCAGAACCTCCCTCATAACTAACCATCTGCCCAGGCAGGCCAATCAGATGTATCCCCTCCATGTGTACAGAAGACTGACTCTCTTGGTTAGGTTGGTCCCTACATTGAAACAGGTGAAAAGGAGAGAGAGAGAGAGAGACAGACTTAACCTCTGGTTGGTTTGTGTCTTAACCAGAGAGGATCAGGAAGTTTACAAAAATAGTTTATGAACCTCCTCTGTATCAGAAGGGGAGCAGCAAAAGCCAAAGCTATGGCAGAAACATTTTATAAACGTCTCCACTCTCATTAATTCTTTGTCCCCATCAGTTAATGTCTGCACGTTTGATGAAAATAATTTATAGGTCACTGCCTGCCTGTTTTTACTTATGACTTTAACATTCAACTTACCAGTTACTTTGGGGATTCCCTGTAATCGAGGAACCGGGAGTGCTACCATGATCCCCAGATTTGTTCCGACTAATAATAAGCCATGGCATACCAGGAGGCTGGTTACAGACACACGTTGCTGTCCTGCAAGATTCAGAGCGAATGAAATTACTAAACACACACATACCCACATAACCAGAACTTCTGTTGACCATACTTCAGAACTATTAGTAAAATACAGTTAAGATTTGTATTTTTTTTTTGAACAAAACAAATCTAGTTTATTTCAGGTTTCAAGATGTTATTCTGTTAGGCTCCTGAGGAAGGAAATAAATACACGTTTACACATGCACATGTGCAAATCAATCATGGAAATTAATCATTGGAAAGAGAGGTACCTACCACCAAGAAAAAAGAGAAGGGAACATAGTAGAGTCTTGTAGTAGATTCAATATTCCTTCTTTAATTTGCATAGTGTTTACTGTTCTGTGATAATTTGCAGAATGCATGGCATTCTGTAGGACTACCATTAGCCTACTTGAGCTGATTTCCCACATTCTTCACATTATTCCACTGTGCATAGAGTACGGTGTGGGTGAGTTTGATCCAAGCAGCATGATTAATTTAGGCAACTATAAGAATATCCAGCAGATATATTGCCTGGCCACTGTCATTTGGAACCTTAAGAGATAAATCAAATTGCAATCTCAAGTAGAAAAGACTTATTGGGATCAATAGGGCTTATATGAGCATTGATCAGCAAGACCCATTCATTTCAATGTGTCTATTTTAGTTGTGACTAAAATTGGAACTGTGCCTGCTGCAGTTCTATACCCACTGATTAGACAGACACAATGGTTGAAATCCATGATTGTTATCTGTGAAGGGCTTCTTCAGAAACATTGTGCGATCAGTCATGATGGGAAGTACATGACCAATTATCTGGAAGTTGAGTCATGGCAACTCTACTTCTTTCTTATTAGGTTGACAAATTTAGCTATTCATCCAAGTAGCTTCTTCAGATATATGATGAACTGCACAACTGAACTGCAAAATCCTTGTTGCCTGGGTGTAATATCTAGCACAGTTATATCTGTGTAACATTAAATTATGTGGCAGCATACAGGATTCCATCCAATGTATGCAGCTGGATTTACTTCTGAGTAGACAAGTGCAGCTCTATGCTGCATATCTGTTGTGTTTATTCATATTTGTTCCAAGGACTACAGTCTTCATTATACCTGAACTACACAGCGTTTTGTGATTATCACTGAAGACAGAATTGTTGGTTTTTTGCATCATCAATAAAAATACGTATGATGTGGCTCATCTGCTCAGTCCCTTACTGAGTATTCTATTGGCACTTAGGAAGTTTGAGAACACCACTCCTAGGCACTTAGCCATCTTTTAGATCAGAGGAGTCAAACCCAATTTCCTCTTGGGCCATATCGGCATTGTGGTTGCTCTCAAGGAGCCGGTTGTATCTGTAAGACTATATAAAGGTATCTACTCTTTATATCTATACAGTGGGGTCTTGACTTAAGAACGGCTCGAGTTAAGAACATTTTGACTTAAGAACCGCTCTTATAGGAAAATATTGACTTGACTTACATACTTAGATTTGAGTTAAGAACTGAAAAAAAAAACCACGTGGGAGGCAGGGAAAGTGCAAAATTTGAACTTTCAGTTAACTGTTGGCCAGGGAAAAGGGTGCCTGTCTGCTTCCTCACTCCTCCCAGCGTTTAGAGAGTGGATTGGGAGACAGTCTTCAGACTGCCTGGTACTGTACTGCCTGGACTGTATTTTCCCTGCCTTCCCTGAACCTTTCTTGACCTAAGGAAAAAAGAAACAAAATATCCCCCTCTAGTGGTCGAAGGCGGAATAGCAGCTTCCCATTAGTTTCTATGGATGGAAAAGAGCAGATACGGATCAAATGGTTTTCAATGCATTCCTATGGGAAATGCAGATTTGACCTGAGAACTTTTTGACTTGAGAACCGCCTTCCAATACGGATTAAGTTCTCAAGTCAAGACCCCACTGTACTACAAAGAGTGTGGTGGGGACGTGGTGGCGCTGTGGGCTAAACCACTGGTTCTTAACCTTGGGTTACTCAGGAGTTTTGGACTGCAACTCCCAGAAGCCTTCACCACCAACTGTGCTGGCTGGGGTTTCTGGGAGTTGCAGTTCAAAAACATCCGAGTAACAAAGGTTAAGAACCACTGGGCTAAACCGCAGAAGCCTGTGCTGCAGGGTCAGATGACCAGCAGTCGTAAGATCGAATCCACGCGACAGAGTGAGCGCCTGTCGCTTTGTCCCAGCTCCCGCCAACCTAGTGGTTCGAAAGCATGCAAATGCAAGTAAATAAATAGGGACCACCTCGGTGGGAAGGTAACAGCGTTCTGTGTCTAAGTCGCACTGGCCATGTGACCACGGAAGAATGTCCTCAGACAAAATGCTGGCTCTATGGCTTGGAAACGGGGATGAGCACTGCCCCCTAGAGGCAAACACGACTGGACAAACATTTTCAAGGGGAACCTTTACCTTTACCTTACAAAGAGTGTGAGTTTAGTGGTGCATTCTTAAGTTACACTTGCTTTTAAAATGGCATGGGCAACCCTTTCAAGAATCACAGGCCTCACAGAAATAAAGCAGCAAATGCATTGGTTTTCTTATTGCCCAAATGGTTACATAACTGTTCTCAGAACAGAGCAGCAGAAACAGACAGATCTTGAAAAACCAGAATGTTTTTTTGAAAGTTTCTACCAGGAGGAAATAGTAAATGAAAAATACACATTCACTTAGAATTCAGAAAGTGACATATCTATCCCGCTACTATTCAACCTCTGCAGAAAATGGGAAAACAAAGTGGTCTAGCAGACCCCCCCCCCAAAAAAAAACAGGAGGTGAAAGATGTAAATTCAAGGCCCAGACTTCCCAAGTCCTCTTCATGTCACCTTGGCTAAATTATTCCTTTCCAATGATTTCCCATTTGAAACTGATATAATAAGAGATTACCATGTAGGCCTGAAGTATTTGTTCCTCACTCTAATGTCCACCATGCTAGCACTGTCACTTTGGACTTCTCTGGCCAGAATTTGTATGATCTTGCCATCCTTCAAAACACCAGCTGTTATATGATTCATGATCAGAAATGCTACTTTTGCGGACAACTCCTAGAAATCCCAAGCCTATGTGGCTCAGAAATTCTAATTGCTGGTGTTTTTTTCTTTTTTTTCTTTAATAATAAGTTTTCAAAGTTCTGTGATTGGTACGTATCAAATAAGCCCAGAGCTTGGAAATAATGCATTAAAATTAGTTTATTACAATTAACATTACATTTATCACTTTTCCCATTAAACTACAGAAGCACCCATTTATCTAACATTTTAAAAATAATGTTTTAAAATCAATGTAAGTTCATTTTCCGTCTGATGAAATACAGATTTATCACTACATCTGTGTGTCCACAGCTCATCTTAAGGTTCTGAAATAAGATCTAACTCATTACTCAATATTTGTCAGGATATAGTCCCAAATTACCGGAGCATAAATATGCAGATATATCTCAGGAACAGTTCTTTTGCTGATGACTTCTGCGAAAAGTCCTTTCCCCCTTGTTATGCTTCTAAATAGTCTTATTTTAAAAAATCCAGCGCTTTGCTTTGTTATAACATGGTAGTTTCTTTTCTTGTTTTTAAACCTTATATCTTAAGAGTGGGTGGGAAAGTTGTAATCCCACCGGTTCTGAACATGAGACTGATTGATTATGATGTTGCCTGGGCCTCGGGATCACAGCCAGTGGGGGGGGGGGACGGGGAGATGAGCTGCACCCGTGCCAAGGCGTGCTGCGGCGGAGTTTCCTCCTCCTCCTCCTCCTCCGTCCTTAGAGGGTGGTTGGATCAGGGCCCTGATGGCAATGAACACTTGACAGCCACAGGTAGTCCAGGCTGGACATGCTGCCTGGAGGGCGCGGGGACAGCCAAGACCCGCGTTTCTCTGTGCGGCTGTGCGACACCCCCCCCAAGGGCATGCCTGTCCTCAATGGATGGATGGAGAGCTCAGGGGGATGTGTGTGGATCTCTCGGCAGGGCTTGGGATTAGGTTTGCCTTCCTGCCTCCCAGCTTGCCACCCTACCCAGCCAGCCCTGGCGCAACGTGGAGGAGAGGAAGGCGAGGTGACACCGACACCCCTTGATCTCCGCCCAGCCCGGGAATGCCTCTCGCTCTTCCAGCCAGCCAGGCCCCACCTCCCCAGGGCATGTTGAGATGGCACGGAAAGGGAGGAGAGCTGGGAGCAAGCTGACAGGAGGTGGAGCTTTGCTCACCTCCTGCTCACCGCTCATTTGTCCCGGCAGCGGGGTACTTCCAAGGCCATGGACTGGGGCTGGGGACCCCTGGTATATTGCACAGTAGCAGGGGGCCTGAGCAACTGCCAGGGCCACATGAAGCAGCCTGGTGGGCTGGATTTGGCCCGCGGACCTTGAGTGTGACACCTGTGTTTTAGATAGTTAAAAATACAAGTCTTTTTCCAGGTGGCTACTTTGAGAAAGCTGAAAGTGAAGGGGTATAAAGTACCAAGGGCATGGAAAGTAACTTTTAAAAAAATTAATTTGTCCCCACCACTTATTACCATGTTGAAAAAATAGATCGCTGTAATTACAGTGGTGCCTTGCTTGACGACGTTAATCTGTTCCAGCGAAATCGCTGTAGAACGAAATCGTCGTCAAGCGAAAGTAAAAAGCCCATTGAAATGCACTGAAAACCGCTCAATGCGTTCCAATGGGCGAAATACCTCAGTGTCCAGCGGAGATCCTCCATAGGGCAGCCATTTCTGATGCCTGTAATGTGAGGAATCCATCCTAAGCACAGTGGGGAGCCATTTTGAACAGCGGACAGCCATTTTGAAACCCGACGATCAGCTGTTTTCTGATCGTCGTAAAGCGAAATACCGGTTCCCGAAACAGGGGACTGATTGTCGGGAAGCAGATTTTCCCCATTCAATCATTGTTTTGCGATCGTAAAAAACACATCGTGAAGCGGATTCATCGTTAAACAGGGTAATTGTTAAGCAGGGCTCCACTGTATTTGATCAGATTTTGAAATGTAAATTCCTACATTGCTTGTTAACTTTGCTTTGGAGCCAGATTTTAGGATAGATTAAAAACGTAATGAACCTTGAATATTTCCACTCAAGATGCCTCCAAAAATACTTTAAATTGTCCCAAAGTAATTCAGTGCTACACTCATTCTGATTACTTCTAAGCTCTGAAAAATGCCACAGCATACAGTGAAAAAGAATTCATGAAAAAGGCTTATTCTAAACTCTGACCGTAGTCACAAATGATGACTTGGGTAGCATGCACTTGTAAGCTATTTTCAATGTCCCCTTTGTCCATAAACTGAAATGCAAAACGGACTGCTCTAACCTAGGGTAAATTATTCTCTTCTTTTCTACTAGATTTACCGAGTCTGTCCCTCCACTTCTCACTTATTTATGGCATATTTAAACAACTGTGTGATGTTCTTTTGCTCTAGTTGTACAATTCTGATGAAGTCTTTAGCAGGGAGATGAAGAGAGAGGCTTTGCTAATATATCTTAAGGAATCATACCAGCCAGAGAGGATTTTCCCTGAGTTTTTTGTTTGAAATGTTCAGCCTGTTGTAAACAATACAGTATTATAATAGAATTTGTTGATGTATAAATTTTATTCTCACTTCTCATTAGGATACTGCTTATGAACTAGATATATTTTCCTTTTGCACTTAGAAGACACTATGAATGTGTCTCCTAAAACTGGATATTAAAATAAAAAAATATAAATTAAAGGAATAAGTTGGCTCTCCAAGAGATGCCTTCATCTGCCATCAAAGCTGATAAAAGGAACCACCCTAGACAAAATGGAAAAGTCTCCCCATAAAGCCAAAAGGTGAATGACCCTAAGATGATCAGCTGGAAAGAAATGGAAGACATATTTCTGGGGATAGTTATTCGAGGGTAATTGCATGTGTGTAGGGTGTTTCTGTGTGTGCACATTTTATCAGGGAAATGGCACATGGGGAAAGGGGCAGAGACCCTTACTTGCACAGCTATCATGAAGACACTGATACCATATGAATCATTCCATTGTTGCATTTCAGGAACAATGAGAGAGTTGTTAACGTCAGTGTTAACTCAGATTCATAGAATGATAGAATAGTTGAGTTGGAAGGGGCCTCTAAGGCCATTAAGTCCCAACTCCTTGCTCACTGCAGGGGTCCAAATCAAATTCATACCCAATCAGGGTACATTACATATCCAAGCTCCCCCAATTCTGTGTTTTCATAGCTGTGTGAAGAAATCTTAAGGAAGTAGGGATGTGGTCATTTAGGACTCTTCCATGGGAAGGGGGTTTCTGGATCCAGTCCCCTCACATGGCAGAGATACAGGCATATCACAGTTGTTCTCTCAGTATCTGAATGTGAAGCTGCAATCATACTGTCAGGATTATGTAGTGCAACGGAACGATCCTCTCCCTCATCAAGTGAATGTGTGAGCCAAGTTCATCTAAATTATTGGGAAAGAAAATTATAACTCTCCCCTCTGACATCATTTAGCTGTAAATTTAGCAGGATAAACACAAATGAGTATGCATACAACTGTGCTTCCACTTTCTAAGTCAGAAATGTTCTATCACATACTGCAGAACAGGAGTTGCAAACGTTAGATCTCCAGACGTTTTTGGACTAAAACTCCCAGAAGCTTTCACCACCACCTCTGCCGGCCAGGATTTCTGGGAGTTGTAGGCCAAGAATATCCGGGGACCTAAGGTTAGGGACCACAGATGTAAAAGTATGTGAAACGGCTCAGAATACAGTCGTGCCCCACTGGATGATTACCCCATTTAACAATGAATCTGCTTAACACTGATGTTTTTGCGATCGCTTTTGCCATCGCAAAACGATTGTCTAAATGGGGTTTTTTCACTGTGTGATGATCGGTTTCTTGCTTCGGGAACTGATTTTCGCTTTCACGACGATCAACAAACAGCTGATCGTCGGGTTTCAAAATGGCCACCGGCTGAAGAAAATAGCCCCCCGCTATTTGTAGGACTGATTTTTCGCACTACAGGCACCAAAAATTGCCGCCCCTATGGAGGATCTTCGCTGGATGAGCAGGTATTCAGCCTATTGGAACGCATTGAATGGTTTTCAATGTGTTTCAATGGGTTTTTTAATTTCATTTGATGACATTTTTGCTCTACAGCGATTTCGCTGGAACGAATTAACGTTGTCAAGCGAGGCACCACTGTAGTTCTTCTAATTTGCTTTCCAGATGTATAACCTACTCTAGGATCCTACTGCACACAAACAACCAAAACCTCCTGTGCTGGGGTCAGCAGAATTTTATCTGGTGCTGTGCATCTCAAAAGGCTGCACATAACACACAACACACAACTCAGGCAAGGTCTCTGATCTATATCCAGTTGCTAGTCCCAGCACAAATCAACTACTGCATGGTAATTCAACACTTACATGAATCTCACTGATTCAATGGAGTCTGCTTTAGTTGAGGCAATCAAGTGGCTGCAGGCCTCTGTCCATAAAGGAGATGGCACTAGAGGTGAGGAACTCCTAATACATTTCCTCTCTCTCTCTCTCTCTCTCTCTCTCTCTCTCTCTCTCTCGTGTGTGTGTGTGTGTGTGTGTGTGTGTGTGTGTGTGTGTGTGCGTGCGTGCGTGCGCGCGCGCGCGCGCGCGCGCGTGTCCCTCCAGAAGGTACTACATTGTTAGCTGTTTCTGCCAGTGCCACTTCATCGTTTGTGACCGGCACCTGAATAATAAAAAAACCCCAGCACTACAACTCTGAAAAGCCAGCTCCTTAGACTGGAGGCAGTAATCATGGCTATAACAAACTCCTTGTTTTCACAGCAGGCCAGGTAGCTCCTCTCCCTCCTACCAATGAACTGTTTGGTTACAAAATTACATGTTGCTACCTAATCCTTCTGACAACCATCTCAAGAAACCTCTCTGGAGGCACAACCCATATTTACAGGAAAAGCTATTGTTAGCCTGGCCCTATCTCTGTTCTCCTTGAACCACTGCCAACCACCTGCCATTTTTATATGCCCTGAACAGATAACGTAACCTGTAATGTTTCACTGTTCAGATTCTGTGCTGCACTGAAACACACACACCGCACAGATTAACTGATCAGAGGTTATATAGTTAATATCTTCTTTACCCAACAGCTGGTGGTAAGGATTTCTGCTAAACATTTCAGTCTTGCCATCAAGATTTTGCTAGGCAGAAGTTGTTTTAGAAGGCTAAAACAACTATGCAATAAAGTATAGGAAGTTCTGCTTCCTTAGCATCAAACAGGTAAAATGTTGGGCGTACATGTTGTTACATACAGCACTGATGGTACCTGTCTGTCATGGGTTTGGAGGGAAAGTTCCATCCTATGGGGAGTGGAAGGCGGGACATCAGGAGGAGGGGCTGTACTGTATATATATGTGGAGCTTGTGTGAAGAGAGGAGAAGCTGGAGAAGCTGGAGAAGAGCTGAGAGAAGAAGCTTGAGTGGGAGTCTGTGTGTCAGACAGGGTACTACTGTGTGTCAGTCAGTACCAACCTGATAGGTTCAGGTGTCTGTAGGGTTAGCCAGAACTGATAGATTCAGGGTCTGTGCTTTAGTTAAATGCGTTCTGTGTGAACCAAACTAGTGTATGTATGATTGAGACTAAGCCACGTTACTGTATCTTATTCATTTGATCATTTTATTTTCCCTGTGTGTTATGTAAATAAACCTTGTTCTTTTTTTTGTTAAAAATCCATTCCTGGTCTGTGTGACTTCTTATAGGGAATGGTTGGTGGCAGCTTAGTGAAAGTGTGGCATATCCCGGTAGGTCTGGGGTTTGTCACATTGATTGGTGTCCAGCGTGTGGGATACGACTGGTCCAGTTGTCCAGTGGTCCAGCAAAGCCTTGGCAAGTGTGCCCAGAGCAAGGGGGGTCTAGTCAGGGACAATCTGAGGGCGCGTAGGTAATCTTCTAGGCGTACCTCACGGGGAGGTGCGCTAGTGGAAGAACGTGCCAACTGGGAAGACTAGATTAGGGAGCTCTGAGGCAACCTGTTTTGGCGGGAAAAAAGCTGAGGCAAAACTGTGTAAAGTAGCAGTGATCTAGCTTGTCTGCTGAGAGGCCTAGCAGAGGGGGGTGGACTCCGGCTGGCAACAGTTGCAAGTTAGTGCTGAAGAACAGCAGCAATCTATAGAAAGCTGGTTCTGAGGCAAAAGAGAAAAAAAAAAGTGGTCGCTTTATTTTGAGGCTTGACTTTTGAAAGCAGCCTATTCTGGGGGGGGGGATTATGCCCTTGACTCGAAGCCAAATGGCAGAAATGGGTGAAGCGAAAGACCCCCAGGTAGACCAAGGTTCTGAGGATGAATTTGGCTCAGTGCAGGGTGACAGCACGGGAGAACAGAACCCAGAACTCAGAAAAATACTCCTAGCCCAACAGCATGAACTGAGGGTGAGGGAAATGGAGGAAAGATTAGAGAGAGAAAGAAGGGAGGAAAGGGAAAGGCAATTTGAAATGGAGCAAAGGGAAAGGGAGAAACAGAGACAATTTGAATTGGGATTAGAGAGAGAGAAAATTGCTCTGGAAAAAGAAAGGATGGCATTTGAGTTACGAAAATTGGAACTGATGAACCAGAATAATAATAACAATAGAGATTCTGAGGGAGGCCAATTGTCTAAAACTGACCTGAAGAAATTTCCTGTGTATCACAAGGGAGATTGCCCTGAGGTGTTCTTTTCCCTAGTGGAAAGAGCGTTTGTGGACTTCTCAGTAAGGGAAACTGAGAAGATGACCATCATGCGATCTTTAATCAGTGGCAGCCTGGCAGAAGTCTATGCAGAGATGCCAGAGGAACTGATGAAAGATTTTGCAGAGTTTAAAAAACTGGTGTTTGCCAGACATGGGATAAATGCGGAACAGCTGAGGCAAAGATTCAGGTCACTCACCAAGAAACCAGAGCAGACTTTTACCCAAGTGGGGGCCCAACTGGTGAGGCTGCTAGAGAAATGGCTATCTCAGGAGGGAACAGAGACCTACCAGCAGCTCAAAGACCTGATAGCGCTGGAACAGTTTTATTCAGTCCTGCATGGGGAACTGAAGTTCCAGGTGAGGGAAAGGAAACCGAAATCTGTGGCGGAAGCGGCCGAGATCGCAGATTTTATTTCCCAAATAAGAAAGCCCTTAGGTGCTGAGGGGAAATCGATAGGTAAACCCAAAGAAACCTACAGCAAGTACTCTCAGGGACCAGGGAAAAACCAGCAAGGGGGAGGGGCCCATGGTGAAGGGAAGCCCTCAGACATGAAACCAAGACCTCAGATTTTGGAGGGAAAACCAAAACAAGATGAGAAAGACTCCAAATACAGCAGAAAATGTTATTTCTGTCAAGGAAAGGGCCATCTAATCTCAGAGTGTGAGAAATTAAAGCAGCTAAAAGGAATTGGGCCTCATGATTCGAGTGGAACCAAGCCAAAAGCTGTGTTCTGTGTCCAGAAAGAGCAAAGCTCCTTGTCACTGAGGGAGCCTGTTGGCATGGCTACTCAATCTGGAACAGTGACATCTGCTGATCAGGCTGAGGAAAATGGTCCTCTTGTGGAGGTCAGGCGCTGCTTACTTGTGAGAACAGATTCACAGTTGTTTGAAACAGCAGGGGTGGATGTAGGAATACTTGTCCATCAGTATCGGGGGTTAAGGGATACTTGTTCCCAGGTGACCCTGTGCCATCCAGATATTATTCCTAGGGAGTATGTAATCCCAAATGAGAGCATAAAGGTGGCAGGGATTGAGGGACAGGTGATCTCACTGCCAGTAGCGGAGGTACCTGTGAACTTTCAAGGCTGGAGGGGAGTTTGGCGGCTAGCGATTTCATCGACTCTGCCAGCAGCCGTGCTCGTGGGAAATGACCTGGCTGAACATGTGAAACGGGTGCTAGTGATTACACGCTCACAAGCCACCACGGGGACAGTTCAGGGGGGTAATGATGAGCCCGAGACGGAAGCAGAGGGGAGTTCCGAAGCTGTGGTGGAAACCTTGACCACGGACAGCAGATTTGGCCAAGAGCAAAAGGCAGACGCCACTCTCCAAAAGTGTTTTGAACAGGTGACAGACGCCCAGCTAACACCTGAAACCCCAGTGAGATTTCGAGAGAAAAAGGGAATTTTATATAGAGAGACCCTGAGGAATATCTCAAAAGGGGGAGATGGGATCAGAAGTCAGCTAGTGGTACCTGAAAAGTATCGCCCCATGATCTTACAAAGAGGGCACTCTGACATGTTTGCTGCGCACTTAGGGGTGAACAAAACACAGCAGAGAATCACACAGAATTTTTACTGGCCTGAAATAGGGAAGCAGATCAAGGAGTTCTGTAAACAATGTGATGTGTGTCAGAGGCAGGGGAATAACCGGGACAGGACCAAAGCAAAGTTGTGCCCTTTGCCTGTGATTGACACTCCGTTCAAATGTATAGGGGTGGATATTGTGGGACCTTTGCCCAAGGCCACAAAGAGGGGGAACCGGTTCATTCTCACCATTGTGGACCATGCCACGAGGTACCCTGAAGCCATACCCTTGTCTAACATTGAAACTAACACAAGGAAACCACTGCCTATCACCCTGAAAAGTAATGGGTTAACGGAGAAGTTCAATGGGACTCTAATGCGCATGATTAGGGCTTACTTGGCAGAGAATCCAAACAATTGGGACCAGAAGCTACAATCCCTTTTGTTTGCGTATCGATCAGTGCCACAAGCCAGTACCGGGTTCAGTCCGTTTGAACTCTTGTTTGGGAGAAGGGTGAAAGGGCCCCTTGATTTGATCAAACAAAATTGGGAGCAGATCACCCAGGATGACCCACAAGATGTTGTGACAGATATAGACTCTTTAAGAAATGACCTAAAGAGAAACCTAGAGCTAGCAGCAGAGACCCTGCTAGCTCAAAAGGTCAGAAAGAAAGCTTGGGATGACCAGGAAGGCAGGGAGAGGCACCTTAACCCAGGGGAGGAAGTGCTTTGGCCTAGGCCCTGTAAAGAGAACAAACTGCAGCTGGGTAGCCCAGAAATAAAATACTTGGGTCACATAGTAGGGGGAGGAGTGATCAAACCCCTAGAGGCCAAGATAGAAGCTGTTCGTGATTGGCCTAGACCTAACACCAAGAGAAAAGTCAAATCATTTCTTGGGTTGGTGGGCTACTACAGAAAGTTCATCCCGAGGTTTAGCGAGATAGCGACTCCGCTGACCGATCTGACGCGGAAGAAGACTGATGACCGCATCCCGTGGACCAGCGACTGTGAGGAGGCGTTCCAGAGGTTGAAGGAGGCCCTCATCAACTATCCAGTGCTGCGTGCTCCAGACTTCGACCGGGAGTTCATCATCTACACCGATGTGTCTAACAGCGGGGTAGGAGCAGTTCTTTGCCAGGAGGATGAAAATGGTGACCAGCATCCAGTGTCCTACCTGAGTAGGAAACTCCAGAAAGGTGAGAGACCTTTGGCAACCGTGGAAAAGGAGTGCCTGGCCATAGTCTACGCGATCCAGAAGGCCAAGCCTTACATCTGGGGAAGACATTTTGTTCTGTGCACTGACCATTCACCACTGCAATGGTTAAAGACAATGAAATCCCACAATAGTAAACTTATGAGGTGGGCTTTAAACCTGCAGGACTATGACTTTGAAGTGAAGGTGGTCAGAGGGTCAGTGAACTGTGTTGCTGACGCCTTGTCAAGAAGACCTGAAGAATGAAGACGGCGAAAGAAACATGGACTATGTATATATTTTGGTGACCAAAAGGTTAAATGTACCTGTTGTTTATTAAACATGTCTGGTTTGTATGAATAAAGGTAACTTGATGTATTGTAAATGGTAAATGTTTAAATGCCTAATTGATATGTTTATCCTAGTGTAAGTATAAGTAAGTATGGTATTATATGTTAATGTATAACTGTTTTTGTATGTTTTGGATCCAGGTTGTTTTTTGGAGAAAAGCACTTTAGCTTTCCCCCTACAAAACAACTTATAAAGAGGGGAGGTGTTACATACAGCACTGATGGTACCTGTCTGTCATGGGTTTGGAGGGAAAGTTCCATCCTATGGGGAGTGGAAGGCGGGACATCAGGAGGAGGGGCTGTACTGTATATATATGTGGAGCTTGTGTGAAGAGAGGAGAAGCTGGAGAAGCTGGAGAAGAGCTGAGAGAAGAAGCTTGAGTGGGAGTCTGTGTGTCAGACAGGGTACTACTGTGTGTCAGTCAGTACCAACCTGATAGGTTCAGGTGTCTGTAGGGTTAGCCAGAACTGATAGGTTCAGGGTCTGTGCTTTAGTTAAATGCGTTCTGTGTGAACCAAACTAGTGTATGTATGATTGAGACTAAGCCACGTTACTGTATCTTATTCATTTGATCATTTTATTTTCCCTGTGTGTTATGTAAATAAACCTTGTTCTTTTATTTGTTAAAAATCCATTCCTGGTCTGTGTGACTTCTTATAGGGAATGGTTGGTGGCAGCTTAGTGAAAGTGTGGCATATCCCGGTAGGTCTGGGGTTTGTCACACATGTGTGCACAGGTGGACACACATTGTGATATTTTCACAATGTGTGCAAGAGTATCTGTGTTTCTTCTAACTACATTTTGATGATGTTTGAATCTTGTGAAGGGAGGGAGTCCTGACCTGATGTATCTTAGCAGGACTACATAGATGTTCAAAGGGTCTTAAGTATCAGTCAAACCACATTGTTTCCATGTGTGAGAACTGCAAGCAATTAGCCCAGAATCTAACATCTTGAAATAGGGAAAGCAGGCCTGGGAATAAACAATTGGAAGTGAGGTCAGACGGAAATCTCTGGCTCTTAAAAGGATAGAACAGTTGGAAGACGAGGAAGCACCTGTTTGGAATGTGAACTTCTAAAACATCTAATGAGTTTAAAACAGTAACTTCAAGGGGACATTTCTATGTACTCTCCTAGATAAACTGTATAGTTAGACAGTGTTCAGTGTGTAATTCTTCTGTCTGCTCTTCTAATAAATGATTCCAGATCAGTTCAGTTTATGATAATCAGCAGTTCACAGTATAACCCAATATGGGACTAAGACTATTAATGGATGTAAAAATTTTGAAGGAGCCACAACCCATTCACCAATTTTTTCATGGTGATTTGTCTCTATTAATGACACCAATTTCAGTAATTTCACAGGATCTTCAATGACCTAGTAGTAATACTGAGATAAAGTGCAAAGATGGAGGTACAGGCATACAAACATGCAAATACAGTGGTGCCCCGTATAGCAACGTTAATCCGTTCCAGGATTAACGTCGCTATACGGAAACATCGTAAAGCGAAATTTAAAAGCCCATTGAAACGCATTAAAACCTGGTTATTGCGTTCCAATGGACTAAAAACTGGCAGGGACAGGGTGGGTGGGGGATCCCGAAGGCTTCCAGGCAAAAGCCTGGAAGCCTTCGGGACCCCTCCACCCTGTCCCCGCCGCCCCGCGCTGCCGAGCACAGGATGCCTGACAGGCATCGGGTCTCCCCACCTTCCCCCCACGGCATACATCTGGCTTGGATCTGACCCGCGGGGGCTACCCCGGGCATGGCTGGACTATTGGGAGTCCAGCCATGGCAGGGCTAGCCCCCGCGGGTCTGATCCAAGCCGCGGGGGGAGGGTGGGAGAGCGGGGGGTCCGGATGCCTTTCAGGCATCGGATCCCCCCACCCTCCCCCCGCGGTGGCCTCAGAAGGACCCTTCGGAAGGGTCCTTCGAAGGCCACCGCAGGCATTTTCCCCCAGCTGAGTGGCGGGAGCGCAAAGCGATTTTTCCCCATAGGCACCTTCGTTATATGATTGCAAAAGCGATGGCATTTTTGCCATCGCTATGCGAATTCGTCGTTAAACAGGGCACTCGTTATACGAGGCACCACTGTACAATCAAACTTTTCAGGCTTCCAGCTTTCACATCATTCTCAGAGCCACTGGTTGTACTGGGTAGAGGAATCTGGGAATTATGGTCTAAAAAGTAACATTTCCAAGCACTTGTTCTTCTGACATTGAAGAATTATATAATAATTCTTCCAAGCTCATAAACTTTGCTACTGTACCACCACCACACCTACTAATTTGACATACGCCAAATATGTCACAAAGCATTTATTATCTCAGAAAATCTTACAGAATTACAAAATTATATCAGAGGTAAAGAGGAACAAGAGGTAATGTGGTTTACAACTATGTATTACCACTTTACTCCACCACATCTTAGGTCATTTACAGTAATTCAGGTTTAAAGGAAGTGCTAGAGATACAACTAATTAGTATAACCGTGGATTCGAGAAGACATTTGGATGACACTCTAGGGTGATATCAAGTACTACTTCTGCTTTGCCAAATCAACACAAAATCTTGTTTGATTTTCCTTGCAAAAGCAAACATACAGCATCACTAAGTTTCATAACTGACATATCCTTATGTTTCATAACTTTGTTTAAATTTGCCCTTCCTTTAAACCAATCTAAATGTGAAATTAAGATGGGATGAGAGCCAAACATGAGGAAATATTGTTGTACTGCTTTTCTTTTCCCTACTGAGGAAACACAATGTTTTCTCATAGCCTTTCAGTTTCCAGGAAACACATGTGACACACCAGAAGATAAAGAATGGAAATAACTCTTTGTTACATTGGCAAGCTGTCATCAGTTGTGAGAGGAACAAATTAAGAATTTCTTTGGAGTCAGCAGAAACATTGCGATAGGATGTTTATCAAATTTCACACAGAGAGAAGGAAAATGTGACTGGTTTTAGGATGTATCACAATGTACATGAAAAAATTTCACTGAAGAACGGAAATTTAGATCACCGGTTCTTAACTTTTTTGGAGTAATGGTCCTCTCAGAGAATGGGATGAAAGCTATGGACTTCTCCCCAGAAGAAGGTGCATAAAGACATGCGAAGTACTAGATGTGGTTTAATTTACAGAAAAAGAAAACATCATTTCTTTGTGCCCAATTCACACCATAGGGACCCATGAAACAGAATTTAAGAACCACTGATTTAAAGCAATTCCTTTTATGTCAGTACGGATTTGAGTATGAATGCTTACAACTAGATGGATTAGACATAAACGAGAGAAGCCAAATGGAACGCAACCTGAGATTGTCCTCCATGCCTTGAGCTGAACTGCTAAGCTAACAGGGCCAATTGTTCCTACAAAGTTACTTCTTTCGGCAAACTTTTCCAGCCACTTTCACTTCCTCGTTGAGGTAGTCTGGTATCAGTATAAGAACTCATGCTCAACTGGAGTGGTAGTAAGGTTTGGTAGTAAGTCATGATCCAATAGTGTACTTCTGCTGGATCTCATGGCTTTCAGCAAAACTGATTGGATTTGCATCCTGCCATGCATGATAGACGTTTTGCTGCAGCCTCTGAAGCGCATCATAGTAGTTCCAAGCACAGAGAGACCCATGCCAATAACATGGAAAATTAAACCAGAGTAGCTCTTGTTTTTGTCATAGAACAACAAAAACAACTTTGTTTCCAGGTGCTTTTTAAAAAATGGCTTTCAGCTGAAAGAGAAGTTACCTGTAACCATGGTTCTTTGAGTGGTCCTCTGTGAATCGACACAAATGGGTTTTAGTGCACCTGCGCAGGACTCTTCAGAATATTCTAGAGCTTAAAAAAGATGTGATAAGTAGGACGTTGCCCTGTGGCGTGCATGCTCTGCCCACCCGTAATATCTCAGTTCCTTTTAGGCGCCACTGAAATTGGACTTCTTTGTGACTCAGAGATAAAACCCATTTGTGTGCATTCACAGAGGCCATGAAGAATAACAAATTGATTCATTTGCTGTGATTTTGCCAAGGTATATTGAAAACTTTATCAACTCAAGAGAATCCATGGAATGATGTGAAACAATCTGATGCAGTCATACAACAGAAACAGCTGGGACCCTGTACATTGAGTCCATGTCTAAGTCAACAAGTAGTTTTTTGAAGGGAAAATGGGTTACAGGTATGATGAACAAATCTAAGTATAACATGGCCACATTTATGTGACTGCACCTTCCCTTCTTTAGTGTTTTCTGTGAAGAGTAACAAAGATTTGTTAGCACTTAAGGACTTCTCTTTTTAGTTTAGAAGAGATTAAGCAGACAAGACCCTCACCCTCTTGGCCTAGACCAAACTGAGCTATTTTAAAGTTTTCCAATAGTTTCCATTTTGCAGTTGTATCCATTACCACCACCTTGATATTACTTTCTCTTATCAGGTCCTTCCTTATTCTAATGTGCTTTTCATATAGTGGACTTGGAACCAGGATGATTAAAAAAATTACTTCACAAATATTGTTCCTTGTTTCTGTGGAATTACTGTATTTATGACACATTTCTATATATACAAGTTTCGACCTGTTTCCTACTTTTATTTGAGTCTGTCAAATATATTTCCTTATAGACATTCTGCTGGTAAAACAAAGTACATTACCACAATGAGACAAACTCTTTATCTATAAAACAAGAACTAGATGTGTTCTCTTCCTTACTGTAAATATTCTGCTGGTTTAAGTAGTTCTTGCTCATCTCTGAAAATGAATCAGGCTGGAAAGAAAGTGTTCAAAGCAAAGACAATCAAGATAAAGTGGAAGGAGACAGTTTTCCTTCTTCTAGACAAAAACCTGAGAAAAGCTGTAATTTTGCTGTTCAAGATTTCTTTACTCATCAGGGTGAATTTCAGTTTTCCCATTCCTTCCCCTTTAGGCTCAACTTCTTGTCACTGGTATTTTATAACTGGTGAGTGTCCAGTAATAGTAACTAGAGGTCACCATATGGCATTCATTTTGCACCATTCTTTAAAGCTAAAGTATTGGCAGGTTGTGAGAACGAGTTACAAGGAGCCAGTCATTTATGTATGGGAAGACAAGGATCTTTTGAAGTCTGAGGAAAACAGCCACTGGGGGTTGCACTTGGTGAAGACTCTGGGAGCTGTTGCCAGTCTGAAAGGAAGTCTTTTGAATTGGTAAGCTTGGGGCCCAAATTGGAATCGAAGAAACTGTCTGTGGGAGGGGTGGATGAAGATGTGGAAGTATGCATCTTGCAGATCTATGACTGTGAACCAGTCGTTTTTTCTGAGAAGTAGTAGAACGGATTCAAGGGTCACTATAAGGAATTTTGTGGTGATGACATATTGATTGAGTTCTCTGAGGTCCAGAATAGGTCATAAACCTCCATCCTTTTTGGGGACGGTGAAATAACAAGAGAAAAAACTGTTGTTGTTTTATTATATAGGTTTTATTGCGTCCTTGATGAATACATTTTTTATCTCTTCTTGTAGAGTTTGGGAGTGCTCATATGATGTGACGGAGGGCATCCATTTCCATTTGATGGAAATGGATGCAGTATCCATTTTGGACAATGGAAACAAGCAGGTGTCGGTGGTGATGGATTGCTAGGCAGGTGTTTCTAGAGGAAAGGGGGTTGATTTGCAATGGGAAAACGTCAAGCATGATGTTTGGGTTTGCGGTCATTTGCCTTTGGATAGGTTGCTGGTGAGGTTTTTGTATTGTTTAAAGTATGGTGTGTAGAAGTTCTGATGTTGGGGTTCGTGTTGGAACCTCTGGTAGGAATTATAAGGTCGCCTCCATTGATTGTGTTGGGGACGTTGTTAATAAGTGGGATAGATGCCCCATCTTTTGGCAGCGGAACGTTTCTTCTCAATGTTTTCTAAGATGTCATCAGTTTCAGCATTAAAGAGACTGGTGCCATCAAATGGGAGGTCTTCAATACGTGCTCGAGCATCTTCCGCGAGCCCGGCTGTTCTTAGCCAGGAGAAATGTCTGAGCGCGACAGAGGTAGCCATGGACTTAGCCGTGGCGTCTACCATGTGTTTGGCAGAGAACATTTGCTGTTTGGCGACAGAGAGACCCTCCTGTTGGAAGGTCTGTGCTAATACTTTTTTGTCTTCTGGTAATGAGTTAAGAGAAGTGCTCATGTTATCCCAAAGGAAGCATTGATATGCCCCCATGGCTCTTTGGTAGTTAGCTACCCTCATAGTAAAAGCCGCTGATGACTAAAGCCACCTGCCCATAGAATCGATTCTTTGACTGATTTTGTGAGGTGGGATAAGGGACTGTCGGTTTCGAGATCGCGATTGTGAGGCCTCGACAAATATCAAATTTGGGGCCGGCTGTTTCTGGAGAAAAAGTGCTCCAGTGTCATGTATCCAATAGAGATTATCGATTCTTTTCGAGACTGAGTGAGAGGAGGTTGATTTAGTCCAAGATCACTGAGCAGTGCTAAGAAGCAATGATAGCATGGAAATATGGACTGGGGTAGTTGTGTCCTTAGAAACAGGATCATAAAGTTGATCCGCCAGTTCAGTTGTGGGGCGATGGATTTGAAGATCCAATGACTTAGCCATGTGGATCATGAGTTGAGTGTAAGTTTGGAAATCCTCTGCTGGGAATGGAGGATCTACATCTGCGAGGTCGGAATCTGGCGATGTGAGAAGCACAGATAGAATTTGTGGTCGAGAACCATGTTCTGAGACCTTGGGATTGAGCCTGGAGTTGACAGAATGTTGATCGACCCCGGTGTCGAGAGGATGTTGATCAGAGTAATGTTAACGGTGATCTACTACTGAAGAATGTGGCATGTCCATGGACATTTGTCAACATCAAGAGTTGTCAACCAGTATAGATGTTGAAGGTGAGTTCGACATCATGGATGGAGTTAAACCAGATGGGATCTTGGTGTCAAAGTCTGCATCTCGATACTGATGGACTGCCTGTCTAGGTTGGTGCCGTTGTTGAGGGCTACGAACCGAGAAAGATCGAAGTGGGGTGTCCATTGACCAGGATGGATATTGAGGGTTGTTGATATTGGAACCAGTGTCTCTATGGTGTCGAAAAGGCGGCTGAGGCCAATTCGGTGGACGCATAGGTAGGTCTGTAGAGTAAATCGAGGCTGGGGATGCAGAGTGACAGGAGTGATTTCCATCATTTTGAGCTGGAAAATATGTACAGTGGGGTCTCGACTTACGAACTTAAGCCGCATTGGAAGGCAGTTTGTAAGTCGAAAAGTTCTTAGGTTGAATCTGCATTTCCCATAGAAATGCATTGAAAACCATTTAATCTGTATCTGCTCTTTTCCGTCCATAGAAACTAATGGGAAGCTGCTATTCCGCCTTCTGCCACTAGAGGGGGATATTTTTTTCTTTTTTTCCCCTTAGGTTCGGGAAACGAGGAGGAAGGCAGGGAACAGTTTGCAAAGCACTTTAGAAATCTTTTTTTTCAACGAAGCCAATTTTAAATCATGTTTTAAAGCATGTTGTGCTGATTTTTTCAGCACAAATACACACAGGCAGGCTTTTTAGGTGCTGAGCAAGCCTCCCCAAGCCTCTTCAGAGCCAGCCCATCAGCTGATAGGCGGGGAGAGGAGGGTGCAGGGGGGGGAAGCACAAAATGGCTGCCAGGCTCCCTTCTGGTGTGGGCTTTTAGCTGTTTCCTGCTCTTTTTCCTGCTGTTTGGGGGCTACCAAGGCCTGGTAAGTGACTTTCTTTTATTTATTCTTAAGTTTCTGACCCTTTTCCCCCCTCCAGAAGCCTCTAAGGAGAGGGAGGGGGCACTTTTTTTCCTGTTCGTAACTCGAGGGAAGTTTGTATGTTGAGTCCTTATTTCCCCTATAGGGTGGGTTCGTAAGTTGAATTGTTCGCAAGTAGGGTCGTTCATAAGTTGGAACCCCACTGTAATCACAGGGGCTGCAAATGCTTCACGGGTGGAAGCGTCTTTCTCGACTGCCCTGATTTTCACCGGTGGTTGATGAAGAGTCATATGATGGCTGCATGCCTCTGAGTTATAAGGCCTCTTCAATACAGAAGGTTGTAGAGATGGAGGTTTTTGGTGTGATGCTAATACTGGACCGGAGGAGGCAGCTGGTCAAGCATCCGCAGCCAGAAGGTTAGAGAAGCACTGATAGGGGCAAATGCCTACCCGATGAGCATGCTGTGCACAGGATTGATCGACACGCCCTTGTGGAATAGCCTCATATGCTGGCTGCGCCGGTGGCTGTGGAGGCCGGCCCAATGGCATAGAATAGGGCACTGTGTCCGGCTGAGACTCAGGTTCCTCTCTCTCTGGGGAGGCATCAGTGGATGGATTAGGAGGAGAGATAGGATGGTGGGGCCTATTAGGTGAGGAAGTAAGACAGTCTACTCGCTCGTCCAATGTCAGTGACTGAGAAGCCGGTTGATGAGATGGAAGTCCTTCATCATCAGAGGGTGAATCTACAGAAATTAAATTGCCAGGTTCGGAAACCTGCTGTAGAGGGACTGCTGGGGTTTTTGATTTGGTTTGTTTAGATTGTTTCAGTTGCTGGGGGCCGGGAACCAGATTGGAAGGAGGCTTTCGCTTTCCGGAAGGCTTCGATGTCAGCTGTTTAGATCTGTGCGTCTTAGGCATTTTCGATAAAGTGGAAGGCACATCAGAGTGAGATGGCGTAGCGGATGAACAAGGTTTCGATGAGTCTGCAATGGCTTTTTCCATGGCTTTAGCTTGTGATGTGGTCTTACACGTAGTTTGAACCATAGGTTTTGCCGGTTGCAAAGACTGTTCCCAGAGGTGGAGTTTGAGTCGAGACAGACAAGAACAGAGGACTCCTCATTTGAAATTTTTATATTGAGGGCACGAGGAGGTTTGATGAGCCTCGCCTAAACAAAAAAAGGCACTTTGTGTGACCATTTGATAGCAGGATCTTGTTATCGCAAATCACACAGTGCTTGAATGGGCCCAAAGGGGCCGTGAACAATAAAGAGAAGAAAAAGAAAAATCGGAGTGAGGGAGGGGGGTGCGACGGCCGGAGACCAAGGTATGGAGAAGAAAACTAAAAACAGTTCGTATATGTATCTTTGATTAATAATAAAGATAATTTTTTTAAAGTTCAGCAGTCAAAAGGACTTGTTTCTTTCAGACTCACAGAAGATAGACGTACCAGGCTCTTCAACCCAGCAGTTGAAAGAAAGTGAAAGGAGAGTCCTGGCGCCAAGGTACTTATACTGAGGGGGAGGGATCTATTCCAATGTGTTTTTTGCTACCGCAGAAACTCTAGAATATTCATAAGAGGCTCTGCGCAGGTGCAGATGAGCCACAGTGTGATTCACAGAGGCCAAGAAGAAGAACCATAGCTTTCCCCATGATTTTAAAATTTTAAAACCATCAACATAATTAACGAAGAATTTGGACACTTTCAAAACTGACACATTTAATTCAGTGTGAGCTTTGATGGATTACAATCCACTTCCTCAGACACACGGAGTACAGTACTTAAGCCAAATATTTATATACATTGTGCACTGTTGTGAGGATCAGAATGATATGGGATATTGAAGATGTCAGATGTATTATTAATACGGATAAGAAACTTTCATAATTAAACCCCGAAAACAAACCCACTATTACATTAAAGAAAACGATGTATAATGATAAGAATTGCTGAAGATGTGATTTGAACACTGAAAAGCCACATTCTTTAGCAAACTGAGCATCATACATTTGTTTCTCTTAAATCCATTTATAACTCTTAAATTTTATGATTACTGCCACATGCCAGATCCCATCAAACTAGTTTGAAGGAGGACAGGCAATATTCTTTTTTCCAATGTGAGACTTTATATATGTATACAACTCTTAATGTCTTAAATAAATATTCTAGGTCTCTCAGACAATCACAAATAAATGGTCTCTCCCTTAGTTTAGTCATACATTTCTGCTCATAAGCACAAGATCCGTACTTTCTGACTGCTTTGAAACAATATCTGAACAGGGGGCAGGACTGTTTCATTTAATAAGCAGTGCTTCACAGAGCCTACATAATGTGAAAAACATATTTCTACATTCCTCTAGCCCACTGATTTTTAAATTGTGTTCTATTAAATATGCACATCTACCTATCTGCTACAAGCCAGCAACTCCACCCCTTCCTCCCTGAGTGCTAGGTACAGCTACATGGCACAACAGAGGAACTGAATTTTAATTACAAGCCTATTGTATAATTTCTGCAAAATCAGACGTTGTGGGGGACCACACAGAAAAACAGAATACAGAGTTTTAGAAACTTATTTTTTGTACGTTCCATTTCTAAATGCTGAAAAAGCACAGTGAGGTAGGTGTGAATATCCATTTTTCTTTGTCCATTATTCCAAAGATATAACAAATAAGCCCATTAATTATTATTATTATTACTGATCTATATGGTCTAAATCAGGGGTCCCCAACGCCCGGTCCCTGGCCTTGCCAGGACTGGACCGCGGAGACAAATGTCCTGCCCCCCCATGAGCAGATGCATGCATGTCCCTCCCATGCACGCATGGACGCACACACAGCCCCTCCCATGCACACATGACCCCTCTCCCACAGACATAGGCACACACATGGCCCCTGCCCCGCACGCACGGCTCCTCCCATGCATGGACCCACGGAGACACCCCTTCCCCCACTAAACTGGTCCATGGAGGCAAAATGTTTAGGGACCACTGGTCTAAAGTATAAAACAAGGACTATCAAAAGCCATCTTCATCTTATTAATGTGAGCCTATACCTCTTATGTTGTTAAAAACTGTACACAAAACACAAGAATTATTCCTAACAGTCTTGAACTTCCTCCTCCACTCTGAAATGCTCTGTACAAAGCCTTACAACATCTCTGCATATTCTAGCATCTCTTCACACTAACTTTTGCCTCTCAGCAGGTTGAGGCACTTGCGTGGTTGCATGGAGGACATGTCCCGCAGTTTTATGAAGACTATATTTCCCTAGTAATGTGGAACCAATCAAATCAGTAGCAGCATCGTTAATACAAAGATTTACAAACTGAGATTGAGCAATTATGGCCAAAGAAAACTAAAATCGTTTTGGTTGTAACTGGTGCTTTAAGTGCAATAGCAAAAGACCTAAAAAAACCACCTTTGTACTCTAGGCATCAGTGAGATCCTGACACACCAATTGCAGAAGGCCGTCTTACTTGGAACAGCATATATTTTAAGGAAACACCTTTGAATATCTTTAGTCCTTGGAAATAACCCAATATTCAGATATTTAAATCCAGCCAAGATTTGGTGGACTGGGGACAATGGGAATGGGGCTGATGATGATGAAATAAAACATGCAGTAGAAATGAATATCAATTGTACTTCACACAGGCTCCTCAAGGAAGCAAGAAACAGAGGTATATAAAAGCTTCAGGTGTTTTGCTCTGACGCTCCTTTAATCTATTTTGTAAGCAGTAATACTCCTTGCTTACATAATAGTAAGATAGAGATCAATCTGTTCTTCTGTTGTTGTCATCAGCATCATTCAGCATTTATCATGGTGCAAACAATTTATACACAATCCCAACTTACTTATTTAATATCAAATGTTTAGCTATTTAGTAAATTTTGCCCCAGTATGATTCACAGGACTCTTCTGAAATTTTTAAGTGAACCGCCATACTAGAGTTTTAAAAGACACATGATTCTTGAGATAAAACAGAAGCTGCTACAAGGTACTGGCAATGCCATCAGGAGATTTAAATATATATAATTAACCCAAACTTTTCAACAGAAAAACACAGTCTGTCTCATTTTATTTCCATGGCAATGACAACTAAGAATAAATATTTTCCAAGTGGCTTTTTTCTTTCCATTCCATAGAAAAGCTCATTTCTGCCTCAAAGTTAAGTTTTGTTAATGAGACAAAGAAAGAAAAGCATATCTAGGTATACCCATGAGAGCTCAGCAATTACATTTTGTGCAACAGTCTCTCAGCTTTGCCAGTTAATACAAAAACCTGTTCTACCCTTTTGTTCAAATGAAAAGGGCATGTTATATGTAAAACAATTGCTGCATTAAACAGTACCTTATTTCTGTAATTCAAAAGATGGATTTTATGTCCTCAGTGTAGTGGTGATGGGGCTAGCTGGCCATTTAGAATGAAAAAATACCTTGGATTTTTAAATCTTAATCAGGGAGGCGTTCCATGCAATTCTCACTACCTCGCCCCCATAAATCAGTAAGATGTGGACAAGAAACTATCTGTTCATGCCATGTAAAAGTAGTCATGGCCACAGTTGTATCTACTGCTGGTACAGTCTTTAGAAATTTGCTGGAGGCCGATTTTATTACCTCATCATACCTTTTTGATGCAAAATTTCAGAACTGTGTTAACATTACCATTTTCAATTTCACTGAATTCTTAATTCAGTTGAGGGGTCACGGTGGAAAGTCAAGTTACATTCTGATGAGAAATTTCTGTTTGGGTGTCTCGAAGATCAAGAGTTATACATTCTGAACAAAACAGGAGTACTACTAATCAACAAAGACCTGTTACCTGACAACATATTGTGAACGAGAGGAGCAACGTTGACATCTTGGAGGTGTTTAAGGGTTTCAGTGTGGAAAAGGCGAAGTGTCGATCCTGAAGTGAAGGCAATCCAGATCCCAACTCCTGCAACAGCCATATGAGAAATCACCATCCCTTCCTCTTGATGAGCTTCAAAATGGCACTGAATAACAGACAGAAGTCATGCAAAGTCACACAGTAGCACCAGCAATATCTGTAATATATACTGAGAAGGAAAAAAATCTTGAGCCCGATGTAAGTTGTGCCATATTGAGGCTTTCTTTTGCGTGCATGTATGGAATACTTTGAATGAGGCACATGAGGAGAGACAGTCCGTGCCTAGTAAAATCTCAACTTTAATACTGGGATATTCCTATTTATAGGTTGGATTCAAGTATACTCAAATATGAATGGAAGTTCCCATGCATTTTCAGAAGGGACTGAGATTCAGTGGAAGCTCCCTGCTGGAGGGATGGGGAGGGAAACCATTATTCCTGATTCTCCCTGCAGCCCATGTAAAAGGCAGTCTATGACCCTCCAGACAAATGTGAAGTACAATTAGAGGGGGCACGATTGTAGCTTGAAAATGATAAACAAATATTCAAGGAGTATCTTATTACTTGAAATTAGTTCAGTGCTCCAGGGATCAATAAACTGCATCTATGAGTATTGAAGGAACTGGCTGAAGAATTCTCAGAACCACTATTATTTTCTTGAAATCATGGAGGACAGGTGAAGTGGCAAATGATTGGAGGACAGTTAACATTGTCCCTATCTTCAAAAAGGATAAAAAAGGAGGAACCTGTGAACTACAGACCCGTCAACCTGACATTAGTTCAGGGGAAAGTTTTGGAGCAGATTATGACACAGTCACTCTGCAAGCACCTTGAAAACAATGCAGTTACAAAAAGAAGCCAACAAGGATTTGGCAAAACAAATCATGCCAGATTAATCCTTTCTCATGTTTTGATTAAGTAACCTTCCTGGTAAATGGTGGCGCTGCTGTAGTAGATATATTGTATCTTGACTTCAGCAAAGCTTTCCAAACAGTGTCCCATTATATTCGGATTAGCAAGCTAACTAGGCAATGGCTGTAAAGAATAACTATCAATTGGGTACACATTTGGTTATTCAATCATAGTCAAAGAGTGGTTATCAATGGCTCCTTGTCAAACTGTGAGGAGATAACAAGTGGAGTGTGACAAGGCTTGGTCCTGGGCCCAGTGGTCTTCAACATTTCTATTAATGATTCGGATGAGAGGGTGCAGGGGCTGCTTATCAAATTTGCAGATGACACAAAATTGGGAGGAACAGCTAATACTTTGGAAGACAAACAAAATTCAAAAATATCTTCATCAGGTTCAAGCACTGGGCTGAAAACAGAATAAAATTTAATGTTCTATATCTATGAAAAAGAAAGAAAATGCACAGTTACAAGATGGGGGATAGTTGGCAAAGTAATACTACATGCAATCTTGGAACTGTAGATCATAAGCTGAATATGAGCCAACAATATAATGCAGCTGCAAAAAAGGCAAATGCTGTTTGATGCTGTAGTAACAGAAGTATAATCTCTAAATCCCTTGAAGTACTAGTCCCCCTCTGTTCAGCATGAATACTACGTGCAATTCTGAACATCACACTTTAAGAAGGATGCAGACTAGACAAGAGGACAAATTAAAAAATGTATTTGTCAGAAATCACTGATCGTTAAATATTCATCCCTTCATATTTGTGAGTTCCAAAGACCCTGATGAATATGAAGGGATGAATACTGTCCCGTTTTTATTTGTCCCCCATACGAAGAGAGGGAAGGCTAGCCTTCTCTTTCTTCCTATGGCTTTCCCATTCTGCTTACCAGCCCGCCAATCAATTAATCGGTGAGCCGATAGGCATCCACCCATCTCCACAGCCTATCCCCTGCCCCCTTCCTCTCCATACCATAGCAGTTAGGAATCCAGGCTACCCTTTGCAAAGATGGCAGCTGCAGCTTCCCTACCCTAAATGAAGCTGCAGCTGCCATCTTTGCAAAGGGCAGCCAGTGTCCCTTTCTACAAGCCATGGCTGTGGAGGCCAGCTGGAGACAGCGGCGATTACAGTGGGTGGGCGTTGGTGGGGATGGCATCGGCGCACGGGGGTGGTGGGAGTTCAGGGTTTTTTAGTAACCCTCCCCCCCACGAATCAATGAATAAATTCATGCTTCGTCAGTTCATGGGGGTAGCTTCGTGGTTCGTGAGTCGTCAAGCAGGACTGTACAAAATGGTGAGTCGTCCCATATCTAATGGAGACAAACTAGAACAGTTTCAGAAGAGGGCAACAAGGATGATCAGAGGAATAGAAACCAAGCCCTATGAGGAAAGACTGAAAGAATGGGGCATGTTAACTTTGAGAAAAGAAGATTAAGGGGAGGTATGACAGCACTCTTCTAATAATTGAAAGGTTGCCATACTGAGGAAGGACATCTGTTTTTAATCATTCCAGAGTGCAGGGCATATAATAATGGGCTCAAGTTATAGGAAACCAGATTTTGATTGAATTTAAGGAAAAACCTTCTAACTATTAGAGCAGCATGACAATGAAACCACTTGTCTTGGGAAGTGGTGAGCACTCAAATGCTGGATGCATTCAAGCAAAAGTGGGACAACCATCTAAAGCAGGGTAAATAAAATAAATGAATAAATGAATATTTTGACTGTGATTCCTGCGCTGAGATGGGGTTTGGACTCAAAGGCCTTAAAGGTCCCTTCCAACTTCATTATTCTACGACTCTATGAATATCTCTCTACTGAGATCAGTGTTATAACAATGTGAGCTTGCTATGTTCTTTAAAATAATTTGCATGCTTTTTTTCTGTACTAAGAGCAGAAATCAATGTTTCCCCTAAATATAACTACAGTAGACCTGAACTGATGTCAGATCCCTGAAACAGTTACAGAGCAACACATCTCTACTTAAATGATAAAGTGATTGTTGTAGTCTTCTGCTCTTCTGCAGGGCTATTCTACAAGAGAAACTCTGAAGATAGTTCTCATTCTTCTACATTACCAGGAACAGATGGAGCCATCCAAGTGAAAAACAAGGTACTGAGGCAATGGTGGTGGGCATCATAGGGCCATGTAAGATGATGTTACTTTTGTAGCTTAATTTACTAACATTAGCAATGAAATGGTGCAATGAGGAAATGAAATTAACTATTTTTACTTTACATTTAATTAATAATATTAAATACCTAAAAGCAAATGCAAAAGCAGTTTATTTATTAACCACTGCATTTTAAAAGACATTCCAAATGGGTGAAAAAAACTCAGCTGTACAGAAAAAAAATGAATGCTGATATTTGAACATAGCTTAAAATGAGTTATTTTAAGATTACTGGTTTCTGTGATACATATTGTCATGTAACTCTATGCAGTGTTATTGTTTTTTATTATTATTATTATTATTATTATTATTATTATTATTATTATTATTATTATTATTATTATTATTATTATTATTATTATTACTGGTTAGAGAATGTCATGAATTTCAAAACTAATCTTTCTGAGGGGAAGTAACAAGTTAGCTGGATACATCTTGAACAAAAGTAGTGAAAAGATGTTTCAGTATGTATACTAAGGCACCAAGATTAAAGCAAACCTGGCCCCAATTTAAAAGTTTTCAAACCGGACTGCTTAGCTCCTCTGTTCAGAAATATACAGATTCTTCAAGTCTTGGTCCATAAAGGTCACGCCGATTTGTCTACTGCAGTGGTTCCCAACCATGGGTCCCCGGATGTTCTTGGATTGCAACTCCTAGAAATCCTGACCAGCACAGCTAGTGGTGAAAGCTTCTGGGAGTCCAAGAACATTTGGGGACCCAAGGTTGGGAACTACTGATCTATTGCCAAGGTCCATGTCAACACCTAGGAGACTCGGATTGTTGTGAAATCTCCATAGCAGTTCTGACTGTCCTCCTGACCTTAACATAGGATCTTAAAGACTTTTCTCCTTGGTTTCCAAAAACTACTTTTGGGAACTACAGTTCCTGGGAGCAATTTGTCCAAGCTCTGCTAGGAAGGTGACACCTTCACTTAAAAAGGCAAGCTCTCCTTCAGGTAAGCAGAGGGTGAGTGTGGCCACTACCATAGGTGAGCAATTACTTCTCAGACAGGTAAGTGTGTGCTATAATACCAGTCCCTTAGTACCACAAAGTGAAGCTTTCTAGGCTGTTTCACTCCCCCGTCGCCACAAGGTGACTAACAGACTTTGATACGATAGAGCACTGTTTCCCAGTTGTGGGTAAACTTAGGCATTGGACTGCAACCTCACCACTAGCTGTGCTGGCTGGGATTTCTGTGAGTGGCAGTCCAACAACACCTGGGCTACCCAAAGTTGGGAACTAGTGCGAGAGAGGAAAGATTATGCTGCAGGTCTGGGCTTAGTCACTCCTAGGCAGGGGCAAGATCACACACAATGGAAGTTTATTTCTAAAGAAGTTAACTGGAGTGAAGCTGAAGGAAACACCACCCTAAATCTCTTCTGGTTTATCCTCAGGAGTCCTACTCACATAAGATCAAGTTATGAATAGATGATAAAGATACTGTGATTGGTTCTATCCTAAGATCCTTTAACTTGCTGAACTGATCTCTCACAAGCTGCTGAAAGTGGGATCACACTGACAAGTTATTCATATCACAGGATTGCACCATCTGCCCTGCAACAATTCCAACAGTCAATTCTCTCCAACTCAGCTACCGGTCCTTCACACAATTATTCCCCCTTTCCTCTTTATTTAAAGCAGGTGCTGCTCCTTGGCTACTGGAGCCCATCCATCAGTCCAACCAGGTCTTTTCAATTACTAATTTCAACTTTGCAGCAAGCACAATTCCTTGCTCGCTGCTTTCATTTAATACTGCAATGTAACAGTAATGTTAAAAGAACATTAAGAACACTGTGGGATTGCCACGGTTATAAACAGGAAACCTAAATGAAGGACTGATAGTGGCTAAGAGACATCAGGAAATGACTAATTAGTGGAGACACTTCCAATCAGGAAGGAGACACTTTGAAATCTGTTCCAAACTAGATCCAATTCAAGTCTGTGCTACTTTCACACCTATCAACAGAAAGGATTATACACTTTTATTACACAGCTTTATTCTGAGCTCATTAGTTCTCTCTCAGGAAAAATGAAGGCTGTCCTCAAAGTTTCAATGAAGTATGAAGCCGGCTATGTCTCCGTGACTCCCTCCTGTCTTGCAGAGTCATCTCACTAGCTGCACTATGTCTGAAAGCAATCTAAAAGAATAGTTGATATGCATCTACCTAAGATTATTGGCTGGCATCCTGATGCACAATCACACAGACAGGATCGCTTGTGGAAGCAAACTGTTGTAAGTTAAGAAATCTACGTAGGTATTATCTATTGCACACAGAGTCACATGACTTAGCATGCAACAGATAATCTCTATAGAGATTTCTTACTTAGGGCAATTTGCTTCCAAAAGTTATACTGCATGCACAATTACGCAACAGGATGTGTGCCACTGAATAACTCCAATGGAAGTTATAGTGAAAGAACAAGAAATATTATTGGTTAAGATACCGTATTTGCCGGCGTACAAGATGACTTTTCGGCCCTGAAAAACATGCCTCCAAGTGGGGGGGGTCGTCTTGTATGCCGGATGCATGTCCAGCAAACCCTCCCTCTCTCCCAGCGAAGTCACTTACCTGGTAGTAAGACCGAGTAGAGCCCCACTCCTAGCCTGGGAACAGCCTGACTCTAGCGCCGAACAGCTGACTGTCAGGAACAGCAGAGAGGCACCAGCCATTTTGAGATGTGACCACATGGCTGCTGCCTCTCAAAATGGCTGCCGCCTCTCTAAAATGGCTGCCACCTCTCTGCTGTTCCTTCTTCCAGCAAACCCTGGCTCTCTCTGAAAAGGAACCAAAAGGGGCAAAAGGAACTCTCCCCATGATGCAGCAAAAACAGAATCAGGCATGCGGAAGAGGGGGTAGTCTTATACAGCAAGTATATAACAAACTCTACATTCTGAGTGGGAATGTTGGGGGGTGGTCTTATACACCCAGTCGCCTTATACACCGGCAAATACAGTAGGTAAAGGTTCCCCTTGACATTTTTTTAGTCCAGTCATGTCCGACTCTAGGGGGCGGCACTCATCCCACTTTTCAAGCTACAGAGCCAGCGCCAGTCTGAAGACAGTTTTCCGTTGTCACGTGGCCAGCGTGACTAGGGAATGCCGTTTTTCCTTCCCACCGAGATGGTACCTATTTATCTACTTGCATTTACATGCTTCTGAACTGCTAGGTTGGCGAGGAGCTGGGACAAAGCGATGGGAGCTCACTCCGTTGCGTGGATTCGTTCTTACGACTGCTGGTCTTCTGACCCTGCAGCACAGGCTTCTGCAGTTTAGCCCACAGCGCCACCACGTCCCTATTGGTCAAGAAACCAGAGATATATTCTAAGGTCTGTTTGGCAAATTAGCGTCATCCTCTTGACCGCCTCCCAGTCTTTCTCTCAACTGGCTGTTATTGCAGCAAGTGACCAAGAGAGATCATTGTGAGCTTCAATAATCTTCTCCACCAGGAAAGGACAACTCTGTTTGCCACCTGGGTTCTGTTTTGGTTTTTTTCACCAGGCAGAATTGTCTTTTGCCTCTACCAAGAGAGAAAGAGGAAATGCATATTGACAGTCACCACCTTGTAGAAAACTAAGATAGAGTGTTATAGCTCTCCCTGGGCTCAGCAGGCTGTTCTGCTCACATTCCAATTGTTTTTGTCATAATTCCACTCTGTCTTCACTGCCCTCTTCCTCTAAGGTGGCTCCATTTCTCCTTCAAGCTCTCTTCCTCTAAGTGTATGGCAACATTAAAGTTGGAATGCATGTTTTCAATCCCACTGCCAAGTCTTTTAACACAGTGGGACTTGAGATGCCCAGTCACACTTAATGGCAGCTTAACACAAAGTTCACACCTTTCTGTTCCCTCCTGGTTACACCCATACAAACTCCTCTGAGATTCTTAGCTTAACTAGCTGTGCCAAGAATTGAACTGTGTTTTCTCAGGCATGGCAAGATCCATATAATGGGACCCATTGTTCAGGAAAAGTCACAGATTTTTTTACCAATTTTAAGGGAAAGGGTGAGAGAAGAAGAGCTTTTTATTTGTTTGTTTTCTAAGTGGAGTTGTAATGTATTTAAGTCACACACAAAAATATTCAACAGTAGGCTTGTTTCACATCTCCGTGGCAGGCTATTTTCTATTACTGTGACCAATGTCACCAGCTCTATGAATCCTGTGCTTTCTGTGAGCTAAAAAATAATACTAAAACTGCATGCTAAAACATACATGGCAGCCAAATAAATCAAGAGACACTGGAGATCATGCCCTTAATTCAAGATTTCATGGTGGAAAAACAAAGCACAGATTAGTATATTTTAAACATTACCACAGTATTAATACCGAAGTCCTTTGCATTGATGAGCTAGAACAGCAACTGTTCTTAATAATTCAAGTTTTGGACTTGGTGGGAATTTCACTGCTCAAGAAAAAGCAATGTGGCACAAGGTAAAGAAGCTTGGTCTTATTCTTCCCCACTCTTGACTTTTTAAGAAACTGCCTTTCTTACAAATAGCACTTCAAACTCATTAGCACTGTAAAATATTGGCAACATCCCTGTGCCAGCCTCTGTTTGCAATAAAGACATCTGGGGATATTCTCTCTTGCCAAGAATAGTTCCTATGACCATTACAGACAATAGGGAAACGGAATCTTTGGTAGATATGAATTTCCGTAGGGCTTATTCCATAATCAAGGACAAGCTCTGTCATGCCGAATTCAATTACCTATGCAATAACTTTAATCTTGGATGTTCCCCTCTTTCTGTTGGATTTTTTCCATCTCAGGATCATTCTCTCAAATATTTCCATTCCCTAGTAAACCCACATCGAAGAAGAGCCTTTATGTTAGCCCATTTTAATATTTCTCCTTTAGTCACCCATGCCAGTAGATTTCTTAATATCCCTTGTGAAAAAAAAAGACTTTTTTTTTGTTTAGAGACTCCTGGCACTCTGGTTCATATACTGTGTCCTGCTCATTCTCACCTCCAAAATTTTTTTCTTGACCCTTGGAGCTCTTATTTTTCCAATTCTTCTGAGTCAATTCTATTTTCATGAGTGATTAATGTAATTCCCTGACCGCTGCTGTTGCAGGTTTCTTATCTGCAATTCTGAAATTGTCCCCTGCTTCTCACTCCTAATTTGTGAAATTTGTGTAATTTTACTTCTCCTATTTTGCTTGTGTTGTTGTAGTTTGTAAATGCCATTAAAGGTTTCAGAACAACAACAACAAGACAATAGGGAAAAAACTATCATTTGTTTTTTCATTCCAACACATTTCAACCACAGAAATCTGTAACATTATGGCTGACACGCAACTTTTGCAAAGGACCGAAAGTTATATTTCAGCCAATTTCAGCTTGACATTGCAATTCCAAAAAAACCATTTTGAATGTCATAAGCCCACTAAAAAAGGAAACGTCGGGAGAAGAGAAGAAAAGCAGAGCTATAGGGCAACAAATAATGTATCTTGAAAATGGTTGTTGTGGGTTTTTCGGGCTCTTTGGCCGTGTTCTGAAGTTTGTTCTTCCTAATGTTTCGCCAGTCTCTGTGGCCGGCATCTTCAATAACAGGAATACTAGGGACTTCTACTCACTACTTAAATTCTCACTTTAAGAATCCCTCCCATTGTAAGATGCCCCCTGAAATCTAATGAGTGGTTCAGGATCACTCCAAAGAAGACTACAAGGAGAAGAGAACAGAGATACAAACATTTCACATTTTCTGAAGAGAAGCTGCTAAACAAAAGCTGAAGAATGGGTTTCATATTACTCATCCACACTCAGCCTGTGGACAGATATTTCATCACAATGCTGCCTTCCTCACCGCCTTTTCTGCAACTAGGGCTGACAGATACAACATGCCATTTGAAATTAGAAGGCGACAAAACAGACTCATGGCACAATAAATATTTAAATGAATTCAAGCCATACATTTTGTGCAGGAAACAGCAAATAACAAAAAAGCCAGAATTTTCGAGAGGGATAATTAGAGATACAGATGTTTTAAAAAGAGATTTAGCGACTGACTGTTTAATTTACCTCTACAGTATGAGTCTCCGTGCTAATTATAAAAATCTGTCCACCAGAAGCTGCCCAGATCGTTTCTTCCATGACAAGGAGACTTCTTACTGGAAGAACTCCCAACTTCACTACTTTCTGAGGTTCTGAATTCCAGACTCCATCTTTAATGAGAAGAAATAAAATATATTAAATATATTAAAAGTCAAATATCAATGTGTGTTCTTACATACGACAGAGAATACCAAGATATGTACAGTGGTGCCCCGTATAGCGAGGTTAATCCGTTCCGGATTAACCTTCGCTATACGAAAACATCGCTGTGCGGGTAAGCAAAGCCTATCCGTAAGCAAGGGGAGGGCACGAAAACACTGATAGGGGCCATTTCGGGTCATGCGGCGGCCATTTTGGAGCCGCCGATCAGCTGTTCGGCGGCTCCAAAATGGCCGCCGGAGGCCCCAATCGTCGCAAAGCGAGTGCGGCGATTGGGGCTGATCCGTATAGCGATCCCCAAAAAGGGATCGCTATACGGATTCTTCGTTAAACGGTGCGCTCGTTAAGCGAGGCACCACTGTAATGTCATTTCATTTGTACTTGAACAGTCTTTCTTTCCTTTATTTTCAGGCCTGCTCTGGCCTCCATACAAACTGGTTTTGTGAGATTTTGTGCTATTTCACAAACTTCTCTGAAGGGAGACCCACCAGAAGGGCCAGGAGGTGGGGAAATCCAACAGAAGCAGCCCAGGAAACAATGTCGCTACCAGACTGTCTTTGACTTCCTAGGGAAAAAAAATTATCCACCCACTGACATCAAAAAGGAAACAATTTGAGGTCAATTCCCAGGAATTATGGGAAGAAAGCTCTTGCAGTATTATGTCAACCTAAGTTGTTGCAATAGGACAGAACACTAATCCAAATATTCTATTTTTTGTGGACAGGAACTGCTCCACTAATTGGCCTTCCTTCCTTCTAACATTTGGCAGCTTACTTTGCACAACATCATAGCCCAGAAGATTGGAGGCTGAGAAAACCTAGAGATTAATTCTTCAGTATTAATTCATGATTTTTTAATCTTGTACTCCTTAATTGAATGTAATGTGTTCCCTGTCACTGCCTGTGTAAGAATCTTCTCCCCCGACTTTGACACAGCTAGAATAAACACTCATCTTTTTGTTTAATAGTTTCCTTTCTCCTTTTCTGTAACACTGCTGGCATTTCAACAGTGCTGCCAAAGTAACCATACGAATGGAGCTTGTTAACTGAGTTGTGCAATGGAGCATAAGTATTAGTACGTCGCATTATCATGAATAGTGTCTATTGACTGTTTTCTTAAATAGCAGAGCAGGAAGGTTTAAAATGTACAGCAATAGTCAGAAACAACTTATGTATTCTTGACACATTTAAAACTCCTTTTTACTTCACTGAACTAACTACAAGATTGCTACCACCATTAGGTATCAAAAGGATCTATGTACAGCAGATGAAGAGAAGTAGTCACAGAACTAAAATGTTCCACGGTCTTTTCGCTACGCAAGTTCTTGCAACAGAGTAGACAGACCATTATCTATGTACTGGGTTTCTCTCACATGTTTATTATTTTTGTTTATTTGCTACTTTTATACCTTTCCTTTCTCCAACAAGCTGAAGGTGGCATACATGATGTTCCTCCTCCTCACTTTGACCCCCAACTACCCAATGAAGTAGGTCAAGCTGAGAAAGACTGACTGGCTCAAGGTCACACCATGAATTTCTCAGTTTAGTAGGAACACCAACCTTCATCTCCTGAGTCCTAGGACAACACTCCAGAGCAACCTTCAGAGGTCTGGGGCATGTATTCCACACCCATCCCCAAATCCTGGAAGGATACATTCACTCTTGCAAAACTCAACACAATTTTTTCCCTCTTAAACACTGGTGGCTTGCTGAAAAAAAAAAACCTTGTACCCTCTGGTGGCCATAAATATTGTTGTTTTTTAAAGGCTCTTTTCACAACGGGGCAGTGGTGCTAGCCTCCATGAAAACTTGCTAACATAGGGCACAAGGAAACTTTCTGAACCCCCCCCACACACAGTTTTCAATATTTTTAGAAATTAAGGCGGTGAGATGTTAGGGGTTCCAAGGTGCTAGGAAGCCATATGTTACAGCGCCCTACTCTAACCAGTATGTCTCACTTCCTGGGAACACAGACTGTTCAAGTAGGACTGTCCTGCAAAACACTGCTAATGAGTTATTTACTTACTGTGTTTTTCTGTGTATGAGACGCCCCAATGTATAAAACGACCCCCTCTTTTCTAACCCCAAATTAGAAAATTTGATCACTGGTTTCCCTGCCACTTCCTAAGCCCCATGGGGCTTAGAAAAAAGAGGGGGAAAGTAGCAATCAAAGTGATCCTACAGCCCTTTGATCGCTGCTTTCCCCCTCCTTTTGCTAAGCCCCATAGGGCTTAGCAAGTGGAGGGGGAAAGCAGCGATCAAAGTGCAGCAGGATTGCTTTGATCCCTTCCCCCTCCATTTCTTTTTGTTCTCTCCTCAGCTTACATCCATGTACAGTATAAGATGACCCTCAATTTTTAGTCTAAAGAGTTTAGACGAAAGTTTCGTCTTATACACAGAAAAATATGGTACTTACTTACTTACTTACTTACTTACTTACTTACTTACTTACTTACTTACTTACTTACTTACTTACTTACTTACTTACTTCTGCCCATCTGGCAGCCAAGGCCATTCTGGGTGGTTAATTAATTGTTTCTGGTATGTTTACTCTAAATATGGATTATTTACTGAGTTAAAATGTTCATCTTCAGAAATATCCTACATATAGAATTGGATCCAAAAGTTGTCATCAATATAAGAGCCACAGAAATCACATACTAATTAATTTAATATTTTAATTTTTAAAAATAGTTGTGGTTTGCTAACAAAATTTGGCACCAAGCTGCTATATCTAATGCAAAATCTCAATAAGGCAGTAAGCAAGCCTATCAGTGTTACCTTAAGCAGGAAGCCTTTAATTCACACTCTATTCACAGTTGTCTCCTCAGCATTTTTCTTCCTTGAACCTTGATTGTTTATGATAGGCAATTAAGTATTTTGTTCTTTAACTGTTTAAGTGTTAATTATTATTGAAAATAATTAAGTCTAAGGGATTACTAGATGCTACAAAAGCTATATTAGATAATAAAATACACCGTAAGTTAATGTACACAAATATTGTGGGATTTCTATTTGGTCTCTTGAAAACAAAATTGTACAGTGGTGCCTTGCTTAACGATTTTAATTGGTTTCAAAAAAAAACATCGCTATGGGAAAACATTGCTAAGCGAAACACATTTTCCCATAGAGATGCATTGAAAACTGGATAATCCATTCCAATAGGAACGGATTGCTGTCCTTAAGCGAAAATTGCCATAGGAAACATCGCTAAGCGATACAATGTTTCCCCCATTGGAATGCACTGGAGCCTATTTAATGCATTTCAATGGTTTTGCGATGTCCGTTTTCGCTATTTTTAAAGTGCCTTAAAATGTTAAAAAACTGTTTTAAATGCTTGGAATCGTTAGTGCACCTTCTAAAACGTGTGCAAACTTTGACAGCTGTCAAACTTGGGTTCAATGCATTTCAATGGGGGGAAAAATTTACCAAAAATTAACGAAGAGTCAGAACAAAGCCAAATTAAGTTTGCACACATTTTAGAAGGTGCACTAACGATTCCAAGCATTTAAAACAGTTTTTGAACATTTTAAGACACTTTTAAAATTGCAAAAATGGACATCATTAAGCAAAACAGGGGACCCAAAATGCATTCGCTATGCGAAGCATGGTCCCGAAATCGCTAAGCGAAAATCGCTCATAGGAAACATCGTTAAACGATGCGGAAAATTCTTTTAAAAACCACTGTTAAGCAAATACATTGTTAAACGAAGCAATCGCTAAGTGAGGCACCACTGTACTATGCAAAAACTTTAAAAGCCATGATGAATTGCAATTAGTAATAGGTATGGCCATTTCATGGAGATATTAAGGGTTGCTCCTCTTATGATACAGTGGTGCCTCGCACAACGGGTGCCTCACACTTCGATGAATTCACACAACGATGCCTTTTTCTATTTGCTGCCTCACACAGCGATGTTTCCTATGGGGGATTTTCACACAACGATGTCTCTTTTTCGTTCCTGTAAAAGTGTCTTACAATGTTTGGAAGCCGTTTTAAATGATTGCAATGGTTAGCCCACCTCCTGAAACCTATGCAAACTGAGTTTGGTGTTGTTCTGACACTTCGTTAATTTATGGTAATTTTTTGTTTTTCCCCCTCATTGAAATGTATGGAGTTCAATGAGGGGGGAAAACAAAAAATTACCATAAATTAACGAAGTGTCAGAACAATACCAAAATCAGTTTGCATAGGTTTCAGGAGGTGGGCTAACCATTGCAACCATTTAAAACGGCTTCCAAACATTGTAAGACACTTTTACAGAAGCGAAAAAGGACTTCGCAAAGCCACTGAAATGTATTGAGTCGGCTTCAATACATTCCAATGGAGGAAACATTGTTTCACACAGCAATGTTTCCTATGGGGATTTTCACTCAGCGATGGCAATCCGTTCCAATTGGAACGGATTAACTGGTTTTCAATGCATTCCTATGGGAAATGGTGTTTCACAGAACGATGTTTCACACAACGTTGATTTTTTTGGAACCAATTAACATTGTTGTGTGAGGCACCACTGTACTTTGTTTATACTGATATAATCCTAAACTGGAGTGTGTGGGTGGGGAGCCTCACCTCCATAAGAACAAATAGAAAAGGAAACAGTTTATTGTTAGCAGCATTTTCTTTCAAATGTCAATGGGAAACATTCTTTTGCTCATGTAACCAACCAGCTGGTACTGGGAGGCATACTGCAATGTACAGCCACCATGAAGAGTCACCATGGATAGCCTTACCCTCCAAAACGTGATGTATGTCAACTCACATATATCTTCAAGCCCCAAGGACCTGTAGCCAACAGAAACTACTCCAATTCTATGCACAAAGGCACACATTCCTTATATGTGACAGCACACAAAATTTGTAAAACAACTACATGAGATCCAAGTGGGCTGTTTTTTATATCCAAAGCACCATAACCTAAAGGCCAAGCCAAATATTATTTTTATTTATAACATTTAGAAAAAACAAAGTAACAAACACATCCTTTGGACAAAATACAGCCAGTGAAGGAAATCTTCAGGATACTGCAATTCTGTACCTTCCAACTTTGTGTAGATGGCAATGTTCCCATTGACGAGGCCAGCAAACAAGTGACGGGCTTTGTATGCCAGGCTCATGACAGTCGACTTGTCTGGAGCGAAGAAGTGCTGCAGGCGGACTTTCTTTGAGCCTTGACTACTCTTGTACACAGAGATGCTGATTAAAAAGCAACAAGAAGAGAAAAGAAAAGTCTTTTAAAACATATTTATATTCATTTTGAAAGTGAGATGATATCTCTTAGAAAAATAACAGTGGGGAAAAGGAATTTTTTTAGTACGACATCAAATCTGAGTAATTAAAAAGTCCAACTAGACATCATAATAAACACTGAACTGTGTCTGTGTCATTTTAGCTTCTCTTTCTTGAGTAACTTCACATTACAGTATTTCCTCCTTGCCCCCACCTCAAATCACTGGGAAGCAGGCAGACATAGTATGATGATGTCATTGTCTGTATTGTCTGTAAGAGACCAAAATTATACAGATCAGTGGCAGCATGATGTCTCCTGGAGTGTTTTACGTGACCCTTATACAAGCAAGGTCGTAGCCAGACTCAGTTATACTTTATATAGATCCACTGAGATCAAAGGACTTAATTACTCTGAGTCCCACTCATTTTCAGGTGGTCTATTTTCAGTATCACTAAGCCTGGACCCACCCCATAGACTTATGTAAGCACTGTTATCTTATGGAGTCATGGAGTATTTCTTTTTTTCACTTCTACATAAGGTGCCTGATCTGGATCTGGACAATTGCATGCAGGTAGGGGAACTTTAAACCTTCCTTCTAGGCAGTTTTCTTCTACATCCGCACCTTGGGGATACACCTGGACCCGGCGCTTACCATGGAAACCTAAGTGGCGTCCATGGCCCACTCCGCTTATTTTCATCTATGGCGGATTGCCCAGCTGCGACCATACCTTGATTGGGGGGGGACCCCTCACTACTCTAGTCCATGCGCTCGTAATCTCGAGATTAGGCCATTGTAATGCACTCTACGTGGGGCTGCCTTTGAGGCTGACGCGGAAACTTCAGGTGGTCCAGAATGTGGCAGCCAGGCTTCTCAGTGGGGTGAGAAAATACCAACATATCTCCCCCACGCTGGCTGCTTTGCACTGGTTGCCTGTCCGTTTCCACGTTGACTTCAAAGTGCTAACGATTACTTACGTATAAAGCCCTAAACGGTTTGGGATCTCAATATTTGGCAGATCGCCTTCTTCCACCTAGAGCTACCCGAATCACCCGATATAGCCAGCAGGGACGGCTGAGGAGTCTGACACCGAGGGAGTCCCGGAAGGAAAAAACAAGAAACTGGGCCTTCTCGGCGGTGGCCCCTCAGCTGTGGAACACCCTTCCTGCCAAAATTCGGATGGCACCCTCGCTGGGTGTTTTTAAAAGCCAACTGGAAACTTGGCTATTCAAGCAGGCCTTCCCTTCAGTCAATTAAGTGATTCTTATTTTTTCCCTCTTCTTTTTCTTTTGATTCATGGCATTTTGGGACTGTTTGCTTAAATTCATTGTTAAAATTGTTAAAATTGTAAATTTATGGTTTTATATATTTTATATTGTTTTGTTTTTATCTATGTAAGCCGCCCCGAGTAGACATGGTCTAGAGGGCCGGGGTAAAAATCTAATAAATAAATAAATAAATAAATAAATAAATAAATAAATAAATAAATAAATAAATAAATAAATAAATACATACATACATACATACATACATACATACATACATACATACATACATACATACATACATACATACATACATACATACACCCTTCACCCACACAGGGGCAAAGGAAGGAAGAAACGAATGTGCAAATATAGACTTTTGTCCAATACAACTAGACATACTGCATAAAAGATTAGTTCTTTTAATACTGACATGTTACAACTGATTTTTTTTAACAAGATGAAAGCTTTAATTTGCCTACACAAAAACTACAACCTGTGGCAGGACTTTGCTTACATTGCAACATTTGGTTTTCCTGACAGAGAATATACAGTAGGTGTATGTATTCGCGAAGGCTTTTCACGGCTGGGCTCTAATGGTTGTTGTGGGTTTTTCGGGCTCTTCGGCCATGTTGTGAAGGTTGTTCTTCCTCTCAAGGAAGAACAATCTTCAGAACACAGCCAAAGAGCGCGAAAAACCCACAACAACCAATATAGGTGTATGTTTGTAACAATTGTGTGTGTGTGTGTGTGTGTGTGGCCAATGTTAGTCTGTGGCAGTCAAAACAACGAAGTGCCTGATGGCACTTGAAGCAGCAGCACGTTTCATTTGCTATAAACTTCGGTGCGCTGCAGCTCGTTGCAGCTCAGATGCAAATTATCCTCATAGACCTTGACAGTCTTTAAGAGGCTGCAAGGCTTTTTGGTGTTTACATGCTTACTTACACTTTCACACTTTCCTCATTCGCGCTGGGCATCAAATACAATTAATGAAGTCAGGCACCCTGACCCTAAATACAGGAATAGTTGCCATGCTCTTGAGTTGTTGCTTTTAGGCCATTACACTTCTGTACATCATGAAATATTTAATTGTACAGAAATTGGATGAGCTAGCTTATTTTGACTTTAATTGTCCTTGGATAGGACTACAAAGTTGGAGCTTTTTTATGAAGCCATATCCTCCAAAATCTACATCTAATATTGCTTAGGTTTTTCAATGAACTATTTCCCTTCTTCTTCTTTTTTTTTTGCCTCCAAAGGAGCTATAACTGTTGTGTTCCAAACATAATGAAAAAGAGATGGGAAGAAGGGGAAAACATTGGCCCACTATTTTAAGTATTAGGGAGATCAAAAATAGTTAGTTTCTGGGCTATTGAGCATGTGAGAGCACAGCTCTAACTAAATATCAAGAATAACTGACACTTTGAATCTTTTTGTGGTTATTCATTGAACAGGTGACAAGATGTACATAAAATGATAATGTTTCCCCATTTATTTCATTGCAAACAGGTATACAGAAAGGATGTTCAACCTCTAAAAACACGAAAAAGTGGGATTAGTAATTGATGATTCTATAACAGGAAACCTATGATAAAATGTAGGAGGTTGTCGTGCTTTTAGGCAAGTCTCTCTCCCATGTACGCATAGCTCCCTATCACACACATCTTGTACAGGAAAGCGAAATAAATAATGTACAACCCAAGGAAGTGAGATACAAATATGAAAAGCACCTTCCTTCTTCCATGCCCAGGCAAATGGTTGGGACACCTGGAGGTTTTTTCGGTATATCTTCAGGCTCAGTGGGCAGGTCTGGCTCTTTATGTTTCTCCTCTTCCGGAATGTAGACCATGCAGAGTATTCTTGACTCCACATTGAAGCATTCAATAACTTTTGGACTGGAATTTTGAAATGAAACAATGGCAATCTGGCCCATTTGATTGGTACAACTGCCAATCTAAATTTGGGAGAAAAAGTTAATGTTCTTCTCTAAGCATTATCTCTGTAAACAATAACGCCTGCAGCACAACAAACTAACTAAATTTAGCTTCATCACATTATCAGAAGTTCAATTAAGGTTAACTGAAGGCTATAATAAAACAGTTTAGAATATTATACCAAATGAAAATGTTGGAAAAAATAAAATTATACTTCATTCTTAAGATGCAAGCAGTGATCGTTATTCTTTCAAAAGAAATTCTATAGCCCTTTAATTCAATAATATACCACAATAACATACCACAAGTATAAATATATGCTAAATGATACTTAAAGCCTAATTGGCTATAAAAGTCACTGGAAATTCACAACAGTGAGAATGAACAGACTTTGGGAGTGGGTAGGAGAAGTACAGTGGTACCGCGACTTAAGAACTTAATCCGTATTGGGACTGTGTTCTTAAGTTGAAACGTTCTTAAGTCGAAGCACCATTTCCCATAGGAATGCACTGAAAACCATTTAATCCGTTATCTGCTGTTTTTCATTCTTAAGTCGAAGCATTAGTTCCCATAGGAACTAGTGCAAAACCAGTTAATCCGTATCTACCACTAGGGGGTGAATTTTTCTTCTTCTTTTGACCTAAGGTGAACTTAGGTCAAAAAAAAAAAAAGGGGGGGGAAGGAAAGGGTTTTCTTCTTCTTCTTCTTCTTCTGGTTCTTCAGTCGAGGCTCCATTCTCAAATCGAAGCAACTTTTTGCGAACAGAGCCGTTCTTAACTCGAATCGTTCTTATCTAGGGACGTTCTCAAGTCGAGATACCGTATTCACATGACTTTAGCATCTTCTAGAGAAGCATGTGAAAAGATTACGAGCAATCCTGGTTGGCCGCCTCACTAACTTCCTATTTGACCAATTATTCCATCCTGTTCATTCCACTCAACAACTTTTCACACCCTGACCTGAGTTTCTTCTTTCTGATATAGACTCCAAGATCACTTATCAAGTAGCCAGATTTTGTATGGTGATACTCAGGTCTCAGAAATTCCATGGTAACTAGATACTAGATTTTAAATTGTTTTTTAAATGCAAATGTTTTTATGAAGTATCTGAAATGTTGAAATTTTATGGTAACTAGATACAGTACTAGACCTTAAATTATTTTTAATGTGAAATGTTTTTACAAAGTATTTTGAATTTGAGAAACTGTAAAGGTCTATCCTTTTCCCCCGTTTCATTGATCTAAGGACTGTAACAATAAACTGTACCGTACCATTTAGTTCAGACCTGGGCAAAATGTAGCCCTCCAGATGTTGCTGAACTGCAACTCCCAGCAGTCCTCACTACAAGAGGTATAGTAGTGAAAATCATAACAGATCACAATTCTACAGTAGTTTTTTTCTTTTCTTTTTAATTTTAGAACAGCTGCAGTATGCATGTGCAGGAGGGTACAAATCAGACGAGGGGAGTGGATGTTTAAACTGTTCCTTTTCCATGCCATTTCTCTAACCTGCCACCTCCCAGCTAATTACTCTTTGCTCCTCAGGGTCATAATACGATCTGGCAAAGAGAATCTTGAGAGGGAATGTGGTGGTGTTTGGGCGGAGGTGTAGGACAGCCTTGTATTTTATTTATTTATTTATTTATTTATTTATTTATTTATTTATTTATTTATTTATTTATTTATTTATTTATTTATTTATTTATTTATTTATTTATTTATTTATTTAATATCCCGCCTATCTGGTCAAGCAAGGACCACTCTAGAGAACAGCAGACAAAAGGGAGTAAAAATGCCAAATTCTGCTGTACTGCTTTCCTCCCCTCCCCTCAGACAATGGTGCTTGAGATTTGATCATGGATTTCACAGGGTATCATTTAAGTTTGGTGAAAAAAAATCTAGTTGTGACCAACTTCTTCAGCTGTAAAACCTGGCATCACAGTTAAACTAGGATCACATTTGACCTTTGGGGTACAAAAATAAAACAAAACCATGTAAATTCTTACCCATAGAAAACCATGCTCTATAGAAAGGGAATCTGGATCCGTTTCTTCACATGAATATGGTTCAGGATTATAAGCAGCACATTCAACCTTAACATACAAAGTGACATTCAGTAGTTCATTTACTTTAGGAAGAAATCTGCAAAAATTCTCACGGACCAGGATCAGAATTTTCCCAACAGAGCCATTCCATAGTACTAAAACTGCACTGATTCTTCCTGGAAGATTACCTCTTCTCAGTCCTATTCAGCCATTATCAGGTTCTATGGATACAGAGGGGAGTTCTAACCCTCTGTTGATATTGTTCTATCCAATTTCATCATTGAGTCTGTTGGTGTTTAGGCAGTACAGTTCTTGCTCACATGCAGTGCCTACATATTATTAACATAGCTTTCTCCTTTTCAGACTCATTTCTGAAGCTGGGTAGAACACAAGGACGCGGCTGGGGGGGCGCTGGGCACTCCTCTCTGAGTTTGTTCATATGATCAGCATTTATGAATAGGGCTAAGATTCATCTCCACCCAACCTGAGAGTACTGGAAAGCTTTTCCTATATGATCATAAGCACATTGCCTTCCGCTCCAGCTTGCCATACCTCCTCCTCTTTCCCACCACTTATTGCTCTTTCCACTGGAAGTGTTTGGTAAGGACTGTGTCACTTCTATGCCCCATATTGATTGAGCCTTGTGGTGCAGTGGTTTAAAATGCTGTACTGCAGTCAAAACTCTGCTCACGACCCAGGGTTCAATCCCAGGTAGCCGGCTCAAGTTTGACTCAACCTTCTATCCTCCCGAGGTTGGTAAAATGAGTACCCAGCTCACCGGGGGGGGGGGGGGGCGATGTGTAGCCTGCATAATTAACTTGTAAACCACCCAGAGAGTGCTTGAAGCGCTATGGGGTGGTATATAAGCAGCACGCTTTTTTGCTTTATATTGTTCAGCATACAGCTGGTGACGAGTGTCTAACACTCAAATGCACATTACAATAAAGGGCATATACTATCTGCACACAATATGCAAGTGCATGTAAGGGACCTCCTGAGAGTTTTCTTTTTTCAAAGCAGGGCTGCTCAGACATTTGTTACATGCATTTAGGTGCAACATAGCATCCAGCCCTATTTTCACTGACTGTGCAGCAAATAGACAACAGTTAGACAAAGTAACAGACTGAGCAAAGGGGAGCCAGGTACAGATACACCAGTAGGAACTGTATCACACAGCTCAACAGAACTATTTTCAGTTCATCTCAAGGCCAAACTACATGTTACAATGAATCAAATTACACATAGTTGCACCTTGCTTCCCCCCCACACCCCTAAATTAATTTCAGCTGCAGGAGCACGCTAAATGGTTGCTCAGCGGAGATGGGCATGAACCGCTGGTTTGCTGTGGTTAATTTCCTGGCTGATCCATAGTTTGGTGCCCTACTCCTTCCAGTGGGCATCCACCTGGCAGCAGTGACCAGAGGAGGCGGGGTGGGATGCTGCCACTGAGTGAGTATCCACTGGAAGGTTGCTGAACCGATCAGCTATTTGGCCAGGAAACAAACCACACCGAACCACTGAACCAGCACTTTGTGCCCATCTCTATTGCTGAGTCATTTGGTAGATGAATATGTGTGGTTTAACCTGTCTTCAATAGATGGATTTGGGACAGAAAATCCAGTCCATCCCATCCCATCCCATGCAGCTATGAGTCTTGAGGAAGCAAGCATTTCACTGATGCATGGCAACCTTTTTAAAGCTCCTTATAGCTGTGCCACAGAAGAGAATTTTCATCTCAGCCTCAGCTGGGCAGGAAGATATAAACGTCTTATTCCTGCACAGTGTGATCACAACAACAATCTTTCCCAAGAACCTGCAATTTATTAAAAAGAAAATGATGATGATAACACCCTATACAATAGTATAATATGTAATTTGGACTTCAGTGAAAAATACTTTTCCGGATATCTGCAAAATAATTATGGAGATCACACTTATGCATATTGAAGTCTCTGACTGAAATCCTTTTATGTAAGTTACGTCATGTGAAGTTGATGCCAGCATGAGCTGCAGCAATGTCTTGGAAATTAAACATTTCCAGTTTGAGACTTTCGGAGGATGATGTTGTCAAACGTACGCTGCCTATCATACGACAGCAGGATTTCCACCACTATATGATATTATTAGCAAAAAAAGAAGTAAATATTATTCACCTTAAATTCCTGTTGTTTGGCCATCATCACAGGCATATGCTTGACAAGGAGAGGATGCTTCTCTTTTTTAATCTGATTCCCATCATCGTCTATACAGAACCAGCCAAGCAGATTCTCCTCAGCTATAATGACAAAGGAGTTGTAACAAATTAATTTACACTAATATGCAAATCTATCCTAATATTATCATTTATAAGATAAAGTGGCCATCAAGCTTTTTTCCCCTTCATATTGACAAGCTGGCATTCCAAAATGTTCCTGCAAACATTTTCAGAGTCAGCGTGGAAGGGAAAACAATGACAAATGATGGGGAAAGAGCAGCAGGATTATCCAGAACATTCTAATTTCTGGTAGTGCGGCGTGGGGCTCTGCCCCCCTCACGTGTAGGGTTCCACCCACAACCGGAAGCAAATTGCCAACAACATCAGTCTGGCTGCATGAGAGCCTTTTTAGAGCCTTCCCTCTAAGCTGCATGTGTGCAGCTTAGAGGGAACACTGATTATTCAGAAGTACTCTGCTATTTTGTGATGTTTTAATTCATTCAGCATAGTTATTTGTCCTGATCTAGTAAGAGGTTTCCAATGGCAGGATCTATTGGGGTTCTTCCATTGAGAGAACAGGGAAGAGTGTTTTCTTCCTCGTTCTGAAAAATTCCACAGAGTCGTGCTCCCCCCCCCCCAGAAAGCACGGAAGGCTACAGCAGGGGGTGAGGGAAGGCAAGGAAAGTTGTGTTGTGCTTGTACCGACAGCTGCCTGATGATCTGATGAAGTGAGCTGCAATCCATAATAGCTTCTGTCAAAATAAGTTTATTGAAATGCTAGAGACCTTTTGTCATTGTGGGCAAGATCCTCTGAGCATAACTTTGTGCTGGTGTAACTCTGATCAGGCGCTGAAAACATTTAATTTTTGGTCGCAAGACCAGATAGGCGGGATATAAATAAAATAAAATAATAAATAAATAAAATCTTCCGATTCTCCCCCGCCCCCCGTTGGGTCCTGAGGCTCCCTAGGGCCCCCTTGTGTTCTGGGGAAGTCCTTGGGAGTCTTCGGACAGAGAGAGGGGCTTTAAAAGCCAAATATTGCCACTGAATCATCACCAGCTATCCCAACTCCTAGCAGTGGTGATTCAGACACATTTTTTTTTATTTTTAAAGGCTCCCCCCCCCCCCCATGTCCTGAGGCTCCCAAATGGAGCCCTAGGGAGCTTCAGAAGCAAACCCAGGAGATCAGGAAATGTTTAATTACTATAAATTAAATGTATCAAGCAACTGATCCAGGTTATACTGGTGCAAATTTACACAACAGGATCTTGTTCAATACTTAGCAAATAGATGTATGCTGAAACACAGGACAGGCAGTTTGACCAGGAAAAGTCACTGGTTGAAAAAAAAGGGCAAACTACTTGATTAAATGTTAGGGCACAGCATGGATACATTACCTTGTGGTGTTAAACACCTGCACACCAGGCAAAATGAAAAGCAACGGGAATTTCCAGAAGAGCTCAATCATTGCAATTGCCATGCTATAAGCAGGCAGGGAAATAATACAAATAATCACTTTCCACTCCGTTTTCACTTTGGCTGAAATTTAGGTTCTTAGGTTTCTAATGCTGGGCAATTTGTTAATGATATGTTTTTAAAAGGTTAAAAGATAACATCAAAAAGGCTCAGGCCTCTACTTTGTATGATTACCCTGCTTGGGATAATCCAAAAAGTGCTTAGGGCCTGCCAAGTGAAATTGTTGTTTTCCTCTTTGAACTTCATCAGGTTTTTGTGCAAAATCCTTATTCTTTGGAAACCTCCTTCCATTTTAAAAGAGGGTTTGCCTTGTGGAATGGAGGACTGCCATTCAATGCTTCCAGCCCAAAGTACCTTTGGATGGGAAGTTTTTTGTATCCCAACCCTTGTCCATTCCTAAGGTAAAATATGGCATAGATAGGCTATCTGTTATGATAACCTCATACCAGCTATTCTCAACAGAAGGCATGTGGACCCGTGGTTCGGGGGCAGGCAGGGCTGGCATCTTTGACGGGGCCACAGACTGGAAACAATTCTTCACACACCACCTTATTATGATCATTACATGATTTACACAATCTTGATCCAGCTTATATTCCTTTCACATTGTGTTTATGACCGTGGCCAAAGAAGAAAGTCGAAAATGGTTGCATTGTATTATTAATAATCGTTTTTAAGTTGGACCAACATTTACCCAAACGTGGATGATGTACATATTATGCTACACTGATTTTATGCCCAGTTAAAGGTAAACAGTACAGTCTTCTAATAAAATTCTAATTCAGAATTTAACTAAAACCCATAGTTAACAATCTTTCAATTTAACATATAACTTCTCCAAATAAATAGCTTCGCCAAATAAACCAGAGGAAAGCCTTACCTAGAGCAAGCTTCGCCACTTGTAAATTTTTGATCCAAGATTGTTTGATGGAAGGGGTAAAGGTATTAAATACCGCTGTAAAGAAAGTAGGCCGACCTGATCTGTTAGAAATAAAGGAAAGTAAGTGGTTCAACAGACCTCTTTGGTTGGAAGAAAATAACGTCTTCTAGGTACGAGCACAGGACAATGTAAATAACTGGGAAACCCATTTAACAGTCTGTGTTATTTTTATATTCAGTGCAAGATAAAGGCCTAGCAAAATTGAAAGCAATGGGAGGGATGAAATAATAATTGCCCCTGAAAATATGGGAGCTAGTCTTCTTTTCAATACCAGCTCCTGCTACCTTTGCCTCAGAATAAAAATGAGAGAGAGAGAGAGATGTTCCCATTCCACCCATGGGTCATTTTTTTGATGGAGGCTTTGTCACCCACTGTATAGGTGCTGGGGCACGTTTTGCTCCACAGCAACACTGCCCATCAGTGCAATGTTAGATGACTACTAACTTGTCCTGCTTTCCTGGAAGCTGAAGTTGAATTCTACAGCGGTCTGCAGCTCTGATTTCATCTTCTTTTCTCAGAATAAGTTTTTGTAAACCCGAGGTCCAGTCATGTGCCACTGACTGATTTAGATTCTGACAGAAGAATAAAGGAAAGAAGACCAAGAGATGTTCAAGTTCTTACAATCTCATATTCCGTTTATAATTTCAGTTTTCACACTCATCGCATCCACCCCGTTCCATGGTAGGAAAAAACATTGGTGGCCACAGCTTCAAGCCATTATAGCCCTACTCAACTGCTCACCATTCATGAAAAGAGAGAACAAGTGAGTCTCATCCTTTTAATGACTTTGGAGTGAGCTGCAAACTACCAGAGCCCTAAGGCTGTTTAAGGAAGAAAAAACTGCAAGAAAGGGGAAATTTGGATCAAAGAAGGGGTTTGAGAACAACCTCCACTGTCAACTCTTCTGTTCTCAATTGCCCAATCCTAGGGGAGGTTTACTAAAAACAGACATTCTTGGGTTTTAACTACATGTAATATGCGTAAATGCATCTGGTAAAGATTAAATCCAACTAAGCACACTGGAATTTAGAATCAACAAAGTACCCCAGCTGTAACCCAAGTACTTCATAGACTGCACTGAAAACTGAGTTAGAAAGAATTTCCTTTTCCACATGAGGAATCAGAGTCTTGAACTCCAGGAGGAGAATTCCAAATCTTGTTTATACACAGAGAGAGATATTTACCAAACCATGTATTAATTAAATTTTAACCATTTTTTTAAACAACTGACAGAACAGTAGCAGGTTTCAGTTTAACCCAATCAGCATACGGCAGATACTGCTGATTTCAGTATCATATGTACTGTATATATAAATCCTGAAAAAATATTTCCCAGTGTACCGTACCAATGCAAAAAAAGCCTGAAGTATGCGTGATGGTAACTACCCAATGTTCTTGTACACAGTTCTGCCTCTGGGGTTCTTCTTTTGAAATACCAGTCACGTAGGTGAAGAGATAAGACCTTGTGCTTCCAATCCCTGCAACTCTTTTCACTCACATCTAAGTTCATGTAACTTTTTTAAAAAAGCCCATCTGAAAGTGGAGGGCCTGTGAAGAAGAGCAAGATGGCAGCCTCAAAGGGATAAAAAGCAGGAGGTGGGGGAAGGAGTTCCACTTGAAATGAAACCAGGGCAAACTTCCATTAGAACTTCCATTCAATAAGCTATTAAAAACCTGGCTATTTAGAAAGGCCTTCCCGAACTAACAATAGCCTCATGATATAACCCGATGATATAACGTCAGTGCCTGATGATATAACATCCATCACACTGCCATGTTTTTATATTTTTCATGCTTTTAATTCTAATTTATTTTATCGTATTTCTGTTTCTACTGCACTTTTTATTTGATTTGTGCTTCCTAACGTTTTGATGTTGTTTTATTTTGTTACTTTGTTTCTCTGTCTACTTGTAAACTGCCCAGAGTGGCCTTGGCTACCAGATGGGTGGTATATAAATCAACTAACTGACTAACTGACTAACTAACTAACTAAGATGACATGTCTATTATGCCCTAAGCAAGCAAGCAAGCAAGCAAATAAATAAATAAATGAACAAACAAACAAACAAACAAACAAACAAATAAATAAATAAGATGGCATGTCTATTATGCCACCATGTGTAGTTTGTGCCTGGCACACTGGTAATATAATGATGAGTAAACAAAAAAAAAGATTAACAGTATTAAACAATGCTGAAATCTTAAGCACCATTTAATTCTGTTAAACTATTGTTTACTTAACCCTTAAATGGAGGGTAGATGGCACACTGTATTAAAATAATATTACAGTGGTGCCTCGCAAGACAATTTTAATTCGTTCCACGGAAATCGCTGTCTTGCGAAACCCAGTTCCCCATTGAAATGCACTGAAATCTATTTAATGTGTTTCAAAGGGGAAAAATCACTATCTTGCAAAAATTGTCCATAGAAGACATCATCTTGCAAAACACAGTTCCCCATACCATATTGGGGAAAAGCAATCCCCTCACCTGCACTGCCTTTGGAAATCCAATGGTTCTCAGATAGCCGTCCCCCTCTTTCTCTCTCTAGCAAAGAGAGAGGGTAGAAGGAGTCAAAACAGCCCCCTGGTTCCTGATAATGATGACTCCTTTTGCCCTGATCCTTTACCACAGGGGAAAAAAACAATGAGAAAACAATACAAGACATCACCAGGACAAAAAAAAAGATGAAAAGGAGTCTAGAAAAACACTAGGGAAATCACAAGGGCAATCCCCATTAACACAAACTATGCAGTTGAGTTCCCCACATTTGGGGAAATCATAGGGATCAGCAACACACCCAAAGTGCAATAGATGAGCCTCCCCCTGGAAAAACCACTTTCATGACATGGTATTTCCCCTGCAAAGTATGAGTTAAGATGGCCCTTTCACCTCATACCCTTTTCTGTTTCCTGACTCCCCAAGGCATGGTGACCCCCTGGCTGCACCTCCCACTCAGTACAGGGCTGCACAGCCCCAGTCCTGCCAGAAGCCAGGAGAGCTCCTCAGTGTTTTAGGGTGCCCTGCAGGACCCCCATCAGGGGCTAGGT